>NC_134953.1:29812500-31102500 GCF_965638725.1 Aptenodytes patagonicus
AAAGAGACTTCTTAAGAAAGCTGCATAGACAGTCCATAAATTGATGTAGGCCCAGGAGAAAAAACAGAGGGCAACGATAGCTGCTTACTCAAAGGGATTATAGTATGAAGCCTATTGTTTCTGTAAAGAGGTTTTGGCTGTGTTCAAATTGTTGACAATACTGTTCAAGGAAATCTTGCAAAAAACTTGCTTGGTTTTTTTGTTGTTTTTTTTTTAATAAAACAACGTACAAAAACATCCATCTTTATCAGCACCACCTAGAGCATAACCTCTACTTCTCCAGAGTAGTAGCTGGCTGAGTTAACCCATAGTATGCTCATTCTGCTGAGCCTACCTGCACCCATCTGATCCTAATTGACTACCAGCTGGGCACACTGTCCTGCACTGACTAGGAAACCTTTATGGGAGTTACCCCAAGAAGGAAAAAACCCCATATTGAAAAAAAATTTTAACTCAATAGGGCCTTCTTCTCAGAGACATTATTATCACAAGATTAAACAAAACTGATGGTTTCTATCCAACGTACGCAAGGCTATGACTTTCTGGAATTTATCTGGGGCTTTCAAAATTCAGTGTATTGTATCTCATGTTATTTACCCAAGAAACACAGCCAAAGCATGAGTTATGTGGGAATCACCTGTTTGATTCAATCCAGCACAGCGTATTTCCATTTGTATAGAGTTTTCATGACCTTTCCAGTTTCTCCTCTGGAATCTTTATCACAATATCATTGAGAACATACATTAATCCACAGATACTTTTAAAAAAAATTCATGTTTGAGTCAAAATGTGAGGGAAAAAAAAAGAGGGGAAAAAAGAAATCTGGAATCTTTCTATTGGTGTTTTAAGGCATAACAAACTACAGCAATTTATTTCACCATATCCAGTTGTAATGCTAAACCACAGATAAACATTACTAATGTAGCAAGAATGTGTTTCTTCCTTCTGATGGAGGTCCAAGATTGCCCTCTTGAGTATGCCAAACAGCATGGGGTACTACATTTACCATGTGATTGGCACACACTTTAGTTTTGAATCAGTTTGGAGATGAAATTGTTGGCTAAAGCTCTGGAAATTCTGACTCTAGAGTTGTCAGGCAGGCTGTCTTTACTTTGAGAAAAAATAATTCTTTTTAATAACGCTATATTACTTGGCCTTTTATCTGTTTTTACATTGTTCAATGATGTTTTGCATTTCTACATATTGTGCAGTATCCCAAGAACTTTAGTAAGGGGAAATTCATACAGAAAAAAAGTTTATTATTTCAGCATGTGCTAATAAATTGCTACACATTTGGGGAAATATTCTAATACAATCTATTTTGATGGCACACAAAAAGGTCACCATTGCATGCTGATACAAAAAGATGTATCTGTTCACTGAGAGGCAGAAATCATTTCTTAACATAGCTCATTTTCAAGGCATCTCTTACAATGCAGGGAAGTCTAAGGATTGAGGGTTTATTTTTCCATTTATCTTGTAAACAAAGGAAATTATCCCATAAACTTATGCTTAAATTTTTTTAGTCAACATTATTTCGCATAGCAACAAGCTTATTTCCAGTATATTTTAAGACACAGTTTCGTTTATTATTTTATTGATATTAATGGAAATGATCCAGAAGAGGAAAACACATTATTTGGAGGTCTGACTCTAATGCCTTCCATATCTTAAAGCCAGTAAGTATTCTGGGAGCAGAGTACTTGGAGGATTGATTCTGAATTCACTTCCTTAGGGACATGTAACTATAAAATCATGAGTTCTTTTCAGATCCAGTCCGCCTCAAACTCAAACCTTCGTGCAGCCTTCCACTTTCAGCTTGAGCTTTTTTCCCCCTCGCTGCCATGAATGACACATACATACGTACACTCACATTTTGTGAGGGCACACACAGGCATGCCAACATTGTTTACAACATCCTTTCTTTCTTTACTTATACAACTGCTGTTTTATAACCAAACATTACAGTCATTTCGCACAGCAATCTAATGCACAGCTTCTTTTTTATCTAGTTTCTCTAATGGCTAGCAACCTGCCTTCATACCCATGAAACCTTTCAGAAAAGTTTCTCTCTTACCTGAACATGCAGTTTTGGCTCCCTGTTGTGGCAAACCCTCAAGGATGCAGTTTCATTATATATGTCTGTCAACACAGATGCTGTCAGCTCCTTGAGGTACAGCCATACCGCCGATTCTAAAGTTGAAGGAGCTTTTGTATCAATATAAGGGTCAACCAGTATCAAATAACACAAGTACAATCACTACCTCTGTTCTCCTAATAGAGGTATTTCCAAAAATATGTACAAACATGCTTTTCCTTATAATGCTCCTCTTCATTAAAATTTTCATAGTAATGTATGTCTTCAGAGTAACATATGATTGTTGATTTCAATGAACTCTCAACTGTACTACCACATTCACTTTACACAAATGTTTATTTCATCATCCATTTGAGTAACAAGTAGTTCAGATCTCGAGAAAAGGCTCTGATGATGATAAGTCAGTGCTACAAAGGTGTTTTTATAATTAAGATGACTTGTTTGGCTGCAGGCTTTTTTCACTCTCAGGAACGGGTTTGTCAGTGCAACATTTTTCAGAGTGGTGTTTTGGGTACCGCCTATAAAATGGGCTCTCAGTATTTTGTTCTTTCACAAATGATGTCTGATAAATGGTTAAGCCATCCTCATTGCTAGGAACTGATTCATGAGCCCATAGGAAGAAGTTCTGTGAGTTCTGTTGCCGCCTCTCTGGTTCCACCTTCCTCCGGCCCATACCCTAGGAAAAAAATGAAAGAAAAATTCATGTAAACATATGACTTACAATCACAGTTTCACAGATGAATCTTGTAGCAGTCACTACCCCACTGGGAAGTTAACCAAGCTGTTACCACAGTAATTTCAAGAACTCATGGCTGATCTTTAGCAAGTTAAAAATAATATTGTCAGACTTGCCTGTATGAACATTTCTGGTTGCATATATAATGGGAAATCTGTTGACCTTCCATCTCTTAGTACTAATAAATCACTTATATTTTGCATTTCTGTAGCATACTGTATACTCAAAGCTATTTAGCTATACTCGGCTAAACTGATCTTCAGAGTAACCCAAAGAAATCGGTTAATAATTTTATGTTCGGACTGCAATAAAGAAACTGAGACAGACCATGAAATCTGAATCTTCAAAACTATCCCTTCTGTGTCCAAACACAGAGAGACAGAGCCTGATTTTCACACTCCATAGCTTGCAGGAAATTTATTTGGAATTATGGTTGATCAGTATCTCTAAAACAATGAGACACTGCACAAAGTGCACAGAAATGAAGGTTACTCAGTGAATAATGAATACCAAAAAATCTAGGTCTAAGAGAGCCCAAAGTCAAACCAACTTTCGATATCACAATTTGCTGCTTCCTCCTCTACTCATTATCTTGTGAACTGCACTATTTCTTTTGCTGTCTAGAAAGATGTCAACAATCTAAGAAAAGCAGAAAAACATGTAACTGTTGAACATACAGAAAAGCCCAAACGAGTTTAAATTCTATTCAAAGTTGTGGCTTCTGCAACATACATTTAAACAGGTACATTACAAAGAGATGTAGACTGGAAAATAATACATTCTGGAGATACATTGTGGGTATCCTACAGATTTTGGTTAAACTTATGATAAAGAGAAGTCTGAACCAATTATGTGGGACTATGAATTATGAGTGGCTGAGACCCCTACAGAAGTTCATCACAAGGACAATCACTTTTAGCAGACTAATAGGACATATAACTGGGTACAAAATCATGTTAAGACATAAAAAACAGGACCACTAGAAGATGCCCGGAGAGCATCAGAGATCCAAATCATAGGGTTTTTGTTCCCCTTCAATTCTGCCACTCTGAATGACCATGTGTGCTGCTGTATACCTGTGCCAGCCCCAGAGGAGTCCCATCCCTATACTAATAAAAAGTGTGTTTTTTCTTTGCTGTTTACATTTTTTAGCATCTATAATTTTTGCAGGGGAGAGAAAAGATACTGTGTTTAATCTCTGGAAGACTGAGAGATATGAGCTTGCTTGATTCTTCTCAGTGCTAGGTACTTACAAAATCAAAATACTCTCCTACATTCTGTAGACAGTGTCTGTTGTCATGAGAAGAAAATGGGAAATTGTTCTTCACTGCTCTCTGAAAAAAAGAAATTATAGCAAAAAAATATGAATTTTCACATACCTTGTTTGGAGTCTACTAGTCTTAGTTCTTATATTCTGACAAATGCTGAAATTACAGCTGCCTATGTTCTAACACAGAAGTCATATTCGTATGTTAAAACTTCAGCTGCACATCATTTTAGAGGGCAATGTGGACCCTCTGTATTTTTTTTTTTTTTTTTTAGAAAATCATCAGGAGGATTCGCGTTCCCTTGACTTGCTGAATATATACATGATTAATAGAAAAGTGTGAATTTTCAAATAAGAAATGATACATTCTGTCCGCAGGCAGCAAAATACTAGATATATGTCAGGATTGCCTTGTTTGATTCACTAGTAAGCCTAAAGCTAATTAAAATGAACTACAAAAGGGACCTCAAAACTGAATTAATCTATGATTTATGTACTGAATGTCATGTACACTGCTTGTTGCAGGGGAAGTGGAAGAGATATTAATTGCATAACTAATTTATAATCTCATTCTTTAACATAATGTTCATCCAGTCTCTAAAATGAAACTAGAGTTTTAGAAAAGGAAAACTGCAAAAGAACAATTTTAGAAGTAATTTAACATATTTAATTTTTTTAAAGTGTGTTTATTATATATCATTGCAATATTATTAAAATAGCTAAAAACTGAAACACAGAAAACTCTTCTGGACTATTAGATTGCCTCTGTTCTTCCCCAAGCATTATTTTCCTGCTTATTGTTGGGAACTTCATGTTTTTTCTGTAAATGCTCTAGCAATTTTTACTTTTAACATCGTGGAATACCTCTTTCATCTTCCAACTATGATATTCACCTCCAAACAGAAGAGCAAGTTTTAATGTAACACAAGTTAAAAAACATGTTTCAAGAGCAAGTGAATCTGGATCAGTTCTAAAGATAAATGTAACTGGAGGCCTGATCCAGCAAGAAGAATCACCAAATATAAAATTTGCCTGCATGGAGTCAGCTGCATGATCACATCTTAGGGTATTTGGTACCTTTTTTAGGTACGTGCCACACGTTCACTTGTTTTCTCATACAGATTCAACCAGACTGTAGTACCATGCATAACTAAATTCAATGGATACATTCTCATATATGTGTTTAAAAATAAGCACCTTCCAAGTCAGTAAAATGTAAGACTTACTAAAATATCCTACTGCAATCACACACCAACCTTAACATTTTAGGAACAGTGTTTATTACTAGTGCCTATATGCTGCGGGAAAATTGAAAACCAAGATGGTAAGTATTGAATATCATCTCTTGGAAGGATTCCCCATATTAACTAATGGTTAAAAAAAAAATCTATTACAGAATAATTATAGGACTATCATGAAGTAAGAAATAAGAGGTAATATAAGCTTAAACAGTACTATATTTCTGAGAAAATTAATTAACCTGACAGCCAGTGAGTTCCTTCATACAAAGAGATTAGAGACATCCAGCTTCACATGCAGTGAGCTTCCAACACTCTATTAGCACTATTTAAAAATGTCACATAAACAAACTTCCACAGATTGTTCCTGTGACATCACATTTTAGCCTTTAATGCATCTTCGTACTCTCACCACCGACCTAATTTTAATTCTTGATTTGTAACAGACAGGAATCCCACTAATTCTTTTTAACACTGAAGGGCTGGTAAATACAAGGCATAAAACATCAGGTGAATAGTCATACTGGTGTTGATAAAAGGTCCATCTAACCTGGTTCTCCTTTCCAAACAGCGGCTAAGGCCAGATGCTCCACAGAGAGGTATACACAATATCAACATGATGTATACTCATGTTACAGTATAATGTTCTCCTTTTCTTTTCACTAGCCCCAAGCTCTCCTTTTAAATATTCCTTCCTAGCCCATTTCTGCTCTTCATTATAGCAAAATCTGTGAAATGAACTCAATATAATTGCTATGCTTATAGAAAATGAAAATAGAAAATATTCTGTGCACAAAGTGGGTGGGTAAAGCAAAGCTCAGTGTGATGATAAAATAAGGACATAAAAATGTGCTTATGAAATTATAACATTTTAAATACTCGTGCTTTTAAAATACTGTAGTTTGTTTCTTGCCAAAATTGTCCCAAATCTCCTCATTTTTAAGCAAGCCTTAGAAGTGTTTCAAATAGGAAGCTTCTAACTTTTTAATGATCAAAAAAATAATCCTTTGCCTGAATATACAGAATTTCTGACATTCAATTCAAAACAGATCATCAAATTTCAATTAAACATTCTTATAGGGCTTTACACACAGGTTTTGGACTGAGATCGATCATAATATATTCTGGCACATAAAAGTGTCTCAAACAACTATACTAGCTAATAAAAGGGAAAAGTAACTGATGCTTGAAATCAACAGTAACTACAGCAGGTCCTAGAGCATCTAAAATTATAATTGAGTAACAGCGAAATATGTTTCTTCCTTAGCACAGCTAGCAATCATTTTACTCCCTGAGGCACGAAGACTGCCAGTCTGCTATGACTGCTTTGCTAACTACCGTAAATGCTATTCTTATAACTTAGCGAGTGATATCTTGCAAAAAGGAGCTCTGTAAATTGACTGTATTGCCACAGTAACTCACCTGCTCCCGAGCTCTGTACGCTAGCGGCAATCTATCCTCAATATACTGAGCTGCTCCTGAGTTCTGGACCTGTTTTAGTGCAGAGCTTGTACTTGACTCAGGTTGACTCTGGCATGCTCCAACATGAGCAAACTAGAAAATAATGAAAATTGTGACCCATTTAAAAAAAAAGCCAACAAGAAAAAAACCAAATAAATCTGACCAGAAATGTGGGCAAAATTGTATTTTCCCATTTATTTTTTATTATTTGGATTGCAGCAGCACCTAGCGGCCTCTGGAAGAATCAGGAGCCTCCCACACACAGCACAACCCCTACCATAAAGACCTTACGATGTAGGTCAGTAAAACAGACAAGACTATTATTTCTCCAGGAACTTTCCTAACGTTGTTTATATAGCGATAATCCATCTAGCAAAACCACTTATGGAATAACATCTTTTCCCCCCCCACGCTGCTCCCGCTGTTGTACGACCGTAGATTTGAAAGCACAAAACTTTTGGGGAACAGCTCAGCAAAACGTTAGGCCCACAGGTTCAGAGACTGAAGAACAGCCTGTGCCAGGCGTGCGTCGCAGGGCCCTGGGATGCCGAGACATCCCAGCCCAGGGCCTCCGATGGGGCCGCGGCACCTCTCCTCTGGGCGAGGACTGACGCAACGTCCACTGGCATTTTTCAGAAGATAATCAGCTAGGGCTAAATATAAAATAAGAGATCTCCAGCACTGCTGGAAAACTGGAAAAAAATCCTGCCAGAGATTGCTTTAGCACACTTCCTCTGAATACCTAGGGCACTTTTTCCTCATAAACATCAGGAACGGGAAACCTCGTTCCTGGCTAAAGGACAAAGTCACCCTCAGCACGGCGTTTTTTCGAGAGTTTAAGGATAAAAGAGCCCCTCGCCCGGGGACGCGGGGGCTCCCGCCCGGCCCTCACCCAGGCGCCGGCGCGCTGCTCGCTGGGGTTGGACCACCTGCCCTGGGGCATGGCTCCGCGCCGCCACCGCCCCCGGCCGCTCTGCCCGGCGCCCCCGGGCACCGCGGTTGCCACGGCGGCCGCTTGTCCCGCTCACAGAGGGGGCGGGGGGGGAACCCCCCGTCGTGACTTCAGACCCTCCCTGACTGCGTCACTAAGTGGTTCCGGTGTTTCAGTAAGATCCAGGCGAGCAAAGGCAACGCCGCTCTTACCCGTCGACTGCAGAAGGGGGGGGGGGAAAGTTGGTAAAAGTACTGAATGCCATCTTAAAATGGTAGAGAAATGGAGTTCCGTTTAAAAATTAATTCGCTCTGCACAATTACTTCAATGACACTTTACAATTTGAATGGTAATACCTGAAGAAAGGAGGGTCATTTTTGAGGAAAAAACCGAAGACACTAGGTATATTATTTTTAAGATTTAACTTCATGCTCTTTTTAAAATCGCTTTACACATACACACATCTTAATTGCATACACAAACAATATTTGTTTAAAAAAAATCTGACAGCATCTTAAGGGTATTTTTGCCTTCGAGTTTGAACATGGACTTGTAAACATCCATACTATTTAACTGTCAGAACGCTCTGCCAGCAAGCACTGCCCAGGCAAGAGTTTGGGGAAGCATGTGGGGGGCCGTGTCCATCAAGAAATTTGGGGGTGGCAGACAGCACTGGAGCATGGATGCCATCTGCACCGTGCCACTTGCCTGCTGGACATAAAAGTCCCTAGTCCATTCATTGTATTACAGACATAGTCCTAAGATGGATGTAGCAGGCTTTTTTTTTTTTTTTTTTTTTTAACGTAGAACACTTTGTAATGCATGTTTATGGATGGGGAAGCGGAGAATCAACCAAAATGTAAGGCTTATTTCACAGAAAGAACAACTGAGGCACAAAGCCCGTGCTTATCGTGAAAGGAGCCCGTGGGTGAGCCGTAGACAAGGCAGAACTTCTCACTAAACCAAGCACAAACCAAGCCTCTGCCTCCCGGGCCTTGACAGACTGTAAAGAACACGACACTCGTATGGTAAGTGGCCTGTTTTCCAGTATATTGATATTCAAGACTAACTTACATGGGAATCAGATACCATGGCTGGCAAATGGAACAAGAAAAAAGTACGGTACTTGCCTTAGTTAAGTATGAATGATTCAGACAATCTAGCCATTTATTTTAAAGGCAATTATAAAGTTCCTGCAGGAAAGTCTCATTTTCCATCTTACTATCAGACATAGGTAACAATATTTTGGAATGCTAGCTGCCATCATGGAGTTTTTCAAGGCTTTCTTCTAAATGACCTACTTTGTTTCTCTGAGTATCTGTTGAAGTTTTGGTAATACAGATAAGAGCGATTATTTGGAACTTGATATTATTAACGATGCCATGCTGCAAGTTACTTTTAAGTACAAAGGTAGGTAAATGTGTAAACCTAATGTAAACCTTGCTTATGAAAGATAAGCTGTTCCAGATAATGCAATTTTGGTTAAGGAAAAAAAAATAAACCAACAATTGTAAACAAGCTGTAAGAGCAACACATTTTGAAACACTTTCATGATTGCATTGTTATCTCAGCCTTGACTGTAATGAACTGTACCAATGTCTGATGTGGCAGGATCGGATCAGAAGGCTGTGGAGATAACTCATGCTATTTTTAAAACTGAGTAAGCCAGTGACAGAAACAACTAGAGAAGGACAAAGAGCATGACAGGCAGAGGAACCTACAATTTGTTTTCATTCCATTCTAATTTTCAGATTCAGTAACTTGGGGCCCATTATCGCAAGCTCAAACAAACAGCACTTTGGCTTTTAAAGTAGAAAGCAGAATCTCTTTTTTTCTGAAGGGCTGCAACAGTTGTGTTTACTGTTTTCCAGTGAGATATGGGTAAAGCTGAAAAAGTTTAAGGATGAAACTTAAAAAGGTCCTTTCCTAACACTATAAAAGGATTCTAGAGGAACATAAGGAATAAATAATTCAATTAAGGAGGAATTGTGCCAGTCTGCAACGGTAGTAGGCATAGGTCCAATATAATAAAAGTTTGACTAAAGCAGCTTTAAAACATTATCTTAAATAATTATATTTCTTAAATAGATTATATACGTATTTTTATACCAAAGTGTATTGTTTTATTTATAATATTGCTGTTACTGCTAAAAGACATGCTTTGTGTTAGCGAAAATATGCAAAATTAGAGTATTTTAGCTTGGTTTACAAAGGAAACAAGGCTTATGCAACTGCAGTTTCTGTCTCTGAGATCCCACAATAATTTTCAAATCTGCAGGCCATTTTCAATCAACTTTGAGAGAAAAAAAGTATTTCAAAGACAACTAGGATCATCTAAGCTCCATAAGGACCAGTGGCAGGTCAGAAAAGTACCCCAGTAAAGAAAGGCAGTTGGTCCAGTTGCTATATATATATATATAGTCTAGGAGGAGGAGGATGACAGGCAGTCAGCATTTGTACTTCCTGACCAGTCACAAACTGTACTGTCTCTTGTGGCATGAAGAATAAAGAATATCATCTAAGAGGAAAATAATAAATATTAAAAATCCTTTAGGCACTATTCATGCCACCATTTGCTTGCTTAGGACATCACAGCTAAGCTTTTGTCAAATTCAGTGCCTAAGCAGAGGCCAGCATGCTACAATTCTTGATCCCCCCACGCTCTAAGGTGCCCCATCACCAAGTGTTCACTGGTTCCTTGAAGGGTACAGTTATTCAGCGCGGCTGCAAACCCCGTCAATAAGCCCTACTGGCCCATCCCCTTACCTAAGCTAGCTAAGGCGGCAGTGTACCCGACCTTTCTCAGGACAGGGCTGGGACAACCCAGGTCAGCCGGGTTCCGGGAGCACTGGGCACGAGCAGGCTCCAGCGGCTCGACAGCACCCCGCCACACAGAAACGCGCCCTGAAGACCGCAGCGCCTCGCTCTCCTGGTACGACACAGAGCGGCGTGGCAGGACCAGCTGCTGATGGTGCAGCCCCACCGCAACCACCCACTTACGGCTCAGCACCCCTGGGAGCGGGAAACCGCCCAGGAAAGCCAAACCAGCACCTAAGCCGGGCGACCCAGCGGCCCCACAAGCCGCTAGCCGCCACTACCGCCTTTCTCCTCACGCCTCGGCCCCGCCCCGCCCGCAAGCCCCACCCTCCGCGCTCTTCTATTGGCCAGAGTGCGCCTTCTCCGCCCCCAGCGCCTCCTGGGACTTCCCGGGAAGCCGCGCGAGAGGTGGTTGTTCCCGACAGCGTCACGCAGCCCCCGCCTCCCTGCCGGCAGCGGGCGTTGACAGCGGCCTGCCGCCCCCGCCTGAGGGAGCGTCCCCGCACGGGCTGGCACCGGAGGGCGAACGGAAAATGGAGGAGCTCTGCGGCGTGGGGGCTACCGCCCCTCTGAGGGGAGACGCGGAGGAGCCCAAGCAGGTGACGTCGGCGGTGGGGGGGGGACGCGACTTTGCCTGCAGTGCCCTACAGCCGCGGCGGGCAGCGGCGGGGGGATCTCGTGGCTGAGGGGCACCGCTGCCTCGCAGCCTGCTCCGCTCTCCCGGAGCTGCCCGGCGGCGCCGCCGCTGCTGCCCCCCGCCTCAGCCTGGCCCGTGTGGGGCGGTTGGCGGCCGGTGCAGCGGGGCCGGCCGGGCTGAGGCGCGGGAGGGCAGCTGCCGGCGGCGGAGCTGGGCGCCGGGCGCTGCCAGTTTCGCTGCGGCAAGCGCGGGGCTGTAAACACAGCCCACAGTAAAGTTTTAAGTTGCCTCATAGGCGTGCATCCTCTTTCCAGTTTGGCGAGTAAGGGAATGCTATTGTCAGGACTGGAGTACAGTAGGGAACGTACTAATTATGATTAAGCTGTAATTGTAAGCAGTATTTCTGTTGTTATGCTTAAGTGCAGAGTGCTGCATAAATAGTATCCTGTGGAGCTGTTTTTCCCTTAATGTATATTGGATCAAAGCTCTTAATGCAAGTGTGACAGCTCTGTATTTTGCTGTATTTGAGAAGAAATATGCAGTCATAATGTTTACTTATGAAGGCAGAAACGTGTTTAGCTTTAATCATAGAATCATAGAATAGTTTGGGTTGAAGCGACCTCTAAAGGTCATCTAGTCCAACCCCCCTGCCGTGGGCAGGGACATCTTCAACTAGATCAGGTTGCTCAGAGCCCCGTCCAGCCTGACCTTGAATGTTTCCAGGGATGGGGCATCCACCACCTCTCTGGGCAACCTGTGCCAGTGTTTCACCACCCTCAGCGTAAAAAATTTCTTCCTTCTATCTAGTCTAAATCTACCCCCCTTTAGTTTAAAGCCATTCCCCCTTGTCCTGTCGCAACAGGCCCTGCTAAAAAGTTTGCCGCCATCTTTTTTAGAAGCCCCCTTTAAGTACTGATAGGCTGCAACAAGGTCTCCCCAAAGCCTTTTCTTCTCTAGGCTGAACAACCCCAACTCTCTCAGCCTTTCTTCAGAGGAGAGGTGTTCCATCCCCCTGATCATTTTCGTGGCCCTCCTCTGGACCTGCTCCAACAGCTTTCTTATGCTGAGGGCTCCAGAGCTGGACATAGTACTCCAGGTGGGGTCTCACCAGAGCAGAGTAGAGGGGCAGAATCGCCTCCCTCGACCTGCTGGCCACGCTTCTTTGGATGCAGCCCAGGGTACGATTGGCCTTCTGGGCTGCAAGCGCATATTGCTGGCTCATGTCCAGCTTTTCATCCCCCAGTACCCCCAAGTCCTTCTCGGCAGGGCTGCTCTCAATCCCTTCATCCCCCAGCCTGTATTGATACTGGGGGTTGCCCCGACCCAGGTGCAGGACCTTGCACTTGGCCTTCTTAAACCTCATGAGGTTCACACAGGCCCACTTCTCCAGCTTGTCCAGGTCCCTCTGGATGCCATCCCGTCCCTCTGGCGTGTCGACCGCACCACACAGCTTGGTGTCATCTGCAGACTTGCTGAGGGTGCACTCGATCCCACTGTCTATGTCATTGATGAAGATATTAAATAGTACCGGTCCCAATACGGACCCCTGCGGGACACCACTCGTCACCAATCTCCATCTGGACATTGAGCCGTTGACCACTACCCTCTGGATGCGACCATCTAACCAATTCCTCCCCCACCGGACAGTCCACCCATCAAATCCATACCTCTCCAGTTTAGAGAGAAGGATGTTGTGGGGGGACCGTGTTACAGAGGTCCAGATAGATGACATCTGTAGCCCTTCCCATGTCCACTGATGTAGTCACTCCATCAAGGAAGGCCACTAGGTTGGTCAGGCAGGACTTGCCCTTGGTGAAGCCATGCTGGCTGTCTTGAATCACCTCCCTGTCCTCCATGTGCTTTAGCATAGCTTCCAGGAGGATCTGTTCCATGATGTTCCCAGGCACAGAGGTGAGACTGACTGGCCTGTAGTCCCCTAGGTCTTCCTTTTTTCCCTTTTTAAAAATGGGGGTTTTCTGTTTCCCCTTTTCCAGTCAGTGGGAACTTCACCAGACTGCCACGACTTCTCAAATACGATGGATAGTGGCTTAGCAACTTCATCCGCCAGTTCCTTCAGGACCCACAGATGGATCTCATTGGGTCCCATGGACTTGTGCGCCTTCAGGTGCCTTAGATGGTCTCGAACCTGATGTTCTCCCACAGTGGGCAGCTCTTCATTCTGCCAGTCCCTGCCTTTGCCTTCTGCGGCTTGGGCGGTGAGGCTCGAGCACTTGCCGGTGAAGACCGAGGCAAAATGTCATCGAGTACCTCCACCTTCTCCATGTCCCGGGTAACCAGGTCTCCCGTTTCGTTCTGGAGAGGGCCCACATTTTCCCTTGTCTTCCTTTTATCCCCGACGTACCTATAGAATCTTTTCTTGTTGCCCTTGATGTCCCTGTCCAGATTTAATTCTACCAGGGCTTCAGCTTTGCTAACCTGATCCCTGGCTGCTCAGACAATTTCTCGGTATTCCTCCCAGGCTGCCTGTCCTTGCTTCCACCCCCTGTAGTGTTCCTTATTGTGTTTGAGTTTGTCCAGGAGCTCCTTGTTCATCCGTGCAGGCCTCCTGGCATTTTTGCCTGATTATTCTTTGTTGGGATGCATCGCTCCTGAGCTCGAAGGAGGTGATCCTTGAATATTACCCAGCTTTCTTGGGCCCCTCTTCCCTCCAGGGCTTTGTCCCATGGCAATGTTGGTGTTTGTTAATGAACACGTACTTTCACAAAATTTTGCAGCATTAGTGTGAATTATATTTTAGTTTTGGCCTTTCTGAGTAATTTCACATTCTGTGGGGAGCTGACCTTAATAGCACTTTAGTCTTATAACTCATAAAGTGGAGCATATGCTTGACGCAAGTGTTGGAGTCAGGGGAACTCAAATACTTGTGAACATGTGCAGGAGAAAGTTATGAGTGAGTGCGGGACTCGGCTTTGGTTGGTTACCGTTAAAAATAGCTTATCATAGAGCAAGTCTGCTAGTTTTAATTGCTATTATTTTATAAATGAAAGACTAATTTCTCTTTGAAAACTAGGGGTCGGTATTGTTTCTTGGAGGCAATGAAGTGAAAAGCAGTGCTGTGGTGAAATACTCATCTGCCCCACCGCAAGCAGCATTTGCCCGTCTTCAGGAGAAAACAGACTTGAAACTTCCACCTGCCAACTGGTTACGTGAAAGCGCTAAGCTGGGACCAGCAGGTACAACCATTCTTGGCAACAACAAAAAAAGTAAACCATTTTCAAGGTAAATAACAGCAGGCTCTATTTTTTCCAGGCGTTCAAGAATAATTCTAACAGTGAACTTGGACCCTATGTAATTCAAAGTATAAAGTATGGACTTTACTGTAGCAACAGTAAAAAAGCTATTGCTTTTTCTTAACCGTTCTCCTTCTACTTTTTCATCCTTAGTTCTTGCCTGTATGCTGTAATCTTGTCTTCTTTGTAAATGATTAATGATGCTGGTAATGCTGTTGATTATTATTTTTTTCAAGTGCATGTTGACACCTTGCCTGAAACAGTCAAACTGACTTCATGTTCTTCCCTGGTTGGCTGTTGTCGGTTGGCCAAAATCAAACTAGACTGGTTCAGCCAGCCATTCTGCTTTTGATAACAGGTGAAAATGGAAAAAATGTGGTTCCCCTTGAAAGTTACAGATCCAATTTATAGCTCTTCTGAATCTTTAGAAACTGGTCTGGCTAACTAATGGCAAAAGAAATTTCATAGTCATGTCAAGAGTGAATGCAGAAGGTGAAATAAGGGGCAAAACCAAAAAGCAGCGTTATCTTTCAGTATGGATGTTTGTTAAAGAGTTGGATGAGTTGATTTCAGAGTGTTTATAAATAGGAGGCTTAAATCCTGTATTGAGCAAGCAAATTCACACTAAGTCAACTAGTTAGTGAAATTTAACAGTTTGTGGAGGGTCTGTGTTTAAATCCTCATAATCTGTTTTAGGAGGTGTACATTTTTGAGCAGGGTAACATGCTTCTCAGGGCTTTATGAATTTTCCTGTTTATTTTAGATATCATGTTTGTTTGTCAAACAGAGGCTGGCAGTTTAATCTCTGTCTCTAGTGTCAATATTAAAAAGCTAATAGTGAAAGTATAACTTCAGACATGCATCATGTATTTGGTTGGGTTATAGTAATATCTGGTTTAATTTGAAAGAATGATTTGTACATTGAAATATTCTAATTTAATGGCTTGTAATTTAAAGAGGCCTTAATAAGGGTGGATGAAGATACAAGGATATGTTTGTTAAAACATGTAGGCCAGTTTTAGAAAACATAAATAAGAGGTAAAATGAAATGACAGCTGCTAAAATGAAAGAATTTAACGTGCTTAATGCCTCAAAGATAAACTCTTTGAAAAACTGTTCTCCTTTTTAGTGTTCAAAAAAAAAAAATCAATTTCTTTAATTTCCCATAGCTGTCTTAACAAACACTTTAAATAGTTCTGATTTTCTTGATTTCAACAAAACTTAAAATACATTTTAGAACATCTTGAAATTGGATCTGAGCACTTCCAATGATATCTTTGGAAAACTCGTAGAATGTCAAAATGGTTTTGTTAATTAACTTTAGATCGTTACACCTGGTAATGTTTAGTTAGATTCTTCTTTTGATGAAGAAAAAGCTTTCAAAGATTTAATAAGCTTTGGAGAAAGAGATCTCTATTTACTGTCACACTGCATTTGTCTTAACTTTTAATATTTTCTCAATAGCTTTGGGATGGCGTATGACTTCATTGACTCAGTTGGAAATGATGTCGATGTTGTGTCTGATTCAGAGGTATGTATAAATTCTTAAGTTCCATCATTCAAACTCTTATGTTGTATAAACCTTATTTTAAGATATTGTCATGGCTTCTGTCATCTTTGTGCCCTTTGAGGAAAAATAAAAATCCCCTAGTGAAACACAAACAGATCACCTAACTTTTGCTCTGTCATTTAAGGGAGTTGTGATCACTGAGTGAGAAATGTATAGATAAAATCATATTTCCTGTGGATTTCTACAAATAATCATCAGCTAAAATATGCAGTTTAGTGAATGCAACACATCAGTCTTGCAATGTAGTTGTCTTGTGTGTTTGAAATTGGTTATTTTGATGTAAGTTACTACTCTCAAGATGATTTTTTTTCTATTCTTATCTAGAAGAGATAGCCCCCTCCAACCTTCTTCTTTCCTCTGATTTTTGCCAGCTTTTTTGGTGCTGGTATTACCTACATAATTCAGATGAGGCTATTCAGAAGAGGAAACGTACATGTTTGACAGATTTTTATTCAGACTTATATGTCTGTCCAGATTCCTCTGGATATCTGACAAAGTGTTGGTATTCCTGTGGTGAAGATAAAGCTTTTAAAATCCAAACCATCCACTTGCATTTTTTGGCACTTTTGATGATACCTGGTTGTGATGATCCAAAGAGAGATCATGTTTAAACCATGTATGTGGTTTATACTGACTACTTGGTCTCTTTATCACTGTCATTCATGTTCTCTGACCTCAACAAATGCAACTTCTTGTGGAATGGCCGCCTTAAAAATCAGTGGCACTGTAAGTTTTTATTTGCCTGCCCATGCCTCTCTAACGTTAGTAGTGTATTTTTTGCTTACAATTTCCTACAATTTTCTTACAATGCAGTATAATTATATGGAATATAATCTCTGTTCTCTTTTCTCCTGCAAGAATATTAAAAAACTTCTGAAGATACCTTACAGCAAGTCACATGTGAGCATGGCAGTACATCGCATTGGGCGGACACTTTTGTTGGATGAGCTAGATATTCAAGAGCTTTTCATGAGATCATCTCAGGTTAACCATTTGTTTTTTGTTAAGTACGTCTTATGGTCAAAATGCATTATTTCAAGAATAGTGTAGCTAGCAAGAAAGCATGTATGTATCAAAATTTCTGAGAACCATGTGCGAGTACAAAAGGTGCTGTATTCTGCAGCAATCGGTTTACCCACGAACTGCATCTGATGTCCTATATTTATGGTACTGTAGGATTAAAATTCCATGTCCCACATTCCTGTAATTACTTCATTATTGCTATACTATTTTATTAATTTTATTATTAATAAGTATTTGTTACTGTGTAATCTCTTACCATGTATCTGACTTTCTAATGAAGTCAACTTTTCAGTAAGAATGTAACTTTCTAGAAGATACATTTTCAATAAAGGACGAATGCAAGGCTTTAGCTGTGAAGTTATTTTCCGCTTTTGGGGGGTTTGAGGGTTTTTTTTACTGTTGTGGATGAGTATTCATAAGTTAATAACGCACTTGGTTTACTTTGTAGATGCTTCTTGACATTAATTTCATATTTATGGTATTGCCTAGACAGGGGACTGGACGTGGCTGAAAGAGTTTTATCAAAGGCTGATTGATCAGAAGTGGCAACGAAAAAAGAAGAGTAAAGAACATTGGTACCAGAAGGCTATACTTTCTAAATTTTTATATTACAGGTAACCTTATGTCTGCATGAATCTTGAATTCTGTACCACTTACTTTTGCCTGGTTTCTTGTCTTGAAGTAAATGTTAAAATTCCATTATGGTCTGTCTTATTTACTGATTTATACTTATGCAGAGAAAACTGAGGGATGAAATCGGGAAATAACATGTAAATGTTTTTAACAGGAATTGAAGCATTTTAAGTATTAAAGTATAAAATAAACAGGGTGACTTAATCAACTGTATATCTCAACATTCCTTCTGAGAACTGGGTTTGAGGGAAGAACAACTTAAAATACGCAAGGTAGATTGTGACACCTGCTGTAATATTGTAAGAGTTTGAGCAACTTGTCAATATAGCAATCTTGTAGCATATTAGCGAAGTCATTCTTTGAGAACAGTGCATTAAGTATAACAATTCTAAAATGGATTCTGTTTGCATATTGTTGACTGAATTTTTTAATGTTTTGTCAGCATTAATGGTGATGGAGCTGCTCAGCCTGTTCCTTCCACTTCAAAACAACACCAGGAGGGTCCTGTTTCAGGTGAGAGTGATGAAGCAGGAAGGGCCTCCTGGCCAGCTCCTTTTGAAATGCCTTCTTCATTATCTGAAGATCCAGGTGCCTCTAACCAGGTTAGTGTATATAATGTTTTAAATGACACCTCAGTTTTTGTAGAGACATATATAAAGAAAGGTTTTCAAAGGTGCTGCTGCAGTACTCTTTGCTGAAAGAAATGAACAAAGGCATTAGAAGGATTTGGCAGTACGTGTGGTTTAGCTTATGCCAGTGTTTCAGAGCTCCAAATTTCAGAAAATATTTTTTCTGTCACCATAATACTAAATACATACTTATCTATGCATTTTTGAGAAACAAAACATTTGGCTAGGAGTAGTCATCTGTAAGTCATCTTACCTAAAAGTAGGAAAATCTGATATTCAGAAGGTGTGTATGGAAGCCTAAGGTTTTGTCCTTTCTTTTTAAATCTGCCATTAAAATGAATCTGTTGTGGCCTTGAATTTATTAGGTGAAGAGGAAGATGAAGACCTGTGAAAATGTTTGCAAAACAGTTAAGCAACATTTACAAATACTTGCTATGAGATTACACAAGTGGAAGGGAGAGATGTTTATAGTAATTATAGCAACAAACTATGATTAGTATTAGGCCCTAATCCAGAGTTTCAGTCTGTGGCTAAGCTTATTTATGAAAACTGTTAATTCCTGTGGTTTTTGAGTAACATAATACAGGAATTGATTAAATTTTTGAAAGGTTGGAAGATCTGTTGTATTCAGTCTACATCAATGTAATAATGATGCTATAGTTATCCTTAGACAGTATTACCAACTGGTATGCCAAATGACTTGGTCAGCTAACTTGGAAGGCTCTAACCTACATTATCCATAAAACTGTAACTGCCTGTGTTGTGGTGTGGTAATATTCTGAAGTGGAGAAATGTTTCAGTACTTGAAAGCTTTTAGGAAAAGGATTCTCTTCCACCTTCTTGAGGAACTGTTGCCTAATACGGCAGATTGTTTATCATAAAGAAGCTGTTGCACGTTTGTACAGCATCATTTTCTTTAATTTATAAATAAGGCATCAGGATAGAGGTTTTACATTCTGGAGACTGACAATCTGGTGCTGACCCTGGAATAATAAGTGTTTCTGTAAAAATTTTCTGATTTCTTTCCAAAGCCTATGAGAATATAAAGTACAAAATTTTGGTACTAGCTATAGAAAAGAAGCATTCTAGTCACTGACTAGAGGCTTTTTGTACTTTAATACATACTTATTTAAAGATGTTAGAGGTAAAAGTTTTTCCCTTATATGCTTTTGTTGTTCAGATTTTTTTTTTTTTTTTTAATGGCCTAACTTTACCTCAGCAGCAGAATCACTCCTTATCCTTGTGCTTTTCACAGGGAAGTGTGCCTCTTGAACCCTCATATATAGTGGGGCATGTGGCCTCAGCCCCCAAAGAACAAAACCTGACTACTTTGTTCAATGACGGGGAAAACAGTCAGGTATGCTATATGTGAAATTTGAGCTCAAACACTGAACCCCCAATTTAATCAAACATTTTAAAATCTGGTCTAAATTGGAACCAAGAGAAAAACTACGCCCCCTGTAGAAGTAGCTTTTGTGGCATCTGTGATCTCAGTCTTTTAACTTAATGTGAATGCATAGCATAGTTCATTATGTGCTGTCTTTTATTTGCTGCTTTTGCTTCTTGCTTTCTCATAATTCTGCAGAATGTCATAGAGAACATGTTTTATAATAGTGATTTATAGACCTTTTTTTCTCTTAATGAAGGGACTTAAAAATGACTTCGTTCGTAATATCTTGTGGACCTTTGAAGATATCCACATGTTAGTAGGATCAAATATGCCTATATTTGGAGGTGGAAGATACCCTGCTGTGAGCTTGCGTCTCAGGTGAGTTTTAAGGTTAATGAGATATATAGGCCAGCCTTGACTGACTTGTTGCTTTGCTTCCTATTTAGCTACTTGCATTTTGTTTGGTTGACTCTTAATGTTTACGTGCAGTTTAAAGAATAAAACTCATGCTTTAGACTTAAATGGTGATGGCATTGTAAAGCGCTGGAAAACAGAAACAGTCCCATAGCTGTACCACTGCACTGGGACTTGAGATGCTCTGCTGCTTTTTCTGGCTCTGTAACTAAATCTTTATTTGAAAGTACTGACGGTTTGCAACCTTTCCTGACTTCAATGTGAATGTTGAGTGTTAAAACACTTCTGTACATCTAGTCCTTAATTTCATTCTATTGCTATTTTAATAAGAGGGCAGTAATATTTCTCTTACTGGAATTCTGAATTTCAATAACTGCTAGTTGGGCACTTCATAAGTACTTAAAACTTGTGACTGTAGTAGTTCTAAGTTCTGACTGTCTTACTGTTCACTAATACTTTATGTTGATCACTTGATTACCATTTTTTCTGTTCCTGCCTATGTGTAGGCAAAGAATGAGCAAAAACTTGAAACTTGCTTGATGTATTTGTTATCTTTTTAAGACGCATCTAGGAATTAACAGTACATTGCTTTGCAAGGAATGGAAGGTCTGGGAGAAGGCTTGCACTATAATCAGTTGCAGCTAATACTGCTATTCCTTTAGAACTTCTTAAGTACTTGTTATCTTGGTAATATGTGACATCTCAAGCTCATTAAAGTTTCGGTATAAGTGTGGGCAAAAATTCAAAACTGCTGAGGGAATGTGAGTGTATTCTATTGGAGAGATCAGTACATCTGTTTCATTTGATATAATTCCTTGTTTGCCTCTTTAAAATAGAATGATTCACAAATGGTTGTTTTAGTATCCATCTGCTCTCAGGTGATTTAAATCTAAATCCCATTAGTAAACATCCCTAATATTTTCTGAAGAGTAAATAAAGACTTAAATAATACTAGAAATGTTTGTTTTTAGGGATAACAACAAGCCAATAAATGTGCTAACAGGAATTGACTATTGGTTGGACAACTTAATATGCAATGTACCAGAGCTTGTGATGTGCTTTCATGTTAATGGAATTGTTCAGGTAAGTCTGTGTCTTTGCATTATGCCTAGTTCATCCATTCTTCAGTTTCTGAAATTGCTCCGGCTGTAACAGATCTCTTTCTAATCTTACTGTTCTGACAAAAAGATTACAAGAATCCTTTATTGCAGAATGAGAAGCATCTACACAGCTTGCAACAGTCATCCAAAAATAGTGTTCTCTTTTTTTTTTTTCTCCCTTCCATGCATGCAAGGTTCCTACTTCCCCCAATGTATGAATGAAGGCAAAAATAAAAAAATGTAGCAGCAGAAATACATCAGTTTCTTGCATCTTAAAATCTGTAGTGTTCACTTGCCAAGATAGATGCATGCTTTTTAAACCTTTGTTTGTATTTACTATTTTACAATAGACCACCCATACCAGCTGAGTTTCTGTTGTACCTGGTAGCATATAGTTGCTTACTAGGCTGACTAGTTTTCATTGAAGTAATAGTTAGGTGTTGCACGGTTTTTTCACCTCTTGTTCTCCTTTTACTTTACCATGTTTGTCATAGAAGTGAGTCCTCTTTAACGCTTTTATTGAGTAGTGTAATCAAGATGTGCTTGCTTTTAAAGCAAATCATATAAATTAACTCAATTTATCATGACACTGTATCATAATAGTAGCCTTTTTTTCTTTTAGCAGTTGATAGGAGACACTGATGCATAGATTTTGGGAGGGCAGGTGGCAGAAAACCCTCTTAATCTTGAGTTTTAACATATATTCCTTGCAGAAATACGAAATGATCAAGACTGAAGATATTCCCAATTTGGAAAACTCTAATTTTTCTACCAAAGTGATAAAAGATATTGCTCAAAATATCTTATCTTTTCTGAAATCAAATTGCACCAAAGAAGGACATACTTATTGGCTATTTAAGGGTAAGTAGATTTAGAACAATTAAAAAAGATTTATGTTAATGTCATGTTGATTAATGAAAGGTCTTAACTTTCAGCAAGTGGGAGTGATATAGTAAAGCTCTATGACCTAACCACCCTTTGTGAAGAGACAGAAGACAAATACCAAAACCCTTTTACAATGCCAGTGGCAATTCTTCTATACAAGTGAGTTTTTGTAATTTTTGTTGTAATACTTAATTCTTGGTGCAGTTGTATTTGTTAAGAATACAGACCAAAAATTATGATGAAATGAAAATGCATGAAACGAAAATCTTCTTTTACACCTAAGCTTGGTAAGCCTCAGTCCCACTAAATCAAAACAGACTTTCTCCTTTTCACCATTTCTCCATGTAAACTATGCTCTTACTGAGTAAGTCTTGTAGACCCATGATAAAGTTTGGGAGATCTACATTTGCAGTAGTATTGTCTAAAGCTTTTTTTGTCTAGCACAAAGAAATTATCCAAGGATTTACTATTTTGTTTAACTTTCTTTTAGAGTTGCTTGCAATATGATGCTGAAGAAAAACCAGAACAAGAAACACTATGGCACTATCAGAACGTTGCTCCTTAATTGTCTTAAGTTACTGGACAATGGCAGACATCCTCAAGTAAGAATGACGTGTTTTCTTGTAGCTTTGTGTAAATATAATGGAAATGCTGTTACCATAATACACCTGGTTATATTTTGTGTGGTACTTCCTCCTCTGTCTGTAAGGGAGAGAATTTAAATTTATTTATAAACTTAGAAATTGATTTATGTTTAAAGAAACACCAGCCTTTTTTTTTTTTTTTTTTTTTTTTTTTTTAATTAGTACCTTCACTGCCCCTCATTTCTGTACGAGTCTTCTGTCCTGCTCTAAAAAAGAACTTGTCATTACATTTGCTCTTTTGCTCTCATTTCCAAAGAGCCCTTTTGTGTTTGGAAGCTGTGCAGACACTGAAGCAGACCTTAGCTAGATATTGTAAAATGTGAATATAAGAAAAAACATTTTTACTCTGAAGGTGGCTGAATGTTGGGACAGGTCAACCAGAGAGGTTATAGAGTCTCCATCCTTTGACGTCCAACTGGACGTGGTCCTGAGCAACCTGCTTTGAGCAAGGGGGTTGGGCTAGACAGTCTTCAGAGGTCCCTTCCAACCTCAACTATTCTGTGGGAGGCTCAGAAAAAGAACCTCAAACTCTTGATCTCTTCATTAGACTATTGTATCAGCCATCAGTACCGTGAGATGCTCTGCACTTTCAGAAGCAGTAAGAAAAGTAATGAAAAGGAGATGAAGCTGTATTGACCTTCTTTATTCCACATACTTGATTCTGATTCTCTTCTAAGGAAAACAGGAATCTAATTGCTCTGAAAGACAAGCAGTTTATTAAAGTTTAGGGAGGTAAAGAAGGTGTGTATGTCTTAAACTTAAGTATTACTGCTGCCAGATGTGCTAGCTTCCTTTTTAGTTGCAGAAGATAATGGAGTGTGCTGCTTTCTCATTGGGATTTTGACCGAGTCTATTCACAGTCTCTTCCTTGTCTTAAATTGAGAAATCTGTAGGTTCAGAATGGTACTCCCTTTACAAAGGGAGTATCAGTGCGTTTAACCAAAAAAGTAAAGTGGGATACTGCAGGAGGCTTGGAAGTTGATTGGGCAGGAGCTGCTTTATGCAGGCTATGGTACCTTAACATGGTAACTTAACATTTTTAGTATTTATAGGCAACACATCATAAATTTCAAAAAGAAATATCTGTACTGAAACTGAAATCTAATCCAAAGTATAACTTAATTTACATGTAAGTGGTCTAGATTTAAGCTCGTTTCAACTGAAAATTGATCCCAAAAATGTGATGTGAAAAATCTGAAATGTATTTAAAATGGATTACAAGAGGAGACATGGCATATATTAACTAAATTAATAAGTATTTTGTAGATTCCTTCTAAAATTTTGGAAAGCTCTCAAAATCCCACTAGAAGCTCTTGAAAATTATTTTTTTTGCTTGCGTAAGATCCTTCTCTCGTTTGCCTCTTGTGATCTGCAAGCTTTTAGAACAGGTAATACTCATTCTTTACCAGTTGGTTTTTATTCTCTTTTAAACTTGATCAGGCTTGAATCCTTTTCCCTTTCCTAGATGGGATTTTTAACTCCATAAGCAACTTTTTAGTAGGGCAGGAGAGAGTGCTTATTTGAGCTGGTTAATTGAGTTCATACTCCTGCACAGTGGTGGCCTCCTTTGCCTTCTCAGCAGTTGTATATTGGTTCAGAAAACAGCCTGGTAGAATAACTGATTTTCTGGGAATTTTTTTTTTTTAACACCTCTGCAAAAAGCCCTCCAGCAATACACAAGAAGTGTAAAATGTTGTTTGGTTGGCAGTTCAGACAAATGTCTAATGCCAAAAGGTTGCTGTTCTGATGTGAAGTTTTTTAACATAGCTTACATGATACAGCATTGCTGCTGTGGAGAACTTGTATCTCAATTCCGCTTCGTACAAAATTGCTGGACTGTATTCTGGTCCAGTCTCACTAGACTCCAGCAGAACCAGGAGCTAGAATGTGCCTTTTATTACCAGAACCAGGAACTGTAAGTAACCATGCTGTCCTAAATAGAGGGCTTCAGTGGCATTAAATGTAGTATCTTTTTTGAACAGTCAGAAGTAGAGAGGATGTTGGGAAGTGGAAGAAAGGAGTGTGGGCACAATTTTTTTTATGTGACTGATTTTCTTTTTTTATTCCCCCTACTCCCCAGCTACCCTATTGCTGTGTTTTAGAAATTATTCTTGACACTTTTTTATATTTAGAATGTTCAGGAAGTAAAATGCAGGAGTTGATATCCCCAAGGTGAATTTCAGGGGAGTTAATTGCAAGTCCTTCACTTGACACTCACTTGGCATTGGGGAAAAAAGGCATCTTGAAAGCAAGAGATTTCACCATAAAATGTGTTCCAGAACTTATGTCCTGTCATAATCACTCTGTGTGTGCATGAAGCAATAATGCAAGTCTTTTGGCAGTCAGATCCTTCTTAAGGTGCCTAGATCCGAAAGTTCAAGCCTGAAAGCTATTACTTAGTGTTTGCATAATCCTGGACAAGAGTCAGTAATTTAAGGTGGGGCCTAAGCACTTAATATAAAATTCTAATTTGGGGATCAGGTGCCCAAAAGCAGGTCACTTTAAGGCATGTATGCATGTTCTGTGTTTTGGTTTTGTTTTATTTTTGTTTTTTTTTAAACTGGATGTGATCCAAATTTCTTAGCACACTTATCTCTTAGTGTCAAAATTCCTCATGATAGGAGTGTGAGAGCTGTCTGAGCAAGAGTACAATCCTCAAGTAAACTTGAGATAGAAAGAAAAGGGCTTAACATTTATTGTAAGGATTATTGTATTGTTCTTACTGGCTTAATTGTTAGGTGTGTTTATGGTTCCAAAATAATCTTTTCTCTAAGCACTTCTGCTCCTAAAGTTAGAGGAAAAAAGTGTATGTATTTGTGCCTATAGTGCGTATACATATTTCTCATCTTGCTTAGTCTTTGATGCGAGTGTTGAAGTGTTCTGGGGTGCAGTCTGATGCTGGACCAGGTTGCCTTCCAGCTGTTTGTGTTCTTTTCCTTTTGAGTGGAAGGAGGGGAGGTTACAGAGCAACATGCACAGGACTGCGTAGTACAGTTAGGCAAGAAATGAGGTTGAACTTTGGTCCATCTTGCCTCAAGGCTTTTTATTTCTGTATGAAACCAAACTGAAGCAGGGAGGAATGCCGCTTGTTTTAGGCTATCACCAGTGTGTGTTGTATTTCTCCTGACATTGTATAATTTTATTTCCTTTCTCACTATAAAAAGCAAGCTACAATTACCTCTGCAAGTATATGCTGTTTGTGCCCTGGTGTCTTGTTTGACCTCTTGAGTTTCAATTTGAATCTCTTATGTGTTGGGTTGTCAGTTTTGGTGGTTTTTTGTTTTTGAGAAGTTGAAATTGATGTTCTAAATTTTTAGTACTGTGGATGTTGCTGCTGCTACAGGATAGCTTTTAAATGCTTGTATCTAATATCTCTTCATTCATCAATGTATTTTGAAACTCTGGCAGTGTGTAGTATTAAAGTATATAGAGGAATAAACTGAAGAAGCAGGAAGGAATGAAATGCAGACCCCTGAATGCCTAGCCCTACCAGAACATAGCTTTCATTACTTCCTCATTTTTCTCCATATGACAGCAGTCCAGAGAAGAGAAAGGGTAAATATCTCCTTACCATCAACTAAGAAGATAGCTGCTGGTTTTTTTCTTATGGCAGATTTTTACCTTTCTTGCCTGAGAAGTGGAGAAGGTAAAAGCTTCTCTGGAAGGCAGCATAGCTGCAGTTTGAGAGAATCTGTAAAACTCAAAAGATGTGAATAAACAAGGAGTTTTTAGGGTGCTGCTCAAAAGAAGTAAATAGGGTGATCAAGAGCTGCCCTTATTTATTTATTTTTCTTTTAAAGGAAAATAACAAAGCTGTCTTGGGCCAAGGTGGCCTGTATTCCCAATTTTACCTTTACACCCTCACTTGCAAAACAGAAGATGAAGACCTTCTAAGGTGGGGGGTGAAACCAAGTGTGGGCAAGCTTGATTGCAGGGGCTGCATGCCCATATATGGGTAGTTGACAACATACTGTCTGCAGTGATTTGTTTCTTAAATATAGCTAAAAATTCAGTGCTCAAACATATGGTCATACAGTGTGTGTGTGTGTGTGTACAGGTTGTATTTACAGCTTATCAAATACCTACTTGCATGTACTGTTTACTCCTTATTCTAAGACAAATTATATTGATGTTGCCTCTCAAAAGAAAAATTTAACTTGAAAATAAATCACTAATTTTTTTCTCTTGTTTAAAAAGATTATTGCTTCAGCAAACTACATGTTGTCAGAGCTTTTTCAGTTGGATGAACCTAAAAAAGAAGACAGTACAGACTTCCCTATAAATGGAAATTCTGATGAAAGTTATAGCGAGGAAGAGGAAGAAATGCCAGACAGTGATGAAAATGGTTCTTACAGTAACAGCTCTGATCCACCAGATGACAATAAAGCAGTGGCTGTAATCAAATCTGTTGGAGAGCTATCAGTACCTGAAAAATATAAGTCTGTTCATCGAATACGTGTAAGTGAAATTGTGGAATTTTTTAAGGGTTTTCTTGAAAGATTCAGTTCATGTAGCACAGTTTGTTATTGAAATTCAGTTACCTGTTAGGTTTGTCTTCAGGTTAACTGAAGCATGAGGCAGTAGGAAAAGAAACTTTTCATGAGCTGCTCATAAAATTTGAGGTCTTTGAATTCTACAGTATAGCAGGTTTAATGTAGATTTTCCCCCTACCATCTTGCCCGTGTCCTTTATGGCATGATTCTGCATAGCTGGCTACAGAAAAATTATTCCTGTCACGGCAGCAGAGAAAATATTGCCAATTGTGGCCATGTGTAAGAGCTGTAGATGACTACAAGTTTCCGTGGATACCTAGGTTATCTTAGTATTTTTTTTCTGGAGCAATATTAACTTTTTTTTTTTTTTCTGGGAGCATCAGCTACTGCATGTCCACAGAGTTAGTCTTTGATTTCCCTCTTTGATTTGTCTCTCCAAGGTAACTGGTCAGAATGCGGCAATTTGATTTCCTTGAAATTTTGGTTATAGTTGATTTTAAAAAAGAGATGAAGCTTTACTCTGCACATGTGTATATGTTGTGTCTAAGGGGACAGCTGGGTACATAACCACAGTATTCCTGAAACTTCATTGACATACATGTTCTTCATAAACAAATCAACAGAAGTGTAATACTGCTACCTTCATTGCACTTTCTGTGCATTATTATTGAAACAAAATAGAGGAATGTGAGAAACTGGGACGATCAGTGAAGAAACTGTTCACAGCATTTTACTTATCTTCTGATGTTTTGCTTGTCTTACCTATATATGGATATGATTATGAAATGACTGTCATTGGTCAAAAGCTAAACCTTTTTTCTAATGTCTGTGCTGAGTAGCAAAGAACAAGATTTCCTAAAAAAATTTGTAACTCTTATTGCTATCTTAATTTCTAACACTTCAAGGTCCATCAGCTGAAAATACAACAACTTGTACAGGTGCAGAAGCACTCATTTCCCCTTTCTTCTCCCCCTTCTACTCTACCCCAGAAGAAAACAAAAATACACCCCACCCCACCACCCCCTCCGCAAAAAAAACAAAAACAAAAACAAGGCATTGAGTTGTTCAAAGGTAATGAAAGTGCAACTTTGATGTATAGGCTGAGGAAATGATTTCTGTATAGAATTGAATCTGCTTATCTTCCCAGGTCTGCACTGCAGACCATCTGTGGATGCTTTTGTAATTACTGTTATGGAATAGAGTCATCTCATCTCTTCTCCTTTTTGCATTGTCTTTGGGATTACCAGGAGAGACCAAAGTGGAGATGACCAGATATACGAATCGCTCACTGAGATAAAGGAACAATATGCTGTGACACTTTATAGTATAGAGTTCAGATGTTCCATTAACAGGTTTCCTTAATGCTATCTCTCATTTGCGTCTTCTAGCCAGTAATTTTGACATTTCGTATGCTGAAAGTTTATTCTCTTCTTATTCCTTCCCTGCTGCCCCCCTCAATGAAGCCGAGTTGTGCATTTCCTGTCTGCCATGGCACTGAGGAGCGCTGCAGGCTAGTGCTCAACTATGTCCTGGAGGTAAGTTCACCATCAACTTTCTAATGATGTTTCACCTAGTACCCAATTCTTGATGTATTCTGTATTTGCTAAATATTGCTTTCAAGGTGAATTACTTCTTCTTGCAGGGCTTGAAGTCTGTTGACAGCAGTGTTAAAAAAGAGGGTGACCTTCCTGCAGCTGACCCCAGCACACCAATCCCGTTGAAATATGAAGATGAATCCACCAGTGGTGGTCCCGAGTGTCTGGAAAAACAGATGGCGTTATTTCTAGATAAAAGTAAGCTGTATTGTTGTGCAAATAAGACCTTTCCAGTGCCAACACAAACTGCTGCTACTTTATTTTGTCAAAACGGTGTACTTATACGTCACTAATTACACTATTGCATAAGCAAAAGTAGTATACCGAAAATTGGAGAACAGTCTGTGCCTTTTTAAATATAAAAAGAATAGCTCGTTTGGGGTATTTTGCATATCAAAACATCTTTTATTAGTAAACACACAATTTTACTGGACCCTATTTAGATGTGGCTTGCAGATAACTTCCATAAGGGCTCAGCATTTTGGGGTTTGGTATGTGGAGCACCGTAAGTTGTATGGATTGTTTTTAAAACAGTCTTCATTCTTTTTTTGTGACTTGGAAGTTTTCTGGAAGAACTTCTTACTTCTGGCAGGTTTTTATCCTACATTATCCTTGCTGCTGAATTGCATATAAAATGTTAACTAGGATTTTGGGTTTTTTTCTTGTACCTCTACAATTGTGAAAGGAAGCAGCAAATACAAGATGTTTTGTTTGCTTAAATACTCAAACTCCAGAAGTTTCAGACTATAGTCTGTGTATTTTATTTTTCTCTGGAGTGCCATAAAAGGGTGTAGGAAAGACTCTTCTTCTGAATGTAGTAGAGTTCTCTGCAGGGCGAGAAGCCCTATAAGCGTAACGCAGAAAGAAATTAAAGCCTTGCATATTTTTACAATTCTTTATTCTTTCCTTTTTCCTCCTTTCCCCCTTTGAAAATCTCTAAATAATAAGCAAGTTCAGTTTTGAGTTATTCATTTAAGTGTTCTCACGTTTCTCTTTCAATTGTATGGTTGTCTCTTAAATGTCAATGACCTGGAGATGTATGCATACTTTCTTACCTTTTATCAGATATGGGACCACAGAATTTAAAACCTCCATCAGAAGGTTACATTGTGTTGAGCTTGCATAAATTCTGCACAGTACTGTTAATATGGACTGTGAGACTAATTGTTACTAAGATCTACTGAGAAATTTTACCTGGGTCAGCTCAGCAAGAACAATGGGCTTATTTCAGCTCTCCTGCATCCAGGCTCTTGTCTTCTGCCTTCACAATTTGGAGCTGACGACACATTGCAGCTGCTTGCCAGCTGGCAAGGAAAATGTCAGCATGTTAACTTTTTCTGTTTAGAAACAAGTGTTTCCTGGGGGTTGGGGGAGATAAATATTGCACAGATCAGAAAAAAAATATTTTAATTGATTTCTGGAGCTGTGCTGGAGTTCTTCCCTGGAGTAGCAACGGTGCTACTTGTTTAGGTCATAAGGATTGAATTCAACCTAGAGAAAAAATAGTTCAAACGTAAGGGAGAAACTTTTACTTCTCCAGTATGTGGGTTGGTTTGTTTTCTGTGATGAAAATTATGTAGTTTCTCTGCTACATGTTTATGTTTACATACGTATAGAAAGGATAAGTACTTTTAATTCTTAAAGAGAACTACTTCTGAATAGTACATAGATACAGTATGTGTGCATTCTGTGTCTTTAAGTGCATGAGGTGTTATTGTATTAGAATTGTCTTTGTCCTAACATAAACATGTAGTTCTTCTAGAACTTACTAAAGATAGTGGGCTTGCAAGTCAGGCCTTGTAGGTCCACCTGTAAGCAAGAGACTCATTTCTGTGTGCAAATATTGTCAGGACAAAATTCTGTCCTTTGGTATGCCTAAAGTCAGTGGCCTGTTCGTTCTAGTTCCATAACCACTGCAACATCGAAGAAGGAACCTTCATAATCTTATGCTGAGGATGTCTTGAAACTAGTATGAGAAAGACATCGGTTTTCCTTGCGGGAAGGACCAGGTTTATCCAGTTCCTTCTGTGCTGGAGGCTAAACCCAAAAATGGAGGCTTTCTCACTTTGAGACTGTTCATACAGAAACAGAGCATATATCCTAAGGATTTGGTGGAGAACATGACAAATTATGCTTGTGGCTTTCCCGTTCTTTTCTACTGCTACCTAATGGAATAGTCTTGGCCACTGCACCCATATTTCAAAAGCTGTTTAAAGTATGAGAGGTTAGCTGCATTGTCACTGTGCTCACTGTATTCAAGCATCCCACTATCAGGTGGAGTACGTGGAAAAGTTCCAAGTATTGGGTCCATTTTGCAGATGAAAAATGTAGTGGCAGACAAGTTGGCATAACTCTACTTGTGCAGAGCTGTAATAAGGCAATTTACATTCTGTATGTATACTGATGAAGTTAGTCCAACCTCTGGCATATGTTACGGAGATGAGATTTACTGATGAGGTTCTGTTCGTGTTACAGTGGGCTCATTTCAGAAAGGTAAGCATTCCAGTCAGTCAGGAATGATTCCCGGATCGTGGCAATATAAAATGAAACTCCAGCTCATTCTGAAATCATCAAAGGCTTATTATGTCCTATCTGATGCTGCTATGATTCTACAGAAATATGGTAGAGCATTACGATACATCAAGCTGGCTTTACAGTGCCATGGTAAGTTGCTGGAATGTACTTGTCATCTGTACCATTGCCTGTATATACCTTTCACGATATCAAATACTTCTCTTGTGCATGATTTATCCTAGTGGCGTGCAGTGACAAGTCTGACAACCATGTGTTTAGTTAAACTGTCTAGCTCACTATTTGGGAGGGAAGTCTGTAGTAAGAATAACTCTTGTCTTTGGTAGAAAGGTGCTCCCATTTTGATGGATTAGGAAACTTAAGAGTGCAGATTTGGAGCTTCAGAGCACTTGAAGTTGGGAGAGTCGGTCCTGGTGCCAAGACCAAGATAGTATTCTGTGGTCTAAGTGCTATCACTGCAAGCAGATGTTTTTTCCCTGGAAATGCCTGGTGGTTCCCATTTCATTTAAAAATATTCCTGACTCTCAGAAATAACAGTTGTTCATCAGCTGAATTGGATACTCCTCTAAAATGAAATACATCTTCAAGTATTCCTGAGGAAAATAAAGGAAGTAAAATCAGGCTGTTTAGAATATTAGTACAATAACAAGAATAGCTAATCAGAAAATGCCATTAGCTTAATACTGTAGTACTGCTATTTTGCTTCCATATTTGTAGGGCTTGGGGCGCGGGGGGGCTTATAAAGCAAGAACACTTGATCTTAACATAAAGCATCAATATACTTATCAATAACTCAAAGCATTCTTCAATTTTCAGTCTTTTAAAGACGTGAGAATCAAGTTTAAACTGTACCTTTTTAGAAATTAATTTTTCAGGCTATATCTCACTGGAGTTAATCTGTAGAAAGTCAGTATTCCTTTAGCCAAATCTAAGATTAGCATTTGTGATTATCAGATTCAGTGCTCATCTTGAACAACATAGTTGCTCTTTTGAAACTGTTAGCTGTGTGGAGCAACTATGACTTTAAAATAGGTTAGTTCTTCTTAGAAGAACATGTGTTGTCTGCATACAGAGAATAAGTGTGACAGGTAACATTAAAACCAATTATATTGTCAGTCTGTGTCAAACCTTAATTCTTTTCTTTTCCCTTCTTCTAATAGATACCTACTGTTGTCTCTGTGCTAGCATGCTTCCTGAAGTATTAGTATTTCTTTGTCAGTGTTTAACCCTTTGTGGAGATATCCAATTAATGCTTGCTCAAAATGCAAACAACAGAGCAGCATATCTTGAAGAATATAATTACCAGACAAAAGAAGATCAGGAAATATTACACAGTCTTCACAGAGAATCCAGGTGCCAAGGTATGATACTGCTATAACTGCCATAATTCAGTTATATGACAGACATAAGTAATTTCATTGTGCTTCCTCAAAACCATGCACTAGTGTCATTTCTGGAGGAGGGTTTATTACGCTTCAGTTCTGTTTTCTTTAGAGAAAGGTTATCGTGCCTGTCATATGTAAGGAGGTTGTCAAGATACTGTATGACATGCCTGAAGCTGTCAAATAAATAAAGGCAGTAATTGTTTAAGTAATGGGTAAACCGTGCTTATCTGTAGAAATTGTGGGATCATTCTGACATGGGTCTTACACTTAGTCTAGAGGAGAATGCCCAAAATGATGACCATTGCAGATTTAAGTTTGTTTGGAAATACTGTTTGACATGCAGGCTTTGCATTTTGTTTTCTAGTGTTTGCCTGGGCTACTGACTTGTCTACAGACTTGGAATGCCAACTTTCCGTCAGCTGTAAATGTTATGAAGCAGCTTATGAAATTTTACTTTTCAGTAATTTAAAAAACCAAAATCCAGAGCAGCGTATACAGGTACTGAAGAGGATGGGTAATATCAGGAACGAGATTGGAGTGTTTTACATGAACCAGGCTGCTGCAGTGCAGACTGAGAGAGTTGGCAAGTATTTTTTTTTTTCCCACTTCTTACTATTTCACAGAGTTACCACAATGATCATTTTCACTAACTGCGAGAAATCTTGAGTATTTCTGATTATAAAGAAGACATTTAAAGAACTTGATAGTAAATACTTTTCTGTAATTGATGTTATGTAACTTTAATGTCCATTGTAAATATTTGTCTACAATAGATTACTGTGGCTTGTACACTGTACTTAATTGAGCCTAAACTGAATAATGGAATCTATAGCTTTGGAGAAATTCTTTTAAAGTGTGTAGAATGCCCTCAAAAAACATGGTAGAAACGTTAAACCAACTCTGTTATAAAAGGGAGGGCTTGTTGCATTCTTGATGTGTTTGGTATAGCCTGGTGTGAACAAGCATAAGCTTAAGTCAGTCTGTGAATTTTTTGGTAAGTAAATCCTTGGAAGCTTTGCTTCTGGTTTATTTTTGGTGGGGTTTTTTTTGAGGAAATGGAGGTTGCCTAAGCTTCCTTGTAGGGTAAGGTGTTTGGTGGGTTTTTGTTTTTGAAAGCAAAACCAATAAAGTCTTGTCTACAGGTAAGAGTTATATAAACCAGAACAAATTAGATGCTGGTGGTTCAGTGTTAACAGCTCCAGTCTCCCAAATACCAGCTGTTTTCTGTGACCTCTGTCCAATTAATATATGAAGGATTTGGGGTTAGACTTTTAATTTTGTAATTTTTCATAATCCCTGTGTTTTTGCAGAACTGCTGTTTAGCTGAAGTCAAAGCTCAAATACTGAATTTCACTTGTCTGTAAAAGTCACTTTTTACTTGTTTCATATTGTAAGTTTATGGAATTAACTGCAATACCCTGAATATAACGGTGAGAAAAAAAAAAAAATCTGTGTTCTATCCTGTTAATTTCCCCTGTTTTTTGTGTTATGTTATCACAATTCTTTTGAAAGTGTAGTATGTGTAATAATGCACTTTAGGTATTAAGATTTTCATGTTTGAGATTTTCTTAAGAGTATTTTCCATGAATTGGGTCTTCAGAATCATTTACCACCCTTAAATTCTAAAAGGTCTTTTATGAGAAAAAGAACATAATGGAAATGTTTGTTCAGTATCTTTCAAGAATTTGAATGAGATCGTAAGCCTTGTGTCTTAACCCTAGTGAGTAAAAATGTATCGACGACAGAGCAGCAACTCTGGAAGAAAAGCTTCTCTTGCTTTGAAGAAGGAATTCAGAATTTTGAGTCAATTGATGATGCAACCAATGCTGCTCTTCTGCTGTGCAACACAGGAAGACTGATGCGAATTTGTGCTCAAGCGCACTGTGCAACTGAAGGTGACTTCAAAAGAGAGTTTTCCCCAGAAGAGGCCCTTTATTATAATAAGGTAACATCATACTGTTTTTAGAATGGCCCGTAACCTAATATGCCTTTTACCGTAGAATATTTGTAAATATATTTGTAAGTATCTGTAAGTCTTGATGTAATAACTTGGGATAGCTCTCCTGCTTTCACATTATCCTAATCCTCGCTGTACAGGCTTCAGTATTGTTGTTGAGGTTTGATTCCATTGCTCTGAAATATGAAGTGCTGTGACATTCAGATCTTGATGTTTAACAGACTGCAATACCACACACAAGGGAGATAGAAATGCATGGTCAGGATTAAAGTTATGACCAAAATGGGTGTTAGAAAAAATACTGAAGAAGGCTCAGAGATTATTTTGGAATGCTTCCTTGAGAATGAGTAAAGCAGTAACCATGTACGTGTATTATTTTATAATCTGTAGGCTATTGACTACTATCTGAAGGCATTAAGATCACTAGGTAAGAGAGATGTGCATCCAGCTGTTTGGGATTCTGTGAACTGGGAGCTGTCTACTACGTATTTCACTATGGCAACTCTACAGCAGGATTATGCTCCACTGTCTCGAAAGGCTCAGGAGCAGGTAATGAAGAGCATTTGTGACAACATCTGGTAAAATAAGCTGTTGTCTTCCTGAAAAACTAATCAGTGAGCAAAACTGATGTTGAAATAACTTGTAAACCTTTATTAGATTGAAGAACTCTTGTGAAGTAGTTCTTGCAAACTGTAAAATGTTTAGTCATTCACATTTTTAAGGTTTTGCTTAATGAAAAGATAGTGCTACAAATAGAGATTTAATCCTTACACTTGCACATAGTGGTGTTCTCGTTTCAAAGCAATCACACTACATCTTTTTGTTTTATCTTGTAGATAGAGAAGGAAGTTAGTGAAGCCATGATGAAGTCCTTGAAATATTGTGATGTTGATACAGTGTCTGCACGACAGCCTCTCTGCCAATATCGGGCTGCAACCATCCACCACAGGCTTGCTTCAATGTACCACAGTTGCCTGAGAAACCAGGTATTAGTACAAACTGTTTTGTTTTTCTGTATAGGTTCCGTACTTAACATGTCTAATGTGTGTGGAGATTGATATTTATCCTTCTACCTGTAGTTGGGTAGATCATTTATTTAAATGATTTAACGAAAGAAATGTGAGGTGGTTTACTTGCAAATCATTGTGAAATACGATGTTACTTTCAAGAGCAGTCTGTCCTTTATAGAGTGTATTGAGCTTTATTGTTCTGTCTATTCTAAGTAATTCCATGCTTTCATAACAGAAGCCATTGATGATAAATATTTTCTTTGGTTTGGTTTTGCTTCCAAGCCACTCTTCTGATACTTAAGCAGGCAGCCTTCTGTTGGAACATTAGCATATGATTTATTAAAGCCTTAGTGTAGACTTGCATGTTGCTTTCTGACTTTTTTTTTTTCAAATTATTATTCTTTATGATTAACTTAGTTCCACTTGATGTGAATTTGTTAGCATTAGCTATGAAATTACAATAGCTTCAAAGATGGCAGGCTGGTGATGTAGTCTAGAAATGTGTAGACGTTTAGATGAACCATTATGAAATGAGCTGGGGAATGATTGTTGGTAGTTCGTGTAGTCCATAAGCATTTTTTTTTTCTAATGATTACCTCATGAACGTACAAATTGTCTGGGATTTACTATGTACCCTACTTTGAGTGCAGGTTGGTGATGAACATTTGAGGAAACAACACCGTGTACTTGCTGATCTTCATTATAGTAAAGCAGTACGACTCTTCCAACTCTTGAAGGATGCACCCTGTGAGTTCCTTCGTGTGCAGCTGGAAAGAGTGGCATTTGCAGAATTCCAGATGGCGAGTAAGTCTAGCTCTGTCTTACTACAACAGCTTTCCAAACTACCTTTACCTATTTAATTTTGTTTTTAGATTACTCCTGCTCTCGTACACAAAGTTATCTGCTTTGCAGAATAGAATCTTCTTCAAGAGGGAAGAGACATTTTTATCTTACTGGTTTCCAGTTGACTAGGACAGTACACGGTTTTCTTGTGAGAACTTTTGAAATCTTTGGATGGAAGAAAAAGTGCAATCTGTAACATAAGATATTCGAGTCCTCGATTTTTACTTTTTTTTTTTTTTTTTTTTAGGTCAGAACAGCACTGCTGGGAAATTAAAGACTTTGTTTGGGGCCCTAGATATAATGGCAAAAACCAAGGGTGCGTTCCAGCTCATCAGGAAAGAGCTTGTGGCAGAAAGTGAACAGGTAATCAGACCACTTGACTTTCATTTATCTGCTCCATTGTATCTTTTGCATTCACATAAAACTGGTCATTTGGCAACTAAGATATTGCTTGGTTACTTTTCAGTAGAGCTAATTGCTTAAATAGTGTGGACAGGGTTTGAACCTGTTGCAGTTCACTTCTAGCCTTTAAGTGGAAGTGGATAAAAAATTTACTCTAGAACAAACTATTCATCGGAGATGGATTAAAACATGTTTGTATATGGATGTAGACTGACTGACTGACTGAGTGAATGGGGTTCTGCGGAACTCTGTATTATTCCCTAAAAGTCTTCTTGAAGAACTTAAGAATGTATGTGCAATATAAATGAGAATTCTCTCTATATAGTATATTTAATATTGAAATATTAAAATGTGGAAGGTTATCTGTAGCTAGTGTTAGTAGGTTCTTGATGCCTAAATAAATAATGACTTGCAGTATATGCTGATACGTGTTCATCCCTTGCTGACAATTTGAGCAACAGATTTGAGTAGTCAAGTCCATATTTTCCTGATTTTTTTTATAACTAAAAATTACTATATTTATATATATGTACAACATCGGCAGTCGGCATAACTTGTGTACGGTGTGGATATGAGCTAATTACTGAAGCCTCATAAACAGGGTGTCATAACAATTGTGATGTTGGTAGCACTCCTGTAAAGAGTACGCTAACCTGCAAGTGTGGTTGTCTGACTTAATTGAAGTGCGTTTAAATGGTGGAGTTGAGCAAAATGGTTTTTGTTTTTTCTCTTCTTGTAGATAAGCAAGGATAAAAGTAGTGCTGAGAATGTGTCACCTAATGATTCCTCTACTGGCCTTAACAAAGAAGAAGTATTGAAACTGCTTAGTATTTTTGAGTCTAGAATGTCATTCCTTCTCTTCCAATCCATTAAATTGTTAACTTCAACCAAAAAAAAAATTGGGTAAGTTGAACCTTGATATGCGTGTGTAGATGTGATTCTCATCCATAAATCCGTACAAACTATGTACTCTTAAGCATGCAAGAAAGTGTGATATTTATTCTTTTATGGAGATGACTCTTCTGTGTGGAAAAGGAGCCAAGATATGCCTTCATCGTCTAAATTTTGCACGTTTTCTGTGTTTTTGTGTGTAATTGAGGGAATGACCAAGAAACATCTTCACTGAGTGTGTCTAGGCAGCTTTTTTCTCTCCTCTTTCCTGATAGCAGTCCAGGTCTGAGCAAGAACAAAAAAGTCAGACTTGAATGGCTGTATTCAAATAGGAAAATAATAGTTCGTAATCATCATCTGAAATGTATGGTACAGTTATGAATCACTGATGCTTTATCATGCTCTGTGATATCTAACTTATCCTTTAGAGGATATAAATCTTATGCCCTTAATAGGTGTAAATTCACACACAAAGCAGTTTAACTTGTACTGCCATAATTTTGCTTGCATACTTCTCATCGGTTTTGTTTTTTGCTTTTTTTTTTTTTTTTTTAATCAAACTGTTTGTTCAGGAAATGAGGTACATGTATATGGTGTCCTTTATCTTAACTGACATTGGTCTTCATCTGTGATGGAGCACTTGAAAGTTAGTGGGGGAGAAACTACTGTGTACTGCTGATCTTTTGCTATATCTTGATGATAAAATATATCATAGCACAGTTTAGCAAGCAAAATACTTGAGAATAAATGTAGGCACATCATAGAGAGGGATGTATATGGGGAAGATACTCACTGGCATTAGAGAATATTATGATGCCTAATGGAGTGCAATGAAGAAATAATCTTCTGTCTTGCTGCTGGGATTCAGAACAAATGTGGTTTCTCCTTTTTGTGTTGACCTTGAAGTGTTGTTTGGATTAGGTGTGGCAGTGTAATTCCTTACACCGCTATTGCTTCTGTTGGTTAGATTTGAATGTGTGTGGTGTTGCTTTTGGGATCCAGAAAATACCTTTTATTCCAGCAGCAGCAAATGTGTTTGATTGCAGAAGCTGCAGCAGTATGCTATTGCTGTTTCTAATGTTATATAAAGTTAATTTATGAAAATGTGTCATTAGTTCTAGTATATAGTTCCAGAGAATTCTTTTATTGTTGGAAGTTGTGTTAATAGTTTTTCAGATTGAAGCACTGCTGATGCAAGTGCTATTTTGCTAAAAGTAAACTGTGAAATGAATTCATTCTGCACAGTAAGTTGTCTGCTGATAGTAGGAGACCGGTAAATAGGAAAACATGAGACAAGAAGAAAGCCTGTGTGCTTTCTTAGCAGTGGTTTAGGTGCGCTGTTCGGTGCTTTCACTCTTTAAAAAAAGAGCTTCCACAAGGTGGCAATCTGAGTATATGAAACGCAGAGGATCAAAGTATAATTTGTATGTAACCAAGTAGATGTCCAAGTAACTGAGTAAATTGTTTTAGTTCTGTTATCTCATAATATGGGTAAGTGTTGTAAAACAAAAAACTCTTGGGTATTTTTGTTTTGTGGGTGTCGTCCCCGTCCCTGTCCCCCCAGTTTACTTTCTCATCATTGTCTCTCTCGAATGGGGTTTTGTACTGAAGATTCCATATAGGGAACGTGTTACAGTTTGAATACTGTGAAATGGGAGTGTTGCTATAACATGTTAAACTTTTTTAAACAACGGTGGATTGAGGCTAAGCTTAAAACTACCTTTCGCTTAACCTTTCTAGTACCTTGTGTACATCTGGCATACGTTTCCTCAGTTCTGCTTTGTAGAGGAAGATAACGTCTGCCTTCTGTTTTAATAATAGGCTGAAAAGGGAGGAAATCGGAGCTCACAAATGCTATTTCAGGGTCTCGGATGCACTTTGGCAGAGAACAGGAGAACATGTGGTAAAATTAATGTTCGATAGTGAAACTTTCAGACTAGCAGTAAAGCTGGATGAAATCAGAGTTTTACCCTCAAAGTGAAATGCATAAGCGTAACTGAACTTGGCTATGTAAAGCAGAGGAAAGAAGTAATTTAAAGTAATACTTCGTTCTGGGAATTCTTGTAACTTATCCTGGAAATATTTTGCATTTCAGTGGTGTTTTTTTTTTTTTTTTATTGACTACCTGTTCTGCTTAATAAATAAAGCTGTCTGATTTCTGCCAAGTGTTATGAATTTAATTTGCTTCACCATTTCTTGGTAATTCCTGAAGCATTTGCAATTAAACTGACTGCTGCTTGCACACATACACGCTTGATTTATTTATAATCTCAATGGCAGCATTTTTTATTTTTCTTTTTTCTAGTTTGGGTCACTTATTTATTAGTCTTGGACATTAAATGTGGCAGAGGAGGGGTGACAGCGCTGAAGCAGAATGCCAGCACGTGTGTGATAAGTGATTTACAATTATATTTGTCAAATTGAGAAAATTGGTGGGAGCTTAGACTGCAGACTAGCAAAAGAGGAAAAGCTCTTTTGCGCAGAGGTATTGAGCATGGAAAAGTCTCTTATCGTAGGGAAATAGCTTAGATGTATGGAATTGAGAGAATGAGGGCAGATCATGGGCTTCAGACTTGAACGGGAAAACGATGCCCGTAGTGGTTTAGAGGGGAAGGCTAATGGCAGGGAATGGCACGGGAGCAAATACACCGCGTCTCCTGAGTGTTCCGGTGTCTGTTTGCATTTGGCATGATCAGATTAGACGCTAACTTAGACAAAAGTACAGAGTTTTGGCATGGAGACCTCGATTTTGGAGGGTTTATGATGTGACTTGGGATTATGAGTTAATAAAATGGCCAGACTGGAGCTGAATAAAAATTGGAACACCTTATCCCTCCTGCAGTATAAAGAGGCTCTGACGGCAGTGCTGTGAAATGGTAGGAAATAGGAACTAAGGAAATCAGAGACTCAAATCAAAACACCAGCCATGTGGTTTCACAGGGATAGTCATCAATGCTGTTATTTAATAATTGTTTTGATAATTTGCAGAATAAAATATTGTGGTCAGGTTAATAGTTTGTATTATCTGTTTTTCTTTTTAGGGGCATTAATGAAGAAGAAGTTGTTCTTAAAACAAACAAGCAAGTTTACTCCCTGCTGTTGCGTGCAACTGCTAACAAAAGTATGACTCTACTAGAACGAATAGAGGTAATCTTAAATTTATTGGAACAGCTGACTCAAAATAACGAAGCTAGTAATGGAGGAATTCAGTGACTGAAATGCTGCAAAACAGCAGAAACAGTGCCTTGCTATGCATGGGATCAGTGGTAATTTTTCCCATGTGATATCTGTATTTATTGAAGGTGATAATACCGCCTACATTGTTACATTGTACATCTGGGAAAGAACAGGAATTCCTTTTTATCCTGCGATAACTCTAATGGTTCGGTTACTAGTGTTTCTTTGTTTGAAACGCCAATTTGGGGTTCTGGATATAAACATAACAGTTTTTTATGTTGGAGAAATTCACCTTTTTTCTCTTACAGGTAATGGGCTTTGCAGTGATATAAATGTTTTGCATAAAAAATGTAATCTCACAGTTGCTCTGGTTTGATATTTAATGAAACATACTTTGTAAGCAAGGCTTCAGTGGAACACTTTAACCAGTAACATGAACCAAAGCTGTACAAGGAAATTTCTGTTGAGTATGTGGACACACGGACACACTGCTTTTATTACAGATACTATCCTGCACAAAAATGTGTGCCTTTCTAGCTTTGATGCAAGACTCTTGCAAATATTAGCCATCACTGGGATTTCATTTACCCCAGAAAGTGAATGGCTTTAGCTGTGTTTGAATTGATCAAGAATAGTATTATCTTTTTCAGACTTGAAACTGTGAATAAATGGGAGCATATTTTTAAATAAAAATTTATTTATTAAATATAAATTCATGACTCAGTCTGTCTTGTTTTTATTGGTTATGACTGTTAAGACCCTCGTCAGAGAAGCAAACTGCTCAACAGAATTAAAACTATTTGAAAGGCGGTGGGGGCTGGAAAAAATCTGTAAAATCAGGCCTAACAAATGAGTGTAGTCTTAATCTCAGCATGTGAGGACTCTGTTTTTTGGAAGTATGTATTATTTAAAGAGAAAGTTTTCAAAAATATAACATCTGATGTCTTAATGGTTTTTCTACAAATAAATGTGGTTCACTATTCTGTAACAGTATAAAACACACTGTTTATTTAAAGGTATTAACAGTTTTTACATGTGTGTATGTATGCTTTTTTTTTTTTTTAAATCTCTCTCTACTTAATACACAAGTAGTGAATTAATTATTTAAGCTGCTTGTTTTGAGGAGGTGATTCTTACTCTCATGGTGAGAGATACAGAACAATGCTTTTTTAGTATGGGGCATGTTTTCACCCAGAAAAACCCAGTTTGTAGAAATTTCTGTCCTGACAATTTAAACGTGGTTTTACAAGTGCATCCTTAGATCTGTCTTCAGAAGAAACCTGATCTTTCTGATGCAACGCAGAGCACAAATGCATCTGAAAGAAGCAAAAGCACCTTGTGAAAGGATGAAAGATGACAGGCATCGTATGTACCTGTTCTGTTGCTTCTGATTTGGAATGACTGATTTGAAAAAGAAGGCAGACGGGGGGCTTAGGTTTCTGTGTCTTTTCCTGCCTTCCCCCTGGGGGCTGGCTCCACGCAACACCCCTTACACACTCCTCACTTTTGGTGAGGTCAAAGCTGCAGAAAACTGAACAGCAGGTTTCTGGCTAAAAGCACTACGCTTGGAATTGTTACTATCGGGAAGCCTGGCAACGGTGAGGGGTAGAAGAAATATGTTCATGACAAAATCTCTTCTTCAGAGCAGAGGAGCTGAGGGGTGACTTAGCAAGATTGCTGAGATCAGTAACAGTGTCTCAGGTGCAGAGAATAGAGAGAGAGATTGCTGGTTAGAAAATAGTCTACTCATCTGACTGCCGCTGGCAGATTCCTGATGGTAACCCTCTGATCAGATCCCATTTAGCAGACTACCTTAATGCAAGGTAATAATGCACCTAATGTGCACTGCCCCACTTCTCGCTTCATTCAAGAGGGACAGTCTAGAAGGTCTGTCCCAAAGAAAAGTGTCAGACTAGAGTGTAATCTCTCGTCCTCCTGGGACTGAACAGGTGCCTAAATGGGCTTTTTCAGAAGAGATTTTGCCTGCCTGAGTGCATCTTAGTGGCATTGCACTATGCAGATCCATGCTGAAAGGCAGTGCTTTCTCCTGAGAGAATTTGAGGTAGCAGGTGCAGTTTAGGACGGAAGGGAGGAATGGAAAGGGGTGGAGGGGTTGTAGGGGCAGGAGGCAGCAGTGGGGAGGTTTTTCTGCAATTTAGAAAAGAAAAAACTGAGTGCTGTAAAAAGTAGCCAAAAGAAAACACCATTGACCCCTTCCCCGATCCTGCCGATTTTAGAAGTAGCTGCTAGCATAGATACCAGTGTGTGCTTCTGCAGGCTCTCAGTATTTGGCACATGACCGTCAGCCAGTTGATGAGAAGAGCCTCAGCATAAGCTCTGGGAACCAAGAACAGTGTTGCTGTGATTTTGGGGGAAGCTGTGCAACCTCGTCTTGCTTTTTTGTAACAAAATGCAAGCAATATCTTACAGTACTTCACTGAGTCACACAGAATAGTAGATCAGGTCTGTAATCTGCCAAATTACTTCCTAATAAAAGTCTTAAGCCCTCTCTGGTTTAAGAAGGCTACAGCGGTTGGGTGGGACACGTCCTCTGCAGGAGAACATCTCCTGCTTCTTAATTACGCAGGCAGACTCGGTATTGCAAAGGCAGCAGCTGGGAGCGTGGTCTCTTCCTTAGAGCAGCATTTGTGTGCAGGGAACAGGCTCGCACAGTGCTCTAAAGGCAGGTTGGTAGTGGGTAAAATAACCAAGGGCCCATCATATACAATACTGTATGGATCTTCTACATCCCACAGCAAATGCCAGTTATACCTCACTTAAGTTAACCTCTTCTATTGCAGAGCAAGTCTTCTGAGTTTTATCTTCTGTTTGCCACAGGTCAAGAAGGAGCACGCTATCTGATGTGGCAGATGTTGGGCAACCTGATTTCCTGCTAGAGCCCTTTGTGGTCTTGGTTTTATATTGTTATATTAAATGTGGTAAGCACAGGTTACTTGGCAATGGTGGCTACTGCTAGTTTCTGCTGGAAAGACAGGTAGAAATAGGCCTGAGTTGATGTGCGAGACAAACAACTAGATATAACTTATGCTAGCAAAAGAATTTGCCATATAGTGCAAGCGAGCACAAGCCCACAATTGGCTTCCGTTTCCAGTTCTTGCTCTCTTCTCTTGACCCTGTCTCCCCTTCTTCCTCTTCCCCAAGGCACTAGCTCACACAAATCTTCTCCCAGCTGTCTCCTATGTCAGACACTAGAGATGCGAGCAGTACTGCAGGGGACTTGAACAGACTTCCAAATCCGCACTCTGCCACAGATGTATTTTTGAATGAAGAGAGGAACAGTACTGCACGCTCTATGTTATAATGATGCTGCCCAGCTGAATCTGAACGTTCAACAGTTTAACTTCAATCATCTTAATTAAAAAAAAAAAGGCGGGGGCAAAGTCAACAACTGCTGCGTAATCATTCTCTTCCTTCTTTTCCTGGGGTATGTCTACATGGTCCTGCAGCTACATCCAGTTACCATAGCGATTCTAGTGTCCTACAGGGTGTTCTTCAATGATGAAGTATTCCTCCCACTCTTCAACATTATCTTCCAGCAATTAGTAGACTTCTGATATTCTATTTCATCTCAAGAAATTGAACTGCTTTGTAAAGCAAAATGGAGGTCTTATTGTGCCCAGTCTGACTGATGAATCCACATACATAATTTGTAATAACTTATATTAACATAATTGGGTTCAGATTAACTCTTATTCTAGGTATGGAGCATCTTACCTAATTGGAAATTCAGGTCATATACTCAGAATTAAGCTAACAGAAACTTACAGCAAATGAGGATTTCTCTCTTATTCTGTGAACCTCAGTACTATACTAACAACTTGAATGACTTTCATGAGGATTATAATTGAGTACGTTATGATTTAAATCTTCTATGAATTTCTTAGCATTAGCGAAGGTAGCATTAGTGCTAAATAGGATTACTTTTGCTCCTTTCACAGATAAACAATTAAAGCATAAACCACATCCAAAACAGACAACTCTAACACCATTATTAATGATGATAAGCCAGTTTATTTCTCTGTTAATAAATCCATCTTCATTACAGGAATAGAAAGCAAAAACTAATTTTTTAAGACTCTGTACTGTAAGGATATTTAGTGGGAATACCTGACCTGCTATTAGCTCCACACAGTGCAAGTTCACTGCAAGAATTTTCCTATTCCATTGAGAATCTACAATCACCATTTTAATATAAATATTTGAAAAGCAGAACAATGAACAAATAAGCTTTACAACAGAAAATACTTCGTGGTAAGTATGCTTTTCTTCTACAAAAGAAAAAGAAGATGTGCACGTAAAACTGATTTATACAGAGAAATGAAAACCTTACCTTGTGTGCTAGGAGATACATGAGGTGATACATTGAGCTTATTTCAATATACCACTCTGATGCAGATTAGCCTCTCACCTAGTTTCAAGGAACGCCCATATAAAATATTTACACTGCACACATGAGAAAAGGGGAATAGCTAGATGCTTTAAGAGATGCTGGACAAATTCTAGATTTCTTAGATATTTAGATGCAAGCTTCTCACACCAGGCCCTGACAAGGACAGTGTTGCATATTCCTCAAAAATACTTTCTTGCAGGACAACAGGTCTGCAAAATGGAAAAATGTCCTACAGCACCATATTCACCTTCAAATGCATGCTGTGCTCTTATTTAGGTAAACAGCAGTTCTGTAACTGAAGTGCTTTTTGGATCCCAGCAGCGAGGTCCTGGGGAGTCGGATTCTCTGCAGTACAGCTAACTGGGATTCCTGCTGCTTCCATGGCTTCAGCAGTTGTTGGACCGATAGCAGCAAACTGAAATGACGTTATTTACAGTTACAATAGCGTAGTTAGGTACGGCATCAGCTCTTGCTAGTTACTTAGGTACATACCCTTCCTTCTTTGCTGATGTTGTCAGTGTATCAGCTTGCATGGCTGAGCTTCCTAAACTGTACTTACCGTTTCAGGTTGAAGATTTTCAGTATTAATAATGGCTTATCAATTAAGCTACTTAGAAATTACATAGGAAAGATTATTATTGATCTCGCCATTACAAACATTTAAAGCTCTTAGTCCCTCAAAACAGGAAAAGTGAGAGGAATTTTAATATGCCTCAGCCTGTAATTGCTGACTCAAGCAAGAACTATTCACACCTTCACATCACTAAGAGAAAATAAAGCTTATACCCAGTGGAGACTGGGCAAGTTAGTTGGGGAATTCCAGGTGAAAACAATTCCTTTTTCTTTTTTTAAAAAAAGGCTCTCAGCTATATAATAACATTTGTATTTGCTATAACTTTTTTCAGAGAAATAAACACAAACAGAAGAGAAGATGAAGGTTTGTAATGGGTGTAACAGGTTTCCTATCTCTCATTCGCCCACCCCAAACTTACTCCCTATTTTATTTCACCACTTTCAAAGAGAAGATACCTTGATATGGTTGATAAAATCCCCCGAAAGCTTCTGAATGTGCTGGAGGCAAAATCTGACACCAGATGGACTGAAGAACGCGATGCTTGCTGGAATTCCCTGAGTAAAAGTAACCACAGGTTGGCACAGATTACTCACTACTCCAGCAGCGTATCAGTACACTTTCACATAAATCCCTTCAACTGTCTCTATATGGACATGAAGTGTTTTTATTGGTGAGAAACAGCAGTTAAGCCAACAGAAAGGGTTTCCTGTGGTGCAGACAGCCTGCCAAACCCCCATTCTACCACTGAATGCTGAAATTCAGGTGTGACTTTAACCAAATACTTTGTCAAACAAGCGCTTGCTGATAAATGCACCGACAGTGTTCTGCAGCCGTACTCATTTTCCTGTTTAGCAAGAAAACTCAGCAAGTTATTTCCCTAAATCCATTCCCATCTATCTCAGTTCTGCACATATTCTCTGTTTCGCAGTTCATGTGGTTTACCCGACACGTTCTGCCTGCCCTGAGATGCTCTGGCAAAGATGAGGTGATGCCTTAGAACTGCAGACCCCTGGAAGGGCTTTCTCTCTCAGAAGAAGCCTGCCTTAAGATAGCAGCAGCAATCTTCTGTAGCCAAATAAAACTGCAAAATGCTGTCTGGAGTGAAGGTCCCAAGCTCTTGAGCTGCAGACCCAAAGCACATGCTTGCTTTATCATGATTTTCTCTCTGACAAGAAAGATAACTAGTTCCACTCAAACTACATCTGTTGTTATTTTATAGCGCATGACTTGGAAGCTAGCCTTAGCTCATGGAGGCCAGAATGACAGTTTTAGTGCTCTGTTCATTTTCTCACAAAGTGCTAAACACTTGTCATTTTATGTCAGCTCTCCGTGCACTAAATGTAAAACCACAATATCATCAGTTAAGAACAACTAAAAAGTGCATGAGAAACACATTTTAATAGCTTTACACTGAAACTAACATCTAATTGCAGCAAGCAAGGAGTTCCATAAACAGAGTTCAGAAAGTTACAAAATGCGTATGTACTACTGACTCACTTTTATAACTGCTATAAATTAAATACATGGGGTTCAGAACTGCAATACCCACCTGGGAATGCCAGGATACTACAATGTATCAGTTAGACTGCCCATGCCATAACCTTTTAGTTATTGAAGTTCTTGAAAAAGAACTTCAAAATCAGTATGTAATTTAGCAAGACATTAATGCACAGATTTTAAAAAGAGGTGCAACATGCTCAAGGAGGCCAAGTTTCTGTAAGAAGGAAAGCCTGCATTTGGAATAAGATTAATCCTACATATGAGGTAGGCTCCTACAAATGGAAAATTCAGAAAGCCAGTCTTGAAAAAAATAAAAACAATTATTAGTACCTTCAAATCTTTTACTATGCACTGATCCTTGATTAATGACATTTACTAGATGGTTTTAGAAAGAGAAAAACATTAATAACAATTCTAGCAGATATATCTCAATACACTTGTCAACAGCATGTCACTTGGAATTCTAATACTTAAAATGAGATTACTACATTCATAAATTGGCTAATCAGAGAAGGAACACTGAAACTATGTAGGGCAGGTAAATACTACTGGATTCTGATTTGTAATATATAGCAAAGATGTCCAGTGATATTTCAATTACGCTAATAAAAATTAATAATAAAGCTGTTCAATAAATATCCTCGCTAAATGTAATTTCTGACACGGTATTACTTAAAAAGTAGTCTTGTCCAGCTCAAAGGAATAAATGAATATGTAATTATTTATGCAGTTATTTCTCAGTAATTCTGAAACATACACATAGTTTGAAAGTTAGACAAAATGTGAAAGGTTTTGTTTCCTTCTTCTTCAAAGGGAGGCACTGTGTCTTTTAGGCTCGTTTACAATTGCCATAACAAGTAACTGAGGGACTCACGCTCTCCATCTGAAACTTTTGCTAAAGGATTTTCTTGGTAGTCAACAGGGAAACAAAACAAGACGCCTATGCATGATATACTTCTATCACCACAGTATCATTTACAGACAGCTGAAAAAAAGGAGTATATTCTGCTAGCTATTACCATATACCTCAAAAAGTCTCAAATTATATCAGTGTCCGATACCTGTTGTGAGAAATAACTGCTCAATGATTCTTGCAGGTCAGTGTGTTGGGTGGTTTGATAAACAGTAAGGCTTTCCAGAGGTATACCTGGAATCAGAATATACATTCATAATTAAACAGGGTTTCATTAATTTCTATTATTTCAATAAAACACTCTCAACATACTAACTGCACTTAAGTGTACTATTTTAGGCTAAGAAGGTACAGAAAAAATTCTGTGAAGGATTTGTAGGTATTTCTAGGGTTGCAAGACAGACTAAAGCATCTGTGATCAGAGGACCTCGAAGCACACTGGAAAACTGGCACGTCTTGCAACATTTCTGTGAATAAGGTGCCTTCCATATCACAGAAGAGAACGCAAGTGAAGAACAAGGCAAACAACCTTGCTCATGTCACGCTACAACCCAGTCCCAGAGCTGTGGGCAGCAATCCGATCTCAGAGTTTTTACTTCTTTACTTACTCCTCTACCTTCTAGCCAACATAATAGCAAATTCAATTTTTACTTATTCAAATTTGGTTCACAAGCTTTAGATGCAACTTTTCTCATAATTGACTAATTAAAATGAGGCTCCAAGGGAGGTTCAACCTTTTTCTCTAAGTACTGTAGGAAGTACTTCTCTTTTCAGGGCTCCACAAGGAAAAAGAAGAGCTGAAGAATTAGGTTTCTCTCCTGTAAACACACAAACAAGAACTTTACTTATGTATTTATTAAAGAGTAAACATTTAATACATTTTAAAGGTATCAAATGTTGAACACTGCAGTAAGTGCCGCATACTTCATCACAGACACAGCCCTAAGATAACTGAAAACATTTGCACTGCAACTGCATCCACAATTCAGCTTTAGTTAGAATCATAGAATCACTGAGGTTGGAATAGACCTCTAAGATCATCGAGTCCAACCATCAACCCAACACCACCACCCACTAAACCAAGTCCCTAAGTGCCTCATCTACACGTCTTTTAAATACCTCCAGGGATGGGGACTCCACCACTTCCCTGGGCAGCCTGTTCCAATGTTTCACCACTCTTTCAGTAAAGAAATTTTTCCTTACATCCAATCTAAACCTCCCCTGGCACAACTTGAGGCCATTTCCTCTCATCCTATCACTTGTTACTTGGGAGAAGAGACCAACACCCACCTCGCTACAACCTCCTTTCAGGGAGTTGTAGAGAGCGATGAGGTCTCCCCTCAGCCTCCTTTTCTCCAGGCTAAACAACCCCAGTTCCCTCAGCCGTTCCTCATAAGACTTGTTTTCCAGACCCCTCACCAGCTTCGTTGCCCTTCTCTGGACACGCTCCAGCACCTCGACGCGCTTCTTGTAGGGAGGGGCCCAAAACTGAACACAGTATTCGAAGTGCGGCCTCATCAGTGCCGAGTACAGGGGCACGATCACTTCCCTACTCCTGCTGGCCACACTATTTCTGATACAGGCCAGGATGCCATTGGCCTTCTTGGCCACCTGGGCACACTGCCGGCTCATGTTCAGCCGGCAATTCAGAGGACAGAGGCTACTTAGCATGCAAATTAAAAAATATTCCATAACTATAATATGAACACATTGGCTAAAAAGATCTCACGAAAGAGAAACTACGTTTCTAGTCCCCTTGCCATTCTACAAAGCAGAACAAGTACGGTGCAAGCTATCTCCTCCTCTGCAGGAACAGTCTTCCTCAATTTTGTATTTAAAATCTTAGTCCCATGCAATACATGACAGCCCTCTCTATATAAAAGAATGTTCAGGCAGACAAAGAAAAGGACAGAAATACTTTGCTGAAAAGTTTCAATATATCTGAAAGTCTTATTTTCTTACTTTCCCAAGGAAAAATGATTCTACTTCCATTGCTAGGGTGGAAGTGGATATCCTCACTTGCTCTTCTCCTTTAAAATGGAATTGACCTCCAACCTTAATTATTGTTACATTGCCGACATGTGAAAGCCCCTTGGAGATTTTGGAAGGACCTTTCCCATACATGGCTGTTTATAACTTACCTCTTGTAGGACATGATACACCTGGGATGCAGTTTCCATAGGTTTTGTACGTTTCTAATACATTATCAGAGAAGTAAACAAATTCTGCTTAAAAAATACCACTGGGTAATAGTATTCATGTCACCATCTCTCGGGTTACACCTCCTCCACTCACAGAGCCACCCTTTCCCTGTGCACACTGTGTACACCCACGCACCGGAGACAGGAAAGTGCAAACACTGACAATAATCATCACATTGTGAATGCAAACACCTGGCTCGGGAAGAATGAAATAGCACTGTCTATACGAGATTCTCAATAGTTTGCTGGGTTTAGGGCTGAAACTAATTGTTTTGGAAAGTTTTCACTACTAGGTTTTAGCTAATAAAGGTGAATATTGACACGTTGCAAAAGATAAAAGAGCATTTTAATCGAGGAATAATTCAATTTTTGGATGGGAATTTAAAAGCAGACTTTTTTTGCACAGAGTTTGCCTTTTCTATAAATAACAAATACAGAGGAAATTTCAGGATGAAATTCTACACAGCTGCACACAACTTTGCATTCATCTTTCAAAATAAATGAGAGTTCCTCAACACATTATTTTATTACTAATTCAGATATGTTAATAGACATGTTTAAGAGACGACTACTAGAAAAATAAATGCTTTTTTTTAAGTGCTGGAAGTAGATTCTTGGTTTATAACAGTAAGCATCAGAGATGCCTTAGGGGAAAAAAAGGACAGCATAGTAAAAAACAAATGGAAAGACCCTAGTAGGAGTCAACACAGATATATTTGACTGTCCTAAATGCACACTGAAGTTTTATTAGAAGGCATAGATATGCTTGTAATAAATTACAGTAAGGAAGAATGAACTTGGGACAGAATGTAAAAGAGATTTTAAAATAATAAGATAAAACCTAAATATTTCAGCATTAATCCTCCTACAACCCATGTCAGTTAATTGAAATGTCAATGTGATATCTGTAAAGAAACACTAATCCTTTTTGACTTGTGTTTACAAAACACAGAAAAATTCCTTAGTAGGCCTGAACAATACAACAAGCATTGACCCTAATGGTATCCCCTACTTCTGTAACCAACACAAATGTTACACTGTAATAAAACTAAAAAAATATTTGCCTTGAAAAGAGAGTAAAGCTAACTAGCGAGTTAAGGAGTAAATTCCTTTATTTTCCCAATCACTTCAGTTGAAGTGGCTACCAAAGCACAAAAGGTGAATAGCAAAAGAAATATCATTGCTTCAGATTTTATTTTTATTCTGACAATAAATTCTAATGATATAAAAAATTTAGAGCTATTCTTTTCATTTACTTATCATCTTATGCGTAAACAAAAATAAATATATACAGAATAGGGAACATGATGTAATTTAATCTGGACTTCAGAGGTTGTTATAAACCACTTGATAAATTGAGAGCGCATAAATATGCACAATCCAATAAATCACTGAGCATGGTTATATGTATCAAAAACAAGCTGGTCGGTTATCAAAACTGAAGGGTATTCAAAGGTGGTCATTTTTTCAAGGGTAACGGAAGCGTTGCAGCATTGTGTTCATTTAAATAGCCTGCTGGTGGTCAGGTATGAAACCGCCCTCAGGATACTCTATGTAAACGGCTGTAAAACACACAGTTCTCCCTTTCTCAGTGGTGGCTATCAGAAGCTGCTGCTGGCTCTGGACTGAACTTCTCTGCTGTCACCAGAAAGTGCTGTTCCCTGTCCGGCCCCTCTGTGACTGCCAGCTCCTAACTGCAGGAGTGTGCAGGCAAAGCGGGGAAACAGCCACGGGATCAAACACGGTCAGAAGTAACAGGGTCTGTGAACCAAGCAGCTCCCAAGGGAGGAGGAAGAGTCAGGATGATCCTCAGCTGGACTGAGAAAATAACCAAGAGGTTACGATGCAGTAACTGTGCCAGTCACAGGCTCACCATCGAGGAATTTTTCCACCCCTGGTCTTACATGCAGTGTTTTCTTTAGACCTGATCCTAGGTTTTTTCACATTCATACAACAGAAGAGACAGGTATTTTTCTCGTCTTCCTTCTCAAAAAACCCTCCTTCTGTAAACTGGCAAACATTATTCATTACTGAAACTTGATTTCCTAGCACTAAAAAGTTAGCTAAAACCTGTCTTTGCTTTAAAATATCTGTTGAAGAGTAGATATGGGTTATTCTTCATTTATGGCATTTTTGTGTTGAAAATTTCATTTTTAATTTTCAGAATTTATTATTTAATCTTGTGTTGACAACTATCATTTTTATCACAAAGTATTCCATATAGTTAAAATATTTTATTTGCCAACGAATTACAGAGCACTCTGCCCATAAAAAACAATACTTGCCAGCTCCAATCAGATTTTCTTTTACCTATAAATCTCTGCTACTATGCAGACTTTGCTAATCAACACTCTCTTTCATACCTGATGTTATGCGTAACAGCCAAAAATAATGTCAGGGTTCTTGACATCATTTCCCCTACCGAAGCACCTAGCACCTTATTCAGCAAGTTCATAAAGTGTGGTCAGCAGTAGGGCTTTTAAACCAGCAGATACAGTAATTCATCCAACCTCTAGAATAACTGCACTGATTGTCATTTGTTTCTCTGACTAGGGTTAGCCAACGGCAGACTATTTACCTTGGCTGGCTGAATAACAGGGCTTTTCAAAGCATTGATCATTCTCTGTTCAATTAGCAGACACTGCATGAGCCTCTAGATGAAGGTTTCTGTTTCCCTTTTTAAATTTGGGGCAGAAAGTCCTTCAGCGAAGGACGTACCTTTGTATCAGACTGAAAGCTACCCTCTAATTTCACTATGAGGCTCCACTATACAGCTCCCTGCTTTCTCACATGAGCGGGGATGTACCCCAGGTCATATAAAAGCACAGAGAAGGATCTGCCAGCTAACAGGTTGCTGCTGAGATACTGAATCTTAGGTGTGATTTTCACTTGGTACAGAGATTATTTTAGCAGTCAGTTTCAGAGAGCTTGGGGACTAATTCTGCTGACTTCTTTTGATAACTGTTCCTCCCAGCTGATACTCAGACAGACACTTTGAAGGCAGCATGCACCTCAGTCATGGATCCCCTGGAACACCACCACGTGTGTCAGAAGCTCTGAGGTCAAACTCATTGCACTGGCAGCTCCTGCTTAAGACATTCTTCACCCGAGTTCTATAACCCAGGCTGTACAAAAACACAGCCTCTTTTTTCACAGCTTGTACTGACCCATCCACTCAAAAAATAATCAGCCCCTAAGCCTAAAAATGTTTCTTATTACTATCGGAAATTTTAACAAGTTACAGTAAAAAAAAAAAAATTAGGAAGTAGACTAACTAGACTTTTAAAATTACTCAACAATCGGATAATACATTTAGAAGCAGCAAACAGATCAGCATTACAGCTTTAACCATAACAAAATGGTTAAACAAAACATAAACCATCATTTTAACTAACCCTTTCTGCAACTTCTTCAAAACCACTCTCCTTTGGTACCGAAAAATAGATTCCTCTGAAACCACGTGTTCATGCTGAGGAAAGGAGTTCCCCTTGTCTACTTTGAACTACGGCATGGTGAAAAATCCCCAGCATCAACTGGTTTGAAGCAAGGAAAGTCAGGTCACCCAAAGTTCACAGAGAACCAGCACACCTATAGTCACAATCATTTAAATCTTATGATTAAGGAGCAATTTTCAATCATTACAGCTCTGATCTTTCCATAAAAAAATACTTTGTCTATTGGGTCATATAGTATTATTAATCAATTACAGAGTCTAAGATTTCATGTAAATTAATATTTAGTATAGGTATTTCAAAATATTTTTTATCATCTTTTAGAGATATCACCCACATTTCCAGAAGTTGAATTCACAGGTTTTACATGTAAGACATAAATGCAGTATGTACTTCTCTGCTTCAGTGTACGCTCGATTTTATTTATAGGAAATTCTGAAACAATGGAAGGTACATTAGCTTAATTTAAGTATGAGATTTTAGATACTTACTTGAGCAAATATATTCAGCTAATTTTTCAGCATTTCCAGACTTTTCTCCTTGTGGAGTAAGGCCAATTTCTTCCACTATAACCAAAAGTAGCAAAGAAAAACATTAAAATCAATGAGAACAATTCAGATTTACTGTCACAAAAACATGGATTGAAAAGGGAGACACAACTTGACCCACGCACACAAATACTTCCTTGAAAAGCAAAAAAACTAGAGCAATTGAAGTAGTAACATGCTATGAAAAATTCGATTTTACCTCTAGAAAGACATACATGAAAAAAGTACAAATGAAGAATTCTGGGGATAGCTAAGCTGTTTTGGAGATTTTTTAAACTCTTGTACCTGAAGCTGTGAAACTGAAAGCACTGTCTGACTATGCTGAATGGGCTGCAGTTCCTGGCATGGATTGGTTGCAGCTAGCTTCCCAATGAGCATATCGCTGTTCTTTCTAGTGAAGGCTGAAATCCTATCGGAAAATCTGAAAGTGTAACACTGCTCTTATTTAAGCAAGTAAGTAGGGATAAGATGAATCCCCAAGAAGTTAACTAATTTGGGACTTGATTGATTCAACGTGCTTGTTAGGCATCACTGGTCAGTGATCCAGCGTTGTTACCAGCCTGCCTGAAAAAATACACTTTTTATAGAGGTAGCCAGTACTTACCCAAATTATTTTTGGACTAGAAGCAGAAAACCATCAGAACTTTTAAAATTCTCTAATGTTAGTCTTTTCATATTTCCTGTGTGGTTTAGCAGAAGCTAAAGCTACAATGCAATTTTACAATAAGAAAGGCTTTCATAAACTAAAACCTACATTGCATTTTTGTTATGCACATAAAATATGTATTGCATCAGATTAAAACCAGTGTCAAGACAAATAAAGCAGCTGACCCACTGAAGACAACGGGATGTATACTGCTGACTTCTGTTTGGCAAATGTCTCACAGGAACACTGAGGGAATGAAGGGCCAGTGCATCACACTTCGTACAATCACAGACAATCATGTTACCATCCCGTTCACCCAATCTGATTTCCAAAGTGAATGAAAAAAACACATGCAAATTAAGAACAAAGGGTTTTTTTTTCTTTTTTGACCAAATTTTTAAAGTAGTTACGAAAAACCAGAAGCTAGGTCCTTAGATGAAGTAAACACGTATACCATTACTTGTTTTCAGAATTATCCATTTATAAAACTTACCTGTATTTTTTTCTAAGCACCCTTGAATAGCAGCTAATACTCCACAAATTGTACTTGCAAGGCAGATTTATCTGTTTTCTTTTTTTAAACCCCAGCTTACCTAGAGAAGCTGTAGCTTTTCCTACCACGTAAGCTGGTTTGGTATTCCATCTTTGTTTAAGAGATTTTGACCAGGCTGAAAAACATTAAATTAAATTTAAGCACATGGCAACAAAATATGAATGCTAAATGAGTATTTGGACTTCTGTTTAATCTACAAACACAGCAAAATAATAATAACTAATACTCCACTACATATTTCAGCAAACCTGGATGTACAAAATGAATTTTTATGTATTTTTTCCATTGTGTAAATAGTAGTCTACAACATGTTTTTAAAAGCCTAATTTGAGTAAACAGTTCTTAGCTGCTTTTGTTAAGCAGCATTTTTAATGCACGTTTGCCTATGCCAGATCACATGCAACTTGCAACGTTCATTTATATTTTGGCATTAGGAATTCAAAAAAGCATCAAAACTCATAGGAAGAACCAGCACATAGTACAAAGGGAGATTTAGACATACAAACTGGTGGTTTAAAACTGAAGGCTTAGGCAAAAACCAAATATAATCTTCTATGATGACAAATAAAAGGGTAAAAATCTATATCCATGCACTACAGTACTCTATAACGCAACTCCTTCTTATACAAGAAAAGTATAGTAACTGATTGTATTTTAAACATACACCAAAAATAAGTTATCAGCTCAGAAATAAAATGTACCAGAGACCAAAATAAAATTACTATGAAATGGTTTTCCTCTTTCAGGCAGTAAGCAGGTTATAGATCACACCTCTTGGTTCCAGCTACCTGATCCCTGTGCCTGAAATCCTAATGGGTCAAAAATAGATACACTAAGTCTTTTACTATCTTGTCTTAAAACAGTACAGTATAGGACACTGACTTCCTTTCCAGTATTCTTGGGGGAAAAAAAAATAGAAATAGAAACTGTAACAGTAAAAAAAAAAAAATTGGAGGAAACTATTCTAAAGAAGGAAAAAGATAAGGATTTATTACCTTTGAAAGGAACCCAAATAGGAATTAAAGACTCGTTTTATTGATTAAAATATGTATTACAGCAGCTCCCAAAATTCCTAATCAAGATTAGAGATGAACTCTAGATAAGAGATTACATTGACCAAAAATCCTAAAATACAGTCCTCTGCTGTTGAAAATGCTAAAATAAACTAACAGTCTCAGTGTATTTACTGCTTCCTCAAGAGTGTAACCTTACTCACTGTACATTGATTAGTATGACTACAGCCCAAGTATGGAGCAGATAAAGTAATAAAACTATTTAAGTGTACACAGAAACTCAAAGCCAGAAGTTATGACTTTGCCTAAGAATTTAGAACAGTTTACAAGGATTTGATAGATCATTGGTATGGTAATTTCTATTTAGCACTCCGCAGGATTCTTACTCGCAACAAATCTATTGGCTTTTATGTATCACCATTTCTTCATTGCTTTTTAGCTAATACTTCATTCACTTGAGAAATTTTATATTCAAGACAGAGAAATCTCTTTTTCTGTAAGACTTCATATGAATTATATAGGCACAGAAGTAGCAGTGGCCAGTTTCTAGAACATGCTCCTCTCTGTAAGGGAGGAAAGTAGTTAGTAAGCAAAACTAGGCACTGCAACAAAATATTCCCTATGCATCCACAACTGAAAAAGCTCACACTAATTAGTAATTTGCACCAAAAGCTCTTTCCTTTCATTTTTAACAACAGCGTAAGTGCGGAAAACCCGACCCTTAAAAGCTCAATTTAGCATGACACCTTTATGATACCAAAAGAACTATGAGATAAAGCTTTTTTAAAAAAGGCATACTCCAATCACCTACTGGTGGGTGAAATAAAATTACAAACTTCACAAAATACTGAAACAGAAAGACCAAGGAATATAAATATGCACTTACCGTCATTGTTACTATTCTCTTTTAAACATATCTTGATGGCTTCTAATGCTCTTGGACTGGTAAAAACTAGGCCTCCATAACATTCTGGATGAGAGAGCTACTTATAAACAGTAAATTTAAGAAATAAATTTAAAAAATTAGTAAATAAATTAAAAAATTAAGTTGATCAATTCTTTATAATCTTGTGAAGAACAGAACAGTTTCAATAAATGTCTGAAACTGAAATGGGCTAATATTTCATTACTATCAGTAGCCAGGGTATTTGTAAGAGAAATGTATAACAAATCTCAAATTCAGAACAAAACTTGCACAGACTGTTTTAATTGTGAGAAGCTGTAGGAACAGACAAGGATTCCTGTCACTGAAATGAGCTGGAAGGATGGGCGAACGACATATGAGGTACTTACTTACAAACTCACACAAGAGAACAAAGTAGTAACACAGAGGGTACTACCCAGACAGCTCCTTGCCCCCTCAAAGAGCAGTTAAGATTACTAATGGGCTGTCAAAGATCAGTACAAAAAAAGGAGAAATGTTCTTGGATCACTTGTAAATGCAGATCATGATACATACAAATACCTAACAAAGTTCAGTGCTGTTGGAGACTGTCAATAAAGGGAACCTCCCTCGGAAAACCTTTTCAACATTTTAAAATGAAATACACATGTTGAAGAAAGAGTAGAAAGAGAACACCGATTATGCAATTTTATTCCATGTACTAGGAGATGCAGTACACAATTTCAGTACAATGTAAGGGTAAACCTCAGGTAACCTTTAGTTGTCACTACAGTCTTCTAATTTTTTGTTGTGACAAAATCCTCCGATACCTGTGACTATCGATGGTCCATCAACCTAAATATGAATTCTATCTGACCAACTTAATTCTTTAACAAGCATGGGCAACATACTTGATGTTGTATACAATACGGTATTGGATACAACTGTGTTTGTGGAAACACAAAAAGAGGTACCACAAAGGGCGTTATTAAATCAAGATAAGACACGGCATCTTGGCAACCATGGCCTAAATTCTGGTGAAAATAAGACAACTGAAATAATTTAAAACTTACCTTTTCAAATAAGCTTTCAAGAGATATGAATTCAAATGACAAAACTGGAATCAAAGTTGCTTCAAATCCATATAATCCCAACTCCTATCAAAAAAAGGTTTACAGCTCTTGAAATAGATTTCAATCAGTAGTTTTTTCTTTTTCAAAGAATTGACTAAGTCAGCACAAATATTGCTTTTTACTGAAGTAAAATACAAAGGCATTGTATTTGCTTTTACTAGTGAATCTAGTTTGGTTTTGTTAGTTATATAGTATTACCACATAATACTAAACAAACAGCCTGGAACGGAGGCCTCCTACATAGCTACTGAATAGTTACAGCATAAACCAGCACACAGCTCTGAAGTCCCTAAGTGACAAACGATCACCTAGTCCTGCAAATATTTTTGTACATCTCTGTAATTCTTTAAAGTCAATAGAACTGCTCTTACGAGTAAGACCTACTCACATGACTGAAGGTAATAGCAGAAAGGACCACAGCAACAGGTAACCTCTTTTTCAAATTACATTCCCAGTTAAGACTACTAACATTTTTTGTAATCTTAATTCTATCCATATGAACATAATCAATATTAATTAAAATGAAATTGTTTTAATATCAGTACTTTGCTGAGAACTTTAACAGTGAATTCAGTACGAATGACCCCTAACTAAAATAATTTTTTCAGTAACAGCAAATTTTCTAGCATACTTTTTTCCTTAGCCTAATTTCAGACATGCACTCCTAATTTTGATTAAGCACGTTTTTCACTTGAAACAGTTAAATTCATCTATCTTGCTGAACACGATACTATTATTTAATAGTGAAGTGACACAATTTTTTACTTTTTTTAAAGTTTACTTACTTTAATATATGGATCTGGTCCTGAATCTTTGTCTTTGGGATCCTTCAGCAAGAGAACCTTCATTGTTTACCAAATAACTGCAAAAGAACTCTGAAATACAATAATGGAATTTATCTAAATTAGATCTAGAGGACTTTCTACTGAACAGTGACTTTAATAGCTCAGCTTCAAAGAAACTGGGTTGCTAACAGTTGCACTGCTCTCTATACAATGAGTAAGCAGTTAACGTACATTCTCTGGGCATGAATATCCACCCTGATAAGGCCAACAAATAACATGCTGTCTTTAGATAATACCGCTTAAGGGAGAAACTATAATGAAAGTCATCAAGGAGAATACATTTTAAAGGAGAATATTTTGCAGAAGTAACAACCCCTAGAATGCAGTCACGTAATAAGCTCCTATCTATAAAAACTTACCCTATCCTGTTCATTTCCATGCCAGTTTCCACCCTATGCTCATCATAACGAGTATGCAACGACTTATGTATCTAGTGATTTAATTTGATGCATTTGGGGTCTAACCCTTTTCATGGGGGAAAACATGTGCAGGGCAGTGTTTCAAATTTTTTTAAAAAAATACAAACGTGCGTATATAAACACACATTTATACATCTGAATATAATATACATAATATTCATATGCCTTCTTTAATACATCTATAGTAAACAAGACAAGACTGAAAAAGTATATTCTGCCATTAAAATGGAAGATGATAGTTCTCAGTTCCTTAAAAGTTGACTTTGGTGCTGAATTCAAAGCCTGTTAGAACACATAAGCAAATACACCAAGCATCAAAGTAAACAAATGCAATAATACAAACAAACAGAAATCCATTCTCTGCACATTTACCTTAATTATCTATGTGTTACTTTCCTGATAGATTACATACTAGCAAATTCTCTTTAAAACGAATAATTATGAATATTCAAATGTACAGAACATCTTAAATTTTATTCATTTGCATGACATGCATTGAAATCCTCAAAACTTCATCAAAGGCAAAAAAACCTGCTCAGACAAAAATGAAAAGAGAAAAGAGACAAGGCAGCTTTAGACAACAGTGGACAAAACAGGATCTGGTACAAGTAACCAGAGCTCAGTGTCACACATTCATCTATAGACAGAAGCACTGCAAAATGCAGGTGGTGAAAAGGGGCACCCGAAGCACCACCCCCAGGAACTCAATATCCGACTGTTGTATTACGTTAATTTTGTGCATTTTAAACTTCATTTTTTTAATCTAGGTTTTAAAATGTGGTGTGATAATTTAGGTGTTTGATTCTGAACATCTTACCATTAGACATGGAAGCGCTCATTTCCACAAGACTTCCAGTACTCAAAATTGACAAAATGGGAACTGGTAGGGCTTTGCAGTTCTGAAATACCAAGGCCAGTGAAGTCAAAGGGAATGACTAAAAGCATGCATAGAAGAAGAAACAAGGACTTTGTTGAGGGCCGTATTCTCCAAAATTGTAATTCTTGCTGATTTCAAACTAGAGCAAATGCCAAAGTAGATCCCATCCAAAGCTTTCAAGAGTTTGACTCCCAAATACTTTTGAGTATCCAGTTGCTAGTAGCTTTAAGGAGGTAGGGCTAAGTGACTTTTCTCAGTCACTTTAACATTGTAACAGCCTTCACTTTAAAAAAACAACATTCTTGTAAAAATCTAGTTTGCACACAGTTCTTTGTAGTAAAGATTGTTGTTCTGATACTGAAGTTACTAACAATCTCTACTATAACTAACTTACTATATATAAGTTAGTGCTTACGCTCTAAGTATGATACACTTCCATTTCTACCACCAAGAATAATGATGGTAACTCTAACCTACCACACCTTCCTATTTCCAAAATATATAATGTTTAATGACATTATGAAGTCATCAACATATAAATGTAAGGAAAAAAATAATAATCCTTCCAAACTGTATAATACAAGATAATAATACTTTTTGGAAAGAGCAATTTCCAAAAGTATTGTAATAAAACCCCCAGATGACATGCGAGAGTTAATTCAGGTACACCTGGGGAAAGCAGATTTCTAATTAATTACTTTAGGTAGGTAGAAACAAGTTAACTTCCCATCCTATGCCTTATTACTGTGTCAAGTAATGAATAATAATAAGAAACGGGTAAATATCTATGTTTAACAAGGTGACTTACGATAATCAAATTAATTATTTTGTTTAGATCCTGCATACAAAATATATACTGAAACCAAAGAATAATTATAGAGTCATAAAATATCATGAACTACTGCAAGATGCAATTACCTAGCTGTCTCCTCTACAAAGAAATCTTACAAGCTGTATTTTGGGCTCAGCCATCTGGCTCACTTGTAAAAAGAGCAAGACTGCACAGCCCTGGCACTCCTAGAAGCCACTGGCTTATTTTCAATTCTGCCAGAAGACAACTCGTTTATCAACTCCAAAAAGGGGCTGCAAGTGTCCAACAGAAGACAAATTTGACCTAGGGAACCTGTAAGTTTGTGTATTTATGAACAACATGTATTTTGATCTCAACTACCCTCTGAGTGCTTTTGGTTTTACTGCTGAAAACATTAGTCTCCTTTTCTGGAGCCATAAACCTCTCAGACCATTCTGTTCTTTCTGCCTATGTAGTTCAGACAGGTTCACACAGATTTGGTGACAGCTGTGACCAAATGAAAACTGGTGGAATATACCCATTTCCAAATGCCAGGTCATCACACCCAACACTTTCTTAGCAAGTGTGCCCCACCACCACTGACACATCACTGTGCATCGAGGCAAAATGCTGCCTTAACGGACAGGCAGAAGAGAAAGCAGACAAGATCCCAAAGAGGGACAAGCACATGTGAGCACATTTTCAAACCAAAAATATGCCAATATACATCCAAAGGGTGAAGAAGTTAAAAATCAATTATGCATTCTTTTTTGGGGGAAAAACATACAGACAAGTTTTCATGACTTGCTGCAAGGATGCGGGGGTCCCACTGCACTGGGAATGGTAAGAGAAATACAGTATTTTTACTGGTTTACTTGTGTCCTTGAGAGGTTACTAAGGATTGCCCTACCAATGACTGAAATACAATTTTCCAAACAGCTAGCTTTCTGCTAAATTCACTTAAGAGTCAAGAACCCTGACAAACATTCCTATGGAATCAGAGAGCGTTACGAGAAAGCACATAAATAAGACATGCAGCATCTTCGGTAATTTTTGATGTATTCTGAGGTAAGAACTTACAATACAAAGATATATTTTAGATAGCTTATATATTTTATCTATAAATTGTATCTTATATATTAAATATTTAATCAAGTGAGGTATGCACAAACTTCTAAACAACCAGGAAAAGTTTCTATTCAGAACAATGAATGGACTTAGCAGAGTCCAGCAGTGCTCAATCTATATCTGGAAAAGAGAATGTGTATAAATAATGTTACTAAGTTTTCCACTGCCAAGCCTTTGTTTATAGGATGATGCTGGCCACCCACTTTTGGCTCACTAAACAAGCTTTGTTTGTCTGAGCACCAGTAACAACCCTGCAAAGACTGCTCTTCAAATGTTAAAAAAATACCATTTAAAACGCATTAGGCTTGCAAACAGCTAATAAGAGGACAACAGATTTTCTGTCTTGAGCACACAGACACAAAGATGAAGAAAAACTTGTATTAGTCAGTGTGAGGTTTGGGAACCATCCAGTTAGCTCTGATAACAAACTACAAGAGCGACTGGAGTGTCTGCGGCATTACCTCACGACTGAAGGCTAAATCCAGCTTGGCGCTTTCTCTGAGTCCACATTACTTAAAATTAAGTCCACTTTACTTAATTTAGAAGAAAGGTAATTTTAGGTCACGTTGCACATTCAGAATATTATGCTTACAGACAGAATTGAAATGCTTCCCAGTCACAGCATCACACAGTAAAATTCAGCAACCCTGTGCCTTCAATTAAAATATAAAGCTGATTAGGATGTGTATCCCTGATATTAGTACAGTAAAAATGAGCAATACTCTCTCATATTAAAAAAACCTTTGCAGATTTTTTATATAAAACATTGTACAGAAAGAACATCCCTGTTGGTCACTCAACTTTCATTTCAAAAGCTGTCCCCAAACTAATTGTGAACTATCTTTAATACAGAGGACAGCTTGTAAAAAGAAATAAATGGGTCCTTTTGTTTCTTGCTGCTAAGTGACACCGAGAGCTGCAAAATATATTAAACTTTTCTAATACTATTCTGATTATAAGCAACTGTATGGGTCACACAATAAGGTTTGATTGCCAAGTGTAAAGGGAATTGTCTGTTCCATCATAAACAAAAAAGGAGACGAATTATAAGACACTATTGTGTATGATTTTTAAAAAACCTCTGAAAATCCCTCGGCTAGGATTTCTGATGCTATGCATTTCTTACCAATATCTTTTTACTATGATTAGATGGATTTAATAACCAGAGAGGAAAAAAAGCCTACCTGTAAGGCTGCCATGAAGTATGGTTCAGAAATCTACCAAATTCAGAGATAATGTAATACGTGTATCATCAAGTAACAACAACAACAAAAGATGTGAGAATAATTCCTACTGTTTGGGTGTCTATGTCACAAAACTCAACAAAACTAGTTCCTTGACATGGCAATCCAGAGGAGCAGCAAAGGACTCAGACCTTTCTACTACATCATGGCTTTTTACCAAAAGCAACGTTAGTAATTAGTGTCATTCTTGACTGATACAGTTTCAAAAATAAAATGGAAAACTGTATATAGATGCAGATTGCATCCCCACAGAGGCAGTTTTACTGCAGCAGTAAAGGGCTTTGCCAATACTTTCTCCACACTGTATTCTTTTCCTGTGTATCAGTATTCATATTTTGGCAATGCCCTAAGTGCTCCCAGAGCAGACACAGCTCTCAAAACATAATAAAAAAAATAAACACAGACATGTTTGATACTTTAAAGAGACATGAAAAATCTAACCTATTTGGATTGTATTTATAAAGCCAAAATTATATCCCAGGCCCTGTGCCTTGCATTTCTTCTGGCTGGCAATAGTGAACGCCCAATCCTCTTCTTCAAATGACCTCATTAACCACCTACCTTTCTTCATTAGCTAGACATGAAGACTCAAATAGAGCATGGTCCACGTGAATGAGCTCAAACATTAATGGCCACTTCTGTACTTTTAGTGCTTAGGATTTTTCAACACATTTTCCTGATTGATATTTTTATAAAAAACACATTTACATTGTGTTTACTGCATTCTACCTCACTGCCTTTTGTTTGTTTGTCTGGAATGATTTATAACAAGTCTGGGAATTAATTTTTTAAGTACGCAGTAAGCATTTGATTCCTTTTTTAATTTGGCTTTCAGTAATTTGACCAATATCACAGATGCTCAGGACAGACTTCTAGGCCCCAGTACTGTATTTTAGCCTGTTTGGCTTTCTTTTCTTTACAAGAGAGTAACTCACAGGTTCAACAGACACAGGCCAAGAACAGAGGTGGTGAGGGCAGAAGAAACATGAGGACATTTGTTGCACGGGACAATCATTTTGCTTGCCTTTAAACAGACGATGCTTCAGCAGGGCAGGGAGCTGCAACAGTTAACACGCACCTACGCTTCCACGTATCGTTTTCAAGGGTATTTTGAGCCCCGGCGGAGCCCGGATGACTTTCCCAGAATACTCTACTTCTTTTAAAGCAGGTGACATCAGCAGCCCAAAGAGGGAATCCCGGGTGTTTTAGGAGCGAGGAGAGGGGCGGCCTGGGGCGTGTCGCGTGTGTCCCGTCCCCGCCCTCCACACGTGCCGGCGGGCCCGAGTGCCCGCCCTGGGCCCTCGCCCTCGCCCCTTCGCAGTTTAACACAGCCTTTCCCTGTGATTCACTGCCGACAGGCACGACGTACCCCAACTCCCGTCTGGAGAGCTTTGTCGCGCTACAGTCACCACACACGCGGAGGCGATGCGGAGGCGATGCTGCCCCACTGCAAGCCCGCACCCCGCGCTGCCCCGGCCCGACCGGGACCACGGCCCTCCCCCGGGCCCTGCTGAGGATCCCGGCCGCGGGGAGCAGCAGGGCCGCGCCCGTCCCCGCGCTCACCTGCGCGCAGGGCCGGCAACCGGGCCACCCCGAGCGGGCACCGCGCCTGCCTGCGGCCGCTCCCTCCGCCGCGGCCTTCCGGCTGCGGAGCGCCTGCGCACCGCGGCAGCATGGCCACGCCGGCCAAGCGGCGGGCCCAGCCCCAGCCCCCCGCCGGGGAAAGCGGCTCGGAGTCGGAGCCGGAGTCGGGCGAGTCGGACTCTGAGGAGGAGAAGATCGATGAGGTGAGCGGGGGGAGCGGGTTCCCCTCCCGGCGCTCGCGGCCTTCATGCGGCGCGCGGGGCCTGCGCCTGCCCTCCCCTGACGGGCCCTCGGTGCCCCCCTGTCACGGCCATCCCCTGCCCTCCACCAGAGCCTTCCCCGCCTCTCGTGATTCACTGTAACTAAAATAAGTTGTAAAACGGTGGAAGTAAGCAGCGGGCTCGCGAAGCCGTGACGGGGAGCTGTTGGGGAGGGGGTTGTCGCCTTGTGAAGGGGGCGCCAGCAGGGCGGTGCCTCGCAAGGGGTCGGGGCCCAGCGTGGGGCCGTGGGTTCCTGTCCCTGTGTTAAAGTGTGGGTAACACGTTAGTGTGTGTCGGTAATCGGTGATGTAAAGTGTATTCGGTCAATTGTTGTTGAGAGTCTTAATTATTTTGTTTTCTTCTCTTTTAAACGTTGGAATCCCCGAGGCCGCAGTCAGTTGTACAGACTTGTGTGTAGCCTGTCCGCCTGCGTCCTTGTGTGGGACTGGAGGCAGCCACTTGAAAATAATGCTTTCAGCACAGAAGATTTGCTCAAATTTCCTTTTTGTATAAGAAAGGGGGGGGAGAAGAAAAAACACCAGACCTCACAGAAATCAAATTTTAATTTCTTTTCTGAGCTCGCTGTCTTTATATGTCTGCACCTGGACATATGTGAAAATGCATTATTTAGTTGTGAAACACAACACTGAAGAAGGAGCCCCCCCCTTCTAGGAAAGGAAGAGATATGCACTGACATTGAACTCCTATTAAAATCTTAGAATGATAAGGCAATCTGTCATTTTCACAGGACTTAAAAGAATCAAAGAATAGAAGTATCTATGGGTTTTAACTCAGTACCTTTCAAATTAAATATTTTGCTAACTTGATTGTCTTCACTAGGATTTCACTTCGAGTTAATAATCTTCCTTTTTCTTAGATGAGGCCTTAGTTAGCTTATGTTAGTAAATAAAAAAAACCCCTACCTTTTTTAAAAAACTATGTAATGATAAAAAGTGTAGGTTTAATTGTGTTATCAGTCGTACTAACATGATGGAAAAGCACATTTACCATTTGTTAGAAATGTGTGCCACGTTAAATGGGTACTGACTTAGTTTGAGCTAACATGTTTATGAAGTTCTTGACTAGCTGCTAGTATTTTTTGTACTGTTCAGTGTTTGTAAACTGATACAAGTTGTTGCGCTAGTGTCTAGACACTGAAATTAAAGCTAATGGCAATAATCCTTTTTTTCCCCCCCTTTTTTTTAAGTGCTCAGCATCCCTGCATAATGTAGGTAGGACAGTGGTTTTTATTGTGGTGTTTGTGGATGAAGTTTCTTGAGTCTTCAGTGACAGGGGTTTTGAGGATGGTTTTTGTATGTCCTGCACTGGTGTGCACTATTGTGTTTTATTTGCGATTGTTTGTGCACTGGATAAAATTTGCAATATAACACTTATTTTAATTTAGTAGTCCAGCTTTTGAGGATGACATATCACTATTACATCTATTTCAGTTTGGAAGTCTTGATATAAAGATATATTGAGTTTCCCTCAATTCTTGTATAAGACATCAAGGTGCGCATTGCTAGTATTAAAGAAATGTACTGGACATTTATAACTGTACAAACTTAGAAATTTGTAAAGTCATATACTTAAAGGGCATTTGTTTCTCTTAATTCTCAGCATTTTTATTTTTGCTGTATTAGCCTTTCCCTTCGCCTCTTACCACTTCAGGTGGAAAAAGGAAAATCTCTTCCTTTATGCAGATATTTTCTTCATAGAAAAAGAGGCATGTGGTAGTTCTGTCAATCTGAGAACAACAATATGATTGCCAAGTAGGGCCTGGTTGCTGAGAAGAAGCTTTGCTTGCTGCTGTATTGTTGTATGTAGCAGAATATTGTTGCATATAACAGCTTGCTTTGCAGGCTCTTGTTTTGCATTGGATGCAATGCAGGGGGAAGAGAATAAGCACACAGTAGCAAGATGTGGGGTTAATGATACCATTGGGATTTGAGGAAATAGCAGAAGTATGGTTTTGGATGTAATTGTTTAAACGTCTGCAGCAATATTCATCTTTAGCCAAGGCATTACACTCCTATCCTGCAGTTTTAAGAGCTTAACTGCCTGGATCAAGCCTCTCTACAGTAAGAGTCTATGTGGCTATGGTAAACATAATTGAGTGGACCAGACTGGAGGAACAAAGCATTAAAGGTTTGTTCACAACACAATTTGTAAGTTAGTTTTAAAAAGTTACTTTCACAGATGCTCTCTAAAGATTACAGAAGAAATGATAACGGTAACAATTGCTGAGATTACTGAAAGGTGGAAATAAGTTTCATTTCTGATGTTGACCATTACTTGTCTTCATGTTTCTTATACTTCAGCTTTGTTTTGATACAGCTTCTTGCCAAGTATGTTTGATATTCTCTATTTTACTTTTCCATAGGAAGTGAATATTGAATTCGAAGCACATTCCATATCAGACAATGACTATAATGGGATAAAGAAATTACTACAACAGGTACTTTGACTTCCTGTTAGCTTGGTTGATATGTCCATTAATAAATAATATCTAAAGAGCTATGCAAGGTCATCAGTTCACATTATCTGTATTGATTCATAGTTTTACTGTGCTTCAGCTCATGAAGATTAAATAATTACAGCCACAGTGAAGATGTGTGTCCTAAACCATGGTTTCAAGAACTTTACCCAATGAACTGTAGGGCTGTTCTTCCACAGTGTGTATAATCTTTCCATCTTCATTGTATTAGTTGCTGCCCAGAAAACCTTGTTCAGTGTTAATCAGCTTCCTGCAGGTTTTCTTTTATAAATTACAGCCCTTAAAAACAGACAAACAAATAATGTGTCTGTTCAACATGGCAGCTTCCAGTCTTCTTTTGGCTGTTTCTGTCGTAAACCTATGCTCAGCAAGCATTCAGATCATACCAAACTCAAAAGGATACCAGGTATGCAAAATGCCAGCTTGTTGAGGGTTGAGGAGCAAGGGCTTCAAGAAGCTGATTTTTAGTTTTTACAGTATTATATTGGAGGAAGTTAAATAAACAAACTCACTAAATGGAAATTAAAAATGGAACAGTGTGTTGCATAACAACTTGGAGAAATTACTGACTTTTTTCCTACTAAGTGGCCCATGATATATCATCAGGCCTAGAACTTCTTAATACTTGTTTCTTATTTTCCAGTTGTTTCTAAAAGCTCCTGTTAACACTGCTGAATTAACTGATATATTAATACAACAGAATCATATTGGAAGTATTATCAAGGTAAGACAGAATTTATGTTTGTAAATGAAGTACAATACTTTTTATGTTGAAATGACATAACGGACTTGCAGAAGGGGAACCTGTCTTTGTATGCTTTCTTGCTTTTTTGCTTTGAGAATAATTCTTCTGTGGGAGCTGAAATTTTCCGTGCCTACTTCCAGTCACATAAGGAATTTGATTGATTATTTTGATTGGGGTTTTTTTTGCATATGAAAGGCATGTCACTTTTCTCCCTGAATTTTGGTGTAGTAGAGTAATAATACTGTAAATGCTGTAGAGAAGTTTGTTACCATCTCCATAAGAAGTAGGACCTTGTGATTTCCATGCATTCTCAGGATGTACAGAGATGTAAACCAAAAATATCCTGCATGCAGTTTCCTTTTGTGCGGAGTTCTTTGGGCATAGGAAAGGATCCCAAAATGAGTCCTGAACAACTTTTGCTATGGCAGTGGAGCACTCTGCAGAGGCTCCTCAGTTACTCCTGGCTAAGGAAGCTGTTCAGTACTGTATAGTGCTCAAGCTGTCACGGCCACGTTGCATTCAAACCCAAACAAGCTGCCCCCACAGCACAGCTGTGCTGTTGTACCATGTTGCATAGTATCATTGCTATGCCTTCCCTTTTTGTTCTGTGCCAACAGTTTTTCCGCCCAAGTTTAATATGATCCTTATATTACAACTGCATGACCCCCAGTTCTTTCCCCAGGTTTTTCATTGGGGAGTTTTGTTGAGCTTTTTGTTTCACTCTCTATCAAAGCTCTATTGCTTTACGTTTTTTAAGACTCTGCAGGTTTATTTCCCTATGTTAGAAACTGAGGGAAATTGGTTTTGCTTAAGATATTGCCATCCCTTGTACTGAGATGTTGCTTATTATATGTGAGCTATCAAATTCTAGCCTTTCAAAAGATCCTGCTGTACAAGATACATGTCCTGGCTCTCTATATAGCTGGCTCCAAGTACACAGAGACATTCAATGATGCGGCACTTTCATAACCATAATCAGAATTTGTAGGTTGTGTGTTTGTACAGATTACCTAGATGGTTGTCATCTGCTGAGCATCTGGAAAGGAAAACATTTCTTGCTGCAGAGAGTGGAAATAGCATGTCAATATGAGTTGTTGCTTTTTCTTTCATTAAATAGCAAGCAGAAGTCCAAGAAGACAGTAGTGACGATGATGACGATGATGATGATGAAGTCTTTGGTTTTATAAGCTGCTTAAACTTAATGGAAAGGAAGGTTGGTATTCCTCATTAACGTCTAGACAGTAATAAGTGAGACTGCGTCCTGCTTTTCTGCCTTGTATAACAAGCCTAGACAGCCGGATCAGGATTTTGAATTTTCACCATGGAGAACTATGGTCTTAAAAGTTGCACATCACTTAGCTTTCTTTTGGATTTAGTCCTGCGTAATTTGCTGAGGGTCAAACATAAAGCAAAGAGGAGAATAGAGAGTTAAAACTAGGTCTAATAAGTAGTTCAGGGTAACTGAGCTGTCGGCCTCTTGTATTTCTTCACTTTCATCTTTCGCAGCTTTTGAGTTTTCCCGTGGAGTGTACTGGTGCTGCAGGTTCTAGCTGTGTTCCTGTCAGTTAAGAACCTCTGTTTGCCCTCAGCTTCAGGGTTGGTAAATAATTTCAGAGAAATTGTACAGTGCTTTAGAGACCACTTAAGGAAATTGCCAATAGGCCTGTAGAATATTCCCTTGATATTCACATTCGAGGTTTTCTTGTATAAATAATTGTTCTGTAATGTAAAGAAAATATACCTTTTGATTCTAGGGTACACAGTGTGCTGAACAAATCAAAGAACTGATTCTAAGTCGGTGTGAGAAGAGCTGTGAACAGCATGTAGTTGAACAACTGAATAAGCTCCTAAATGACAATACTAAGCCTGTGGGTCTTCTACTAAGTGAAAGATTCATTAATGTACCACCGCAGATTGCTCTGCCGATGCACCAGCAGCTTCAGTAGGTTTGTTTGGGTTTTTTCTGACGTGATGTTGAATAGTACTTTTTCTTCATATTTTTTCAGAAATCTTATGTATATAGAACTATGTTAAGACAGGTGATACTATAGATATAAGTAAGACATGAACAGAAAAAATTATTTTCATCTCATATAAGGTCTTTAGTTAATTTTTTAAATTTTTTTAGTATCTTTAGGCTTTTCAAACTCTTTATACTTTAAGATAGAGGAAATAATTTAAGAATATGTGCTGTTCTGCAGAAATAGCTGTGTGTATATTGTTGTTTATCTTCGCATTGCAGATTATTTTTGTATCTAGGAAAATTTAAAAATGAGAGCTTTTTCTATAGCATGCTGATAATGAGCAATTTCAGTGTTTCTGCTCATGTGTTAATGTCTGGCTCTGGAATGGAAGAATTGGATTGAGGGACAGGCTTATAAGGTGGATGAGTTCTGGCCCATGAAAACCGTATGCAATGTTTTGATTAGTTTCGAGTAAATGAGTGAAGCAGGTTAGGTGCTGGTTGATCTCTACCAATTCATGGATTTGTGTCATAGGCTGGGTGACAGTAAGTAAATGAATCCACTGAGATACAGCATGTTATTGTTTTAGAGAACCAGGAAATTATGTTGGATAAGGAACTCCAGTAACCAAATTAAGATTTTTTTTTTCTTTTTTTTTTTTTTTTTCTCCTTCCTTTCTCTCGTGTGAGGTGAGATTAGAAGTCAGATTAAGTTGACTGCTGTCATGGCTCATTTAAACAATAAAATGGACCTTTAAGGAATTACTGCTTTGATATGAAAGAGAACATGTTGATAGGGTTGGCCAGGAAGGTTTTTAAAGAAAGAAATGAGATGCTTGAAGGCTTGGCTTTGAGGTTTACCACTAGTACAGCACTTGTCACAACTCAAATTCAGGTCTCAGCCTCTTTGTCTTAAAGGTTTTGGAGTGTTACAGTGACAACGTGTTTAACACAAGGGTGGGCAAGAGTATCTTCTGGCTCTTCAGTTATAGTTCCTCATGGAAGTGATAATGTGATGTATTTTCAGGAGAGTTGCACTTAGAATCATTTCACAGACTCTCTACCATGATCAAGTTTCTGGGGGGAAAAAGGGTTACATTGTGAGGTGTGGAAAGACATACTTTTATTGTTTTAAAGTGCAAATAGTATGTTTAAATACTAGGAATGTGTATGCAAAAGCTGTTTTCTGAGGCAGTCCTAAAAGAATAGGCTGCAATATGAATATCCTTTCTATACTAATACATTATAAGGTTTACTTATACACTTGTTGAGGGTTTAAATTGTATGTGTAAACATTTATTTATCTTTAGGAAAGAGTTGACTGAGGCACAGAGAACAAACAAACCTTGTGGAAAGTGCCACTATTATCTTCTTATCAGCAAGACCTTTACAGAAGCCACAAAGAGCAATTCTAAGAGGAGGGAAGGGAGAAATCAACAAAAGGAGGAATTAATGTTTGCAAATGCAGAGGAAGAATTCTTTTATGAGGTAACGTGATTCTTTTAATTTAAAATGTTTATTTTTCTTTACATATCAGCAAAAAAGATGTTTCACCTTAAATTCAAGGGGGGCTTTTAAAAAGATATGGTCACATATCTTTTAAATTAAATCCAGCTTTTTTTAGAGTAGTATCAAGAGATGAGCAAGCAACCTATTTTTGTGTATTGAACACAACACCTTTTGTATTTAGAGAATCATGGAGGGGTGTGCCATCCATAAGTCCAAATTATTAAATTAATCCTCTGTATTGGCATGAATTTACTAATCTGTTATTTGTATCAGGTCACAATTAACCTGACTATAAGATGGTATGGCGTAGACTGCCTGTGGCAGCGTTACTACCTGATAGGGTCTCCATTGCTATGAGGGTAATGGAAAAATTCAAATACCTGAAATAAGAAGAGACTTCAGGGGAAAGATCAGGTGTTACTTTGTCTTGAGGCCAGTGTCTTGGCCTCAAAGAATTAACAAACTTCATCTCTTTACTCCTATAGCAATGCTGAAGAGATTGAATTGAATGTAATAATTGTCAGGCTCGTTGAAATACTGTGAATGAAATGTCCACGTTTTTAGGACAAATGAATGGTAATAAATCCGGATATTGAATTTAGCAGCATGTCCCAGGCCGCCTGAGTTTACAAAAGTTTGAAATTCCTTTTATTTGGGGAACAGTGCAGTTGTCTTTAATCTGAATAATAAGAAATGTGAAAGACTTGTTAAATTGCTATGTCAGCTGAACAGAGAAGACTGACTGTGGGTGTGTGAATTGCAGGAAGTGCAAGTTAGCTTGAATATCTGTCAGTGAGATTCAAGCTAACATGATTTACATCACAAGTGGTGTTTAAGAGTGGCAGCTCAAACAACTGGTAGTAGCTTGCAAGGGTGCTCTAACTTAATCATGTGTCACAGCTTTAAGCACTTAGAAGAATAAAGATTCAAAAAAATGCAGAGGAATCTGTTGTTAGAGTCTCGATCAGCATCTGCGGTGCATGTTGATACTTAAATACACAGACCACTCTTTCTTGCCCCTACATAGTTAGTCCTGTGTCAGAAAAAACAGCTGTTGAGGCTTTATTTAGATTTGGTAATGCAGTTAAATGTGTTTCTCTGAGATGTCTTCCCAAGAAACTTAACAGATGCAAAGCTCTGCATTTGTGTCGTCGTTGTTGGTATTATGTGGAAAGCTGATTTATCTATTTCCTTTTGGATACCTGTTACTTTCAAAAAATGCTCAGAATAAAAAAACTTTTGAAGATCCAAACAAGTAGCTATCACTTCCCTTTTCTGTCTCTATTCTACTCAGGACGAGTAGAATATTTTTATATTAATAAAAAGTGCTAAAATACTGAGATGAAAATATTACTTCCTATTTCCTAAGGCAACCTGTCTACACAATTCTGCTGGTCGCAAGCCAAATCAGGACAGGGGAAGATGCAGGAAATTAAATTAAAAGTGTACTTTGAAATGCAAAGAATTTTTCATTGTTCTTTCTTTTTTTTCAAAGCTTTAAAAATATTATTCTACACTATTACTGCTTTGTCAAGAGCCCATTATTTTTCATTTCTGGCAGTGCCTACCGAATAAGGTCTTTGCACATGCATCATATGGTTAATGGCAAAGGTTCCTGTTTGTAATCATTCATGACATTCTCTGTTAGAGGCTATGATATGGCTGTAATTTTATTTCTTGGGAAGAAGAAAAATGAAGTGGGTGAATTCATTGTTAGCTGTAGGGAATACTGTTGTAGCCTCTATGCAGTAACAAGTTTGTGATTTTCTTTCTGTGTTTCTGCCACAGCAGCGTTAACTCTATGTAAACATGTTACTGAAAAACTGAAGGGGAGAAGCCTATGATGCCCATGTGTCCACAGGTGTTATGTTTTAGAAGGCCTATTTTGTATTTCTCTCTCTTATTTTGAATGACATTTTAAATACTAATTGTGTGCTTTTATCTAAATTGCAATAATTTTCAACTCAAGTGGATAGATTCAAACTGAACATGCTTTTCTTTCTAAGTCTTTCTAGTGTTTTTAACATTCATTTTAAACATTATGGAGGATATTAGATTAAGTGGGTCTCTGTACTTAATAATGTATATGTGTTAAATTAGTGTTGGAGTGTATATCCTCCCTGAGCACACATAACGTTAATTAGATTGCAATAAAATAGTATTAAATGCAGTGAGGCAGACACTTAGAGCCATATAAAACAGAGAGAAGCCTTTTTGCACTTGTCAGTTCCCTGTGCTTTATCCTGTTCTTTCAAATGTTACTGAGGGAGCAGAAGAAAAGCTTTACTATAACCAGACTTGGAATTGATTAAAGGTTTAGGGCCTCCATTGCTCAAATTCTTTGTTCTTGGAACAAAGTCACTCAATTAATTTGATGGTTCTTCCAAAATTAAATTTACAACCTTGAGATACTGTTAGTAAATAGCAATCCTAAAAGGAGACGGGATCTTAACTTTCCCTGCAAAGGGAAGAGGTTAGATAAGTTTTTCTACTTAGGAGTTCAGTTTGTAGTTCTTAATCTGACTTGTGTGAGAACTGGAAACATTTGTTAGGTAAGTTTTTCTTATCTATCAGGCTTTTTGTCTGGGAAAGCTAATAAAAAAGGACCGTTCTATCTGTATGCAGTCTATATCACTGAAAAGAAATAATACACATTATGGACACCTACCTATTTGAAGAAACATCCTTTATAAATATGACTTTCAATGCCTCCAGCCATCTAGAGACTGTCCAAGAGCTTTTTGAAATTCTGCTCAGGATTCATATAAGTGCCTATCCCCTTAATATTTAATTTCTACTGGCAGTGTGAAAGAGGGGATTACTGTACCCCATATCCTTACAGTTACATTAATTTTTAGGACTCTGAGCAGTTTTAGAGTAGGCCACAAAAAGAGCAGAGCCTATTCATTGCTACAGGCCTTCCACATGTTGCCCACACCAAGCTATCATCTTTAATGTAGGCTCTATTCTACCTGCACTCTCTTGCTGTTCCTTTTATCTGGGTTTTGGCTGATCTGCTAATTCTCAAAATTACACAGCTAGTGGTTTGCTCTTGTTCCAGGATTGAAGGTCTATTAAAAGCGTGATACTCCTGTTATTCGTCAAGGATCCCTGCTAGTTGGCACAATAGCTTCTAAGGGTCGGCATTTCTTAATGTGATAATATGGAACGAGATGCTGTCTTAAAACCATCTAAAATGAGGCACAGTAAGCATATAAAGAGGGCATTGATTTCCCCCACACACACACCCTCTCAGGTCTTTTTTCTGATACCAAACTATAATGATAGCAATCATTTTAGAATTTAATATGAATTATGTAAATTCTGTGAAAAGCAAATAGTTTAAAACACTTAATAGTAGATTCTCTTGTAGGTTTTTTGGTGGACCTTTTGAGAGGGAAGAAAATAACTTCTTAATAAACATGTGCATAATAGGGTCATTATTTTTACTTTGTTTAGATGATGTATTATCTTCATGCTAATCAAAAATTTTAATCCTAATGCATTTGTTTGTTGTTTAGAAAGCCCTTCTGAAGTTCAACTTCTCTGTGCAAGAGGAAAGTGACACCTGTTTGGGCGGCAGATGGTCCTTTGATGATGTACCAATGAAACCTTTGCGGACTGTTATGATAGTTCCAGCTGATGGAATTAATGTAATTATGGATAAACTCAAAGACTATCTCTCGCTCTGAACTTTGCTATAAACACCATTTTTTATAAAGCAGCCATGCAGAATTATGACTTCACAATATTTTCAGAAGACTGCTGTTGAGTTAGTGGTTTTTGTACTGCTCAAATGCTTCCTCTGTACACTTAGAAGACAAGTAGGTGGTACAACTGCAAATATCCATCAAATTAATATTTTTAAATATTGTATCTTATTATAGTTTGGTATCATCATTAAGCAGTTAATAAAAATCCAATGTTACAAGGAAACTTGAAGATCTGCTCAATATGTTTATAACCAAAACTAAATCGTACATTTTTGTTACAAAACAATACATGCAACTCCTTTTGTTAAGTGCTTTTTCTATGTTTCTTCTGTTAAATACGTTTGTCAAAAATTCGAAATAATTACATGGGTTAAGATGAGGATGTATATTGTATAGACTGTCTTTATTTGTATTTGTCCAATATATGATAGTTCAGTCTAAAATCACTGAATAATACATCTTTGTTCAGTGGGAGTTTGGGGAAATTTTTCATTTTCTTTGCTGTCATTGTTAGTTTTCTGTTCCTCCTTCATGGTTGAAACAGGTGACAAGTGATTGATCACTTCCTGCAGAATGTCTTTACTTTCACTAGGAGGAAGATTGCTAAAGTAATACTGAGGTACCAGCTCCACGAATCTGGTGAGGAAATAAGACAAAACATTATTATTTTTTAATTGAATTTTGAAATGTTTGAATAGCTATTTCCAGGCTTCTACAGAAGACACCAGCAACATGCTGATACATACAGCTACAAAGTTGGTATTTCAGTTCAAAACCAAAACTCTCTGCAAGATGTAGTAGTAGTTTGGGCTTTCAGCAGACTTGCACTTAATGTACTCAGTCTACACTTCAGGTGATTGTTGTTCACTTCTCAATGCTGCAGGTTGCATTAAATAGTAATTTTTCTGGATTTGAACATACTTTTGGTTCAATAAAAGTATGAAAAAGGCTTTCTTATAAACATTGAAAATAGAAAAGATAGGACAGTGAAATGTATATTCTTGGTGTAAAGAGATTTTTGCAGAAGAAAGGCTGTAGTCTTTTCCTGAATCCATAAACAGTTGATACGGGGTGATTTAGCTGGCTGGGTACATAAAACATGTCGAGAAAAAGATTTGCTGGAAAATAGCTTTTCAGGGAACAAAGAAATTTCCAGCTAGATTAATCTGTGAGTACACTGCTGTGTTAACTCTTCCTTGATTTTCTTCTGTATATTTTACCTTGTAAGAAACTTTTGCTACTTGTAAGGTGTTTTTTTCAGTGGATGAATTGATTACAGTTAGAGTGGCAGACATTGAGACTTACTTCAGACCTGAACAGATCAGCACACATTAGGAAATACAAAAGGCTGACTTAAATAATGTTTCGTTTTGCATGAAAAGAGTAGTAAGCGCATGAGATCAGTTCTTCCCTTTTTTAATAGTTCTGAGCTCTAATTCAGTGGGTGTTCTGAATGAAAATGAAGACATCAAGCAAAGGTACACACAATGACAGAACAATACTGGCAGCAAAGAAGTAAAATTTATTCCATGTATATTCACTAGTGACTGTAGAAAGTGTGAAAGAACAACAATTTCTTCACCCTTCCATTGATGCCAACTCCTCTTGCTTGACTAGGTATGAAGATTGTCCTTTTCTTATGCATATTGTTTAATATCTTTATTGATGATCTGGATGAGGGGATTGAGTGCACCCTCAGTAAGTTTGCAGATGACACCAAGCTGGGCGGGAGTGTTGATCTGCTCGAGGGTAGGAAGGCTCTGCAGAGGGACCTGGACAGGCTGGATCGATGGGCCCAGGCCAACTGTATGAGGTTCAACAAGGACAAGTGCCGGGTCCTGCACTTCGGCCACAACAACCCCATGCAGCGCTACAGGCTTGGGGAAGAGTGGCTGGAAAGCTGCCCAGCAGAGAAGGACCTGGGGGTGTTGGTCGACAGCTGGCTGAACATGAGCCGGCAGTGTGCCTAGGCGGCCAAGAAGGCCAATGGCATCCTGGCCTGTATCAGAAATAGTGTGGCCAGTAGGAGTAGGGAAGTGATCGTGCCCCTGTACTTGGCCCTGGTGAGGCTGCACCTCGAATACTGTGTTCAGTTTTGGGCCCCTCACTACAAGAAGGACGTTGAGGTGCTGTAGCGTGTCCAGAGAAGGGCAACGAGGCTGGTGAGGGGTCTGGAGAACAAGTCTTATGAGGAGCGGCTGAGGGAACTGGGGTTGTTCAGCCTGGAGAAAAGGAGGCTGAGGGGAGACCTCATCGCTCTCTACAACTACCTGAAAGGAGGTTGTAGCGAGGTGGGTGTTGGTCTTTTCTCCGAAGTAACAAGCGATAGGACGAGAGGAAATGGCCTCAAGTTGCGGCAGGGGAGGTTTAGATTGGATGTAAGGAAAAATTTCTTTACTGAAAGAGTGGTGAAACATTGGAACAGGCTGCCCAGGGAAGTGGTGGAGTCCCCATCCCTGGAGGTTTTTAAAAGACGTGTAGATGAGGCGCTTAGGGACATGGTTTAGTGGGCATGGTGGTGTTGGGTTGACGGTTGGACTCGATGATCTTAGAGGTCTTTTCCAACCTCAATGATTCTATGATTCTATGATTCTATATTTTACTGGTTTTTTTGGTTTGTTTTTGTAAACCAAAATCCCTACCTAGAGTGAATCAGTTATGCTTGGAATGTTTTCTCAACAGAACCAGAAGATAGCTATTTTTATGACAGAGATAAAGGAAAGGGAGAAGATGACTGGAGTTGACTTCTCCAAGCATTGCTGTCAATGTACACACACATCCTCACCCTGTCTGTGACTTAAGTTACGCTTTTGTGGTAGAGGTATGAGTGAAGAAACAGTTTCATCATTGTTAACTTACAGATCGGGTGATATCTCAGAGACGACTCTGATGGAATTGTCTTCCGATATACTAAACTCGTGGAATAACACCCACTCAGGAATCCTTCTGTTGTTATAATATGATGAGGAAGGATGAAGCTGGGCCACTTGTCTGTGTGTTAACATTAAGTAGTTACCTGAGCCATCTACATCACGAGCAATCTAAAAAAAAAATGCAGAGTTATCCATTACTTAATTGAATGTACAAGATGCATAGATCAGTGTTTGCCTATTTTACTAAAACCAGGAATTAAACTTGTATTCAGATACTTTCAACTGGAGAGCCTAAACCTCTTCCCAAATTTCTGTGGGAAAGCTAGGGGCTGGATACTATGAAATGAGGCTTAGAGTTAAAGAAAGTGCCTGCAACAAATGAGGGCAGGCTTATACAGTAATTATCTGAACTTGGCAGTGGGCTTTGAAGGGTCTGTGTGACAAAAGATGTATTCTTAAAGAATTATGAGACTTTAAAATACAATGTGTGGCCGGGCACTTGAAGTAGCGTAGTTTGGAGGGATTATTCTTGTATTTAGGTAGAGCATAGTGGTGTGAAGGAAAGCATGTTTTCAAGTGGGAATAAATTGATCGTTCTTGTTTATGTTTACAATTACAGTTACAGTACCTCATTTGGTTGAGATGAAGAAAGCTGTGTATTATATATACCTAAACATATTCAACAAGTCAGTTCTCTGTTTCCAGGGTATTTTCACAAAAAAGTCTTCAAAAAGGAAGTAATGTGTGAGAGAATATTACAAGTTAAAGAGTTTTTTGAGGTAAAAAACTTATTTGAGTGAAAGGCATATTGACAGTTTTCCTCTTGCAGTGAAGTGTGGGGACTTCATGCTGTGATAGCTGAACCCCAGAGAGAAGGTTGGAATTGACAGAAGTGTTTGATAAACTGTGGAAAAAATGGCTTTTATCCTTTCTGATGATCAAAAGATTTCACTACCTAACAAGTTCTCTGGAAGCATTCTATATAAGTTAACAATGCAGTAAGTGAAACTACAATATTTTTCCTTACGTGCATAAAGTAACCAGATAAGAGAGATTTCTTAATGCTTAGTATATTTTCTTTTGATCCAAAGTCCGGTTCCGAAATGGGAAGTTCAATACGCTTCATAATCTCTACTAGTTCGGCTCTGATAATTCCTGCCATCCTCAGTGCAGAACAGCTTAGAAAATAATCACGACACCATTTCTCATTACTGTAGTCTGTGGAGGAAAAAACAGTATTTGGGGTTGAAGCAAAGTCTTACTGATAGGTACTATCCACAGATACTGCTTTGTAAAATGCTCTTTGACTGGTGCAATAGATTAAAAACATTTTTGAGTGAGTAGCTGTGTCAGAGCTGTCCGAAATTCTGATAACAAAAACCATATGGACAACCTGGGCTCATAGATCTTGCTTGTAAAGCGAGTGGGCAATACTTGATATCCTTGCTTAGTTTTATGGAATTTTAGCTGTATTTGTCTGAATAAAAATGTTCAAAATCCCTTATTTGGTCTGTAAAAAGTAATAGCCTTGAATAGAATAGCAACTCTATTTTCAGGCTTTCTGGATTCAGGCCAGGATATGGAACCGAAATCACATTTGTAGTGCTGGTGATGATCCTGCATGCTGGTAAAGGACAAGTTCTCTTGGATCTTTCTTCAACGTTCAGCATGACTCAATGTGAAACAATCCTACTGTCCTGTCTTAAGTTTTTACTTAGTATATGCAAATCTATCACTCCAATGTCTAAGTACTTGTAAAGTGAGTGGGCAATACTTGATATCCTTACTTGGTTTTATGGGATTTTAGCTATATTTTTCTGAATAAAAATATTCAAATTATTTGGAAAAAGTATGCTGTCACGCTGGCAACTCCAGAGAGACATAGATCACTGCAACATGCTGGGGCCTTGCCCATGCCTACCGAGCCCTGTTCAACATTATTCTCATACTAAATCCAAAACATAGCACTATACCAGCTACTAGGAAGAAAATTAACTCTACCCCAGCTGAAACCAGGACATGGACTCAGGCTAAACAAATGTGAGCAAGATGTCTGAGCACAGGAAAACACTATAAAGAGCTTCTGACTGCTGTGCAGTCCCCTGGCTTTTATTTGGTTTCCTGTAAATGTGAACTTTACTAATTTCAATTTTTTCCCTTAAACTTTTCTTTTAGTTGACAGCTATCGGAAAAACACCAGAATTTTTGGGCTGCTGGGGGAATCAAGTCCCTTCTCAACTGTGTTTATGTCGTTTCACATCTTAAACCTGGATTATGTGCTCTTACAGGAGGAACCATCTTTCTGTTTTTGAACAATGTCACTTCAAGTGACAGTAGTAATAGTGCTGACGTGTCCTTGTTGGATGAGGTACACTGTCCTAGGTCACTTTCAATTAGTTAATAAACTAAAACTAATGTTCATTTGTAATGGCTACTATCTTAGGTTTCTCTTCTCTGCAAATTGGCAATTCTAGAAAGAATCATTCAAAAAGGGTTTATGAACGAAATGCCAACAGTTTTGGGGGTTTTGGTTTTTTTTTTCAAAATTGGTTATAATATGCTTCATTTTGTCTGGTATGGGTACACTTACATTGGCTTGTGGAGTTTGCACTGGCTTCCTTGAAGGCATTGAAGACGTTGATAAGAGTAAAGTGATCTCCCGCAGGGTGTGAGAATTTTCGCCAGCAAGTAAGAGCAATCTCTTCAGTTCCAGGAGGAGCGTGTAAGAAGCAATTAGGAGCTTAGAAAAAAATCAAGCTAGTGGTTATTAAGACACGTAGGTGCATGCACAAATAGTAACTGCACTGATACTTTTCTTTTTTTTCCTTTCTCAGTTCCCTTTAATCTTCAGTGTTGAATTGCTGCTGAAGAATCTATTGCATTCACTAAGGTTTTATTTATGTGGCCATTTTTCGATCTCTTGTTTAGTTAATTTGTGCTGTAAACACAAAAGAAGGTGACAAGCTTTCTCCTAGGCTGATGCCAAAAGTGCTTCATAATGGCATGATCCAGTTTATCCAGAATCCAAGCATATGGTTTCTTTAATATAGAAAGAAACTAAATCTATGGATGTAATGCCTTAATTTGCTCATATATGTTTAAATTTGTGCCTTCCAGTGCATTTTACTTCTGTTGTGGTGCTGTGCTACATAATTGTGTCTTTTGAGACGGTTGAGCTTTTTAAAAACGAAAATGTGCCTATGCTCAATCGTTTACATTTGTTTTATGTACTTAAAAAATTTATCACAAATTTAGGCCCACTATTAAAAATCAAGCCAGCTTGAGCATAAAACCAAGTTGTTCCATAAGGAGAAGAACTAACGCAGCTTGGTATCCTGTGGGTTATTGTCCTTGCAGCCTAAGACTCCTCACCAATTTCTGGGCCTAGGGTATTCCCTCTGGGCAGAGCATAATAATGCTGTGCCACAAGATTCTCTACAGACAAGGTTAAGCTGTGGCTGTTGAGCAGTAGATAGCTCTCAAGCGTTGGTTCTGTACTAGGGTTATGCCATAAAACCAGTAGCATAGTGCTATATGGATAGGAGGCTGCTGTGGAGAGAAGTGAGACAGCTAAATACTGCTGGAGCCAGCATCACTATGTAACAGAGACCTGAAAGTATCTAAGTCTAGCCTTGTCCTGCACTATCTGGTGGGATCCTGAGAAGTCATTGTCATTATTTGCTCTTTGAACTTCTAGAGTTACCCTCCTCTCAGTTTTCCTGAAATCTTTGGTTTTGTGCATCTTTGATGTATTAAGATTTCAATAGCAGCTTTTGCAGAATGAATAGGTTTTAACTCTCTGGGGTTTATGTGTTGGTTTGAAAGCTCTGTCACATCAAATGAAAGAAGTTCTATAGTTAACAACCTTCTAATATAAATGTTCTTGCTCCAGACTTCACGTGTGCAGCGTTTGGGGCCAGCTGGTTTGTCTCACAGTGCCATGTAGGAGCAGTGATACATCTGGACAGAATGGTATGGATACTTAAGGTTAGTTAGTTTCATAAAATATTTAAAGTGCAGAAACAAGATTACAAAGTAATTTTTTGTAGGTCAACAGTTCAACATTGTTTGTAATTAGAATTTCCCCTAATTTGCTGCTTCAGTCTGTAACAAATGTACGTGAATATGAGATAAGAAAGCTTATTTTGAAGGAATGTTCTGTCTATGCTTTCTGACAAAAGGTTGGAAGTTAATGGGGCATCTGAAGCATGGAATCGGAGTGCTAGTTATGAATTCATTACTTGTGTTTCATTGTATGCTTAAGGTAAAGACTTAAACAGCCAAAGGCATTAATTTACTTGAAATAAGCAGGATGTGAATAACAAAAGTTTGCCTTTGGGTTGCCCTTGTGAATAGGCTTTGAAAGAGTCTGCGTGGATTTGGCAGGTGACACAAGCCATGCAGTAAGACATTATTTATGAGTACCTGTTACCATGGCCGCAATGGTGAGCATTTCATCAACGCACTCAAATTCACATGAAGCCAGAATTGACTTTGACAGTTGTGGATCCAGGGGAAATTCTGACATAATAATTCCAAATTCAGAAAGGTTTCCATCATTATCCAGGGCTGCTAGATAATCGAGATCTTCCAAAGCCTGCATCAGGCTTTCAGGAGCTGATAAAAAGGAAAGATAATTCAAATTCTTGAGAATGGCTACATATAAATGAATGGCTGAATTCTCATTATAATATTTCCGTTGTATATTTTCTATGTGAAAATGATAGAAGTCAGCTTCTATCATTTGACAACAGGTAAGAAGAAAAAGTAATAAATGAGAGGAACGGAAGGCTGAGAATGTTCTGGAGGAAGAAAATAAGGGGTGACAATTACAGGGCTGCAAATAACTTTATTGATCTTTTCTATCAGAGCAGTTTTTGTCAAAAGTCAAGACACAGTGAGTGCTGAATAGTGTATTGCACCGAGACTATGTAAAAAAACTTCCCCTATTGGCAATCTTCAGGTATCTTTTGTGTGCATGTTCGTCCTTTTTAAACAGGGGTGGTCACATTTGAGGGGTGTTGAGAGAGACACAACAGCTCTAGGAAAAAGAGGAGTATAACCAAAAGACAAGCATTTACAGAAGTTGTAGCTGTCTTACCATTCTTGCAGGTATTTGGAGTTCTCTTGGTTGCTTTTTTTTTTTTTTAAACACAGTTTTTCATGATGTGAGAAGAAAAATGGGAACATAGTAAAAGAAAATGTCTCCCCAGCAACTGGCTGTGCTTTCTCACTGCACGAAATTAAATGTTCAGTTTTTCCTTATTGTAGGTTATAACTTCCTTACAACCTACATAGGTAGAAGTGAGAACAGTGAGGCAGAAAAAATAATGACTGAATATAGGAAAATAATTAGGTAGGCTGAGAGACTAATTTTGGGAAAAAAGTAGGAAATAAGTGAGTTTGGGCCACACAGTGAGTAGGGAGCATGAGTATGAGTTGGATTGAACAGAGGCAAACATGAAGGATATCATGAGTTAGAGTTTAGCGTTTAAGATGGGGGTCTGAACAGTGAAAGCAGAGGAGAACAAAGACTGAAGTGATGGGTTTGTATCTTAGATGTTAGATAAATGCAAGTGGAGGCCTGCCAAGAGTGTTTGGTAGGGAGGTTTGCTTCTGCATACGTTGAACACCAAGCTTTCAGGCTACAGTGGTCCACGTGCTTTTTCTGAAGACTGCTGGAGCATCAACAATTAATTCAGTTAATTGTTCAATTAATTCAGTTTTGATCAATGGTATATTAAGCATGTTCTATGAGGAGTACCTCCACAAATCAGGTGTATCTTCTTCTTTCACGGATGAGGGTGAATGAAAACAACAAACCACAAGATTTGAAGATACAAAAAATGGCTTATACACACGGACACAAATACACCTTTTTCATCAGTTATCATGTCATCTCATCAGTTATTTCTCGATAGACCAAAAGGTGGCATTTGCAGTAGCTGTTCTGAACCTCTCAGCTGGATGGGAGTAAATAACGAAGGAGTTTGACAAAGGATCTCCTTTCTCTTTAGGTATCTTGCTGAATTTCTCCATTATCACTTTTTTTTCATTATTTTTCTCTTGCTTTTCTAACTCTGAGGCAGTGGAAGGTAGAATCAGCTTGTGTATACCCTAGCCCTTTTACTATTATTGACTGCTTTTTCTTTTGATAGATGGTGCCAGAAGAATGTGAAGCGTTATTCTGACATTTTTTTTTTTAGATCTTGAAAAAATTAGTCTAAGTGTTTTCTCAGTGGCACTTTGTTCTGCTGAAAGAATGGTGTAATGAATTCAGACCCTCCCAGTTGCAGTGATAAGAAAACATGTCTGAAAGGACCGGATTAAGCAAATCAGTACTTAGAATGAGAACTTGAGCAGGTCTGTAGGAAATCTGCTGTTGATGAAAGTAGGTCCCTTTGGCAAAACAAGCATAGAAGAACTTTATGTGCAACCATGGAGGCTACAGTTCTGGGGCTAGAGAGAGTGAACCTGAAAGCTGAGTAGAAGTTGTCAAGCCTACACTCTCCAAAAAGTAGTTGCTAGAGCATGAAAGACATGGTGGAAATTTGGGAACTCTTGAAGTGTGAAGGCTCTTTCTTCCCAGCTCTTTTCAAAGGTAGATTTCTATTCCAGGTCTTATTGTAATGGTCAATATCTTTTATGAGTGCCAGTTCATTTAAATTCGTAACTGCTCTCCTATCACTGCAGCAACTTTCTTCTTATTCCAGTTTAAGGAACTGTTTGATATTTTTTCTCTGTTTTATGGATAACAAGTTAAATTCTAGTCCCATTGAAGTTGGTGGCAAAAATTCCACTACAGCAGGACTTGGCCTCATCACCAGCCAAGCATACCCAGCTCTGGGAAACTAACGACTGCACTGGCAATTTTTCATGCTTCTGTGGGCTGCTGTCAGTTTGCATATTAATGTCAAAAAAATCTCTAAATAAAAAACCCAAAACATAACCACAGCTACCCACACAGGCAGGGTGTGTATTTGTTCTTATGTCTTCATTAGTAGATGACTAGAAATAATTTCTTGCTTGAATTCATTATGAACGGGAACCCGTCTTTGGCAGCCTACTTCTGCATCATGAAGATTAAAAGCAAAGCAAGCCTGTAAGGAACTGGTACGTCACATTTAGTCATAATGCCGCACTTCAGGTGCCCTGCCTTCCTGCAAGAAAATCTTGAGTTTGGGTTTTTACTTCGTTGGCAGTGAACTGTTAAGTTTATTGCCATCACTCTGTAATTAACTAGTTATAATGAAGTAAAAAAAAAAAAAAGTAAAATGGGAAGCAAGCAAGCACCTGTTGGTTTTAACCCTTTTCTGTTACTAATGTCTGAAGGGAAAAAATATTAATTCCCCTTACATGAGCTTTTACAGAAATTCTACAGCATGTACATCTGTTAGTGTTGTGACTTCACTTAATTTTAAAACACTTACTGTTAGTTTTCAGAGAAATTCTCTCAGGTGTCTGTAAATTCCTGCTAAAACTGCGGACCTGTTTCATTTCAGTATTAGAGTTCATACCTCTGCCTGTACAACGTGATGGGGTTTTGTCTAGAGAGAACATTTGTTATCAGACATATGAGGTTTAATGGGATAAAAGATGGGCCCTTGCAAAAGCTAAAGCATCTGAAGAGAAGATACTTAGGAAGTTTAAAGAAATGAAAAGTAACAGCTGATGAAGAGTAAGAGTCAGTGACAGGAAATAGATATCAGTGATTGAAAATACAGGGAGAGTAAAATTGTCATTCAGACATATAGTAATTACTAGGAAATCATGGAAAGCTAATTTCCAGAAATCAACAAAGTAGTTTGTGCTAGAACTTACAAAATATATGGTTATATGGCAGCCAATTTCAATCCCCTGATAGCATCAGTAATTTGCATTTTTATGCCATAGAGTTAGTTGTCTTGAGATTTATAAGCACAAATTACTTCCCTATTTTGCTGTGAGTGTTACCAAAAAAAAAAAAAAAAAAAAGGAAAAGAAGACTCCTGGAGTTTTATTATGCTAGAAAGGACAAGATAGTAAAGGTAGATTAGAGCTGGTGAAAGAACAGTAAAGAAAAAAAAAAACCAACCAACCAACCAAAAAGAAAAACCAGAAAACCACAACAAAAATAGAATATGACTTTCAGATATGGGTCTGTGTTTTGAGGCACAAACTCAGTAAAAAGCCATTGTAAGAACAGCAAATGCTCATTTGAGAGTTCTTTATGGTATGGTTCCTATTTAAATAAAAACTATGATTAAAAAAAAGTAGTGTAAATGTTTAGATATGGAAAGCTCTTCTTTAAAGAACAGAAACCTGCATTGTCTTATAATGATTTCTAGCAAGCAAGTATCATTATTTTTAGGTGTGCTTGCCAATGCCAACTACTGCTGCCATTGAGGCAAACCGCAAGGCTTTGTGACTCAACTGCTGCTTTCACAGGAGCAAAGTTAAAAAGAATCCTCAAGATGTGTCCTGTGCTTTCAACAAGAAACTGTCACATCCCTGGAAGTTTAAAAGGTATTTTCTTATCTGATATTTTCTTTCCCTTGCCTGTGTTCTTTGGCTACTTAAGACTGGGTTGCTCTGGAATTGTTTCAGGAAATCTGACCAGTTTTATATAAATACATATCCTATTGATCATACTTAGACTTAGTAAAGCAAATATGTAACTAAATGTTATTGTTAGCACTGAAATTGTTTATCTGAGAGTTTCAAGCTGACTTAAAATTATATTCTCCGTTTCACATTTTTTTATAACTTTGACATGAACAGAGTAAGTTATGTTTCTGGAGGTAGCTGCGCCTTTAATCTTTTCAGTATTACATCCTACATGGCTGAAATTGAAGTGCTTAAGGTGTGATAAAATAAATACAAAAGTATTATTCTTGTTGCATAAGGAAGCAAGTGATTTAACGATTTGCCCAAAGTTCTGTAATAAGTGAATATTAGAGACAGGAGCGAAATGTAAATTTCATGATTTTTAGTAGTCCATTTACCTGCTATATTGTGCTTATCTGGAGGATCCACGGGTCCTGTGTTCTGGTCTCCTACTCTGTGAAAATGTTGAGTATGTAAAATACCTTTTTCTTGATAAATCTTTTCTTTCCACGGAAATAACCGTTATAAAGTTACGGCTGACATGAATGTCAGGTGAAGGGATGTTGTCTTTAAAGAGCTGATTCACTGCCTGGCAAACCACAAGTTTTTCCAGCTTCTGTTAGGCTTAACAGCATGAAGAACTGCCAAAGTAATTACTGCAGGGAGAACAGTTCCTGGGGAATGGCGTTTTCTGTTACTGTTTTTTAACATTGCTCCTTGGATAGCAAACTGAAGATACGGGGAAATCTAGTGCCAGATTTTCTTCAAATTATGCAAAGATTTTTCTTCTGCAAGGACAAGCTGCTGTGTGCAGGTTTCATCTTGATTCTCTTTTTTTCCCTATAACTTCTGAAGTAGGATTTTTTGTGAATCTGTCATGCTCTGAAGCCACCAATTCTATAGCTGTTATTTTGAAATTATAGTTATAGTTGATCATTAAAAATTACTTTTCCAAACTCATACTTTGCAGTCTTTCCATTCCCCCTTACGCTGCTTCTTCACTCCTCCAAGCTGGCTGGTAATGGTCCCTACTGTACTTTTCTGCCAGCAGGGACAGCCAGGACAGAGGCTGACCTGCATTTTCCTAATATAAATATACCAAGTAATATCCGCACACCAGGGATAGCACTGACTGTTTAGTGAAGTCGGTTTTCTATCTGCTTTATGTCATCCTCAAAGCATATACGTGACTGTGCAACATGTATATCCACAAAGAGTATAATTTAAAGAATATTATATAATGGCATAAAAAATATTTTTAATCACTTTGGTTTCTTTTGTTACTCTCTAGTGAATGACATGAAAGTAGTCCAGCTTTAACAGTTCTGGGCTACCCCTTCTCATTTTTGGGATGCCCTTTGTGATACCAGCTCCCTATTCTAAGTAATTGGCTACATTCAGTGTGGTATGTGGTCAGTTATTGGGCTATACGTACTGCCCTGATTCCCATTCCTGATGCCTCTTGTCCTATGGATATGGCACTGCTGCTAAGGGTCAGGTTGTCCAGTCCATACTTTGCTTCCTGTGTTTGTTTGCTGTCTGGTCCTTACCTCCTCCAATTCCTCTTACGCTTTTCCACTGATTTGTGCAGTACAGACTATGAAGTATGTGGCCGTGTCTATGCTATCAGAAAGCTTTTCATTAGGAGATACATAATACTATCTAATCGATGAAATTCAGAAATTAAAACATCAAAGAATCAACAAGCGAACTTAAGATAATAAATCTGCCATGAAGTGATCTCTGTTGAGCAGACCTTAAATTGTGCATTGAGTTTCTGTCTTTGACAGTCTGTTTTTAACAAAAAAATTTGCAAACAGATTTTGTTTCTGAAACAATTTGAAATTATTTGCATTTATACAACTCTTGTTCTTATGGATATTCTAGAAATATATTCTCAGTGGGGTTATAATAGCATAGGTCTCAAATGTCATGGTATCCATGACCATCAACAACTATTTTAATCTGAAAATTGTTTATGGTAATTCTGCGTGAATGCAGAATCTGCAAACTGCTTTCACCTTGATTTCTTACGGAAATTTTACATGACTTCATCTTTATACTGGTTTGCATAGTTTAAATAAGGATTTTCCAGTGATTTACAAAAAAACGTAACGTTGCTGTAATCTATGGGAAAGGAGTTCTTTTGTCCCATTATATAACACAGTAAAGATCTAGCTGATTAACTGATAAAAATGTAAACACATCCCTGTTATAGTGGCACAGGAATTCAAATAATGCACTTCAGAACTGCAGTGCCAAATACATTTTCATATGGCTCATGAATTCTAAAAAGGGTAACAAGTCTGCTGCATTTGCTCATCTCGATTATAGCATGAATTAAATGCAGCAGCTGTAAGTCTGACATGTTTGTTGCTTTTGTAATGCAGTAATGAGTCAGAGTTAATCCAGGCTTTTATTTTTCCTCAAAAAGCGGTAGAAAAAAAACTTGTGCACATTGTTGTTGAGCAGAAATAAAATGTTTTACTGATGTAATTTTTGTTTCTTTCCTTATCTGCTATATGTTCTCTACTTCACGTACAGGGAATGGACTGTGAAGTACTTCGCTTTGAATTCTTGCTATGAATTTTGGTGTACTTTTGATTTGTTTATTCACCAGTTCATGTCCATATGTTACTCTCTCATCTCAGTGAAAACATTATTTTGTTTAGGAGAAATCCAGCTTGGGTTAAAAAACCCAAAGCCTCCGTCTGTTTCAATTGCAAAGAAAACTTGAGAAGGTTAGCTGAACAGAAACGGTGTGTAGGAAAGCCTGTGGCATGTGTGGCACATGGGAGGTACTGCAATGTGTTTACTCCCTTTACTCAAAGGGAAATCAAGTCCAAGGAGGCGAAGAGACATGGAATAGTCAAGCCCAGGACAAACTGTGCTGGGGAGAAATAGAAAGGCTATTTGTGTTTTTAGTATCTGTATGCTCTGAACAGCCCTTGATTTGGCCAGGTCAAATGAGAGCATATAGAAATACTGCTATGGTTTTTTTGTTTGCTTGTTTGTGGGGGGTTTTTTGGTCCAGTTGATCTTGTGCCATGTTTCGTTGAGGGTGGGCAAATTGGCTTTGTATACATTGGTAGTAGGTGTGAATAAGAGCTGTTTATGCCCAGGAGTTTTCTTAGGGTGAGAAAAGCCACACTGCTTGTTTTGTGAACTTTGTTGCTCATCTTTTTCACTTAGGTCTGTATACCATCTCAGAGACCCCTCCTCCTCTTCCTCAGCCTTTTTTTCATCACTTCAGGTTACAGAAGGCTTATGCAACTAAACTGACTGCAGCAAAGATAATGAAGCCTTTTTGGGAAGCTAAAATCTCTTGCTCAAGAGAGGACATTTTCCATCTCTGATAGCTCATCTCTTTGCCTCCTCTGCAACACTCTCCTGCAGTACGTAATCCAGAAAGGTGTAACATCTATTTGACCTTATGACTAGCAATGAAAAAGCTTCAGGGCTACCCTTTAACTGGGAACCAGAGGTATTCAGAGCTGGGCAGCAAGGACTCCATGGCGTGACTTTAGGGTCAGTCTCTGCTTCTGCTGGAGGATGTTGTGCTTCTTTAGCCATCGGAGACCTGTGTGGCATTGAGTGTGTGCAGCAAATTGGAGCTATCTCAGCACAGAATGAGAAAACTTGAGCTTTCACAGGCTGAGATCATTGACCCAAATATCTTGGGAGGATGAAAGGCCCAAAAGAAGGTTTTATGTGGTTGAAAGGTTGACGTGTTTTTTGTTTTGTAAGTTGGTCCAATACAATAACTAACTCCCCTTACAAATTTGCTTACTTCAGTATTCCTGTTTCTTTCAGACAAACGTATTTCACACCAGGTACTTCAAACTGTCTGTATTCTGATAGTGTGAGCTTTATAGTCATCTCTGGAGAATTGTGGTGGGGATATAACTTAAGTGTTAGTAGGAGAGAGGTTCGTTGCCCGCTCAGAAGTGGGAAAAAGACAGCCCCAAGGCAAAGAAAGCCAATGTGTGATCTATCCTAGGATAAAGGAAGAGTTGTACTAGACAATTAAAGCAATGTTTCAAATGTTTAATTGCATGGGGCCTTAAGACAGGAAGGAGACCAGGAAATTGTGCAGACTTTCTCATCTCCTTTCAGTGGACCCCCTGCAGTGTTTGTGGGATTTTTTTTCTTTGTTCAAACAGTTTGTCTAACATTCCTCACACTGTTTCAGTAATTCCTCAGAGTTTTCAATACCTTGACCTCACGCTTTTGATCTAGTTAGCAAAAACTTTTTCACATTTGATGCCCATCCAAGTAAACCTGATGCATTCATCAAATGCCTTTGCAATTTTGTACACATCAGCAAGATGCTTTCTTCAGCTGCATTATCTCAAAAATACAGACAAAACTTAGAATACCTACATCTGTGAAGTCCTTAAATACCTCTAGCATTTCATTCTCTCTGAATACCAGCCGTCTCCATTGTGCTTTTAAATCCAAAAATACTGAATGCTTTTCCTAATGTAACTTTACTAATTCATTCTACAGTTCAAGAACAACTTTCTTCATATCCAGTAAAAGCACTGATATGTTTTAGAATTTTTTAATTTTTTTTAGTAAAATACTTTCTAAATTTGAATGGAAGCCAACTGTATTCCATAACCATTTTCCATGAAGGTTTCCTAGATTCAACACAGGAGGTGACACTCACAAGGCCAAAATACTCCGATTCTCATCAGTCTTGAATTAGTTACCACTCAGACTGGCAATGTTTTTTCACCTTTCTTTTAGGCATGTTTCTGCTAAATGGGCAAACAAGGGAAAAGTAGAATAAATTCTACTTAAAAATTCCACTTACAATCTATCACAACATCCAACAGTGGGAATTAAACTCTTTATTACTGATTAATTACAGTGCACAACACATGGAAGACAAGTGATTGTGTATGTGCATGAGGAAAAGGAGGATAATATAAGAATTCTTCGTATTTGCACTGGAAAACTACCATAAATGAAGCTAGCAATAGGTCGCATGATCCCCAAACCAGTGAAATCAGTGCTATTTCCCTCACTTTAATTGGCTTCAAATCAACAGCAGAATTTGCAGTGCTACTTGGGTTTTGTGGTAGGTCAGAACAGAGGAGAATATAATATATCGTCTATAGAAAAAGCCCTAAAATATGGAGGGGGAAAAAAAAAAGCAACAACTTTTGTCACACTCTTACCTCAAAATTCAGTGTATTCCCTGTCTAGTATTGAAAGTTTATTCAGGTTTATTTTATAAATAATATTGTCTTTAAGTAACAGCTTATTGTAAATTTGAGGTAGGAGATGCTGGAGGATAAGAAGAAAGCTGATTTCCTCCAAATATATCTCCTAGGTAACAACAGTAGTTTATTTGGGTTGTAAACTTTTGATTAAAGGAATATATTTTGTTAGATATCTGCACAATGCCTTGTACAATGGGACACAAGTTTTCTTTGTGAGTTCCAGGAAAATAATATGAAACCTAGATGAGAAGATATTTGGAATATTGATTTTTTTTTTTTTTTTTTCATTCCAATTCCATTCAGATACTTTATGGTCTTTTTCAGAGCTAACAGTTCATACACGGTACCATTTTTCTAAGTGCAACTATTGCATTGTGAACTGTTCTAGCAGGTAAGTGGTAAAAGCAGTGGCAATATTGTTACAAGTACTTCAATAAAAAACAGTACTGTGAATAACAGGACAAAATTAATCTTTAAAAAACTGCAAAAGTAATAATAAAAATATGGAAAATTGGTGCATCATCATTACCCGGCCTGCTTATGAAGTCACAGTGTCCAAAGCCTGCTATATCCATCCTCTTCAGGAAGAGAACCATGCTAGTTAGCTTTGATTCCTGTATTTTGGCTGGTAGATGTGGTTTCATTTCTTTGTATGTAAATTCTTCAGGATACAAGCAGAAGAGTTTTCCTGGAAGAGATTTTGGGAAAATTACCTTTTTTTTTTTTTTTTTTTTTTTTTTTTGCATTGCCACATCAATTCTGTTAATAATTTGAGCTAATGGATTTAAATTTTGAGGTAATAATTCTACCTGATGAAGACATGCCCAGAATTTGTTTATGCATCTCTGCTTGACTTTTGCTGATAGGCTGCGTTATAACAGAGTCTGCTCTGATTCTAGGATTGTACACCTTTAAATGAAAGAGATATTAAGCATCAGACAAGTAAGAGAAGACTACAAAAATATCAATGGTCTGTATTGAATTTTTGTCTAGGTCATTTTACAGAAAGTGTAGTAACAGTTTCATTTCTTTTTATACTACGCATTTCACCAGCTTGGAAATGAGAGCAGTCAGCACTTTGATAAATTGACAGACACTTATGTTTTGCAATAACTCTGTAAGTATACTCTAAGATAAATGTCTTTTTCTGAAGAAATGTACCTTACTAAAGCACAAAATGTATGTCTATGATATCATCAAGAAAAGCATCAAAAAAGATTATTTATTTCTTCCAATGACAGAATCCCAACATTGTCTGATAACATTTTGTTCCATAACTCCAGCTTTGTGACTTAATGCTGAAATCTGTCAATTCAGTACAGGAGACAAGGACTGTAACAAAGATGTACAATGCCCCGTTTTATTTTTTTCTTAATTGTACTTTATTTTGATTAAACTGAGGAGCCAATTCACTCACTGTTCTGACCACCAGATGATGTCCATAAGCTTCTGTAGTATATCGCAAGACATACAACATCTGGATAAGGCAACTTTCTAGTCATGTCATCTGAATTGATCTTGTATACTTTAAGCAGAATTTTAATAAAAAAGATAAAGTATGCGTCAGTGCAGGGGACAAAGTTCTTTTCCTCCAGGTAAATTTATCTGCAAGACTTATGTGGGATTTTGTTCTGCACAAAACTTTGACTGTTCCCTCTATGTTCAACTGACTTTCAGCCATATGGATTGAATGTGAATTTGAACTGCTGAGGAATGAATATTAGAGGACTAAACTTCAGCTGTTGGGAGAAAATAGTTGAATTAAAGGGTAAAAACTGCATAACCGATAGAGGTGATTTGACGGCCATAGGACTGTGTTGAAACTTATTTGTTCCCATCACTTTGTATTTCTGATTCACAGAAGTCTGGAAGCACTGAATTTTACTTTGGGCTTCAGATCACTGTGGAAGGGAGATGAATTTCTGTCCTCCAAGACAACGGTAGTTTCAGAAGTAAGTTGGGTTATGCATGGTCTAATTGAAAACTGCTTTTAGGCTTTTGTTCATTTCACACAAAAGTCTGACAATTTTTTTTAGCCTTGACTTGAGGCTGTGTTAGTTTATAACCTCCAAATGAGAACCCTTAAAAATGGCAGTTAGACACAGTTTTTTGCAATGAAAATGGGAGGTACTGGTAGTTCCCAAGCTTTTGCCTGAACTACTCTCAAGGCTAATCAGGATTAATGATCATCGATCCAAAATTTTGGGAGTGTTTATCTTCCATTTTGGTGATTCAATTCTGAGTTAAATAAACAAACTGTATTATATTGTTTCTTTTGCCTATTACTGGAATATTTATTTTGACTAGCAGAACGCATTGAACAGTTACAAAGCCTCTAGTGTAGTGCAGCTTTCCAATTCATGTAATGACTTGTTCCTACATAGTCACTCATTCTTTCGGACGTCAGTTTTGTATAAATGAAAGAAACAAGAGACGTGTTTGCAGCTGCACTAGTCCTTCCCAAGATGGGGTGGAAACCAATAACTGAGGACATACTTAGAATGAACTGTAAAAGGTCAAAGATTAATTTGATAAATTGCAGCATTTTGAGGTACTTAGATGGAAGCATGTGTCTGGAAGGAGCACAAGCAGCTTTAAAAAGAAGTGGTTCCCTGTGTGAGCATCCCTTGGCATTGTATGATCTGTGGCACTACACTGGTTACGAAGGTGTTAAGCAAGGGATGAGGTTAATCTACTAAACCAGGTAATCTGCCAATAGGTAGCCAAGAACTGATTGTATTTCGCTCTATCTATAAGATACTGAAGACATAATTAGGAATGATAGGCCAAAATTAAGGGGAGATGTAGTTTGCAAATGGAATGTGATTAGCTTGGTGCCCAAATAAGTGGCAGTTTCAGCTGGGAGTGTTAATCTGGCTTTAGAAACTTGAAAATTTTGTTTTCTGACTGAATTTAGGAAGTAATTGTGTTTTCTTGCTTGGTTTTCCCATGTGTACGAAAGCAGGTGATTTGAATGTTAAATATGTTATAGAATCTGACTTACAAAAGAATAGAAAAATATTTGATCCTTTAGAAACCATTTTCACCAATCTATTAGCTGCACATTTCCCTTTCCTCCACCCTGGAAAAAAGCTTATGCATACTTCGTTCTTGGCATACTGATTTTGGTTAACTTTACTAACCTTTCTTGTTTCAACACCGACATCAATGACAAAGGTTACATTTTTAATCCAAATCAAAGATTCTCCAAAGCTTGTGGTGAGTAGCACTTTTCTTCTGTATTTTTTGCAGCATTTCTGTTTGTCTTGATTTGGCTTGGGAGTTAGGTCTTGTTTTATGGGATATAAAGGAACTGGGATGAGTTCTCCAAGATCAGGATTTAAATTAGACTGTTCCTGTCTGATCATTTGGTAAGCCTTTTCAATTTCCTGTAATCAGGAGAAAGATTTAATTTTACAGCAACTTTTTTATTCTAAAATGAAATTTAACTACGTATCAAACTGTAACAACATTTAAATCTTACATGATTAATAATTAAAGGAAAAAGAACTATGTATGAGAATTTATGGACTGCCTCCGCTAACTATAGACCAGGGAAAAGCTGGGCTGTTTTTTTGAAATGTCTTTTTCTTCTCTGCAATTTTCAAAATAGTCTTCTCTGGCTTTAATCATATCCAAACCAATCTCCAAGGGAAGACAGATATGTAAAAATATCGTATAGGAATAACAAGGCTGAGAAATTATGAAACAGTCACTAAACTTTATGTATATAGGACATGTAGGATGTATCCACATCAGTCATTTAGTGCCAAAGAGTTTGGTGCAAATTTTGTCATAGGGCTGGTAATGCTGTAGCAGATACTCAGGTACCCCACTGGTGTGCCCAAAAAGTTTTCTCTTCTGCTGGAACCAATGTTATGCATGTGGGTGCCCTGAGTGGCAGTGTCCCCTGGGAAACAGCTCTCTACATGTGCACGGTGCACCCCGGGGCTGGCAATGGGGTGACCTGCACTGCTGGCGAAGGTGCGATGTGCACGGGTGCTCCTGGAGTCAGATCACAGCAAATCACCGCTCCAACCCTCTCCAATCCTTACTGTCCCCATCACTGGAAGGGCTAAAATGGCAGAGCCCTTGTTTGGGTCACTTTGGAAACTACTATTATGTTCTTAGTTCAATTACAATGCATAAAAAGATCAAAGTATGCAGAAACCTCCCTACTTTACCTTAATTATTATGTTTAAGAAGATATAAGTATTGTGAAGGTTTTTATTGTGTTTTTTTTTTTTCCCCTAGTGATCAATAAACTCTATGAAGACTTAATAAAGTGAATGAAATGTCGCTAAGCTGTGTTAATGGAACATCACCTTTAAAACAGTCCACAAATTCAGCAGTTGAATATAAATTATAAAAGGGTTGTTGTTGTTGTTGTTTTAGTCTTTTTTTAAAATATAAAATCATTTGTGTTGTAAACTATTTTTTTTAGAGGTATACAAAAATCATCCATAGACTTGTTCAATTTGAAAGGGATTTTTTTTTTCAAAAGCATTTTTATTAGCAAACATTTTTCAAAATTGAAAAACCAGATTGAGTTTCTATTTGAGAGTGCCACTACATTCATAGTAGTTATAGGTTGAAAGTATTCTATAAAAATTCTTATAGAGGTATGACAGTGGCATCTAATAGCGAGGCTAGCACCAAGACAACACATAAATCTTAATGTTCTTAGCTTATTCATATTTTTTTTTCAGTTTAAAAGACAGTTGTGTGCTAGGGAATAGCGAGCCATTAGCGATATGAAACTTCAAGTCACAGTTAAGCAAGAATGCATGGGATGTGAACTGTGCGGTAACAGTTCATAATGAGTGTTTTGTTCATCGTGAGAGAGAAAACTAAGTAATCTCTTCTTGGCAAGAAAGAAGTTATTATTTTAGTATTGTGTGGGACTTGCCCATCAAAAAAAAATTTTAAGCAGAAATAAAACTTTGTTCCCAGTCCTTTGAAATGGAAAGACTATGTGTTTTCTCTCTAACATTACCTATTGTCAATACAGGAACTGATACAGAGAATTCATGAATTCATCATTTGTAAAATTTGCGTCTATAAAGTTTACAACTGATTATTAGCGTTATTAAAAGTGTTACATATCCATCCCCCTTTTTACAGTGAAAAGCAATACTACCTGGGTAGTTAATGGTAATTTATCTTTGCATGTGAAAAGTCATTATCTTCTGGAGCTACTAAGGCGAGTTTGTTGTTCTAAAGCAGATTTAATGATACAAAGTGGAAGGTTGAAGATCACTATCAGGAAGTTAATAGTAATAATTTCAAGTCTTAACATGTTTATTTGATGGGAGATTGCTTTGACAGCTATAAAGTACTGTGAAACTTTTCTGAGAAGGACGTGATCGTGCAATCCTGGCAGCAGTGAATTTAGGGCATCTCTGCTGTCTTCAGGGGTTCGAAGATGCCTCTATTTAGAATAGCAAGCCCGTGCAGATTCCTGGATTACCATTGCACCTCCAGAGTGGCAGTTGCCTCCTGCTGTTGTCTACACAAATGGTTGGGAAGTTTGCAGCCGTAAAGGAGAATGCAAATGGCAAGACCTTGTAAGCGGGTTTAAGATAAAAACATTCACGTGAAGTAGGACATTTATGCAAACTGGACATGTGTCCATTCCTGCAAAACAGGGATAACACAAAGTGTGATATACCCGCTGCCGGAATAGGTTGCAATGTATTAACTCCCTGCATCTACGGCCCTTGTCCCTGTATGCCGCCTTTGCTACTTTTTTGCATCACACAGAAGGATGATGGCCCTTCTTTAAGCCTACAGAAAATCTGGTAGTTCCTTGTATTAGCTTATGCTATATATATATATAAAATACAGCATTATGTATACCATAACTTCTTTGTAGGAAAAACTTGAATTGATAAAAACTGTTGGCAGTGTCCAGTGTGTTAGATACTGGCAACAAGATATTTATAGGTCATATAAAAACCCAGATGTAAATTGTTTCTTGATTAAAATCAGAAATATTGGAATCGGTTAATAACTTACTTCTTCACATGCCAGAAAGATCACAATGTCACCCTTCTCTTTTGTATGGTGTATCTCAAAGAGCAGTCTTAGTGCAGACAGAAAGTGGTCTTTCTGAACGCTGCAAGAGTATACAACCTCTGCGTGGTGTTTGTTTTCCACCCTTATGAAGGGGACACTGCCGTAATAATTCTGCAGTTTGCTGGACATATGAGGCGCAGTGAGTATCACCAGCCTCAGTTCTGGTCTCGATATCAAGACATCTTTGAGAAGGCCAAGTAATGCATCTGTTGCAACAGTTCTTTCATGCACATCATCCAGGATGATAACGCCGTAATAGTTCAGAAGAGGTGTAGATATCATTTCCCTTTGTAGCATATCATCTGTACAGTATCTGCAATGTAGAAACAGAAAACTCTACAAAGTTTCTTGGAATATTCAGATTTGATTGTAAGAAATTAATTCAGGGTCTTGGGGACAGCTTGGTTCTTTCTGTTCTAACAGGAAAGTTTTGGTAAGGACAGAGAGTCTATTTTGTAGACAGTATCACAGTCTCAACTACATGTTTAAACCCTTCTTTAAGTAGCTAGAAACTCAATGTAATTCAATGACACTAAGTGGCACTATGGTTGAAAGGATGCTCTAGGCAAAAGAAGAAATACTTCTGCCTTAAAATCATAACTTATATTGCCTTTCATCTTCCAAACTATCTAAGCATATTGCATGCCATAACCAATTCTTGAGCTAGGAACTAATACTTTTAGATGAGGAAAAGGAGGTGTACGCATGCACTTGAGGCAGTGCCAGAACCAAGATGAGAGATCAATTCATACCGTAAGGCCCTCCTCACTTTTATCCCTATTATTCCTGCTACTGAAAGTTTTTAAAAGGATATTATTTTTTGCTGGACTTTGAATTCTTGAACCATGTTTCGATGTGTGAGAGGATAGGATTTATCTCCCTTTCACGTCAGTAGCAGCTGCAGGAAGATGTGCTGCAGGATGAGGTTTACAGAGTTTTCAGTGAAAGAGAAAGGACATGCAAAAGGAAGAGCGGTTGAACTTTATTTTCAGAAGTGGCGAGTATCCTCTTCTCCACTGGAAATCAGTGGCTGGAAAAAAGGCTTATGATCTAGATTTTATAGTTTATGCCTGCTATATTAAGGAACCAGAGAAAATAACTCTCCTAACTTTCAGAGAGGCTCAAAATCTGAATCCCTGTGTTGCTGTTGTCACCTGCCTATATTTAATACATTAAGTGCATTTCTTATCTCTCAAAAATCCTCCTAAATGCTTTTTCTCTTGTTACTGAATATACCCTTTTCTAGCCATGATTTTTGATTGATTTTCAATTTTCCAGTTTTACTTTGTGTTAGATTATCCCATGTTCTCTTATGGTAACGGACACTCCTGTACTGGAAAACAGAGAAAGAAGGAGTAGAATGATACGGAAGTTACTGAGGTACTTAATGAAGTTTTGCACAGATGGTAACCTTGCCCATTTAAATCTCTACTACAGTTTAGCACAGAATACCTCCTTCAAGCCTTTTATAGCTTATTGATTAATCACAAAATCTCCGGTATCCGCATTTTAAAATATTATACACAACTTTATAAAGCACTGTTGTTTTTTTTTGTTTTCATACTGTACGCAGAAATCTTTTGCAGCTACAGCAATGTTCCCCCACGGTTGTTAGGTTATCTGTCCTGACCACGTTAGTGGAGTGGTGCAATGAAGAGCTAAGGACTGGAGTGCTGTCAGCTGCAAACTTTTGCACTTGCAAAGAACTGTAAGCTACATATTAGTTTGAAGGCATTAAAAACCAAACACACAAACCTCAGGATAGTTTCTGTTGTACAGCAGCTTTCAAATGGGATGAAATACCCCACTTCGTGGCCAACATTGACATCCATTTCATCAGCTACACGCAGTGCCAGCCACACCGCTGTCTGCTTGTGTACCTGGGTGCATACGACTGCACCGTGTTGATAGTGGACAGAAAGGCAATACTCAGCACACCACTGAGGAATCTGTAAGTAAATAAGAAAACAGGTGTATTTGGTATTTAACACGTTTAGCAGAGACTGTAATGCAAAAGAAAGTAGACAGTGTGGAAGAACTAAATCAACCTGAGCACCCGCTGCTTACTGTCTGCCTGAGTACTGATGGATGACCTGCACCTGACACAGAAATTATCTGCCTTGGTAAATGTCAAGACCCTGAACCTCTTAAGTAGTCAAGAGTTGGATTGACATGGGCTAGAAGGCTTACCTGGGAATTTCTCAACTGGACTCAGATTAATTCAAATATATTGCAGAAGGGACAGAATTGGCCTCTGGGGAGCAGGTAACACCAGCAGTATTACTCTTAAGCATCTCGTGATTGATCCAACAATGTTAGTGCAGTTGTTGTCAGGGGCTTCTCAGCTGGCTCAGTGGTAAACCTGCCCATGCTATGTCATATTCAGGTGCTTGACATGAGAAACATGTCCCAGGAAGAAGAGGATTTCAAACTGGCAAATGCCACAGTAAATATATGTAATTTCAGATAATTACTCTGTAAACAAAGATAAGTGAAACTGAACTGCTCCAGAAACTTATGCAGTAGCTCTCTAATTTATGTATTTACAGTAGAAAATCAACACTAGAAAATATTAATGTGTTATTGCCATGAAAAAGTAAAATTACATTATAAATATTATTTTAGTGAAGGTATTAGGTTTCAAATCCTTTACTTAATCAACGTATATAAACTAGGTGCATCAGCCACATATCATTTATTTCTGCATAGTTATTTATGTTTCTAAAAATGTTTAAAAAAACAGCCAGCAATGTGTGACATCTTACTAAACCTGTTTAAGGACAATTTAAAAAGCTAATATATCTTAGCAAGTAGTTTATTATTATACAAAGTTTGTTTTGTATAAATTACAGTCAATAACAAGGGGTAAAGACTTTGCACTCCAAAAAATATTCCAGGCACCAGGGGGCTGTGTATCCTTTTTATAGAAACATAGGAATTTTCAGTTAGAAGCATGATGTCTCTAGTTCGATATGTGATCTCTAGCAGTGTCCAGCATCCAAGTCTCTGGCAGATATGAGATGCCCTGCAACAGTAATTATCCTACAGCTTTACCTGCAGGAAAGTTTTCTCCTGATCCCAGTTATAAATAATCATGTTTTGGCTTATAACACTTGCTTGAAAATTCTTCTCTGCTTACTGTGATAACAGACTTAGGTTGTTATATATTATTACAACAGAATTTGATAGTCCTAGTGGATATTTATATGTTTAGAGTCAACTGAGATCTTGGCTTCAGTGATGTCTTTTAACATGAGTTCTGTAAAGTAACTGTGTATTCTTGGAAAAAGCATTTGCTTTTGGCTGAAGTGAGGGAAAGACCATTACTTCCCCCTGAGAAACAGCCCTACTGATTTCAGTCCTTCATTCCCTGAGAACTTTTTCACCTTCTCTTGTGACCTGCCTGCAAATCCACTGTATTTCTTTCCTGATATAGCACTAATCAGAACCAAAACACGCTTTCCACGTAAGAATATGCATTGAATCCAACATAGGCATTGCAGAGGCTACCATTTCCCCTGGGCATTCAATGTGATGATGGACAAAAAGAGGATAAAATGACAAATTTAATCAATATTAGGGAGGAGGCAATAAAATTTTCCAGTGGAACAAAATAGCGGCCAGCCAAACGTAGAAGGAATGATTTATTGATAAAATACTAAAGCAATCTGAAATAAGTCCTAAAGTATTTTACACTTAGACTTGGCCTCTCTGAAGACAGTAGAAATACACCTGTAATTTCGGTAGGGAAGGACTGTAGCTGATACATTCTGTAATACATTTTAAAAGTATATAGTTGATAGTTTTTCAAGCTGAGATGTGATGTTGTGATATACAACCAAAGCAATAATTTACAGTGCACATACTGATAGATACAAGAATTTTATACAGAATTTTTCTAAGGTTATGTGTATATTTGGTTCTGAATTTTAAACTATAGTAGTTAATGCATGTGGTCTTCAGTGTTCAGAAAGGGCTTGATATTTTTAAATTTAGTATTTAGTACAAAAAAAGTTGTCATTTGAGATTTTTGTTAGTTGTTTATGACACTGTCAGACAATCACAGTCCGAGAAGTGTTACTCTTCAGTGCTCAGCTTACCCCTGAAGCCCAAAAGACATCATCAACCAAGTAAAACTGGCTTGTAATGGACAAACGTAAAGTAAGTGTCAATTGTTTGTGAATATTTGAAGAAAGCTATTTAAATGTGTGCTTAGATATATACATATATATTTTACATCTGTATTTGACTGCATTAATCTTTTGTCACCTTCTGTATTTCACTTTCCATCTCTGGCCTTAATACCTCAGATTACAATAGATGCCTGCACATCTGTTTCTACACTGAGAACTGCTAAACTCAATACAACTATGTGTGCGTACACCACAGCTGAACTCTTCAGAACTGGATGTTTTTATATTGCAATACCATACAACACTCAGCATAGCAACAGTCCACTACTAACAGAAACCAGATACTAGCGTAATATAAATTTGGATATTGATGTGCCCAATATAAATAAAGGGCAACAGCAGTAAATAATAAATTCACTGCAAAAAGTTTTTTCTGTTTTAAATATATGTAATATTAGTAAAATAGTAATAGTAACTCTGAAAAGTGTACAACATTAAATGTTCTAAAAATAATTAAAAAAACCCCAACCAAGTATGTTGTACTGACCTGGGAGCTCTTGCCAGTCTTAGCATCTCCTGACACAATCACAATTTGATTACGAAGCAAACTTTCCATAAAAGTATATTTCTCTTTCCATACTGGAAGTTCTTCTCTTTCTTTCATAAGTTTATAATAACGGGAAGAGTAAGGCAAGCCATCGAAAGGATTAAGCTCTAAATCTTCTCCACATACTAGTATTTCCTCTTCATCACCATCGCTGCAGTCAAGTAATTCTGAAAAGCAGTGGATCTCTGGAGAAAAGGTTAAAAACTCCATTTTTCTTACATATATTATTCCCAGCAAAAATACATTAGTAATGGAACGAGTCCTTTGTATTGATTGATCATTCAGGCTCCCTAACCCTGAGGAAATCCATTTCTGCTGGCTTCAGGATTAGTACTTCCCAGCTCTTCAGTTTAAAAGTTCAGTCCTGGGGTCCAGCTGCCTTCTTTGTGGTCTGTTTGTCACACTTCAAGTGGTTTAATAACCCGAATGAGCCTCGAGAAAATATGTTTAAAAAATCATCCAAACTCTTCAAAATAGAGGTGATTAAACCAAAAGATGCTAAACGGAAGCTGCGTAGCTTTTGCACTTTAGTGGCATGTTAAAGCCAGACCATGAGTACCAGCCAGTGTGTTTGCTCGTGCTCTTGTCTGCTACTGCTCGGCCAGGCTGGAGAATAATTGGGAAAGAGCACGCTGAGCCTGACCTTTATCGCTCCCGCCTGTGCCCCGGCTGCCGTGAATAGGAGGCTACGGGGCCATTATTGTGATTGCAGAGATCGTCATGTGGCCGGCTAATCCCGGCACAATGGGGTTCACCCCTGGGTGCAGCAAAAACAGCGCAGGGGCTACGAGCGTGCAGTTAACGGGAGGTAACTGCTGCGTGAAAGCGTCCGTCAGGAAGAGCCAGTGTTTTTATTTTATGTTATTTGCAGTGTTTTAGAAAGTCAGAGCAGTAAAGAGTCATTTTATATACTCTGTATGTTAACTCTGGAAATCTTGCAAGGCTTTAACAGTCTTTGCCATAATTAAAAATCTAAAATATACTTAATATGTCAAAAAAAGCAGAGAGATGCCAATTCTAATCCTTCAAGGGCACCAGAAGTGGCCTTGAAAGATGGGGAAAGAACAAATTACTGACAGAAAGTAACTGCAACTCTTAGGACTCAAAAGTAGCAAAATAGAGTCTCCTAATCTTGACTGATCTGTACTGTAACACAAATATTAAATAACATTTTTTATTTTAGTTCCAGAGGCAAGTCTCCTGTTGAACAATGATACTGATAATGTCTTGGTGAACAGACTATGAGTACAATGCTTGTGTGCTTTGTCTATATCAAGCTTTTTCTGCACCAAGTAATATAATAAAAGTTATTGCCTCTTCTTACAAATTTTTCTTGTTTCATAACTTGGGACCATATTGGCTACAATGCTATTAATGCATTCTCTGATGACAGCAGCATAGAAAGCCAACAAAGAGAAGTAGGAGAAAATCTTTTGTTCAGCAGTCTGAATATCTCAATCCAAATGAGATAAGTTTAACTATATGCTGCTCACAAAACAGGCTGATTATCGGCACTTAGAGTGGCTGGCAGCAAAGACTGACAGACTGCCCAGTTTGAGGGCCAAAAGCAAACGCGGTCTTCTGGAGGAGCATCTCTGAAAGGCAAAAGGACCAGGTGATTTATCTGCCCACTTTCTGGCGTTACAGTACTGTGAAATATGCTTCAGACTAACCACCACTGGGGACGTACCTGATACCTGTGAAGATGACAGGATGACATATCATGATATCTGTGAAGATGACACTGAATTATGTCACGTTCAGCTGAACTTGGAAGTCACTTTTCCTGTGACCTCAGTGGATCCCTTGATGTCTAACATTTTATCTTGCTTTCTGTTACATCCTTCTTATTTATTGTTGCAAACTCACTACCACTGAGATCTCTGCCTCTCTCAGATGTGGTTGAAATCACTCAATAAGGCGCAAATGTCATGAGGGGACTGACAGAGCACAATCCTACAGAGCCTGTTTTTTGTGAAGTTCAGCTTAAAATGACATGAAGCAAACAGGTGAATTGCTATTCTGCATTTTGCTTGTTTTTCATATGCTTAGCAGCAGTAGCAGTATGTGCTCTCTGCTTTCCTCAATTGCAATATAGGCTTGTTTTCTTCAAAACATAAGAACTGGGCAGCAATATTTTTTGGTTCATTGAATAAATTTGAATGGTCATACCACAGTGCTGTGGTTTAACCTCAGCTGGCAACTGAGCACCACACAGCCGCTCGCTCACTCTCCCGGCCCTGCCCCCGGTGGGATGGGGGAGAGAAGCGGAAGAGTAAAAGTGAGAAAACTCAGGGGTTGAGATAAGAACAGTTTAATAGTGGAAATAAAATAAAATAGTAATAATAACAACAATAATAATAACAGAATATACAAACCAAGTGATGCACAATGCAATTGCTCACCACCCGCCAACCGATGCCCAGCCAGTCCCCGAGCAGCGGCCCCCCCCAGCCAGCTTTCCCCTGGTTTATATACTGAGCATGACGTCACATGGTGTGGAATATCCCTTTGGCCAGTTTGGGCCAGCTGTCCTGGCTGTGCCCCCTCCCAGCTTCTTGTGCACCTCCAGCCTTCTCAGCCGGTAGAGCATGGGAAGCTGAAAAGTCCTTGACTGGTGTAAGTGCTACCTAGCAACAACTAAAACATCGGTGTGATGTCAACATTGTTCTCACCCTAAATCCAAACCACAGCACTGTACCAGCTACTAGGAAGGAAATTAACTCTATCCCTGCCGAAACCAGGACACAGTAATTTTTTTTGTTTTTCCTTTTTGGTACCTGTAATGGAACAGAGCAAATTTAAGTAAGTTACCAAATCAAGAAAAATGTTTGCTATTTTAAAACCACATATTATGAAACTAATAGTCCTTTCATGATAATGAATGTTTTAACAGAACAGGTTGTTAACTGGTTTACATTATTTATCTTCGCTAAAATGGGCCATGTAACAGTTTTATCCTGATCTTCAGTCAGGTATCTGATTGAGTACTTTGAGCCTCTTCCTGTAGCATGAGCCCAACAGCTCTCTGCAGTCAGCTTCTCTGGCAATCGAGGAGTCTGATGAACACAGCCAAACACCGGGCTAGGAGCGTGATTGAGCATTGCCTTTGCAAATTAAGACATCCAAGCAGTAGCTCTTTGCTACTCAATATGCCTCATTGCTATAGCTCTGCCGTTTTCTTCCAGAGTACTGGTTTCTGATCTTGCCTCTTTTAGTCCTTGATTTTGACCTCATGATGTCTGTCTATTCTGTCCTGGTCCCTGTCACTCCACCTGCTTTTGACCAGCCTGTTGAATGACTCCTGTAGTGCCGCTGCAGTTGTTCTTGGCTTTGGCTTTGCTATTTAGCAAGATCTCTTCTCCCCTTTGGAGTGTCACACCCTTTTCTGATATAAGGCTTCTTGATCATCTCTTCTGATCGCTGTCATTATAGCAGGCCCTTAAGGATTTACAAGATACACTTTTTAACCTAATACAGAAGGATTTAATTAATTCTAATAAATAACAGAAACGCTGCAGATGAGTGCTTTTAGTAAATTAGGGTATAAGTTGCTTTCAAAGATATCAATGAGAACTTTGCTATTGATTGACATATGTTTTTGTGCAAGTGCTTATGATAATGTGCTGTAGGAAAGCAGTAAATATCACGTAACATATTCTGTATCTTTCATAAAGCCTTGTTAATATATAGGTACTCTTTGCAGCTCTGCTATTAAATCTTTCAGAGGAGGGTGATTTTCTGAGTGTAATTTATACAGAATTTGGATTTGTAATATCAACGGTATTACAATGTTTGTTCTTCTCTGTTTCATTTTTCTTCCCCCATTTTGGCAGCAATAGTTTGCAATAGCAGTGGGAATTTAAGGGTGTCACTTCTTTTTTCCCTAAGAATGTTGTTTAAATAGAGAGTTTCAGATTAAATTTACTTTATAGTGAAGCAAATGAAGCCTATGAAATATGAATGTGAAGTATATCACATTTTAAAAAGCAAAATTATAGTTTATTCTTGTTAGATGAGAACCAGCAGATGCTGTCAAGAACAGTTCCTCTTTCCATCCTATTTTCCAGTACAAAATCTTTTGATGCCAAATCCCTCCAGCACTCGTGTGTATGTCCACCGGGACGTGGAACTGCATCTTTGCAGCTGAAAGTGGAGGGGCTGTTCCTAACCTTGAATTACATTTTTCCTGAAGACTTTGCTAATTTTCCCTTTTAACATAAAAAAAAGATGTATGCTGGTAACATGCTACTATTTGCGTGCCTGACACAACACCCACTTGCTCCCCTGCACTTTAGACCAGGAGCTGTCATCTGAACTCTGTTTTTCTTAATGAAACCAAACGAGGGTTATGTGGAGACAATGCAGTTCAGAAGACAGATGCCCTCCAAAAGTAGACATCTTTCTGTTTTACCTACTCAGATAGCTTAGTTTATTCCCTGGGACTGGATTACCCTGCTGAGCCACCTCTGGTTTCCCATGGCCTGAGGCTGGTGGCCTCAGCTGTGGGACTCCAGGGCCATGTGTAGGACAAGGAGAAGCCCAGGCTGTCCCCCTGGAGCTGCAGCTCATCATCCACAGTGCTGTGGTGCCACCATTCCCAAGGGGCAGCCAGCCTGCCAAGGCAGGTGTTGCAAGTAGGAGAGTTGGGCGATTGCTAGATTTTGGCCAATGTTAAATCCTCATTGAAGAGCTTTTCTGTGATAAAAGTAGGTCAGGGGACGGAGACAGGGGTCTCCTTGTGTATAATAAAAGCTGAACCAGTAACCTGTATGTGTAAACCTGCTGGAGCTGATTGCAGTGGGAGGCAGTGCCAAGCACTAGTAGAACCTGGAGGTGAGAACATCACCATGATTTATGGAGTCCTATTACTAAAAATGACATTTTAATAGTCTCTGCAGGAATATTTTTTTTTTGGTTGCTTTTTGTACTCCTGTGAATATGAAAGCTTGGTGCCTGGCCAACAGACAATAAACAAATGCGGAAAAAAAGCCCTCTCATTTGAAGACTCTGTTAGCGTCTCTGTTGGCTTACTGACAGCAACATTTAACCTTGGTTATACTGTAACTATATTACTGTTTATTGAGCAAATGTAAAACAAAAATAGAGAATTTCCATCATATAAGAGAGACTGTAGCAGTACAGACGAGTTACACTTCTGTTGTGTTTTAATTTCCACTTAAGGTTTTGTTGGCTGGTAAAATATTATTAGTTTTGCATTACTGCTTTTAAAAGTACTGACAGCCAGTGATAGACTGGTTTAGAACAAAGTGTTTCAATTCAGCAAATAAAAGAAAAATCTAGCTTTAACTCACTGGTTGCCCAGTATTGAATGAGAATGTAATAGGTTTTGAGCTGAAATTGTGCATGTGTAAGCAATGTACTTGATTGTTTTTGAGATTCATCATTTTCACATATATGTGAAAGTGAAGTAAAAGTATGTAAGACACTTCTTGGTTTTGTTTTTTTTTTCTTGTTTGCTAACTGTGGATTGAAATTAAAATCACAATGTAATTGTTTTACGTGTTCAATAATATTGAAAATAATAACAAAAATATACTATTTTAAAATTCCAATCAGATTTATTAAGAAAAGGAAGTGTGGCCTAATAGCTAGTGACTTGAGATGATGGTTTCAGATTAGTATAATCCTACAAGATTCAAATCAAGAAAATATTCTTTTTTTTCACGTGAAGGCTTTAATGGTCAGAAGCTGTTTTATCATTCCAGCAGGCTCTGGGTACAATGCAGTGACTCTGGTGAGTTCAGTAGTGGCAGTAAATGTAAACCACTTGAGTATTATTTCTACCAATGGGTTACAGTGAGTTCAGGACTTAATATAGTTTGTCATAAACTGACATGAAGTTTAAGTAAGTTTTACTTTTAAAAGGAGAAAAAGTAAATTAAATATACAGATTCAGTATTTTATTACTTGTTCCATATCCTACCCATCCCAAATCAGCAGCAGGAGGAATTTTAATGATTTTCGTTATTGATATCTGGTATCTGTTTGTAGATCAGGATACGTAAGATTAATTTATGTACCGTTTAAGCCTTAAAAGTACTTCTGGAAAGACCTGGCATTTTGTCCATGTGGAGTGACAGGCATTAGGTTCCCATTAGTACTGCAATTAACACACCCACTGAGCAAACCTAGAACTGCTGGGATTTTGCTGAGACTGATGAGCATGTTCATTTCTGTGATGGGTGGTGGGAAGAAGGTGGTGAGGAAAGAGGCTGGGAGGTTACTGCCAGAGCTCTGCGTCCCCAGGTCAACTCCAGGAGAGGACTGCGGGACAAACTGGCTTGGTATGGGACACAGGCTGAATGCCCCTAACTATCATAATTTAAAAAAAAAAAAAAAAAAAGAAAGCTCAAAACATGTTTTCTTACCATATTTATCACCACCATTCGCTTAATAAAACCATTGGCTATCTTATCATCTGTAGTGTAGCTGTGTTAGGACATTGTCCACAAACCTGTCAGCCAGGCATCAGATCTGTTTGTTTGCTCTTCATTTGAATGAGGATATGAAAAGCAAACTAGTAGCTATATGTATCTTTTGCAAGTACTTTTTTTCCTGAGCTGTTTTAGAGAATGGCTTTAAGTGTTATTTAAACACCAAGACATCTTAAGAAGACAGATGATAGGAGGCCTAAATGGAATTTTATTCTAATTTATTAGTGTTTTTTTTAATGTAATGGTATATCTTCATCTGTTTTCTATTCTCTTTATGTTGTTTAGAAAAAGCAAGACCAGCATTCTCTTTTGAAGTCATTAGTATAATATTCATGCATACTGTAGACTTAACGCTTTCCAGAGCTGGAACAGCAGGAGGAGGAAGAAATATATATAATTCATAGGAAAGCGAATAAAGGATATGTTGAATTTGGATTTGAAATGAGATGAAGAGTCAGCTAGACAGTATTAGTACAGTTTATTCCAGATGACAGGAACTACAGACAAGAAGTTTGGGTAGGGGCCAAAATGTCTGATGGAGCGGCAACAAAAACTAGTGCTGTAGCAGCGTGGGGAATAGAGAAACATCGGGTTGTTTGTAAGAGAGTGCTTTTGCTTTATAAACTGATGAAAAATATTCTCTGGAAAGTCTCTTGGAACAAGTTGGGAACGATGTTTGTGAAAATATTAGTGATGTGGTTATGTTTTTCTTTGAATGAGAAGGCTGAAATATTTTCATGGCCTGGAATATGGATTTCTGGATTTTGGGGAGGTAAAGTGGAGCATACAGAAGGGATGTTGAGCAATGGAAGAGAAAGGTGTGCAATGTAATGGAAAATGAACAAAGTGAAGCATTTACAGATAGTGGTAGTGATAGATTTATGAGCAGCCGACAAGGGATGAAGTGGAAGGCAAACCTTTAGTCACCCGGCAGTCAGCAGGCTTTTGCAGTTGATGAAAAGGAGCCATGATTTAACTCAAAGAGTTTGGGAAGAAGTTATATGGGTTCTTCAAATTACCTAACCCAAAATCAGAAGATGTTTGCGACTGTGGAAGAGGTTACTGCAGAGACGAGCAGGGCTGTTGTGTCAGCAGTGTCAGAGTGTGGCTGAGCAGTTGTTTTGTGAATTCATGGCTACAGTTTTCTTTACAACTTTTGGCAGCAGGCGTGAAACTTTTAGAGTGGTCATTGCTACTCTGATGGATGATAGAATGAGAAGTCTCTTTACTCTAGAATTAATTTTCTGTATTCTAAGATATTCCAACCGCCTCTTTAGGATTTGATTGATGTGGCTATTTTTTCTATTTGCCTAATAAAATATATTACACACACCTCCCACAAGTGTTTTTATGTCACAGGTGTCTGCCTTTCTCTACACAGAAGTCTACTCCTTTCTCTGTGGGTATGGATTTCTTATGCTTTAGATCATGCAGAATGGAAAAAGCATACATAAAGTTAATCTAGTTTATTTCTTAATATAAAAAGAAAAAGTATTTTGTGGCTACTTTTTTGTAAGTACAAATTTTATTGATTTGTTTCATGTTCCAAAAATTTTCATTTATTAGTACTTGTTTACCCTTATTAACTTTTAAGGTAGTTGTAACTTAATAACTTATTTAATGAAGCATGAGATGTGAAAATGTTGCACATTATGGATGACTTGTGGTAAACAAATACTGCGCTCCTGCAAAACACAATGCTGCAGTACTGCAAATAAAAACCGAGGCAAAAGGATGAGAACTTTGCCTTTATGAAGGATTGACTTCGCATGCTGGGGTTGAACTTTTTTTTTCCAGTACTGTTTGAACAGAGCTGGAGTTGACATGGCTGTTTTCTTCTGCTCACACAGTTACTGTCGCTGGGAACTGGCAAGGATCAACATGCTCCAAAATAAAAGTTTGTTTTGTTTTGACATTAGGAGATTGTTTTCATGTGACACTGCCTTGGCTCAGTGCCTCTCAGCTGCATTTGGTCACTGGCACTGTTGGGTTTCATTACTAAGCTGTTGTAATGCCGTGCTCATCGACTTAAAACCTGAAAATCCCATGTCATTGCTTTGGCCACCATTTTGCACTGATTTTGCCCGAGGTGTTACAGTATTCCTACCCTAATCAGGTCAGTAGGAGTTTTGTTGCAGATATAAATGGAGTCAGTCTTCATTCTTTGGCTTTTACCCTACAGTCATTATTCAAGCCAAAATATTAGGGAAGTCCATGTGAATTGGTGTGGCTATATTCTGCCAAATCAAGTCCTTCTTGTTGTTGTATACGCAGATAATATTTAGTATGAATGTCTGCTTCATTACAGATGCAGAACTAAATGTTTGGCTTTTGAATTTAATGGGAATTTTGCCATTGATATAAATCAAGCCAAATTTTCTTCCAGAAAGTGTTGTTAATATATCTGAGAGACATGTGTGGTTAAAAGAATTATGGAAATGTAGCTTATTTTCTCAAGGTAGAGTAACCCTTTATGTGGGGTCAAACTTCGTTGTAGTTTTCAGATGCAAGCAAAAAAGTAAATGTTAGATAATGAGTGATCTCTTGATCTTGAATTTCTGTTTACCTCTGTAGAAGAAAGCAAATATAATTTTACATGTCAATTAAGAAAAATACCCACTTTATTATTTTTTCTTTATTCTCAGTAACTATACTGTTTCTACTGAGAAAATTTCACCTTTTATTTCACCTTAACTTTGAAAGTTTCCAGAAAGATAACTTTGACTTTTTCCTTTGATAGTGCTAAAGCAAACTGTAGCACTAGAACCTTTTTGGAATATGTTAGGAAGGGCTATATGGTCATGGTAATGAAATCTGGTATCTATTATAATAATAAATACTTCAATTACATTTTTTTTTAGACCGTCTGAAACGAGAGGCAAATATAGTATCTTTGCCTTTTATAGGTGCGTAAAGGTAGTAGTTTGGTTTACACATCAGAATATAATTGGATGGACTAAATGGTATTGTTTATTTTTAAGAACTACACATGTTTTCATGAGCTTTGAATGAACCGTTGAGTATTCAAATTCACCTACTCATTATTTCTACACTCTTTCTGTTCAGTTACTTTCAGTCATGGCCTTTATTGAATAAATCATTAAGAACAATCTTATACAAGTGGGACAATATATCACAATCCTGGCTCTAACAAGGTATAAAGGAGGGGTTTTTTTGGTTTTTTTTTTTTTTTTTTTTATTTTGTTTCTTTCTCCTGTAGGTAAAATATATCTAATACTAAGCACTGTGTTGTATATGCTTTCCCGCTTAATGAAGAGCAATGCATGTTTGATGAAATGAGAATAAAGCAAGACAAATGGGATTCAAGTTAAGTGGTGGTGTGGAAAGCTTTTCAGAAATAAAGCAGTAAAGTCATACTCATTGAAATCTGCATGCAGGCAAGCTTTGGTTTCTTGGGTGGGGAATCCAGTGACCAGATTCTGTAATAATTTAAGGTTAAAAAACCCCCCGAACTACACACTTATCCTTCAGCCCCTCTCCCCACCTTAACGTATGTTTTCTGATCTCTGGAGCGGGAGCAATGGCATTGCATCCAGCTTGCTTTGTTCTCTGCCTGGGGCCAAAATTCGAATTGTGCTCGCAGAGGCTGCTGAAGAGAGAGTGCCCAAAATGGACTAAAACTGACTTCTTTCTCCTGCACTTGTTATTATTCAGTGGGTTTAAAGTGTAGAAAATTCTGAGACTTTCATTGTCCACAGAAAATTTTATTTCCTTGATCAAAATGCCAAGATTTTTTCTAATTCTTTACAGATACAGTATTTTTAATAACATGCAAATTCTTGATTAGTGAATAAAATTGTCTTGTGCATAGCAATAGTTACAGGACAGTATTTGCTATTGCTAAAATTATCCAGTGGACGGAGATTTAGCTAATTCAACATTAACTATTGCCTACAAAGATAGTATTTTCTCTTCATTTAGAGAAATGAGATTTAAATGAGAGCAAATCATGACATGGAAAAGATGGAGGTATGTATATGGTAATAGAAATGCAGTATGTATGAGTATAATATATTCCTTTATACATAAAGAGGTATAAATGTTTTAGGTTAATTTTGAAGAAAAATAGTCTCACTGTTCTAGTAAAACTTTGCTATTCCAGACTGCAGAAAAATCATAGGTGGGAGTAACAGTTGGACTCAATGATCTTAAAGGTCTTTTCCAACCTAAATGATTCTATGAGTGGGGGAATATAGACTTCTGATAACTCATTTGTTTATACTGTTTCTCTGTGCTCCAAAAATAAACAGAGGTAAGATGGGATTTAAAAATCATTTAGGAAATGTTTGCATTTTTAAGTTCCTTTGAGTAGGACCTAGTTACCTAGACAGGTTGGCAGCAGAAATGTAACCATAAAACAGGGGTTGGATTATGTGATCCCCAGCTCTTTCTGAAGGCTTCTTTGGCCAGAGAACTTAGCTGGATAGAGACCTCAGGCCCTCTAGTACAAGGTTGCTCCTTTTCTGCTTTTTAGGATTTCTGAAGGTGGTAGTAAGTCTTGAAGGCTTGTGTTTGCTAATACATCATTCTCCTTTGCATGCATCTGGAAACTACGCAAATTGTAGTTGACAATGTGTAAAAGTATAATGGTATGGAAATTTAGAGGACTTTCCTTCAAATTAGATGTTGCTCCATGGCTTTGCAATGAGAGACAACTTGTCTTCAGGGAAATGAAACCAGTTTATCAAAAGAACAGGTACCTACCAAGACAGCTCAGGTCCTTCTAACAAGAGCAAATTTAGACACTGTAATAATTCAGACTGTATGTTGAAAGGAAGTGTGCCCTGAAAAAGGGATGTCTTACACAGAGAAGATGTAAAAACTTGCTCAAAGCATTTGTACCACCTGGATGGAGAACATCGAATCAGTTATTTATGCTGTATGGATGTTGCTGAATCTAGTTACTTTCTGCCTAAGCCCACCACTTTTGGTCGTTACCATGTTGTACAAAACTGCTACAAGTTTTACAACCAAGGGGTATAATTAACTAATAACATGTTGAGAATATCTTTGTAAGGTATTTTTGTCATAAGAGAAGTAGTTTAGTAGACATTTAGCTTATATAGGCTTGTATGGAATGAATGCAGAATAGTATGAATCAGACGGAGAATAAATAATGAGTGGTTTTTGTTAAATGCAACAGGACTTACGTTACGCATTGGCTTAAAAAAATACAATATTCATACTGTTTTGGTACGGTGTAGTACAGCTCACAGAAAACACTACTGGCTTTCTCATAGTTGTTTCAAACCAATAAGTATATCTTGCCATATTTTAAAACATAACTGAAGAGCAATTTAGATTTTTTTAAGGTTACTCCATTCACAGCCTCTGTAAATGGAAACTTCTTGCAATATTTGTGTGGCGTTCAGATAATATTTATGATACTGGCACCTGTAGAACTTGCTTTTTTTCCTTTATGAAAGGAAATTTATGTAAAAATGACGTTTTTAAGAGTCAACTGCAAGGGTCTATATCATTGAGCATCCCAGTTCCTTAGGGGTGGGTGTGTGTTTTCAGAGTTTGACTCTTTCACCTGCTGGCTTTTTGAGAAATACTGTCTTGCCAGCCTGACTGCCAGACATCCTAATAATTTGCAAAATCAAAGGTTTTCCTCATCTTATCATTGGAAATGCATCTTCCACTCTTCTGCCATTTTAATGGGATCTTGTTTTCCCTGAAGATCTATAATGCCGAATTTTCTTGTCTCTTTTCACCCTTCAGACCCATTTTTCTCATTTACATATTTTTCTCATTTACATATTTTTCTCATTTACATTCATGCCTATCAAGGCTCACATTTTGTTTTCAAAATTATCTTTTTTTATATCCAGATTTTTATTATTGGAAGTAGTTTAACCAGAAACAAAAATGTTGGTTGGGTTTTAAAATTGTTTGTCTTAACTTAGTATGTCTTGCTTAATTTAAAATTCCTGCATACAGATACTTTGTTATCCTCACTTTTTGGGTGTGTGTTTGTAAAGCAGTGCTTTGCAAGTATAGGGCACCATGTGTTTTGTCATCCAGGCTATAACAGCAGGAGGGCAACCATCTCTGCTTTTTGCTGTCATCACAAAAATAGAGGTTTTCATTTTACACAGTCAGGAAACTCAGTATTTGAGGTTGGACAATTATTGGTTAATTAAGCAGCTTTTTGTAGACCCATACATGCATGATGATTTACATTATTTTTCAACATTATATATTGGAATACCAATATGTTTCTTTTGTCCAGATTTTATATATATGCTTTTTTTTTTTTTTTTAAAGAAAATAGAAAAATAGAAGGGAACTTCTGAATTGTTATTCCAAATTTTTGGTCTTTTTTTGTTTTTTTGTTTCCTAGATTTGCTTGCTTTGTGACTTGGACTGCGTGTTGGTATACAGCAGCCCAAAGCCTTCCTGCAAGCATATGGCATCTCAGATTTGTTGACAAGAAATTCAGTAAGAGGAGCTCTGTGTGTATAGAAAGATTTATAGTGAGAAGCAGAGACTGCATTAAAACTGAATGCATAGGCTCGGTATGCTAGTATGGCAACGACACCAGATTTCTAAAGTAATCCAATAACTTCAGATATTATTTCTCCATCAAATAGTGAATTTAAAAGTTGATTCTGTTACTTGGATATAGATGCAAAATACGTGCATAGTTTTTATGTGTATTTGTGGTTCTCCAAGAACCTATTATAGGTACAAGTGCTAAATCAAACGATAACGTAGTTTATTATTGATTGTCCAAAATCCATTTTCTCATATGTGAAAATATTTATACAAACTACATTATCAAAATAATGTTTTGAAATATTTATTCATTTTTAGGAAAAAGAACCATCAATAAAACACATCCTCCATTTATGGAAGTGATACACCACTGTATTCAGTTGCTTTGGGCCCCAGAAGAAGAAGCAGATAGAAGAAGATCATAAGGACAATGGTTATAATATTCAGTTGAAGAAAGGAGATCCAGCGTTGCATACTTACGGAGTCATATATACGTAGGTACAAAGTTAATGTAGTAGTGTCTTCAGATTTGTAAAGCATTTTAAAGCTGAGAGTGATTGAAATGCTGAATATTTGCTATAAATGTATCTTTTGCAGAAGTTAAATGTAAAATTAGAATTTTGCATTATATTATTAACATTTAAAGTAATTTATTAATAAATATATTGAATAATACCACTTTTACTGTAAATATCATTAAGGAATATTTTCCTACTCTGCTCCATGTGTTTTTTTTTTCAGAAGGGGACATTGCAAGTCCTGAATAATTTTAGAGCTATTGCATACCTAGGAATCTGCCACATCTTCCTTCTTCAGATCTATCATGGTGTGATTTCTTGTATAGAGAGAGTCAGTCCATGGAGGGATAACATGCACAACTTCTATTGACTTCACTGGGGCTGGGTTTTTTTGGTTTGGTTTGGGTTTGTTTTTCTACCCTGCTTACGTGTTAGGTATCTCCCAAATAAGCTCTTGACAATTCTAGAGTCACTTGAAACAAACCAATGCTTCCCATATGCTTAGATAACATATTCACTTTTTAGGTACTGTCACAAATGAGTACAGAGGCTCTCTGTTTCCCTTTCCTTTGAACTAAATATGAAGTGGTGGTGGTAGTAAAATTCAGAGTTTGCTGGTTCGGTTATAAAGGCTGCATACTTGGTCCTTTTCCTACAGATGAATGTGTTTTCTAGTGACACATATAGTAACGTCCTTTGAAAATCTACGTGGTAAAGTTTGTCACTAGGTGGCAGAAATAGACTGTATTAGTACTAACATTTTTAATGGTTTGTCCAGTTGACTTCTTTCTATTCCATAAATACCTCTTTGACTATACCCAGCATTCAAAATATCTTAATGTTAAAATAAAATGTAAAATAATAAAATGCAGCTCTTCTGAAGGAGTATTTTTTTAAAAATAGCAGGTATAATATGCTGGACTTCAGAATTGTTGTAAATATTTGATTAATAGTTCACTTTGGATTTGTAATAAAACCTGTTCTTCTCCTGAAATCTTCATTCCCACATTTTAGAAGTATTTTAGTATTCAACTTTGTTGATCTGTAAATGAAAACATGTTGTTCCCCTTTGGTGTTTTCCAAAGATGTATAATATTCAGATATTGCTTTAACTACATGTGCAGATGAGGCATTTATACGTGCAAATGTCTTTTCTTGTCTCTAAATGCCATTTTTCATAGGACAACAGCTAATTCACAGGCACAGTTAAGGTTACTTACAAACTAGGTTTTTCCTGTGTGGGACAATTTTAAATCTCTTTAGTTGCAGACATAAGCAAAACTGAAAAAGCTCTGCTCTAATTGGAAAAACAGTGATTATACCCTTTGTATTCTGGTCTTAATTTATGACGTAACTTATATTGAAAAAAATCATTATGTTCCAATATAGATTATATCTTGGTGCCTAGATTTGACAGATGCATCAGTATGGGAGCAGTGGTGCAGAACTTGAGGACATTTTATTTTGAGGGGTAATGCATATGTTTTGAAAACATTGTAGAAACATCTCTGATCACTTGTTATGTGCTGAAATGTCTGGAAAGTGTTTGGAATATTTGAAGAAACATATAAGACTCTCTTTTCTTTTTAGAGGATATACTACACAGCACGTCGTACGTGGCTGTGAGCCAAGAATGTCCTACAGATGTTGATTAAAGGTCACTAGCCCTAAAGGAGCTTTTGCTTATAGTCCAGTTATCTCTGTGTTCCCTACTAGAAAGTAGTACAGATTTTAAATTGTAATGAAGTGACTAATTCAAGGACTTCTTAGACAGATTTTAAAAAAAAGTAGGAATGCTTAAAAAAATGTGTTTTCTGAGCAGACATTAGGGAACTCACATAATTTTACTTTAATACTCAGATTAACTAATATGGACTAAAGTTATTCTGTAGATTAAATTATAGTTATAATAGTCTCTAGAGTGCTCTCTAACATAATTTTAAAAATGATGAGTAAAATGTTACTTGATTTCCTTTTTCCTTTTTTTTTTTTTTTTTAATTATGTTTTAAAAATCTTTTTTCCTTAGCCAAGTATTGGTTGTTCAAAGTAAGCAGGTGGAAGAGCAGCTGTGTACTTTTTATGTAGCCTATCTCATGCCTTCTGGATTTAGGAAGAAACATTTCTAGTATCATAAGCATATTCTATCAATGAAAGTGTAGACATGCATGCTCTTTCCTGTGCCTTACTTAGCATGTTTTATTGAGAATATAAGTTACATTTCTTTTCAGGTGTCCGAGACACTGGTCAGGGAATACTTTGCCTTGAACGTGTTGTACGTCTGAACTTGTTAAAAATTGCTGTCAGAGATGCTCAGTGGGGTAAGACCAACGACAGAAAGGGTGTTCTTAAAGCAGACAGAAGCAAGAGTAACTTCTATAACTGGCAGATGTTCACCTATCATGAGAATAATATAAAAATCATTAACGATGAAAATAATAAATGTTCTCAGGCTTCAGTAATGTCTGCTTGGAATCAGGCAACTCATTTTCAAGTTTTTCAGAAATTCTAGTTTTACATATTTTTAGATGACACCTGAAATTACTTCAAGAATTAGTTTGTTACCATGAGCCTTTTTCATTAAATCTACAAGTTGGCATTGCAGATGTTTTTTCCACAGTGAAGGAGGGCTCTCCTAAAATGTGAACATATGTTTTTATAGATGCTTTTGATGTTTAAAACTGATAATGTTTAAGAACTGTTGTATGGAATATTTGAGAGTTAGATGCAATAAAGTAAGCTTAAGCAGATTCATTTTGTTTCGAAGCAGATCTTCCAAAGCTGAGACTTATTTCTTCATGCATTTGTAATAAACCTTCAGCTTTTCAAGTAATCAGAACTTGCTTAAAATAATTTTTTTATTACTGTACAAGTTGCACAGATTATTACAGGCAGCATCTAATCTCTGGCATAACCTAAGCAATAGGATTTTCTTTTCAAATTCTTGCTCATGGCTGAACTGGAATATCTATGATGGAGTGACTACATCAGTGGACATGGGAAGGGCTACAGAGGTCGTCTGTCTGGACCTCCGTAAGGCCTTTGACACAGTCCCCCACAACATCCTTCTCTCTAAACTGGAGAGGTATGGATTTGATGGGTGGACTGTCCGGTGGGGGAGGAATTGGTTAGATGGTCACATCCAGAGGGTAGTGGTCAACAGCTCAACGTCCAGATGGAGACTGGTGACGAGTGGCGTCCTGCAGGGGTCTGTACTGGGACCGGTGCTGTTTAATATCTTCATCAATGACATAGACAGTGGGATCGAGTGCACCCTCAGCAAGTTTGCAGATGACACCAAGCTGTGTGGTGCGGTCGACACGCCAGAGGGACGGGATGGCATCCAGAGGGACCTGGATGAGCTGGAGAAGTGGGCCCGTGTGAACCTCATGAGGTTTAAGAAGGCCAAGTGCAAGGTCCTGCACCTGGGTCAGGGCAACCCCCAGTATCAATACAGGCTGGGGGATGAAGGGATTGAGAGCAGCCCTGCCGAGAAGGACTTGGGGGTACTGGGGGATGAAAAGCTGGAAATGAGCCAGCAATGTGCGCTCACAGCCCAGAAGGCCAATCGTATCCTGGGCTGCATCCAAAGAAGCGTGGCCAGCAGGTCGAGGGAGGCGATTCTGCCCCTCTACTCTGCTCTGGTGAGACCCCACCTGGAGTACTGCGTCCAGCTCTGGAGCCCTCAGCATAAGAAAGACACGGACCTGTTGGAGCGGGTCCAGAGGAGGGCCACAAAAATGATCGGGAGGATGGAACACCTCTCCTGTGAAGAAAGGCTGAGAGAGTTGGGGTTGTTCAGCCTAGAGAAGAAAAGGCTTCTCAGAAGAGGAGATCTTACTGCAGCCTATCAGTACTTAAAGGGGGCTTATAAAAAAGATGGCGGCAAACTTTTTAGCAGGGCCTGTTGCGACAGGACAAGGGGGAATGGCTTTAAACTAAAGGGGGGTAGATTTAGACTAGATAGAAGGAAGAAATTTTTTACGCTGAGGGTGGTGAACCACTGGCACAGGTTGCCCAGAGAGGTGGTGGATGCCCCATCCCTGGAAACATTCAAGGTCAGGCTGGACGGGGCTCTGAGCAACCTGATCAAGTTGAGGATGTCCCTGCCCACGGCAGGGGGGTTGGACTAGATGACCTTGAGAGGTCCCTTCCAACCCAAACTATTCTATGATTCTATGATTCTAACTGTGGAGAATCCACTACAGTAGTAGGTAAATTGTTCCAGAGATTAATTATCCCTGTTAAAAAGGTACACCTTGTTTCTGGTGTATACTTCATTAGTTTCAGTCTCTAGTCAATGCATCTTACTCTGTTGTTGCCTACTACATTAAGAAAGTCTTAATACAAATGTGTCGGTTCATACTATCTAATATACATATATATATAACATACATATATGTGTTTGTGTGTGTATTTGTGTATATATACACATGTGGACTAAATAGAAAAGGAAGTATAGTTTAAGCCTGAAATAACTTGTTGCACCAGCTGTTTTTTGTTACAGTTTATTTCTGATTAACATTCAAAATATTTTAACTGATTTTTAAAATAGAATCTGCATATTATACACAACAAAACAGAATAGGTTTCTAATTTATATTCAGCTGGAAAGATGTTCAATAAATCAGAAAAGAAACTACTCTATTTGAAAGAAGTTTTCTCTCCCCCTTTGGTAAAGTGCAGGAGAATTCTGCTTAAATGAAGCATGCAATTTTAATCAATTGTACCCTAAGAAAAGAAGACAAACAGCTGCTTCTTGTTAATTGGTGAATGTCTTCACCAATGGACTCATCATTTATTCACTGCTTTCAGTGCAGCCTTAAATTCTGTAAATAAAGGTGTTATCACCATGCGATATGACTGCCTGCGCATTTGCAACTAAGCAGCTCAAATAATACATGAAGAATTTATTTCAGAAGACAAATATGTGACCTTCACCCTCACAGATTCATTTTTTCATCTAATAATCACATTTCCTGTGAAAGGTCAGATCTCTTGTGTGAAACCAAGGGAAAAACATATTTAATCTCTCTAGCTGAAAGATTAATTTCTTGTTAAAAATTATACCAAACTGTGAAGATTTCCCACCCTGAAAAAGGATTCTCATGTAGAACCACAGACTCTTGTGGGTTGGAAGGGACCTCCAAAGGTCATCTAGTCCAGCCTTCTGCTCAGATCAGATCTAACCTACAGCAGGTTACTCAACGTCTTGTTCAGTTGAGTTTTGAAGCTTTCCAAGGATGGAGATCCCACAGCTTCTCTGTGCTCCCGTTCCAGTGTTTTACCACCTCATGGTAAAAGTTTCCTTATATCGAGTCAAAATTTTCCATCATCCAAGGTGAATGAGTTGCCACTCGTCCTTCCATTATGCACTTAGGAGAAGAGTCTGTCCACCCTCTCTGCACCTTACGGTCAGTAGCCGAAGGCAGCCCTTAGAGTCCCCCCCTCACCTGCTCTACTAAAGAGAAGCAGCCCAGGTCCCTTAGCCTCTCCTGGAAAGCCATGTTTTCCAGCCCCTGGCCATCTTGGTGGCCCGCTGCTGGACTTGCTTCAGTACGTTAGTGTACTTCTTGTACTTCATTTCTTATTTTCTTAGTCCTCACATTTCTAATCACCAGTGTTGTATCCAACCGTAGCTTTTATTTTTCAAATTAGTTGCCTCTGTGAATCCATGCCATGGTGACTGTGGGAACTGCATGGCTCAGCATGCAGATATGTGTGACCTTTACAAGGAAGTTTAGCAGAGGCAATTTGAAGGAAAAAAATAGTTTTGAAAGCCATTTTTCAGTGCAGATACATTAGTATAAATAGGAAAGTCACAATGGTGAGTACAAGTAGGTAAAGGTGATTGCATCTGATTGTCCATTTATGTTATGTCAGTGATTTGAGACTGTAAAATATTATTTGTTTGGTTCAACTACTTCACCTACTAACTTGGTACGTTACTGGCTACCTTTCATCTAGGTATGTATTATAAATCAAGGAGGAAAAGGGATATAAACATTTTGTACCTGTCATTTGCTTGACCCTGTCTTTGCCCTCCAATCTATTGGCTCTGTCCCATTCAGTCCATACATGCCTTTTCCATCTTAAGCCTTTTATCTCCTTTTTCCTCTTCTCCATAGGTCTTCATTTAGTTGTATTTATTTTCCACAAGCTCTCTGTTACTTTAATTTATAGCTCCTCTTTTGGGTTGGGATTTTGTCCTACTCCCACTTTCTGACTTCTCATTTGCAGGTTTGCAGCGGAGCTGCAAAGTTTTCCAGGGAAGTATAACATAGTGAGATATAAGACTTCAATTCAACTTGACAAAATTTTTAGTGTTTTCTTCTTTCCTTCCTGTTCTTTCATACTTTTTCTCTTGTCTTGTTCCTCTCTGTATCTTCTTTTCTTTTCCTCCTCCTTGCAAGTAACTTTAGCAGCTAAGCACTATCACTGTGCTCAGTTGTTACGTTCTTATCTTTTGTTTTGCCCTTGCCTCTAGGTTTGTTCTTCATATTTTGGTTTTGCAACTTGTTTCTTTGAGCCTTCATTGTCCTTATTTCCTCTCTTCACACATGGAGTGGCTGTTAGGGGCATCTCCTCTCTACGTGATTCTGGGACTATTCAAGTGTTATGTATTTACCTGAAAAATATTTGCTTTGCATTACCTAGCTAATAAACACAAAGAACTATAAAAATGCAAAATCCAAACATAATCTTTGTTTTTGTTTTAATAAAATAAGTTAAAATTAATTGGCAAGCAAAAGGATACAAACTCTTCATTTGATCCTATTTTGTTTCCTTTAGAACCTGTATTTTTAAGGCAGACTCCGAAGCCATTTCCAAGTCTCCAAAGAAGGCCATATCTGAAATGTTTTGTCATATTAATATCATTTCTTATCACAACTTTGAATAATATATGACATGAAACATAGCTAACAAAATTGTGATATGGGTTCTGTTGTTTGAGTAAGTAAACTGGAAACTAAAAGATAGCAGAACATTGTATTATGAAAGATGAAGATTAATCATCTACCAGCAGTAGCTTAATACCATGCAAGTAAAATGAATTTGTCCAACTATTTTTTGGAAAAAATGCTTTGTGCTTTACTTTCTATAGGAGAACCAACGAATGGAGAACAATTCCATTGGCTGTTAGTGTAAACGATGTAGAGGCATTTTTTTACATTCTTCAAGGAGGGTGAGAAAATGTTCTGGTCTAAAAGAACAGATTTAGAAGTGTTAAATAGCATTATTATGTTATTTAAATGTTTTAATAATGGTTATACAATGTTCTGTAAATGTTATTTACATTATAATTGCCATTATAATGTTATAATACCATAAATGACATGCTATTGTACTTTCAAAATTCAATTATCAGTGTATCTTCTTTTATATCAGGTTTAGCTGTTATATTTGCAAATTTTAGCTAAAACTTACTCTGCAAGCATTCGCATTGAAACAAAAAGGGACAGAAGAATGGAAGTGGAAAAGACAGGTATAGTGTGAATATATTTCCTATATGATGCATAGAGACTATATGACATATAAACATTGCTGTATATATCTAGAATGATATCAATATCTATATTAAAATATATGATCTATTTTTTATGTCATTGCTTTTTCATATCTGGAGATTGTGATTTATAATCTAGTTTAGATCACAGTTAAAAAGTAACTTGTTAATTTTTCTCTTGAGTTGTCTGGTATTTTCCAGATTTTGCTATAGGTGTTGAAGGTGAAAACAATTAAATGCTCATTCAGATGCCTGGCTGGAGTTTACCGTTCCCTTCGCCCATGCATGGCATTGTGCAGGCTCTCATCTGCTTAGTTTAAGCCACTGAGCTTAATATCCAGTGAATATGGTTGGAGATGGTTGAACTTGCACTGAAGTAGATTAGAGTTTGCTTGCAGACTGTCTGGAGGGGGTGGTGATTTCCAGCCAGAGAATTAGTATCAAGCAGCTGAGGGATAATAGCACACAGCCCCGTAGCTATGTCTAGCACCGTTGTGCATCTGTGCCTTCATGTCCGTGTTGTTCAGGAAACTGGGGGGCTTTGATGATCCGCTTCTGCCTCAGTTCTGAGCACTGAATGTTGTAGGTCAGAAGTGATGTCTTTTAGATGCGATCTAAAGAGAGGAAACTTTTGCTGTATGTATTCTTTATGTATTACTGAAGGTCTGTATGTACTTGGCTCTAACCAATAGTGATTTTTTTTGTCCCCTCACTAATCCATGTATGTATTCTTAGATTTGCAAAGAAAGAAATCAAACAAAATTAACATCTTTATTTAAAAATGTCTGTCCCAAGCTAAACTCTAGCAGACTTCCACATGACACGGGAGCACTGCCAGATGATCAGCAGGCATCCTTTTCTGTGTCAGACCTCTCCACTTCATGTATATTTTGTGAGGGAGTTGCTTGAAGAAAACCTATTTCTCCATATTCAAAAGCAAAGAACCACTGTACATCACTGTACGCTGTGCTGTGTGTCCTACTGATATCTTCCCTTCTATCCTGAAAGAAGCATTACGCTATTTTCACTGAAAATCCAATATGTAATTAAATGTCAGTTTCTGTTTGTTGTAGGTCAGTTTTTAAGTCCCTTTTACAGAAGGATTAAAAAGCTGCAGTTAAGTAGCTCAGGTAGGCGAGTTCCGTGTGCTGGATGTGCAGAAGCACTGTTTAAAAGCATAATGCTGAAGAAAGAGGGGGGTAGCTCTGAACTACATTAATCTGCATTAGGCATTGCTCTTCATTTACAGAATTTAAGGAATTTTCTGTAGACTAGATGGTACCTTCCAAATAGTGTCATTTTAGGGCTAGGGTTCTGTAGGTGGGTAATTACGTCTTTAATTTCTAGGCTGTTACTAAACGCCACCTCCATCCTGTGTGTTAAAGGGCATCAGCTAGGTAGTCCAATGGCTTAAATTACAGAATCTCAGCATAAAGACTTATTTTGGGATTTGGCAGATATTTCTTAGTTAAGCTGTAAATCCATAAAAATCCTTGTGTGCTGATTGCTGCATTGTTTGACACCTATTCAACCCTGATGGCTGGCAATCACAGAACTGATGATCGTGGGGAGGCTGATACATTTGTTGTTAGTCTCCAGCAATCCTATGCTTGAAACCTGTATTCCTTGTGATGATTTTTGTCAACTGTCTTGGCTTTTTCTTCCCTGGGCTCTGGTCATCCACAGAAGTTATTTCTCCTAACTGTAGCTTGATACTCTCCAGTAAACACTTGTGTGCATGTTCTTGCAGTGTTGTCATATTTAGTTAGCTGGTGGGACAGCCACCCAACTTCTGTAGGTCCTTCCCTTGAAGCATCCATGTGTCTGTCAACTACCTTCTGCTGATTTTCCTATTATTTTGGTAAACAGTGCTGGTTTTACTGGGCAGCTTTATGCCCCACATGCAGCTGTGCTGTCCTGCATGGAAATTTGGTAAGTGGTGCAGGAGGGAATGGTGTTGCTTGGTTTCTTTCATGACCTGCCTGTCATTCTTGGACTGCTTAAAATGTTTCAAGAACTGGTGGGCTCACTATCTCATATATATTTTCTTACACATATTGTCGCAAAGTTTTTAAGCTTTCTTCTGCATTCATTGAAGAAGTGGATGTTATGATTTACTGTCTTTGCTTGAAAAAAAAATGCACTGTGTCATGTTTTAATCTCTGTCGAAGTACACATTTGCAACCAAGGAGCCAGGGTTTGAAAACTTTCTGAGCTTATGAAGTATTTAAGGTTTTCTAGCTAAAATCCCTGTGCAACTCTATATTCAATGGATACAGTGTATTTTAAAACAGGATAGTTACTTTTGCTTGCTGAGATAATGTTTTTAGACTAAATATTTGAATTGTGAATTTCATTTACTCAGCCAGCCAGCTTGTTTAAGCGGGTACATGACATGCTTCCAACACTGTCCCATGGGCCTCACGTGCAATTCTTTCTAAAAATCCATTTTCTACATTGTCAGCTGGACTGTGACTCTACAGCTGGCTGTTTGAGGATGATGGACAGTGATCACACTTGCATTCTGCTTTCAGCTTAATTTGCTTTATTTACATTTTTACTACATATTTAGTAAATGTATTGATATGGTGTAGAATTATTATATCAGTGACAAGGTAAGCCAGTATAATATTGTATTTTGCATCACGTTATACATTGCTATATCCAAAACAACAAGCCTTTTAATGTCAATTTAACCATAATGTAGCTGACACTTTGCATATTCATTTCCATGGCGGTTGGTCTGCTTACTAGTGGGATGAATACATCCTTGTACTTGGAAAAGCATTGTGATAAATATAAATGATTTCTCATTTAGAAATGAAAAAAAAATAAACAGAAAACTTCAACTATTGGTAACTGGAACTTGGTTTTGACACGATTGACACAGAAATGTTATTTGGCCAAGCACTGCATTGAAGACTCATTAGTTGAGAGAGTCCTACAGTTTTGTTAATTGTAACCTCTGAGAGATAAATGCAGATAATTAAGCACCAATCAGATTTGGATCTGACTGTAATACACAAAACTGAAAAAAGAGATCTGTTTCAGGAAAAAAAGGTTTTCTACATCAGCATAGTGAGATTTTTGGAGTAGCTATCCAGATAGCAGGGGAAAAATTCTCATTATGCTGAGGACTGTACGTGCTAAATTTTTGAAAGGCATAAAATAATACGGTTGCTTGTAATAGCAGGAGGCTGGACTTAGAGATTTGGAAGATCTCTTTAAGTCCTGCATTCTTAAATTTTAAGATACATGTATATGTATATATATCTACTATATATAAACATGTAGTACTACATGAGAGGTGCTGTGGAACCGTGCTGAGTGAGGGACAGGAGAAGAGTCATAGTAGCAGAGGATGTCAGCTGAAAATCAACACAATCATCTGATATTTTCATCATTTAGCAAAATAAGTGAACAAGTGATCTCTGAGATATACTGTAGCACTCCAGCTAAAGAAATTATATGGTTCTTTCACAGTATTTTTATTTCTTTTACTCTGATCAAAAATTATTGTATTTGTTTTCATTTCCTATTATGGTTAAGGTTTTGAGAACCAGAATGATTTTAAACTAGGTGAAGAAGTGGATCATCTAAGAAGCACTGGTGTGGCTAGTACAGTTAATGATGTTGCAAGCATCTGAAGCACACTATTCAATAAAAAGAGAGAAAGGATGAGGGTGCAAATGCAAGACAAACAGTTGTTAGTCTAACATTTTAAACTTCACTGAGACCTTCAATCGGTCTAATCCTATAGATGCTTAAAGTCCACCGATGACCTGACAACAGACATGAACTCAAGCAAGAGAGGTTTCTGGCTGAATATGAGAAAAAGCTCTTCACCATGAGGTCTGCCAAGCAGTGGAGCAGGTAGCACAGAGAGGTTGTGCCCCATCTTCATCCCTAGAAGTTTTCAAGACTGAACTAGATAAATCCCTGAGCAACCTGGTCTGACTTCAGAGCTGACCCTGCTTCGAGCAGGAGTCAGACTAGAGACCTCCTGAGGTCCCTACCGGTTTTTATGATCCTATGATTAAGGCAGTTCTAGACATTCACTGAAGAAAGGGTGCAGAGTTTAAGGTCTGACCATTTGTGCTGGAGATAATGCTTAACTAGAGAGCTGATGGAGACATTATACAGCTGGTGAAAGCTGTTCCAGGCACACACACTTGACTGTATTGAAGCATGTGAAGAACTATCACAGAGACCTATCTGCTGGGTTTATTTTAGTGGTTAGTGTCACTGACCTCCAGCAATAGATGGCACAGAAATGCAGTAACAAACCTCTGGAGAATAAAACCATCTTAAATACCTTTGCCTTTTAAGTATGAAAAGGGTGTTTTAAGAATTTACCCAAGGAGAAAGAAACCTATTTTCAGAGCCACACTTTGTCTCTTTTGGAATAGAGGCATAAGTCCAGGTCCTTTAGGTTTCAATAGTTTCCAGCTGATATCTGGAAATACAAAGGTCACACCCTTGCACCAGAGTGGGAATTGAGAATTAAGTAGGAAGAAGAATGACGTTTGGTGTAAAATGTAGATGTTGCAATGACATCCCCTTTCTGAACTAATGGATAGTTAAGGCAGTAGGAGAGTTGAGATTCGAATGTGGATTTCTCAGCATATATTTCTGTGCTCTTGTCTGTCCTCTTACCCTCCTCTGAAGTGAGGCAACACTTCAAGAGGTTTCAGAAAGCTCTTAGGATTGCAACAAGCTTTAAAAACATATTTATGGTGTTATTCCTTGTCTTCACAAGGTCAAGTATTTTCAGTTCTCTAACATATTAGACTTAAGCTACCATTGGTACATTTTTACTCTTATTTATCAGAAATTTACATGGTAGTGAACACACTTAAATTTATTTTGAACAGTGATAATGATGTCCTGGTTTTGCAGCAGGTTAATTTCCTTTTCTTCTGCATTTTTAATATTACAGCCTGATGTTAGCTGTTAGCTACTTTTGCTGGTCACCTGGATATGGTTAAGTACCTGGGATCGCAAGGTGCTTCTTGGGAAGCCAGAGATCTGGGGGAGGTGGTACAGATTTGCAGTGGGCTGCAGGTGGAGGACATTGTCATGTTACTGTTGTGGTTTAACCCCAGCCAACAACTAAGCACCACGCAGCCGCTCGCTCACTCCCCCCACAATGGGATGGGGGAGAGAATCGGAAGGGTAAAAGTAAGAAAACTCGTGGGCTGAGATAAAGACAGTTTAATAGGTAAAGCAAAAGTCACGCACGCGAGCAAAGCAAAACAAGGAATTCATTCACTACTTCCCATCAGCAGGCAGGTGTTCAGCCATCGCCAGGAAAGCAGGGCTCCATCACGCGTAACGGTGACTTGGGAAGACAAAATGCCATCACTCCGAACGTCCCCCCTTCCTTCTTCTTCCCCCAGCTTTATATGCTGAGCGTGACGTCACATGGTGTGGAATATCCCTTTGGTCAGTGGGGGTCAGCTGTCCCGGCTGTGTCCCCTCCCAGCTTCTTGTGCACCCCCAGCCTGCTCGCTGGTGGGGTGGGGTGAGAGGCAGAAAAGGCCTTGACTCTGTGTAAGCACTGCTCAGCAGCAACGAAAACATCCCTGTGTTATCAACACTGTTTTCAGCACAAATCCAAAACACAGCCCCTTACTAGCTACTATGAAAAAAAATTAACTCTATCCCAGCCAAAACCAGCACATATTGAATGGATGATTGATGATGGCTGTAATGTAGGTGTTTGTCGTGGTTTAATCTCAGTTGGCAACTAAGCGCCACGCAGCCGCTCGCTCACTCCCCCCCACCCGGTGGGATGGGGGAGAGAATTGGAAGAGCACAATTGAGAAAAACTCGTGGGTTGAGATAAAAAACAGTTTAATAATTGAAATAAAATGATAATAATAATAATACAATAATAATAATAATACACAAAGCAAGTGATGCACAGTACAATTGCTCACCACCCCGCCGACCGATGCCCAGCCAGTCCCCGAGCAGCGGCCCCCCGGCCAGCTTTCCCCAGTTTATGTACTGAGTATGACGTCACATGGTATGGAATGTCCCTTTGGCCAGTTTGGCTGTGCCCCCTCCCAGCTTCTTGTGCACCTCCAGCCTTCTCAGTCGGTAGAGCATGGAAAACTAAAAAGTCCTTGGCTAGTGTAAGCACTACCTAGCAACAACTAAAACATCGGTGCGTTATCAACTTTGTTCTCATCCTAAATCCAAAACACTGTACCAGCTACTAGAAAGGAAATTAACTCTATCCCTACCGAAACCAGGACAGTGTTTTATCTATACATTTTGCAGAGAAGACAACATTGTCCCAAATGTGAAGAGGTTAATCTTTTATACCCATGTTAGTCCTGCACTTATACATTTCTGAATCCTTTGGGCAAAGGAGTGTTGCTGCTTAATGGAAACTTATTTTCCTGAAAGGATGATGACAATGGCATGGGTTCAGAAGAGTGAAGAACTGTGAAAATGACTGAAAAACGGAGGAGTGGATATAACCCTGCTAATATGATAGCGATAAATAGAATAACCTTTAAGACTTTAGGACAGTGATGCTTCCATTGTAGCGGTTTTGCAATTAAATCTCTTCTCTTTAGCAATATTTAATTAACGGGAAAATAACAGTTCCTTAATAGGGAATGGGAAGTAAGGGAAATTTTCTCATTAGTAGTTGATATAGGATATAATAGGGAGCCTTCCTTGCTTATATTTGTACATTTTTATTTTTCATAAAAGTACAGTATTCAGTATTTTGTTTTATTTGCAGCCTTCCATGAAACAGGAGATAGGCAGGATTGCCTGGTTTTGGTTTCACGTCATAGAGAGGCACAAATATGCATTAGCAAACAAAATTGGACATATTTAGTAATGGCTCAGTAAATATTAGCACATGGATGGTATAATTTAATCAACATGGTTGCAGTTGATAAGGTGTTGAAAAGCTTTGCTCAAGACTGCTGGGAGGCTAAATGAAAAGCTGAAGATTCAGAGATAAGGATTGATGGATATAATGTCATTCTAATTGAGAATAGTGGAGAACCTAAAGCACTGAGAAATTAAATTGATGACCTGTAAAATAAGCTTAGATTGAGAAAAAAAATCAGATTGATAGAGGCTCCTGCAGGAACGGAGACAGAACAAGGGGCAAGAGAAGACTTGGTATGTGTTCGATAAGCTTAAGTTTTGCCTAATGGTTTTGTTAAAGATAGTCAGGATAATATGTGTTATAATAATATAGGTGTCACTCAAAACTTGTATACTGTGGGATAGAATTTAATCTTGTATTTCTTTTGTAGAACTGAAGGTGAGGATGGGTTTTTCTTTCCCCTTACAAATCTCCTTTCTTCCCAGTGCCGTCTCGTGTGGGAGCTGAGAGCTGTGCTGAGATCCTCTGTCCCTCAGCTCACATTGCTCTGCTCCCAGCATTAACCTGAGCATATAGTTACTCAGTTCTGGCAGTTCTCTGGGGTGAGGGCGAAATGCTGTCTTTGGAAGAGGGTAGAAGGGTATAAACTAGGAAATGGAAATTTGGTGTATGTAGCAGTGTCCCAGCTCTGGAGAGCAGGATGGAGCAGAGCACCTTCATTATTTACCAGGTATTACTGTCTCAGCCATCAGTAGGTTACCAGAGTTTCTGTCTTAATAGCTTTAATGCTGCTGGATATTTGTTATACTAGTAATTTTATGGCTAAGGTGCTTATAATTATGTAATTTTTATTACTTAATGTATTTGTAATGCTGTACAGTACAACATGCTATTCATGCTTATGGTTTGTTGCTTTTAGATGAGAAGGAAGAAAAAGTTATTTACTGGGAACTGCAGTTCTCTGGGAGGTATTGCCCCTGGATACGTTCTGCTGTGGGTGACCACGTCTTGAGATGTGAAGTTTGGAAAACTTTCTGTTTAGCAGTAGCTGCTGGGAGGCTTTTCATGCTGTTTCCAGAGTATAAAGGGCAGTAGTGTTTTTTGTTCCTCAAAAGGCAAGAGACTTTGAAGAGGAAGAGCAAGACGCGGGATAGCGCCTCTCCAAGAACTGTATTGCACTGGGAAATAACCTTTCTTCTTTAGGCTTTTGCCCATTTTCTTGTTGTATTGTGGTTGACTTTGGGCTTTGGGCTGCCATTGGAGATGAGTATCAATTGGAAAACCGCCAAATTCAACACATTCACTGGAACTTCCTTGCAGCCATAATGTTTTTGTTATTGCATTTCTGCATCCTCAGTACTTGCAATAGGCATATTCTGTAAGAAAGGCATTGAAGTTGCTTGGTATCTGTTGAGATGAGCTCTGTTCACTATTAATAAAATTGCTGAACTGATTTTGTATCCGTATTTAAAGCATTCCAAGACTCCAGTGACTATACTGTCACTCAGGATAGAGATTGTTATGGCTTTTGATTTCCACTCTGGCCACTTCATAGACTTCTATAGAAAAGTTGGTCCTTATTTTTTGGCGTGGAGGGTTTGTAGCTGTACCCATTCTGGTCACTCACAGAGGCGATCAGCTCTGGTGCAGGCGCGTCCTGCAGCAGAGCGGTGGATGGCGGCGTACAGGGGGGTTTCCTGAGCCGGGGGACCCACAGGGGAGCGCAGAGACCCTCCGGGAGCTGGTAGCTCTCACCAGGGTGGCTGACAAGGCGTGGGCGGGGCCAGGAGCAATGGCTGCCACCCCACGCTCCTGCTAAAGGCAGCCCCAGGGAGCGCTGCCACCAGGAGTGCTGCCACCAGGACGGGCAAACAGGGCCTGGTGCGGCAGCTTGGGCGGCAGTTCACACAGAAGGGCACACAGGGAGGGCGCCTCTTTGAAGGAGAGGCATTTCATGGGCCCAGTGGGGGACTCGGCGTACACATAACCCAGCAGCTGGGCACAGGCCAAGGGCACTCATCCTACCTGACCCTCAAGGCAGAATGGTGGGCACTCGTCTGAGGGTAAAGGCCGTGGCTCCAGCTGGGGCATCTGCACCATCTACCCCAGCGGTGGCCAATGCCTCCATGCAGCCGGAACTGCTGAAGGGAGAGGCTGCAGTGCAGACCTCAGGCTGCAGGGAGTGCCTAGACCTCTCTCCTGGGGTAGGGACAGGCGGCAGACCTGCCTGCAAAAGGTGTGCCCAGGTGGAGGACCTCCTGCAGCAGGTGGCTGAGCTGCAGGAGGCGGTGAGAAGCCTGCGTAACATCAGGGAGGCAAAGAAGGAGCTAGATAGCTGGTTCCAAGTGCAGTCTTCACGGCAGCCCATGGCCAAACAGCCAAAAACTCCCCCACTGACACACACAGAAGGGAGTGGGGGGGCCAATAATGCAGAAGAATGGAGGGTTGCAAAGGCAGGGACCAGCAGGAAGAAGAGACTTCCCCCGAAGCCTGTGGTGCCCTTGCAGAACTGCTTCACCGCTCTGCAGGCCGAAGAGGAAAGTCCTGTCACACCAGGAGAAGTGCTGGAGCTGACTAATGCAGCCCGATCTGCCCCCCATATAACCACCAGCACCACTAAGAAAAGGCAACGGGTGATAGTAGTAGGCGTCCCTCTTCTGAGAGGTATGGAGGCACCCATTTGCTGACCAGACGCACTCTCTAGAGAGGTGTGCTTCTTACCAGGGGCTCGCATCAGGGATGTCACCGAGAGGCTACCAAGCCTCATACAGTCCACTGACTATTATCCACTGCTGCTGTTTCATGTAGGCACCAGTGATACAGCCAGGAGCAGTCTGAGGACTATCAAGAAGGACTACAGAGCCCTGGGAGCAGTGGTAAGGGACTCAGGAGTGCAGGTAGTTTCTTCATCAATCCTGCCAGTCAAAGGGAAGGGGTTTGAAAGGGCCAGTCGAATCTGGCGAGTCAACAAATGGTTACGGGACTGGTGCCACAGCCAGGGATTCGGCTACTTAGACCATGGGACTCGCTTTGAGAAACCTGGTCTACTGGGGGCTGACAGGGTCCATCTGTCAGAGAAGGGGAAGAGCATCTTCGGTCATAGGCTTGCCAAGCTGGTGAAGAGGGCTTTAAACTAGAGATGCCGCGGGAGGGGAACCTCAATCCATCCCACTCCTACCAGTTTGATGCCAGGGCCAGCAATAGATGCTCAGAGCCTGGAGAAGGAACACAGGTCAGCAGGAGAGTGCCTGAAGAGCAGCACAAAGGAACTCCAGCCAGTAAGACAACTTCATTGGGGGCCCAACTTAAATGCCTCTATGCAAACACACGTAGCCTGGGGAATAAACAGGAGGAGTTAGAGACGTGCGCACGCCTGCAGGGCTACGACCTTATTGGTATCATGGAGACGTGGTGGGATGGCTCCTATGGTTGGAGTGTTGGGATGGAGGGATACAGGCTCTTTAGGAAGGAGAGGCAGGGGAGACGAGGGGTGGTGTCACCCTCTATGTCAATGACCAGCTGGAGTGCATGGAGCTCTGCCTGGGGAGGGATGAGGAGATGACCGACTCGGGTCAGGATTAAAGGGAAGGCAGGGACAGGTGACATTACGGTGGGGGTCTGCTACAGGCCACCTGACCAGGAAGAGCGAGCGGATGAGGCCCTCTATAGACAGATAGGAGCAGCCTCACGCTCACAAGTCCTGGTCCTCATGGGAGACTTCAACCACCCCGACATCTGTTGGAGGGACAACATGGCAGGGCATAAACAACCTGGGAGGTTCCTGGAATGCGTCAATCATAACTTCCTTTTCCAAGTGATAGAGGAGCCAACGAGGAGAGGTGCTATGCTGGACCTTGTTCTCACCAACAAGAAAGGACTGGCGGGGAATGTAAAGCTCAAGGGCAGCCTGGGCTGCAGTGACCATGAAATGGTGGAGTTCAAGACCCTTAGAGCACCGAGGAGGGCGCACAGCAAGCTCACTACCCTGGACTTCAGGAGAGCAGACTTTGGCCTCTTCAGGGATCTGCTTGGTAGAGTGCCATGGGACAAAGCCCTGGAGGGAAGAGGGGCCCAAGAAAGCTGGGTAATATTCAAGGATCACCTCCTCCAAGCTCAGGAGCGATGCATCCCAACAAAGAGGAAATCAGGCAAAAATGCCAGGAGGCCTGCACGGATGAACAAGGAGCTCCTGGACAAACTCAAACACAATAAGGAACACTACAGGGGGTGGAAGCAAGGACAGGCAGCCTGGGAGGAATACCAAGAAATTGTCTGAGCAGCCAGGGATCAGGTTAGGAATGCTGAAGCCCTGACAGTATTGAATCTGGCCAGGGACATCAAGGGCAACAAGAAAAGATTCTATAGGTACGTCGGGGATAAAAGGAAGACAAGGGAAAATGTGGGCCCTCTCCAGAACGAAACGGGAGACCTGGTTACCCGGGACATGGAGAAGGTGGAGGTACTCGATGACATTTTGCCTCGGTCTTCACTGGCAAGTGCTCGAGCCTCACTGCCCAAGCTGCAGAAGGCAAAGGCGGGGACTGGGAGAATGAAGAGCTGCCCACTGTGGGAGAACATCAGGTTTGAGACCATCTAAGGCACCTGAAGGCGCACAAGTCCATGAGACCCAATGAGATCCATCTGCGGGTCCTGAAGGAACTGGCGGATGAAGTTGCTAAGCCACTATCCATCGTATTTGAAAAGTCGTGGCAGTCCAGTGAAGTTCCCACTGACTGGAAAAGGGGAAACAGAAAACCCCCATTTTTAAAAAGGGAAAAAAGGAAGACCCGGGGAACTACAGGCCAGTCAGTCTCACCTCTGTGCCTGGGAACATCATGGAACAGATCCTCCTGGAAGCTATGCTAAAGCACATGGAGGACAGGGAGGTGATTCAAGACAGCCAGCATGGCTTCACCAAGGGCAAGTCCTGCCTGGTCAGACTAACCCAGTGGCCTTCCTTGATGGAGTGACTACATCAGTGGACATGGGAAGGGCTACAGATGTCATCTGTCTGGACCTCTGTAAGGCCTTTGACACAGTCCCCCACAACATCCTTCTCTCTAAACTGGAGAGGTATGGATTTGATGGGTGGACTGTCCGGTGGGGGAGGAATTGGTTAGATGGTCACATCCAGAGGGTAGTGGTCAACGGTTCAATGTCCAGATGGAGACTGGTGACGAGTGGTGTCCTGCAGGGATCCGTATTGGGACCGGTACTTTTAATATCTTCATCAGTGACATAGACAGTGGGATCGAGTGCACCCTCAGCAAGTTTGCAGATGACACCAAGCTGAGTGGTGCGGTCGACACGCCAGAGGGACGGGATGCCATCCAGAGGGACCTGGATGAGCTGGAGAAGTGGGCCCGTGTGAACCTCATGAGGTTTAAGAAGGCCAAGTGCAAGGTCCTGCACCTGGGTCGGGGCAACCCCCAGTATCAATACAGGCTGGGGGATGAAGGGATTGAGAGCAGCCCTGCCGAGAAGGACTTGGGGGTACTGGTGGATGAAAAGCTGGACAGGAGCCGGCAATGTGCACTTGCAGCCCAGGCGGCCAATCATATCCTGGGCTGCATCAAAAGAAGTGTGGCCAGCAGGTCAAGGGAGGGGATTCTGCCCCTCTACTCTGCTCTGGTGAGACCCCACCTGCAGTACTGCGTCCAGCTCTGGAGCCCTCAGCATAAGAAAGACACGGACCTGTTGGAGCGGGTCCAGAGGAGGGCCACAAAAATGATCGGGAGGATGGAACACCTCTCCTATGAAGAAAGGCTGAGAGAGTTGGGGTTGTTCAGCCTAGAGAAGAGAAAGCTTCAGGGAGACCTTACTGCAGCCTATCAGTACTTAAAGGAGGCTTATAAAAAAAGATGGTGGCAGACTTTTTAGCAGGGCCTGTTGTGACAGGACAAGGGGGAATGGCTTTAAAACAAAGCGGGGTAGATATAGATTAGATATAAGGAAGAAATGTTTTACGCTGAGGGTGGTGAACCACTGGCACAGGCTGCCCAGAGAGGTGGTGGATGCCCCATCCCTGGAAACATTCAAGGTCAGGCTGGACGGGGCTCTGAGCAACCTGATCAAGGTGAGGATGTCCCTGCCCACGGCAGGGGGGTTGGACTAGATGACCTTTAAAGGTCCCTTCCAACCCAAACTATTCTATGATTCTACGATTCTAAAGGAGTGAGATGGTGAACGTGTTTACTTGGATGAGTTTCTGATAGCACTAATTGAGCCCTCAAGGAGACCTTATTCACATTAAAAACAATTTAAAGGATCTGTGATTAGAATTTGGTGGTGGGAAAAGTACTGTCTCTGCAATAATGAAGTTTTTGGATGGAGGGAATTATCAATAGTCATCATTGGCTGAAGTGGTGAAATAAGAAGTGAGTAAGGCTAAGTTAAAGTTCCCGCAGCAACCACACCTCAGGTTTGAAAAAATGCTTTGGTTACAGCCTCCAGAAACTTCAGTACATTCCAGATGGGGGGAATGTACTGAAACAGTCAGTGCTGAGACGGTGTTCAGGTGCAGTTTCACAGAATGAAGAAACAAGGTCTCAGGGTATTTCAATAGTCTAGAAAAGACAAAGCTGTAGGAGAAGAGAAATCTGAAATGTAAGTATATTGAAAGTGTAATTAATCTATTCCAATCAATCCATTTAACTATCTTTCTTGTTATTTATGATAGTGCTTCTGGAGATTATTAGTGTACATCTGAGGTTGCAAAGCTTCATGGCAGAAACTAGAGACAAAGGAGGGGGGGGAGGAAAAAAAAAAAAGACATTCCTTAGAGAGGTTTGTATAAGATTTTCCTTTATAATCACCTTTAGGTTTGGGATTGGCTTGAATGGCTAAAAAAATGGTCTGGCAAGAGAATTGTTACCCAGCAAAATTTGTGCTGCTGTACTCTAGAGTTGAAAGCTGACACTGGGAATTACTCAAGTAGTAAATCTGGAATTTGGCTTTATTCTCTGGCCTGGCATAGCAAATGAGCTGTACCCACAGTGTGCTTCTAGGGACCTGGGGGTATCCTCACTTACGGAAATACCAAGTGTGCCCATCTGAGCCAGGGACAGCACCGCCATGGGAATGACGTGAATCTGCATGCCTTGGAAAAACAAAGATAATGCTCAAAAGACAGGCCTGGCTGAAATAAGAAGGGAAAAAGAAGCTCATTCATCTAGAGGATTTAGATAAAATTGGCTAGGGGAGACATAAGCCTGTCAAAAAGACAACGGAGCTCAGAGGATACCACAAAAAGAAGTAATGAATGACAGAAAAAGACCCAAAAATGATGAAGAGGGAATATGTGAAGAAAGGGTATGCTGGATGTGGAAGGGCCAAGATTGTACAGACTCTCTTGAAGAGAACTGAATAGCAGAATGCGAGTGTGAATGTGCTTATTGCAGGACTGCTAAGGTGCACATATGTGCTACATGGGTATTGCTAAAACACAGGGATCTCTGGGCTCACCTGTGGGTTGCAGTATGTGCGCTCCCCCAGGTGATGGGTAAGGATATGCGTGCTTGAAAGTGGAAATGCAAGCTTCAGAAGGTTAAAAACATACGAATCATTAAAGGTATTGTCCTGTAGTTTGTTATGTCTTATTGAATGCTTGAGAATATTGGAATTTTATGTAATGTCTTTGCTCTAGTAAATCCAGAGGATTTTCAGTCTTTGGAGCTGTTATTTGTCTTTACTTTAGGTTACTAATTTAAGATAATAGGTTTAAAACAATTGGAAAGGAAGGAATAGTCCAAAATTTATCCAAAATACATTTTTAGGGAAAAGAATTGTAAGCACTGAATGTATTCATTGAATGAATATATTTTTCATACATTCCTAATGCACTTCAAAATTATGCAAGTGATAAACAAGGAAGAGTTTGATTAATTTTTGCAGCTGTTCCTGACCTATGTTTTTATATAAATATGTAAGTCTCATGCAGACTACTTGGGCATTGCCTAAAAATTCTTTCAGACCATCTGTTTGATGCAATTTCCAAGTTACTAGGCTTTACTTACTGCCAAAATCAAATTAATGGTTTCTGTACCAATCTAATGACTCCGCATTGCATCCTTGTGTGGGCTGTAAGTAGCAACAGGGGTATTAAAGTGCTTTGGTACTTTATGCTTTGTTAAAAACTTACTCCATACTTTAATGCCAGTCACCAGCACCCTGGATTAGGTTGGCACAGGATGTAGATTATACCTTTTAAACAGGGTTTAGGGTTATTGTTTCAGTATGTGTTCCTTGGACTCCAGGAGAAAGTTCCCAGGAGTGCAACTGCAACAGCTAGCTGTTGAGATTGTTTTCTCAGGTATTTTTTAGGATCTTATTCCTAATGTTGATGATTCTGCAAAGTATTGATTATTATGGTTCTCTTTCAAGTCGGTAGTCACGACTGGGACTGCACAATATGAATGCATGTTGGCACGTGGCAGGTAACATAATGCAACTCCTCTAAAGTGCTCTTCTTAAAACTTAGAGGTATCAGTATTAAATAATCAAGGAGAACTTGTTCTGTTGCTGCTGGAAAGTGGAGAAGAAACTGCTGTTAAAAATGAGATAGCTAAAGTAAACATAGCTTTCTCTCTTTTTTATTTTTAAGAGGAGTATGCTATTGTTTTTGTCTTTCAGTATTGTAAAGGACTCCTAGAAGAGTGGAAGTTTTCACAGGCAGATACAAATAATTTCTAAATATTGATTTTCTGGCTCTGGGTTTATTTTTTAAAATGTATTTCCTTCTCCATTTTTTATTATTTTTGTTTGTTTGGAGCTTGGTCAATTTGTTAGAAGACAAAAAGAAAAAACTAAGAGGAAAAACTGCTATTTCCCTATCTTCCAGCTCAGAGATGGGTGACTTGGATAACTAAAAGAGGATGGGTTTTTTCCACCAAGATAGTGAAAATATGAATACTGCACCTCAGTTAAGTGCTGTAACTTGCCTGTTTCACCTCCAGTATTCAGTTTTCTGTGTCCTTGTCACTCATTGAATTGTGGAGCTCAGCCTCCTCTTCAGCATGTTCTCCTGTATTTAAGTGTATCTATGGGATTTACAGTCACTGTTTTCTTATAACAAAACCAAAAACCTCTTGCATACAGAGTTAGATGTAAAGCAAGAAATTCAAATAAACAAACAATCTTTTTGGCATTCCCCTGAGGATATTGCAAACTGTCTTTAAGCTGCTGGAAATTAAATGCTGAATTTTTTTTTTTTCTTCTCTACTGCTACTGCTTCCCTCACTTCTTCAAGGCCTTTTTTACTTTCATGACTGTCCCTTTAGTAAACAATAAATAAGCATTTCTTACCCAACCTTGATAATACTCGTCTTTAAATTTTCCAAGGAGATGCTTCTTTACTTCAAATTATGAGCACAATGCTTGTGCAGCAAATTTAGCTTCAGCTCTAGACATGGAGAATATGTTCAAGGGCATCTTATATTCTTTCAGAAAGTGTATTAGGCCACAACTAACCTGATGTATCGTTGTAAAAAAAAATATACTTTAGCTTTAGGCTTTCAGAATTAAAAAGTAATTTACAACTTTAATAGTAAAATAATCTGATATCAATGACCTGAGGTCTTTTTGGACCTGTGTGACAGTGACACTGGTGGGAAGGTAAAAATGAATTGCCACTGTTCAGTTCTACTCAGAAAAAGATACTCTTCCCTTTAAAGATGTGAAGCCTTTATTTTTGCATTTGAGTTAGCCTGGTATTAAATAATGCCTTAATATACTTTAAATTATTGCATTATTGTATGTAGGGTATTATTGTATGTAGCCTACTCTGAAAGAGTCATTGAACAGAACCTTAGAGGAAATGATATTTTTATATCAACACATTTTTAATAGGAGGTCATGTCGGTTGCACAGAAAGAGAGAAATGGTGGTTAATTCCTGTAGACTAGTGAGGAATATTTCTGTTCTAATACAAATAGCATTAAATTTTCACAGTGGGAGAACTGCATAGATGGTAATAGGACACAGTAAACTGAGAACAGGGCATAGAAATTATATAAGTTAACTCATCTTAACCACAGCTAATATTTGATGGCTGTCTGCACATTATAGCATGAAATATGCATAGAATAGCATTTAAAACATTTTTTTAATGTATTGTAATTCTTTCCAGTTTGTGAAATGAAATGTTGTAGTGGTCTCAGGTACTTGCTTTGTTTTGAAATGGCCATGCTACCCAGCACCCAGGGAATAACTTGTACAAACTTGCAGGGTAACTGTATGTCAAAATACAAGGTTTGCTCCAAAAAGAAGTAACTTTCATTTTTTCATAAAGTCTAGTCAATATTTGTTACCTTTCATGATAATGAAAAATGCCATGTGGCTTTCTCTTTACTTCTTATTTGTTATGTTTTTCCCAAAGATGCTTCTCCTACTAGTCCTCAGTACATCATTGTTTTAAGCCATGATGTGGATAGGTTGCCAGAACAACAAATACATTCAAAGAAAAAGGCCATTCAAAATTGAAAGTGGAAATTTAAATACAGTTTTAAAAAATTCCATAAGTTACTTGAACACTTTACAAGACGAAAGCTTCTAAAAGTGCTGGGGAAACATTTTACTTTAATGGGGAATATACTAGTGTCCTGGTTTCAGCAGGGATAGAGTTTATTTCTTTCCTAGTAGCTGGTACAGTGCTGTGTTTTGGATTTAGGATGAGAACAATGTTGATACACCGATGTTTTAGTTGTTGCTAAGTGGTGCTTACACTAGTCAAGAACTTCTCAGCTTCCCATGCTCTACCGACTGAGAAGGCTGGAGGTGCACAAGAAGTTGGGAGGGGGCACAGCCAGGACAGCTGACCCCAGCTGGCCAAAGGGACATTCCATACCATGGGACGTCATGCTCAGTACATAAACTGGGGGAAAGCTGGCCGGGGGGGCCACTGCTCGGGGACTGGCTGGGCATCGGTCAGTGGGTGGTGAGCCATTGCATTGTGCATAATTTGCTTTGTATATTATTATTATTATTATTATTATTATTATTATTATTATTATTATTTCATTCTATTTCAATTATTAAACTGTTTTTATCTCAACCCACGGGTTTTCTCACTTCTACTCTTCCAGTTCTCTCCCCCATCCCACTGGGGGGGGGGGGGGAGAGTAAGCAAGCGGCTGTATGGTGCTCAGTTGCCGACTGAGGTTAAACCACGACAACTAGTATTTCCCTGTGATATTACTTTATTATCTGCTTCTTACGTATAGATGGCTTTAGAAGAAGGAAAAAGGACCATATTTCTGGGATACGCTTTCATCTACTACTTTCTTTTAGGTCATTTTTAAATCAGAAAATATTTCTAGCATACCTTCTACTTCGGGATAGTATCTGCAAGGAAAACTCTGTTAACTCAGCTTTTTAAAAACAACAACCAAAACCTTCCAAAGAAGCCACAGCAAATTATGGAGCCCAGTTTTCTGTTAATTCTTCTTTATGTGATGCAGACTTAAAACTATAGCAGTTTAGGAAGTTTTCACAGAAACTTGGACAGGGAGAAAGGAGCGCAATTTGACCAGAGCAGGAAATGGGGAGGAAACAAGCCAGGAGGATGTGACTGAGATCAGAAACCTGCTGCCTGGGAACTGGGAATGGCAGGCAAAGAGGCTTGGACCAGGTCACAGAGATCAGGAGGGAGTCAGAAAGTCAGTCTGGCTGCGGTGGAGCCAAGATGCAGGATTTCTGTGGTCTGTTTGCTGGCAGCAAGCATCTGTGACACTGATAATCAAATACATGCTTTGTCTTCTAGCCACGGCTGCCGGTGGAAGGCCATCTATTGCTGCTGCTTGTTACAAACAAGGGTGGTCACGTAGAGTCAGACATGCTATAAGGTATGATTTCTGTGTTTTCAGGGTTTAAAAAGTAGTCTTAGATGTCTTTATATCAAGTAACATCAAGACTGCAAAGTCAAGTATTGAAAAATGCAAAATTAAAGTTAATTAAAGTTAAAATTAAAAAAAATACAGTCCTTTCCTCCAAATCAAGCATTATCTAATATAGAGCATAATCAGGTATTTATTTTTTCCCCATAGGGTCATTCACACAGATATAATGTAAAATAAAAGTAGTAGTATGTACACATTGCTTACATTTTCTACAATGGAAAGGGTCTGCAAGGTAATGATTCCCCTGCTCTTGCAAATCTGCCAAAACCTGCAGGGCAGAGCATTGGAAGCTTTTTAAAATTGCTGGCATGCTCACACACAGCTGAAACGCAGCTAATGCGAGGCCATTCAATGCCATATACTTAAAATCTTGAAAAGTGACCTGTCTGGTGTACTTGCCCAAAGCTAATTCTAGCCCATGGAGAAGCAGGCAAGCTGCTTCTGCAGTACTAAATTTCTTCTCTGTAATCACTCGAACAAAGACTGCTGTGTGAGACTTTCTGCCTAATGGTAGTCACTTTATATTCTGTCTCTATACGTGCTCTTTCTGTGCTCAGCTCTTTCTGTGGTTTCAGTTTGCAGCATAGCCAATGCAGCTAATGGCTTTTTTTCTGAATGGGATGCTTTTCTTGGTTTAACTGATGTTCTTCTGTTTAGCAAATCCCCTCCTTTTTCAATTCTGTTTAATAGAAGGAAAATGTCCTGGGAATAGCTACACATATAACCATCAGTGACATGCCAAGGAAAGGTACATACAAGAAAAAGGCAGTCTATTGCATAGTTGGTTTTTTTTATTTGATATGTGTACTTGAAGCAGTGAGACCTTACATGCAGAAAGACGCCCTTTTCTCTTAGCACATTTTATTTTATGTTGAGGAAACTGGCATTTTCTTAACCATTTGGGTAATTACATAGGCAAAACACCAAATATAATTAAGAATGTATTTATTGAGAGATAGTACTTAAGAATGAGGAGATAGTTCAGCTGCCAAATTACCAGGTTGTGTTTGCTTGAAGCACCTTCAAGTGGAAGATTCTACTAGAAATGCACAGGTAAGTTAAAACCTGCTGCTTTGGTAAAAAAACCCGCTACATAGCATAGATTGTGAAAAGTTAGCAAACTGAAGTTTAACTGAAGGATTGTAAATGAATGGTTCATAAAAATGGTATGCTGGTTTATCTGCATTCATACCACAGTCTGTAATGACATATTAAACAGTTAATTACTCACCACTCCTAATTTTTTTTTAACAACAGCACCTTTTCAAATAAAAAATATGCTTTGTGTTTTTAGCCTGCCTTAAAGCATTTTTAAAATGTTTCTGTTCCTTCTCTTAGTTTGATTGTTTACAATCATAGGAAACACTTTGTAATGTTATATTTAAAAATATAGAAAATATTCTTGTGCTGACACTATGCATCAGAAAGTTGTGTATTCATAAGTACGTTAAAGGATATAAATTTAGATATGTAAAAATTAGACACGTAGTAAAGTGTTAAAAATTTATTGTTCATTTGTACAGACACACAATACCTGCATATTGCTTCAAAAAAAAGGAAAAAAAAAAGAGGCTAATGGAAAAGAAGTAAATCTTTGTTGTGATGATGATGTTGGGTATTCAATTTCTGAATTAACTGATTTCCAAGAGTTCAAAACTTTATCTCAATATGCTCTAGGTTTTTAATGCTTCTCTCTTAAAAGTATTATGTGAAAAGGGCAGCTGCCTGTAATGTATGCAGCATCTTTAACTTTTGGTAATATGTGTGGTATAGTTATCTGGAAAGATGGTCTGTGTACAGAATGAGTTTTAGCATTACTGAGTTTAGAAAACTGTGTTTTGGAGAATGCTTGTACGATAAAGAATGAATTTGTTTACTGCTACGTGGTAATTTATAGTTAAATTAAAAAAATTCTGTTATTTGATTGGAAGTTAATAAAAGAGAATTAGTACTGTATACTCAAATGATCAGAAGAAATCAGAATTGAAACTCAGAAAAAAGCTTTCTATCATCTGTTTCTTTTCTGAGCTTTTGAAAAGGCTCTCAAAATAGTCCATGAAATTAAAAAAAAATCTTGCTACTATGATAATTGATAGCTCCTAAAAAAATCTAGGAACACTAAAACTGATGGATTTGATGGGGAGAAAGAGGGTAAATATGCAATTTTCTTTTTGTTTACTGCATATTTATTCATTTTCTTTGATGGTGTTTTGTACTTACTGTTCTATTGATTAGCATAATAGCAGCATTGTCATGCAGTGCTTTAGGGAGAGCACACTGTGTTCTTGCCTTGCCTCTGGAAAGGGGATTTGTCTAGATCAGTGTCTCGTGTTGAGTAGGTAGGAGGCTGAAATATGTGTACGGAAGAAGAAGACAGAATGGAGAAGTAGACATCAGCACGGTCTGTTCAGAAGATCTCTCCCACAAAGATAAATTGAACACTATAAAAAACTGAGGGTTTAAAGGATGATGTGTCTTAATTTTTAAAGGTGATTTAAAAGTTAAAGTTTTCTGAGCAGAATGAAAGATGAATATATTATGACAGGACTTAAAGCCTGTGCTGACAGCACTTCTTTGTAACCAGATACTACAGGTCCATACGCTGAGCAGCTACCACAGAGTAGCAAATGTTGAATTTCACATCCTGGTGTATCCCACAGTAATTTGTTTGCTTACACTGTCCTTAAGAATGTAAAACCATTCATCTGGTTTTCACAATGGAATTTTACATGACATCTGCATGTCTAATCATAAAGACACTAATTTGGTACGAAAACATCACACGGCCAGCTACTACTCACATCCTGGGGAAAAAAATTGCACCAAAACAAAAGAAGTATTTGATAGCTTGGGTTTGCTTGGTTTTTTTCCCCTCTAAAAGCTACAGATCCTTTTCTGCCTGTAGTATTTTGCATCTGAATATGTATAAATATATTTGCATATCTGCTAATCGGAAAGATTCCCGATTATATGACTGTTGTATGCATTGCACCTACTCACCAGTTTTGCTATGAAAAAAATCAGCTTGTAGTATGCCAGTAAATACCTTGTGTTGGTTTCAAGTAATGGTAGTCATTTTTACAGGACGGTTGGGTTTGCTTGCCCTTGTTTCAGATAGGGAATTTTGATTTTTTTCCAAATGGCTAGAAATCTCTAGCTTTAGCCGTGCCTAACATAAGATAGTAACTTCATTAGATAATATGTACATATAATCGTGCACTCTTAACTGTAAAACTACATTCCGTGTCACTGGATACATATGCTTCAGCTGCTTGTTTTAGAAAAGTGTTAATAAGTTAATACATTTTTCTGCTTAGTGATCAGTTTCAGTAGTTAGTTCACAGCTTGTTCAAATATATTTTTTCCCAGCTTGTGCGCGCGCGCGCTCTCTCTCTCTCTGAATTGTTAGACAGTAAAAGGTATGACATTAATGATGCCCTATTGCCTCTGGGCTCCTGCTGCTCAGCTGCAGAAGCCAGGGATGTCCTCCCACACCTCATCCATGATGAATGGCTGGACTTTCTTCCTCTAGCAACAGCACATGTGATACCAGGCAGCGCATGTTGATGCTTGTGCTGTTCGTCAGCTCAGGAATATACTAACAGCCAGATATAGAGCTCTTTGAGGGATACAAGTCAGTAAGTAATACCACCCAGGCTTTTTAATCTAAAAACTCTACTGTGCTGGGACTGGGGACACCTACCCAGTGTCATTATCATCATTCTTCTGCTGTCTTCCTCCGTACAGGAAAAAGCATTTGTGTGTGTGTTGTTTCTCTAGGGGGAAGAGGCACTCACCTGTATGTCCAACAGGTTCTCAGCATCACCTGAGAAGCATTATAGATTTGGTGTGCTCAGGTCCACAGGTCTGTGGTCTGTTCTGGACTCAGTGTTGGTGAGATGGCTGCTTGCAATTACAGGGAGAGGATTGGGTGCCCTGTATGGATATTTCTGTTTCTATACTTGTAAGACTGCATTGGTGGGTCACGTTTATTTTAAACCTAAAGTTTACTTAAAGCTTTAAGTTTCTACACGTGCTAAGTCTTACCTAAGCTGGTGCCATTAAATTCAGATGTTAGAACTGCTGATGCAAACAGATATTACAAACTTTTTAGTCATTTAATTTCACCTTCTTCTTTCACTACTTACAGTTTCATCTTATGATTTTCAGTGGCTATCAGAAACATTTTGATACAGCATGATGACCTGTCATTCTAAAAATGGGAGTATTCAAACAAGTGAACGGAGATCATGCCTCTACTTCAAATTGAGATGCCCCCCTCACATCCCCCATTTTAGCTATAGAGCTACTGTTGATAGGAAGAAGTTAGTGTTTTAAATACAAAATATCTAAAATACATAAAAAGCATCATTTTGGTTTCAACTGCATTGCCAAGCCTAGGATACTCTTGTAGTGATTCTCCATACATAAAGCACTGTTGTTGCCATCAGGGTTGCTTTAAGAATTGAAATGCTTTTGTGAAGCATTTACTTGTGTTTTATTTTGCTATTCAGCTACAAACTAGCCTTTGGTTTATTTTGATTTATTTAGTTTATCCACAAACGTGAGTGCTATATTGCTACAATGGGGAGTAACTGGGAAAATTAAATACAATTACACTTACTGAAATGAGATCCAAATTTCTATCAATGCTTTTATTTTTGCTTAAAGAAACAAAAACTACAAGCAATGAAGAAACTAACCTGTATAAGGTAATAGTTCCTTCTATTTCAACTGGTATTTGAAAATTGTTTTTATTACAGCACAGGTGAAACAACTGTATTCAGCAGTGCTACTGAGAAGGTACAGAAGAGATCAGATGTAATGCTACCACATAGTAAAGAGATTATTTTTTTTTTCTTCCGTGTCTTAGGATAACCAAAGTCTATGTATTAAAATATGCATTTTGATTTGAAAATTAAGAAACCCAGAACAATATTTTAGAAGTTAAATACAAAACAGTAGTAAATATGCAAAATACAGTTGATAAGCAGAGCGATGAGGCAAAAGAAGTAAGTATAATAGTTGATTCTTAAAATGTAATTCTTTGTAATGCTGGGCTTCCCCCCACCCCCTGCATGTAATGTATTGTCAGTCTAAACAGGACAGCTATGCAACATAGTGAGATGGCACTACCTTACACAGTGTAGTTGAATTTAATTACCAAAGCATCAAAAAGGTAATGACACTGGAAGGCCTGATATCTGCATTAATATGTACTAACCATATTGTGTCTGAGGAAAATGAGGTTAAAAAAAATACAGTTTTATGATATACAGTACTTCTTCAGTAAGAGAACTTGTCCAAAGTGAATACATCCTCTTTCAGCACAGATTTCTCGACAATTTCAAACAGTAATGTGAAAACTGTAATTACAGTACAACTGCTAACACCGAGTGATACTTTGGTTAAATACATGTGTTACACATCCGTGTGCAGATATCGGGCATTTCACCATGTTCCAGAAGAGATTTTTTTACCCTGACATATTTATTCAAAAGTTTGTTATGAACCATTGAGATTGAGTTGTTTATTCATTTGATTTATCCATGAGTCTCAGCACTCCTTAAAGAATAGATCAAAACTAGACACTCTACATAGGACCAATAGAGCAGAATTATTCAAGTTCAATGAAATATTACAAAAAAGGCTTCCTTTTTAGGAAAACTCAGCTGTGGTAAAAATATCTACTACAGTGCACTGCACTGTAATAAATATTCAACATAAATTAATAATTTACAAGTACCTGAGCAAGTATACAGAGCACCATAGCACAGCACAGCACCAAAGGCAGTAGCTCAGAATTCTTAAAAATAATGCTGTTTTAAACATTAAAAATTCTAAGTATTGTCATAAAAATGAACTCCAGCTGGAGTTTAAAGATAGTGCAAACTTCTGTCTTCACTTTTTAAAATAAGGGTGTCAGATTTTCTAGTCATTTCACATCAGCAGTGTTGCTGGACCTGGATACCTGTGGTGGATGCTTAGGAGCAGGTCTGTTGGAAAGAAAGAAAATAGCAAATTGTTATTTAAACTTTCATTAGTTCTCACTGCCAACATCATGTTTGAGGCATGAAGATGAATGGTAAAACCTCTTAGAGAGAGTTATCAAAGCTAACGTCAGACACGTAGCATAGGACTCTCATACTGGGAGGAGATCAGACGTGCTACTATCTACACAAGTCCCATCAAGAAGCGTAAGTGGTACCAGCAGACTCCTCTCTTTTTTTTCAGTTCAGGTATTAATTGCTGCTTGGCCAGTGGGATAAGCTAGCTCAATGTTTCAGGTGTTGTTTTTTAAACTTTTTATTTCTTTGGATGCTCATCAATTTTGCACCTGTTCAAAAAGGCTACTTAATGATGTAGAGTAGCACTTGGTTTCAAAAAGTTATAGTAGTCAGTTTGAAATATTATTACTTTCAGAATATCTTACTAGAATGGACAGGCAGGAGCTTAACCAAAGTTTACTCTTGCAGTCTTTTTGCTGGAAGTATTAAGAAACTAACTTGATTCTATTTTTAATTTTTCTAGGCAATCATTAAGTGCCTCACTAGTGGAATTCCTGTAGCTGAAAATACTACTTTTATCTTCCTTGGACCTCACTTTTTATTCGTAGGAAACTGAGGAATATTGGGTAAGAAAATATCATTGACTATGCCCATTAACATTGGGCATAGTTATTTCACTTCCAGATTATGTTCTTTCAACATCCTTTTTTTTCTGTAGTGTACAGTTTGTGTGCTTTCTGAATGTTTTGGGTATTATTTTCAGATTATATAAATTGATGTTCCACTGTGAAATGTGTGAACAGAAAATTGCTTTTATTGGTGGTTGATCTTAACAGCATTCAGTTCTCACCCTAATTCTGTAGGTGGTCTGAGTAGGAACTTTTTTTCTGCAAGAGCTTTGTTTCTCTTGAAACTGGTGCTTATTAACTCTTTTCTTTTGCAAGGAATTGTATTAATTGGGCAGTTTTTGTAAATATACAGTCAGATGCTTACAGTCAAACCTTCATATGTAGTATAAATTCTCATACTTCCGTGGAAGTCAGTGCAATTGTGCTGATATACTCCCAGTGAGAATCAGTCTGATACTGTCTGCTTTTATAGAAGCAAACAGAAAATGGTTGTTGTGTAGCTCTTGGCAATAGTTACAGCAGAGCATGGTTACTCAAGACATTTTAGACCTGTTGTTGAACAAAGTGCTATAAATCAAGCCATTTTGATTAGGAGAACCAACCTTACGGGAGTAACGTGAGGCAGAGCTTTTGTGTGTCCAGGCACTGCTGTGCATGCACTGTTATAGCGCGCTTTGTTCAGAGGGTCTGCTGGTAGAGGCTTCCGAGGAGGGTTTGGTTTGTGGTTTTCCTATTATAAAACATAAGATCATATTAGTCTTTGGATTTGACATAACATACTTAACATAGCAACAACTGAGTTAAATTGAAGATAAGTTCGGAGTAGCTGTGACCAGATATATTTAAATGAGTAAGCCATAACTTGTTTTTAATAAACAGGCACTTAAATTTTAAAACAAAGGTTTAATACTATATTTTAATGATTTTGTTTCTTTTGATTCTTTTCTCCAAAAATACTGGGTGCATCTATACTGGAATTAATGATTAATTGGTTGTAAATGAAAACAACATAGACTGAATACATAACATTGTAAAAGTAGTTATATAGAAATACGGAAATAGTAGAAATGACTTTAAAATGCAAATTCAGATGACCACAGAAAAAAAACTGCTCAAGTCCAGTTTGAATTGGGAGCATCTGTGGAATTTTTTTTAGAGACGGTGCTGTGCTTTCATTCCGTGGAATTAAATGATTCATTAATAAAGAACAGAAGTCATCTGCTGTCAGGCATGAGCTAATGTCTCTTCTGTGTGGTCCTTGAAACACTGTAAACATGGTAAAATGTCTGTTTGTGGTCTTCATTTTGAAGAACTGGGATAGATTAAGTGACTTGCTCAGGGCACACAAAAACTCACTTCAGATCCTTTTACTATTTGAACTGCATAGTCATGCTTTTTCTGAGTAATTTTACTTTTTACTATTAGTTTGCCATAACTATCATTAGCAAAGTTGATGAAAAAGAAACAAGAAGAGCTTACAAGCATAATCTAGTTAAAGATCCCCTGAAAGATGTAATCAAAACAAGCAGAGGCATGAATTGCTCATGAATAAAGTACAATTTTCCATGATTTGTTCTGAGCATCCCTTTGTTTTCTTACTTTTCGTGGCAAATGTTTGCTCTTTGAAGAAGAAAATGCAGGTTGACTATCAGTAGGCATTTTGATAAAGAAGAAAATACAGAGCTTAAGTAAACCTTGTATGGTCATTTCAAATTTACCACAAACTACATTTTAAAGCTGTATACAATGTCCCTTTTCTTTTTCACTATTGGCATAACATGTACTAGTTCTTGAGTGAATGAGAAATAGCAACTTGAAAAAATTTATTTTAACTTAATGTTGTAGCCAAATCTCTCATTCAATACAAAAATTAGTCTTGACTGTCATCCAGAAGAACTTCTTCCACTATAAAACAAAATAAACATTTTGCTATAAGACGCTTGTCTGTGAGCTCTGTCTTTGGGGGGAAAAAAAAACCTGCAAATATTCTTGAAATAATCAAGCCTGGCAAATGATGAAATAAACAGCATGCTTGTAAATACTCTATGTTGCTTTCTCTCATAGGGCTATCCTGTTGAAAGTCACAGAGTTTAATTAAACACTAGCAAAGGAAGTTCTTCAAAACACAATCATTTCCCATGATACAGAACTAGAACCTTAAAACTATTAAGAGAAGAGATCTTACCATCAGGATTTCTTAACCGAAGTTTACTTTGTGCACTAAATTTCTTACACAATGAAATCTTAATGTGTGTGTTTTGAAGTGAAATATTCCAGTTTGGAACAAGTTAGATCACAGCAGAAACTCATACTTTTTAAATAACTGAATTATCTCTACAGTAAAATATAAATTTAAGTTGCTTCTGTAATAATTTTGTTAAAAGTCATAATGTTTATTACATGGGAGAGTATATGCATCATCACCTCGAGTGTGACAGCATTTAAAAAAAAAGTTGTAACAAACACACAAAAATCAGCATTATAAAGACAGCAAACAACAAATGCATCTTTGAACACCATAAAGCCTTTATTCCCTTGACTGCCTTCATAGAAGTGGCCTTTTCCTTCGAGTACTTTTACATGATTAATCACATGAATTAGTCTGATCAGATGAGTATTCAGCTGTTTGCTTGATCAGTCCCTAATTTTATTGCATGATTTGTATTTACTCTTCACTTGGCAGAATGCTTAGGTACCATAATTGGGAAAAGGATCCAATCCAGGCTCAGCAGTCTAGAGAAACAAAGGTCTGAAGAGCTTAAGATCTGGTAAGGATGAATGAACAAAAAGAGAGGAGAACTGTCCTTGTTTCTTTGTTTGTGTTTATTAGCTGCATCCCATGTCCAATCACCACCTGCAACACCTGATAGTAGGGAAAGATTGACTTTCTGAGAAGCTTAGAGCAGCTAAGTACTAATGGGACCCTATCAGTTGCTTTTTTTCCCCTCTTTTTGCAGGGGAAGCTGGCTGAAATGGCTAATCCATATGTGCTGATCTAGAACAGTTCTTCAGCTGTGGAGTGAGCATCGTCTCACGGCTGAGCATTAAGATAATCTTTGATGCCTAAGCCAAACTAATTCTTTAGGCCCTCTTATTCCACAAGAAACATCCACGTGAGGAAGTATGTTGAAACAGCAATTACACTATAAATATAACTCTGATGGGTATGCAAGCCCAACACCTGATTTCTTCTTTGTCTCTTTGTTTTTTTTTTTTTTTTTTTTTTCTAGAGCTCATTAAAATGTTATCCTTGAGTTAATATTCTTAAGGAGGAACCAGCAAAGTGGCTTGACAGAAAGTCTAATGTGGCAAGCTGGTAAGACACGGTAAAAGAAAGGAGGAAAAAAAAAAAGGAGGGAATTCAGATAAAAATGGAGATGGAGAATGTGTAATGGCTGAGATGAAGCAATATGGAGAGGCACTTCATAGAAAGGAGATGCCAGCACTGGAAAATTCCACCAGGAAAACATACGTCCTTAGAAGCAGAGGAAAAACATTTGAAGAAATAAATCCCCTCCCCTAAACTGATTACAGGATGGTCTTTTATATTCTTTATGTGCCACAGGAGAATCCAAATTGATACAGCTTTGTATGTTAACATGCGTGGAAACTTGCTGCAGCCTCTGATGTCCTGGCAAGTCCGTAGCACAGTTCATAGCACCACCATGGCTGTGCTTCCCTGCTTCATCTCTCTCTCTCCTTTCTCCCAGCCCATTTTTTCCCCTACGGAGCTTCAGCTCTTCAATATGGTTTATGGATGGATTTCTTTGTCTGGTTTTATATCAACAACTTAGCATTTAATGCATTCGGTCTCTGTCTGTATTTGGGGAAATACTGTTTTAAACATTGTCATGATCTCTTTTTACAGCTCTGCTAGGAAGAAAAACATAATTCTCATATTAAGCAGCTACAAAGACATCAGGTGCATGAAGCTTTAATTTTTTTCACTGATTTCTTTCCACTGATTTTTAAGTAAGCAAGTGGAAGAAGGTTTTTGCCTGAAATACACTGGGTGAGAAGGGGTGTTTTCCTCAATCTATTTAGATGGGAACTTAATTTGTGTTAGCCCTCTGTGTCTAAAGCCAGTCTGAGGTGTCACAGGAGAGGTATTCACAGGAATAACTGTGGCAGAATGAGCAGAAGGTGAGCCCGGCTCAGTCTTACTAGGGGAAAAGTAAAAATACAAAGCTATATTTCCTGTAATAAGGATGACCTGTAAAATATCAGATGTATTTTGGTAATAAGATGATGACACTATCAGAGGCAGCAACTGAATGCTAACAGTAACAAAACCAAGTGGAAGCGATCAAATCAGACAGAATGCATGGACTGAACCCACCGTTAGTATAAACCTGCACAGTTTCCTTGATTTCAACGGTGCTGTGCTGATTTATACTGACTGTGAATCTGGCCTGTAAATAAAGTATGTTTGCCTTGTGAGAGCATCTTAAAATAGAAAAAGCTGTTTATCAGCCAAAAGATTGTTAAATATTAAACTTGGCAACGGTACATTTGCTAAGTGGTTTTTTTGTTTGGGTTTTGTTGTCGTTGTGGGTTTTTTTTACTATTTTACTTATATCTGAAAGGAAATTTTATAGCAAAATAATAATCCATTCATTGCTGTCTCAACAGCCACTAGAAGGGAAAAGAGTTGTCTTAGAGTCTACTTAGTATGTTGTGCCTTAGCTATCCACTGCTCTAAGCCCAGAGGCAGCAGGAAAGTAGCTCGCGCTTAAATACAGCTCTCAGAAGGGAGCAGAAGGAGGCAGTGGTGAAGCCATAGAAACAGTGAATAGTTTCAGATACTCTTCTTCAGCACTATAGCATCTGGATCATATTATGAATGTAGCAATGATTTTTAAAGTTCTTCCTCTTGATGACCTGATGGATGCACTTCCAAGAGAGTGCTGAAGCAATACATCAAGTAGTATCTATATAAACTAGACCAAAACTATTCTCAAGTTAATTTCCTTCTTCCAAGCTTTGAGGGAGTAAAATTGTTAAGTTCAGAAGAAAAGATTTTCTTCCCATACAGTGTTTTCTGTGTCCCTAGGATACAAAAAGTAGCTATTTCTGACAATCTTGAATTGAGGCTATGGACATAATTTTGAAAGAAGCCACTCTTGCTTATTCACTAGGTTGCCTTGAGTTGATCCCCTGTTTGTCCTACTTCTGTTTCATGCAGCAACTGAAAATTGAAAACAGCGATATTTTGCTTGATGGAGTAACCGTCACAATTATATTAAGCTGCCAAACTGAAAAGCTTTTTGGCAGTTTCAGATCTGTCAGTCTTTGGTAATGATAGTACTAGAGATCTGGTATTCTACCTTGCACTTTATGTGGGATTTGAAGGGGAGGGCACTTAGGAACATGAATTGTAGTGGTGCATTGGGCAGGCAGCTTTGATGTGCAATGACAGGCTGGGGCAGACACATGCACCATCAGAATGAGAAATGGTTACTTTTTCTTGGAAAGCCTTTTCTCCATCTGTCTTCTGCTAGCGGGAGACAGTGTACGCTTGTAAATTGCTAGATAAGAAGAAATAGAAGAAACTTTTTTTTTTTTTTTTGTAAAAGGAACCATTTGATTAAGAAACAGAAAAGTGTTTGTACTTAAAATCTTAACTTTAACCACTGTGAAATATGCAGAATGTTTTAAGGAATACAAGACAAAACCATTGGAGCTAAAGACCAAAGCGACACAAACAAATACTACTTCAGATTTCCTATAAAATTGATTTTAGAAAGAATCGGTATTTCTCATTTCCCCTGAGACGGAAAATAAATGACAAGCAAGGTGGAAAAGGGAAGAAATAAACTGGCCGCACTCATAAGAGTTGGTCTAACCTGAGTGATTCAGTGTTCAGACTAGATAGACTTTTTCTGTTGTCATAATACATAAGCACACTGCCATGGCAGCTCAGCACTGTCTCATCCCTTTTTGTTTCTGTGTTCTTTTTACAACCACTTTTCAAAGCACTGCACCGCAGCAACTGTTTATCATAGCCATATCCTCCTATAAATCATTGGGAAAGTGTCTCGGTGTAGCTCACAAGGTTGCTGCTGGTGAAGAAGGTGCTCTGTCCTTGGACATCTTAGTTAGGTTACAGATAGGGACAGTCACTCAAGACACAGCTATTTGAGTACAGATTTGCAGTATGTGCATCCAAATCAATGTGATACTCATTTAAGGTAGCTTGGTGATAACGACGTTGGCTTCATTTTAATCTGGCACTATATCCAGAATAGCACAATGTCTACAAAACAGAAATAGCTGGCTGCCTGATTCCTTTGCTTAGATACAGTCACGCTACAAATGCAACCAAAAGAGAGAAGCCAGTGACAAGAAAAGGGTCAATTTAATACAGACAACTGCACAGACAACTTCATCTACCCTGAACATCACCTTGAGATGCATCTTATTACAAAAAAAAGGGTTACCAGCTCTATTTAAACATTGCAATGAAAGGTACATCTGCATGAAATAGTGTGGGTAATTACAAGTCTGCTTTTCAGATCTGTGCTCTGGGAAAAAAAAAAGCAATTCATACACCCCTCGGCAGAACAGAAGCACATCAAGCTAATATACCTTTTGCTCTTGCTCAAGACATCTGCAACTTGACTTCCTAAACTGTATCACTGTATTTGGTACCTTGCTAACAAGCACTACAGTTTCCCCTCTGGTTGGGCAGCTGGCAAGGTGAGCCTGTGTTTGCCTGTAGTATGGAGCTTGTTTATTCTGTTGTGTCTTTCGCGTCGTCAAAAGGGAGTTCAGGATCCTAAGTTTTAGGATCACAGCCTCAGTCAGCATAAACCAATATAACCTTCATGAGCAAAATGGGAACTTAAGGTATCTTTATGAAATTATCTACACCGCATTTCTAAACTTGTACAAAGTATAAAGGAAATACTGTGGAAAAAGACCAGTATGAAAGATGAGAAAACACTTCATTCCTATTCACCACATGCAGATAAACACACTCTAAATATTAAATAGAAGAGAAACTAAAAGAAAATCAGTGGTCACCTGGGTGAACCTCAGTGAAGGGTTAGCTGGCAAGGGTCTTTCAGGCACAGCATGATGACATGGCAGCTGGGGAAGGGGTGGAAGGACTCGCTGCGGTGTTTTTAATTGTGACAAATTGTGTGTCTTCACGGGGTTACTAATGTCGATGATCTGATATGGCAGTGGTCGTCTTGGACCATCTCTCTAAAAAAACAACCCCACCCCAACAAAAAGTTATAAGCATCAAGAGTTGACATAAGCATTACTACTTTAAAATCTATGTTATTCACTTGCTTTTCTCTTCTACTCTGCTTTCACCTACCTTCAACACCTCTGCAACCAGAGAAGCAATTAACAGCTTCCAGAGTCCTACTCAAGCACTAATCCTTCACCATTTACCTGTACTGTTCTGGTGTAAGCCGGCTGGCTCTATCCTGGCGACTAAACTATTTCTTTCCTGCACTTGACATCTCCACCTGTCTAAAACTTGGAAGCCATAAATGTATTTTGAAACCTACATCTTCTCTCATTTTACATACCGTTAGTTCTACATGATATTAAGATCATGTAATAATTGTGTTATAATAAATTACTTAAATAAGATCCAAAATATATAATAGGCTTTTTTCTCCCCCCCCCCTTTTTTTTTTTTTAACTATTTAGGGACTCACTTTTTGTATGTTTGTATTTTGTGGCTTCATGATGAGATTTTTACTGAGAGACGTGGTATGAACATGACTAGGCTCAGATGAACTGGAAGGTCTTGCTGGACTCACAGACCTGTAATACAAACATATATTTGTTGAACGCAACATTCTACTTTATAACATTTTTTTAAACAGTAGCCTCTTTTCAGAATGAGATTTTGCAAGGACTTTCTGACTTTTTATAGTAAACAAGGAAAGTAAAAATTGTCTAGTGCTCCTGCAAGAATAAAAATAAATATTGATTTTTTGAAAACCAGTAGTCTGTTAAATTAGCTTCTGCAATCTGTGGAAATGCAGCTTTGTAACACCCAAGAGACTATTCTAATGAATCTAGCATTTAAACAGTAATGACCTCAAATATAAAAGTTTCAGCTCACCTGACTGAGTTTAGATAAAAGGCCATGCAATGTAATGAAACTATTTCAAGCAAATGAAAATAAAGGTAATATTTCCTTCACTTCTTAATTTTTTCTCACAAAAGAAAAGATATATATAGTTAAACCAAAACCTACATTATTTACTAACAATCAATAAAGTTAAACTAAACCAGGAAAAACACCGCGGTTAACACTTGGTGAATATTTTTGTTAAGGCTGGCTCTTTCTAACATATTCACACCATTCTGTGATGAATAGAACTGTGATGAAGATGAGAGCTGCCATGTTTACAGCTACTTTCTACTAGAATCTATCAGAGTATAATTAGGGAAAATGATCATACCTTAGTTTCTCTATTGTTGTCTTTTTACTTGTAAACAACCATCTCATGAAAGTCTTCCTTTTCAGATACATGATTGATCCAGCAAAAATAAGGCACAGAATGGTTATCAACACTCCTATGGTTAAACTCTTATTATCTGCAACAAAACACATTGAGTTAACTTCTATTAAGAGCCATCTTTACTGAAATGTGTTATGTGGATGGAGCAGGACATTGCTGCCTGGCCCGGGTTTCTAACTGCAATGCAGGTGAAGTGAACGAACTATGAATTAAAGACTAATAAACTCTTATTTCTTCTATCCTGATGCTTGAATTTTGCTCTGTTTTAAAGTTATTTAACATTGGGGAAAAATTGGTTAAAATATAACGTTGTAGGTCCCTTCCAACTGAACTATTCTATTCTATTCTAGTCAGGTATCTGGGTCCAATCATGAATATCTCCATGTACTCTCTCTGCACCTATGCTGAAGTTCTGCTTAGGTTGTGACCTGCAAACGGGGCCATAAGGTGTATGGGCTGTCGGCCTCATCCAGACACCCACAGGGTGATGGCTGTAGCAGTGCCGACTGGCACCTTCTTCATGGGCTGCCTGCTGCCTGGGTGGGAGGGAGACAGAGGCTGAGGGGGAGAGAAAAGGGACAGAAATGCCTAGATCATGGTTTGGTAAAGTGCAAACTTTTAAATATTCTGTCCCTCAAACATAAGCAGTAACACTAGCTCCTTTATAACCAGATTTTAAGGGTTTCATTGTGCTTTAGCACTGGGCAAACAGTCTGAAATCTGGACTACTGTGGTCCAGCCCAGATGGCTGTCAAGTCCAATCTGGAGGCAAGCGAGGAGCCGAAGGAAAGCCTCCAGCAACGGTGTTGTAAGCTCTCAGAGGGATGCTCTGCTTAGCAAGGGGCTGCAGCCTTCTGTACTTGTTCCAGTTTTCAGAGTGCTTTAAGCTGCTTTAAGTACCTTGCTGGGACCTAAGTGAGGCACAATAGTGAGACGAACCCTGACTAGATGACTTGCAGCTGAAAGAAAGGAAGAGGTAAGCAGCAGCTCTGATCATTATGGGTATGTGATATGATCATTGCCTGGAGGAGAGGATGTTGTGATTCTTCAGGACTGCTGACCTAAAAAATGCACACTCCCACAGTAGTAGAAACATCTTTAATCTTTGCTCTGGTAACCTATCATCACTGTCTCAGTCTTATCCTGATTGATTTTCAGCCAGCTGGCTCTCATCTGCTGGCCTAAACTCACCGGGACGCTGGTGAACACAGTCAGCAACACTGACTGAACAAACTACACGTGGGGCTTGATGGGGCATGAAGTGCTATACTTTTTACCTTATAGCACTGCAGAATAATAAATACCTCACCATCTCTAAAAGATTAATAAAATTAATAAGCTAAGATAATGCAATTTAAATTAATTAACTTCTCTACCTAACAAATATTTAGGGCTTCTTTGTAAGAAAAATACAGAGTGTCAAACACATACGTTTATTCTAAGTCAGTTGGGTAAAATCAGTTACTAAATACTGAGACCATGTGCCTTGTTTGACTAAGATGGAATTATTTTATTGACCTAATCCTTCTGTATTTTGATTTAGAGATGTGCAAACTACTTGGATCATAATCCAAACCACCTCATCAAGTGTTCATATTTAAATCCAAGTGTCAGTGATAGCAAATTAGGTCCTCTAGCAATTTCCATATTTGTTTATTCCCAGTATTACTGAATGTAGCACTGTCTTTACAGAAAAATGGTGAAACTACAACACTCTCTTAAACTATTGTTAAAGCAATTTTCTGTTAAATTGAAGTGTTGGCTTCCAAAACACAAAGTGCAAGAATTATCAGAGATGTCCTATATTTGTCTTCTCCAGTTAGCATTTTCTACGCAGCACATTATTATATTATATTTTGTAGCTCTTTAGATACTTAGCTTTCAGGTAAGCTGAAAAAGGACTATAATGCTTTAGAGCAAATCTTAAAAGAAAACATTTAACACACAAGTAATCACACTTGTTCAGTGCCTGAGCACAGTTTCTTTGCTATCTTACTGACTGGTAGGTATTTAAAAAAAAAGATCTTTCAACAGTGAAATCCTAATGTGAAGCTTTGTCATGGAAATGACTGTGATGTCATCAATCCAGTATTACAATTCACTGCAGGATCTGGCATGTAAAGAATACAGTCCATTTTGGTTTTGAATAGCATTATTCATATGAAAACATGCAGATCATTTTCCAGCAAGTTTTAGTTTATATATGTATATGCGAGTAGACTGCTTGTCCTGTCCCTTGCTCAGACATAAATCAGAAACATCTCTATGGAAGTCACTAAAGTTACAGTACTCTGGAGAAAAATTGGCATGTGATGATTATCAAATCCTATAAAATTCACAATGTGTAGAAATAATTCTTTCTGAGGTTGGCCAAAGGTGAAGTAAGATACTATAGCCAATGTTCTGAACAAGGGGAAATTGAAATACAAATTACAGAAAATGCACGTCTCCTACTATTATCATATGTGAGGGCAACATCTGGTAAATGTGTTGAAGCTATCTATAAAATATACTTTTAATCTGATATGGTCAGAAATCTGCTCTTTTCCACAATACAAAAGATCCTCCTTAGAAGCACAATATCAAATATATTTTTGTTTTTTGATTATGCAATAATTTTGCATTTATAATCATTGCAATATCCACTCTTCATTAGGCACACAACTACAGAAGCAGGTTATGTGTACAGTAAGATAGTTCTATCCTGATGCGCTCAGTGGAGGACACCGGAGCTTGGCATATCTCAAGGTGAATCCAAGAGTACTGCAACATTCATCTGCCATGGTAACAGGATTAGCTCAAGTGTGGGAGTTAGCTCCTCATCCTCGGCTTAAATCAATACCATTTGCTGCTTATTACAGTGAGCTACTAAACTTGACCATGTATCCTGAAAAAAAAAGAAAGGCAAAGAGAAAGGCACAAAGAAAGAAAGGCGCAAAGAAAGAAAGGCAAAGAAAAGAACCCACCAGGACCGCTGTGCCTTTAGTTATGCAAGAAAATTGATGCACTCAGCTAGCCTTGGTTTTGCTTCACTAAATTTTCAAGTCGGTGCCAATGCGTTTGGATTAAGCTATTTGATTTACTGACTTATTTCCCAATCTTGTAAGCTCATTGCTTACAAGACACTTTGTATTTCCACTCTTTATCATGAAAACAACAAGTAAAGCATGAATTACTACTAACCTGCTTGCCTAATTGGTCCACTGTCCATGCTGCCACCAAACCCTGGCTTGTCACAGTAGGGGGGGGCCCAGTCAGCCTCGCAGTGACAGTTCTTTTTATTGTTGCAGACCTGCAAAACAAGACAAATGACCTGACATGAAAAGGATTACCCTATACATCTGAGAACAGCAGTGGCTGATAAGGCCTCCTAATCAGATAGTGACACATCTGAAAGAATTAAAACTTATAGAAGAAAAGAGATGTAGTGGTGTCTGCCTATTGGCACAACTAAGATGGCATAGAGCAAGTCTGAGTGCAAGACACCACGGAGCAACAAGGATCCTAAGAAAAGCATTATTTATTTGGCAGGTAATTGTTTGAGTTCTACCAGCTGACAACTTCAATAATGTAAGGATAATCACACAACTCTTAAGTCTTATTCTCTCTTTGCCTCCAGCAGCATTATCTGCTTTCTAACTTCTGTTCCTTCTGCCTTCATAGGAACAAGAGTCCCTCTACGCTGTTAATGCTGTAAAGCTTTGTCACCCCACTTGAACACTCCTATCCATCAAGGGCTTGCACTAGCCTGAATTCTGATTTTTCCACTGCTCAGATCCCCCAGCTCTAAGATGAACCAGTTGCTGGAAGAACATGGAATCAGGGCTGAGGAAACCCTCCCTTTGATATGACATCTGCACTGTCTGTAAAGATACAGTCCTCAGTGTTCTGGTGGTTTTAATCTGAGTTAAGGAACAACTAGCAAGACCTGATTTACCAAATGCTCCCTGCGGAATAAGAGAGCTCCAAAGGCCTAGAGTCCATCATTAACATCAGCCTGTTCCCCCTGCACAGAGCAGAAGGAGCCGGTAGACTCATGGCTTTTTCCTCAGGAGGTCCCACAGTCCCAAACACCCATCAAAAGAAGGACTGCTTTTTATTTCCTTTTGCTACCACCCAAGCAGTGGCTATGTGACTAATACAGAGGCTAAAGCTCCATGCTGTATCGACAGAATACATGAACTGAACGGGCCAAAAATTTTGTTGCACAGGAGAGAGATGGCACAGTTACATGTAGATGCTCAAACTGATTTTTGGGCTTAGGGCTAGTTGTCAATATGGTCCTAAATTCTGTGCTAACAAGAAACCACACAATAAATTAATAAATGGGTTTCTCAGTAAGACACTAGTTAGTTCACAGGAGTTTGCAAATATGCATTTTTCTGGCAAGGTCAGCTGGCAGGCTTTCAGAAAGACTATGCTGGTTGTGTCTGCAGAGTATTAAAATATCATTCACACAGCTTTAGACTGGCTATGGTCATGTAAAATGCAAAAAAAAAAAAAGATTTACTTTTCAAAGACAGCAAGATAATTAAAAATATCATTCGTTAAGCATTATTTTTTAAATTAAAGCGCTATGGGAGTTCCCATCTACAATTCCATGAGGTCATTTTTTGCTACCCAGGAGTCACCAGAGGTTCTCCATTGTACAGACATAAAGATGCCAGTCTAAGCTGATGCTCATCCCAGCACAATGATAACATGCAGCACCATCAACGCTGCACGGTTTTTCAAATGTGGGATGATAAAATAAGTTAAAGCAAATTAAAATCCCTCCTCAGGAGAGGACAGAGAATTTCCTATGGCTCTTCCAATGTAGTTGCCACAGCTTTTCACAGAAACAAACAGATCATCAGCAAATCAAGGTTAATAAGGCATAGTTGACATAATTAACATTTTCATAATATAAACGAGGTTTCAAAAGACTTTGATATTATTAAATGATATAATCAAATTTTTCATCCTGCACCACTTTCATACCATGAAACTCATCAATATGGTTTTACTTTATTTTAATACTTTTGGAAATGCTTTTCCATTTGACTCTCAATTCAAATGCATATTTTAACTGTTCTGTATCCACATAGAAACTGTATTTTTTTAAATGTTTATGGGAATTCTTCATGAAGGAAGTTTAGACTTAAAATTGCTTTGAAGATGACAAAATTCCTTTTTATCACAGACTGTTAATTAAGAACAACACAATTACTGCTTGATAAATATTTCTTTGTTAAATAAAAATAATTTCATTTCTTGCAGTTCATATAAGGGACACTGAAAATGGAAATACATAATAAAAAAGTATTGCAGTGACTTTGACCGATACATTACAAACAATCATAGATCCCAAAGCTATTACATAAAATGATTTCTTGTCCAGTGTTTATTGACTGATCATAAAAAAAGTGTTCCTATAATGCTTACTCCACGTCCATGGCACTTTGTTGCACATTTATGTACACCAAAAACACTTGTATTCTGGCACTGGCGATTAAGGCAAATCTGCAAAATAAGAGAAAAAGAGTTTTAATAGGGACAGAACTGCTGGTGCTCACAAGGCATCATGTCCCTCTCTGTATGTCTGCTCATCCATCAATGGTTCTTTTAGCAGTTAAAGATTTCCTAGTCCACATGCTGCATTGACAACGTTACATTGACAAAAAGATAATGACACCAGAATTAGGTGTCGTCTTCTTCTTGTTATGCCTTTGTAAGTCTTTTAGGTCCAAATCTGTGGAAGTTAAATTCTGCTCTTGATTGGCATCCTGGCCAATACTGAATTTCAGACATAGTTCATATTTGGTTGATATGCTGAGCTTGTGTAAATAAACACAGTTTCACTGAAGTGGAACTAGTGGTGAGCTGCTGGGGTTTGGGGTTTTTTTAAGCCAATTTAAAAAACAGTAATATGCATTTTTTCAGGACTGAGCAGGATTCTTCCATGTACCTGATCTGGCTGCATTCATGTCTTCACAGCAGCAGATGATTCCTCAAGGAAAGGTTCAGGTCCCCTCGTGGTGTAAATTAGCATAGTTCTGTTTATATCAATAGTGCAATACTTTTTCATGCTAGTACAGAACTTGGACCCAGGACAGCCTGAATATTTAACTGAGGTCATTGATATATATGGGCTCATCATTGTTCTTCAGCAAAACTGAGACCTTTCTAAGAGTTTTCCCAAGCTAAACAATTTTTTGGTGTCAAATACAAACCAACCATATTTGAAGTGTAATAATAATTCTTATAGGAAATGGAAGTAAACAAATAGCATATGCAGAGTAATAAAATTCAAATTTTTTTGTTTTCCAGTCATTACGGGTAAACTTTACTCTGCCAATATAGGTGAAAATTGAGGTAAAGCAAGATTAGTACCATCTAATAATACCATCAAACAATCAAATGACTGATCAAGATGTCAGTAATGAGAACTTATCCTACCCAAAACTGAAAAAAGAAGAAATTAGGACTGGAATAACTGTTACTATGCTATGTTGACAGAAAAAAAAAAGAAAAAAAATCACTGCACAATTTTGCTCATGTTTAACTGCAGTTCAGTTCAGTAGCACTAAAAGTCAGTCACAATAATTAGCATTAAGCAGGGAATAGTGTTGAAGGAGACGACAGGGATGCTTAATCAGGGCACTTATTCCCTGGGGAGAAGGAAAAATGGAAAGGAAATTAGAGTGAATTGGCATCAACATGCATGCGTGTAGAGAATATGGTTTGATTACAGCAGTATTCACAATTCAAATATTCACAGTGCAGTAGCACACAGAATTTTGATCACATTAAAATGGCTGCATTTCAAATCGTGTATCTTCAGCTTAGAAAACTCAAGAATATTTAAATTCATATTCTTAATCCATAATACAAACGCACTAATGTCCTCAAAGTAAAACATACAATTTCATAAGTATTAGCCTGTGTATTCTATAGTATGTGTGTGTATGATTAGATAGATTAGAAAGATTAAATACTCATTAGTAAAACATAATGGGGTGCTTTCCCAGCATTGAATTTCCTTTGAAAAGACACTTTATAACGGATTGACTTAGAAATGTTGTAAGGGTTGTTTTCCTGTAACAGAACTGTAGTTTCCCTAGGGACGTATTTTAAACCTGTTCCCAATGCAGCGTGATAATCCGACATAATTCAAAAGCATTCAGAAATTCAGAGGCTTACTTGAATTTACCACAAATTATCAAAGCACTTTTTTTTTTTCTTTTTACAAGTATACCCTCAATCCATTGAGGGTATGGAAACCTTCTTCATTTCAATAGTTTTTGGACTCCTTCCCATTCCTCCCCCACTGTAAATTCATGGCTGTCTCCCATCTTTCTCTGTTCCTTTTCTCAGAAAAGAAGAACTAAGAATGAGACAGCCGTATGAAATTTGGACTACATTCACATCGGATAATTCACAAAGTTTGCAAAATATGATTGCAAAAATCAGTTTTGGTGGCTGAACATCAATGGGTTTATATTTTTCTAATAGTGCATAGAGATCGGGCTTTTCCTGCAAGAAAAAAAAAGGGGGAGGAACCATAATCAGCAGGTATAATACATTTTGAAACCTAAAGTGAAGTTAATGACAATTTTGCAATGCCATAGACACTGGGAAAGTGAATACATTGAACTCCTCAGAAATTCATTAACGATCCTGTAATGTATTTTGCTGTACTTATTTTGCAGAAAACCTCTAGCCTACATGGACAGATACTTGGGACTGTCCTCAATAAACCAGTTATAAACTTAAGCAACTTGCATTGCATCTGCAAATCTGCAATCCAGAACAGTGGCCAAAAGAAGAAAGGAGTAAAAATCTGACTCAGTGTGAGCATGAGAAACAATTCTTTTGTGGGAAAAAAAAACGCAAAGCAAAAACCAGTCAGTTTAGTACAAAATACTTTGCAGCATGAGGGTAGTGATGTTCTCCTTGTTTGGGATTATTTCAGAACCTTACTTTTCCATCTTCACACTTGGTTCCTGACAGCACAAGACCAGGATCGGGCATATCATCACCCAAATACACATGGGTACCACGACACAGAATCTTGCCACCTTCCTGAAGTGGGATATTAGTTTCTATGGAAACAGCATTGGTACCAATTACAGGTCGATTTGCTCCCCCTTGACACTGAATTTTTCCACATTTAGCATCTCTGAAGGAAATAAACAAAACGAAAAATCAGTTAAATAATTTTAAATATCATAAGCCCTCTCCCACCACCCTTCCATCTGTTCCTGTGTTTGTAGGAAGAGACCCTACCTGGCTTCACATTTAGCAAAGGAGCTCTTGGAGTCTTTGCCACAGTTGCCGTAAGGATCACCTGCAGAATTGACTCTCTCAAAGCAGATCCCAGGAGCAGGTTTTGCACCTGAAACAAAACCTAATCAGAACTTTCATCTCATACAAGGTGTTTTTAATAATTTTCTTTGAGCTCCACTGATGCTTTAGGGGAAGGTAAGATGTGATCTGCATATTGATGAAGCACAACAAAACAGTTGTGCTGGATCAGCATGCTAATTGAAGAGCCTGAATGTGCAGGTCTTCCACTGCTATTTGTCTCTCTGGGCAATGCTGAGCAATAGACAATACAGAGTTCATTCTCTTTCAGAATTTCTCTAGATGATATCCCTCTCGTGAATCCTCCTAGGACACAAAAACTTTTAGCAAACGCCAAATCTAGTTTGGTGAAGACAAAGGCCAGCTTCTAAGTTAACTCTCTTCTTTTTACAGGAGTCCACATGATTCTAGCAAGAGCACAAGAGCTGAAGCCAAAGAAAATACTTTTCAAGAAAGGCCTTTGTAAGTGCAATTCAGAACAACAAGAAACCAGAAAAAGTCCAGTTGCAAACTAGAGTGCTGTGTGACTGTAAAACCACCAACACATGACATGGCAAAGAGAATATGCTGCTGTTAGCTCAAGCTGGGGAGAAGAAGAGAACCCATCCCCACCTTAACGCTCAGTAAATTCACTCCTGAGAGGAAAGACTGGCTTGAATGAAGGGTCATTTCTACCATAGTGGAAGAAGTAGGAATCTGGGAAGACAGGCAGCATCTGGTTCTTATCTAACATAGCCTTTTATAATGGAGACATGTCCTAACAGCAAAGGAACTTCCCTGATGGGAGTAGTACTGGAAATGTTTGTGCAGACAGATTACTCATTCCTACATTTTAGAAGTTAAAAGGTACTAGTAGAACATCTATTCTAATGTCTTATACAGACAACCTCCTGTCCATTTTTCCCCAGATTATGACCAAGTATTGAATACCTTCTAGGGGAAGATACATGCGTTCATCTGAAATGTCTAAGAGGTGGAGGATCTACTTCCCTGGTTTGACTGTTGCAATGATTAATTAGTCCATGTATTAGAATTTAATCCCTTTGTTTTAATGTGAAGTGTGGATTTTATCTCCAGCCAATAATTGCTGCTCTTTGTAAGACTAAGAGGCCCTTTGCTAGGGCCCTTTACTACCCCATATTTTCTTTCCATGAAGATAATTAATAGCACAATTAAGTCATTGCCAACATTTCAACTACTCCAATAGACAGCCTTGCTTTGAGGAGACGAGGTCATAAGGAGATACACTGGCTAAAACTCTTAACAGATATCTGCTAGATACATTTTTGTACTTTTGATAGGTCAGCCGAACAAAAACAAAAAGAACTGCCAACAAGTGATGTGATAGCCTAAAGGCTGAGAATATACCATTTCTACAGTGTTCCCAGATCTTTAACAGAGACAGAATATCTGAGTTAACGTTACATTTTTTTTCAAATGTTTTGAGCCACTTCCAATGTGTATGCCTCTAACTGTGGGTAAAACATATCATTTATTTAAACCATCCTGAAGATTTCGTTTGAAAGCCTTCAAAGAGGAAGAAGGTTTAGAAAAAAAAAGGGGGACAAATTCCTGGAGAAGAAAATACAAGTATAATTGTAAAACTTCCAGTTAGTGTGGATCTTTTCACTAATAACTTAAAGCTTACAGCCTTAATTATCTGCATTTCACAGCCAGAAGCCTGACTAATATTATATACTGCTGAACAGCAATCTAATGCTATTAAGGAGAAAATATTAAAACTTGGAGAGGCTTAAGATGGCACCCTCTTTTCCTTCTAACATTTTTACATACTGAAACTGGAAAACTCAGAAAGAAAGGCACAGAAGGAACAGAATATGAGCTGCTGGTTCCCTGGAGAGCAGGACAAGAGCTTGAAATTCTTTGGAAGATTACGATCAAGCTTGCTGAGTTCAGAATATTTCTGAAACCTGGAACTATTAAAAGGGACTCATAGAGGATTCTTTCACTTCTTTTCATTAAACCACAAGCAATAATCAAAAAAATCAACAAAAGCATCCAGACAAGGCACTGCGCAAAAAGCAAAAGTAAAATTTCCATTTTGAGCATGTAGATTCCTCCTTGTCTTTCCAGGGCAGGCACACTAACTATTCAGCTTGATACAAACATTAACATGTGCATATACTATGCCAGATTAAGAAGTGAAGGGGAGGAAAGGAAAAAAACCTGCTGTAAGCAAGAGGCCAAGTAAATCTGCTTTTTCTCCCACATCTGCAAAGACCGACTTGCTCAGACCTACCTCGCCAAAGCAATAAGCCCCCCCGCATCTACCACCATCATATGCAATTGCTACGGGTCTCGTTTTTTTTCTTGGCTGGGAGCCTTGTGTCCCATCTAGTTCAGCCAATGGCGTATTATTGCAATGACTGGAGGCTTCCTTGGAGATGTGTCAGCAGCAGCCCAGAGCACAGACACTCCTTCCCCAGAGTGGAGTGGGGCTCCAAAATCTGCCAAAAGGAAAATGAATGCTCATGTCCTGTGCTTTGACTGTAAGGGACCTAACAAAGACATATTAAAAAAATGGTGTTAAAGGGAGAAAGGGCTCACTGAAATGCTAAGAGAGTTTAAGGTATTTATCTTCCTCTTTCACCTGGTGAAACTTTTTTTGTTTGATTGTTTTTTTTGAATGTAGGTGTCAAGTGTGCTACACATGATGGAAAGCAGCCTGCAGGAAAAAGAACACATCTGCAGCATCCTTGCAGGGCTCAGACAGTGAGCTTTAACTCCAACCAATGTTGGAGTGTTTTCTTGACAAGAAAACAGATCTCATGGAGTACCAAAAAATGCTCCCCTGCCAGTCTCAGAGCAGTCTGTGTATGAAAGCACCTGGTACCCAATGATCATCTGCGGCTTGTAAACCAAAATCTAGCTTCAATTTCTGTCTTTGGTATCAAACCAAAACACATTGTTGCTTGGGATTCAGATGGCTGTTCCCTCTCCTGACTGGTTTCTCACAATACCTGGACTTTTTTATAGATGAAAACATATCAGAGTGTAAGAAGCTGAACAGATGGAGCTACCAAAGTTAAAAGGAGGTTTTCAGAGGATGTTTAAGGAAAAGAATTGTAATGTTGTGTTTCTGGAGGAAACCCATTTATCATGATTGCATCATATAAACTGAAGCAGAAAGTCCTGTCTTTCTCTATTTTGCTACCTCTACAGGCAAAGGCAAAATGATTTGTGAAAGATTTCCAGTGGTTATTAAGTGCTTTGAGCTGGATGAGCAGAGTTTATTTCACTTTGCTATTGATAATTATAGTATCGTGACCCTGTAATTAAGGTCCTGTCAGCCTTTCCACGCCAAGCCTTATTCAAGGGATTAAATCAGCCGTTTGAAACTGCAGAAGGTCAAAGCTCACCACTGCCGTTGTCAGCCTGGAGACTTTTTTTTCTCCAAATGTGTATATTGATGAGCCCACTTCTTCTCTATACAGTTGCAAGAAAGAGAGATGTTCTATGCTTTTGGAAGCGATACAGAAATGCTGTGTCATTTCAGATCAGTGCAAGACCTGCTGCAATGAGAAAATACCGTCACGGTTTCGCGAAGGAGAAGAGAGAAATTTCTGACCATGGTGCTGATTCCAAGAACAGAGAAACACCCGATATCAGGATGACAGCAGAAAAGAAAGATATTTCAATTCAGTTCCCAACATTGTCTCAAGACTTATTTAAAAATATTATACAGTGTTTCTGGGTGTAGAGGGGGAAAAAAACCAACCTCCGAGTAACAGACTGAAGTTCTGTCGCTCAGGCTATGCCAACTAGCACCACGAACAACTGTATAAATAAATATAAGCATAAAAATACAGTTCTCTGTCATGTGATTTGCACCTGGATTTTATATCTCATTAATTTTGTTTTACTGCACTGATGATGCAAAGCAAACTTTCCACAAGCTCCCCTTGGCCTCTCTCTTCACCTTGGTGATCCCTGTTGTTAAGGGATCCCTGTGCAGGAGCGAGATGGGGTTGAGCTGTTATTTTTTGCACTTAAGGAGTATCCTAGCTCTCAGTACCTCTGAGAATATGGCTTAATGCCTTTCACATCTCGAAAAGAAAAGGCCTGGCCATAAATCTGTGATGATCAAAATAGTTTGATTTTACTGAATTCAAATCTTTACAGTGCTTGGATAAATCAGTATTTTTGCAAAAAACAGTTAGCAATGGTTTGGTCAGCTAACTTAGATGGGAAGTCTATCTATTTTGCCTATAGGGTTGTACCTGGAAAAAACTGCAAAGCTCTTACAGCAGTGACAGGCCTTTGTAACAAGTATTGACATTGAAATTAAGACTGTTCCTGCCTAAACAAATGGCCATGTCTCTGCAACAAATTTAAGTATGTTCTAATTATTAAGTCAATGCCTGCCATTGGCTCCCCAAAATCATTACTTTTTTTCCCTCTTGGGGAAAAGTAGGAAAACACACTGACAAACATCTCCTTTCCTTCCCTAAAGAAGAATTTTCTTGTCAATGTAGAAAAAGCCATGAGTCTAAAGCTGAGAATCATCTGTTTCTTGGTAATCAATAATTTCTCTTTCTTAAGTAGCTTTATCTGTGTATCTAGTTGCTCCCGGAAAATGCCAGTGGGGTACCAGACATTACACAGATGCATTACTATCGATGTATCTTTCAGTCACACTACTATCAATAGGTCAGATCAGTGCAATTTGATATTTTTGAATATGAAACAAAAAAGGTCACAAGCAATTCATGCATGTTGCTTCTTAAAAAGAAAAATGCCATGAATTAAAGTGAGAGAGAGAGTAGAGAAATTTGTGTGTTCTGGCAATGAACTTGGTCTTTAAGAGGAATTTATGGCTATTTTCAGAGACTGTCCCCAGGTGCTCCTCCACACTTTCACACCAAGCTTTCCATGCTATTGCAGATAGGGAATAGCAAAAAATATTCCTCTATTTGATTTGAATTTATCTGTTGAAATAAAAAACCCCAAGGAAATGCAAGTACTTCTTTCTGGAAACAGGTTCCTATTGCTCAGCCTAATGTAAACAAGCTCTGACAGTGCTCATCATTTTTCTTTAGCTAGACCTAAAAATATGAAGATTGATGTTTATCATTGGGCTACTGGACATCTGTAATCTGATGAATAAAGAAAGATATACAAAAGATTCAATATACTGAATATTATTTTAAGAAAAGTTATTGGATTTTGTTCTGCATGGCTTTCTCCTACTGGGAAGAAGAAAAAAGGAATTAATGTAAAAAATGAACTATGATCTGTTTTCTCTTTACAGTATAGAATTTTTTTAAAAAAACATACAACTACTCCTCCACTCCAACATACACAGTTAAAAACAATTTTAATCAATTGCAACAGTCTGGTAAAAGGTTCAAATGCATCTTTTTGATACGATGTCCAGAGACAACATCTTAGAATATCAAGTCTCTCTTTCTGCTGCAAGCAAGATTGGAAGGAAAGTTTTTTTATCTGTCCCATGATATTTTTCCAACTGCATGGCCCACCTAGCCCTCTTCCCATTCCACCCCGCAACTGCCAGCTCATACTCCAACCAGATATGATCAAGTGGTGGATACTCACATCCCTAGTCTTTAACTCCAGAATATAGGCCTTGGTTTTAGCTTGAACCCTATCTGCTAAACTGTTTGAAGGTTTACTTTACTGGCATTATTTCTAATTTATACTTCCAACAATGTGATCAGAATCAAGCCTTTCAGTTCAAGTTTGGTAATGTCCCATCCTCCCTTTCAAAATCTTTATCCTTGGGTATTCCCAACACAAATAAGGGTATTCCACTTAAAGTCTGTTTGAACTTTGTTCTTAACACAGTAATCTTTCTCATAAGCAGACCACCATAGCCTTGACCACTGGAGACTCCACGCACAGCAGTGCCCATATTGAATAATCCTCCAAAAAGGAAGACAAGACAGAATTAGGGGACCCCGGGGGGGTTGGAGGACGTGCTGTGTTAGGAAACAGACCTGGCAAGGGAGCTGCAGCAATTCAGCTCCCTGACCTTTAGTTGAATTTTTCTCAGCGACTGAAATTATTAACAGTCCTACCAAGTAACTTTCCATGGCATGGGAAACTGGTTCATAAGGAGATTTTGCTTTATACAAGAGAAAATGCCTGTGTGTCCAGGGGATTAAAAATCCCAGTATGACTAAGACTGGAGGCTATAATTGTACATGCCTATATGAGCTCATATTAACTCTACGACGTGAGTGGGATTCGGAGGAGTATATCAGATGCATGGTTTGTTCCACATGGGGAGTTTAATTTTAAACTGGAACTCCTCTAACATGTTCTTATACCCACGTGACCAAGCTAACCTCTCTGCATCAGTGGCATTATTTCTTCAGATCTCTTTAAAACAAAAATTTTGAATGGTCCAAGTCCCTGTGAAGATAACAGATAAATTCCTCAATAGACTTCTGATGAGGGTTTTGACCAAGGGAAACATCTGTGTGTCATTATATTGATACATAAGTTTTGAAACAGAGTTAAAGGCAGAGAGATACTGAATTGAGGGAGGCTAAGGGAGTGGAAAATGTTAGTTTAAAAGAGATAATTAAATATAGCTCTAAATAATGCTTCTCTTCAGGAGAGTTTGAAGTATTTTTCCCTTGTGAGAGGGGGCAAGTGAGATGCTGAAGTGGACATGACTTGTCCCCAGCGATGCTGGAGGCAATAGCAAAATGCTGAGTTAATACTCATATTTCAGTGGAAGGGCCACAGGACGTAACAGAAAGCTGAACACCGTTCCTGGGATATCATCTGTTTAGGATAACCCAAGAACTCATGCTATAAGATTTTTTGCAAAAAGAATGTAAATTCCCATGGGAGAATAAAATCTCCTTCTGCTTCAGTGCATACTCTGCTAAGAGTACTGTCAGGAGGCAGGTTTACAAGGTAACACCAATTAATAAAATACACAAAATGATACAAGAATCTTACGTTAATGTCAAATATTGAACTCTGTTTTGGGGTGTAGACAGACATATATATTTTGCAGATGAGCAATTTAGAGCACAGAAGGAAGCTTACATACCAGTCTGAAAAGGGATGTGATTTCAACCTGTGAGGAGTGTTCAGCACTTTGTAGGATGACATAAGGCCATATCAAAGTCAGTATTAAATGATTTGTCTAAGTTCACATAGCCATTTGCAGCAGTGTTGCAGAATGAACCTAGTTACTGTTGCTCTCTACCTCTTGCTGCAAGAAATGAACACAACTGCAAATCAAGGATAAAATGAATCACAAAATGATTCCCTCATTATTCAGTTCTCCATTTCAGAAAAGAATAGATACAGATTGGTACTGTATGAAATTCCCCAAATCCCTCTATAATCACACGCTTTTTTTTTCAACTCTATCTCATAAACAGATCTCCTGGTTCTCAAACTCACCTTGGCCCCAGAGGGTGATACACTGCTGCTCGTGGGTCTGGCATATGCCGTTGTAGCAATAACCGTCCACCCTGTGGCATGCGTGCCCATCGTGTAGGTACACATTAGCTGGGCAGTGAGGGCTGGCTCCTGTGCAAAACTCTGGCAGATCACAGGAATTACTTGACTCTCTGCAAGAAATCCCCGCTGGTTTTAACTGCAAAACAAACAAAACCCCTTAACTGCTGTAATTCCAATCAATAGGAGTTATGCAGCGGTATAACGCATGCAGCGCATGAACAGCTTTTTCCACTGGCTCTGCACCAACTGACCGCAGAGGACAGTATAAGGATTACACAGCTCTTTAAATACATTTATTTGACACAGGTTGCAAAGGGTTTGGCAGGAAGGAGGGCCAAACTTTTGCAGCTGCAAACATGACTCACGTGGCTCAGGTCAGAAGGTAAATCCAGCCTTTTGTTAGTTTTCAAATATGAACCAAATCTTTCAGTGTGCTTCCTGCAATCATGCCTAAACACACAGGCACAGAAACAGTTTGGGCTGTATTGCAAAGGATGCTCTGTAGCAACGACCAAAAGTCAGACCAGAAACCTTTTCATCCATATGGCTGTAACAACACAGCAGTGACCAGGGCAGCCAGCTGATCATGTAACATTATGTTATCTGTTATGTTATGGCTTGTGAACCCACCAGCCCACCTGACTCTGGATTCAGCTGCCTGACAGCTTCCTGGGATGGAGGTGCATTTCCTCATGGAAATGTCGCTCTGTCATGGGCATCAAGATCTTCTTCAACTTAATTATACAACGAGTCCATGTAACTGTTCCTGTCCTGTCCTGATTTCCCTGGATAACTACATTTTTTCAGAGCTGAAGGCAACCAGTAGGCAATGGTGGAATGTGCCAGTCTGAACATTCACTTATCAACAACAACCACAAAAGATGGGCGTGCTCTGGGAGCAACACTGAATTTTAACTGCATCACCACAGTGCCTTTGGTAAAAAGCAAGAAGACATAAAGATTGATTTTGCTAAAAAGCATTTGCTAGCTGTTTTGACAGCTTGCTGCTACTGAGCTTTTAGGCAGATGCTTGCCACAGACACAATGGAAACTTGCTGAATGCTTTATTAGACCATATGCAAGAGATGGTCTGAGAATTCAAGAAGGCAAATGCCTGCAGCAAGTTGGCTTTTTATAGTACATTAGGAGTCCACAAGACCTGATGATCTGCCATTAAAAATATATATGCTGTTGACAGAATTAATATTTTAAGAGTCTTCCCATAAAAAGAGGGTCCAGCATTTAATGACTGCTTGCCAGAGCACAACATTCATATAAGCGTGAAAAAAATCAAGGCATATAAAAGTTCATGAAAAAAGAAGAGGTTTTGGAAGGGCAAATGAAGTGGCTACAAATAGCACAGACACCATTAAAAAAGTTTGTTGATCTGCTCCTTCAGTAACTTACAGTTTGAGAATTTTTTTAATTGCTTACATGAAATGCAAGTGTCTTAATGCTCAATGATACCAATTTGCTTGTTCTGTATCCTTGCTTACTGCTCTGCAGTTGGGAAGATTATGGAATACTTCCCACCCCACACAGATAAGAAATGTTTCTGTTGGTTCACCTTGCAGTCTTCGCAGCAAAGTCCATGGGCACACACTGCTCCCGGTTTCAAAGTACAGGTAGTTGCATTACAGCACCGGTTTGTACATTCCTAGATGGAGGATAAATTTAGAGCAGACAACTTTCAGTCACAATGAGCTGTAAATCAAGAGGCTGCCTATAGCTCCGCCAAGAAAAGCTAGGCATGAAATAATGAATTATGCATGAAATTCTACAACTTGATCCAAACAGTCTTGTCTGTCCTCAGATTCAACAAGCGCAGTAATTGTAGTAAAACCAGAGAAGCCATTGAGGAAGGCTGGTTTATTATAGCTATGGATCCAATCCCAAACATCACAAACAACTCAAGTATGCTGATACCAATCCTGATACAGTAGTACAGTATTTTATTTCCACAAAAATCAGTGGAATGATTCCCTTGCCTCCTGCGAGGATCCAGGGCCTGTGTTACAGTTACTGAGCATCACCACTACAGCTCTCTATTTTGTGATAGTTGCTCACCAAACTTCTGTATTGCATGGAGACTGGTGGCTGCCACAAAGAAAGATGATGACACTATTCCGTATAATCTCTTATCAGGGTATGCCAGTAATAGAGCTTTGAGAAAAGTATGAATTGCAGTATCACTAACTGATACATCCCAATTTCACACTTACGGATTAGATGGTGGCATGTGTGGGCTTTTGCAAACTTTACTCTCCATAGAATGAGCTAGTAAGAAGTTTTGGAAAATAAAGGTTTGTTTTTCTAAGATTATGCTCACAAGCTGCAAGTTACATCAGCTGCGCTGGAATCTCAGCTCTCTAACAAAAATAGCAGCAGATAAAATTGCTCTTCAGCTGTGTTAAGTCAGTTTGACTTAACAAGGGATCACTAACAATATAGGGAACACAGGAAAAATGAGTGGGTTAGAATGATGTTCACAGCCTCTTGTTACTTTATTGGCTTTTGTAAAGCTTTCCAACTGGAAGATAGGGCTACCACAGCACTCACAAATAAAGAGCAAAATGATTCTCAGCATTTCACTGTTTTCTTAGATAATATCTGCCTGAATATACAAAGCTAACTGTGCTGCTCTGAAGCAGTAGAACAACTTCCTGCACCTATTTTTGATCATGCCGGAAGGCAGCAGGCTATGCAAATATTTCTGTGCAGCTGCTGTATTTAAGAAGTAACTTTCCTCTGCACAGAAGCACATTTTATAAATTCACCTCAATAGCAATCTGAGAAAAGCAGAGTGGAGGAAAGCAATGTCAGTCCAATTAAGGTACTTCTGAAACAGTCAGCTCCTATAGCCCATCATCTGGCCCTACACCAGCCAGCCACGGAAAGCAATCGGCATTCCACAGACAGTTTGGGATGAAGACACAGCTCTTTGAATGATGTTACTGCAGCCTTTGAAATTTCCAATTGCTCACTCACTTATTACTCATTGTAAGGAATAAGCTTGGTAAATAGTTTTTGTGCCCGGGCTATTAAATTGTCAGGAACGGTTTTAACATAAACAGGCAAGCAAACAGAAAAGGCTCACAAAGCTTTCGGAGGCTGGAGGCTGCCACCCAAAACTACTGCTGTGTTGTAGTTTATTATTAGTAGTTATTATTAGTAACAACAGCAATGATGGGAGTTGGGTTTCTTGGTGTAGGTCTCCTGGGCTCATCAGAGCATCTCAGACAGACTAATGCAACAGCAATTCTAGCATCACCTACATGATGTCAGATACTGTAGACAGGACGTTGTTTTCAAGCCCTCTTTTCTAAGAACACAAGATAGACCACATTGGGTCAGCCTATAACCCTTCTAGCCTTGTGTCCCCCTGACAGCAGCCAGCAGAAAATGCTTAAGGACAAGAATGTGAACACACATACATGATACCTTCTTAGTCTCCTGGCTTTCCCTTGGCTCCACGGACATTTTTAGCACCTCTAACATTCAGTGGAAAGGAACTCGCAAGTAATCGACACAATCTGGGGAGCAGCTCCTCCTGCTTGTTTGAAACCTGCCACTTTCTAACTTTATACGCACAGTTCTTGTTGGGGGGCAATTGCTCCTTACTCACTCTTTCCATTTCACTCATGATTTTATCAGCTTCTGCTGCATTTTCTTCCATTTTCTTCTTTTCCAGCCAGAGCCCCTCGAAAACTTTGAACCACCTCATTGCTTTTCTTTCAACCTTTTTCATTCTGCTTTATCCTTCCTGAGATCAGGGAGGGGTAGGAAAAAACTGCACATGCAGCTTCAGATGCAGTACGCTGCAGATTTATAGAGGCCTACTGGTGCTTTGTTTTGTTTTCCTATTTCTTCCCTAGTAATTTCTAACAGCCTATTTACCTTTTAGACCACTCTTGAACACTGAGCTGACATTTTAATGAGACTATTTATTGCAATTTGAAGTCGTGTTCCTCTATGGTCAGAGTCAGCTCAGAGTCCATCATCTTACATGTGATGTTTGGAATGTGCACCACTCCGCACTGAATCCCATTTGTCATCTTAATGCCCAGTCCAGCTATCTCAGAAGGTTCCTCTGCAGTTCTTCACAGACAGCTTTCATCTCTACCATCCTAACTAATATCATCAGCAAATTTAAGACTACTTGTCTTCCCAGGCTGTTTATGAATATGCTGAATTGTGTAGTCCCCAGGACACATTTCATGGATACATCACAGCAGACCTCCTTCCACTGCATAAAATGGACGATTTATACCTGGTTGTATTTCCTATCTTTTAACCCAATTTTTGCCTATGCAATATTCTCTCATCCTATAGCTGCTTAGTCTCCTGAAGAGGCTTTGGTGAAAGGCTTTGGTCTAAAGCCTCTCTGAACTCCTGACAGGCTGCAGTAACAGCATCGTCCCTTTCCGTCCACTTGTTAAGTCCTTCAGAGCACTGCAATAGGTCTGTAAGACAAGATTTCCTGGCACAAAAGCTGTGTTGATTTGTCCCTGGCATGTCACAGCTGTTCAGGCACTAGCTCTTAATTACATTTGGAAGTAATTTGTCTGACTTCTGATTTACCAATTTGTAGTTTTCTGATCCCCCTTGCAGCCCATTATAAAATTAGCCACATTTGTCACCTTTCAGTTCTCAGGGACCAAGGATTTTTTTATTTTATTTTATTTTATTTTATTTTATTTTATTTTATTTTATTTTATTTTATTTTTTCTTCTTCTATCTTTCCATGTGTAATCTACATTAACCCTCCTTCCAGAGGCACTGCAGCATGTCAGACATTTTTGGTAATATAATCCAAAATGAAGTTGGAGCTGAATTGGTAATATCATCCTTGGTCAGGTCTTACACTCTTGGCCTGGTGGTGGGCATGCCAGCATCCTTTATACTCAAGAAAATGACCAGCGCCTGATGCGCACAAGACCGTAGTGTGGATGAAGGTGGTCAAACAGTCCCTACCACATTAGTGTTTCCAGAGTTGTCTGAAGGATGGGAGGTGTGCTACACTCACGACTCTCCATCCTTATGAATCCATTGCTGTCCTACCGCTAAGGAATGTCAGTGAGCACAGACCTCAACACGGGGCTAATATTTTACTTAGAGTAAAGGAGAAATATCCCTACCAACCACCTACATCTACATATTCAGACTGATATTTAGTTCTGATCACTGATAAAATAAAACTAGCATATGTTATTGTACAGCTTTCCATGCCATAAAATATTGCAACACTATTGACAAAACTCAGCTGGTATAAATGACTGGGCAGTGAATTATTAACTAATCTAATGGATTTTCTGGTACCACCCAGATTATAGCAGTAAATTCCAAATTAATTTAATTGGGCCCAAGCTGCAGTTTTCCAATATAATTAAAAAGGAAAAACATAGAAAGCAGAGGCAAATCAAGTCAGTGCTTGCTGACATTAAGTGGCTTTGACTTGAAAAGGTATCGCTAACATTCAAAAGTGAAAATGAGAAAGATAACTGGGTTAGAAAGACATTTGCAAGCTGCTTGCACTCTATTGACTTTAAACAAGAAGATAAGCCTGCTTCCTCCAACCTTGTTACCCTGAAGAATGAGTGAACTGTCAGGAAATCCTTATGGCCTGTGTAAATCCAATATACTGTATAGACAGGATACAGCAATATCTCACTGTTTTAACTGCCCTGATCTATTTTGTCTGCAGAACCATATTTATCACAGGAAACAAATACCTCATCTGTTGATGTATTTAATTCAGATAATCTAAGAGAAGTTCAGTACAGCCAATGAGCATGGGAAGCCAAAGGAATAAGGATGTCAGCTCGGACCTTATTTGACCCCCAGGTTTTGCCTATCTCCTCCTGATCGGAGCAGTCCTCTGACACATTGAGTAAACCAAATGGAAAGATCTTTTAAGTAGTAGCAATCTTTCTGGGAGGCAGTAGAGGCTCTTTCTGTTAGTAAGGTAATTGGCTAGTGGCAAAGAAAAATCTCATAGAGAAGGAGGGAAAGGTCTTGTATCTAAAAACTGAAGCTGGCTGCAGCGAGAAAATACCTAGGCAATATTAATGTTTATATAACTATTTATATTTATATTAATATAAATATATATGAGTGGCTTCTCATATATGGAAACAAACCTTCAGTTAACGCATGGTATTTTGAGAAATTTGAGCAACGTTAACAAATTTATTTTGAGTTTAGTTTATTAGCTAGTACTTAAAAGGAATTTCTGTTGTTAGGAACATGACTTTTAGTCATGGTTAGTCTGTTGGACAAACCATGAGACAGTTTGCTCTCTAATGGCGAATCAAACACATTCTTAACCAAAGCCCTGCCTGAACTTTAGCAACTCCGATGCAAGTCAAGCAGGAATTTCCTGCATTTCTGAGGTCTCTGAGGTTTAAGCTGATAAGGTAGAAGCAGTGAAGGGAAAGTTTGGTTTTGCACCAAGTAGTGTTAAACATGCCAAACCAATTCTGATTTGTCTTTACTGTTAAAAACCTGCAGACAGGATGTGAGCAGTAATTCTCAGGTGGTGTCTTACATCAGGCTCCCCGCAGTCGCACTCCTCTCCATCTTCCACATAGCCATTCCCACACTTCTGTCCACCAAAGGACTCCTTGACTTCAGGCAAGTTAAACAGACACATTCCCACTCCTTTTTCCAGGCTGTTTTCCAGGTCCTTTCTACTGCAGCTACTGAATACCATGGGAAATGGATAGCTAGAAGAAAAATACACAGAGACAAAAAAAAGAGGTAGTATTATCAGATGAAAACATCTCTCTCCTGTCCTGCTGGTGACCTTTTAGCACATCTGTGCACAAACACGAAGATTGCGTTCATTTTTTTTAACCCTTTAACATAGGATTGAGAAATAGCAATTCACTGTGAAATTGTGCCCAAAACATTTAGTAATTTCTGACTGTGAGTAAGGGAATTTCCATAATTTTCACTTAAATTTGTAGCTGCTGTTAAGGATTGGAAGTGTTCACGTTTGGAATTCCTTATCCCTCTTTTGCATATATAGTTATACAGCAAATTTTGATCATGAGCCTAAAGAAATACTGGGCTTGCAAGGAGGATTCCCGCATTTACAGGACTGCAAAATATCCTAATCCTTCTTGGAAAATTCAGCCTCAAATGGCAAATTCATTCATCTTGCTCTGCAGTATGGCAAACTTCCTGCTCTTTTCAGGAAAAAAATAGAGAAAAACACCGAGTTACTTGATAAGAGCCTGCTTGTGCAATTCATCAAAGTTGAGCTTGGGAACTGCATGATTAAAGCAAATACAGTTCTTACTTTAAATCAGGATGACTGTAAAGACACTATTGAAAATATACATTTTTTGAATTCACACTGCTGAGAGCAGGATTTGGCCCTGCTGTGCAGGTACATAGTGGCTTTGATTTCTTTTGGAAAATACATGGACAATGTTATCAAAATGATCCAGTGTAGTACAAATATCACCAGATAATTTGTGTTTTTCTGTTGGAGGACTTAATTCCATTCTCACTAATGAACATTTGCAGTTTGATTCACAGATATGAGACAAAGTGGCACCTGGATCTGGCCATCAGAGTCATGTCCTAAAGTCTGCTGTGCCCTCTCCGCACTGAGATGTGCACATAGTTACGTTGAATCTGGATCACAACCAAGTCATAAAACAGCATCTCCCCTAAGACTTGGTACCTTCGTCACTGCTGCTCCATGGTCCAACAGTAATTCAACATTATGGCAGCACAGGGAGCCAACCTGACAATGACTGGACTTTATTCACTAAATGCTTTGTATCAGTCACATGTTATTAGGGCATAATCTTTACAGACGAGCAAGATAATAGATGGAAGTTCTGCACTGCTGAACTTCAGAATTCTATTAATCTACTGTTGTTCCTAACATCCTGAAATTAAAAGCTTGCTTTGTGAATGATGATGCCTATAGGTATCAGAAAGGGATAATTTCTATTAAAAAAAATAAATGTTTGACAATTACAAATGCAATAGACCTTTCTCTGCTGACATAAGGAGGTTAATTAGGATCTTCTACGAAGGTTATGGGTACCTTGCAGAACAGAATTTATTTTGTGCCTATTTAAAATTATCTGTTTTACAGAGTCGTTTGCGATAAAACAACCAGCTCATTGGAAAAGAACATAAACATGACTCTGAAGAAGAAAATAATTTTTGTGTATCACTATAGGGCTTGTCTAGTTAAACCAGGTCTGTGATTCACTGACATATGACTTCAGAAAGCTAATAGGCATCTCCACTTTAAAAGCTGATTTCTGGAAAATATCAATGTTTAGGCAAAATGACAGAGTCTAAGATTAATAAAGAAATTTCAGAATAGCATGAGGTAGGAGTCAGGCTGCTAGCTGCAGCTCTGGGCCCCAAGGGAAAATAGGGAAGGTACTCAGAGTAATGGAACAGAAAATAAAGGCACTTGGAAAACCTCCTACTGACCATTTTACATTGAGCAATTGGAGATGTTCTTAACAAGACACCACAAACTCCTGTCCTACTCTTAGTTTGATCAGAAAAAAAAAAACCACAAAATTTTGTTTACGTGACTATGAACAAGTAGATGGATGTACACTTCTATCAAACACCAGAAAAAACTCAAGAAACCCAGATACATCTGACTGATAAATCCTGCACAAAATATAGGAGTGCTTGATCAGACATGATCCTCATATCAAAGTATGAATAAACGAATACTGCATTATCCAGGCAAGATCCTTCACTTCAGTGACACAGATTTACTTTGATATCCACTGAAATGAGACAGGGAGACATACATACCTTACACAGACTGAAATCAATTCAGGAACACAAATAACGCATTTTTCCCTGTGCCATATGTCTCAGCCACACACAGATCATAAGAATAGCTCACCAGTCAAAACTGTCAATATTTTAGGGCTGTTCCTTTGTATCCATGAATGCTCAGGGTCATTTGCATGAATGTGAGATGTGTCTGTCCATCACCGGAAGAACAGAATCCTTACTCTGTACCAGAGGTGAAATAATGTCATTGTTAATGAATGAGGTTTCTGTTTCCCCCCAAAGGAACTACAAGCTGTTTCCTATTTTGAACTAAGAGATCCATTCATCTTCTGGCTTTTCCTGCTCTTGATGCTGATTTCCTCAGCTGACATCAGTGCAGCACATGTTATTTGATGAAATTTTCTGAAAATACTTTTTCTTTACGAAGTAAGCCCAAAATAAAGCAATACAAAATGAGAGATGGACCCAAAAAGTGGAAACAGAGCAACTGAAGGGTAACCACACCATGCAAGAGAAGATCCCACATCAATTGATGCCAGTTGTTATTTCATAGGAAACATAATTGATCTTTAATACCGTGATATTCTGACATACAACCATTCTTCATTTCTTTGACAAAAAAAAAATCCCATGTAACAGCCACAGCGTTTGATCATTGTGATTTTAGGCCACATTTTGGCTGTCTTTGCAATTTTAAAGCTGTTTCATCAGAAGCATGAAATCCCTGGCAGATGGGAAGGGAAGCTATAGATATCTGATGTCAGTAGCATTAGGCACGATGTTTAAGTGAATCTGGAGCTTGTGAAAAATGACAAAGTAATGGTTATGTGAAAGAAACTCGTCTTCTGAACAAATGCAGCAAGCTTCCTTGCACTACCCTGTTACGAGGCTTCAGACCTCACCTGGAAGGACTACCTTTTGGTGGGAAAAGGTAATGGGGTCTCAACAGTAAAGTCAGTCCTTGACCTGTCTCCAAGATTTCAGTAACATGCTGAACAGGGATATTTGTGCCTTCTGTGGTAGCTCAGACACTTATCCTATCAGAAAAACCCTCAGCTACCAGCTCATATAGGCCATTGGAGAACCTTCCAGAGGTAAAAAACTCATTAGCAATCGGTATATTTCGTTATCCTTCACTCAAGACATTTTCTTTTACAGATCCTTATTTTTCTGCAGTTGGGAAGAGAAAGGAAAGTTTAGTCCAACCTAATTCCTATTCTAAGATGCTGAATAGCCCACACATGTTCTACACCATTTGAGTCTGTAGATTTAATACACAATGGATCATTTTGTCAAACCATTCTGGCTGTGGGTACTACTCTACAGAACTCAAATCGTGCCCAGCACTACATCAGTCTCTTCAGTGGGTTTACAGCAAGGAAAATAATTTCAGAGTCTTTCTACCCCTCTTGAATCCAGAGCATTCCTCAGTGTCTCCTTGGTGCTCAAAAGATGCTCTTAATCTCAAGCAATGAATATCCTAGTTCCCAGCAAAAATAGCTTTGACTGCTCCTGCAAATGAGAGCTTCACAGTAGTAAGAGGATGCCTGGTAATTGATTCCTTTAGAAACATAGTCTGGTCTTGTCCCATTCATTTATATTTCAAGTGCTCAAGCCATTCAAATGCCAGTTTTCTTTATGTAGTTTTGCATTTAGCCTGTATTAGATGGCTCCTTTCATTAACTAAGTGAAGTGGCATCATCACTGTGTCAAGTCCCTTTTAAGAACAGAGAGTTCTTTGTACTAGCACTGTGTTGCCCAGCATAGGCTTTTTTTGCATGAACTATAAAAGTTCATCTCTATCACCTCCATTTCAGAGGCATTCCCCCTCCTAATGGGCTGAATAACAAGAGAGTACAAGCACAGAAACAGAGAGAGTCACTGCCCCAGAAAATTATAGTCTTAAGAGATCAGACAGGGAAAGCATTCAGGAGAAAAAGAGTGGCTACTGATTCATGCAGGTTAACACAGCAGAGCAGCTGCAGACCCAGCATCGATACCACTGCTGAGGCTGGTGTGCCATGTTCACCATTGCTGTCTTTTTCATTGCTCCATCTGGAAAATGCATGGAGGGGCACTGACTTGGGCTGCAGGAGATCTTTGCTCCATTCCAAACCCTACCACTGCATTGCAGCAATACCTTGGGAAAGCCGTCTGAAGTGAAACTCCCTTAGTTCCTCCAAACCATGTCTGTCTACATCTGTAGGCGTCTAAACATTTAGTACCTTGGATCTACCTCCACTGTTTCTCCACCGTTCCTCCACCATAAAACACAACATATTTTGCTGTTTCTCAGGAAGCATCACTGAAGAGGTAACACCATCAATGCTTCTGGCAATTCTCTATGCATTGCACAGGAGGATAAACTGCAGGTTCACAATATCTTGAAAACTAACATTTTGACTATTATGATTATCGCTATCCAATCTCAGGTTTTTTTCTTATTCAAGAACTGTAGGACTTTTATAAAGTAACTGCCTTGTTCTCTCCAAAATGTTGGTTTACATACCCACATACATTATATGTATATATAAATTATGTATCTATTTATAGGGTTCATTTATTCCAGTTCATATCGCAACCTGATTATTCAGCATTATGGCAATGTTTATAGAGAGCCTTTTACCAAAAGGCCCTGAAGTGTTTTACAATTATTCACTCAATTAAAATGCACAACAGCCCCAAAGAGCTCTATTAAGTACCACCAGGCCTTCCTCCCTGAGGTAATATGATAATTGGAGATTATATTAATTTTAAAAGGGCATTTTGATTTTCCAGAGCATACTTATTGAAACAACTGTTGACTAGCTAATATCCAAAGGTGCAGAAAACTGGGACTGGGCTTTGTCCAGAATGCTTGAAAAATCAAGCCTGAGAGGCCATATCTGGAAATAGCTAAGGCATCAGCCATGCTTTTTAGGAGCATGAAGGTGCTCAAGGACAAGAGGGGTGCTGAGTCCCAGCCCTCTGAGCCAGAAATTTCACCAGTGAAGCACCTGAATTTCCAACACAGTCCATGACAACACCTTGTCTAAACTGAACATCGCAGGGTCTCTTTGTGTCTGTCTCGACCCTAGGACCCTTTGAGATTCACAAAAATGAATACTTACTCTCCTTAGTCTCCAGAATTCTTGATTTTTGGCTGCACAGTGGCTCACTTACAACTGGAGAGGAGGAGAGCAATTCAGATCCTTTTATTGGAGGCAGAAGATGTGAGTTTGAGCTCCCTCTTGTTCAGACTCTACAGAATAACTTATGCACAAATGTGTAGGTTTTCTGTTGCATATCCCAGTCTTACATAGGAACCTAAAAATAGGGTTTCTTTAACTTAAAAAATAGAGATAGGGTTGCTTTTGTTAAATCACTGATTTTTCCATAGAAAAAATGTCACCAGTAGAGAGAGTAACACAAGAATAAACTTCTAGAAGGTAGAAGCTCAAGCGACATGAATGTTTCTAGACCCAGTGAGGTGTTGATTTCAAGGAACTATGACAATTTTCCAGCCTCCTCTAACTCCTGATCTAATTGACATAATTCTTTCCCACTAAAAAGCATCCCCCTTGGTTTTAACCTTCTAGACATTATTACTGCTCTCCATCTCTTGAAAACAACTTTTAATGGTTTCCTAAGAGATATGAGCCTACTAGAATAAAACTGGATTTGCTATTAGATGACATTTTTTGACACTTCAGCTATTCTATACAGTAAGTATGTTAATGAATTAGTAAGCATAAAGAACCTCACAGAATTAGGTATTAAGCAGGAGATAAAATCCAGTTTTCTTTTATATTGAAATAGGTGTTCAAATACTACAGATCCCTTCATGTATAAAGTTCTTTCATTACACATTATTTCATACACCTCATGTTTTAATAGCAATTGTTTAAAAGTAGACAAGCGCCATAATATGGAAGGGCTTTTTAATCTATTATGTAAACAATGTCTTCATTTGTAAGTACTTTTGAGGGATAAAGACACAAATGCAGTTTTAAAGTAGATCCCACAAGCACAATAAAGCAAAGGGAGACCCTGAAGGTATCTGCAGATTCCCTCCCACCCAAAGCTTTTGCAAATGTCAAACACCCAGGACAACTGGGAGGAGGGGGTAAACTGGAAGACTCTTTGGGCTCCTGGAAGATGTGCAGGCAGCACATGATAGAACTTTGTACAAGACACCAGTCCCAGAGCTGATGGGGCACACCTTTTTCAGCAGTGTTGGAAGGATTTAGCTAAAAATGTAGAGTGGTTTTATTTATATAAAGTATTGAAATGGGAAGTTTGCTTCAAAAGGCACTAGATGTCTGACAACTGATACTTATTTTTCTAGCCTATTTTTCACTCTCCTGCTCCTCTTTTATAGTTTCAATCCCTAGAGCATCAATAAAGTAGAGCATGGAATTGGGCCATGTGGTTATACATGACATCAAAGCTCTTGCTGTCTGAGTTCATGGTCAGTGATTTAAAAACAAGCCTAGTTTTCTCCTACAGCTTTTGTCATGTTCACTACATGGTAGTTTTTACACTTCCAATAAAGAACTGTGAATATGTCACACTAGTGGTTAATTTAATTGATGTGTAGTGGCAATGGCTTGTTGCGCTACAATGAAATTTCCAGGGTTATTGAAAAGAAAGTCTTTCCAAGTAAGTGTTTAAACTTCACACACAAATGCTTTAGCTTCATTTTAATTTGGCCCTGGGGATAGTGCACATTCCCAGAATGCATTCAAGTAATCTCGCTTCAGGTGCCTAGATTGAATTTTCATAGCCCCAGCTGAGACTTGACCTCTCCCATTAAACTGAAGGTGAAAATTTAACTACCCGAAATATTCAAAAAGGCAGATTTATAGTACTGAATGTGGGACTTCAGGGCAGATAGCAGTGATGAAACAAACGGCTGGGTGGTTCAGAAAAGTACTTTCTGCAAAGGAACAAAACTTAATGGCTTTATACAGTATACACTATCATGGCTTGATATTTCTGCAGTCACAAAACTGCCAGATAAAACATTATTAGCAGTTACTTTTACTTTGACAAATGTACAGTCAGAGAAGTTTTTTCTTGTTGAGAGGCCTATTGTGACTTTCATTTCTGTGTTCTGGGGGTGAAGCAATACTAAACCAATTTATCAATCCTGACAGTATTCTGACTATATGCTGGAGTTATCTGCATTGCAAAAGCTCTATGGGAATTGAACTCAGACAACTGTTCTTCCTGTTGGAAACCAGACAGCCAAGGAAAGTAGCTATAATCAGTTTGAATTTGCCTCTGGCTCATCTTTTGCTCTGTTTCCTTTTAGACCACTACCTCATTAATAAAAATTTGCTGGATTGCTGAGAGTTCAGGTTTCACAATCTACTACTTAGAATTTGAGGTTAATCCAATGCTGACTACAGTAAAAGTAAAAAAGCAACAAATAGCAGAGGGAGGGATGAAAAGGCTAGGTCAGGTCTGGTCCCAGGCTAAGGAAGAGCAGGGCACCAGGCGTACTGTGCATGCCAGCAGTCGCCTGCAATGAAAGAAACTGTAGATAAGAAGCACAACCAGAATGCCCTGTGTTTAAATTTGTCACACAAAACACAACATCCTCAGTGACTAGCAAATAAAGACAAATGGTCCATCTCGTTGCTCAAAATACCTTGCTGAAGGTGAGCTTCCTACTGATTTCTGGTTAGATAAAAGGCGCTGTTTGACCCAGCTTGAAATGCTAGGGCACCGCTACATCATGATGACACTTCATTTAGTTCCCAACATGATTTTACAACCAGCTTTTGTTTTAGGCAGTTACATTCTGATTTTCTCCCTTGAAAAACCTTGGAATTGTTTTTTAAATAGCTCAGGAGCAGATTGGGAGAAAAAAAAATTCTGACTTTGGGAACGCGGTTTTGAGAGGAGGCACTCTATAGAGAGCATGTTTGGGTGAGGGAGAAGAACAAAATCATTTTTCAAAAACTAAAGCAGACGAAACAAAAGGGAATATCAAACCCAGATTGTAATACAGATAAATCAACCCATGATATTTATTTATGGACATTTCCCTCTTTCACCAGTACAAGCTCCTGTCCTGCCTGTGTGTATCCTAAACACAACTTGTGATATACTGCACCCTAAAGAACGAAAGAAGCATACACAGTTATCCTCCCAGCTGATGTGTGTGTGACCAGCTTGATTTAAAGACCTGCCATACTGTGGGTACTTGGCCTCAGCACATGGATTTGGGTGAGGATGAGCCTGTATATCAGGTGAGCAGATCAAATGCCAGCAAGTTAAGGGAAGAAGACTCCAAGGATGGCTAAACTCCACAAGGAGGAACCCAGGCCAGGGAGATGAGATTTGGGAAGCAGCCCTCTGGACAAAGCATGTGAAGAAGCTGCCCACTGGGAAGAGCAGTCACAGAAGCATTAAGAGAATGAAGCTTATGGAGATGCCAGTCGGCGAGAAGTGGGTGCTAGAGAAAAATGGCTGAACTCTGCAGAAAGCTGGAAAGAATATATACCTGGGGGACAGGCTCATATTGATTTCACTTAACATCTGTCCTACCTACGAGTAGGTACTCCGAGACACGAGTATCTGACTTGCAAGCAGCATGGCTTTTTTTTTTTTTTTTTTAGAAGATCCAGAGGAAAGATAACTGAGGCATAACAGGGCCAGAAATCAGATTGAATTACCCCAGCATTTCCACCTTCCCGATGTACATACTGCAACATAAGCACTGAGAAAAAAAACAGCTTTTCCCATATCATGTAAATCACCTCAGACAAATGGAAGTCAAATTCTTTAAAAAAAAAATCCTAAATATAAAGTAACAATGAATCATTTTTTCTAGCTTCCCTTTTCTTTTTCACAGAGCTTGGACGAAAAAAAAAACCCAAACAACTGATTAGTATCAACATTGTATATAATCATTATTTCAAGCTGTGAGAACAGAATGGATCCAGCCACAATCTGAGACTTCAGGATCCTTAAGCAAGCAAATTAAAGCTTTCACTCACAGGAATGAAAGGCTCCTTAGAAATCTAAAGGAATCCATAGGTATCTTGATGAAATCCTGGCCTTATTGAAGTCCTTAGGAGCTTTCCTATCAACTTTGAGGGAGCCTGGATTTCACATCTAATGCCGGTCGGCTGCCAGGAGAACATCAATGACAAAGATGAACGCAATTTCCATGCTACGTTAGAAGAAGCCAGAAAGGCTCCCTAGGACACCAAAGTTATTTCACCTCTTTATTTCCAGTGACTTTACACTAAAATAGGCGGTTGCTTATCTTCATCTCACCACTGGGGCTGTGCCATGCAGTTTTAAAAAGCTGAAATGGAGCCTACCTGCATTTCTGCCACAAGAATCCTACAGTAAATGCATCCGGGACTTTGTAATAGGCTTTGACATAAGAAAAGAAAAAGAATGACTTTGCGGGAAGCAATTGTTGGGGTAAAATGGACATCTTCCCCTCTCTGAATTTTAAACATTTTGCACATCTATCCCAGGCACAAAAGACTCTGCGATTCCCATGACAACTGTGGCAAATGCAGCTGTAGGCATCATTTAATTACAGTGATTCAGCCTTCCAAGTCAACATCAATTCCTTAAAGTGCTTCAGGGCATACAACACATGTTCAAAAAGGAGCGTTCATGTGACCTTAAGAATATGTCCTTTAAGGTATGTTTCCATTTATACTCTTGGAATTTGGAATTCATTAACACCAATTAAAACTGGACATTGTGTGCTTAATTCTCCATGCACTGCACTACAGATTTATCCCTGCAGGTTGAAAAATTTTTTTGATGAAACAGAAAGCTAAGATAAAGGGAGATGTCCTTACATGATTTGTTCTCATGGGTCATGGCAATAGCAATACTGCAGGAGAAAAATGTCACTTACAGAGCTATATTTTCTATGGATATTACACCGACAAGACAAAATGCAGCTGAGCTCTCACATACCAGCATCCAAGCCAGTAAAACTGTACCCATTCTGGATACACCACATAGTAGAAAACGTGACTTGTCTTTAAGTATCTGCTATAAATAATCAGACCAGAAGTAAAATGTGTTTTCATTTGAGAACTAACCTCTCTCCTTGTCAGCTCGCTTACAGAAAATGCATGCTGTAAATCTGTACGAGTTCTCCTCTAGAATACACCAAAAAAGCCAAATATTTTCACTTCTAACAGCACATCTACTGAAATGTGAAAGAGTAAAACAAAAAGCAAAAATCTTTTTCTTAAAGATCTGCGCCATAGCTCTGTGTGCTAATTGTTAACAGTGACCCACTCCTATAAAGGACTGGGAAACGTGCAACGTATTTCAAGCAATGCTACTAATTCTTCAACGCAGATCTTACTTACTTCAACAATTAAATATATCTGTAATGTATGGAAATTATTAACAAAAAGGAATGCCAAATGCACTGCAGACATGGGGCTACTTGGAGTTAAGTGAAAGACTGACATAAATCTATTCTGTAATCTCGTGGCTGTTTCCTACTAAAGGAAGGACCAGAATGCAATGTGCTAAATTACTAGGGCACAGGGATATGTTACTTACTTAAGTTTTTTTAAAAAAGCAGTTGCAGTGCTGGCACAACAGACCTAGCTCTGTCACAAGCAATTTATTACATCAGTATATCAACTTTATTAAAAAAAGAAAAAGACAACAAAGAAGTCTGTCTTTGTGCAGAGCTCAGCTCAGACTGGTTTGGAAACATAAACAGCTTCAGAGTTTAATTAGAAACTGTTTACATCTTAAAGATAATTTCATTTTCTTCAAATTGTAACAGAGGTAATTCCAGATAGTTCTGCTGACTCCACGGTTTAATGTCTCTAAGCTGCCAGACCAAAAAATGCGAAGTGAGGTCTGCACAGCTGAAAACAAACTGAGAGGGGTCAGGAAATACTGTGCTAACTAATAATGGTTTGATTATCTAATGTTTAACAGTTCTGCAGCTACAAGATGCTGCGAGATGTCTAGAAAGAAGAGAACCAGTCAGTAAATTAAAGTGTCCTTTCCCACACTGTATTTCTGATTCTTGTCCCATTTCTAGCATGACCTTTTGCCTTTTTTGTAGCTTTTGTTTTTGTTTTTTCTACCTTGTGAAGTGTTGGAATAAGTGGTTTTCACTTCAAGTTGATTTGGTACCAAAGCCAAAATGCTGTTTTCATGGCACACCTGACTGTGTCCTGAAGCTAGTGTGCTGGAAATCTCTGGAGGGTGTATGTTTTCATAGCCCGGTTCTGTAGACTCCAGTTCAGAGTTTGAATAACCAAAATCAAGGTGACCTTATATCCTGCTTCCTTGAGATCATTTTTCAAAAGGAAGAAATGTGATTGAAACTAATACTTAATACAATAAATGACACATATGATTAGTACTTTCCTAACTTGTCCTTAATAGATTTTAACTATGTTTTATTTATTTAACGACATGTTTATAATGTAGTAAAATATTTTTTTTTGTATGGCAGTTTAAAAACAAAAATCAAACAAAAGCAGATGACAAAATAACAAGACTGCCCACAAAAGGCTTTGAGAGCCAACCCTACTGAGCAAAACGGTTCTCCAGGAGACATCAGCCACCCATCTATCATGCAAATATATACTTATGCATTATAAAATCAGCATTAGTGTTACTAGCCTTCTTTTGATGTGCAGTCCTAAACCTCATTAATGGTAATGAGTGATACACAAGGGAAGAACAGACCTTCAGCACCATCAAAGGACATCAGTTGTGTAACACACTTTAATGATAGGGTGCTGTTCCCTCAGATGCTGCCCTTGGGGGGGAAGGCAGACGAAGAAGCTGCTGAGCATCTCCTCACCCTGACCCAATCCTGCTGTTCACAGTTCCCCCGGTTGCACTGGGATAACTGTACGCCTGAACTGCCAGACAGATCACTAAATAATCTTCATTAGTATACATTCTTCTGCCCCGACAAGCCTTGTTTTAAACTTGGATGATTTCCATCATCTGGATTATCACGTAGTCCCACAAAACGCTATTCTAGTTCACCAGAAGTGGAAGTAAACTGCAGCACAGGAGCAAATCGCATTGGGGTTTAGATCCATGGGCCAATTTCTCTGCCCAAACCCATATTTCATGGTGTGGGTGTAATGTGGTAATCAGAAATATCGGGTGGCTTTTGGATAGAGACCCTATACACAGATTCTGTAATTCACATGCCCATGACCTACCATTTAATTCTACCTTAATAGAGAGAACAAGCTGACCTTGATGGTCCTTCCCATCTTTAATTTTTCCCCATTTCTCCTCAGTAGTACTTAGATTGAGTCAATTAGTTTAATTTGGGACTGTCAGCTGATTCTTAACAAATTGTATTTTGCTCTCACCCTCATTCACAAATATGCAGCTTCCCATTGGCTATCTGTTTTAATTCTAACATAAAGGTTTCAATTTTACTTAAAAACATACTGATAACAGGGGGTGTTTTTTGGATTCGTTAAAAAAAAAAAGTCCTCTCCAAATTTCAGCAGTAAATGAACCAGTATTTTTCTATATACTTTGTACAATTTCTACTATGTGCTCTTTCTGTGTTCCTAATTGTTCTCCTCCCCCAAACCCTACCTCCAAAAACTCAATAATTAAAGTGAAATTGTGTACTGAGAGGCAATTACTCAAAATTAGCTGTTATTTTGTACTGAGAGGCACAGTTCCATAAAATTCCTCTAAAATGATGAGCAATAGCTGAGAGGTTAAAGAATTGATCTCAACTCCATTTCTCCTTTTTTTTCACTTATGATCTCTACACAAAACCCGGTCCCCTGACTGGAACAGAGCCCCAGGCTATCCTGCAGCACAGGCAAAACACAGGCATTTCCACCAGCACGAAGTCACAGTGTCACAGTCCAAACTCCACTTGAATTTAAAACCTGACCAAATCAGAAAGATGTACCGACTTTAAATTCTAGCTGTGAAAATGGAAATGGCAACACAAGATCCAAGATAAGAACAGCAGAAAAAAAAAGCAGGCATAGAAGGATTCAATTCATTCTTTGACTTTTCCAAAGGAACATCATTCTAAAAGGAACATGACAAAGGGGAGTTGTTGTGCAGAGAAATTATCATAGAGAAGCTGCTTCCTTGTTTATGTTACTGGCCGAGACCTTCCTGCATGGCACCAAATGGCTTTCTGCCCCTTATGCTTTGTGCCATCACTGGGATACAAACCAGCACACGCCCTGGAACAAGGCAACTCTTGGAACAGAGAAAAAACAAGCCTACTAGGCATCTAGATTAACATAAGTTTCTGAAGAGATATTCTTTCATTTAAATGTCTGTTGTGCAAATAGCAATGGCAAAGACCTCTCACACATCAGGTTTTGCACTTTCTAAATATATACCACTTGTTTCGTGTCTTGAAACAATAGCCCATACAGTATTTTTCTCTTCCTAAGGATTTGTTATTTTCAACTACTTTGCATTTATTTAATCTTTTCTTCATCATAGTCTTTGAAGAGAAGCAATTTACAGCCAAGGTAGAAATAAGAGTCGAAGTAGACTTACGTGACCTGCTGCCAGCCTGTGCTTGATGTGCAGCAGGATTTGGAAGACTGGACACAAAGTGACAGTGCTTGATGCTAGAGTTCAAGGGCATCTGAAGGTATGCCCTTGCAGACACAGTCGTGGTTCCTCAGCACAAACCTATCCTGCCTTCCTACTACTGTACTTGTTTGCAAGGACAAACTCCAAGCTGGTTTGCATTTTCCATTTGTAGTTTCAGTGCAATGGGGTAAGTGGGGTCTGCTGAATGGGTGTGTAAAAGCTCCCCATGATTTACAGCTGTAAAGACAGCTTTCAGCCTATGGTTAAAGCATGCACCCTTCCAGGTTAATATGAGGTATTTTATCTCACAATACATGGATAGCAAAAGAAATGGGGTGTGGGTAGCAGGGCAAACTTGGAGAAAATCTCTATCGTTCCCATAGCCAGGTGCAAATGGGACTGCAGGCGAGACTACAAAGCAGCCCTTTTCCCATCATCCTCTTTTCTAACAGCATGGTGAAAACCTGCTTCTGTCTACAGAAGTGCAAAGAGAGATGAAACAAACGGCTCTATCCTAGGAGCCTGCCTGGCATTTCAGTTAGCCATGGCTGGGATGATTCAGCAACAAGAACTGATCCAGGTAAGAGCAACACATTTCTGCAAGATGGCAAGGAAAGAAGCTTTCATTACAGCAAGTCATGGGACTCCGCAAAGGGATGGAGACTACAGTAGGATCAGCATCTGAATAAGCCTGGTAAAACTGGCTGTCCTTAATGGATTCCTGGTCTCTCATTAACACCTAAACTAATGGGGGGGGATAGACAGGCATCAAGGAGTACTTTCTGTTAGAGGGAAGGAAGAACATGTTTACAGCATGCTCAACTTCCCTGATGACAAGTTAGTTGTGTAAGTCACCTATATATAAACTAGAAGAGCATGCTATTGGCAAGGACACAGACATGTGGGTGAGGGGAAATATAAACCCTTGGGTTTACAGGAGGGAAGAAGACTAACTAAAAATGTTTAAGGCTGGCAAGAAATTTCAAGTGCATATTAACTCTTAACCTTTCAACTACTTTGGGGGAACTTAACCGGTTTCAACCCCCATGGAGATACCTGTGCTCAATTTTGATGAAAAAAAGTGCATTTCCAAAATTATTAAATAAACAAGCACTGCTAATTGGCATAATTTTGCTCCACAATTTAGTTTGTGCTAAATTCTGCTTTTAGTTGCAGTTAGATCTAGACTAATGCCTTGGGTTTCATCAGAACTTTTCTGTATTTACTTAGCTGTCAGGAAGAGTATTTTCACTCCTAAGAGTGGAAACTTTAGGGAGATACTTGGAAAACAAGTGGAACACTGAAATGGCCTCGCTCAGTCAGCCTTGTCCCTTAGTCTTCAGATACTGCGATCTAAGTAAAAAGATTTGCAAATCTCTTTAAGACTTGTTATATCCTTCTTTTTCACTTGGAACAGTCTATGGTCAAAACAACTAAAGAAACTGAAGGAATATCATTAAAACATATGCATAAAAAAGGGAACAATGTGTTAGTATTAAATATTTCCTTGTTGATATGATTTCTATAGCAAAAAACCCCTTCTACAGTGGGATTTATGTAATTTCGATAGCAGATATTTGAATCCCTAAAAGGCCTGGAATGCCACAAATTTGGGGTTTTATATGCTTAATTCCATGTTATACAAAATATATTTTGCTAAAGTAGCAGGTCTTTAAGGCATTTGTAGCTCACACAGAAGTGGTACACATCTTGCTGGTATCTTTTAAGAGTAAAAGCTATAGGAAGCTCATTAAAGGATAGATCCAACAGAGTTTAAATTCCACACTGATCCCTGGAGATTTTTTCCACCAATAAGTAATTTCCAAGACCTCTTCAAAGACTGAAACCTAAGAACTGAAAGAAGATGGCAATAATTAATGAAATCACTTTTAAGTAAAAAACCTTCAAACATTCCCTTTTGCTGCACAACCACACAAATGACTCCAAAGTTAAGTTTACAGAGGCTTTTCTGTTATAACCCAGAAATTTCCTATTCTTTTTGGATATCAGGTAAGGACTTCTCAGGGGCTTGTACTTTTTACACTAGCTTCAGCCCAAAGATTTTTTTTTCCTTGCACTTGTTAAATCTACCTTAAACCAATAGAAATTAGAAGAGCACAGAGCGAGTGCCAATGAGTATACTGAGAGAGCAGGCTGTCTCTCTAAATGTATTTGGCTTCCTGGGATGGCCTTTGTTTTGATGTTTTTCCTATTCTAAGAATGTTTTTCAAGTAGGGAATATTAATTTGGCCTTCCCTTAACAGACACGTACTTCCAGAGCCGAAAACTCTTCAGCGTTCCTTGAATAATGGTGCTCAGAGGAATACTACTGTTGGTCAGATGTTGGGTAAATATTCAAAGTGTTAATTTTAAATTGGTAAAATGCAGTTTGGCTTAAGGCATAAAGTATTCTCCCAGAATACTTATTACAGATCGACAGCACAGTATGAAGGTAAAGCCTAAGGCTATAAACCTGATGTTAAAATTTCCATTTATAAATCAATAATCACTGCAAACAAAACAGCCTGCTCAGTTCTGTGAATGCCACAACTCTTCCTCAGGCACAAGTTGTATATAGTTTGGTAAGAATCCGAAGAGAGCGTTACAAAGCTGAAGTATAACCTGATGGCCCCCTCCCCAAACTGTCAAAACTGTGGGGTGCTAGAGTTGGGCACGGACAGCCTTGCTGAAGGAAGCACAGCCTTTAATCTGTAAGGTGCTACAGAAACCCCAACATAAAGTGAGCTGAGCTGCTTGGACTCATATCTGAGGAAGACACTGAGCAGGTACAACCTTGGTCTGTCCATGCCCTGAGCCAACCCAGAGCCAAGTGTCTGGACTGGCACATCCAGCATAGAGGACAGCTTCAGATACACCCAAAGGACTCTGGTGCAGAAGGCAGAACCAGGGAAGAGCTATCTAATCTGATGTTAGAGATACCTTCACAGGATGATTTCGGATAGTGTCTAGAATTTTCTGTCCTGAGAGCATCTCCTGCATTTATTTCCAAAGTGGAGTAACTGGATGCCCAACCAGGAATTCAGCTGAGATGACTAAAGCTTGCATGCACCTTTCAGGAGCTCAGAGCCCAGAGCTCAGACCTGTCTGCCCACTGCTTACCAGCTACTGCATCACCTCACCTCAGAGCCCTGTTTCCAGTTTGAGTTTGTTTTCACAGTGTGCATAGGAGCCCTGACATGCTGCAGAATGCAGTTCCATACGGATATTTAATACCTATTGTTTTAGAAGAGCCAAGGTATTTTTCTTTTCCAAACTGTAGAAATCATTCTCATCCTCCTCCACACACACAACTCTCTTTTGTTTGTCTCTTAACTTGCTGTGCTTGGCCTCTGGCCAGAATCCCTTTTTCTGCCTTGAAGGAGGGTGACAGCATGCCTTCGAAGAAATGCCAAGGCTGCTGTTAGGCTGACCAGAAGGGAGCAATCCTGCCCAACACTCCCTGGCCTCTCCCAGATCACTCTCCTTCTTTCCCAGAAACATGCAGTCTCAGAGAAGGCAGAGGCTGAGCTGATCACGATTCCCAGAAAAGATTTTTAAGCAACAGATGAAGTTTAAGCACACACAGAGAATGCTGGAGCTGGAAGAGACATCAGAAGATCATCTAGACTATCCTCTTGCCCCAAGGCAAATCCAGCTGTACCTACAAGACACTGCTGACAGATATTTGTCCGACTGGTTCTTACCAGCTTCCAGTCACAGGCAGTAACATTTCTGCAGGCAATCCAGTCCAGCCCATCGCTTACCATCAGAAAGCTTTGGTAAATCTACTCTCTCTTACTTCAATTTAATCCTATCGGTTCTTGTCTGAATATGGACATGGAGAACTATTCATTATATCATTCAGTTTCTAACAGTACTTTAAAATACAGAGAAGCAAGCTGTAACTAGTTACCCTTGCCATGGTGCCTGTACTTTTTTTGTGCCTACAAAAACAGTCTGCTTCTCCGTTGACACAGTGCCTTTATCATTAGCAGAGTAACTGTTCAGCACTGACTCAGAGAGATGACCATGGGTTCACTGGCTTTATGTCCCACACTGTCTTATATCTTTTCTTGGAAGATTTCCCTCCAGCCACTGCACCGACCTAACCCCACTGACTTTACAGATTTAATTTGGTCACATCCTAATACTGCTACACACTTACAACAAGGGGTGAAATGCAAAAGTTTGTGCAAAACTAAAAACCTCCTCTGCACAAGACAAAGGCTTTACAGAGAGTCTAATAATATATTTCCTGCATTACTTTATTTCCTACACATTCATCTTAGTCTTGGCCTTGGGACACTGCTCATTTCCTATTATGACTATGATACTCGGTTGGCAAGATGAGAGAAGGTGAAGTTCTGATTCAACACTTGCAATGCAGGTTTTTTTGGTGGTTGTTTTTTTTTTTTTTAATTAACCAATTGCTTACAGCATTTTTGTCTCTCACACTGGTAACAGGGAAATAGAAAGGTACAATGGTACATGTCATGGTCTGATAACAAGTATAATTGTTTCAGCTTGAGGGGGATAGCTGCGAAGATTTGACAGGTGTTGAAAAGATTTTCTTTTTTCCCCTTAAATGTTCCTGAGACACAAAACAAAACTAAAAATTTTCCACTATAACTGTAACTTGCCAGTGCTTACCCTCGCACTTACCCAGTAGAGGGGTTCATGATGCAACCCCCTTTATCAGTAGATGCTTTGCAGTTACAGCCCCTCTCCAATGTATCGTGATTCATTCCAAAATTGTGGCCCAGTTCATGAGCCAGGGTGACTGCTGCACCTAGAGGGTTTTCTGAGTGATCCTTAAAAAAACCAAAACAACTAGTGAAGTCGACATACAAAAACAATTCAAAATACACACTCCCCCCTGAGGTCCTATTGCCTGTCCTTTGAAATGTTTTATAAACTTACCAGTTGCAGTTACACTGTTGTTAAATGGACGCAATTTTAAATTCATCCACATATACCAAGTGCAGACTGGGAATTTCAGGACAGGCTATCTGTCCTGGCCACCCAGTTTGCCCCGCACATTAGACATTTGAGACCATTGGGCAGCTTTGAACATCTGGGCCATCTCTTTATTTAGGGCTTAAAATTCCCCTGCTCAGTAAATCCCGCAAGCTCCCAAGACATGGCAGTGGCAGAAAACAGTCACCCAGATGTGGGGTGTTGGAAAGGGTAATCATTTATGGGTGAGGATGAGTGTGATGAGGGAAAAGTTAGAACATCCTTCATGTCAGGAGGCAAATTACAAATGCAGCAAGGGACTTCACTCAGTCTATTTAATATTCTTCAGATTGTTTCTTTAATATCAGAGAGTACAAGGTTTCACAAGCCTTGTAAGAAAAACCAAGTACCTTTGAAAACCTCCTTTTTAAAATGAAAGGACAATGCAAGTCGAAATCTTCAATGGCCTCTTGTTAACACCTATGAATATTCTAAATGTTGCAAGTGTCAAAATTGAAATATTAACAATAATCCTTGTTGAAATGCTGATTTCTGGGACAATTATTTCTGAGAAATTCACTGCATGGTCTGATTACAGGCTGCTGATCAGACTGATGTTTTGGCTTAACCACAAGTAAGAGACCTTTCCACATTGATCATTTTCCTTGAGGGAAAAAAATTCCACTGTACTCATATGAAAGCTTTCCCAAAAGGCACAAACGTGTAATATAAATGCATGATCCACTATTTATCAGTCAGTAAATGGAATTACTATGTACACCTGCCCGCTCTAAAAGCATATATGAATATATTCAGTTTAAATAACTCTTTTAGTATCATCTAAGCCAACCATCAGACTAAAAAGAAGTGAAAGGTAAAACTGTCTAAAACATTAGCTATATATTAATGAATTCCTTAATACATGACTCGGGGTAGATTTAAGAGTTTCTTCTTTCATCTGTCTGCGCTAATATTATTAGTAAATCATTTCTCAAACAGAAAATAAAATAAAAAAGAGAATACAGGCATTCTGAAAACAAGAAACTACTCCTTCTGCATTTGGAATAAACTCAGAAGAATTTTATCTTTTAACAAAGGATCTCTTTTCAGTTTTTCCTGAATTTTAGAATTTTAATATAAAAATCTTGTGACTAACATAACAGCCGGTTTGTGTGCAGTTATATTCTAAGATGCTTGTTTGCCGAAAGAAGCTGTACAACCTGTCCTAGTAAAAGAAACAACAGAGTAAACCTGTTGAGCAAAATAATCTGTAACAATCAAGAAAATATATACTCCTGCATCATGCCTACATGTGGAGATGTCTTATCTAGATACTAGTCACATACAGATTGATTTATCTTTGTACTCATAGTAACTTATGAAATATTTAGAGAATTCAATGTAATTGAACCTGATGTCATAAAAAGAGCACAACCTCTCACTCAACTGGAAAACAATCCAGGACTGAAAATTAAGAAAACAATGAAATAATTCCATATAATTTACCAGCAGCACACTGGAGCGATGCCTTGAAATTAGGGCTATGTGGTCAAGACAGAAACTCCTCTAAGCTTTGAGCTACCTAGACAGACAACAAACTGACCTCAGTTTTTCTTCATTTTGCCAGTGTCTCTTACTGAACAGAGATTACATTTATTTGAACACCTCTAAAGCTGGCAATTAAAAATAAAAACAAGAATTCACACAGTCCACTCCAAAACTAGAGCAATAAATGATCTGGAATGTAATTTGGGTCTTGAATAGCCAAACAATTATTACAGCCCATGCGGTTCTCATTACTTGTTCAGATCCACTTGGAATGCAATTTTATCAGTTTCTAGAGAGGGTTTTTAAAACAAGGAATGCGACGTCTCAGCAGAAGAGGTTATTTGAAGACAGCATAAATGAAGATTATCAAAGCAAACAGTGACATGTCCCATTTGATACTGAGACCATTTAAGTATCACAAGGACTAAAGAAATGAATAGCAATGTGACTTTGATTTATTCCATCAGGGTCTTTTAAAGTTAACTTGAGCAGTACAAACAGTTTCACAACCACTGAATAAGCAACCGTCTACTGTTAAGATATTATAAGCTGTTGCACAAAACATCCAGCTGCTTTCAGCTGAACTCTGCTTTATTCCACTGAGATTCAGATCAAAACGTAATAATAAAATACTGTCCCCTACAGCTAGAACAGGCAAATGCCCAAATCCTGGTACTTTTCATGCAGTTTCACTCAGTTGTAGGAATAAGTTTCCTAAAACACACTTTTATTTCATTTAAGCAATTCACTGAAATGTAAATGCCTCAGTTCCACACTTGTCCTTTAGCCTAACTTCCCAATAAAGCCGATAGAAATCTGACATGAGAACGCTACATTACATTACAGCAACACAGCAATATTTTACTTTTAAATCCATGAATTTAGTGGGCAATATTCTGAAATAGAATGAAGATTGAATTATGTGTCAAAGACTTGCTTTAATGTCAACTTTTGTTTGGTCTTTCTACATCACATCAGAACCACCACAGTAAAATAAAATTATAATGCTCTTGATACACCAAAAGCTTCTCATACTCAGATGCCTGCTTTCTCTACTTTGAGTTTCTCTTAAAATTTGTGGGAGACAGGGTGTCACCTACCACTGAGAGTATTCAGCCCTGTATAAAAGTAGAGAGGGGCAGGCTCTCAGAGCGGCATGGCAGAGGAATTTAGATCATATAGTAGAGCTTGTTTTCTTGTTATTGCTAACTGCAAAAACAGTCAGGAAAATCAGATCATACAAGGATGACTCCAGTTTTTGTATTCAAATGTTATTTCTCATGCAATCTCTCTATTGCCTCTTCTTTCAGATCAGTTTTGAGAGTGTGGGAGCTTTTTGGTATTGAGTGCTCGGGGTGGGATGGGTAAGAGGTTGGCTGAATTATAAGGATGGCCAAATGTTCAGTTGCCCCATGTTGGAACATTTGAGCACTATAGCCTCCCAGGTTAACGGTTATTCATTCTTCCACTTGCATATCTTCCAAATCTAGAGCTTTCTTCTGTAGGTACTGGTATATATAAAAACTTTTTTTGTATACACCTGAATTAGCCTTTGTTAGCTGGGGGGGAAGGTTGGACAGCTGCCCATTTGGGTTTTGGGGGTGAGTGTTTGCTTGTTTTGGATTTGGCTCCTTTTTGAGGATTTGCTTAAAGAACTGGAAAACATTTCTAGTTATGCTGTGCAGGCCTCGGGTTAATTTGCACCTCAAAAGTTTCAGGTCACTGAAGGTGGGAGTCTCCGGGAAACATCACACTCCCCTGCACAACTGAAGCTGCAGCCTGGCCCACAGGGTTTCTCCTGGACATATAAATCAGTCTCTTCTCTGTCAGAGTCCTGAGAGCATTTTAAAGAAATGCTGATTCTTGTTTTCTTGTTATTGGAATGAAATATTTTTTGTTTTTTCTGTTTAAAATGACAGTTTCCAGAGCAAAGAGGACTGACTTTCCAGTAAAACACACTGTAGCGTTTTTTAAAGCTTATGCTAAAAATTAAAAGGACAAAAAAGTCATCATTAAGGGCATCTCTGACTGCAGATAAAGCCAAAGCAGTGACTGCTGGCTTGAGGGTGAAATGGATACCATGGGGCTGTCTGCCTCATGTATACTTTTGCCAAGATTTGGAAGTGCACTGGGAGGCTCCTACAGCTTTTTTTCCTCTTTTCCTCCTTTTCCTTTTGTACCTATCCCCCAGGTACCCAGTGAAAAGCTGTAACAAACACCAATTAGAGACTCAGGTTCTAAAGCGTCTAAAGCTACCAAGAGACTGAAGCCTTTGTCTCTTCTACAATTTTGACATGAATTTCTCCAAATTATGTGATTTGGTTGTTCTTTCCCACTCTTTCCTATACCTCAGCTTCCCTGCTCACCTCGTAAATCCTCCCAGTCTGAACCATCTATACATCATCTTCCACGAATGCACACATCACCCCAGCTTGGCTTCTTGCCTACTTGTCCAAGAGACCACAAAGGAGTCCTGCATTGTGGACCAACCTCATCTTGCACGCTAGTTAAGAAGGAAGGAAATGCAGGGGCTTCAAGGGGCTGTATCTCTGGGATTACCCCCTACATGGATTGTCCTGAAGCAAAAGCCTCAGTGTCCCAGGCTCCAGGTTAGCTCCATGAAGCTTTGAAGGACTGGGAGCTTTGAGATCATGCAAACTCTGAACATTGTGCATTCCTGAGCTCCCACCTCATTTATGTAGGGATCTGCAGCTGAGGTGTCCAGCAGAACTGGAGAGAACCACCACATCACCTAAGGTGCTGGAAATCTAGACAAAGCTGTAGGAAACACAAAGGTTTTCAGCATGTGCAGGCTGAACTCAGAGAACATCTGAGAGGTTTTAGGGCTCCCTGGCTTTCTGCTCTGGAGTTAAGCTCTGAGGTCACCAGCTGAGCCTGCTAGTGGCCTGCAAGCTCTGGGAGTCCACATCTAATTTTATTTAAAGTACTTCTATTGCAAAGTTTAGTTAACGCAAAACTTCTTTCCCCGGCTTTTGCACAAAACAGTTAAAAATTAAAAAAAGAAAAAAATTCTGAAAGAAAATATTCCAGAACAACTTCCAGAAATTGGCTAAGATGTTTACTTGTATGTTCATCATGTCTAGCATCTAACAACAGCATTACCAGTAATATATCTCTGAGAGAGGCTCAGGTAGAATAAATGCTTCTGTTGTTTTTTCTTGTTGTCTGGCAATGTAATAAAACCACTGTGCTGCAAAGACGGAAAATAAGGCCTTATACAGGAAACTCTGTAAATACAGAATAAAATCAATATACTAAAAGATTCAGGATAGACTGCTGTTGCCTGTAACGCTAGTATACCCAAGTGCATAACAAATACATCTTCTGGTTCTCATCCCTCACAGCACCTCAGCACCTGATTTAATGATAATTAGGAGTAGAGGATTCTTGCAAAGACATCATGCTATATTTTAACGCAATAATTTGATGTTTTTCACTATGGAAACTATCATTTACAAGCAATATGCATGTAGATATAGATAATATTGAAACTGAAAATGGGAAAAATGGGGCTGATGTTCTAGTACAGAATACAGTACTACAATACTTGAGATTGTGTTGCACCAGTTGGGCCAGTTTTGTCTCGTGCTTTTACCACTTACCATGACGACCCCTCCAGACTGCTCTGCAGTGCACATGCTCATTATGGGTGCCATGCCAATGGTAGTCCCTTGGAAGTACACCCCGCTGCAGGAGGGTGGGAAAGGAGAAGAAGAATCACAGAATCACCATGCAGTGCCAAGACACCGCCCTATTATTTTCAGTCCTGTATTTCTGCCCATCTCAAACAAAGATCCCATTTCAAATGTGTCAGCTCCAGACATTTGCAGGTTTAAAACAATGAAAAGCACAGATTAGTCATGTTGACTTGCCGAACTGACAATGACAGCATCTCTGCTACGAGAAAGATCCATTTGATCACCGTCTTTTGGGTTTACTACTGTAACAGGACCCTTCTTTCCTTTCCTTTTTCCCTGACTGAAGTTGGGAATAGAAATACAAACAAAAAAATAATGTCTCTAGCTCAAAGAACGGTATTTTAATGCAGTGGGAAGTTTATATGCTACTTGTTGTAATACACAGCCTAGAATGTAATCATTCCAAACAAAGTATTACATAGTATACATACATATATTATACATAGAGAGTAATCAAATATCTCATGAGGGACAGTTTGGAAGGGCTCACTCTATTCTTACACAGATAATGTAAGAATATCTACATAATGAGTAAAGAGCTCCTTTTAATTAATAAGATGTCAGGTATGTTTATCTGTATAGTATAAAGAATGGTTCATTAATCAAATTGATATCTGGTTCAAGAAAGAGGTGTTTCTCTTATTCACTTTTTTTTTTTTAAAAGTGCTTTTACTTTGAGCATGTTTACTCAATTACTTTAATCCAGGAAACAGCAGCAGGGTAAAAGATGTGTATGATTTAATTTTTAAGTCACAAATGCAAACGAATTGCCCAATTTAGACTGCATTTTAAAGTTTACCAAGGTCTTTCTACTAACAAACAGGCTTCACATAGTGGCCCCTTAGCTCTACTTTTGGGGTGAGGGCAGGACTACCTTTTTCAGTGACAATTTAGACTGAGACCAGCTTAAACCGCTTGTAAATTCATACCCTAAGTATTTATCAGCTTATTACACATCTACACTTCTACATGAGTTGCATTCAGGAAAGGCCTACAAGTAACAGAGCTATTGCAGAACTGTGGAAGGAAATTAAGCTGAAGCATCTGCTGAAGGGCTCTGCAAAAGGCTTTTATGTTTGATGTTTGCAGAGGGGAAAGACAAACCCTCAGGAGCACAGATGTACCTCCCAACAGCTTGGCAATTGGGGAAGAATTCAGTACAGTTATTCTCAAATCACTGAAATCCCAACCGATATTAAATATAGTGTCAAGTCTACCTTATCAGCTGTGCATTGTCATGGGGTTTACGAGGTAGCAGTTTTAGCTTTCTCCAGTCCAGAAACTCATGGAGGCTGGTGAAAGGGTCTTGAGAAATAGAGCACTTATCCATGTCATTCCATACTTCCACTCCGACCAGGGCTACTCGAATATTTAGTGGCCTATAGAACTAATGAGAAAAGAAAAGTAGAAACATGTCTCTAAAACCCACTTTAGAACACATTGGATTAGAATATTTCTACAGAAGCATAATGTGCATATGAATCTTTCTTGCAGAGGCTTAAATGACCTCTTCTCCAGGGCAAAAGTGAACACCTGGCAGGACTGACTCAGACAAAATATTTCCATGACTTACAGAAAACAGTTCTGACCTGACTAAATACCCATAAGGCATTCAAAGACATCCAGAGATATGCTACTTCTCTATGTCCCACCCAAGTTTGGTATCTTCCTTCAAGATGAAACGCTGCAACTACCTCCACATGTCCTTCACTTCTGAACAAACTTGTAATGGCAGATGACTCTCTCCATGGCTGCCCTCTATCACTAGCACCAATGCAATTCAAGAGGTAGAGGCAGCTGTGCTGTACTATGGTTGTGGTTCAAAATAGTAACTGAAAGTTTAGCTAGAGTCATCGAGTCTTGCTCACAGCAGATAAAAACAAATTATTTTAGCACTGTGGACTACATACACTATTATCCCACTGGTAAATGGCACAGTTGCTACAAGAGGGGAGCCGGAGCAGCATTAGCAATGGAGCAGAAATAACAATTCTAATGTGAGACTAATGTGAAGGATTCAAGAATCGATCAAGTCCAGATTTGGCTGACACTCTGAGAAAAACATATACTAGATCTTTGTCTTGTTTATATGCATTACAGCCATTTGGATAACATTGGCATTTGCTGAGCATAAATTAAGCATGAAACATAAATATATTATAACGTGAAAAATCAATTTTGAGCAGGTAACATATAAACACCTGTCCTCCAGTAATAAGTCAGCAAGACAATTATGGAAGAGGTGGAGGTGTCTTCAGCAGCTTGGTTTTAATCAAGAATGCTTCTCCTTGAGTTATTACCCTTGAAGTATCACTTGATAAGTTCTCAGCTAAATTAAGACTCCCTCAGTTATAATTTCACTACTGGACTCCTAATTTTTTCTGGTCATACAGCACAACAAAAAAACCCTTTAATTTGTTCAAAAAACACTGTAGAGGACTCTTAGCGTTTATTGTTATTGTCAAGAAATTACTTCAAATACAAAAAAATCCAAATATACTGCTCTCACTTGGCCATCAACTTCTGCTTCCTTAGGCACTGCATATTTTTAATTCTGCCATCTTCCTTGGGCTATATATCTTATTGACCGTGTCTTCACAGGCCCTTTGTTGGCCTTGCAATTGGAACATCCCTTGCTGCTGCAAAGGACTTTGTTCTCCAAATTCCTCCTCAAAATAATCCTTTTTCTATGGGCTGTTCCATATCCCCATTCTCTTCCCAGGTTAATAAAATCCTAGGGATAAATTGTACATCTCCTTAGGAATAGTGCTTCCACAGATATATGCATCCGATATATAGCACAGCAGAGCTCACAGCTTACTATGTTGAAGGGCATACGAAAGGTTTGTTTGCTTTTTAGTTCTGCTGGTTGGAGAGAAGCATTGCTCTGAAATACTGGAGAATTAGGGAAACAGCAGGGTTAGCTCCTTGAAAAGGTGGATGGATAAGGAGATGTGGCAAAGGTTGTGAAAGCTGCTGATCTGAGCATGGTGGCTTTCTTAATTTACTAGTAGAAGAAACATAAGATTTCACATCAACATCCTTCAGAAAGTGTAGTAAGTTTGGAAAAAGTGAAATGCTCATGTTCTTACCTTATCAACATAGTTCGCAATTTCTATCAGCCTTTGCTTAATTTTTTCCACATCCTTGCCTTGTCTCTGAAACTTGGAATGTAAAGGGTCAATGTACTAGCAGCACAAATATCATAGAGTTTCCCCCCAAGAGCCACCTTACTCTGCCAGCATTGTCAGTGATCTTTGGGAATTACACAGTGCAACCAAAGGCCATCGGCAGACTGCTGTTGGCTTCATGGGACCATGGTCTGCCTCAGAATAAGCACAGGCTGTAGGATAGGATTTTGGTTCTCACAAAAAGGTTTTAAAATCCCTAAGTCTTGCATAGGGATCTTTCAGGGACTGATGTTTTGTGAAAAAGAAAAGGCTCTTCTGTTAGCTCTTTCGGCTCTTGCAGCAGAGTGATTGTAATTCCCTAACTAGCAGTGTTCAAGGAAACAAAAAAAAAATGTAAGTAGCAAAATAATTCAAACCAAGATTTAGATCTTTGGCTGCCATTCAACTCACTGGAACATTTCTACAGCCAGTCCTGGTTACTTGCTTTGAAGCTCTCATTGCAAACCGTCAGGAAGGCAGTCGTGCTTTATGCAATGTGATGGTAAAGTACTCCTTCAAAAGCAAGTGCAGGATCCTACCGTGTCGTCCAAACAGTGATGGTCCCACCGAGGGCAGAGTCAACAGCAATGAAGGTTTAACTAGCTCAAGGAGATCCTGGGCAGTGAATTTGTATTTGCCTCTTCTTCAATTACTGCCAGATATCCCAGTTATTTGAGAGTCAAATTCCTTATGAAGTATTGCAAGAAATTTTATAATTGACTATCAGTGTAGTCCTATCTTAATAGTGCCTTCCATTGCTTAGCCCTAATTAGGGAAGAGGCTTTACTTTTGAAAACCATCACATTACTGTCTGAAGCACATTACTTGCAACACCATGGTAACTGAACTGAGCTACCCGTTTCCTACCCATACTTCCCATAACTTTTTAGTTTTAAGTTTCTTACCTCACGATTATCTGCTACAATAACAAGCTCCACATACTTCGTTGTCTTCAGAGTCTCCCTCTTGTACTGCCAAAAAAGATGAAAATAGTATTTTCTTTTTGCAATAAGTGACCCTTGGAATCAGCTCTGCCTCAGTCCAACAAAGTGCTTGCAAGAGGAGATGCACAGCATCTCAGACTTCCAAAGATTTCACTACATACAAATTTTTATTGTATTCCTTCTCCTCATGGAAGTTTTCCTTTTACCTACTACAACAGAAACAGTCTACATGATACTTAAAAAAGAAAACCCCAGGGTTTGATCACAGCAAGCAGGAAAGTGGTGCAAAGTCTCTCTCAACCTTTCAGCTTTTTGCAGTTGAAATGTTTGAGTTACCTTTCCTCGCAGGAGAATATAATCTCTAGCAGAAAGACCTTTGCTATTTCCAAGTCACGTTTAAAGAAATGATGAGATGACTTTTAGCAAACATTTCACACAATAGACGAACTGGCTACTAAGAAAAATGAGATAAAGGGATATTGAGTGAAGCAGAGAAGAGATCAAGTGGTCAACTGATAAATTATGTAGGAAGAAAAACCCAAGAACAAAAACCACAGAGAAAAAACGGAATGAACTGTAAGTGTCTGGGGAAGCAAACTAATACTCTAAAAACGGAAGGCATACACTTAGTTTTGTATCTGTATATTCACATAAAACAGCTGGTCACACTACTTGCAGTTCTAAATGCAGGTCTAAAAGAATAATAATCCTTAGTTGCAAAAAGATCACTGAAGAAAATTAAATGATTTTGTAACAGTACTAATCACAGCACAGCTCCTCTGCTACCCTAAACTCAAGTGACCTATTAATGCCTGTAGAAGTTCTGTGATTTACAGCAGCTGAGCACCTATTCTATCATTCCTCCCTTTTTTCTGGAATAAGACAATTAGGGAAAAGAGGTCTCAGCAGCATATCTGATCTTCATGCCAGAACTTAAGGAGCTTAAGCAGATGTATGACTTACTAATGACCATGATGTCTTGAACTAAACCAATGCTCTATAACCTAAAACATGACTAAAGCTTTCCAAAGCAAACTGTTCCAAGGCAAACTGTGTGTTCCCCTAAGCTAAGTCAGTGCTGGACATCACCTTCCAGCCAAATTTCACAAAGTTTTCTTCACATTACCAAAGTGCTCCTCTTTGTTATCTGCAGATTAATGATTTTGAATGTTTTGCAAGAAGCGTTGTGTTTAGAGGAAAGTGACAGATGTAACCTTTAGCAACTCTGACTTTCAAACTCATATTTAATAGTGTTACACAGGCTTCAAACTACAGTAACTGGAAAATAGTTAAGTTCCATTCGGACAGTATTTATAAACTGAGAAAGCAGTAAAAGCTATCATTAATGAACTAAACATCAATGATAAAAACACTTCACAGGATTACACTTATTAGGGGGTCTGGCAAGTGAGCTGAGGTAGATATTCCTACAACCTCTCCTGGTATTGGGGTTCTCTGTCACCTTCATGTGTTCTACTGGAGGCAACTGTCACCACCATGGGGTCATGGTGTGTGCATAGACTTGGTGCACATGCCCGTGCCTTGTCTGCCACACAGGTCATCAGCAGTGCCTGGTGATATGTCGGCTGGAAACCAGAACACCAAGTACTCAGCATGTTCCCTCCTGCTGCTCCTGGAACAGCAGTGGATGCAATACAAAGGGCCTGCCATGTCTCAGTAGACTTCAGCAGAACCTACAGTGCTCTGGCAGAGCTCGATTTACCTCCCTGCAAAATATATCAGATGTGAGTGAGATGCCACATAGGGCAAATGACCACGTGGGTGTTGTTTGTGATGGAACTGATATCTCAGACACTAAAAGTCTAACATAAATCTGAAATTTACTATGTGGTCCTGATCAGAGATGTACCCCCAAGGTGCCTTTACTCTTCTTCCAAATGAAGAGTAAAAGATGAGACATGAAAATCCAGGTACAAAGATATAAGAAGAGATCTGTTACATCAGTCAGTTTAAACCATTTACTTTTTACCAAGAGTAAAACTGTTTGGACTGGAGAGAGTTAGCCTGAGAGAAACTGGCTAGCAGGGTATAATCATGTAAACCTCTGGTGACTGACTTGCATAACGAATCCATTCCTGTGATTTGCCCAAAGGCTATGTGCATTCCTTGGATACAATATTTATTTATAAAATATACCTAATTATGACTTCTTTCAGCTTGCTTTCTGCAGCCAACTGTATCAACGCACAATCCATTGCCTGAGTTAATCCTTCAGAATTAAAATGAAGAGTCAATAATACAGCCATGATAAATACACACGATGGGAGACAATATGCTTTGTTCCACTGACTGTTGTCTTTCTCCCCTGCTTCTACCACACCTGATCCTATCACAAAACTGCTGTCCCATGCTGCTGTGGCCCTTCCTCATGCTCCCCTGCCTGGGAATTGGCATGGCTTGGATTCACACTGCAATGTTGCAGCCTCTTTCTCTGTGATCCACTTGCCCCTGACCTGTAATCCACCAGCACCACCAAAATGGCTTTTTTGTGTGGCTACAGAGAAAAAGCCATACTGTAGGGGCTGTCTTGCACATCAGGCTTGCTTTCTGTAGGATCCTATCTCAATGGAGCTCAACTGGAAAATACACTCCCTGCTGCAATTTGAGGGTCCACTGAGTTATGAAATGACCCAGTATTTCTAGAGACCCAGCTGCAATGGGGCAAAACGTGTCTGCACACATCCGCTACATTACCTGACTTGCTCTATTAAATCTCATGTTTGGATCTGGGAAGCTGAGTCTACTGTTTGTCCCATCATTCATTTGTATTTAAATTTAACTCAAAGGCTAGTCTAACTTTGTGATACATTGATCTCACAGTTCAGCTCTGCTCAATAAGAATTTAGTGTAGGCAGTTGAGTGAAGGGTCAGGGGAAAAAAACAAACAAAAAGCTCCCCCCAAACCTGTCAAGAAACCAAAAATTTTAATCATGCCCTGAACCTGAGACTAGATTTCTGCTTGCTTTTGTCACCCAGTGTAATTTGGAGCAGCCTTATGCCTCCATACTTTGCAGGTCATCTTTATTCAGTATATCCTGACAGTCTACTTAGCGGATGACAACATTGAAATGTGAAAACTCACTGTACACATTACATTTGACAACTTTCAAAATTCATACATTAGAAGTGTATCCAACATATTCATTATGCCTATTGTACCTATCCATATGATGTGACTGTTGACAGTTTTATAATTATCTCTACTGAACCACAGCAAAAATATTTTAAAGATATTTAAGGTGAATTCTGGCACATAGTTGAAGCCATCCACAAAATGTGAGAACCGTGAGGGTAATAGTAAAATTGCTTTGATTGTATCAGCTAGTTGTATGCACACATTTTATTTCAGTTTTCTAGTGTTACATTGATTACTTCAGTGAAATTAAGTCAAAAGTCACGAAGATTTTGGGGAAACCTTAATGAAGTTGTGAAAAGTACTTTCCCAATGTTTGCAACCTACACACATTTTTAGAAATACACTTAGCCCATAAAATGGTATATGCAAAGGCTAATGCATTGGATGTAATATTTAATATTCCTAAAATGTAAAATAACTTAATTCCACTACATAAATAATATGTAGGGATGCCATTTAGGTTGCTTTCCTTAACAATTAATCTGATGCAAAGGCTTAGTAGTACATGCAAGTATAAATCCCAATATGTGACATTTAATAAATGTTGAGGGCAGATTTGTATCATTGTATAATTTCTGAACACCTAAACCAGTCTTTTCTACAATCCTCGTCCAATACGCAGATGAACTTATTACAGTATTTCCTCTTCCCGATTTTTAGCTCATTTAATTTTCTACAGTTTCCATTAGCTAGATGCATTTCACATTAATTGCATTTCTTCCTACATAAAAACAACTACAGTAATACATCTGTAGAATAATATAGTGAGAATTTGTTTTGCCTGCATAAGATACTTTCCTACTAGAATGTAAAGGTTCAAAACCTAATATTAGCAAAGTGTCACAGCTATCATGTTCTCTTCCATCTTGGGTGGGCAAGAACTTTTCCAGACATTGCTCAGTGTTCTTATGGGGTCTTAAATTCTGGCTATAATCGTACATGAACCAAAATACATTACCATAATATGAAACCATAAACTTTTCTGTGCCATCTAATTATCAAAAAGAAAGTAAAAAGCAAATTATGCATGTAGTATCAAGGAAAAGTAATAAAGCTTTAGCAAATCATGTAAGTATATGCTTAATTTTAAGCATGCACTTAAGCACATGATGTCAACAGAAGTTGACTATATGGTTTAATGATTTGCTCAGTAGGGACGCTTTGTAACAAAGAGTTATGGTAGGCAGTAATATGGAAATGCTACCGGAGATGTACTCAGCAAACCAGAAAATAAAAGTGCATCATCCACCTACCCTGCCAGCTTGAGAATGGTGTGATGTGTCATTGTCATCAGCTCTCATGGCAGAGATGTCCAGCTGGTGGCCACAAGATCCCGGGGCTATTTTCAAACTCTCTGCTCGGTAGATCTTGTGTTCACTTGTAGCACCTTCTAATGGCTCCAGAATGTAGCTTTTGTTTTCAAATACAATAATTCCCCTGCTCCAGAAGAGAACAGAGTAAGATCTATGGTTTTCAAGAGCTAACGTATGTTTGTCTACAACAAAGTTACAACAGATTTTAATGACAGAGTATGAAAAAGCAAAACACTGATTTACAATGCCATGGTCGAGTGGAGCAGGAAACATCAAAGCTGTGTATTTGTCACTGCAGCACACTATACTTTAAAAGAAGCAGTGGCTCAAAGAAAATTTTCCTCGTTTGAAGTGCTGTACTGTAGAGCAAAATTGTATTTGTGTTTTACGTGTTTTCCATTCTGCCAGTGATGCATTGCCATTGCTGAGTGGAGTCACAATGTGTGTGCTTCTGAGGACCCATGGCAAACAGTAATGAACAGAAGCATGGTGAAATGCTTTTGTAAGAAAAGGTACAGAGTGAAAGTATTCATTATGATCTGCAGCGTGCATTATACCTTTTAAACCAAATGCTGAAGCAAGCATCAATTCTGCCAGATGAAAGAGGCATTGCAGTATCAAAATGGATTATTAAATATTGCACAGTGGGGCAGCAAAATGAAGCTCAGATATATTAAGCAGTGGATTCCTGCTTAACTCATTTTACTACCCAAAGTAATAATTTCTACAGCAATACCACCTGCTCTCTGAGGATCTCAGATTTTCCATCAATGAAAATCTGCACTACTTTAAGCTACAGTATGAAAAGAGGAAAGAGGGGTTTAGGAAGAGATACAACACCTTGCTCCAGGAAACATGTGGAAGAACCTAGGACACACAGCCAATTCTGGGCTTCATGTGCTGCCTCCTAACCAAACACCGCTCTCCCTGTATACTCCAGACAAGTCATCAAATAAAAACCATGCTTGGGTTCTTGTGTTGGTCCTGTCCAATTATTCTGAGCTGCTGCAGTAAACCAAAGTCGACAAAAGGTTGAATATCTTTCCAGTTCCTCCTGCTGAGGAAGCTGCTGGCATAAGGCTGCTCTTTCAGCTCAGCACAAGAAATACAGGTAGTGTGGTATGGGTGTCCATGGTCTGTGCATGCTGGAATAGGATTTCTGGTACTGTATGGCATAAAGTAGGATGATCAACAATACTGCTGGAATTAGTAATTATAACTGCAACTGTAGGACCACAGAGTAAGAAGACTGCTCTACTGTACATCAGGACTGGCACAGCATAGGAAGGCATGAAGTAGGTTTACAGACAGGGCTCAGGTAGAAGTTACTGTAAGAGAAAGGAATTTAATATTCTGTGTCTAACTTGCAAGTGTCTAACTTGCATCCTGAGCACATACTGCCAACCACACAGGAGGGTCATAGATAATTCCTACATCAAGCTCGACATCAGGTTTTGTTGGGTAACTGTGTGACCAGAGAAAGGCACCCTTTAAAACCCATTTCTCTTCTCTAAACTAGGGATAAGAATTTGCTTATGGGATATTGTAAGCATTCATCAATTAGACACTACACTGAATAGTGCACTGCATTACTAATTTCTTCATTGTCTTTAAATTATGAAGGCATTAATCCCTAAGCACTGGCAAAGGTTCAGCAGCAATAATTACAATCTACCTACCTGGAATTCCATGAAACTTTTAATTGGTCAAGGCATTCTTCCTCAACTCGTCCTCTAAACTGCTCTATACTGTCTATATATGCTATTAAACAGCAGTAGTTTTCAGCCCAAAGCTGGCTGTATTTTATTAATATGTCTTTTTGGTGCATAGGAAGTGTCTGCTCTTTTTATTTCTGTCTGTACTGCAAAAAAGGTAAGATACTACAGCCACTGTGAGACCGATACGGGTGTCTATACAATTCTTCTGCAGAAAGCTAAAAAAAGAAAAAAAGGAAAAAGAGGAAGGACCCAGAAGCAGGTTAATGACACCATAAAGACTGATTTAAAAATAAAAAGTAAAATTATTAGGAAAAAGCTGCCCTAGCTATTCTATTCTTAGCAGGATATGATGAAGAAACTCAAAGTCTTTGGCCTCCTAACCAGTTAACTGAAATTTTAATTCCAAGCTGCCTGCACAGTTTTGCTACAAAACATCACTAACATCAGTTCAGCCATGCCAACAGATGACCATTTTACTGTTAACTGGAACAGCTAGAAGTCCAAGAGAAAAAAAAAAGACTGGAAACCCATGATATTAAAAAGGCTGTGCAACAGCATTTCCAGGAGCCTGCTTTACTGATCTGAACCAAGAATCAGGGTCTGATAATTCATTTGTAGCTTCCTTAGTACTCTTGGCAAATCAGGTAAGATATATTATTTACCCATCACACAGGCATGCTGGGTATGATGGATCACAGTTGGAAAAGCAGGACTGATTTATCACAGCAACCCTTGCAGCTACAGCTAGGATACACTATAGCATGCATGACATATTAGAAACCTCCGAGCAGGTCATCCCATGATTTGAGTAACCTTACACCCTACAGTTCTGAATTATTTTCAGATCTGTCTTACTCCTTGAAGAATTTAGGAAACTAGGACAACATATTCCCTTTACTCCGATAATCAGCAACTCTGTAATCAGCACAATCAAATATGGTTTGTTGTCTTTCCCTTGTGCAATTAATCATTTAATTTTGGACGCAGCTGGAACCAGCAATAGAGGCAGAAGTCCATTAGTCACTGTTTGAAATGGGCCAGCCTGACCATCTCCCTTTACTGACAACTCAAAACCAACATAAAACCATGAAAGGTTTTCTTTTTAATGTTAAACTTTATCCTGCTTAGAACACGGACTTAAAAAAAATATAGACTTAAAGAATTTTCTTTAATTATTCACACTAGAAAGGGAGAGACTTAGTAGTATCCTTTTACTGGGTAAAGCTCTCTTTTTTTTTTTTTTTTAAAGCCAGCATCTTCTTGTCAAGAGTTCATAGCCAAAACATGCCACGTCAATGCCAGGTTTCCAATGTACCCCTTGTATACCCAGCTACTGTCTAAAATAACTAAATAACCATTTCTTTACCCCTCAATTTCTTTAGCTGCAGAGGATATGGACAAATGATCAGATACCAGAGTGATTAATTTTGTTTTCTATTGAGCATGCCGGAGCCAGGGCAGCCTATTCAAGTTGCCACTGAGACTCCCACCCCAAGGGACAGCATGAGCCTTTATGAACAGGTCCACCTTTGCATACGAAGCAACCCTATGGTAAAAAAAAATCTGTAGCTTCTGCATGAAGGAAAATATACTTTTCATTTAATGCACACTTATCCTTTGAGTGCTGCCTACAGGATATCAGCACTTGGCTTGTGACCATCTGTAATAAGATAATGAGTATCAAATATGAATTTTCTTGGCCAGCTCTCTGTTTTTGACTAATTTTCTTTTCCTACAATTGCATTTTCCCCCCATCGATCGGTGCCAAGCACAGCACCTTAAAAATGTAACTAGTCAAAAGCTATGGTTTCTTTCTTTTTTTGGTGTGGCAGAATTAGATGAACAATACCTACCAGTCATTCAGTAGTAAGAATTTGATGCAAATAAAATAAATCCATAACTACTTTTTCCTTCCACTCTCGTCAGGTGTTTCAAAAAAGCCTCTATTACTCCTACACCATTTCTGCGTCTTCCTCTTGAACGTGGTTCTCCCACACTCCTGAGTCAGCCTATGTTCCCCAAAGAACAAGATGGTGCAACTTTTCCATTTCTCAGGAGGCATTAATGTTAAACAATGTAATGTTTTTCAATGTGGCAAATAGTATATTAAGCTACAGATTCCCAACCAAAAATAATACAAGGAACCCCAAAGGGATTTCAGCAACTCTGTGGGTACTCAAGAAGTGGCTATTCTTTAAGGCCAACTTCTACCAAAATCTGTGGGATTTCTACCATTACCTCTACCAGGCAAAAGACTACCAGAATTCCTAAGCTTATAAATATTTGGGAAAAATGCAATATAAAGTATACATTTTTTGGTCTCCAGGTATCTAATTCATGGCATCTGTGTTTTCCCCAGTCCCAAACTATACTGATGCTGGGAATTCAGAAAGATCTTGCAAATGAGCTGGGCAGGACAGACAAGGCACGGTTCAACCCCTATCTAAAACTATTGGGCTGTCCTTTTCGTCACTGGTAGCAGAGAGGGAGGAAAAAAAAAATCTATACCATACAGCATGTCCAGACATCAGTTCACAGGCTCTAAGCCAACTGGAAGCAGCTTCAGTGTGATCTTGAGCCTGAGCTAATATTTTACGCTACCTCTCAGCAGGGTTTGAATCCTGCTCATGTCTGCTGGTCAGCACCAAATAAACCACATCCACATTGCTGCTAATCAGCTCTAAACATGAACGACTCATTGGTATTTGCCTACTCTATGCCATTATATGCCATATGGACACATGGGGAATGTATATATGAGATGGCCTATGATGGGAGAACTCTCTCCATCTCAAAGAAAAAGAAATTGAAACATAACAAATAATTAATTTGTTATTAATTGCTGCTTAACTTGCCAGGAATCTCTCAATTAGAGAAATGCAATTTGATGGAATAATTCCACTATTTAAATTGTCGATAAAGTCAAATGTGATATTTTTTTCTCTTAAAAAGAAAAACCAAAACAAAACCTAATGCAAGGCCAGTCATATTTCATAAATCAACAGGCTTTAGGAAATCTCAAAATATAAATGGGATTTTTCTTTTCCAACTTGTCAGCAGAAGCAAAGGCCCTGCCAACATAAACCATCAACGCATACTTGTCTGAGAAATTGTGATGCTGAAGTAAAACTTGGCTAGGACAGCATTATACGAAACTGTTATATATTATTCTGCTGTACTATACAGGGAAAGTTAAGTAAATCAATAAATCTGATATCCATGAATGCAATTAAACATTTGGTTTTAATGAAGCTCAGTTATACTCATTTCTAAACAATAATAATAATAAAAAGCTCTATTACCACTAGAAGAGGAATGTAGATGTTTTCAGTTTGTAAGAAATTAATTAGACTATAGAGGGCTGTCAGGCTTACACACCACATATTCACATTAAGTCTGTCTCTGCCCAAGACACAGCAAAAGACTACAGTACTCCTGTGCCACCTAAAAACCTACAAGACCTTCATTTTATAATTAATGCTACAGCTTCAAAAGTAAAGGGACCGATCCCACAGCTGTACCACCTCTTTCAGTGAGAGTTTTAGGTGAATAGGTAACAGAATTGGAGCCTTACGGCCCTGGAGTGTTGTTCTCATGATGCTCGTGATGGAGGTACAGCAGTTACTCACTGCAGTGTTTTTCAACATGCATGATAGCAGAAGGTGATCCGTAAAGTGATAGGGCATTTTTATTTATTTTTCTTATCAATTCTACATTCTCAGGACTTTGTATAACAAATTCCCAGGCAAGTAAGCAGGCAAACAAACAAAAGAGGAAGAAAAATGAAGTAGTGAATGAAAACTTCACTTTTAGTCTGTTTTAATTAGTTGCAGATTAATACTATTGGGATAAATGAACAAGATGATCTGTGGACTGTTTTTCTAATGGGCTAGGTGATCTTTAGATATTTTCCAAATTGTTTGGTCATTCTTAACTTTAAAGGACCGGGAAATACAGAGAATGGGAGCTGGACTCCAGAAACAGAAGTACTCCTGTCTCCACCACTGCCCCTGGGCAGCCTTGGACAGGCAATTCACCTCTTTCTGCATCAGTTCCCCACCTTTAAAATGGGGTAAATTTTAGTAACCACAGACAATAATTATATATTGATGAAAAGCATCGCACAAGACCCAAGTGATACCATTATCCTACTATATTGCACATCAGGATTCCATTAAAATAACAAGTCTGACCCAAATCAACAAAGGGCAACATCACAAAGGGAGGTTAAAGCAGCAGCATTATTGGTTTTACATATTGCAGTAGTGGAGAGGTGTTCTCATGCAGACACATCATTAGTCAAATACGTCTTATTCCAGCCAATGCCTTTCATTAACCTGAAAATATATTCTATAGCACTGTGTCTAAAATGTAGTCATACCCAGAGACTACTGTAGCACACACTTAATCCTTTCTCAGTGCAAGACAGATTTGTCCAGAGTGAATGCATATTGGTCTGCAACTTTGATGCCTGAAATGTAAGAAAGGAGTTACTTGAATCGAAAGCGATAGTGCAATTTTATGTCCAGCATTTGGGTTGCAAGAAACAGCAATTGTGTTATCGAAGAAAGTGTCACGTGAGCTCAACTGGGAAGGTGACACGACAGACCGAGGAAAGCAGAGAAAAAAGAAGGAAGGAAACGTTGGCATCAGTGCCAATTTAGTGAGCACATTCTATAGCACTGTGCAGCAAACGGTGTAACAATAAAAGAAGGCTTGATTCAAACTTGCACATCACATTAAGGCTCATGGAATGCTTTTTCAAGTCACAAAATATATAAAAATATTTTTAGTTTTAGTTTTGTTTTTTGTTTAAATTAAGTGCTGTCAGACACAGACTTGATGGAGAAGAGGCAAGCTCAAACAGCCGGGTACAGATCAGCTATCACGCTTGTCCCAGCAGTAGCAGTGATGCCTGGGGGATTACTGTGCACCTGGGGACAGTGTGCACACAATTGTCAAAGAATGGACATAATGTTCATCTCAGATCACAGAGGTGATCATGATCCAGGAGCTGTTCTGCTTGAACAGCCAGAATGAAGAAGCTATGAAACCCCAGAAGCTGAATGCTTTCTAACGCTAAGCTCAAAAACCTCCAGTAGTTTCATGGTCAGATAAATTACAAACCATGCAAGATGTTTATATGAACTAAAAGCTCTTCAGAAAGTATGGAGAAAAAGCACACATCCAAACCGGTGCTTTTCTCAACTGAGTTTTTCTCCTAACTTCTTTTTTGGATGAAATCTCCCCTTCTGTGGGGAAATCATGCTTGAGGAGTCATGAGGAATTTAAATTTTTTTCTCACTGGTTTCCTACTTCCATTCCTTTTTTAAATAGTTGATGTCTGGAGTGTCATATTTAAATCCCTCTTCAGCTGACTCTGTCTGGCATGCAGTGAGTTCAGCCAGACCATTTGAAAAATGGATGGCTCTAGTATTGGTGGCCTCATGTAGCATAACTATCTAATCCCATTAAAAATGACTGTCTATTCAATTCTGGGGCCTTATCCCCATCACTGTCACTGTGGACACAGCATCTTTCCGTCACTGATGAGGCTGGACAATGACTGAATACTTTTTGTATGTGTGAATGGGCTTATTATCTAGCAATTGAGTAACTCAGGGATTCTTAGGATTTTCGAGAGCATTTTGGTGTTTCAGAAAGAAAAGGCTTCCCGTGAGATTTGTATCCTTAAACTACTGAGGCATTTCTGAGAGGACCTCTCAAGCTCCCCCCACCAGAGAGATCACTGGGGATGCCTTTGTAGCTGCACATCCCCGTGCAAGCATCCTCTGCCAGCCCCTGGACCACTGAGATTGTGCTCTATTTCAGGCTGCATTTTTGTGTGTATTTGCTCGGTTCCGCACTTGCAGAGAAAGTAATAGGGGAAAAATCATTCAAGTCTATACAAATTTATCACAGAAGATGTGTGTGGTGGCTACAGGCCAAAATTATTTGCTAAAAACTTGAAGAGCCTCCAAGCTAGATAAACAGAAGGGTATTTTCTGAGGACAGGAAGGAAACAACTTGACTTTGTCGTACCTTCACCTTCCCACAAGCTTTGACAGTCTAATTGGCTTTCTTATCCAGATGGCAGCGCCGGAAATCCTGATTACCCATTGTTCCCATTTCGTGCATTCAGCATTTACCGTCTCCTCTCCGCCATTCAGCTCTTCTTCCTCCGGAGGAGCCAGCAGGATACAGATTATGGCATGATTATATTCTCCTCTAACCTGCATTTTAGGCAGCTACCAGTGTCAACCCAACTATTTATGCCATTGTAATCCTATGTGAAGTGAGGCACTCGAATGTTATGTCTGAGAGAATGTAACATAGCTGGAATGCGTGAGTGTCCGTGTATAAGAGAGCCGAGTCTACTTCTCACTTATCTTTATATCTCACCCCCTCTATCTGCCTGAAAAATGAAACTAGTCAAATCTGTCTTAGTTCGCAGATTTCACACTTTATTCTTCCTGTAGCTCATCATAGACTAATCACGTCATATTTACAAGCTAATAACACATGTCAAATGCTCAACCATGTGGCTGCACTGTAAGTAAGAACTTGATGGTTGTGTTTGGTCAGAGCAAGGTTGATCCAGTCCAGCACCTTGTCTCTGGCCCTGGCCAACAGCAGATACTTAGGGGTAAGATATAAGAACATAACAAGCACACCCCAGTTGGTACCCCCAGCTCTGACAAGCATGAGTGTCAGGGACATCTTTGGGTTTGACAGCCCTGGAGAGGCTCCCCCAGCTCTCCTCCCCAAATTGTCTCATCTTTTTTGAATCTACTGATATTTTTTACATTGACACCCACCTGTGACAGTGAGCTCCACAGCTTCATTATGTGGTGAACAAAAAAGTACTTTCCTTTGCTCTAAAGTTTCATTTGATGTCTCTTAATTTGGGGGTTACAAAAAATATTCAGCAATTGTCCCCTCTTCAGCATGACATTCAACCTCGTTTCATCATACCCCTTTTCTCCATCACCTCCTTTCAAAAGTGACAAGTCCTAGTCTATTTTCTCTCCTTGGATAAAAGCTGTTCCACACTTGTGATCATAATTTTTGCCCTTCTCTGTACTTTTTCTGGATATAATGCTTCCTTTTCTGAGATGGGGATGGGGAGCGGAAAACAAGAACTGCATGCAGAATTCAAGACGTGAGTGCACTATGGATTTATAAAGTGGTGATGAGGGTTTTTGTTCTATCCTCTATTTCTGTCTCAGTAATTCCTATGATCCTTTTCGCTTCTTCGACTACTGCTGAGCACTCAAGGCTTCAGAGCATGCTAAAATGTGGAACCTATTCTTTATGACTAATTTCATGTCTTTTAATGAACTCTCCTAATCTGGGGAAAAGACACAGTCCCTACCTATCCACAACCGGAACAATGCCCAAGGTGCCTGTCTAGTAGGAGTGGGATGATATTTGTGTTCTGAGATTTTAGTGAGCTAAGAGCTTGCACTTCCTTTCATTAGATGTTTTTCAGGCACTTAAACTTTAGCCCCATGCAACAGCTGTATGGGGTAGGTAAGAATCATTAAATGAATTTCATAGATGGAGAAATTGAGACAGAGGGATTTGTCCAGTTCACTTAGAAACTGTCACAAAGCCAGGAACAGACTGAGACCAGTCTCCTTCCACCAGTTGCTGCAAGTGAAACGGCTGCCCCAGGGACTGTCCTCACCTGGGGCTCCATGGCCACATGATGTCTTATGTCTTTACCGCTGCAGCTTGCATGCAGCAGGTATCATGCCATGGAAAAACAAGAATCCCTACTCCAGCAAGTTGGTGGGCAACTACAGCATCCTATCCTATCCTATCCTATCCTATCCTATCCTATCCTATCCTATCCTATCCTATCCTATCCATAACTATTCTTTCAAGCTGTAATACCAGTAAAGTTGCCAGCAAAGTAAGCCATGAAGTAGTTTTGAAGTGTCCTATTTATCTTCATATTTTTTCAGACTGGATCACGTGCAGTAAATCATAGAATCCTATCCTATCCTATCCTATCCTATCCTATCCTATCCTATCCTATCCATAACTATTCTTTCAAGCTGTAATACCAGTAAAGTTGCCAGCAAGGTAAGCCATGAAGTCGTTTTGAAGTGTCCTATTTCCCTTCACATTATTTCAGACTGGATCATGTGCAGTAAATCATAGAATCATAGAACAGGTTGGGTTGGAAGGGACCTTTAAAGGTCATCTAGTCCAACTCCTCTGCAATGAACAGGGACATCTTCAACCAGATCTTTCCACCCAAATTCTCAAGGGACACATTGCCACAATAATGTTTTGGTGGTAGAGGTATACGGTGTCCAGTGGGCCTGATTCTGGAAGATGCTTAGTGCTCTCAGGACCTCAGTGCAGCTACTTGGGATTTCACACCACCTGGCCTTTTATTCCTAACCAGTTTTAATGAGAAGGCCTGGATGGTTCAAGAGGTTGACAGTGCATTATGAAACCTTTCAAATAGACATTGCTGGCTCAGATCAAGCACAGGTAATGACTGGAAGTTATTACTATTGGCTATCAGGCTGTGAAATGAGTTTTGTGGAGTAAATCAACAAGCACCCTTATCACAAACTGTTATCACTCATGGACACTCTCTTAACCAACCTCAGCAGTGAATGCAGCAGCTAAATGGGCACAGATACTGAGATACATCCTCGGTTGTTCTCCTGCTAGATCAAAAACAGGCATTGGTAGGGAAACTTCTGAAAACTTGTACTGAAAAAGATGCTGCTACACTTTTCCTATGGTGAAGGAGCCTAACACTGTCAGCTTGCACTCTGGGGATCTATCTGCGACAGTGCCAGATGAGAGAAAAATGTCACTGCCAGCATATGTTGCCTTGACATACCTGACTACCTAAAACTGGGTGTCCTGGTTTCGGCAGGGATAGAGTTAATTTCCTTTCTAGTAGCTGGTACAGTGTTTTGGATTTAGGATGAGAACAAAGTTGATAACACACCGGTGTTTTAGTTGTTCCTAGGTAATGCTTACACTAGCCAAGGACTTTTCAGCTTCCCATGCTCTACTGACTGAGGAGGCTGGAGGTGCACAAGAAGCTGGGAGGGGGCACAGCCAAACTGGCCAAAGGGACATTCCATACCATGTGACGTCATGCTCAGTACATAAACTGGGAAAAGCTGGCTGGGGGGGCCGCTGCTCGGGGACTGGCTGGGCATCGGTCAGCGGGTGGTGAGCAATTGTGCTGTGCATCACTTGTTTTGTGTATTATTATTATTATTATCATATTATTATTATCATTTTATTTCAATTATTAAACTGTTTTTATCTCAACCCACGAGTCTTTCTAACTTGTGCTCTTCCAATTCTCTCCCCCATCCCACCGGGTGGGGGGGAGTGAGCGAGCGGCTGCGTGGTGCTTAATTGCTGACTGAGATTAAACCACGACACTGGGAAACGACTCTGTGAGCTCAACAATTGTAAAAAGAGCACATTAGAGAAGAAAGAAAATGCTTTTAATGTGGAGAAGAGTAATTTCTCTTGAAAGTTCTTCATTTCTTAGGTAGCTCTGGAACAAGACATCGGTGCATATCCTGTCCCACATGGTGCAAATTTTCCCTGTGGACCTTGCAGCAATGCAATCCCTTTAACTACAATGCTGAGAGCACTGCATTATATTTTTACAGACTGCGAGAACAACTGGTGAATGCAGACTGCCATGGTCCATGCAAGGGGTTAATTAGAGTAAACTTGTGGAAGATGCCAGATACATACCGAAACTACATACATAAAATAACATACATACATAAAACTCCTCTCGGTGTGGGAATGAGCTACAGGAATCCCATCCGCTATAGCAAACGGGTCCCTCCAACAGGGAGAGGGGTCCTGGTAACAAACTGTTTGCTCTCTCTGCTGCTGTCTGTCCCCGAACTCCGTTACAAAAGGCTTGGTAACACCACTATTGCACAAAATGCAAAATTAAGGGAAAAAGACTCCAGCTACTCATGCTGTTTGTAGATAAAGTAAACAAACCCAGAAAAGGTTGAGACAGCTGGAAATCTGACAGGAAAACTGGGTTTTCCAGGGAGAACACTAGAGCCAATTTACAGTTAATTACTGTGATTTGGAACAGCTCTGTGAGTAAATACCAGCCTCTGATTGTCCAAGTAAGGAAGATAATTGGTTCCTGAACTGTGTCCATTGTGTATTTAAAATGTTGTCAGCCTGTTCCTTTCTCAAACTCAGAAGAGGTTTGGTTTCCAGCAACGTGAATCTGCTACTCTTCTGTTAACAAGTAGCTAAAATCCTAATGCTGAGCATCATACCTGCCATGAACGCAATGTACTGAGCTCCACAGCCATACTTATAAAGCGATCTCTCCTAATGATGAGGCTGCTGGACGATGCATGAGTTCGCAGCTGCAAAGCAATCCTGCCATCACTGGTGAAACAGCCTTGAGGACAAGAAGGACTGGAGGGCCACCGGGCACTGCCAGCCCAAAAATGTGCCAAGCACCGCACTGCTGCAAAAGGGTATAGAGAAGGATGGGCAGCAAGAGAGAAGGGATGTCATGGAAAACCCCCAAACTGCATTATCTATTTCTTTTTTTCTCTTCAGAGCAACTAGAGAGAAAATGTTTTTACAGAGATTGTACCAACATTTGAAAAACGGATATTGATACATTCATTAAAAGGCAAAACAAAAACTCAACGAGTACTAGGATTGTTTCTTAAGGAGCTCAAGTATTACTGAAATATTGGCTCACCTGAGTCCAGAGCAGGTACTGAGACTGACTGAGGAGTTGGGGTACCCTCGTACATTGCCGTGGTAATAGCAGTGACCCTGATTGCAAAAAACAGAAAACATTTCAGTAACCATAAAAGCTCTTTGCTCTCTTATTTTCTCAATGTTTTCAAAGCTGTTTTCAATTTCATTCAGCACATTGACAGCGCCTTTCCTGCCCCACTAATTATTCACTGTACTTAACAGTCCAAAGGGTTCTTAAATGGAAACCTTGGGTGTTTGTAAACCCCAGAGATTGGGGTGGTGGGGTTTTTTTTGTTGTTGTTGTTTTGTGGTTTGTTTTTTTTTTTAAAGAGGGTCAACGGTATTTAAATTGCATGACTGACAACCTTTTTCTGTGTTATTTTATTTAAAGTTACAATATGGAATATTTTATAAAATTAATCAGATGAAGAAATCAGCTGACACATTTTACTACTTTCTATAGACATGCATATTTTTATTTAAGGTAATTTACATCTATGTAAATACATCTATAGGAGGTAGCTATGTATAAAAAGAAGTATTAAAAAAGCCAATCCCAACCCCATAGCTTGAAAAAAATCACAGAGCAAACGAAGGGGAAGGGAAGCAGGTTGGAAAGGAAACCTTTTATTGAATTACTGAGTGGCTGCATGTTATTAAGAACAACCAAGAATAAGAGGGTCTTCTATTTTGAGAGGCAACAATCCAATTTCATTTTGCAGCTAGGTTATTGTATTTCCTTAATAATTCACTGCTTGCAAAAGGCACCCACAACAGAGATACTTTCTCAGCACATACACATATCTGTCTGGAATCAAGGTTAATTTTATTGTTGACTAAAGGTTATATTACATTCCCAATTATGTGACTGGCTGGAAAGCAATGATTGTGTCACGTCGGGCATTTCTTTTCTCATGGCTCCTTTGAATGCCACCTGGAAACTGAAAACACTGTTGTAAAAGGTTGCTATCTTATTAGTGCAAAGGAAAGTTATCACTCATGCTTCAACCTGTCATCTCACTGTGCCTTTTTGTTACTCGGTTCGTTCACATCCATCTAGCTGCATTAATTAACCTTTTCAGTTTTGGAGCATGGTTTTCACTTACAAAGCCTCACATAGCAGACTTCTAAAGACCACCTTGATTTTGTTAAAGAAAGCAATAACCATGAAAATGCTGGGCAAGATGGAATAATTCAGATATGAATTTTCTGCAAATAAGGTTATACCATGAAAAATATTTGTTTAGAGCATTTGTATTTCCAACATGAGCAACTGAACACAGAACAGCAACATCTGACTTTTAAATGCAAATGTCAGTAGCTTTTCTCAGTGAAAGAAATGACAGAAACAGTAATAGTGTTTCACTCTTGGGTATTTTTATCATCAGTACTCATAAAGAGTCAGTAACACGTTAGCAAGGATAAAGCCACAATAAAAGGGAGGAAGTCATAGACTGAATTTTTTGGGGATGATTGCTTCAGTCACAATTGTTACGGACGTCAAAGTTTTTAGCATGAGTGTACTATTTCACTTGATTTTAATATTATCAGTTACATGCATCCAGTTGGTAAGACAGGAGAAAAAACAACACTCCCCACCTCAGTACTAACTCTCATACAGTGACCCTGACACAGTCTAAAACCAAAAAATAAAGTAGTTTTATTCTTGTCACTTAAAGATAAGTATAAGGCAGAGGTGCAGTTCAGAGCTCTTAAGAAGCCAGTCTTTGGGGTTTAGCATCACCAGTGTTAAGCACAGTCCTCAGTGAAAAGGGGAGGGCAAGCTGATATCTCGTACCACACAGGCTGCTGCTGCAGTCTAGCTGTCTTTATCAAAGAGTGAATTATGGCAAAGGCCCTGATTTCTTTCCCTCTGTACACACAACTTGTCATTTTATTAACTTTGAGCTCCTTGTTGTGGCCCATTTCACAACTTCTCTGAGATCCACATGCTATATGATGCCAAAGTTCGATACCGAAAATGTAAACTTATCAGACCGTGGCCTGCAATTGGACTGGTAGAAAATTGATTTCTAGCTCAGTAACTCCACTGAACTGCAGGATTTCTTTTTTCTCCTATCAAATCTTTTTATTTCTGTAAACTAGTATATAAAATGGATGACCCCCTAAAAACAAATAATTACCATGGCTGATTTGTCATACTTACTTGAGATCATTTAATAAATACCAGCTTTTGACAACTGCAAATTTTTCAAGTGCTACAAACCAGAAAAATAACCTGGACACTGAATCGTGCGCTAGAGAAACTCCCCACATGACAGCTCCACAAACCTGACTTGGTCTGACCTCCATGCAGAATTTGACTAAGCAACTTTTCTATGGGAAATTTGATTTGGTTTCAACTACAGACTATATTGATGTCCTCAGCGAAGAAGAGGTATAAAAATAAAACCACAGAGACTTATCTTTTTAAAACCATTTTACAGCATTTAATGAAAAATGAATTTGCTGATCTCTCAAAAAAATATTTTAGGCAGCAAAATGCACTGTCAGTACTAATCATGGCTTACTGCCATTATGAAAAAAGGTATTTTTTGTTTTAGTAAGGGAAAGCCTAGCTATCATTAGCTGTACACATATTCATGTTAATGTAGGTTAATCTGTCGAAGAGTTGTGTGCTTCATTTCTTTCCTTTTACTTCCTCAAGTAGTCTATACAGCCTTCCTGTTTCTAAAACAAATGACTATTTTCTACTAAGCTGATTTTGAGGAAGATAGGAGCATCCAGCAAAAAAGAAAACACTGAAAACTTTCAAAATGATTGCTTTACTTGGGAGGTCTGGGGCTATAACAAAGATGCTTTTTCAGAAGTAAGATATTATGCATAGAAATAATGCCTTTCACTGATACCAGCAAAGCCCATTATGGATGGGAACACAAAGCACGATGCCTCTTCTGTTACAATAAATAAGTAACATAACATAACAAATACTTTATAGGACTTAGATGAAACCACTTGCTGCATTGTTTCTAATTAAGGCGTTCATTCTGTCAGAGGACAAAAACATTACATTTGTTTATATAAAGCAGTTTTTAACTACTGATTTTAACAAGGATCATATTAGCCATATTTATATATACATACACATAAATATAAACATGCATAAATATACACATACATACATATATATATGTATAAAGCATATTCTTAACAGTCTTATGGTCTAGTTTAAAAAATAAACCCAAACAACCAACCCCCTCTCCCAAACCCCAGCCATGGCTTCCCCAATGCGGAAAGACACCCAAGCCTTCAAAATCTCTGATGTGAGCTTCTGCACTATGGAAATCAGATATTTAGGGCTTTCTTCCTAACTGAACCAGGCCTTTCCTCCATAACTGATCAACAATGGCTGCATTTATTATAAAATTTTAATGGGTGTATTTCCAAGAAGTTGAATAAATCTTACAGATTTTAAAAGTCACCTGGTTAAAACCCCACAGCCTGCCTTTAAAGTCTCTCTCTAAAAATTCATGTGTAGGATCACAGCAGTCAAAAAGGTACTGAAGGCAACGATAAAAAAAGATCACACATCAAGCTGTTTCATCCCATGGCTCAGATCCCGGCAGAGAGCACTTTGGGTTTTAACGATGAAGCCTCATCTACCCACGAAACACCAACCTTACCGTGTAATTGCGTGCGAGAACCACATCAGTGCCATCTTTCAAATAATGTGTTTCTGTGAAGCTGCTGGCTAATAGGCCCCTGAAAAAAATAGAGCAGACGTAATATTAAGGTCACATCACCTTGAATTTGTCCTTTAGTGGTTCCGTTTGAGACAGTGATCAAAGCCAAGCATTAATGATACAATGACTACTGGGGCTGTGTGCGAACTAAGGAAAAATATAACTCCAAATACTGAAACGGCAGTACATGAACACTTCCTTCATTAACTGTGAAAGGACTACAAGTTTCCAGACCGCTTTCTTTTCCAAATGAGGACTGCCTGTCAGCACATCTCAGTATTGATTCTTCATGCAATTTTCAACACATTTTACATTAAATCTGAAATCTAGACATTTGGAGTATCGTTAAGTAATGGTGGTTTGTGGAAAAGGAAAATGTTTCCCTGTGTTACTTGTTCTACTATACGATGTGTTGTATTCATCAGCAAGTGACCACCCAAAGACTCATTTAGCTCTCAGTAAATGAAACAAACTTCTTCCATTGACACTCAAGGAAAAACACTACAAGAACATTACAGAAGTTAGAGTGCTGGATTCATTCTGTTCATCTGAAAAGGATATTCATGAATGGAAATCTAATGACTTGAAATGATCTATCAGGAGACAGTGAAAGACCATATCTGTGATGAGGCATTTTGTTCTCATTCTCTCCACACTTCCCCTCCTGCCTTTGGCAATGATATAAAAAATTTTGACTTGCAATTACCATTTTACGGAAATCTCCAGAGAGGGGCATGTGCGTGACAACTATGAAAACTTTTCTTTTTATAGTAAACTCAAGGAATAGGGAAAGCAGCATCTGCCTTTTTTAAAAAAAAGTCTTGCTATTGATCAGTTTTTCAACTTCTTATCTAAAGAGCATTTCTAACAAGGCCAGAAGGAAGAATATATATTCACATTTACTCCTAACATCATAGGTGTTAAGCTGTGTTCCTCAACACAAACGTGCTTGAGTTTTTACAAACATTGTAGTGAAATGCAAAATCACAATATAGAAGAAACCAAAGATAAATGCCACCATCACCTTCAGAAAACTGGAGAGTTCGGACTATTGAAAACCTTTGGCATAGGGTTTCATAATGAAGCCTTTCTTCCTTGGGTTGTTCATTTGAACAAACCAGGCCCTTTCTTTTACTTAAAGCTGGTTAATTCTGCACTCTTGCATATATACTAGTGTGAACTAGTACACAGTCTCGGTACATAGTTCTTGCACTTTGTATAAACATTAAAACTGGTTGCGCTAGGATCTGTACAAACACTTATTAGAGAGAAAACTCATCTTTAAAAGCCTCTATCTTAAGGTAGAAGAAAAAAAACCACTGAATGAAACAAGAAAAAAAAAAAAAGAAAAAAGAAAAAGGAAACAGCAACGTAAAAAGATGAAGATAGCAAAGCCCCAACACAGTAAGTATTCAAGCATAGATTCTCACTTTACATTTTTCAGCTTGTGGGAAATATTAGCATATTAATAGATACCAAATGCTAAAACACTGCAGTGTTTGGTGGGTTGTACAGGAACTGCTCTGGATCTCAGCCAACCACCACACCTAGAGCAGGATTTGGTTGCCCAACCAAGCATCTAGTGTTTATTTAGGTACTCTATATATTTCACCAACCAGCTCCGTAGGGACACCTCAAACACCCTGTGGTGTCTCGGATGGCACTTGACACCTATGTTTATCTCACCTCTTGTGCCTGCAGCCTGTGGAAGGCCTGCCTGAAACGAAGTGTGCTGTATCCGTGTTTCTTACTGTCTCATTATCACAAAGAGCTGCTGCCTTCTTAATTATCATTATTATTTATATAACAACACTACTAAGTCCTGTACTTAGCAGGCATTCATTACCTTTGTAAAGGCAAAAGTTAAGATCCCATTGCTGTTGAAGCCAACAGAAATCTACTGTGTACTTTTTGGAAATGGGATTTCATATAGGATACCAGAACGATTTTTATTTAAGAGGACAAAATACAGGCAAGGGATAGAGTAACAGATGTAGCATAAGGGCAAAGTGATTGAGCAAAATACTTGCTTTGTGCTCTGCTATTTCCAAGGTGTTTGATAAAGGTGACCTTTCTGCTTCTGTTCATTCTACCCTCAGGCACAGATTTAGAAAATATTTCATAGATTCAGAGATTGTAATACCAGAAGGGAGCGCTGTGATCAGCAATATCTGACCTGCAGCATTACATAGGTGATTTGACTTGAGTTAATCTTCTAGTACTATGACTGTGATGGAACCAGATCCATTTTCTTATTGTATAGAGCCCTTGTCTAGATCTCTCATGATGAAGAAGCTATCACAAGCCTGGTAAGTTTTTAACAGTTAATTAGGCTCAATGTAAAAACACTGCACTTTGTATCTAGCTTGACTAGTTTCCAGCCACTGGATCTCATTCCCTTACATCAATGCTTCATTTTCATTTGAGTCTTTCATGGACAGTTCTACTTACTAAAGTGAGGAAATATAACAGGTAAACAAATTCCTGGTGTAGCTGTCATCATTCTCCCTATCAGGCATGTTTCATCAGGATGTAAGTTTGCCATCTACCCTGATGAAAATACTGGCTGAAAATAAAAATTCCCAGGATGAGTAGTAAAAGACTAGCAAGAGCACCAAGATGATGGACTAAATAAAATAAAAAGTATGCCCCAATGTAGAAGCCAAAGTAGGATTTCAAATCATGGAAATTTCATGTACCACTGAAGGACCTTTTTAAGAAAATGAGAAAGTTTTTCAGGAGTTTGCATTAACGCTCCTTCAGTTTAGTAACTAAGACATCGTTGCTAAGACATCTGTTTTCCTGCCACATACGGTGCTAGTGCTAGTTTGAGAGCAGGCCAGAGGAAAGGTTTTCTCCACAATGTAGAGGCTGGGGACCTCTACAAGACGTCACCAGGGAGTCCAACAATTTCTGGCAGAGAAAGAAGCTGTTATCCCCTCTTTCAAAATGTCTAATATCTTAAAAGCTGCATAGTTGAATAAGCACGCAGCATTAGTATCCAGGGACAGCAAGTCATGTAAAGGCATTTCTTGAAAGGTTATGAAAACTTAGTGTAACATGCACTCAAATTCCACAACTGAGTGTGCACCACTTCACTTTCCGATTATGGCAATACAGTTTAACATACAAAACAATTAATTCAACATATGTATCTATTAGGTAATTTAATTACTTCCCCCAAAAAGATATGCAATGTAATAGATTGATTTACATTTCTGCTTTTGACCCTCAGTAAAGGAGATTAACAGAGGAAAGTAAATAAATTTAGATGGCAAGCTACTTAACTTAATTGGATCAATGTAATTCTGAAAGAGCAGGGATCAAAATAACATTAATATATCATAGTGCAATTCATCACCATGTCTGGAGTTTCAAATGTTGTCAGCTACAATGCTCAGCAGTACCAGATGATTATCAATTTTTTGCACTGCATGAAGAAGCAAAACCAAATGTTATCCAGAACTGCATCAACTGCTGGATACGATTAAAAAAAATCAATTGAAGCAACACCACAACTTTCTCATTTATTCTCCGAAGATGTAAAAGTGCAATTCTTGAGTTAAATTACTTATGTACTTAGTCCCTGTGTTTGTCAGCACCGTGGAATTTTTCACATTTCACAGAGCCAAATTAACAAGTAGAAGCTTCGATGGCCCAGAAGGACAAGTTTTATCCCTCCTGATCTATGACAGACACAGCACAGGCTTCCTCATCCTCTGTAAATCAGTAGTAAGCTTACCTGTTAGATTTGCTGAAACACTTTCAGGTGTCAAACAGCTTCCACTGACCTAAGCCTCAGGGCTTACTTAAACTTCTAACCCTCACCTTCCCGGCCCCCTGCAACATGAAGTCTTAGGCAGTTTGTTTGGGGAGGGGGAAAATGTCCTGTTTTAAACACATCAAATTTTTTACTCAATCCATTTAATGACAGGAATGGTAATTTAACACATTGCCTCTCACTTGCAAATGAGAAAAACACTCTCTGCTCTCCAGGCACCAATAGATTATTTCAAAAGGTTATAATGAAATTTCATCACCCAAGGAGAGTCAGAGAGAGAGAGTCGCAGAAGTCAGAGATGAAAAAATCTAGTGGATCATACAGACGGCCTTCCTGGAAGCCAAGCATGCTGTAGATCAAATTAGGTTCTGTCTCATCGAGCTTCAAATGTCAGAAGCAATGCTCATCCCACCACTTTCAAAGGGAGATTACTTTGCATTCCGACAGATGTTACTGTCATGATGCATTTCCTGATATTCAGCCTTTTCTAGTTTTTTCTAGTTACACTTCTTTCACTAGCTGAAACAATTGCTTTTCTTTCTTGGTACATATATCATTCAGATAGGCGCAGATTATTATCAAATTCTCCCTTAACCATCCACATGCCAAGTAGAGAATATCAGGCTATAAAAAATGACAAGAACTGTGTACTTTTCCTGTTAGTGCTACTCAGGAAAAATCTAAGCATCATCACAGTAGTTGCAAACCAGGGTTTCCCTTGGTGATGTAGGAGAAACCGGTAGACAAAAGCCTAAGGAGCAAACCTCCTTCTAGCAGCACACAGGCTTGCTTTTCGATCTGTCTTTTAGGATGAAGCTTTTTTGGTTGCCCTCCCTGTTCCAGGTCATCCCCCTGCAATACAGATATAAAGGGGAAGACACCAACACTGTTATCCATCAAAATGGACCTACAAGTCTCTCAAAGCTGCTCTGTGAGACTGAAGTGACACCCAGCAACCGAGATTCAACAGCACTGCTTTAAAGCCAAACAATATGATGTCTGGATGCTCTGGTACACATTTCTTCAACATCCTGGGTGGTGCGTGGCTCACTGTTACACATCTCAGAAGGACTATGCCTTGCTCTGGCATGACATAGAGCATAAAACTTGACCTTTGCTTCAGCAGGGAATCAGGGCAGGCAGAAGAGACCTAAGTTTTCACAACAATAAATCCCTGCTTCTGCTAGCGCTGTCTGATTGTTAGTGCTAGTGAGCGAGCAGGGACCTGGGCTGCTTCTCTTGGGTAGCTAGTATGCCACGCTCTGTGGCATACAGCCCAAACCCACCCAGCACTCCCAGGGATGTGGCATGATCTGCCTACTGCCATCAAGCATTAACTAGGACTTTGAGATGGGGTAAAGTGAAGCAGGAACTGGACACTTAGCTGAAATCCCAGGCCTAAAATAGAAACACCATAAGCAATTTCTAAAAGCAGCACTGTGTTTTCTTTTGAATCTCATGGAGGTGTAAAGCAGCCTCAAATCTGAGCTAGAGCTTTGTCGACTATTTGATTCTGAGGTCTGACACACTTAGGAATTAATCTTGGGTAATCTGCATATACACTGCAAGACTCACAGCACTGAGATGTATGATCTGATTTTTGCTTCTGCAACTTATCCTGTGGAAAGGTTTGGAAATGCAGCCCCTAATCTTCACCCTAAATCTTGTTTCAAATATGGTCACACATGGACATCTCTGTTCTGGGGTCCAACATCACAGCAACACACTCTTTGGTTAGGAGGTTTCACAGGGTTGCTTTTAATGATACACAAAAGGTGCTGTGAACCTATTGAGCTTTGGAGAGGAACATACACTTTTCAGGCTCTGAAGTTTGCTTTTCTGCTTACCTTTGGTTTTGATTAACATCTCAGTATAGTTACACTACTTTAAGAACTGCTGTTTTAGGAAGAGCACTAAATATTCCTATGGCTTCTCAAATGATGACAGTCAGCTGCTCTACCTACTCTGTGGGAGCATTGGTCATAATAAGCCACCGGTAGTGCAAGGCTGACTCAAACCTGACTGTGGTGCTTCCCTTCTCCTCAGATATGCTGCCTGCAGCTCAGACTGACATCTGACCTTTACTTATACTTGTTACTCCTTCTCCTCCTTCTGAATGATAAAGTGCCTGTTTTCTCCCCCATCCAAGTACTGCCTCACTCTGTTATACAAATTCTTATTAAAAGCCCTCCGGCTGTGCATTTTAAACCTTGCCTACAAATGGGGGAGGTGAGGAGAGTGAAACAGGATGGCATATAGGCAGTTATAAAAAACGTCATCTAAACTTCTGTCTACTGACACCAAGTGTATTCCATTAATTCTTAAGCATCTCAGTTCAGGTCATTTTGACCTTTATACTGGAATTAGTTGTTATTTCTTCAGTTGCTGTATTTCTTCACAGGTATATCCAGAGGAATAAGCAAGACTGTTAAGTCTGCTGCTTCTGCAGTGGTGGTCTCAGTGCAAGTACCTCCTGGTATTCACAAAAGCAATATTCACAGAGGCATTTTTCAATTCTTCTTTCTCATTACAATATAACGAATGAGTGAAGCATGGGTAATGAGTTTCCCATGCACAGGCACCTAACATCATCCTATTCGCAAAACCACGACATATTCTTTAAACACGCCACATTCTTTCCCCTTGTTTAATTATCTTAAGTGATTTGAAATGCTTTTGGACATTTTCCCATTCAATGTCTCCATAATATCCTATCTGCTACACTCCAGTGTGCTGCCATAGAGGGACTGCAATGTCATAATTGAAGAACCTGAGAGACTGAAATTCGCAGAGCTTAATTAGCACAACAATTCTGAGGAAAAGAGGAGAGCAAAATAAAACTGTAATAGCTAGGAAATCAACCAAGCATCCAAAGTTTCAATATTAACTCTATGGTAGTAGCCTCTGGCCTATTTCACGTGGTCTGTAGATAGACAATTTGAGTTGATCATACGCTACATTTGAAAAATAGGTCTCTGTACTTCTACCCAGTTCTTTTGATGCAGAAATTAATATAATCCTGTGTCTACTGGAGTCCATGTTAAAATCCCACTCCCATCCCCTTGCATGAGTAGAACGGTATCTGGCTCAAAGAGAGCAAATTTCCATAAACACATGCTACAATGTCAAAAGTGAGAGCGACGCTCTGAGTTATCCCTAGACAGTGTGTTGAAACACAGGTACTCTCATCGATAGCTGCTCTCTGGTGTGCTGGGGATAGGGAGACAAGAGGGACAAGCACAGCATTTAAAGCCTACAAGCATCCTGTCTTCAGAACTAGTCATTACATATGGTTGCAGCATATAGAAAACCAAAGAACTAAGCAAACAAAACTGAAAAACTAAGGGAGAAAACCACCTCCCTAGCTGGCAATCACTGAGTGGTTGAGAGCTTTCTTGTTTCCTGACTGCTTGGAAAATAAACCATAAACCTCACCTCCCCAAATCAATAGAAAAAGACTGAAATGAAATTAAGCACATCAGTGGCCTCCCATGCTGTTCCAGGCTCTCACCTGCACACCCTGCTTCCATTACTCATTGTAATGTTTACGGCAAACATTTACTTGCCAAAACTGTAGCATTTATTTTATCATTCTAATTCCAAAACATTAACGCAGAGACTACTGCTAACCAGTGTTGCGGTGAAAGCATGTTCTCCCTTGGAAGAAGATAAACAACATGTTTTCCAACAAAGCAGATGGGTAAAAAAAAGTTCTCTCCCTAAAATAACTTAAGCTTGGCCAAAATCCTCAGGGTAGTCATACTGGGACAGCGTTAGGTACCCCGCACCTCAGATGGTCATTAAGGGAAGAAGCAACCCACATGACGTGTGAGGGAATGAGAGGAATACCAGCAAGGTTTGCTCCATCTTCACAAGTGAGCTTGGAGCCATAGCAAAACTTCTCCAGCAGAAGAGGGAATGGCATCATTTACTTCTGTGAGCTTTGACTAAAACTGCTCATCTTGCACACACCGAAAGCCAGTCAGAACTGGTTTCCCAGCATCCCACCCATGTTAACCTCAAAGATGTTCTAACTTCGTTTTTCACCAGCCAACTCCAATATACCAGAGCAGCATTTGACAGTTTTCAGCATCTCTCTCACAGAATTGTCCTAGGAGAGCTCCTTGTGAGGAATATTTTATATTACCTCCTTGAGCTTCCCTGTGTAGCGGAATAATAGAAATCATGTTATCGGTTCAGCTGGGCAGTATGCCATGAAAAGCAAACACCTTCAGTAAACGCTCCAGAGTAACACCAGCCACAAATTGCTGTCAGCTACAGAGAGATGACAGGGCTTATTGGCTAACTGATTTTTGATGGGAAAATACAATTCTGTACATTTAGGCAAACTATGTAGGCTGACTGCTTTAGAGATGCTTTACTGTGTGAGCTACATTAAGTAGTTTTAACTTAGAATAATGGAAGTGGCTGTGAAACCCTGAAGCAACATGCCAGAAGTAAAGCATTATGCCAGAAATAACCACTGAATTACACCACCTCTGAAGTATCTATGGCAAAGATCAAAAGTAATGTGCACTGCTATGCTGCAGGCTGAACCCGGACAAATTTACGCAACTCAGTATTCTGAATTGGCTTTGGCTAGACTAAAGACTAACACGGTTCTGAAACTTCTGGCTCCTCTTCCATGGATCTGTTCCTCAGATGACAATACTGTAGTTTCTTATGAAATGCACACTTCCAATTATTATGCTTCCACTAAAACTTGTACAAGATAATCTAGGGGCTTTTTTTAAAACATTTTGATCTTGCATGCAGAACACAGCATTAGAGTTACGGATGTAGGCAACACAGACAGTACCGTAAAATCGTGGCTCAAAGGATTCACTAGAAAACATTGAGATGTTTCAGAAGCTAAGAAGTACATATATCACAAGTGGCAGACATAATATTTTAATGCATTCTTTTCTAACATCACAGTACTGCTTTTCATAAAACAAATTCTTTATAGTCCCTGTAACACTTCTAGCATGGCATATTTTCATTAAATAGTAAGTTTGGAGACACTGGGCTGGAAAGCTGTCAAAGTCTATTTGAAATGTTTCATTCAATTAAATATGTCATTTGTAGCTGAGTAAAATTATGCTGCTGAACAGATGTCATTGGGCAAATTGTCTAACTATATTTTCAACTGAACATTTCCAGACTAGTATAGAATTCTATTTAAAACATCCAAGAAAACTAGTCCTAACATGGAAAATTTATAAACGTAGAAATTTAAGCAACTCAAATGAAAAATCAAGACATTAAAATATAACTAAAAAAATGTAAATAGTACTGTGGGATTACAAAAGGTTATATGCAAGCATCTGCAATACTTTTAGAAAGCCAGGCTCTTAAGTTAATGTAAAGTCACTGAGCACAGGTTTATTCTTAGACTCTAACAAATAATCACATCCTTTTTGTAACTTATTCTTGCTTTTGAGTGTGTACCTGTAGGTTTGCATTTGCATTTTTAATTTAAATGAAGTTGTCTTGCCATTTCTGCCAGTTTGTTGAAACATAAAATAGTATTTTTGTTTTACTAAACCCACAATTTTTTCCTTGTCACAAGAACGAGCCATTTGCTCTAAGTAGGCTGTACTCCTATTTGACTTGCAGAACACCATTCACTTTTACAGATATGCCTTCATTTTGCCCTACGCCTCATTGTCTCTCTCACTAACCTTTTAAAAGTCTAGATGGAGAGAGCAGTGTCGTTTAAGGAAATTTTTGTGCAACATCTGTGTTTAGGTCTCAAGCCTATAAATCTGGTACGCATCTTCATTTAAAACTAAGTAGGTGCAGCAGCCATAAGATTGGCTGCATGTTGTCAGACAAAAGGTCCACCTAGTCCTATATTCCGTCTCCAACAGTGGCCAATACTAGGGAAATAACTCGTGAAGAGGGCAAGCATGCTACATTTCCCTGAAATACTGCTGCTGGTCTGCCTCCAAATCCCTTATGAGCCAGGGACAAATGTGGAGTGGAGACTCTGAGATTAAGCAAGAGCTCACAAGGATGTTCTCACTCTCCCCCGACACTCTTCCTTTCCAATTAAAGCAGTGACTTCCATGAAGATCAATTAATTGGGTAACACAACAAGACTGCAGCTGCAGATTTCAGGCAACGTGTTAAGGCTAATGGCAGCAATTACAGCATGGTGTGCTCAGAAGTCTGCTCCCGTCCGTGGAAGTCAATGGATAAGGCTTTGATTTTGGTGCCTAGCACAATTTTACTGGGACAGAAAAACAGCCAGTAAGATACCCACTGTCTCAGTAACATGTATGCTTTTGTTTGGAGGCTGACTATGAATGCTCATGTGGTTTTCAAGTGTGTAAGGGTTATTCTTACCGGAGCAAGCAAAGCTGCATGAGATCATGGACTCCTGTTAACTCTACTCCAATCCAATAAAAATACAATCGCTCTCTGGCTTTGCTAGCAGCATTATTTCTCGCATGAAGGTGTAACTGCACATTTTCTGAATCACTTCTGAAATGAGCACATCCTCCACTGTTCAGGCTCGAAGACGGTGGGCTGCTCCTGCCCTGTACCAACTGCCCCAGTCCCTGCAACAGAGGAGCACATCCCGAACACAGCATCAGCTGTTGGCATATGGCACTTCAGGTGACTTGGAAAAGCCTAGAGTGATTTTTCAAGTAACATTAGGCTATACTCTCAGAGGATGATGGCTCATTTCCAACTAATTCTGCTTCAACATATGGCTTGAAATTGGGATGAGGTGATGCGGGTGTTTGCAGAACAAAAACATGGCCCTGAGGTACCAAGCAACGAGTGAGTTTATAGGGTGGAGGCATCTGAGAGAAAGGATGGGGGTTGAAATATTCCTCCTTCCTTTCCTCTTTCTTACCCATTAATTACTTTCCTACATTTCCTGCATTTTACCTTAACTACTCTTCATCATCTTTCCATTCCCTCTCCTTTTCCCCACATTATTCCTCTGTAGCCTCCTTTCATCACCTCTTACATGCCTATGTTATTATTACACTGTTAAACAGGAGATACATTTTTCTTAGTAAGCAAGAAAAAAAAGCAACACAACCACATTGGTGCTTTTCTGAAACAAACCTCAAATCTGTGGGTACCACAACACAGCCGGCAGTTGCCAGGGCACCAAGTGACCAACTCCACAAGACATGACTTCAGTGGGACCTCTAATGGAGATAACACAGATCATCAGCCCTGTTTGTCAGGTCAGGCTCCACGTTCATGTTTTTCAGGCAGGAAAGGACAAATGGCCAGCGAAATCAGGACACTGGGGTAAGGGTAAACTAGGTTTTAAGCTTTTTTCTTTGTTCTTTCACCTCTGCTGCACGCTTCCACTGTATCTAATTCGTTGACTCTGCCATGTGTCAGAATCCTTTATGAACCAATTAAACACATTAATTCAACAGTAAATGACAGCAGGAAAACATCAGATCAATGCCTGTGGCTTTAGCTAGGTGAGCTGGTTCACTGCAGACTGTGAGTGTGGCAGAGCTGCAGCAGACAGACATGGGAAGCAAGGGCAGGCAGTGGGGCTGGGGCATGAGGACCTCTCCTCCCCACTCCAGCAGCAAGCCTGCCATCAGAAACACAAAGAAAAACGCCACAGCATCAGCTGCTTCTGCTTTTACTTATTTAGGAATTGATTAATGTCAGAAACAGATTCTGACTTCTTGCTACAGTAAGTTTTTTTGCTGGCCCAGGGGTCCAAACTTGCTTCTCCCCCACTTCAAGGGCATCTCATTGCACTGAAGTCACTGAAGGTATGCTGGTAAAGAGCGTGGGTGAGAGAAGGATCGACACTGTCTGTTAGCAGTTAAGACACAAAATCATAATTTTTCTTTTCAATTCAAGGAAGTAATTAGTTTATAATAACATTTAACATTTAGTTGCTGACAGATATGAAACTTATCTTACATAAGTCATTTTAATTATTCCTACTAAGCAAGACCTCAAAAATATTGTGTAGTCTAAGCTAACAATGCCTTTCCAGATATTTTTGATTCTACTGTCATTTGAAAAATTGATGCCTAGAGCATCAGCATTTATCAAGCTCATTATAGATTTCATCCGAATGACTGCAGATAATTAAAAGTATGCTTCATTTTTGTTGTAATGTATTCCCCCCTAACACTGCAAAGTAATTCTGTTGTTGCTCAGGGTTTTAGGAATTAATGTAGACTCATCTGCCAGAAAATAAAGTTCCACGGGTTTGTATACAAACTATTCATATATACAGACATGAGTCAAACATGCAGAAATGATATGTGCATACACACACACACACATATATACTTTGGTGCACTATATGCATTTGCATATACATAAAATAGCCTTAGAAGTGAATGGTTATTTCAGATACACAGCTTCAGACTCTTGGGTAACCATCCTCTGAAAACCAGTCTTTCCTAAGGCACTTGATCAAGTTGGACACACAAAATCCCTTTAGAAAATGTTTGTCATACTTATATTTATCTGCTACCTATATGAAATATATGTACCTGATGCCCCATAATCTTACACCACACAGAATTATTCACACTTAAACAAAGCATATGTACGCTACTACTGTGGACATCAGTGGAGAAATCTCAGCAGCATATTGCTTTATTTTGGGTAGGTGTTACTAACTTAGAAGATGCCCAGAGTGAAGAAAGCAATCTTTTGAGAAACTGTTCAACAGGATTCTGGGAAGCCACCCTTCCTGAGCTAAGATTTAAGTGATATATTGAAAGTGATGTAAAACCCAATAGGAAACTTCTGAATTAACTCAGCTTCCTCTGCATTGGGAACTACGTCATTCACATATAAAAAGCTGGATTGCTGTATAAATGTAGGGCATGCATTTCCACACAGCACTGAACTAATATGAGTTTAAATATTTTTTTCTACTATTCATGGATCAGGCTATGCCTGTCATACCTGGAACTGCTACAATAGTTGTTAATAATGTTCATATAAAACATACATATGAAAATTTTTTGACTGTTTATGAGTTTGCAATAATTAGTGCAACACTGAGTTTGACTTGCATAAGTATAATACATTGCACCTAGAAACCTGCTTGATTCTAGAATCCTTAACAGTACTTCAATTAAATAACATCATGTATGATGAATTTTCCTTGGCACACCTTTATCATCAAATGCTTTATGTTTTTACATGACTTTCCAGGTTACTTTGAAACTAAAATGACCCATAAATAGCAGTAGCATTAAAAAGCAATGACAGATATGTGCCTTTTTAATGCCTCTATTATAATCCACATTCTGGTAAATCAGAGAGAGACTATTTAATGACACGGGCACAGAAAAAACTGATGATTTAGTATTAACATCCATGTGAAGCAGTGCTAGCAAAGGGTTGGTGAGATAGTTTCAGACTGAGGTAAGAAAGAGAAAAAAAATATAAGGAGTAGTATCTGACATAAATATTAGGAAATAGATCTATATTTTATAAAGGCCATTTTATCCAAGACAGTTTAGGTTTCCTCCCACGCACAGAATGAATTCACAGTGAATAAACCCTGACTCATGAGAATATTTCACATGCAGATTTAGATTTTATGTAAATTATTTAAGTATGTTTTAGAAAGTTTGGGCAGTGACGTAGAAATGTTCCCCTGTCTATGCATATCAGTCAAAGAAACACCAAGGAATTTGTAAGGGTAAAAGTTTTGCCAACAGGCTTAAGACTAGACTGTGACACAGAAAAGATGAGACTCTATTATTCTATCCCTTAAAACTGCCTCCTCCTGACAACAGGAGAAGGCAGTGCATTGGACCGGGCTGTGCTAGCAGTACAAAAACCTCTGCCCAGAACAGCACATTGCAAACTGGAGAAACCTAAACCCAGAGAATGTGGACACACACATTAATGCCAGTCAATATCCAAAAGGAAAATTTTGCAAAATTCACATCTGGAATATCAAAAGAAAGGTTAATTGATCACATGAAAGGATAAGATTTTTTTGCTTTATCTCCTGGATATGTCCAAACCACTCAGAATTATCTTTATTTTATTTGAGTTACACTCAAGCCGGGACATATTCCTCCATGTTTCAGTGCTGGATAGTATTGGATAAGGCAAGAGATTGCTTTTAACGATGGAGAGCTAAAATGACAAAACCCCTAGAGTAAGCCCCTCTGAAAGAGTTCTCCAAAGGAGAACTGTTGAGTCACTACAAGAGGCTCAGGGTAATCAATGTATAATTGTCCACTGCATTGTAAAAACAAAAGAATTCTGTTTGCTTTCATGCATATTGCTGAATTTTTACTCTTCAAATTTATTTATGTCCAAAAAAATACATATGATATTTTATTGTTGATTCTCCTACCTAAAATAAAGGGTGGTGTTTTTCATTTAAGCTGGACGCTGCCATTAAGTCAGTATGACAGGGTAATCATGAGGCTGTTTTATCTGATGAGAGATGTTACACTGTGATGCAACGCTTCCACAGCAAAAAGCAGGAGATAAAATTTTATCAGTACCGTGCCAGCTGCCCAAACAACACCAAACACACTGGAGGTGTGCAGGAGACTTTCTACCACTCGTGTGTCTGTCTGCTACCCAAAGCCGGACAAGCCTACAACAGCGTTGTCGACAACCGAAAATACCGAACAAAAAAGCTCTAACCCAGCTCAGTCAGGTGAGGGAACAGAAGACACAATCAGAGCTGCTAACAAAATAGCAGGGAATGCAGCAATCTGGGAAACGTGTAACAGGATACTGAGCCTTCCCCCTCCAGACTTCTGGTTTTAATTAGATCCTTGTCCAAAATAATGGAAAGGTTTTTCGCAACTGATGGCTGATGTGTAGATTGCAAAAAATGAACTGGTCTGAGATTAGACAGTGATATCATAGTACAATACACTCAATCTAGCCACAGTCCCCTTTCCCCCCTCAATTCTGCCAACTGCCTATTTTGTTATCAGTCTGAGCAGGAAGGAGATACCGTATAAATTCCCAACTATTCTCTCGCTATTAGGAGACAGGAGGCAGAGCACAACTGAGGTAGACGAAGAGGGAAGGGTATGGGAGGGTGCAGTAAAACTGGCTTACATGTTCTGCATGCAAAGCTCATCAGTCCCAGGCATGTTAGTCCAGCATCTCAGACAGCTAACTAATGCAATAAAAGGAACAAAAGAAAAACAGAAATAAAGATAAACACCTAGGAAAATCAAAGCAACAAACACCAAAGAAGCATGCAGAATTTTTCCTTAATATTTGTAGGCATTTTCCAGGTGTCAGTAATGCTTTGAGACATCCTTCTACTGCTTTGAATGCTTTTCTTCCCTACCTCCTGACTATTTTTTATGGGAAGTGGTTGCTTCTTCTTAATTAAATTTTCACTGCACCTTCATTGCATTCACATTTTGGCCTAATTTTCCACATAGGAGTCAGGCCCTTTATTTCAGTAATAAACCACATGTACCCTGCCATGGCTTTTAGGTAGGATAGAAGTTTTTATGATAACCACTGTTATCATAGCCCTAATATTTTTAGATGCCATTAATGAAATACCTCTACTTGATTCTTCCCTTTAAGGCCAACCTGCTTGCTCCTGGATTTCCCCTTGGTCTGCTCCAATTTGTCATGCTCCAGAGAGGATGAATATCCCAGCTGTACTTCAGAAAGTGCAATGGCTTGCAATTTGCATGACCTTCTGAGCTATGTTGTTTCCCTATATCGTAACACTCCAAGGGAGATGAGCTTTGGTCTGCAGCCCAAGATACCAGGTTTTTCAGCATCGAGAGCTATGAGGAAGTTTTCCTTGGAAGATGGTCCTCAGTTCAACAGTTAATTTCTTTACCTTGATCTGATAGAAATATTTACTCTTAAAGAGTACATCAGCTGATGAATGTACATACCTTGTTTCATAAATGTATTTTGGACATATATCAAAAGTGCACAGGAAGCAATATTTCATAAATATTAGTGCAAATCAGCAGAACCTCATTATCTCCTACTGAGCTATGGTGAATCATATCACCTGAAAGAGATTTGACAACAAAAAATAGAGTTCAAAAGAGATTGGGTCCTTCAATTAAAATTACGCAGCAAACAAATGAAGCTGAGTTTTGAACTCAATGCAAGACAGTAGTTGTAGCTTATGGAAGAAGAAAAAAAAAATCACAGCACTGGAATTCCAGAAATCTGCTCTCCTAAGAGGAATTTTTTCTTTTCCTTACTGATGGATGAGAGTCTCAAAGTACAGTGTCACTGAAACGGGAAAGTAACTGCAGCTACAGAGACCCAAATCTGCCAAGATACAGAGAGTGCTGCCAAAAAGGCATTTTAACCTTTAACAAGACCTGACCAGAGACTATTTGGCTTGTCTCAGCTTCCTGATAGTTAAAAGCTGGAAAGGTAGCAGAACCTCAGCAAAAATACCTGGAAAGCCTAGGTGGCAGAAAAATAGCTAGGAGTGTGTCTGGAATGGGGAGGGCACAGGAACATCAGTTTGCAGTGAGGTTTCACCGCTGGACAGTTTGCTGCTATCTACAGGCTTTTAAAGATATTGATTACTTGAAAGCTTTTCTAAAGTTGGCTTGATAACACAACACATCAGCTTGGCTTGTGACTCTACACCTCAACAAACAGAAGGCAAAGCTTCCTCCGCTTCCCAAAATGTCCCTCCATATCTCACTGAGCTTATTTTTGTTTATATGTCTTCATATCTTTTTTTTGCTTTGATGGTCTAGAAGCAAGAAAGTCTTCTAACTTTTTGAGATGCAAATGGCTCCAGTATGAAAGCAATGACCAACCACCCTATGAAAGGATCAGCAAGAAAATGTTGACGTTTTGTATGTTTGTTTGTATTTGAAGAATCCCTACTGCCAATTACAGTTGGCTGCTGTCAGAGAGCATTACCCCTAACAAGATCTCCAGAAACACACAACGAACGTGATCTTGAAGTTTCTAATACTCCAGAGCAGTAGAAAGCTTGAGGACAGTGATATCATGCTGCCAACAGCTGTCGTAAGTAGTATGGTTTCATCTTGTCGCTGGCCTAACAACTGTCTTTTCCTTTTCTATTTCGTGCTTCAGCATATCTTCAGCTGTCATAACAGATATGTCAAGCAATATTACCCTCCCAACAACATCAGCTCAAATTACTTCCCAGAATATTCCTCTTCTGGCCTCTCAAAGGCATGAGTCTATTTTCTCAACTGCAGTCAGTGCAATAGTAGAACTAATTCACCCTGTATCAGTGTATCTTTTGCATAAAGTACCAAATTCAAGATGTCAAAGATTAATCCAAAAGACAAATTCATGTAAAATTGCTACATCACAGTACTTACGTGCTGAGTTGCTATGGAAAACTTCCCAGCTAAAGGAAGAAAACTTTTTGCTTACGGTATGAACGCCAAGGTAACAGAAAGACACATTCTGCAGTCCAGACCGACCGACTACCTGCAAGCTTTTGCCCACCAGCAAAATTAGGAATGTGTAATGCTCTTTTTAAGCTTTGCTACTTCCTAATAATTATCTGTTCCTGGAATCACAGATGTGAAGAACATAACGGTTTAAAGAGAAGTCCTCAAGAAAATAATCTCTCTCCAGTAGTACAGATTTAAAAGTGTCTACAAAAAAAACATCCAAGATGGGGGAGGAAGGGAAACTGTCATTCTAAGGACTGCAAATTCAGGAAAAGCTGCCACATGTAACAAACACATTACAGGTCATCCTGCATTCATTGATGCAGCTCTCAGTGGACTGTTCAGACCTTTTTTTCCCTATGCAAACATCAGCGTTTAGGAATCCTGTTCTTTCATGAATACACAGCTCTTCCTGTAGCAGAGCCTTGAACCTACCATGTATTTATTGTAAGGTGTCAGCTGTGGGTAGCAGTGAAGAAGAAAAGCTGACAAATCCTCTTTCTCGCTCTATGTCTCTACGTTAAAAAAGCAGGTGTGCCATAGCATGAATATTTTATTTCCACAGAGAAATTATTTCCTCGTTATAACGTACTAGCTGCTTGGCACAGCTGATTTCACACTTGGTTGGTGTAGATGATGCTACAGGTCATACAGTCGCTTTCTGACACACAAGATAAAAACCTGCCTGCTGGAATCAAAACCCACGCTGTCTTCATCAGTGTCAGTATTTCACTCAAACCATTACAGCAAACATGGTTTATCTGCAGGTAGAAGAAGAAAGGAGTAAGCCAGCAGACAGCATGCAATCTAAGACAGACATCCAGAAACGTATCAGGTAATACGTAGGAGAGCTAAATTGTATCTGTACAGAGGTAGACATGCATCAAGTATCCCAACAGTGAACTGCAGCCAAGAAAATGAAGTCTAGTCAATTTAAATTGCAGTGAAGAGTATTTTCAAGTTTTCTCTTTTCCCTTTATCCGCCTGCCAATTGTGTGTGTGGGGGTACAATTTCATTTTCCTGTTTTGAAAAACATCTCCTCCTCTTCCCAATGGGTAAAGCCTACCAAAACTAAATAGGAAACTGCAGAATTATGGCTAGGATCCAGCTGAGATTTCAGCACCCATTTAAGTAAAAACACATGCTTATTTCCAGCTCTCTTCAGAGAAGTCTTTAAGCACATGGCTGAAGCTTTTTAAGTGTTTTTTTTTAAACTGTTTGATAAAAGTAAATGTTAAGTAACCAAGCCCTTCAGAAGAGAAGCAGCACTCAAGTGTGCAGGTCTTAAATGGGACTTGTACAGCACATAAGCCTAGGTTTGCTCAGGGCACTTTCTGCCAAGATGTTTCTCTATCTAGAAAGCCAACATGCAGCAACAGGAAGGAAAAAAATGAATTGTACTTCAACTTCTTTGTGCACAGTAACTGTTGAAAACATCCAGACAGAAGTATGACTCTTAACTGTGGCCCATTTAACCAACAAAGAAATCATCCGTAAGACACAAAGAGCAACAAGAGAGTACTAGCGCTCAGCATACCTGTGAAACGTGACAGGACGATTTGGACTGCAGCGGCTCTTATATCCAGGAATAGACAGGAAAACGCTGGCTCCTCTGAGCATGAAAGCAAATCAAACATCAAAAGAAGACTATCCTTTCATGAAGGAAACATGGACAAGTTAGCAAAGTTGGTTGGCAGGTGCAGGCAAGAAAAAAGTGTTTTCATTTAAAAAAAATTTAAAAGAAAATAATAATCTGGCTTCTCTATTCTTTATACTTTGCTTGTCCTCTCTCTGCAACTATCCTTAGGCATCTGGCCTAAGTGGCTGAGAAATCAGTGTCCTCTGACCGCTTGGCTCCCACCTCCCAAAAACCAGGTGGGCCCTGAGCTGCTGAATGCCAGGCTGATGGGTCACCAGCACAGTTTGGTTTCAATGGTCTTTATGCTGCTGCAGGATCTCTGCAGCACAGGAGGTGAGGCCAGCTTCTGCTTCCCTCAGGTATTCATGGTCAGCCATAAGTATCAAAAGATCTCTGCCTCTTATCTGATAACTCCCATATGAGTTTGGAAAACACTACAAAAATCTTCATTAAAATAAAAGGGATAACTACAGAAAAGAGTCCCTTTGAAACCATCATGGTATTTATAATTCCAATATCAGCAATTTCTGTACGCCAGGCAGAATGAAATCCATTAAAATTCACTGGAGAAATTTCAATATATGTAGAGAAAATGGAAGAGACAAGGAATATGGCTCTGAAAAATCAGAAGACTGCAGAAGCCTTAGAGATAAAGCACAATTTACAATCTTCTCAAGTTATTTATAGTGATTTAGAAGTATCTGGAGATTGCACCAGGAAACTGGTGGGTTGCTTCTACAGCTCCTCATCTGTCTGTCAACACCAGGTGCTACCTAACCCAGCAGTCTGCAATCGCAGTGACTCTGTAACATTCAGGCTCACCAGCATCTTAAGCCAAGCAGTGCAGAATAGCAATAGAAATTGTGGTACAGTACAAGGGAGGATCATTATCCTATATGAGTGGTCCAAGTGGTACTCCGTGGTTACACAATTTCCAGAATACAAGTATCTTTTCCATGTGGCCTCCTAAATGTTCATAAGCTACCACTAAGACTTATTAAACATGCGACTGCAGCTAGTTCACTATTTCTTACCACTTTGCACTCTAACATTAATATCTCAGGCTTCAATAATACTGTGACACAGTGTTAGACTTCTGTGTGGGTTTGTAAAATGCTGAGTCACTATAAATGGATTTAAAACATCAGCTGATAACAGAACAGGATTTTCAATGTAAGCAGGAGAAAAGAAAGAAAAAGAATGAAAGTGGCAAGAAAAGCCATTAGTCTAACTGCTATAGACTGGGGAGGGCATTCATCCTAGGTAAAGGCTTTTATAAAGGTATCGATCCATCATTATAAACTGAAATAAGTCAAAGGGTTAAAGTATAAAGAGGTACTGGCAGACTTTCATTTACGGAATTGCACTATGTATCTCACAGTGTGAAGGTGAACGAGTTTTGCTGTTTTATGGGAAGACTGCTAAGGAAATTGAAGAGTATGTCTTTTGGCATAACTATCAGTCCCTGCTGAGGTTTGGTTATACTGGGAAGCGCTACGATAGACTTAACCCTTCTATCCCTTTCAGGAATAACTATCCACCACCCCTGAAACACATACTGAAGCTTCCTTAATATGATGAAGAAGGGAAAAAAAAGAACATCTTATACTTAAAGGTCGACTAAAAGAGAAACATCTGAAATAATACTTGAGAGTAGTCAGTAATGAGGGAGACAAAAGAGAAAAAATGAGCAGCAAGAACCCCTTGGGTCTACTTCTAACTCCTCTATTGAAGCACCTTCAGGAACTCTCTTCATTTGTCCGATTCCTTAGTTTCCTCATCTGTGAAATGCAGTTATGCTCTCATGCCCCCGTACTGCAGACTAGACAGTGGTACCTGTAGATCTTCACCATGTATATCACATAGCCCTATGGACTCTGGTGCTAGAAAACAAATATAGTTCCGGGGTTACACAATGTGAAGAGTTTCATATCTAGCTATATCAGACTTCTCATGCAAGACTTTAAAGAGAGATAAAATTCATAATTGTCATGGTTTAATTTCAGTCGGCAACTAAGCACCACGCAGCCACTCACTCACTCCCCCCCACCCGGTGGGATGGGGGAGAGAATTGGAAGAGCACAAGTTAGAAAAACTCGTGGGTTGAGATAAAAACAGTTTAATAATTGAAATAAAATGATAATAATAATAATACGATAATAATAATAATAATACACAAAACAAGTGATGCACAGTACAATTGCTCACCACCCACCGACCGATGCCCAGCCAGTCCCCGAGCAGCGGCCCCCCCCGGCCAGCTTTCCCCAGTTTATGTACTGAGCATGATGTCACATGGTATGGAATGTCCCTTGGGCCAGTTTGGCTGTGCCCCCTCCCAGCTTCTTGTGCACCTCCAGCCTTCTCAGTCAGTAGAGCATGGGAAGCTGAAAAGTCCTTGGCTAGTGTAAGCATTACCTAGCAACAACTAAAACATGGGTGCGTTATCAACTTTGTTCTCATCCTAAATCCAAAACACTGTACCAGCTACTAGAAAGGAAATTAACTCTATCCCTGCCGAAACCAGGACAATAATTAAAACCTAAGCATAATTTAGACACATCACTTCAAGAGAGGAATAATGAAAATAATATTAAAAATGTACCAGTGTTAGGGGACAAACATGGACACGAGGGACTTCCATGCTCAGATGAGGAAATCTGCACAGCACAAAGATGGTCAAAGAGGAGCAATGGGCTGGTGCAGACAGTAGCATCATGGGCATGATGATGGAGTGCTCCAGCCAGAGGAGGACACTGGTATTTACGTATGTATTTTGGCTACAGCCATAGGCAAATTAGAACTGACTACACAACATCACATACTATTCTGATGATGGAAAATTCTAGCCAAGTGGTTGGCCTGATTACTATTTAATTATCAACACAAAACACATTATCACATCATCACTAGAGAAAGACTTTATGACTATTACATATTCAGCTCTTAAGAATTCAGGAAGAGAACAGAATTTTATTAAGTAAGAGAGAAAATCCAGAAGGGAAATGGGAAAGCAAAAACTACTCCTAAATAATAATCCACCTTAATTATGAATTATTTAAGTAATGAACCAAAAATACATTTACTTCTGTCTGTATAAAAATGCATATCTTTCTACTGTTAATTCATTTTAGAATTGCATCAATACCACTATCTGTACCTTTCCAGTAAAACTCTACTGTAACCTTGTTAAACACGTGTCTTCAAACAACGTATGTTGTGCTGTTCTGCTGTCAGGTATTCATGTTGTAGCAGTTTTAGACTACCTCCGACAGTTATGATATTCTACTAAAATACTTAGTATTCATTACCTTTTAAAAAAGTTATTTAGCCAGTAACAAACAATGAGGAACAGTGTGAGCACAGAAGAGCTGGCAGCAAATGGCCTCTATTTTGTTCTCAGTCACAGTAAGTTTCCGAGCACTCATTTAAAGAGGTTATTATTACATTCACACTCTTATCCATCACCCTTGTCCCATTCATCAAAAGGCAAAGCTCAGATTCATGTGATGAGTTACAGGTAAATAACAATTACCACTTATTTCAAGTGTAAAAAGTATTCTTACATAAAGTATTCAAAAAAAAGGAGATCTTGGAAAGTCATTTATTTTTCAAAGACATGATGCCCAAACTCTTTATTTTAACATCAGTTGGTTGAAGGAGAACCTAGAGAGGAACTCAGCATTACCAGCTAAAATGCATTCAAATTGTAACTCATCTTTCCTGTCTTAGCATTTCGATGCACATTTTTAATACATGCTCAAAATCATACTCTGCTCTTCAGGAGGACAAGGCTTTCAAGTGCTTTGTAAGGTGCAGACATGTGCAATACAAAGGCAATACAAAGCAGCCAGACCTGGATTCTGACATCTTTTAATGGCTATTTCTCTGGCTCTAAATTTTGCAATGATTCTATAGAGAGTGACTTTGCCTGTTCTTGCACTTACAGACTCCGTGATCTTGGCTGTATCTTACTGAAGAGACCTCTTCAGCTTCCCATTGTACTCTCTGTCTCATAACTTCAGCATTTTACTCTCCTCAGCTGTATTCCAGCCTTTCTTCCACTCACATATTCACTATTGTGTCTACCTGAATGGTACCCATTTACTTCACATATTAGGAAACTGAGATTTTAAAAGGGAATATGTGATGGAAGTTCTGTCACTGATACCAAAAGGCTTAGAGTTTGACCAACTGCTGAGTACAATTTATAATTCTAAACTTAGCCAGTGAGGCACTGTTCAGCAGGCTAAAAGTTACAGGTAAATAATAATGATAATAATACAATTATATTTCAAATCAAAACAAGAAAAACGTTAATGAGTCTAATCCAACAAGCAAGAAAAATTTAGGCGGGGCTATATTAAATCCAGGGTGTTTAAAATCCCAGCCTACATTAATTTAAACATATTTCTTAAAGCAGCATCACAGAGGCTTCCATGCACTTTATTTTCATATCAGGGCATATTTCATACCTCTAATGGCCCTTCCTTTCTTTCCCTGATTATCAGATGGCTGCAGAAGACACCGAACCAAGAGTGACTTCAGCTCACCTACCTCTCTTTATGGAGCAATATTGTAACATTATGCCTGCAGGGTTTTCCCTATGAGCTGCTCTCCCTATCAAGATTGTAGGATCTTAGCCTGGATTCAGGACAAAAGCCACTGAACTAGCATTTTAAAAAAGGCTGAGACCTATAGAACAGTTATAAGCAAAAGGAAGTTCTGTAACTGAATCTTTGTCAGCATTGTTGGAGGAAAATAGTGTCAAGCAAACCTGATTTCATTCACTGATATGATTACGTTTGTTTTTATAAAGATGATTACATGGTTTAAACTGTTGTAAAGCATTTGACCTAGTATCATACAGTGTACTGACTAAAGATCCATGTACAAGACATGCTAAATGAAACACAGATTAGTGACGCAGGAAAATTAAAAAAAAATAATGTCAGCGAAGAATGCTCTTGTTCAGTTCCTGGTGGGATTCCACAGGCTTTTGTAGCAGGCACTGTGATTAACAACTTTGAAGTAAACATAAAATATGCAGCTTACTCAAACTTGGAAGGAAATTCATATGATGAGAAAGAAAAGACTATGCTGTTAATTGGGCCACTTCAAGGACGATGTCTATTACTGCATCAAAATACAAAGACATTGATCCATTAGAAACATCTCCACATCGGTGGTGGTTTTGATTTTCTTAACCAAGTATGAATGCAGCATATACCCACAGAGCAGTGAGAAAGAAGAGGGGAGCTTTTTCTTGGAAAGCAGTGAGTGTAGAACAATACAGGGTCGTACGTAACATCAGTCATCCAAGTCTCTGGACATGAGAAAAAGTGGCCGAGTGAAAAAATGGCCCAAAATTGAAAGAATCGGAAAAAGTGCCCCCAAGTAGCAGAAAATTGAGACAATTTGGTGAGTGGTTCAAAGGATATTTACAGGACCTTTAAGAATACAGCAAAGGGGAGAGAGAGGGGCAGCTTAACAGCTCTGAAGGCTTCAGAAAGGAAGAAAAAATGGAGAAAAATATTGAAGGAAGATTCTTCTGATCTAGACTGGGTCTCTCTGGAAGGTCTGAGTTAGCTCACCAGGCATGTCAGGGAGCTCTGCAGCAGCTGAGGGAGGTCTGCACTGCGCTGCCAAGCAAAAAGCATGCCCCAGGTAGCTAACGCTGCCAACCACTCCAGCACAGGCATAACTGCACAGCATCCAGTGGTCTGGAATAAATAAAAGGTCAGACTAGAGAAAATAACAGTTGGACCTCGTGTTCTGTACGCATCTGTGTGTAAATATCCACCATGGAGGCAGAAGGAAATGTTATTAGTATAACTCTTGTGACTGAGAACAAAGAGATTAGATGTAGAAATATTTCAAGGAGAAAAAGGCTGCTGGGAATGCATCTCCCAGGGCAACGCAGCATGAATTAGGAATTGTGGGTATAGGATGCTCTGGCCCTTTTTACTGTGCCATGGAGGGGACAGACAGCAGCATATTAAGTGGCTTGGAGAATACCAAGGCGCTTAGGACGCTACTAAGTACCAATGTTTTAAAATAAAGCTCATAATAGTGAGATCTCAACTTCTGTGTCATACCTAACTTTCTGAAAGCTACAAATTTCTTATGCAGAGAACACAAAGATGAGGAGCATGGCTGGCAATAAATCTGGTCACTGCTCCTACTCGGAGGCATCTTTCCCCTTTGAATTTAATGGAATCCTTCTCAACTACTATTGTATATGTTGCCTGTAATTACTACACATCCATTAAGTTATTGTGATGCAAGTTAAAATATACAGCAGGAAAAGTTGATTTTTTTTAAATACATATATATTTCTTTAAATTATATTGTGGTCTGAAAACACAATTAGTTAGTCCATGTATTTTCCAATAAGGACTTTTGCTCAGAATTAATATGAGTTCACCATAAACACCATTTTTTGTTTGGATAAACAAATTGGACATTGCTTTTCAAATGGACAAGTAGCAGATAATAGTGTTCAGAGCACCTATGGAATGCCTGGGAATGCAAGGTATTCCAGTATAATGAGATACTGCAGAGCATGAGACTTGATACTTCTTTAACAAAGTGGCATTTCTCTGACAGAAGTCTTTCGAAGTTAAATATGTAGAGCAGCTACAATTTATGCAAACAAATCTACCCTGATTCTCTGAACTGATCACATCTATTTTCTATCTCAAGTCTAATCTACAGACATCAAAAATATCTGATTCCGTCTTCTCTCTCCCCCCTGCCCTTTATTGAAAATAGTGGTGGTGCTTTCAGGAAAAGGTCCATGAAAGCACTACTGTTGCTCTGCATTCACTTGTGATTTTCAAGTGTGCTTATTTTGACAATGTATTTCTTATCTGTTTTTTGGAATATTTTAAAACCACTGAGCCATGTTGCAGTATATCCCTCTCCACTGCGAAATTCACCAAGAAGCAAGTTAAATAAAAAAGAGTTAAAGAAAACATCTATATGTGCGATACAAAATAAGTAAGGTGCAACCACTGGCTCTTACTAAAGACAATCTGACTCGATAGTTTAATTTACTCTCTTAGTATGTTACCCTCCCTCTTCCAATATCCTTCCTTTCTAAAGATCTCCCCTTTACCACCGACATGGACCAGAAACTCTTGTACCATTGTAAGTTTTGTCATAATTTAATGTGTCCTTTAAAACACACCTACTCTTCTTACATGAACTCATTGAAAACATGATTTATTACCTTGTTTTTCATTTCATCAGCCAGTAATACAATTCTTAATGTGATAATATTAACACCAAATAGATTTCACAGGAAGAAATATGAAAACAAATTCCATATGCTCCATTCTTCCTGTTTCTTGACTCTTACTAGCTGACAGGGTGCAGAAAAAACCCCAGAAATCTGAAGGCAACGCGCGATGCTCATTTCAAAAGTCCTCATTGGTGATGCAAGCAACAAAAAAACTACAAAATAATATCAGTTGTTTTCTGGCTACCCTAAATATGAAAGTTTCAATGTTGTAAAATTTGTAAATCAAGCTAGTATCTGTGCTATGCAAGGCTTCTGGAGGTATATATATTAACCATCTATTTACAAGATAACTGCCTTCAAATCACAGATGATCACCTTGGAAATGAACAGATCTCTACATACATAAGTGAAAAAATTACAGGCAAATATCAAATACCGGTCAAAGGCACATTTGCTCATTATTGGAAATTGTCATGTGAAATATGATGTCAATAAATACATTTCATTCCCTGCTATACATCAGAGTAAGTAAAATTTGTCAGTAGGGTGGCCCAATGAAGTGTCAGAATGCAAAATGGGAAAAACTAAAAATGTAGCTACAAGTATTTAATAAAGACCCTAAATTTAATATCATTTCCCCTTTACTGGCAAGAAAAGCATGAGGATGGGCAGATGCAGGCACTGTTTTCACTGGCTCTTTCAGTAAGACATTTGCCATCTGGTTTGTTGAGGTAAAGTGAGTTGAGAGAAAAAGCCAAGATCTCTCTTTGAATGTTAAATGAGTTGTTTCTGTTGGAGATAGATATGCTGTAGATATTAAAACTTAAACTGCCTGGGTAGAGGGTTCTTTCTCTTCCTTTAAACAACCATTCAGTTGTTAATACGCTATTCAATTATAAGTAATGCAGCATATATGAGAAAATCTAATGACACTGTAACATTTATAAGTTAAAAGCAAAGGCTTCATATGCTGACAATGAATTGCAATTTTTATCTCAAGGTATGTATGCTTACCCTTTCCAATGTTCACTTTCAATTCTGTAAACTATTTTTTCACATTTCATGTATATTTATGAATATACTATTACTGCCAAGTTCCTAGCTTAGCTATCCTTGCAGAGCTTAATACATATTCAAAAGTCACAGCTGTGACTAGGAGGAGATGAGTATTTTTGTGGAAACCAATTTTTCTCACATATCAAAATATATTTCCTTAATTTATTGTCACATGCTTGTTAAACCATATTTTACATTCTTTTCCTAATGCATACTTACGCAGAATATGTATTGCAGTTTAGAAGACTCCTACAATTGCAGTTCATACTTATTTAAAGGAAGATTTCCTTCTATTATGAAATACTGTGGGCAAAACACTAGCAATAGTATTTGGTGCTTAACAGGAACACTTGGAAAACTAACAAAACTCTAAAATTTTATTAACAAGCAGAGTGCTGATGACTATCCTATAATATCTGTGACAGTTATTATGGCTGCTCTCAGCAATTACTAATTAAGGAACTCAGTAATAAGGATAAAGGATGACAACTGAAATAGATTTAATTCATGATAAAAATCCCTCTGTATACTACAGAATATACTTGTTCTTTATAAATTTTGGGAAAAGCCATCTTCCAAAAAGAAAACCAGGAAATTTACTGTTTATCATTCAGTCTTAACTGAACAAATGACTTTTAAAATCTTGATTTCACTGAAAAATGTGACTGTTGGGATAGCTGTAAATGTCTGATGCACGTGATACTACTTATAGGTAGAGTGAAACAGTATTGCTCCCCTTGGCAATGATCCCATATAAAGGGAAGGTATTGTGGAAGTGTGTAAAGGGTAGTTTTGTGGAAAACGTAGATACTAATCTTCTCTAAAAGTGCCGCTAAATGTTTAATTTAAAATGTTACAAATTTCAGTTCAGTAAAATCTAAGTTTGGACCTATAAAATAATGGAAATTTTCAAGCGGTCTTTCCTATCACTGATGAACTTTCATTCGGGCAAAGGCTACAAGACAAATCAATGAGACTAGTGAGGCCAGCAGAACTGGCTCACTTAGCTAATTAGTGTCTAAGCCATTCTCTTTCCAGGAGACAGAAATTCCCATTTATTCCAGTGAATTTGGTTGTTCTGACTGGCGCAAGAGCTATGTTTTGCAGTGTTACTAATACCATGCTTTAAACCCAAGCATGGACAAAACAATGTGTTATTTAGGCAATATGAATAACCAGGAGAGAGCTGGTAGATAGATTAACTAGCTAGAACCTCTTCTTGTCCCAGACAAGCATTTAGATAGTGCCTCTAAAATACACATTTCCTTTCCTAGTCTGGACAAACTCAAAGAACAGTAATTGTTAAGTTACAACAAGATATGCAAAGAATAAAACATCTGGCATTAAGATACAGTCTGTTCTGGAAAACAATATAGATGTAATGTTTTTGCATACTTTGCACATTTACAATGGAATGGCACTATCTCTAGAGCATGGATTTTCCCAATATCATTTTCATCTGGTGAGCGAGCCAGAGTTTGTTAACCGTCTGCATATGTGCAGTATAGATTTTAAAAGTAATTATTTTTACAGCATTCCAAATTGCTATTGCATAAAATAGCATATATTTTTCAGTTAAACAGTTGGAGGTTACCTAAGTCATAAAATACCATTTTGCATTCATTTTAGTTTAGCTGTTGTGCAACTACAAGATCGTGTACATACATTTTGTCTCAAAGAAATGCAAACATTTGGACTGAAGTCTTAAGATCCCTTGCTGGTGACAATATCTGAAGGAAGAGGTTTTGCTGTTTTATTTTCATGCCTTTAGGGATATACTTGGGATGATGTCTATCATAACCAAGTCTACAGAGATTTAATTCAGATGGAAATTATTCAGGTGGGGTTTTGCAGGCGAAAGGGCTTCATTCAGATACATGACTCTCTTCTCTCTTTCTGCTTTTTCCTACTGAATGAACACTACTGAAATTCTGCTGATTTACAAAGGAAAAACAATGCCTACAACACCCATTTGAATCTAACCATGGGTTGTGGTTGTGCTGTTGTCTTCATTGTTCAGGAGTGCCTGGGGTTTTTTGGGGAGAGGAGGATTCAGTCTAAAGTCTTCTGCTGTTTAATTTGTGAATTAAGTAATTCAAAATACCCCAGGTTTCTGAAATATTTACAAATATAAACAAAACAGGGCAGAATTGCAACTAAGTAAAAATTACTTGGCTTCAAACGATAACTTTCAGTAGTCAGATTCATGGTGACAATAAAATTAAAGCTGTAGTTAAACCTTCATAACAAAAACCTCCACTGGAAACTAAGTGAAGTCTAACATGCATTTAAATTTTCCAGGTACCCAAAGACAGAGTAATTTCTCTTCAAGACAGCCATCATACCAAAAATAGCTGCTCAGCACAGTCCCAGACTGGCTGAGCTGCACCTTCGCTAGGAAAAGCTACTTTGAAAAGATGTCTAATTATTTGAAAGGTCAGAATGAGACTGAATACCTCAAAACCACTGACAAGAATACACGTTTTACTGAAGGCTCTTATTTTATTTTTATTTTGTTTTCTTTCAGAGAAGAGCATGGCTGGCAGTGAAATCCACATAAGAATTCATACAAAGTTAGGAGGCTTCTGATAAGCGAGTCTTGCAAAATACTACACTTTTTTGGCTTCAGGCAAACAAATTTTTTATGGTGGATAAACAACAATATCATCCTACTAACGTGTAAATTCTATTCCTTCATGCACAAATTCCATAATTATTTTTCAAGCTTTGATAAATAGGATGAATTCTATATTATGCATAGTCCTCCCCTGTAATGAATAAATTTGCTTTTAAAAGTCTGCAGCCCTAATAGCATAAATAGGAAGTAAACAAGAAAAACAGAAATAGGAACTGTTTCAACATGCTGATTGTAAATAAGGTTTAAAAAAAAAAGCAAAACCCCTAAAGTGTATTCAAAGTTTGATAATGATTTCCAAATGAGACTATTCTAAATGTAACACCTTCAGACAGCTATAAATTTGATCTACAACAGTAACAACTGTAGCGGTGATTTCTAATCAGGAATTACTAGCCCTATCATGTCTGGTACATTTTTTATTCATAGTTTTATGTTTTTCTAGCATCCATTTGAAGAGAATTGCATGTTTTTTGAAATAAAATGAGAAAACTGTACTGTGGCTCAATCAATTTAAAGCAAATACAGGAATTAATATTTTTGCTTTTGAACTGCCACTGCAATGGACTTCCTTTTCCTTAACAAAATGTGTTCACCAGTGCCAAGAAAGTTTTAAGATTTTAGATCCATTTCTATTATAGATGCATGCAAATGCCTCCACTTCCATGCCCTCACCCACACACCTTGAGAGCAACCCAAAATTTGATCAACACAGTGAGATTACAAAGAATAAAGATCTGCGTATATGATTCAGACTGCAGAAATTAGGAAATCAGATTAGGAATTAAATAATATAAGATGTATTAAGCATACAGATATGCACAAGCTAAAATTCTCTGAGCTTTGCAGGTCATACCTGCTGATGTCATCAACCAGTTTGGTGGTGGAAGAGTGCACATAAATTTTTTTTATGTTAGGCCTGCTTTCTCCAACTAGATACTTGAATGCATAACTATGAGTGTGTGAAAAGTACCACTGAAATCAACATTATTCACATATTCAGGGTTTGCACAAGCTGCAGACTTGGACCAGGATATGGTACTGTGGACTAGAAGAGAGCAAAGTACTGACTTTTTTCCTGCCCCACAGAAATTTGCTTATGTTACTAATTATTAATTTGAAAGTAAAGTCAAGGAACCTGGGCTACATATGAAATAATTTTCTCCTTGGTGCTAAACAAACTAAAACAAAGAGTCCTAAAGAGCTTTCAGTCAATACCTCTGAGCTTTATTTCTCTACCATAGAAGACTCCCATTAAATAGACACCAAAGACAACTTGCACACTGTATGACATACTTTAAAAATCAAATTATTTAATTCTTTAAGAATTGTTTAAGTGAAGGGAACCCTATTAGTCCCACCATCTGGGAACCCAAGGTGGTTTTGTGTACCTGCATCTTCTCTTCAATGACGTAGTTATTGCAAACCAACAATTTCTTCTACTCTGTAAACTGATGATTTCTCTTCAAAATTACATGAAGGTATGGAAGCAATGTGCAAACAACTGCACTCTAAAGCTCTACAAATATTAGTTAAGAAGTTGATGTATTACAGTGATCTGATCAAAAGATCTTTTTTATCAAAATACCTCTTTTTGTGCAAAAGGTAATTGCTTATATCTATGTAAGCTGAGGTCTCTCTGTACTTTTCCCTTCCGAAAAAGTAGCACAGAAAAAAAGCCAGGAAATAATACTTAAAAAGCTGGTGATTCCCACCTGGCAACTACTTTGAGTGCCACTCCAAAGTGTTGCCATGACAGTGTAAGGTATTGTCACTACTAATAATATTTTATTAAATCAGGATCTAGTTCAATTACAGCTGTTCTCCATATGATCAGTTCACTTCACTGGAAAGAAAGGATTTTCCTCTTCCTATTTTTAAGGCAGACCCTGTGTGCAATATGATTATTCAGCAGTGCGAGATGACAGACAATTCAACTTTTGCTCAAGCAATGCCATAAATCTCTGCACACATCACCCAGATCAACAAAACACGACTCTTAAAAAACACTGCCTTTCGTTATGCTTTCTTGATTTCATTCTCCTTTCTTGGTTTCCCGTTTGTTCTGGGATTTCTCTCTCTCCCTGCATACAGTTGTATGTGCATGAGAAAAAGAGAAAGGGAGGGCGAGGGAGTCTTGCATCGATACTCACACGTCAAACAATACAACAGCGTTCAGAAAAAATTGCCAGCTCTGACATGCCACTCCTGCAGAGCAACAACAGTTGGAGGAATACTGGAGAAGGAACATAATTACTGCAAAGGGCTGTCCTGTCATCTCAGTGGTTCTATCCCCTCCATGCAGAAGAAGATTCAGTTTTGAAGTCATTACATTTTTATACAAATACACCCTTATTTACCTTTTGACTGCCTGTCTTTTGGGGATGCCCTTAGGGCACACAAGTGCTGAAAACCTAATTGAAGACACAATTATAATGACGCTTGCCGTAAAATCAGTCAAGTTGACAACACTGCCTCAATGCAGAAAATTAAAACCAAACCAGCAGTATGCCATGCAAGAAACACTCATGCCCCACCAACAAATGTCAGGTTGGAAGTGCTACAGCAACCGCCAAACACTGCGTATCTTAGCACAAAACCCTGCAGTCTTTTTGCTTTCTCCCCAGCACAAGTGTTTTGCCCTGAGGACAGTGGAAATGCCAGGTTCTCTCTCCTGTCTTGCAACCCAGCCTATTTTCTTTCAGGGCTCAGTCCTTGGAGTAATTCCAGCGCAACAAAGGGCAGTATGCGGAACACTCTCAGTCACAGATCCCTGCCCCAAACCAGTGGGTTTCCTTCTGGAATCCAGTTGCAAAATCAAGGTCTTGTGTACCACATAGCACAAAGCTCCTTGTTCCTGCAAGACTATCTGTCAAAGTATATAAAATTATTACAACTGACAGCTACTTATGTATGTGGAAACTGCATTCTTTTTCTGGTATATTTTAGTCTACAAGCCAAAAACAATTCTATGAACGTCCAAGGGTATGAAGATTACAGCAAATTAAGGGCACTTCACATCTGAATGAAAGCATCTGCTGAAGGGAGGGTGGTGAAAGTGGAATGTAGGTATTTTCACTTAGCCTGTATTAACTTCATATTTTTGATTAATTCATCTTAACTTTCCAAACTTCCCTGTGTAGAGAACTCCCCAGAGAGCTTACAAGAGACTGTCTTTCTTACTGCTGTAGCAGCTCCTGTCACTGGAGGGCACACTGCTGCTGCTTTCGCAGGCTTTCACAGGCTCGTTACAAAAATTTTTGGACAGATAATCTTTTTTTCCTTTGAAAAAAAAATTATCTCCCTAAATTATCTGAATGCACAATTCTTCCTTTTATAGAACTCTGACTACCAAATTGTGCAAGAAAAGAACAAAACCCCCAAAAGTAAAAAGCCGAAAAAACCCCAGAGTTTTTATTTCCTGTGTAGCGTTCCAGACAGTGTAACTATTCATTAACTTTAAAACATACTGTTTAAAATTCTGTTTTTCTTTTGGTCTCGGCTTTATATCCTGGAGTTCATTTAGACCAAAACCAAATCCCTGGCTCTGATTCTACCCTTAATATTAGGAAAATTGGGCTTCCATCCATTTAGGCTGTTATGCTTATTCAGCATGTCCTCTAGATTCTTGAGGAAAAACCTGACCCAGGTAAAGCTCCTTCTTAAGGATATGCATTGAATCCCAAAGAAAATCCTTTTCATTATGCCTGTGCTCCTCTGGCAGAGCTCTCCCGGCTGTCGAACATCCAGATAGTGTGAAACACTGAGCTATGGTGCAAATTACAAAAGAATTAATAGAAAAAAGAAAAAAAAAAGTCTTCCTAAATGTTTGAAGCTCACACGATAGAAGTCGTAAAGCAATGAATTCTCTGTGACTACCTGTGTTATGCAACCCCTACGTAGCATGTAGAGGTAATCGCAGCACCCTTCCGTATTCCTGCCAGGTTCCTCCACATGATGCTTTTGCTCCACCGGACTTGAAGAGGGAGACCACAGAGGCAAATGCACAAGCAGATTCTTCTGAAGTGGGCCTTCTGTGTGGTTTCTCCTTCCTGCCACAGCCTACGAGATGCAAATTTGAGCCACCCAGGGCCAGGAAATGTGTTTCACAATGCTGACGGGCTCCTCAGTACTTTTGAAATCATATTGTGACCCATGGCTTGGAACGGTTGGACACAACTACTGGAGAAGCTTTTTGGAAAGCAATTTCATTAGCACACAATATTGGCCTGACTCTGCCTGAAAAGTCAATGGTAAAACTCATAGTGATTTTAATGAGAGAAGAAGTAGGTCAGTACTGGAAAATCTCATGCACAGCCTTTATATTCTGTCACTGATTCCTTGTGATCCCCAGAGAAAGAGGAATAATTCTGAATCTCCACGAGCAAAACAGGGAAGTCAGTTTTACTGCCCTAGCTGGGGTTTTGTACAATCTGTAGAAAAGTCCTTTACAGCACAAGAGTTTAACTGTGACACTTGCAAATAAATGGCAAATGCATCTTTGCTGTTGTCCCAGTCTTTTAGACCATCTCACTGTAACAAGTTTCCTTTACAAAAAAAAGAGCCCAACATTAATAGAGTTTTAGATTAAGATATTTTAAAGAGCAGTGTAACAAGTCTCACGTAGATGTAAAAGCTGCTGGAGGACACATATGAGTGTCAACAATTCAGTATCAGTCCCTAAAAGGATCAATTCTTAATTCCTTGACCAAATCAGGTTATAACACAGACTATACTGTTCAGACTTGGAGGGTTTCTTAGCTCCATTTACAGTCTGAGTTTGTCTTTGCCTAGAATGTGTGCTATTTGATCCTGCATACCTCCCAGCCCAGACCCTGAATGCTTCATTTATTAATCTGGTATTATTTCCTCTGTAGGCAAACGAAAAGATTCACAGCTGATGATTCGGACTGGTTACTAAACAACTGGGTCTTCTTCCAAGCCTTTTTCACGCTATGCCTTTTCACATGCTTAAGAGTTCAGCTACAGCTATGTTATACAAACTTTTCAGCTAAAGGAACAAATTAAAACACTGGAATCCAAACCACTTTAGACTGGCAACCACATACAATTGCTGAATCTCCCTAAGCCATAACAAAACTGTCCTGGAGATCAGACCCCTATTTCCAAAGCCTTCATCGAAGTTTTGCATTCTGGCCCGGCTTGTCACATCGCTGATATGCAGTGACACACTGATCCCCACGTCCTTTTGGTAATGCTGTACACCACAGTCCCTGCTCTAATTACAGACTTCACCGGCAGAGGGAAGGACCAGCATGCCCTGCAAGCCTCTGATTTACTGTACATCGTATGTGCATAGGTTGTATTCCCCACTCTGTCCCCACATGGTCCCCAGGAAGGGGATGGTCCTGCACTAAGGACGATTTATCAGTCCACTTGCTCAACCCCAGAAGAGGCCTCTGGAGAAAGAGCAGGGAGACCAGGTCTGTCCTTCAAGGTCACGTAAACTCCTGCCAGAACTGCATTTCCAAAGCATCAGCTTCCTACCAGTGAGGAATAGCACAACAGAACATCTGAAATTGGATAAACATGGCTAATTATCAAGGGAATGATAATTGTGACAGTGAAATATGAAGATCTACTAGGTCAAATATTTTCTTCAAAGAAACATGCCTGAAAATTATATTGAAAGCTTGACTTAGACAGATTGCAGGGAACTGATCCAACACTATGTTCAAAGATATTTTTCCCCTGAAGAAATCAGGCACTGCACTACACAAGACTTGCATGGACACAAACACAAAAATAATTTAATGTTTATTCTGAGTTATCTTCCTGTGTTAACATCATTAGCACTGATCCATACTGGAATGTCAATTAAATCTTGCATACGTATTTTCTCGCAATACAAGTTGAGGTCTTAAATGATACTCTGAAAAGTTAAGTTCAAGACAAGCTGAAAAAACAAAATGTTAATATTGACAGTATTTTTAAAGCACCATCTATAGACAAGTTGTGCCTGATAAAGTAATATTTTCTATTCAGCAGATTAGACCTCCTCGTTACATATTAAAAATGGATTGTAGCTTTGCTTTCAGGGAGCCTAACTTCTATATGCTTAGATATCATTCAAATTCAACAGGCCACAAAGGTTCAGCCAATATCCTAGGTTCCTGATCTTTACATTGCCACCCTCAAATGACTCAATTATTTTGTTTCTTGATAAAATCACGACATAATAATTTGCAAAAGAATCACAGGAATGCAGGACTAAAAGGAACCACCTTGTAATGAATGTTCACTTCGGAAGGGTGTATATAACATCAGCTCCATTCATCTCAGGTTGAGAAATTTCTAGAATCTCATAATAAAACAAAAGCCTTCAGAAAAGAAGTCCAGAAGCCATAAAACTCTGCTGTGCCACAGGAGGACAGCAGGAGAGATCAAAGGTATTGCCACCGTCTAGATCCCTCCATCAGCAACAGATTTGGGAGCTGAAAACACCCAGACAGCTAAATTATCTGGAGACATTTGTACTTGCTCATCCACCTCCATATTATAGAGGAAATCCTCTGCTACTGATTATGAAAATAAATAGACATTCTTATAATAAAAAGTATTATGTTCAAACAATATTTCTACAGATGACCATCTAGATATAGTATTAACCATAAATTCAGTACAGTTGCATCCAGATAAGTTACAGTTGCATCCAGATACACCATCCAGATGTTCTGGAAATCATTCATTATAGTTACATTCTGTAACTATAGAGATAGCTACATTGTGTAAACATCCTATGATTTATTGTGTTTTTAATTGCTGTAGAAGTGAACCTAGATGTCTAGAACACATTTTACTGACCATGTCATGATGCAAAGATCTTCAAATGTGACCAAGTTAGTAGCCATAGACACTTGAAGAAAGCAATCATACTGTGAGGGCTCAGCCAGGAGGACACTGCCTATCAGGGCCAGACCATGAATGATATTATGGACATCTTTGGAAATCATGATTACAAATTTATTAACCAAAGCTGAGCATTAGGTCAATTAATCATTAACCTAATGATGAATGCTAGGTCATTACATCTACTCTAGTATGCTTTTTCTACTACCTGTTGTACGAGATCACCAGCTACTGTAAATCAACGTAGCTCAGATAAATTGGTGTAGGGCCACTGATTTTATGTCAATGACAGATCTACTCTACCGGTTTCTTTGCTCTTATTTTTCAGCTTTGCCTAACTTATGCCACTTACTTTGTCTGCCCCTGCCATGCTGTCTAATACTGTAATACAGTGTCATTTTGGCAAGCTGATGCATACATTAAAACACAGAAGAAGTAAGAAGATGGAATTTGTTTAAAAAAGGTGCTGGCAGCTGCAAGATGTCAGCTGTATTTGTAATAATAAAGCACTCTTCTGGGGAGCACAAAACCCACAATTTTCAATAATTAATACGAAAGCGAAGCTAAGTCAGTAAAGCTAGCCAAGGGTGATAACATTAGTATATTTTATTAGTAGAACATCATCCATTTATTTTTTTTCTGGCATACAACATTACTGCTTACATTCTTTCATATGTATCTGAATTTGTATTATGGTCCTACATGCTACTCCACCCTCAAAGCACAAGAACTTCTCTGTACATCATTAAATGTCTATCTGTTCTTTTGGCATATCAAGCTTTCATATTGGATAAAGGAGCTCTTTTTCCTGCACTGAATTCTCACCTCAGAAGTGCCCATTTGGAGAAACTTTTAAACACATCAGGCAGCAAAGAGTGCTAAAAGAGTGTTCTACCCTTCCCTGCACAGGGCATGCTAAAATACTGCTGAACCACTGATTACTGGAGACTGCTCCAGGAAAAAAAAAAAAAAAAAAAGAAAAGTCCCTTGTAAAAGATAAAGAAAACTGCGATTTCATATTAATATCAACAGACTTTGATCTAGCAATATATCTACCAAATGTTATTCCAGTATCACATTCTAAATCTTTGTCTCTAAAATGATGTGGATTGTCAGAACTTCATACATAAATTTATAAGACCCCATCTTTAATTTCATGCAAATGACAGTCCTAAATGGCCCTAGTGAAATAGTCATTGTCTTCTACTATCATAAATTTCAAACTTCTTTCAGTTTTTCATGAACTCTGAAGATGAATGGCATTCTAACTGTTCTCATCACACATTACTATGGCCTTGGCCTTGCACTGTGTTGCTATGCTGAAACATTAAGGTCCAACAAAAAAACTGATATCAAGCAAAAGTTTTAGCAGTTCTGAAATAAAATTCTCTATAAAGTCAGGAAATTAAATGTTTTAACATGCTCTAAAAGGCCCTCTTATTTCCTAGGTAAAAATGTGTGCTATATTCAGTTCAAATTCGTGATTATTTTGGATCCCCATACACTGTACTTTGATTAATTTGTTAACTTGAGGGTTTTGTCCAGCTGTCCCATTTTTGTTGTACTAATGACACTATCTACTTCTCCTTCCTGATTGAATGGCTAAATGTTTTCCTTCAAAGTATTTTCTCAGGAGAAAAAATAGGTTCTAGAGACTTTTTCCAGAAATGCCTGTCCTCAGAACAGAAAAATAGGAAGCCAAAGGATTTCCCAGCTCTGCTGCTCCAACCATGCTGCCATCCTACCTATTTACCATGTAGTGATAATAAATGTGACTGAGCTAGTTCATCATGTGGCCAGGCTGTGGTGTGAACTTACTGGGACCCAAACATGGCCATAATTTGGAAGACTCCTAACTAATAGATGAGTCTTAATGAGTCCATTTTCACACTACTTTTCTCTCAGGGTTAAAAAAAGACCTGTCAGGTCACTGAGGGCAATGTATTGGTTCTTGAAATGCATCCAGAGCTGTGACACGCTGTAACATTTGGGTCACAGATATAAATAGTTCAAACCAATTAACAGTATAGAGGTTCATTTACTACAGTTATGGGGAGCAATTCTACATCCAAGCCGCCTGCAGAGCTTCTGTGGGCTTTAGGGACATGAATCAAACATGACAAGTACTTCACAGGTCTTATTCTACATCATTACAGAAATTTTACTGCGGTCCTTCAGGGGTAAGAGAGTCAGAAATGAACGCACTGTTGCTGATACAGGCATTCAGTTCATTCAGGCCCACTGAAAAATCACAGTCTCAAATCTTTCCATAAAAATGTTGCAAAAGTTGGCCTTGGAAGTCACCACTATATAATTAGTACCTGTAATATAGAATAGAATTGCTACATGTATGGTTCAGGGTCCATATGAACACATGCAGTGAATTCCCCTAAGTCATGACAATAATAAAAAAAGAAATTCAGAAATACCCTGCAAGGGAATGCGGAACCAGCAGAGTATCTATGACTGTTCTTAAAAATTAATGATTAATTTTCAAAAGGAGGAAACAATTCAGTGGCAGAAATGAATGGTACTAGGATACCTTTCACATGCAACAGAATAGAAACAGGACAAATCAAATTCACTACTGAGAACATGAAAATGATAAACAAACCGTGACTAAGGAATCATAGGAAACAAGAACAGGGTAGAGCACGCTCCTTTTTCCTATTTATCCATGGAGAGATTAAAAAATGAAACATTTCTTAAATACCACTTGATGCCTTTATTTCAGAATAAGGGTGTTATGGTCCTTCTGCATTTAGGATGCCGCCGCTCAAAATATACTTGTGAGAGTAAATATAAGAATCAGTCTTTAAAATCTTTCTTTTATGTTCATGATAGATGTATCACATGAAGTAGCTGTGTCCTAGCAACAACATAACTCTTGCTAAACTCAGGCAATTGGAAAATCAGTCAAATTCAGACACAATTAAGATTAAATGTCATAACTGAAAAGGTATGAAAAATACTGGGCCTTTCCAATTTAACTATTTTTATTCTCATCTCCATGTCTTCTGCAATGATTCATGCAATGACATTAGTAATACACAGAAATAAATTAGAATTGACTTTCACTAAAATATTTGAATAGCACATTAACTTTTCTCTAAGTGTGTCTGAGTGGAGTTCCCGTTCTCCTCTGAACCAAAGGCATGCAGCTGATACAAAGCACGAATGTACCCAAGCTCCAAATTGGGCTATTTTAGTACTTAAACTTAAGTTGCATCCTAAACCTCTTTCTAAGCCTGAAGGCTCCTAATTTTTCCTTGACTGGACCTCAACTCAACACCATTGCCAAGTCTTTGTTCATTTGCTAGTGGATGCAAAGACTTCTGTCTATGCTCCATTTGAGAAAATCCTGTGCTTCTGAACCCTATGTTTCCATCCCTCCTAAATATAAGGTTTTCTACTTTCCTACAGAAAACAGAGTTGCTTCCTCATCTATATAAGCTTCAACAATCAAAATCAGTCAGCCAATTCTGGTATCAATAAAATTGTTTCTTCAAGATCCCAGAGAAAATTAAAAATTACACATCATTATAGAATCAGCATATTTTCAAGTCTCTTAAGTTATTAGGTTTCATTTTACTTCTCTGCTATGGCATATTTTCCAGTAGTTTTCTCTTTAACATAAGTTTTGTAAAGCAAAGAATCTGTCCTGTGAGCAATTTGTTCTCTCCCATCACTACCTGTTGTCTTCCTTTCTACGTCTTCTCTTCTTTGAAAACATCTTTTTATTTAGGCAACTGAAAATAATGATATGGAGAACACACAGGAATTGCTCCTGGTTGACACTATTACAGCTTTACCAAGTAAGATGACTTTAAATGAGTAATGTGTCCCCTTGACCTAACCTATTCTTCCTGTACAACTTTTAGTCAGGAATTATCATGTCGTGTCAGTTTCCTTATACTTCATTCCTGACATAATTTCCTAAGGGGAAAGACAGTTTCCCACATCCTCTTCCAATGCCAGCTGGGCACTCTACCTTGTACCTGGTTGCAACTTCCAGGGTTAAAGTAATTTGCATATTTTAGTCCTATCAATAGTTGCACTGTCAATCACATACTTGACATTCTTCCTTTGCTTGGACTGAGGTGTTATCTTAATTTTTTCTTATCTCTGGATTGCAATAATCCCTTCCTAACAAATTCTGTTCTCAGAATCCCTCCAGGAGTGAAAACCAAAACAAGTTTCAGCAGTCCAGCTGGGTGCATACGTGGTCTCTTGTCTTCTAGGGCTCACCACAGCAACTCCGTTTTCATTAACGGCAGTTCCTGTGCAAACTTGCTGCACAAGAAAGGTTTTCCGCAGAAGATTCCTATGCATATAGCTTACGTGAGCCTCTTTTCCCTGCCATCACCTACACAAAACATACATCTGCCTCTCTAGTGCTCCTTAGCCTGCTGTGAACAGCTAGAAGTGGCGTCCAGGATGGAGTACCATATGGCATATATGCTGTGTTATGTAAACCAGGTTGCAATCACAGCTTCCTCTCACGCCTTCTTGGGAACCACCTCACTGCATGATTTCATGTCTGTGTGAAAGCTAGGTGAGTTAATTCTGTGATCTCATGACATCAGCAAACCCAGCCGCATTCAGAGTGACTGAATCCCCCCAGATTCCTTACCCGCATAGTATCACTGCTGCCTCTTAGATCTTCCAGACTATTAATCACAACTTCTCTACTACCTTCAGCTCTCTTTCACATACTCTTTTTTTGGCCTTTTATCACGTCAATAGTATCAAGGGTTTTTTCCCTACTGACCTCTTCACATTTCAGTGCTAAACTGTTACTGAAGGGGTCTCCATTTCTCCCTTTTCCCCCTAAATCATCAATGATGGTAAAAGTCCTGCTCCTTCTTCCACAAAAGACTTGCCCATATCAATTTTGCTCTCTGTCTACATCCAGTTCCTCCCTCAGACTCTTTTGTCACTACTCCACTACATTGTTTCTCTACCTTTGCTCACTGAACTGTTAAACAAAGAACATGACAGTGTCATTTAATGAGTTTCTGCTCTGTGTCTGATATTCCCATTAGTTAATATATATATCAAATATATTTCTGCTAACAATGCAGAGCTCTAGAAGAGTTAACTGGATTCTGATCCAGCCCCTGTCTAAAGTGAATTATTGATTTATATCCAAATGGAGATGCATTTCTGTTCAGGTACTCCCTAGGTGCTTTACACTCCCAAAAGTAAAAATACCCAAACACTTTAGCACTCAAAAGCTAAATTTTAGATTGTTTCTTTTACCATCAGGACAATTTTCACCTGTGCCACCACACTGTGAATCCAACATTTCACACGTGAGCCAAGGAGGGCATTCCTGAGAAATGACTATCAGTCAACAGCTTCAGCCCTGGTGGCAGTGGTTTCATTTTAGTGTTGATATGAAGTTATAATCACAGCTAAAGAGACTGCCTATATCCTACATTCCCATCTTATACATTTGCTTAAAAATTGGTACTCCGACTCGTGTGTAACCTACACACAAGTCCTTTCTTGCATTCCTCCTCCAACACATCTAATAATGCACAGGCGCTACGCCGTGTTTTACAATCCCACAGCAGTGTCAGAGTACTGCTCAAGGCAACGGTCACAAGCAGTAGCAGTCTTTTAGGTGATCCCTTTAGGTAAAGTAAGGAGGAGGAAATTGCATCTGGCTGACGTTTAAGATTGATTCCATTTTTAAGGTAAGGAGGAGCTCAGGTTGTAGACTGCAATCACCAAAACACATTCATATCTAAAAAATACACAGTAAATCAAAATTTTGGAATCTTGTGGGATCTGCAGTTCTTGGAGATTTCAGTTATCACCTGCTAAATTTTCACAGACATACCTGCCCTTGCATGGTCTTCAGGAAACATGTCAAAATCCATAGAGCTGAGATCAGATCTCAGGATCTGAGCCTCTTGCAAAACATGTCGTGCTGCAGGTTGAATACTCTCCTCATAGTCTACCTGTGTGGAAAATCCATACCTTTCCTTTAATAAGAGGACTATGGGAAAGCCAACAAAAGAGGGATTTTTCTCCTTTCAGTTCTACTGCCAAAAATGAGAATGTTTTCCCGCTGAACTGAAAATAGGTAAGATCACATCCTGCTGTTTTAACTCTCAGACATTGACAGACCATTCAGAAACCTACCCACTCAGACTACTCAAACACAAGGGGTATTATGGTTTCAGCTGACTGTGTGAATGAAAATAAGCATGAAAAACTAATTTAATAAAACTGCTACAACTCTAATTGTCTTAACAATAGGTGAGCAAATGTTAGGAAAATCTACAAAATTCACCCCAGTGCAGAAAGCCTATGCGAAAATCCAGCAATGGCAAAAGCCCTAGAGATGTGGTTTCGATCTTCCACAGTTGCTCTGCTCTTGAAGTGATTTTCACCCTGCTTGAACTTTGTAAAAAATGTGTATAAAGAAGCAAAGAAGAACATTTGAGATGAGAAAAGCAACCATGTTATGATTAAATATGTATGGTAATGCCAGTGTTTCTTGTGGAAGTACACAAGAAAAGCAGCTGGCTATTAAGCCAAGTAACACAAGACAAGGCATCCACCTCTCTGCAGACTTCTAATATTTTAAGGACAGTTTCCAAGGAGAAAGCTAATATCACTGTAATACTTACTTTTTCCAGTAAAATATATATGCTTTTGCAGAACAGGATTCACTTCTGAAGCTGTACCAACAAGTAAATTATTCATAACAGAAGAGATAAAAGACAGAACATTTCACAGAGTAAAATATTTAGACCCCCTTAGCTCTGAGAGCGTGATCATACTCATACTAACTGGGCATACTGGGAATCAAAATGAACCTAAATTAAGTGGTACAAACTACGCATATAAAATACATAAAGTTGATAAAAAAGAGCTCTCCTGTACCTACATTTCATCTTTCATGTTGAACTAGTTCAAATAGAATTAAGCAAAGATGCAATTCAATTAATCAGTGCTCTTACATTGTGCTACTTATCAATATGTGAGTGTAAAACTTCAGTAAAATAGGATGCTTAAAGGGCTGCTAAATGCAGCAATATTCAATTAAATAATGTTAATAAGGCCATTAAAAGAGAATTAACAAGGGTTTACATAGGAAGTATCTCTGTCTGACATTAGGTGGCTCTTTAAACATTTTCTAAAGAAATACTGTAAAAAGCTATTAAAATATTTATGCAATACTTGCATTAGTTCTATTTAACGGGCATAGCAGCAATAATATCAGCAGTTTAAAATGCTTCGCTTCTCAGCACCACATGATTATCCACCAGTTATGAGAGAGAAATAAATTCCCAGTTTTAGAATTGTAATGCTTTTCATTATAAAGAAAAGATCTTCAGATCCTTCATTAAAGCTCATAGCTTCACCAAAATTGGATGCTTCCAACTATTTGTTGAGAAACTAATATTAGAGTATGCTGCAGCAGGAACCTGGGCTGGAGCTTGCCACCAGGGCTCTCGCCTGCTGCTCAGCAGTTCAGGTAGCCCCAGAGGAAACTTGGGTCTTGCCCCAAATCTTTGCCCATTGTGAACTCAGGCCTCACAGGCAAACCCTTCATGGAGAGCTTAGAAAGCAAGAAATATTATTTAATTCAAGGAGATTGTGCTGGTGCAGCAGTTTTGGGGTTTGTGGCTCCTCCTCTATTGCCGAGTAACAAAAAGCCTCCCAGGACTTGTTAAATTAGCCAATGTAATGAAGTCCAATTCTGTGTTATTTGCACAGGGACTGGAAAAGATTTCATGTTTCCATGTACATAAACAAAACCTGGCTCAGCACAGCAGGGACTTAAGAGGTTTATAAAATATAAAAGACATTCACATTAATCTGTTAAACAATTCATTCTCTACCCTGCCCTTTCCTACTAAGTGAATTCATTACTTATTAAAAATATATATTTGCTGCTGGCTCTTTTGCTCCCAGTGACTCACTGCTGGACCCCAACACCTTGGGGCTCACTGGTGGGGGCAGTGATGCTGCCCCTGGGGCACATCCAGCTGAGGAGAAAGGAGAAGGCACTGTGCTGGCAGCACACGCACTGGCAGAAAATTGATGATGCAAGTGTATCTCTCCCTATTATTACAAGGATTTGGGTCCATAACTTTGTCAGTCTTGTTGTAGCAAGAAAGACAGAAAGTCTTTGAGACTGCACCATTGATCTGAATTAAATTATTATGAGGTGTGGAAATGAAACAAATGAATTCATCCCCTGGAAAACAAAAAATAAAGCAGTCCCTCTGATGCTGCCTAGACAATGGTGAGTATTTTTCTTCCAGGAACTGCTAAGCTAAGGAAAAATGATTTTTTTCTTGCAGAACAGCTTGGGCAAACTTTGTCAAGATAAACCCATCTTTTCATTCAGGCATCTGTGACTCCTCTCAAGGCACTGTTGCTTGCAACTTTGATGGATACTCCTCTAAATTTGTATAAACCCCCATATTTTCTTCTGAAAATAACAACACTTATTATTTAAAAAGATCAAACAGGTGCTACTAAATAAAAATATCTTAACAAGAACTGTTTTTTTTTTTTTAAAAAAAACAAGATCATTATACCAAATCACTATATCTCTGAGTTTGAAGAAAGTCAAGTGCATGTCCTACTTGAGCATTATCCCTACAACAATTTGGAAATATATTAATTTGCCACAATTTACATCCACATAATAAAGTGATGAAGAATTTTACAGATGATGCAACTCCTTTATGAACGAAGATTGTACTACTCCAACCCAAATGCAAGTAAAAGTGAAAAAAGTAGCTACTTGCTTTTGATTGCTTTATTTTCAGAAGACACTAATAGCTACCCACTTCTTCAACAAAACCAAAAAAATCTTCCTATCACAGTACCTCTTCTCGTCCTGAAATATTTTTGTTTAAGAAGCAGTTATGGTACAATCATTGCCGTTTTTTATGCTACCTCAACACTATCGCCCAGCTAATAATGTGACATTATCTACTTTATATTTAGGGAGGGTTTTGCTGTTTATGTAGGGATAACAGATATATTCTATTTTTCATGTCTTGTGTAGCATTCAAAATCCCTGCTGTTTCATAAATTAGATTTTTATTTGTCCAACTAAAACTGCATAAACTATCCAATGGGTCTGTGGAACAAGTTAAACTATTGTAGCTTCCACCAATCCAATCCAATCTCCAACTAGATTCATTTCAAACCTAATCAAATTATGATACACCTAACAGGCACTAGCCAGTCTGTAATGGGAGAATTGCCCATTTTCCAGCCAAATGCAGTGGGTCTGAACGCTTATTTTCATTTTGAATCCTCTGCCAAGTTATCGTACAGTCATCTTTCATCCAGTGATTTGTAAGAGTGTCTTTTTTACAGCCCATATCCAGCCAGGGGACACATCTAATACAGGAAATGGTGTTGCACCGGACTTGACACGTACTGCAAAGAAACAAATGTGTACATTGAATTTATGAGTCACCCCAATACATTTATTAAGCATTAAGTTGTGCTTTTACAACTGGTCTTCATCAAAGATATTTCATCTGTTAGCCAAAGCGTCATCTTTTCTAATGACTCATAATGAAGACTCATTCCATTTAGCTTGATTTTACTGGCTCATCAGCCTCTTGTTCTCAAGGGGCTAAGCTGTTCTTTTCAGCATGTTCAACCCACATATAAGTGGCCATTAACTATACTTTCTCATTATGTAAGAATCAGCTAATCAAGACTGACCAAGAAATAACTGATGTTGTGATTAAAGGGAGAGAGACATCTGCTTGGAATTATCCAGACCGCTGTTTCAAAACTGATAAGGCATTTACTGCCTTAGTATTAAATTATAACAAGAATAAATGATTTTGGGGGGCGGCGGGGAGAATGTGGACTTCATTTTACCTATTACTTGGAAGGGGAAAAGATGGAGAGCACAAAGTGCAAGCAAGGACCTATGTTGAGGAGAAAATGCAGAACCTGTCTGTAAACTGCATCAATACAGGTGACAGAGGGAAGCAGACAAAAATTCTAGGTTATATTTGAGGGACTGTCTGTAATGTAAAGAAAACTATTATTTCCTTGGTTTTCAGAGATGTAGTAAAGGCTAAGTTGTAAAAATATCTCTACTTCCATCTCCTAATTCCCATTCAGGTTTTTTTCCTTTTTCTAATATCCAGAATAAAAATAACATTCATATCTATCAAATTCTTTTTTCATGTAAATAGGCAACCATTCCCCTGAAGTCAGAGTGGGCTGCATATATGTATTTCTGATTAAGTTTGACTAGGAAGCTTGCTTTAACTTATTTCTAAATGCCATATGCAACTTTTCTGAAGCCAAAAGTTTACTTATTTTGATCAGAGAGCAGGAGATACATATTTCCTCTTATTTTTTCTTTTTACAGAAGAACTGTAATAAGATATGACCATTTTATACACAAGCACTAGCAAAACACAGATACCAGAATGCTAGTCAGATAAAATATGTAACGTGATAGAGACTGCATTGAAACTGAACCATAACTAGAGCTGTAACTGAACATAATGCTTTTTTTCCTTAGGGGAAAAAAGAGCATCAGATAGGAAGAGGACAGTGTGCTTTTACTGCACTAAACAACACTGAGAAAGTGCAAATATGTGGGTCAGATGGAGGAACAGGCAAGCTCTGCTCTCATCCCGAGAGGACTCGGGAAGCATAAATTGCCAAGAACAGTCCCATTTAGGGGGAGTATTACAGTGTACTCGAATTACCTTACTCATACAAAAAGCATACTTCTACACACAGCCAGGTACTTGATTTTTTTCATAGCTACTTCAAATGAACAAGTAGCAGGTAGTAAGATAAAAGCACAGAAATAAATTGGACCAATTTCTTGAAGGAATCTGTCTGAATTACTGAGGCCAGACATCAAAGAGGGGGAAAAAAGTGCCCTATTGCCAAGCTTATGTTTCCATATATGTATTTCCTCCACATTCAGACTCTTCATATAGACTCTGTTTTTTGAATCATCCCTCTTGGCCGATATTGCAATACTCAGCGCTCGTATGTTGCTTTTCATCTTCAAAATGTGAACAAATTAATCCTCAAGGCTCTGCTCGAAGGAAATTAAATAAATAAATACCGTGAGCTCTATTTCCCAGCTGGGCAGCCGGCGGTGAGCTGACTTGGCCCAGGGCTAGCAGAGCTGGATACGGTGTGAGCACCTCCCAGCCACGCACTCCCACCCCACTGCGCTTTGCAAGCTGGTATTTATTTCTTCAGCAGCGCTTTCTGCCACCCTCTGCAGCCCTGAGAAACTGCTCTGTCACTTGGACAGGAACTGACATTTTCTGGAAAGAGTCTCAAATTTAGCGTCCAGGAAAGTATCTGCTTCTCCTCTGAATCCAGCCCTATACAGAAGATTCTTGTCCTTAAGTACCTTGCGTCTGGTTTTTCCTCTCTTTCTTTCTTCTTTTTTTTTCCTCCTTCTTTTTCTTTTTCTTTTCCTTTTTTTTTTTTTAAAAGAGGAAAACCTTCCATAAGTAGATGCAGAGAAACAGCTGTTGCAGCAAGCAGCTCTGCAGACATGCCTGCTGCCTGAGTCACATACGCCTCTCAAAAAATGTAAAAGAAACCGTTACATCAGTGATGTTGAATCAGATCATGCCCAAAGAAACATCCAGGAATCATACTCTTCTCCTGTCGACGTGAGGCATTAATTTCTTCCTCCTGTTGGCCCTCTCTTTCCCTGTATTTTGTGAGACAGGAGGACCCAAATATTTTTAGAGAGGGGTCTGTGCATGCTGGCCTCCTTACCTGCACCCCTGGCAGAACAGAAAAGCTTGAAATGCTGAAGGCTGCCCTACTTTGTCTATGGAAATTCATATATATCTGGAAATCTCTCTCAAAGGGGTTTTGAAAAAGTGCAAAAAGAGCAAAAAAGGAAAAGAGAAAAAAAAAGAAGAAAAAAGAAAGAAGGAAGAAAGAAAAAAAGGAAAAAAGAGAGCCACATTAGATCAAAATTTATGTGGAAGTTCCTGCATGCAATTCCTGACTGAGATTTTTAAAGGAAACTAAGGTATGAACTCTTCACGAGAACAGGATGACTAATTTCTCTTTAGATCCTTAAAAATATTCCCACATTCAGTTCTTCATAAACGTTTATTGCTTTAAGACTACAGGGATGTAAAACCATGTCCCAGGACCTCAAAACACAAATCACTTGAGGCAGAGTGTGTGTGTGGGGAAACCGTCTTCTTGGACCTTCATGTACCTAAACTCCATGACCACAGCATGGCAAAGCTGCTAAACCTTAGGATTTTACCATGACTGTGACAGTATTATCAGGGGTTTGGTTTTGGTTTTGGTTTGTTTGTTTTTTTTAAACTTCTGACAGAGCAGAAAAACTTGAGGATATAAATCTTAAATATCACAACAAAAGAGGAGGTTCTTTTTAGAACCTCAAATACTTTCATTTTTTCAACTGTTGTGATTTTTTTCCAGTTTGTACTGACATGGACATGTATTGCCAGGACATGGGACATCCTCCTCCTGCTGTTATCTCCTTTCTGATACATCCACCAACCAGCTAAAATCCTAAGAGGGCAAACTCAGGGAAGGGACGATTACCTGAATGGACTACAATACAAACAGGTGCCAATAGCAGCAGCAATCTGACATATAGATAGTCTATCATATTAAAATATATCTGTTTTAGGGAAACAATAAGGTGTACCTCTTCCTTGTAGATGTGCAGCTTGTGCTTTGGTGGGTCAGATGGGAAGGGCTGAGTGGATGTTCACTCAGATGCTGAAGATTAATTTATGTTTTATATAACTTTGGATATCTATAGACACAAATCTGCATTACAGAACTTGACCCCATTGCTCAATATTCATGATGAGGAAACAGTGACAGTTGTGCAGTGTGATTTGGGAGGACAAGCGCAGGGACCCCTGCAACCACACACACATGGACAAGGAAATCGACTGCTAATGCTTCTAGGAATGAACCCCTGCAGATTACTGGAAAGGTCCGCAGCAGGTACATGGCCACTTTTGGTGGAGACAGTCAAAAGCTGGGAAGCCAGTGCCCACTTTGGGAGGTAAGCGCTGTGCCCAGCCCCATGCCTGGCAGTGATGTGGATCAGGCTCCCAGACAGGGATTATGAGCAGAACTGAATTTTCTTTCTGAATACTTCATTTCCACATGCAACATAAAATAATGGACAATTCATCTGAGGAACTGTACTTCAGTGTACTCTGTATTTACTAACCCGCTAAAAATAAATACATGAAACAGTGAACACTATAAGCAAATTAAATAGCTGGCATCTTTCCCTATAGAATTTTGTGAAGGCAACACTGTTCCTCTCTCTACAAAGCCTTCAGGAGAAGTTGAGATCCTAGGAACTGAGTGTGTGCCAGAAAAATGCCACTAGATGCAAAAAGACAAATTCTAGAGACGCTGGATATACTGTCACATATCTGCTCTTATTCAAAGTCATTGGACACCTGGGACTGACCACCAAAGTGAAAATATCTAATAGAAAATTCATTAAAAGCAGGCTCAGCCTCAATTTTGACTTGAAAACTCATTTACAGTCCTCCCTGTGTTTCTGAAGCCAGAAAGCAATATCCACAAATGTTTCTGAAAAGCAGGAGAATCCTCTCAGTTTTGTCCTGGTATCTTTACATGTATTGTGAAAAGGAGACCAAACATCCTGGGTAATGATGGGGCATGTGACAACGCAAAGCAGAATTCAGTGCTTCTCCTTCGCTGCTATTGAAACACTGCTCACTCCTGTTAGAAACAAATTTTAAAAACCCAACAAACAAAAGCAAACTGAAACCTGCCCAAGCAGCAGATAGCAGAAACACGTGAGGAACAGTCAGGAGCTTTGCGAGCAAAGCCTGGGTCCAGCTGGACGCACCCGTACTTCGCCTGCCAACCTGCAAAACTATGGCTGTGAGGCCATTGCTCCTCAGGCGCTAACGCTTCTGCGCCACGTGGGCTGGCATATGACTATCAGCGGGAGATTACAAGGTTTCCAGAAAACTGTTTTTATCTCTTGTCTCTCCCCTAATTATTTATTTTACAGCCCCAGATGATTACATTTTGCCTGTGTGTTCATTATCATTGCAATCGAGCTGACTCCAGCCCGCCCGCAGGAAGGAGGGAGTGCACATTCCTATTGTCTTCTGATAGCCAGCTCTCCTCCCTGACCTCTCTGCTGAGCGATGTTAAAATGAAATGCTGAAAACCTCATATTCTGCAGTACAAAGGGGGATTAAAACATAGTTCTGAAAATATAATATTCTACTGCTGCAATATATGTAGAAAGTGAAATCTAAAGCAGGGACTTCTTTATTAAATTTATTGCACTAGCAAGTATATTTCCCTCTCCATTATTGTTATATATTTAATTGGAAGGTACAGCTCTAGGGTTGCTCTGACAGACACTGAACAAGCAAAACCTTGTGTTAACTTGGTTCAAAGCTGTCAACTAATGCAGCTCTGGAAACTACCATTCTCAGGAAAACATTCACGCAGAGAAAACAGTACCTGCCCTACCCATCAGACTCTAATTATTTTGCATGCTATGTGAACAAGATTTGTAGTTCTGCAGTACATACAGAAATGTTAAACTTCCCCATATCTCAGTTTTCCCATGTGAGAAAGGGGATCATTCCCCCAGTCCTTCACACGTGCCAGGGCTGCAGGGCAAGGACAGAGCAGTACTGGCTCTCCTCACCCCACATGCTCCCCCAGCCCCAGGGTTTGGGCTGTGAATAAGACACAGTCCTCTCTTCTCTCCAGGGGACTTGGCACAGCCCCATTGCCCCACTGTTTTATGGGGCATGGGAAGAGAAGCAGCTTATGACATTCGGCCACAAGAAGGTCTCCAGTCTTTTTATCCTCTCCACTTCCAGCATATTTTATCAGCGTATAAATATCTTCTCTCATTGTTCCTTTCTTTTGGTGTATTTATGTAAGGAGAGGAAAAACAGATCAAGAAAGCAGCAGTTTCTCTCCTGATGGAGCTGAACCCTTTCACTCCGACACACAGCTCCAAAACAACACAGCCAAAGGTAGCCGCAAGCACACAACCTTGACTACCATTGCTAATACCAACCTATGCTAATACTCACTCAATTATATAACAAATCTTGGTATCTCAGTGCCCACACTAAATATGCCAACCTTATACCACAAAGCTACAGCAAATACCTGTACCCTTAGAGCCAAGGATTGATACCATCATTACTGTAGCTGTGGTAGCTGAATCTTCACATTTCAGTGTGGTATATACCATTTGACTGTTGCCATTACGAAAGGGAAAAATTGGTAATTCCATTAAAGTGAAACTTTTACTTCAGTTAAAGTGAAACCCCAATTGTCAGCTCACACTGAAATGCTGCAGTACAGCTGCCAGCTCCAGCATTTGCAGATAAAACAGTCAGGGGTCACAGTTTTTTGGCTAAGTTACAGCACAGAATTATAATACGTATATTCTGAGAGGTCCCGTTTCTCTATTTGGTATTTGTTTGTTTAGATTTGTTTCCTCTATCTGTATTTCAAGCCATTGATTGTATATAAGCATGTCAATTCATTAACAAATTTTGTCAGCTATTTTCTTTGGCACTAGAAATGGGTTGTTTCCCTGCTAAATTAATCCAGCTAGAATGTCATTTGCACACCAGTCAGCGCTCCTATTCAGAAAGGTCAGGCAGAAAAGGAGAACTACTTCTTTTCTTTTAACCAAAAAAGAATACAAAAGATTTCTGAACACTAAAGCCTCATTGGAACAGGTCACATCAGTAGTATGCATGAAGATGCCTACTGCCTGCTTTTCAGACCGAGGGAATACTGCTGGAACCTCCTCTGTCCTGGAGCTAAGCTTTCAAAGTGACCTCCAATACTGGACCGTTACCTCCCAATACATCCCTGGTACTATGCCTCCATGTAGAAGTGGTAAACATGCAAGGGGGACAGTCAGAGATGCTCTAAACTTCTGGAGATCTCTGGGATCCTAGGGGATTTAAAGGATAAGATGGAGACTTATATCATGGCCTGGGGTGGATTTTGCTTCCTGATAAAATAGAAGAATTTTTACTGAGGGAATAAAAGACAGCAATCTAACCTCATATATTCCTTTTTTTATATTGCTTTGTTAAAGGCTGTGTTATAAACCTGACGAAAAAGATCATAAAGTTATGGGGAAATGAATAGTGAACTCCGCTTCTCTAAAATACTCTAGCGTTTCCTTTCCATTTCCATGTTCCTCTGGACACTGCCAATGGCCCGTCAGCCACAACCACACTGATCGTACCCTCACTGCTCCCTCTGCAAAGCTGGTCAACGAATTCCCACCAGAAGCAAACTGTCCAGGACACACCTGAGATCCTGCCGATGCTGATGTCCTTGGGGCAAAGCCATCCTACCTCCATACTTGCCCTCACATGCTCTCGACTTATCTCAGCTTTTTATCTTTATCTGCCTTAGACTCAGGTATATACAGGAGTCAGCATTGAAAAAGCTCGCTAACATCTGTTCAAAGTTACATTTCTTTGACATCCATAATTATGACCTTTGTCAGCAAATCATTTAAGCATGAAATTAATTTTGAAAATAAGTAATTCCACTGACTTTACCTGGATTGCTCATATGTTTAAAGTTAAAAGAACACTTAAGTACTTTGCTGTATACAGACCTATTTCTGACAGAGTGTAAAATGTTTCCAGTTGCAGAAAAACAGCCAGTAGTCACATACCGTTCCACTCTCCAACTCAGATTTAATCTTACAGGGGTTTTGTTTCATTTACACAATAGTAAGCCTACTTTCCTCTAAGACCCACATGCTGCAATTAACTTTAAAGGAATTTATATGTGCATACATTACTGTCCCTTGCACGACAGAAGTGCATCAGTATTATTGATGTAATGCACACCAGTACAGTCAGCTGCTCTGAAGGGTGGTTTATTTTGCAGCTGATCGATGATTTGCTGATTCTGGAAATCTCTCCATATGACAAGTGTTTCTAAAACAGTTAAGGTACTACAGAGCTTAAGGTTCTCAAGAGTGCAATCATATTTTGCAACTAAATCATAGTAAGAAATGTACTTGCAACATAAGCTCGCTAGCAGGTTTTCTATGATTGACAAATTGAATTCACGGCAAATAATTTTGTTTTTGCAATTACAAATGTGCAACGCCTGAAAATTAATCACTAAAGTATTTAATGAATAAGTACAAAAGTAAACTTAACAGCTGGAAACCATAGAGAAGATTTTAAAACCTACACTGTGCAGTTAGGTGCTAGTAACTCTTCCAGAAATAACTTACAACATCTTGCTCAACACATATGAACACATCTTGCTGAGTCTAAATATTAGAAAACACCAAACTGACATTAAATATTTCCATAGATAACAGATGCTTTAACACATCAGTCCCCACTTGGGGTTGCCTAATGCATCTGAATCATGTTTTGAAATATAACTCAAGGTTTGGAAAAATCTCTAAGGTTTTCAATAAATGGAGTTTAATGTCAAGACTACTCAAAGCAGCTGTTTCTACTAACCATGGAAAATCACATCCAGTTTTTTTTTGCATGACCCAATGCAGAAATTATGTAATTTAGGGGTCCCATCCACCTCCACCCCCACCCTTCTCCAAGGAATAACATGCTTTACATGAAACTACAGTAAAATAACAGCACACATATCAGAGCTTCATATGTGTTGTCACTTATTATTCAAGAAAAGATGTTTGTGTTTAGTGCTCTACTTCTACCTAAAGCATGCTGATTCAATGGCTACTCCAATGCTCAGCATCAGTGCTTTCAAGATATTTGAGCTGCATATTTCATGCCAACATCAGGAAGATGGAGCAGGCTGGAGGAGACAGGGTCTGTATGCACATCTGCTGGTCCTCTCTGCAGCCTTGGAGACTCATGGGCAGGAGCTGCAGCGTGGAAACATTGCTCCCTTCTCCAGGTATGCAATGACCTTCTCACACCTCTGGAGTCCATGATCTACCTTAGGTCCAATCTGGCCTGCTGCCACCAGCCCTTATTCCCCATCCTCTGCTCTGCAGAAATGCATTCTCTCATTTCTCTCCTGGACATTATTTTTCACTCCATGAACCTGCAAGACCCCCTGGAAGCAGCAATGCGTCCACACTGCTTGCTTCATGCCCCGAACACCTCACCTCTGCTGCCACTCGCCTCTCCATGCCAGTGACAACATGCCCGACGCCGTCATTACAGGCAGATGAAATGCAACCACCAATTTCCACAGACAAGCACAGAGGAGGCCTTGAGATTGTTTGCCCTGGGGCGCACAGATCAGTCGTGCAGACTGATGCACTGTGTTATTTACAGAAACAGGTAACAAATAGACCTACACACACACACCCCAAAGCAACTTCTGCACGGACTTGCAACGCTCAGACCATTATTTCTTCTGAAAATCAAAGTCAGTAATACAGGAGAAAAGGGAGCAATGATTTTGCAAAACCATGACCAGCTTTTTCTGTGGTTTGGGATCTATGAACTGCCTCATATGCTACGAATCCCAAACACAGGCAAGGCTAATTGTAGCATTTCACAATACTACCCAGAAGCTCCTGCTAAGATGAGGAACCTCATGTTGTTAACACCATACACAACTCTTCTAGAATGCAAATCTTCTGGTGGACACCCCACCATAGAGATAGGTAACTAGAAAATAATGATTGATAAATACTGTATTTCTTAAGAAGCAGATCTCAACACCTCCAAATGTGGTTAATCAGACAGATGCTCATAGAGTTAATTTACTGTACTTTCACGTCCTACTTTTAAAAGAGGTGGAGATTGCATCTTACAATTTTCTAAATCTGACTTTAGTACAGGTACAAGAGAGCTTGGTATGTTCAGCAAGGCTTGTATTAGCAGTTTTATGTTCTTTTAATCGCTGACATGGAATGTAAATAGTTTCCTCAATTGCTGCATACTTCCCATTCCTGAAGGAAGGCACACCCTTTGACAAAGATTAAGAGAATATAAAGTTAAATCCCTGTTTACTAAAGGAATTAAATCCTCCTCTAGTTACTGAAACAGAGCAACCTATGCATGGGGGATCTACATACCCTTCAAGGATAGGAAATGAACAACTAAGGAGCATTAAAAATAATGTAAAGAAAGCTCAAGATTTGGGCCTGATGTTGAATAATAAAGTGAACTGAATTTTATCACAGCTGGGTAATGTTAGGGTTCATCCAAATGACTGGAAATAAAAAGTATTTTGTGTTGGTTTACTACAGAGGAGTAAAGGGGTGCCCCGTCATTTTCCATTGAAGTTGTCTATCACCAGCCCAAGGCACCATGTACTGGGCCTCCCTTGGACATTTGCTTTCACATGCACATTCCTTCCTCTTAACACATAAAGCTGCACCACTTACTTCTATGGTCTCTCTACTACAGTAAAAAAAATACTTCTGCTGCTTTTATTTCACAGCAGGGAAACCTACAGAACACATAGAACCTTGCTAACATTTATCAAAAGTTTTCCCTAGGCTGAGAGTGATCTTTGGTTTTCCTTTTATAAGCAGCACGTAGTTGTCCTGAACTGGATTCCCACAATATATTCTTGAGATGCTCTTAGAGGAAAAGCAGTTGAACAGTTGAGAAGGTAGACTAAAACTTTGATGACTTTAGTTCTGCTTGTCATGGACTTCTGGAGAAATGACTTTATTTCTGTGTGGTTCTGTACCCCTTTGTGAAAAACCCTGCTGGGTTTCTGCCTGTGGGACCATCTCTACAGCAGCCCCTGGTATCCCTCTCTGAAAGCTTACGGACATGAGTGGGAGTTGTCAAGAGCACATGGAAGAAGGTGCAGTATTTACAGCCCACAAATAAGGGCTCAAGCTCAGCTTTGGTCATGGACCTCGTGAACAGTACAAACATCCCATCATCAGCCCCTTGCCAACAAACCCAGAGAGCTCCCGTTTAAAAGTCCAGCAGGGGTTAAGCCCAAATCATCTTGCCTGAGCAGATGCCGATGGCCACTGCATGGAGGCAATCATGGTTGCAGGCAGCGTCAGGAGGGATGAGTACTCCAAAAAAGGTTCAAAGACTGTAGGATTTTCCACATTACGGTAAATAAAAGGGCTTACCACAGGAAAGGAGGTCAAACCCAAATCAAATAAAAAGAATGATCAACAGGAAAACACTGAGAGGTAACGTCCATTTTCAGTCCCACATAAATGCAGACAACCATAGAGATTCTTGCTCTATAAGCAGTGTGCAAATACACACAATCCAAACTGGAACAAAACTCTCTTATTAGGGGCCTGTTCCATAAGAGACCAGTAGTAAACTTGGCCCCAGGTTACTTTTAAACCATCAATTTTAAAATTATAACCCTTCTCTGAGAACCTCCAGTACAAAGTGAACATGCAACAAGGGTACTTACTCGTTCCTCTCCAGACTGATGACTAGATGTTTACTTTCAGCTTGTATTACAAACTGCAGCAGTGCTGGGTGATTCTGAAAAAGGAAAACAGAGTTGGCTGAATCCAAACCCAGAGCCCATCTGGGTCCTGCTTGGGAGGAACAAGCAGCTACAAAGAGAAGTGTTTGTGGTGTAGCAGCTCTTTAGCCACAGCTTAGTGCGAAGGAACATCGAACAAACATCGAGAGGCAGCATGGTGCTGTAGGATTTCACACCCAGGTCTTCAAAACACCATGGTGCATCCTTAAGCAATTGCATCACTTCCAACTTTGCACATCAGAGACCATCTTGCCTGGGAAAATAAGCATAGTGATGCAGTACACATCAGTTCTGGGAGACATCTAATACAGTTTTGAACTTTCTCTTTTTCCTTCCCATATAATAGCAAAACTACATTAAACCCTAATATAATCTCTTATTAATGCTCAATCTTGCTGTACTATTTTTTGAAATGAGGTACAAGTAATCAGGTTTGGCCTTTGCATGACCATTTTCAGTTTAAGATATCCATGTTCAAAGCCAGTACCTCCTGCATTATGAGCAGACCTGCAGTACAGTGATCAGAGTCAGCAGGGCGGCTCTAACAGAAATGCTTTTTCCCTTAAGCCTGAGTATGCTAAATATTCATATGTAGAACAGCACATGTGATCTAACACAATCATGGAAACTAAACATAAAGTACAGTCATACTGAACTATTTTTTTTCCTATAAACAGCTAAATATTTTAATATGTATTTTAAACTTTTCCTAAAGAATAATTAAGTTTTAGCTTAAAAAAAAAGAATTGATGTTGGAGCAATTAGAAATATGGTCAACAGTATTATCAAGTATCTCTGTGAGAACAATAGACAAAGTATTTGTACATATACAAGTATTTAAGAGAATTTTCTAAACAAGACATCAACAGCAGAGCACACTGAAATCCCAGTTGCACTCCAGCATGGAGCAAGGATCAGAACATCTGGATTGCATTTTCAGCACCATCACGACTGCGTGCAATCTTCATATTGCTGTTCCCCTGATTATAAAACAACTTCTTTTTCATCTCAATCATCCAAAGGTAAATCCACTATTTTTTTGGAAGCTGTGAAAGAGCATCAGAAAGGTCTGGTGATCCATTCACCCTCGGAGGCAGGAGGGAGTGGAGGCTCAAACACTTGTTTGCAGAAAGGGGCAGCGCACCTATACAGGCTCTTGAAACTGTACTTCAAACGAGAAAGCACAGTTTACAATGTGCTAGTTACTCTTAATCCAAAAGACTGAACTCATATATATTTTAAGACTGTTTACACTTAACTTACATTTCATTAAACAAACTTACTGGATTGCGAGACAGTATTTCCTTGTTTTGAAATTCCGACAGTAGCTCAATAAATCAGTTGTTCCTCTGTACACTCAATATGCTTTTCTGAAGATTTATGTCAGCCAATTGCAGTACTGAAGCAGGATAATTTTAGGGTTATAGTATTTAATTGATTTATTGAGAAATGTGTCTGAATTTGTGATTGCTACAGTGGTGCCTTGATGGAGCCCCGGCTGTGTGACAGTCAGAGCACCCCGTCCATGAAATGCAATGATTTTTAAATTATTTGGAAAATTGTAGATGTTTATTAAGAAGTGAAATTATGAGGAGGCTGTCGTAGACTAAACAAAATTGTAATTTTGTTATAATAAAAAATAGCTGACAACTCCCCAGTGCTCTCAGACATTATTAAGCACAGATTGTGACTGAGATACCATTGCTTTCTTCTAAGTGTCCTGCCCCACCGCTTGTGCAAATTCAAACATGTTTTCCCTCTCCCCATGCAAAACAGCAACAATATTGAAATTCTGCATCTATGTGAACTTTGCAGAAACTAGATCCCACTAGAATGCTAAATAAATGCTTCAGACTATCCTTGGCATTCAGCAAACACATGGGAGTCATTTATTGGCATGAATATTTAGAAGTAGTGTTGATTACCACTTTAATATCAGTGCATTGGTTCCAAACCCTGTAAGATATACATACTATTGAGTTTTGAGAGAGTAAAATACAATTAATTACAATATAACACAGTAAATAATTAAGATACTGCAGTAGCACAAATGGATTCTTTTCAGCTAAAGGCCCGCTGTTAATATGTAAATGATAACTATGTTTATTCATTAGTTCACAGCGGTACTCATTTGACAGTCACTTGATGTCAGTAAGTTGTAAAGTTAAAAAAGCAGCTGCAGAATAAAACAGACTGTTACAAGACAAAAACATCTCAGAGAATTCCTAAAGCTGAAACTTATTATCGAGCACAATAATGTCCCCAGTTAGGATGCTGGACTGCTTTGCATGAGACCCAGGTTCAGATTCTTGCTTTACCATAGATTTTTCTTTCAAACAAATGGCTCACTTCCTTGTTTGCCATCTGGGAAGAGATGAAACTATACTTTTTCTTATTCTGAATGGCAGTCATAAGCATAAATATGGTAAAAATTACACACTGCTCAGGTGGTATGGTGACTTGAAACACAGAAGCACTTAAAATGATACATTTCTAATGTGAAAGAAAAATAAATATCATTTAGAAAGGGCGTTTTAGGTTTGTGGGTTTTTTTCCCCCCTTTTTTAATGTATACACTTGTGAAACGAACTCAGATCTTTTACTTTACTTTTTTTTGCAGTGGTGGTGGACTGTCCCCTGAAGTATTTGTACGGTTCTGCTACAAGACCTGAAAAGCTCATTTTGAATCTCATGAAGCACCATGATACTCTCCCCTTACAATCAATATTTTCAAAACTGAGTAGCAAGATGAAATGGGAATTACTATGAATACAGATATTAGATTGCTGTTTTATATTTTCTGTTTAAAATAATCAAAAAAACACATTGTGAGGGCACATACTCTTCTGCTCAGAACATTTCAGAAAGAACCACTTGTTATAAGCCTTTTTTAAGAGCCACAAAAAATAATTTCCATGCTGATACCACAACTTATTCCCACATTGATCCCTTTAAAATTATCAAATGTGAAAGTAAAGTGAACCTTACAAGAGTAGCATTATTTAAACCATAATAAATAATTTTGTATTGTTCTACCTTCTTTTCTCTACAGACTTATGTTTTCTACTCTTTCTACTCTTAAACTATGATTTGCTGCTTTCTTTTTGGCAGTGTTTTTTGCGGCATAAGAGAAGATTTCATCAATGCACACGAACTGTTCCCTGATATCCTAAGAGGCAGAACTGACTTCAGGATGATTGAAGTAGTACTCTCCGTAACTCTCCCCTCTTATTTAAAGGATTTACTTTCAAAATCTACATCAAATTGTATCAGCAGAAAAGGCAAAATATTTCCCCCATTACTTTGCTCCTTGCTTGTTTGCTTGCTGAGGGATGTTGGTTTGAACTGGCATCAGCGAAACTTAATATTCTGAAGGAAATTAGTGAAACTTAACAGTAAGTTAAGGCCAAGCAAGAATTCCCTCTGATAAAGCAGATTAAAAAATGAATAAAACACTACTTGAACAACTGGAAGTTGGTGAAACAGTAGCCTATTTCTGAGTCAGAGAAGTTCTCTTGTTTTCTTACAATGGAATTAAAATTACTATGCACTAGTAAGACTAGTTAAATTAGTGCATGTTTTTTAAGTACTATTAATTTTTTCCCCTTTTAAATCACATTGACCTCCAGATCTTGACATAGAAAAAGAAAAGAAAGGATGGTTTGGGGATTAAGGGCTTCCCCTGTGAACCTGGAGATGGTGTTGGGAGCCCAGCTCTGCCACAGACTTGTATCTTGGCTGGGACAACTGTATTTCATTGTGGGAAACAGCAAAACCCTCCAGCTGAGCCAACCTGTTACACCTCAACTCTTTTTGTGCTTCACTTACCATTTCTACCTCTCTCCTCCAACTTGCCTCTGTAAAATGGATATGGCAATAGTTTTCATCTTCCTTTGTCTACTTAGCACATAAAATGTTTTAAAGGCATGCTTCCTAAACACAGAGGTGAGCAAATAGGCAGGCATCAACGCATTACAAGAACAGTGGCTCAAAAGTAGCAATAACACTTTTCTTCCTGTAGTTGCTCATGTTTTATCACATCACCATGAATACCAAGACAGAGTCTCAGTAGCAGATTTTGAACTCCTCATCCTTTCAGGGACTACTTAATAATAATAATAATAATAATAACAATAACAATAATAATGTTTTTATGCCTGAAATACTAGTAGCTGTCCATTTGGAGTAGATTTGTTCACATTGGTGGGATGCCCATTCTGGAATTTGAATACAAAGTAGTTGTCACTGAGCATATTTTTCTGCACAGTAATCTAGGAAAAAGTCTTAAGCATTGCTGGATCATCTCTTCCCTTGGGCTGTGGAGTTGGCACGTACTGTGATCACACTGTGCTGGTGAGCTTTTCCCTTGATACTGACTGTTGAGATTGGGATAGAACACTTCAAGTCATTGCTTATTACATTTGAAGAGACAGAAAACTGATGAAATGGACAGTCCTAATGCATATATCTTTGCAACTTCCTCTCTAGAAAAGATAAAGGATTTTATTGGATTAAGATACATGAGTTAGACCAGCATGTACAACTTCAAATAAAAAAATATTCTAGCAATTACATAATAGAAATAAAAGGAAATATCTATAGACAAGGGAAAGAGTGTAAATAAACTCAAAACAGCAGCATTAATTCATTTGGAAAGAAAAATGCATTTTCAACTGTATCAGATGTCCAAATCCAGTATTTGAGAATAGAGATCAGCACAAGAAATAGAAAAAAAAGGGATCATTTTGCTTCTCTGGTTTCAAAGTTTTAAATTATATCCTAACATGGTAGACTGAAATAGGCAGGATTGTTTAATCCAACAAAGTGGTTTCCAGTCCCTCCAGAGCTGCTATTAACTTCGCTAAAGCCAACCTTGCAACAGGGTCAACTTTGCGTGTGCGATCAAGTTGATCTACACCCACAAAATGCTTGTCACATGCCAGGCCACAGTTTGCATGAACTGTCCTGACAGGTCACTGGTGGGACACTCCTAGTATGAAATGGGTCAAAATTGGCAAGATGGTAAGGAAACAAATAATTATAAGGAGAACTATCGATTGCAATTAGTTGTATGCAACAAGACTCCTGACATTCAACATGGAGCAAAAATAAAAACGCAGCAAAAACTCATAGACTGTCACATTTAATAATTAGTTGCCTGGGCTTTAGTTTGAAGTAAGAGAAATCACATCATCAGTGACAAGCAGAGGAGAAGAGATTCTGGAAGCCACTCCAGCCTTGCACAAAGCTTGTCATCGCTGTACCAGACCGTAGCAAAGTACAATTTTCCCATAGGATGCATAAAGAACATAGAAATGGAAGAGACAAGTGTCATTTATTTTGACCAGCCACTGCAAAGCCAGCCTGGCTCTGATATGTACGCAGTTGTGGATGGTAGCTTAACACAGTGTTATACAAGGCAGTTGGATGCAGAAGCAAATCAGTGTTTGTTTATAAAAACAGTGAGAGGAATAGTGAAGAGACATCGCCATAATGTGGAGAAACCAGAATACATTTCTGAAACTTCAGCATGTATTTAGAACGAAACTAAATTTCTGCTCATTCATGCAGAAATTACCTACTTGCAACTGGCCAAAGACAGCCAACGAGGACTGTTGCCTTTTGGTTACCTGGTTTCCCCAGCATTAACACACATCAAACCAGACTTGATGATGTGATAGTCAAAGTACTCTACCAGGGGATAACTTGGGAGTATTTTTTAATCCAGAATCTTAAACTCTGCAAAAACCGCCAATGTTTACTCTAAGGATAAGACCCTATGTACTTTCTCTTCTATGCTCTTGAAAACAGAAATTCTAACACAAAAAAGTGAGGGTCATAAGTTTATGTTATCTCTTAAGCATAGCTCTGGAAATGAAGGACTTTTGAGATATATCAGATAGTTACATTCCACAGAAATCTAGATGCTTTTTCTTGTATCTGAGGAGCTAACATAAGGAATTAGAAAATGCATGACTGAGGAAAGAGTACATTATTTCCAGTAGGGATAAATTCTATGCCTTTTTCTGCTATCTATATTAAAATACCTTTTTTTCCCCTTATTCATCACACATTGATGTCCTGTGTTGGTGCCTTCACAAGCTAAAAGGTATGTTTATAGGTATCAGATCTTTGGGCTGATACTACTCCTCTACTATCTGTAATACACAAAGAGGGAAAAGCTGGGACATCTATAAGAAATAAAGACACCTAGGGAATCTTACCATGATAACTGGAATTCAATCCAACAAATACAAGCTGTCTACAAAGTATATACATGTAAGATAATTACAATCGGCAACGAATACTATAAATTGCATGCATTGCTTTTAAATCAATAAGTATTTCTTCCTTTTCTTTTGGCTTTAGTTTAGAAGCGAACACAAGAGGCTATGTTTCTTGCAAACACCTCCAAAACCAAGTGATAGTTCATGCGGACATGAAAAGTATAAACATTTAATTCATATTGTTTTGCAAGTTCCTGAGGGCAGTGAATTCAGCTGTACTTTCCTTACTGTCAAATGACAAGCATGTATCCCTGTGGCTGTATATAATGAGTAGCAACAAAGAGAACAGAGTGTTTTGCAGTTGGTTTTTTTTTTAATGGCATAGCAAAGAATCACAGACCCTTAACAAATTGGCTGAGCCGCTCCAATAATGTAGGAAACCAAAGAACCAAAGTTTGTTCCCAACTTTAAAATAAAGTGATTCTTTGAAAACAGAATGATCATACTCTTTCTGGCTGACTGTACAAAGAGACGCAAGGTTCTTCTATCTGGAAAGCATAATTTCTAATCTATTTTTTTTTCTTTTCTTTTCTTTTCTTTTCTTTTCTTTTCTTTTCTTTTCTTTTCTTTTCTTTTCTTTTCTTTTCTTTTCTTTTCTTTTCTTTTCTTTTCTTTTCTTTTCTTTTCTTTTCTTTTCTTTTCTTTTCTTTTCTTTTCTTTTCTTTTCTTTTCTTTTTTCCCCTTTTTCTTACCTCCTTCTATAGCAAATCAGCCTGCTGCTTGGAGGTAGTCAGGCTTTTCCACCCTCTTCTTTTCCTGCTTCCTACACTGCTCTGCCCACCACAAGACACAGCAGAAACCATTGCACGTGAGGTCCCAAAGTAGGGACAAGGCAAAGGCAGCAGCTCTTCTGCCCCTTCCCTGGCTTCCTTACAGGAATAGAAAACCACACCATGGAGCTCATGTGACATGCATAAAACAGGAGCAACAGGACAACCTTGGGAATGACCCAAATTCAGCAGGCTTCTCTTCATAAGCTAAAAAGATTTTCAATTGAAATTTAAAAAAAATAAATGTTTAGGTGTGCTGCCTCTCTACCACTGGCAGTCCCAGCCTCTGGCCATCAGGTTATTTGGCAACATCTACTAAAGATTCTATGAATACCTATAAAGGGCTTTTTAAATGAACAGTTCCTTGCTCACTGTTGATGTCCCAAGATCCCTACCCAGAGTTAAAAATTCAAGCAAATAATGCTCAAGAAAGAGGAAACTGCTAAGTTAATTGTGCCAGACCAAAATCAATAAAACTACCCAGCACTAGCACACCGTTTCCTGGTTTCCATGCAGAAATACAACGGTAATGACTACTCTGGGAAAGGGAAAGCATGCTTACAATTTAGCTACATCCTTTTTGTAAGGTGTTCCTGGTTTACATTTTTTTTTTAAATTAAAGAATAACCTAGCTAAAACATGTTCAAAATGTCATAACATTATGGATCAAATATTTCAGGAGCAAATCCAAAATAACCAGTTTGATGTTTTAAAGAAATCTGCATCTTCTGAGGCTGAGTTGTTATGCTATGAACTTACTTGGTGTCAGTAAAAAGTCAGGCATGAAAGCTGAATCCAACATTTACACCATCTTTTCATTATCAGGCACTGAAGTTGCACTAAAACATTTATGTGCATTTGGCCACCTAAACAGGGATTAACAGAAAATTCACAACTTTATACATTAAAAAAGAAAAGTAAAATGCGTTCTTTCTTTCTTTTTAATTAAATCTCAGCAGAGCAAATAGGGCAGCCTTGGTTTTTAAAGCAACTATCCAATTATCTGCTGAACTATATTGGTTAAAAATAGGTCAAAATCAATACTCCCTTTTCAGGACAAACTTTGCAACAAAAATCTTTCAAAGATTACTAAAAGCAAGCTCAGAGAACAAACAGTGAATTATGAAAAAGGGGACTGGTGTTGCCAACACTTTGAAAAAGCCAGTCGGGAGCGAACTCCACTATCCTCTGTTTCAGGATGTGGTTTGGGAGAAGGATGCGTGCTGTAACACAACCCAGCCAATGCGAGGTATTGAAGCCCCTCCTGTAGCTTTGCAGCAGGATGGATGCAAACCAACATAAACCAACATTCGGTGTGTATTTATTACACTTCTCTGCGTGCCTGATGACCTACAAGGAGCCTGCTCCGCATCTGGGAGCGGGTGATTTGTTAGATTCATGAATCACAAAGGAAGAAAGAAAGGAAAATGCAACAACATATCGTTTTGACTGAATGGAAATGACTGCACCAAACTGTGAACTCAATTTTGTATTAAGAACAACTAATAAAAATAATTTTAAAAAAGTATGCTCTTAGCCAGCTCTCATTTATGGCAATGTATCCCAACCAGACCCCCGCCTAAGGTGCTCCCTGCCATCTCTTTGAAGGACTATCTATCTCCACAAAGCTATCTAAGGCCACCAAATTTTGTCATTCAGGTACTGACCTGACTTCATGGAGCACAGGACTTTCTACCCAGACCATCAGTACAATTGGTAGGTCCTCAGCTTGGAAGCAGGTAAAGAGCAGTAGTGCTTTTTAATCCAATTCTGATGGAGGGGTGTGTTGTTTGCTCTCACAACCCGTTCCCTAAACTGGCTGGAAAGACCATGCCCTGCCTGTCCTCTGACACACTGTGACCTCGCTGAAGAGGTCGGGCAGGAGGTTGATTGCATCTATGCAGATTTTAGCTTTTTGAAAGACCTGCAATTATAAAGTCTTTTTAATAGTAAAAAAAGACTTGTTCACTTGTTGAAGAGTCTGGTTAAAAGACTGGTTAAAAAAATAAATCCTCCCCTACATTGTTTTTCCTTACTGTGCTGCCCCAAAAGGTTAAAATAAAAATACCCACAGCCCCGTAAGTCTCTGGGGGAGTGTCTGCATTGTCTCAGATGCAGAAAAGGCAACTAGATACCACACAGCCTTGGAGGGCCAAGAAGCACATGGCAGCTCATCCTCCCGGTACCTGCTGCGCTGTCAGGTCTGCTCGTGGCAGTCTTTTGCTATCACCTCTGGACAATGATGGGTCACTCTGTTAGAGGGATGTTTAACACCTGAAAAGTTCAGGCCCAACATCAGAAATCTTTCCCTGACTCAAAAATGAACTAAAACCCGGCACAGGAATGAAATAACCTGGAATTTGCTCAAAGTAAACCCATAGTCATTATACAGTATTTACACTGTATGTACGAATCACAACTGTTCATTTTGCTATCAAACAGATGGGAGCAAAAATTACCTCATTGTTGGAATACATTATGTGCTGCTTAAACAATGCTTTGTGGAAGGCTGTGCAAAGAAAACAAACATGTCTGTTCTGTAGTAAAGTGTTACAAAACAAAACTTAATAGAGCTGGCAGCTAGGAAGCAATTGTAGTGGGTCTGGGTAGTAGTTACTGAACAGAACTCGTTGTAGACCGTCCTTTGCAATTTGGGTAATTATAATGTGAATGAACAGCTGTTGATATTTGCCAATTTAAAATGTACGTGAACTTCTTTGAGGACTATGCCATGTAGATTTAGTAGATCCCATTTGGGTTTAAAACTACGCATAGCTTTAAAAGTAAAATTTCTCCTCTTTGTAAGGACACTGGGGACTCTGACCTCCTTTTACTAGAAGTTTGATTACAACATCATATTCTTCCAATGTACTCAAAAAATCAAGGTCAAGCATGGACTGTGTCAAAGACTGACTAGTTACCCACTGCCAGTATATTTTATGCACCTTACTCCCTTTGTCCTGCCATATTTTCTGTGAGTATTCCCATCTAATAGCTCTACATTTTACCACCCAAACATCCACTGTGTTTTAACAGAGCTGGAGCTGAACAGTAAACCTGACCCTCTGTACAAACATCTCTTCTCTCCTTCTATGCACATAATTATTGCACCATACATTTGTGGGGAACCCAAAATGTGCTGTGCACTGTGGGGGATAAGAATTGTGATGATAATGACTTCTAAGTTCCCAATGATAAGAAATGACACGTCCTCCAGATTATACCTGAAAATGTTCTCCACAGTGGGAGTTGTCTGGCACGCTGAGGAGGGCACAAGCAGATAAGCTCCATGTATTACTCATGGTGCCTGTCTGCACAATGTATTTGTGTATGCTGGGGAAGCAGCAGATCAAGAGAACTGTGTGTATCAGGGCCAATAGCAAATTAAGTCCACTCTGAACTGTGCCCATTATAGACATTATCTGAGCCACCTGCCCACTCCTTACGTCCCTTCAGTGTCACCTACATCCTCAGAGCCTCCTGTGACTGCGACAGTCCCAGGATGGAGGTTTCTCCACATCCATACAGAAGGGTTACAAAGCTGTTGAAGAGCAAAAAAAAAACCATAGTCAGCCCCCTCCTAATATTTCCATGGTTCAGCTAACTAAAATGGAAAGAAATAATGAAAAATACAGTAGTAAGTGTGTCCACTGAGAAGCAAAATGAGATGGCCACCCATTTCACTGAACTGAAAGTCAACTCGGAATGCTTCAAGAAAGCCCATAAATTACTCTATCACTGAAAGAGGATTTCAGATGCTTTTTGTCTCCCGTCAATACAAATCTGGCTGGGCTCAGTAAGTTATATTAAATGCACATGTATCTCCTTCAAGCCACATTTCATGCTCTCCAAACATCTTTCTCTAAATTAGATCCTTTCATATTCCTTGAAAAGCTCAGTTCTTAATTAGGAAAGAGTTCTGATTTTCCATTTTCATTAATTCATTTGATTTCAAGATTTTGAAGCCAGAGTAATTGCAGCTAAATGAAACTTACTGAAAGGCAAAAAGATACAATCAGTTTCAGACAATGAGAAATTTAAGCATTTTTTTAATGCAAGTAAAGGGTAGGTCTGAATGTCCTGGCTAAACTGAATCCTTGACAATGCAACAATCTCCAGAGAAGCAATGATATATGTTTTGCTTCTCTGAATGAACTCGGAGGGTTGGCTAGATTAATGCTTAAATCACTTAATTATTTGGCTTAATTCACATGCTGTTCCTCACTTTCAGATCCCTCCCGCTCCCCTCCAATCACACTGCTCCACTGCACCAGGTCTGTGCCAAGATCTCTGAGCTCAGACTTTGTTCTCTCTAAACATCTTTTCATATTATGTGGCTCAGATTAAATCTTCTTCACTAATTTGTTATTGCAATCACAGATGTGCTTCTGGATTCAAGTTCCTTTTTGCATCATAAATACTGGAATGCAAACCAGAAGTGAGGAGTTGGTATCTAATTTCCACTCTTTCAAACTGTAATTTGTCTCTGATGATCTTTTGAAGATGACGAATGACTTGTACAAAGACAGATAAAATATTAATATTTTTTAAACTAATGGAAGGGGAGATTTCACCCCAGTCTTGGGCTACTCAAGATAACTTAACAAACTTTCCAAAGCTGTACTTCCAAGACACATGAATCATTTTTATATCCTGGAATGTGCCCTAAGAGAAAGAAGGATCTGAAGATTTCCTAGTAAAGCAAATGACATTGCAAACCTGTGGGCAGCATCTCACATTTTTCTACTTAATTAGAAAGAGACTTTACTTACAGATACCTCATCTATACATTTACATTCTCATAGAAAATAAATGACACAAAGTAGTGTGGAAAGCTCAGAAAACTTATCTAAGAAAGTACTCCCTAGAACAAAAACATATGTTTTATTCTGAATGATACCCAGAGATTTAAAGTATTAATGACCAGCATATTTCTTGCCACAAAGGCAAAGACAAAACACAGATGAAAATGACATTACCATTGATATATACACAAAAACCTGTAAACAAAATGTATCTATTAATTATAAAATACATTTAAAAAGATATCTAACTAGATTATAGAAGGCCAATATGCATCTAATTCCTCCTGTAGATAATTTACTTATTTTCAATTGCTAACTGAGCTTATAGAAAATCTGTTTCATTTCTTATTACTCATAGGTTCAATAAGAATAAGCTATAAAATGATATTTCTAGAACAAGCTCTCTCATGACATATTAGATAAACTTGTGGGTCTAAAAAATAACCCCTGTATCGAGGTTATATAAATTGATATTAAAGCTCAGCAAAGATCTGCTTTACACTAAATCATCTAGAAATAGCACACCCTTTCTCCATTGAAGGGCATGAGGTAAATAACTGAAGAGGAGGTAAAAACAGATAATCAATTACTTCAGTTGGCTTCAGGGTTAGTGCTGAAATTTTCAGCCCCTTAGAGAAAAAGCAAAAATCAATATAGCACAGTATTTTGAGATAACAAAGAAAGAAACATTTCAAAGGCATTTGCAGCATGTGATAAAAATATAAAGAAAAGTCCGTTGTCACCTTCAGCTGCTCTACCACACAGCGTAAATGAAAAAAAAATTCCTGTTTCTTTGCTGAACTGACTGCACAGGGTTAGAAAACAGAAAAATGAAAATTCTGCAGAAGCCTCGTAAAACGTTTCAATTACCCAACCTCAGTCTCATGGACCAATGCAGCAAAACAGAACGAACAAGAATATTTTTCAGTTCAGCCAGTGGATGTTGGAGTCCAGTACCAATAGGGACTGTGGGAAAATAGACCTGACAGTAGCTTTGAAATTATGGAAGAAAGCAGCAGTTGTTCGTGCAGCTAAAAGATGAGGAGCAAGTGGAGTTATATGCTGCAAACTCTTTTTTAATTGTTCTTTATGTAACTGGACCTCTTTCCAAGATCTGCCTGTGCAAAACCCAGGCTACCAGAGCATCCCATCATGGGAGAAGACTGTCTATCTGCCTTTCTGGACAGCTTTCAGTTGCCTTTATGTTAATATATCGTTTAAGCATGTATTTACAATGTTTCCTCCTCTTCTTGTCACTCCATTATTTGTATGAGTCCTGCTCTATTTTGCCTGCCTGCTCCAATACCAGAAGCCAGTGAATTAGCACAGGTAAGAAAGAATAATAAAGATTGTCTGAGGCAAGTCTATTTTATGCGGTTTTGCCTGAGCACATACAGTAAATCTCTGACAACACACTGATTTAAACGTTTGTGATAGTCTCAAATTCTCTGTTTCTTATTTCAGTTTCAGAGATTTTTTTTTTTCCCTCAGGATTAAACCCCAATAGAAATTTAAGTACAACCGTTTCCCCAGGGATAGGCTATGATACACAGAGTATTTAGGTATTTGCACTAGATGAATTGTGTGCCATATGATGTTGAATTTCCATCAGCTTTGGAGATCTATTGTCTTCTGAGGGAAAATTCTCACTTTTAGACACAGAGGAGCCTTCCTTTTAGACCTAGAACTACAAACAACTATCCTTTGTAGCAAAAAAAAAAAAAAAAAAAGGAAAGATAAAATGAAAACAGAAAAATCATATTTTCCAGCTTAGCTTTGGGAAGAGTTGGTAACCACAGAAGAGATATATTACTGAGGAGCACTGGGTGAAAAAAATCTGTTGAACACCTGAAAATTTCTAACAATAGGCCAACCACAGCATTATCTGCCCCAAACACGCCACGCTCTGCATCCCGTCTAATTCCTTCATAGCTACTGACACAAAACTGCAGAAAAGATATTGAAAGGAGAAAAAAAAGACTCACAACCAGCTCTGGACTGAACATGTTTTCATTCAGATGATCCTTCAAAAAAAAAAAAACAAACCAAAACCCATCACCATGTCTCTGTTCACTGCTAATTAAAAATAAGACGGCTCTGCAACACAGCCCATGTGATCTACCAGGACTTTACAACCCGAATGTCCCAGAATGTGTTTTGAATTACTTCATGCTTATTGTAAACAGTTGAAATTGTCATCTCAGGATTTGGTCTATTTATGATGCACTGCAGTTAAATCGCCTCCTCCCTTCCCCCTTCCTGAAAATCTTTTGAAGCTTTGATGCTTCTCAGAGTAACAGATGACACAGATACGAGTCTGCTGCTGCCACCCAACATTGTTTATGGCATTATACTCCCAGAGAGCCATCGAAGGGCCTTTGGTGAAGCCTGATTATTTCTGTGTAACAAGTTTTCCATAAAATCCAGAAAGATATACAGAAGAGACTTCACTCAGCTTTCAAAAGATTAATCTCCCCATGCAAGTTTTGTTTACAATATTTTATAGCATATACTTTGGAAAGAGGCAATAAGGAAAGTGCTACTACAGGACACAGTCAACAGTCCACATGCACACTGTATTTTTTCATAACCTGTCTCAACAGAATGGCTTATACATCTCTTTCTTGAACCTCCAAAATTCCTCAAAGAAAGGATTTCCTCAGGCTGCCTACTACTGTTTTCTAAAACTATCTTGCATGTTCATAAGAGCCTCTATCACTGTTGCAACTGAGCACCTATGAGGCAGAGATGTGCCACTATCTCCATTTACAGATGAGCAACTACAGCACGGAGAAGGTAATTGATTTGTCCATGATTACATGGGAACTCTGCAGCACAACACAAATTTAACAAGTCCCTCCAGAGCCATAACTACTTCTTCCCTAAACCAAACCTCTTCAGGTTATAAATATCCCAACCTCCATGGCATCCTGATCCACCTCTGTGATTTCAGTGTCCATCCTTGAATTAATAATAAAATTTAAAAGAACAAACAAAAGGCTCAACTTCTGCTAGGGCATTTTCTCTTCACGCAGTTGAGACAGGATTATAGTTAATGTTTTAGTTGTCTATGTATTATTTAGAGTCTGGTTCTAAGTTGTGCAAAACTAATAATTAGATGAGAAAGAAAAGCTATGGGGCAATAAAGTCTTCATCCTAGGCAAGAAACGGAAGTGTTCCCTATGAAGTTTTAGGAATTTAAAACCTCAGAAAAATCCAAATTTTATTCTTTGAAATGTAGAGATGGCAAAAGTTTGCAAAGCAGGTTTTTATAAAGGAGAAAGAGTGGTCTCCGCTTTACATCAAATCATAGAAAATGTGGCTTATGGAACCTCAGAAGTTCCTGTCCCATGTCAGGATCAACTATACTTCTCTCATTAGCAGCTGTTTCTCTGGCTTTTCTGAAAATCAAGTGCACTCTGAGAGACTTCAAAGCTTCCTTTCCTCTCTCTATATATGTAAATACATCCTTTTCTCATTATCTTCATTACTGAGCTCTTACGTGCTGCCTTGTAAGGCTGTTCTTCTTGTCCCTACTAGACGGGGAGCATATCTAACAGTGACATAGAAACTAATTATTCCCTCTTACTTTCCTGCAGCCATACATATTGGAAGATTTCTCATGTCTTCGCCCAGCTTCTTCCTCTCTAGACCAGTCATAGCTCTTTGGTCCTCACCACGGGCCATGGTTTCAGACCTCCAACCATTCCCTGCACTCCTTCCTGTGTTCTCCCCAAGTGACCTATCTCTCTCTTTTATTTTAATGGCTGTTCTCCTTCTTGGTAATTATTCAGTGCGGATCTACTATGAAACACGTACGGTCTCCAGGGCTGCCGTCTCCTGTGAGATTCAATGCCCTAGTGGTCTGATCCACAGCCTCCCACCTACACTTATAAGTACTCCAACCACTAGATTATTAATGAGCAGGTTTGCACCCCACTGTTGCTCTTGAGCCATTCAACACTCTTTTTTTCAGACAGCAAGAAGTCCAACCTTTCATTGAGGTATGCACCTAAACTACTGAATTACCACTCCTTTACAGCCCTTCACAAAAAAAAAAAAAGGGCCTTAATGCTGCACCGTGTTGCATATTTAAATGAATTCAACCACATGAGCGTATGAAACTTTGCCTGTTAAAACATGACATATTGCACCAGACTTCTGGTTCTTGTACTCCTGAGTCATATAAGTTAGCAGAATGCAAAGAGGAAGGCTTCTGGAAAGGTTCATTAGTGTCTCTATAAATAGCAAGTGTTTGCCAGATATGGGTACCACTATGTTGTATCGCAAAGTGTCAGCGAACACAGTATGTTTAGAGCAGGACTTTGAAGTACAGGAGCAAGCCAGAGTCTTCTGGCAGGTTTAAAAGTATATATAAACTTTTTGGAAATTTTCATCCAGCCTCATCAACATGTAAATAGGGAAGGGCTCTGCAGGGGTTCCCCCTACTGTGCTGATTTCCTGACATGATGAGGGAAGGAGCGTTTTAGAGCCATATCACAAAGCTTAAATGAGAAGTCTTGCTCACCAGAAGACCGAAGTTTCAGAAGGGAACTCAGATGGACAACTCCTCGAGGTGCACAAGAAAATAACATTTGAGGACTGAATAGATTGGTTACACTTAGACAAAGAATTAGGAAGAGCAAAGATGCCACGTGTGTACTCATCCCCTGAAGGACTCCTGAGCAACTGACTCTGAACTGCCTTAGCTGAGGGATGCTGCATTATTCCTTCAGACAACAGTTATTTGCTTTTACATAGAGACTCTGTTTTTAAAGAAGCCTAAATTTCATGATACATTTGATAAAGAAGGTATATCAGCTGCCCCCCCAAAACAACACAATCAAATTTTAGTTCGCAAATCAAAATTCACAGATAAGAATACCTTGCACACACAAACTTTACCTTAGGCTAAATACATGGGACAAGTTATTTCTTCTCCATATGTCAAGGCTGTGATGGTGACATTGCATCAACAGACAAGATACAGCTCCCTAAAATTGAAGAAGCAAATTTGCACATTCCGAGAGATGCAAAGCAATGATTTTGTGGGATAGGTAAAGACAGCAATAAATTGCCATATGACTTTATTTTATGCTGAATAAATTTCTCACTAGCTCACGGTAGACTGTCAGGTGCCAGACAACACACCAAAAGAACAGATCATGAAAGTAATTTCACTATTGTTCTTGAGGAACTTTTGAAACTCTCACTGCTATGACAAGAAAATATACACATATAATAATACAAAAATATAGAATGTAAAAATGTAAAATGGCACAGTGGCTGCTGAAAAAACAAAGCATGCCGCAGTATTTCCAATTCATTTGGCTTGATTGTGATGGCTAATGTGAGAATTCACATTCAGTGAATTCCTCCTTCCCTCATCATGTCAGGAAATCAGCACAGTAGGGGGAACCCCTGCAGAGCCCTTCCCTATTTACATGTTGATGAGGCTGGATGAAAATTTCCAAAAAGTCTATATATACTTTTAAACCTGCCAGAAGACTCTGGCTTGCTCCTGTACTTCAAAGTCCTGCTCTAAGTAAATAATATACCTTGGTGGGACACAGCTTTGTGTTTTACCAGTGATATATTGATTTGTGTTTCACTGAGAAAGGTAAAGATTTTGCTGGAAAACAAACCAACATTGCCTTTGAAGACTTCAAGCAGAGACTGGACTCTTCAGTGTTTAGTAATGAAGGCTGTGAATAATTTTTTTATATTTCTGTGCAAAAAAAAAAAATTCAATCTCCCTTTGCTACCTACCCAAAATTATTAGAATTATAGGAAATATAGTTCAGCTTTAACACACAATAATGGGGGAGCCCCACAAGACACTTATTTCATATACATCAGCCAAAATGTCTGTAGCAGCTGATCCTGTTGCAATTTTTAAGCTCTTTAATGATGACACAGATAATATCCACACATTCAATGACTGAATACTGCTTTTATTTCTCTTACAAGATGCTTTTTTTTTCACTGCCTAGTTCTAAAATGAGAACAACTCTATCTACATATATGAAGTTCATGACATTGGCAAGTATGTTACAAGGACACACTGATAAGCTCTCTGCTTCTAAATGTAATTCTTTCCTAATAACATGTCCTAGAGAAGCAGAAACATTGATAGGAATTTCACTCAACGGTATATATCTTCCCTCTCAACTACTTGATTTTATGATTTGATTTCAACACACAATCTTGCTGTAACCTCATTCAGTCACTTTTTCCTCACATACTGTTGCAAAAAATTTTCAAACCATGATTTAAGAGCTGAATCCTGAGACAAGGTTGGAAACAGAGTATCTGTATGTATGTATAGATATAGATGATATAGATAGCAATATAGATATCGATACACCTACTATATTGATACAGATACAGATATACCTACTGGGAAATTCAGCAATGCGGTGGGAGGCCTCAGGAATCTTTTTTAAAGAAATGGCTCAAATCTAGCTGCCATTCTCTCCATCTCAAACACACAGATTTGGAGCAATTGCTAAATATTAATTCTGTGAAGGCTGAAATTAGAGTTGATTTCAAGTCTACACATAGACATTTCTTTTTAAGTTAGTTAATAAAAGATGTATGGAAATGTGTTAAAACTAATAAATTCAATTTAAAAAAAAAATTGATGCTTGATGATTAAATTCCATATCTGAGAGCAGTTAAAATGTACACATGAAAGAAAAATACATAATACACTAAAATATTATTTCTCAAAATGTTCCTTAAAATAAAGTGTTTTCACGTCAATGTTAATCTCCCTCAAAGAAAGGTGATCGTGCTAAACTTGGAATGATTTATATGGCTTATCATACACTATAAAAATCTCAATTAATGTTCTTCATAGTACTTACAAGCTGCTCTTAAATTGCCTCCAAGATTGTAACAGTGAAAATCCTTGTACGCAGCATTACAAACACTCCTCCTCTTTAATTCTTTGAGAACTAAAATCTTGAAAATATTTGTTCCCTTGTTCTGACAATGCATGCAAGATTTATCTACACATGCGAGACATCCCTCTTTCCCCCAGAACAGCAAATCCTTGCTCCCTAAAAGTTGTATAGCAAGTGTACGAATACAAATAACAATCTGAAAAGGCCACTACCAAAATCAAACTGATGTCCCATGGCTTGGATTAAACTTTTTTCCCATTTTATAGATGGAAAAGGGCAAGACAATAAAAGGGGACATGCTTGACTGTACAAAGCAAACAATTTAGGTTTCCATCTTAAAAAAACCCCAACTGTTTCTATCTGTATCTTAAATTTGCTCTCTGCGACTTGCAGTGTTCCCAGGCTCTTGATGCTTGGTCTCCGTAGAGTAGCGGTTTCCTTTCCTCTCTCCCTCCTATGGGGATCCTGGGAAACAACCACTTTGGTCTGGAGGGCTCCCACAGATCGCAGTTTAAACCAATCCAACCCTATTCCCTTTTTTCCTTTATAATCAACATACCATGGCAGTAAGCAATTCTGCACTAAACTTGCAATGAAAAAAGGAGGTCAATATTTTGAAATATCTTTTTGTTGCAGTTGAAGCCTTTTAGAACCAGAAATGCTAAAGTAATAAATAAAAATTCAATAAAGTATGAAATATAGTACTTTATGTTTAATTATGAGCATTTAAATTGATTTTAACTTCTCTCTGCAGTGTGTACTTTTGGGGTTTGGTTTTGTTTTTTACATATGCCACTCATTCACAGTAATTTACATGCCTCAGTGTATCTCAATAGCTACTTCACTAACAAACATGGCATCTCTTGGCAATAAAAGGTTAAAATTCACTTTGCCCTCTGACTATAACAGAAATACCTTTGCAAGCTAATGACTGTAACAGGCTGGTCTGTTCCCAAATAAACATTCTAGGGGTTTCCTGAGGTGTTGTTTTGTTTTGTCTTTTCTTTTTTCAATCCCATCTTTTTAATTGAGGGAAAAGAATTTGGAGGGCACAGCCAGCTTAGATGCTATTTCAGTCAAAAATGTGTGTATGTTGTCTTTTTATACACTTTTTAAACTGAAAAAATACATTTACACAACTTCTGGATATTCATTTTATAGAAAAAAAAAATCTTTAAAGCTTATCCAACTCATCTGCTCCTGCCAGCTTTCTTTGCCAACTCTTTCTTAGTAATGCCAGTAAATGCCAAAAAAAGTCTGGTTTAAACAATGTTTCTGTCTGTTGAAACCAAGAGAAAGGCAATTTCTGTTGGAGATACTCAATTTAGGGATCCGTCTTTTTCTTCTGCTGCTGAAAACGCACCCTGACCGTGTCAGCATAGGCAGAAGGGAGTGTGCAATGTTAAAACAGTAATATGCTAGAAGTTGCTTTAAGGACAAAATTACACAGTTCCTCTTACTGGCTTTTCCCGCAACAGATTCATTTCCAGAAACTCCCCTCTCCTTTGAAAAAGGAAGATTCAGTATCTGCCAAGGAAACGGTCCTTTTTGGGGCAGGGATACTATGGCTGTTTAGATTAACACATCTAAGAGCTTTTGTCTCATCATCACTTGCCAGGAGTTCAAGCAGACCTCCTTCAGCAGCATTTCTTTTTCAGTACAAGATGTACTTAATGTGAAAACATCTAGGGAAAGATGATGGAATGGGTGAAACTAAAGTAAATAATGTCATCTGAGAGACACCAGTGTAGGATTTCATCCAAGATTGCTGCCCAAAGGAGCCTGCCATCTCCAACACTCACACAAATGAAGTGTGCCGGAAAACAGCATCCACCAGCATGCAAAAATTAGGCATCTCAATGAAGATCTGATCCTCCCCTAGCTAGGCAGCAGCTTTGACTAGAAACATTTGCTCCTGTGCCCGTTTAAGTGGTCTCAGGTAACAAATACAATTCTCCTGAATATTAAAATTATCTATAGGCTTCACTTTAAACACATAATGCTAAATGCTGCCTCCTCAGAAGGAGGCAAATCACTCCAGACAGTGACGACTGGCTGGGAAGGGTTTGGCAGGTTCACCCCAAAAAGACCATTTTTGTGCAGGGCTTCTGAAGCGCTCCTCAAAGGATGCGGTCAGTGGAGAGAGAAGGAGCAAACAAGGAGATGAACCCTGCCAAGAAACCGCCCAGTAGCTCCTGGTGGAGGGAGATGGCCAGAAGAGGAAGGGGGAACAACTTCATTCAGCAGAAGCAAAATAAAGTTGATCCTAAGGCAGGAGACACAGTAAGGGCAAAGGAATGAGGGCTAAGAGCACTTCATTTCCTGAGAGTGACTCAAACTTCAGAGGAAACAACATATTAGCATCCTGGGACTTGGGGCAGAGGATGAAAAGGCAATGACAAAGTCAGAGCGAGATCTAAATGGAGCTTAATGCATTCTGGTTTGCTGAGGAGCAACAAGAGGCAACAAGACCCCTCCTTGGATTCAGTCAAAGCGACTGTGTGTGCTGTATCAGGGTGAGCAAACACGTACTTCAGTGCCACCAGTATCACTAGCAGATTTATCGTTATACTGACCAGAAATATCGCATGCACATCTTTGCAGGACAGGGATGAGATCAAGTCCAGTAAAATGCCTGCAGACTTTGGCAGCACCCCCACCACGCACACACATCATACAAATGGAAATGCATCGCACAAATTATCACCAAATGCATTTCGTCTCCAGTCTCACTAAGCTTCATCACTCCATCGTGTCTACAATGCTGTAAATTGCAATAATTTTGTTAAATTAAGCTTTGAAAGCTCAATTATACTTTAAAACTGTGTCCTTGAGGAAAGGCAGTGCGTAAAAGGGACACACAATTTCCTCAAGATAGAAATTGAACACAAACTTTCTGCTACGATATCAAAATAATACAGATCATTTTTACCTCATCTACACAAGCTTTTCAAAAATACTTGGCAGATTTTTTGGCAGTCATTTTATTTCTAGAAAAATAGCAACACTGAAATTCTTTTATTGTCAAGATATTATTACTGCATTTAAAGAAGGCTTATTATCAATCCTAATTATTTTTTTCTTATCAAGCTTTAAACTGCATATAAGCTCTATGATTTCTCGTTACAATTCTGAGAAATGAGAAATACTCCTATAGAAGAGGTAAATCAACTGGGGTTTGAGTAAATCATATTGAAATAGAATTATAATTCAACAACAAAGGCATCAGGCTTGTTAACAATAGGACTCAGTGGATCGACCAGCTAAATTTACTTCTTCATCCCTAAAATATACACTGAGTACAATTCAATTTACTATGGCTTCCTGAGATAAGGGTCTTCATCACAGCATATGTCAGCAGCTCTTAGTTTCTGTAGTCTTCCCCTGCTCAGAGGACTTTAGTCCTTGGAAAGGCCCCAAGTTCCTCTGCTGTTACCTGCAAGCCCTCAAATGACTCCTTGCAGGAGCTGAACACTCCATATACCAAGAGCATATGGTGGTAGAGAGCCTGCTGTAGGAATTGCGTTGTGTTCAGTTTGACTCAAGGCAATCACAATAAGAATTAAGAACAAGGGAGATTCTCCTTTTGCCTGTAAAAAAGTGATCACATGTTCATAGCTGGAAAGCAAATTATTACTTTAATCCAACACTGAAATTTATACCTTACGCTTGCAAGATCTGTTGCAAGAGACATGAAATAGCCAAGTATAAGCTAAATTAATTCAATATGAAAATGGCTCAGTACAAGCACTTTACAAACCCAGCATAATGCCGCATAATTGCAAGAACTTAGTTTTAGATATTAATACCACGTTAAAGGGTTGCTAGCATTAACTGCATCATTAAGATCAAAATATTTTTTCCATTTTATTACGGAAAGTATGATCTGTTTGTATGGTTTTTTTTTTAAATACCAGTCTGAAAACTCATGTTAAAGAACATCGCTTCAGCCCCATCACCTTACAGAGGAACATATGAATGGATTCCTCAAGCTCAAATCTGAGACACTACCTCATAGCTGGTGGGTCACAGGCAGCAAATGCACCAAAGCACTTCTGCAGAGTCCCATCGTATACAATTGCTGGCAGAGGGAGGCCGGGTGGTACAGGGAGACAGAGCTCGCCCAAGACTATTATATCACTGGTGATCTTTACTGGCCAAGTATGACAAAATTCCTCCCAACAGCTCAGCATGATACAAGCTCATGAAAGGGACTTTCACCCTATTGAGGGCTCCAAGGTGCTAAGGGGGGGGGGGGTGTCTGGTGGATGGTTAATATAAAACTCTACATTTTCTGTTTATTGAAGCAGCAATCTCAATAATATCTGCTATTTATATTGTGCATAAACTATTGCACAAAACTTTACAAACTTAACACACTGTATCACTTAAGCTAAAAATGAAATGGACCGTTTTCTGGGATGAATCCCAATTGCTTAACACTTCCCAGTATGCCCCAGTGTTTCAGGCAGGAAATGAATGCTAGTATATCTCGTTGAAACTAGGGCACTGATTCAGTGCAGACAGAGAAAAGAATTTCCCCTACTCAATCACCAGCGCAAAGATTTTATTGGTGGTCCCAACTCCAGGAATTTCTCAAGCCTGTAGCTGCTATGTAAGATACAGCAAGTCCCTAGAACCAGAATACACCTACCGACGTTTCTAAAAAATTTCATAAATGAAATGATCAGATTGATCGATTGGTTAAACATGGGTATGGGGCTGGCTGAGAAGTAAACAAATCTCCTCCACGAGGACCCACTCTTGCACAAGACAAGGTGAGAGGGATGGCTTTAAGCTGATTTTGCTCACCCAGTGAAGCAATCCAGCCCTACTAGCATAGTCATAGACATTCAACCAAGAAACAGAGGAGATGACACACTCCCTTTCCTAATCATCTTCCATGCAAAAATTATGCTATTTCTGAATTAAACAAATGCAGAGGAGTTATTAAATAATAGAGCATATTTGAACTAATTAGTCCTCACAGTGGCCCTACAAGGCAGGGGTATAGGTATAATAAAAAGCAAAAGAAATAACAGATTGTTTACTAGGCTATTAAATTAATGACTACCAGGTTTCTAATTAAAGGCTCAAGGAGCAAATCTCCCAGAGAATTTTATCGAGGATTAGTGCAGTTTCTCACACCGCTGAGGCTGTCTGTGCCAAGCTACATTCCCAGTTGATGACACAGCCTTAGCAGCATGCACAGCTCTGCCTCTTATATTCGATACTCATGAGTCATAAAAATATGGAGAGGACTATAAATTCTGTTTATGCCCCTCTCTCTTAAGATATGTAAAACAACTATGTAAAAGAGCTATGAAAGCTGTCCTCTCAGTCTTCAAAGACTTGTTTAAGCAGCACCGTATGATTTCTCAATACGATTGTCTGGAAGTCTAAACTTTGGTAATTATTTCAAATGAAAAAGAACAGCAGGAGGCTCTGTTGAAGGGAATATAAACAATTATCACTTGCATGAAGGCTATACCAGTTATGAAATAAACTTGAATGGGTTTGCTCTTGAAAACACTGAGCACTAAATTAATTATCTGACATAGCAGGCCTCTCAGTTGTACTCCATGCATCAAACCCTATATTAGAGTCACGTGAGAACACCAAGAGGTGCAGCAAAGAGGGGAAATGGGAACCGGCACAGAGGTCTTGTTAAACTGGGGTCTTTCTAATGGGTGCACCAATAACTTCATAATAATACTGAAGCTGGTGTGCACACCATAGCTCAGGATGATAGACTGGACTATGACAGACTGTGCCTGTTCTGCCAGTTTACAAGAGAAATGCAGTAATGCAGGAGCATAAAGATGGGATCAAAAAGGTAAGGCTCATCCCTGCTTGGCAGCTTCGAATATGTTCTTGAATCTCCAGCATTACTCCTGTGACTTTTCAACAAATTTAAAGTTATTTCTTGTTCCTTCCAATGATTTTTTTGTTTCAATGGCAAAAATCCCTATTTCAGTAGGTGTTGAATTAGGCCCTTACAGTAAAGGCATGAAAAAAATGCAAAAAGGTGAAAAGAATCAGTGTAACATCTGATTCACTTGATAAATCTGGAGAATCATAAAGATAACTAACAACTGTCAGAGCACATGATGCTTTTACACATGGTGGAAAATTTCACATTGAGATTCAAGTAATCAGTGTCCAAAATGACATACAGATAATCAAGATTCTGATGTTTGTTTATGAACGCAATCCATAACACAATACTTCATGAATGAGGCAGGCAGAAATGCAAAAGCTACTTCTTTGCAAGCTCAGTGAGATGCAATGCATTCTAAGCAGTAAAAAATGGTAATCTTCTGCCACTTTACATGCAAAATCTTTTGAGCTGTGACAACCATACAGTTAAAAAACAAAAGAAATACGGTCTAAGTATATATTTATAGCGGGCCTTCATCTTTATCTTTGCATTTCATTGCTAGTGTTTATATTCAAAGTATAACATAACACCAAGGAAAAAAAAAAGTTGCTACAAGAAAAGGAACTCTGTCTTCTCATCTGTCTTTTCTCCTTTTTTGAAAACACTTCTTTAAGATTTCAATTTGAAAACCTGATTTATAACAGCCCAATCAAAGGAAGGAATCTGATTCACACTAGCTCAGAATCTGGACTTGAAAGCTTAAACTTGGTGAAGGAGTTTTAATGTTCTCTGAATCCATCCCCCCCTCTCCCAAAGGGAAATGAATTTCTGATTTATTTGGATTCAAAAGTCATCGGTGTTGGAGTCATAGCTGTTCTTCATCAGGGAACCCTCTGCAGGTCTTCCTGTTCTCTCTGCCCACCATGGGCATCTTTCTTTTCCTTCGCTTGTCTCTAACCCCAACAGCAACAGATCCGAATCTCCTGGTGTGTGGAAAGCCATCCAGCATCCGCCACCAAACGAGAGGACTAACCTTCTGCAAGGTGGGGGAGAGGTTGCTTTTCTAATATACTTTTTATATATTGAAGGCAGTGGCAGTACTTTAAAAGAGTCAGGTGAGACTCACTGTGATTCATAGAATCATCGAATCATTAAGGTTGGAAAAGACCTCTAAGATCATCAAGTCCAACCGTCAACCCAACACCACCAGGCCCACTAAACCAAGTCCCTAAGCGCCTCATCTACACGTCTTTTAAATACTTCCAGGGATGGGGACTCAAGCACTTCCCTGGGCAGCCTGGTCCAATGCTTGGCAACCCTTTCAGGGAAGAAATTTTTCCTCATGTCCAATCTAAACCTCCCCTGGTGCAACTTGAGGCCATTTCCTCTCGTCCTATCGCTTGTTACTTGGGAGAAGAGACCAACACCCACCTCGCTACAACCTCCTTTCAGGTAGTTGTAGAGAGCGATGAGGTCTCCCCTCAGCCTCCTTTTCTCCAGGCTAAACAACCCCAGTTCCCTCAGCCGATCCTCATAAGACTTGTTCTCCAGACCCCTCACCAGCCTCGTTGCCCTTCTCTGGACACGCTCCAGCACCTCAACGTCCTTCTTGTAGTGAGGGGCCCAAAACTGAACACAGGATTCGAGGTGCGGCCTCACCAGTGCCGAGTACAGGGGCACGATCACTTCCCTACTCCTGCTGGCCACACTATTTCTGATACAGGCCAGGATGCCATTGGCCTTCTTGGCCGCCTGGGCACACTGCCGGCTCATGTTCAGCTGGCTGTTGACCAACACCCCCAGGTCCTTTTCCGACAGGCAGCTTTCCAGCCACTCTTCCCCAAGCCTGTAGCGCTGCATGGGGTTGTTGTGGCCGAAGTGCAGGACCCGGCACTTGTCCTTGTTGAACCTCATACAGTTGGCCTGGGCCCATCGATCCAGCCTGTCCAGGTCCCTCTGCAGAGCCTTCCTACCCTCGAGCAGATCAACACTCCCGCCCAACTTGGTGTCATCTGCAAACTTACTGAGGGTGCACTCGATCCCCTCGTCCAGATCATGGATAAAGATATTGAACAAGACCGGCCCCAGTACTGAGCCCTGGGGAACACCGCTCGTGACCGGCCGCCAACTGGATGTAATTCCATTCACCACAACTCTCTGGGCCCGGCCGTCCAGCCAGTTTTTGACCCAGCGCAGAGTACACCTGTCTAAGCTGTGAGCCGCCAGCTTCTCTAGGAGAATGCTGTGGGAGACAGTGTCAAAGGCCTTACTGAAGTCCAGGTAGACCACATCCACAGCCTTTCCCTCATCCACTGGGCAGGTCACCTGGTCATAGAAGGAGATCAGGTTGGTCAAGCAGGACCTGCCTCTCATGAATCTGTGCTGGCTGGGCCTGATGCCCTGGTTGTCCCACTCATGCCTTGTGAGCGCCCTCAAGATGAACCACTCCATAATCTTCCCCGGCACCGAGGTCAGGCTGACAGGCCTGTAGTTCCCCGGATCCTCCTTCCGGCCCTTCTTGTGGTTGGGCGTCACATTGGCAAGCCTCCAGTTGTCCGGGACCTCCCCCATTAACTAGGACTGCTGATAAATGATGGAGAGTGGCTTGGCGACTTGGAGTCAAGTGGATTAAGTGTCTAATCCATTGACAGGTATATTGTGTGCATCTACTTTCTCATAGTTAATTATTTTTAAGAAGTTACACAAAGTTGCTCATTGTCCTCTATACATCAATCAAATTTAATGTTAAAACCCAAATTCTCTGTGTCATTTGAAAGCAACATGGGCTGGCAACTTGCAAACTCAAAGCAACCTAAAGCATTTCAGTGCTTTCCAGCTTCTCATGTGGCTCTTCAGAAACAACGCTCAGCTCCGTGCTGCCTGGCTACAGGTCCTTTGATACCTGTCCAGGTTCAGCTACATGCAAATTTGTCTTTACAAATGGCAATTGTAGCCTGACTGGAGCATACACCTATGTATGGAACAGTTTAATATTGCACTCAGACGGATACAGAGATCAGAATTACAAAAGTATGTGCATAAGCATCAAAAGATGCAAAGCATCACCCAATAAGGAGAGTTGCACCTAACTTGCTCCTATGCTTTTAGAAACCTCAGAGGATTAAATCTTTCAAAGCACTTGATCAGCCTCATGATTATATTTGAGTCCTTGCAGGTGCCAGCAATGGCATTATAGATCCTGCACAGCCAAGGCTAGAGAAAAAACCCACATCTGAGTGACAGATGCCACAACCTGAGGACTCAATATTTACTTGCATAATTGATCATATCATATATATACACAAAATGCTTTCAATTTCCCAGAACCTTAATGCATTTTAAGGTCTGGACGAAACCTTGGATACAAAGCCAACTTCATTAATGACTCTGTCACTCTGGGAGAATGAATGTCAGCTCAGGGCAATGCCACACTGGGATCCCCCCCAGCATTACAGCTATTTCATGTCTGCCCTGGATGGTCTCTGGCAGGCAGCGCTTCCCCACAGTTACGACCTTTTAAGCATAGAAATGGAGCCAAGAAACCCTTAATGCCCATGTGAAATGCTTCCTGCCTAGCGCTTGTCTCTCCAAGAGAAGGCACGTGCTTCACGCTCCGGTCTAACTCAACCGATATTACCTGACCTACAGCTCCTGAGATGCAGGGATCTGGCACACATTAACCAGCGTGTGTCCCTAACAGGGTGTGAGGATAAAAGCTGAAGCCAAACAGATGGTCCTCTAAAAATCTTCCCTAAAGTGTTCTGTGTACTAAAACATCACTTACCCAACTTTCATCAAACTTGGCTTGATTTGCAAGTCTCAAGCCAAGTTTGAAGAAAAATATTCAGCTGGAAACATGCGGGGAAAGGAGTCTTTTTCCTGCACTCAAATAATATAAAAATGAAACAATTTTGTTCAAACCTTAGAAAAATTTAAGAAAAACAGAACCCAACCCTCTTGGGTTTAAACCAAGCACTGGGAAAAAAAATCAACACAGAATGCAAAGGGATGAACAAATGAAAGAAAGAAGTGGAAAGAGAACTGGAGTTATAATGTATAATGACCTATCAACACATTCTATAATGCACACAAAATTTCAGCGAAGACGGAAATCACATCTGCATGGAATATGGGCAGCTATTGTTTGAAAGCACAGAGCAACATTGCACAACACTTCAGGGTCCTGATTTTGCTGCCACACGCCCACAAATACAGTTACTCATCAGTAGTCCTGACTAGCAACAACTGGATACTCAAAATAGTAGCCACTAATTTTAGCAGCATGTTCAGGATTAGCAACAGAATATGATATCCAGTTAATAAAAGAATTTAACTGGGCACCATTAAAATATTCCAACTGAAAATTATCTAAATTTTCTGAATTCAATGAAAGATGCCAGGAGAAATGTTAACAACCACTAACTAGATGAACAGCATCGTACAGTTGCAAAAACATACATGCATTTCCATAGTAACTTCTCTTAAGTATATATATTTTATTTTTTAAATGTGCTTCACTATATAAAGTGTTTGCGTGAGCGTATGCATCTTTTTAAACAAGAAAAAGCAATAGCATTTCTGAAATAATACTACCAGAATGAGATCCTGGTCTTGGATCTTACAACTTCAACTTGTGGTAGGGAGGGCAGGGAGAAAAATTGATCTGCCCAGTAAATGATAGGTTCTCTCCAGAAACAAATCACTACATTTATAGTTAGGGAAACCCAAAATCTTTAAATATAATCTGATTACATGTCTGATTTTAAAATTGGATTTTTCTTACCATTAATTTGAACTGTCATTCTTAGGAAGTACCTAAATCATTAGATGTCCTTGAAAAAGTACACCCTAACTGTATTAAAGTAAAACCAGGTTATAGCTAAATAACTTTTTTTTTTCTTCTCAGTAAATGTAATTTTATTGCTGCCGGTGAGCAGGTCTGTGTGTTTGTATGATTAGACAGTGTGACTAGTTTCAGCTTTTTTGCTTCTGCTCTGCACAATGTACTGCATAGATGGCCCTCAACAAGAAAGTCATTAGCTTAATAATAATTCCTGACAGATTCTGAATGAGGTATTCCAACAGATATTGCAGTGACTCCTGGGGTAAATACATGGACAGTTTTATCTTCAAGATGGGAAAGAAAGAGTACGCTGCACTAAATGACTAGCGTGGTTTCTCAGGGACTAATTGTTAAGCAGGAGTATTTACGATCAAAGGATTGGAGAATGGGGCTATCATTGCGAGGCAATTATCTATACACAGATAACTTTAATACTTTGGCATTTTTATAACCACTACATTATTTACTTTACTATATATTCTATTGCAATACCATTCCCCTGGTTACAAGTACACAGTACTTCATACTTCTTTTTACTTCATATAAAATTAAAATAAAAGAGAGGAACACTTTGAAATGAGTTGAAGAACAATAAGTCCTATTTAACCATCAAATACAACAGTATTTAACTTTTGTGCTTTTGATCAATATTTATGTGACAAGCTATTCATTACTCTTCTCCTCTACCAATTTAATGCTGTTGTTCTTCCCACAGCCTGATCTGCACTTTTGTGTGTTTAATTTATAACAGTTTCCATGGAAAAGAAGTATTCAAAGAAAAAAAGTGCTGATACAGCACGTGGATCTTTCTACCAAACCACAAATCTTTTCTAATGTTCGTCTTAAACTGAAAGCAATTCTGGGAAACAAATTAATGGTATAAATCACATTATCATTACTCACATAAAGATACTCTGTTGTAATTCTTTCAGAAAGCTACAGTGAGTAGCTAAAAGAACTCTATATGGAGAACGCCTGTTTCTAATTAAATGATCTAAAAATAGAGTTACATATACATCTAGGACCAAGTCATCTGTGTTATCTCTCTAAGATAAGCTATTATACACCCACAATGATACCCCTTTCATCACTGCAGATATTCAAAACTAGGACTGGCCCTTCTTTCCCACTTAGGAAGGGAAAAAGAAAAAAGGAAGCAAAATTTTAATCCAGACAAGATTTTTTCAAAGTCAGATCCCTTGTTTTGAAATCTCTTTTCACACCTACTTCTATCAATCAGCAGCATGATTCAAAACTGTGCCCCGCAAATGGTGGCAGTAGTCAAGTAGGATTTCTCCATGAAACACTTTCCCAAAGCAGTAAAGCAAGCTGTTTGTAATGGGCTGTCTGGGCTGTTTGCATTGTTTGTGTGTGATTTTTTTCCTTTTTTTTCCTTTTTTATTATTTTTTAACTATTTAAAAATTTAACTTTTTTCTCCTCATTCTGACAATTACAAGAACAATATAAAAAGTAAGCTGGAACAAAACTGGACCTGAGTTTAAAAGGTTGGGTAAGACATTTCTGTGACATCGTTGGTGATAATAAACAACAACAACCTGTCTTCATACTTCAAGCAGGAGACCAAGGAGACAGAAACCAGCCCTTTTCTCCTAAAACCAGCTACTCATATTATCAGCCAATGTCTGGGGGAAAAAAAGGAGGAAGGCTTATCAGGACCTGTCAAGAGGGAGAAACAATCCCTGCTTAGTCAGAGCCAGTGATAGATTATCCCCTTGTTAGGCAAAGGGAAAGCAAACTGTGAAGGGAGACTCGCCCCCAACTCCTTCCGCAGTAATGGGACCGCATTTGGGGGCTATCTCCCATGACGGGCTCCAGGTAATGCCTCAGGCTGCAGTCAAGGAAGCAACATTATTTACACCTTTCCTTAAAGTTCTTGCTGTCAGACTGTATTTAATCAAACAAATGTGTTTGCTGTATTTGCCCCTCCCTCAGTTTTGGGGCTGTTTTGCTGTTGTATGATATAATCTCAAGCAATGTATGTTAACCTCTTCAAAAAAAACTATTTCACTCTAAGCTTCCATTTCTGCCATCAGAAATAAGAATGCCACTTTACAATACAAAAGTATTAATTTCAACAAAAGACCTTATCCATTTTTGTAAATTAGGTAGGTAACAATTTTAGACAGCAGACTCTCTACAAAAATATAAAAAATACGCTTATAACAGATACGATGAAAAAAGTGCATTTACTTTCCCCTAAAGCCTTCCAATTGTTATACATCTTACAATAAAATAATAGGCAAAATGAAGACTAACCTTTGAATAAATGCCATTTACTGGTCTCCACTGTTCTCCATTCAAAAGGAAGGGAACTGTTATCTCATAATCTTTTGGCTGGTCCTTTGGCATCTGCTGTCTTGAGGACTCCAATTTGCTGTCCACATTCTCGCCTGGGGACAGAGAGAAGCACTTCATGTTAGTCAGGAACAGCATCTGACAACATGAACCTTGTTATTTAAGGGACCTGGCAGCATATTTCAAAAGGAAATAATTCAGGAAAAGAATTAAACATTAAAACATTGTGGGGTCATACTGTCAATGTCAAAACCTACAAGAATTTCTAAGAGAGCTGGGGTTCTGGGAGAGAGGTGTCGAGGTGATTTCCACTGTTGATTAGATGGTGCGTTTCTGTAGCAGCAGAAGACAAAGACTGTACATAAGGAGTAGAGGTCCGAGGATGCAAAGATAAGGAGCTGGGATGCAAGACTTAAATGAAAAAATTTGGAGAGGTATTGGAACCCCTATTTAAAGTGTTACATTAATAATCATACTAGAGTTTGGACTTTTTTTTCCACTGAAGATGATAGCAGGGGGAATGCAGTAGGTGGCTGTTTTTTCAGTGTCATCATTAAGAGGGTAAGCAAGCTGCAGGGATTTAGAAGAGATAAGATTTTATCAGGACTATTTTTCTGTAATTAGGGTAAGAAATTAGCCTTGATCATTCCACTCCCCAATCCCTCTTCTCCCCATCCCTCTTCCCAGATACAGTCGCACTGGATCAGATTCAAATCAGTGGTGGTAGGAGGGGGGACAGTGCCCCTGGGGATGTAACTGCAGCCCCACCCTCCCCAGGGTGAACAAACCCTGCAGTTGCATGACACAGGCTCCCTAAGGGCAGACAGTGATCCCAGATTTTCCCTTATGTCCTTCCCATTTCCACGGTGGGGTCAGCTGGTCCTCATGCTTTGCGAGTTGGAGTCACAGCATAGATGTAACAACCCAGTTTGAGGTTCCTGAAAGCTCCAGGTTTATTGTACACAGCAGATTTACCAGGTTTAATCCTCGGTATTTTATTATCCCCCAAATGCTTCTTAATGTGCCATCTTACTCCACTGAACATGGAAATGTGCAGTTGTACTCCGTTTTAACAAGTCTGAACTGTGTAAACAAAAGACTGAATATTTACTTAGCAGCCTCAGCATTTCTATATGAACATGCAAGGAGGTCACGAAGTACTGAGAACCCCGTAACATCAAGGATGCTCATTCTCATTAGTAGAAAGAAAAAAGTCTGGAAGAGAATATAAACTCTCACTGAAATAATGCTCCACTGCATAGTCAGATGACTTCAATTCATACTACAATGTCAAAAAGCTATTTGCATGCAACATTTATCAAGTGTTTTTCCTCTCACTAAACATACTAATGGTATTGTGCAAGGCAGAGTTCTAAAAAACTGTATCATAGTACAAGAGCTGGAAATGGTACTGAGAATAAATCTTAAAGAGAAGATAGGGATGGCTTCCAGGTGCTGTGGGACAGTCAAAACGCTGGCAGGGTTTGCCACACTCTTGACCTACCATCACACTGAGCCCTCTGGTGCACTTGGACCCCACGAGGATGAGATCCGAGTCCTCGCAGGTGCTCTAGAAATGTGTCCATCCTCCATTAAGACAGAGAAAGGCCAGCGTTACCTGTCTTCCTTCTTCCCCCCATTGCCTTTGTGCTAGGAGGTACAGAGGGAAGGTGATGGGGCAGCATTTTAGCAGCTCAACCACAGCTCAGGGCTGAACCATCTTACGGGAGTGAGAGGAAGGCTGTAGGGTCAAACCTGCCCACACAACCCAGTGCTCGGTACTGCCATCCCAGCAACCTGACCTGCCCTCTTTGGTCACCTAACACTCTCCGAGGATCAAAAGCTGTGTTTTGGGCAGAATGAGCCCAATTTAGTCACTGTTAGAATTAGCTTAAAAACATCTACGCAGTCATTAGTGTTAAGCTGAAGTGAGAGGAAGACAAGTTCAGTATTTTCCAGCATGCTTTTAAAAATATGACTCTTTCCCTAAAACACACACACACAAAAAAGAGACTAAGATAAAAAGATAAAGTATATTGGGGAGAGGAAAGTCGCTTGTTATATGGGTGTTCCTGTAGAGAAAAGGTTCTCACCCCACCCCCAGCGCAGCCCAAGCACAAGTGACAGGGGTCTGGGAGTGTCAGCCCTTGGAAGGGATGCTCCAAACCCTGCACACGATTGGGTTCATCCCTGTGGAGGCGTATGAGATACCATCTCATCTGCCTAGGAGGGTCTAGACAGAACCTCACAGCTCTTTATTCTGATTATCAGGCATGAAGCTCCCTGCACAGAACAGAAATTTATGAAGCATATCTCAGAGAAATGAGGAAAGTTTGGCTCTAGCCCTGATTTTTTTTTTTTCTTGGCTCACTAGAGCAGTCTCAACTATATCAATTAAATGACTCAGGCCCTTCAATTATTTTGTAGGATTTGCACTCTGAAAGTTTCGTGAAATCTAAATTTTAAGAAATCCTATGAGCATACTTTTCCTCCCACGGATGCATCGTCTAAATTGCTTCCATGCAGTCTTATACCATGGAGCTGCAGCTAGATATCAGGAAGAACTAAAGTATTTCTGGTACTCCTACATGTGCAAGTTGCCTTTCTTATTAATTCTGCAAAGCATTAACATCACAACATTACCCAAAACAGAAGAAAAAGGAGAGGGGGAGGGATCAGCATTTGTGCACAGATGTGTTATTCCCTCATTACATGGCGTGGTCCAGAAAGTGCAACCGCTATAAAAATATCACGGGAAAAAGGAACAATATCTACACAGAGTGCAGTTCAGTTTTGCCATTCCTAGTCTATCATGACAAAGTGATGCTTGTGGTACATAACAAAGTAAGGTTACAATGAGCAAATTTAATCTTACACACATGCTTATTTATCTGCATATTGAAAATACATATTGTGCCAAAGCGTTGATAGTCTGGAGACAGACATCAAGACAGGTTTATAGGCAGCAGTTATATCTTTATTGGAAAGATAATTTATTTCAGGGAAATAAAACAGACAAGCTTTAGAGTTTGCAAACTCTTCTGAAGCCATAGCATTTATAAAACACAAGATCAATTTCTGTCTAGTTGCTTTCTTTCAGCCAAATATTTTGCTGCTTATCTGAATGTTTTTATTTAAATTATTGGGTGTGATAAAAATCACAGCTTCCTGCAGAAGGCAGAGAAAGCACTGCAGCCCAGTCACGGGGCCTCATTCTGAAAAGCACTTGGGCACATGCTTAATGTTATGCACTTGCTTAACTCCCAACTGTCCCAGTGTGATATATGCACATTACAGTTTCCTTTGTAAATCAAATAACAATGTTTTTCTGATTTAAGGTCATTATATTTATGTACTATGTATATTTCTGAAAGACTACAAAATAAAGAAACCTGTATAACTGATAGGTAAACTCTAGATCAGTCTTTAAATATGGAAGTAGCGGGAAGATAAAAAGGTAGATCCTTTAAATAGGATTCTGCAGCCTGATTGCAAAGCTTCAAAGAATACATTGCAGAAAACAAGGGATCACAGCCAACGAAGAGCGACCCACACATATCTGTCTGAGATGGGAAAGATGACAGCATCTAAAGGGCCACTAAGCCCAGCCGAACAACAGGATGCAGACAGAAGAGATATGGATAGAGGAAGAGTCAAAGTCAGGAGAAAAAAAACCACAAAAAACATAAGAAGAGAGCCAGGCCAAAAAAACGTAGGCATAGAAATTGAAGTTGAAGTGTGCAGGAAACTTTGAAAAAATGGGACAAACAGATGTGCAGCCCCGGAGCAGCCCTGAGTCTGAGCAGTGGTGTGAGCTTCTTAGTAGCTACACAGGTGGGGCGGCTGCTGGCAACCTCGGAGAGCCTTTGGCACACACAGCCCTTGCCTTAAAGTTGGAAACACCAAAGAATTTATCCCAGTGAGGGCCACTTCACCCAGTCTCTTGCACAATGGCTGAACAAAACAGAGTCCCGGTTTTATTCTGTTGGTTTCGGGCCACCCATCTCTGAGCATAAGCACAGCCCTCCCAAAGAGCATCCGAGGAGCACCAGGAGAGGAGCACGATGGGACAGGACTAGAGATCTGGGCTAATGAAGGGTTTCCATCACCTTGATCACGTCCCATGAGCTCCCAGTGCTGCAGTTCTTCATGTGCGCAGACATGCTGGTATTTCCTCTCTGCCACTCTTCATCTCCTTTACTCATTTTCATTAGGATTTCTTTGAAGCTGGAACCATTAGAGTTGTTTGCATTACATTAATAATGAGGCCTCTTCTCTACAGGGACTCTTGGTATTACAGCAATATAAATAGTGTAATAATTGAAATCAGAGAATTTAAATTTCGGTAACGTGTCATGAGAGGGAAAGAGAATCAGGCCATCTGTATTACCAGAAACTTTTATTAGACCCAGGTTTCCTATCTTTTGTGTCACATGCACCTACTTACTCACCTACTTATTTTCCATTTCAGTGAAATTCTGTCCAGTTCTTCCTGACGCAAGCTCATCTCCCACTTTTTCACATGAAAAACTTCACAGTCGTGTCTATCTGTTTTCTATTTTCAGCCTGCACTGAAAGTAATGCTTTTGATCCACAAGCAGCCCACAAGCTGATGTAGCACCCTTTATTCTTTTTTTTCAGTAATGTAAAAGATACTTTGTACAAATAGTGAGATGAGTAGATGTTATCTGTCAGTGACTTTTGTGTGGCTTAAATATTTTTCATCTGCCATGTACTTCTTCAACTTTTCTTCTTTGCACAGTATCATGCAAGGGTTTGTTGGCAAAGAAGTTAAGGATAGTTTTCATCTTTTTGCTTTGTATTTTGGTTCCTCTGAGCTCTGTGCAAAATAAACTCCAAGCATGTGACGTGACATCTTTGTTTAACGGCCACTGCCTCCTGAAGAAGCCCAGACACACTTCAGATTTGCATTTACTTAAAATTAATAAGCTTTTAGTTAGGCAGTGCAATTTATTTGTCCTTACAATAAACAAAAAGGTGAACTCTCTCAATAATGAGCAGGTCTGGATAAAATGGGCTGAAGTGGAAGGAAAAAAATAAAATCCCCCCCAACTGCACACCCCTGCTGTCCTGCTAGTGCTGGTTTTGCTCCCTGCTCCCCTGGCACAGCACAGGAGAGAGCAGTCAGACCTGCGGTGGTTTACAGAAACCATCCATCTATTAACATACAGATTTACAATAAAGCCAACATATAATGCTGTGCTTCCTTCCCATTGTGGATGCGCACATTCTGGGAGTCCCATCTGCACTTCTTGTCCCACACATGTTAACATGGTGCCATCAGGGCCCTTGGGTGCCCTTACAGCCCCAGCACTGCACTGCAGTCCAGCTCGGGACCATCGGCCCCAGCCCTAGCGATGCCACTGGATGCCCATCTCCAGCCCATCCTCCAGCCCAGACTGCAGCCCTCTCCCCGGAGCACTGCGCCCGGACACCCTTCATGTCACCCACCGCAGTTACTGTTGAGTTATGAAAATAACAGAAGCAAGTGAATAAAAAAAAAGGCTAAATTAAATAATATTTTCCTTGTGTTACCTTTCATATTACAAATGGGCTCAGAACTGTAAGTCACAGCCTATCTACTTTTTCCTCTGCAACAAAACACCAATGCACCAAAATAATCTTAGGATAGAAAAGAATAATAGAACAGCGTAATCTTTCCACAAACTGAAAACAGCTACCGGCACTGCTCTGTATCGCAGGGCTTTGGCAATGCTGTGGAAGACAGAAAGGGCATACTTTATCCATTTCCCTCCTCGTTTTCTTCAGCTTCCTCAGCTTAGTTCACAGTCAGTGGGATCCATGATTTGGATGGGTCATTTCTGGCTATGGAGGAAGGGCTGTATATACACGGCTGCCTCCAGCCCTCATTGGACCATTGGCAGTCAGTTTTGTGGCAAGGTACTGAGCCACCCTGCAGGCTCTGCTGCCAGCCACCTTCCCCTATAGCCCAGGATACCTCGAGACTGCTTTGTGCCACCAGCCCCAGCGAGCTGGGCAGGAACCCCAACAAAGCCACCCACTGCTGGCAAGGATGCCCATCAGATGGGAAAGAGCTTTATCCCCCCCATTGGTTGCTTCTCTCTCATGTCTTATCTGGGATGGTTCCTTTATCACCTCCAGACTCAAAATAGAACTTTTTTTATCCAAAATTACCAAGGTCATATGCTGAGAGAGGAGGACCAAGTATTTGCCCTTCAAGATGGGGGTGAACTTAGGAAATTTAAGAAGGAGATGAAACTGTGCAAGGAGCAGAGACTACCCGCCAAGCACACTGCCAACCAACCAGGCAAAGGAAGGTTTCTACCAAGGTTCAGTAAGAAAAGGTATTAGGATCAGTCTTAGTATTTCTATCAGCAACCTTTACTCAATGTGCACAAGTGTCCTCCCGAAATCCAATGCTCCAAGTTAGGAGACAACATCTGCATGGAGAAGGACAGGAATATTACAAAAGAATCCAGTAACTTGCAGGCTGGAGCAAAGGGTTGAAACCAAGTAGTACAGAATGGAGGGTCACACTCTTAGGGGCTAGTAAGTTTTCTGCTCTGAGTGGTAATCTTCAAAGGCAAATGACTCAAGAAAGACCCGTTCATGATATTCAGTATAACACTGATGTCACATGAAGCAAAGACAGTCCTGGAACAATGCATCAAAAGGGGTGTTTCCAGTGAATATCAGATATTGAAGTTACTCCTGAGAGTTACCGAAGCAAGAACATCTGGAATACTGCGGGCATTTCTCCTCATCTGCGTTCACAACAGATTAATTCAGCCTGGAGCTGGTGGATTGGAAAGGCTGCCAGGGTGATCAGGGAAGTGGAAAGACTGAATTACAAGAAGGGAACTAAAAGAATTATTTTGCACAATCTAGAAAACCAAAGATTACAGGACCCATGATCGTCGTTTAGCTTTACACATCTCTTGGTATTTACCTTGCCAGTGCTGATATGTTTATAGATGGAAAGAGTATAAAGTGGCTAAACATAAAGTTATAGGATTGCAATATAGAACTTCTGAGCAAAGAGGATCATATCCAGCTCTTGTGCATCAAGGAAAAAAAAAATTAAAAATCAACTTGCTTTAAATGGAAATTGTTAACGTTAGGACTCAGACTATATCATGCCAAAAAAAAAAGTGTCAACTATCCAACTACCTGGCCAAGGAGTGGGCATGTGTGCTTCCAGTCCTCTATTTCACTCCATCTTCCAGCAAAAGCCAAAACATTACCTAAGCTAAACATTATCCAGGCACAGATCTTGCTGAAACCACCTTCTAGAGTGGTACCCATTCTGTTTGAGACAGGAAAAATAATAAATTGTCATTTATTAATATAATAAAAATGTAAATTATAATAATAGCTGATAATAAATATGAAAATGCTGCAAAATAAACCAGTACAAGATTTCCAGTGCATAATGGTTAAAGAAAGAAAGCCCAGTAACTTGCATAGGGTCAAATAAGCAATAGCTTGCCTTAATGTCAACTGTCCATCCATCTTAAATTCTACACTAACCACCAGCCGAAAACACAGACACCCTCTCAAAAGAAAGGACAAAAATCAGAAACTCCACCACACTGATAAAGTACTTCCCATTATCCCACTAACAGCACTTGCACAGCTTTAAAAAAGACGGCACATAACATGCCAGACTCTGCCCTCATCTGTATGTAAGCACAAAAGTCTAGGCAAGATTTGACTGTGCGTAAGATAAAAATCTTATCTCTTGCAGTAAAGTTTTTATTAGTTCAAAATCATAAATTATTTTTCCAACTAACCTTTGCACATCTAAGCAGTACATTGATTCTCTCTACAAAATCTAGTAAAATTAGTCCTTTCATGGCCTGTCTGGAAAATAATTATTTAAAAAAAAAAAAGGAAGCCACCTAACTATACACAAAGTTTTACTTGTTTTCTCACTCCTCCCCTCATTGCCAAACCCAAGACCTCAGGCATTTAAGCACAGGTAGCTTTTGAAAAACTACTAATTCCATGGATCTTCTTGGGCTTGAATCTTGTCTTTTCCTTCACATTGCAAAATTACGGCTCACGTACAAAATTTTTAAAACATCAAAAGTCAGCAAAGGTCTTTGATAAGCCTGAGGACAGGCAACAGCAAGGCGACTCCATGCATTTCTGAATTTAATTTTTTGTTCTTTCTGCTTCTAATGAAAAAAGATCCTCCCTCCAGCTTGACAGATCTGTCAACTTTGAACTGATCTGTGTATGACTTTGCAGCATGTCCACTTGATCTTTCACACTAAGCAGCTTCACGGGCACTGACTGCTCGGATGAGAAATAGGAGTTTGAGATGCACTTATCCCCTTTAACTAAACAGCATTAAAAACATGCTTTTTAATATTTCAGTTTTATAATTCTAAGAACTATCTCCTGTCATCACTTGTTCTTGCATGAGTTATTCCCTTCCTAAATCTAATTCTGCTGATGAAATAATCTGTGACAGGAAACAGCCCTCCCAACCCTCCCCCACAAAATCCCATAAACTCCATGGAAAAAGTCATGTGTTCAACATTTTAATGTGGACATGGGAGTGAAAGCTTAAATTTGAAGGTAACTTGCTGTTGTTCTCTACCAAAGGCTCTGCGGTCAGTGTCACTGCACAACCAGCTGAACAAACTAATGACACATTTTAGGGCAAAAAATATAGAGAGAGGGGGAAAAAAGAAAAATAAAATGTTCATTGTGGAACATACCCCCTAAGCAGTTGGATCATCTTAATCTTCAAGCTTCTGTAATACAACTGTTGGAAGGCTCTAAGTTTGCGCACAATAAAGTGCTTTATTCAGGGAACCATATGACTCCATCAGTCATTCAAGCACATGTTTGGCACAGATTGAAAGTGAAAAGCATAGCTAAGTCAAATATTTCAAAACTGAACTTGTCTTTCTAACACACATGGTTTATATATTGGTGTAATATCTATATAACTTTTCAGTTCTCATATACGGTAATGTCATGGCTAAAGTACAAAATGATGTCTGCTGCACTAGGCAGCATCGCACTTCTTGGGAGTTAACACATGCCAAAAAGCCATTTACTAGAAAATTAAAAGGCAACTATCACACTTGACAGGTCCTCAAGAAAACTGTAAAAATAGCTTTTGTTCATTCTAATTCTTGAATATCTATTTCTCAAATCAGGATGCTACACCATTCTTCGCTAGAGAGCTGCTCTGTAACAAATCCAGGACAGCCATCATGTGCCCGAGATCAGTTCCCTCTGTTTGCAGATTAAATACTGCTCATCATACAGAGTTACTCCTGCTGATGCAAATGCGATTAAAGCAATCTTGGGAGAGCACAGTGTGATTAAAGCATAAGTAATGCAAGCAGGATTTGGGCTCTCATTATAGAAAATACATATTGAAATGCACTCAAGGAAAGAAGCCAGTATATCTCAATATCCTCCCTGTTCTCAAGAACAAAATGTGACAAGTGGAGTTTTGAGAACAACATTTGCTATTGACTGCAGGAGGGGGCAGGGAGACTGCAGAACGTTTCAAATAGTGAAAACCAAGCTTTATTACGTGTATAGAATATATACATATACTATATTTGGGAAACAGCTGTCCAGCCTCATTTGTGATGTTGTTATGTTTGACTGAAGAATTACTATTCAGGACCAGTCCAAAGACACAGAGTTGTCTTTTTTTCCTAGAAGAGAACATTTCAAAATATGAGAGAAATAAAGCAGTGAAGCATTGAACCAGAGCTCATTTCGGCACACTGGGTGATGGGTATGTATCAAGAGGTTCCCCCCATGGAAGACCTCAGCGCTTGGAGTTCACGGAAGAGGGCAAGTTGTAAATGCAAGATTCAAACTCAAAGTAGCTTTGAAAAGCAAGTGAGATAATGGCTTAGGAGAACTTCTGTCCTCTTGCTGTAAATCCTGTTTTAAGCTTGCTTCTTCTTTTCCAAGTCCTGATGCACACCATATAAATTGGCCCAGTCATTCTTTCTCGTGAAAACAAGCAGGACAGGACTAATAACAGGTGAAAAATACCAAGGACTGCACAATACCTATCCCACAGGTATTTCCAGGATGCCATAGTGAAGGATGTCCTGTCTTAACTCAGCATCACCCCAGCATCACCCCAGCATAGGCACTACTGGGGCACATCTGCTTCTTCCTAAACTGCTGCTCCTTCCCCAAAGGATCCCTGTCCCAGAGATTCTCGTTTTGATTATAAACTCATCCTTACACCCTTCAGCATCAACAAGGCAGCACCTAACAAAAACACTTATTCGAGCAGAGAAATAATAACCTGTGCTTTACAAGCACAAGGCACAACTAATCCATAGAGCTCCAATGTCAAAGAAAAAAGTACTGTATATATTCACTTTTCAGCAATGTGTCCACATAATTACACGAAAATCCAGATCCAGCATTCCTCTCCAGCTCCTCCCCTCCAAACCCTCAAGAAAGGCTACTTTCCACTGAATGAAGTTCAAAATTACTGCTGAAAATACAATTTCCTCTCGGTCTTTTAAAAGGTACAGTACAAGCCTTTTCTCCACTGATTTACTAGCCTCCCTCACTGAGTACAAGGAATCCTTAGCATAGCTGTATTGAGGGATGTTCCTTCCCGTGTACAATCATCAGTGAAAAAAACCATTCAGTGGGAGTTTGAGTTGTGCTTATCACATGCACACAAATCATTCATTCAGATGTTCTCAGGGAAATCACACTGAAAACACAGCAAATCCAGCTGAAGCAATTTTCAGTATTAATTTAGGTAAACGCACATGCGAAACGACTTGTAGTTCTTTCCTAAGCCTAACAAATGAGCTATTGGGCTGGGGAGTTAATATCCATCATGCGTTTTTGTTTGTATGGGGAATACCTGTGACTCGCATTACACAACAGCAGAAAAAGAAAAATTTACTGCACCTGTACTAACATAAGCTGTCACTGAAGTCTGTCCTATTTTTTGAAACATGAATGAACAGACAACTTAGAGTTACTTAAAGTTCTTGAAGCCACCTATCCTGCTCAGGTTTGTGTGTGCGACCTTACAACAAATATCACCATAAGCACTGGATCAGTCCATAAATCCTGACTTTCACAGACTTCTTCAGGAGATGAGCTACAGGAGTAATGAACATTTATTTTTATTGTTTCCTCAGGGCAGGATATCCCCAGGATATCTTCCCAGCTCACTAACACAGCTTTGCTCATCTAATCTACACATCCTCTGAGCTTGTCAAGCAGATCTTAAATGAATAGCACAGAACATCAGCACCAGGTTGTACAAAGGAGCCAGATCCATGGAGGTGAGACAATTTATCCCATTGAGGATCAGACCCACAAACAAGGAACATACATGACACAAAATAAATAGACAAGCTCATTCTTTCTAAAGTGTGAAGATTTCTTCTGCAATGACCCTGCACTCTCCCCTCAACCACAAGTGTTTACCCAAAGTGTCTCTTCAGTGGGGTGCATTTTCCTCACTTAAGAGGCAATAGATGAAGAAATAAATACTATTTCGCTTGGAATGCCTACCTCATGCTTTAAAATCTCTGTCAAAATGCAAGAGCGGTTTTTAACCTGGATACAGTCTTATGACCTCCAATTCAAAAAGGAACATGGGTCAGAAGTGAGATGCTGTATCCTTCCCTATAAGCTGCAGAGGCCACATTTTATTCTCAGCCATAGCTCTGTCACCACAGTGCTCTCAATGGCAGAAAAGGAATGCAATATAGACTTAAATAACCTGGACTGAATAGTTCTCCTCCTCATGTCTTCTGATTGTTGAAGTAGCAGAGGATCTGCAGCACGCTACCATCGCTGTGTAGAGATAGCGCTGCTGAATAAAGATATCAGCGAAGCGAAGCTCCATGCACGGTCAGGCCCATATGCTCATCTTATTAAATGTAGCATTACGACAAAGTCCAGATTTTTTATGTTATTAAAGTTTTTTTTACATGACTATACCAAAACAAAATCCCATGAACACTTGGATTCAGTGAAGTTTATATTTTAATATATCCTTTCAAAGGTAAGTACTTGCACATGAGGTTTATTTCTCTTGCTTGATCAGCTGTTTTCAGAATTAGAAAACATTACATAGAAGCAAGAAAACAGCAAACTTTCACCATTGTCAGAAGAAGGTTTTTCACTTAACGCATATGACATAAATTATTAGACTATATTTGTAGGAACTGCCACAGTTCCTCTTAACAAATATCTCAGAATAAACTAGCGTGCTGATTTTGGCTGGGCTAGAGTTAATTTTCTTCATAGTAGCTAGTAAGGGGCTATGTTTTGGATTTGTGCTGAAAACAGTGTTGATAACACAGGGACGTTTTCGTTACTGCTGAGTAGTGCTTACACAGAGTCAAGGCCTTTTCTGCCTCTCACCCCACCCCACCAGCGAGTAGGCTGGGGGTGCACAAGAAGTTGGGAGGGGACACAGCCGGGACAGCTGACCCCCACTGACCAAAGGGATATTCTACACCATATGACGTCACGCTCAGCATATAAAGCTTGGGGAAGAAGAAGGAAGGGGGGACGTTCGCAGTGATGGCGTTTGTTTTCCCAAGTCACCGTTACGCGTGATGGAGCCCTGCTTTCCTGGCGATGGCTGAACACCTGCCTGCCGATGGGAAGTAGTGAATGAATTCCTTGTTTTGCTTTGCTTGCGTGTGCGGCTTTTGCTTTACCTATTAAACTGTCTTTATCTCAATCCACGAGTTTTCTCACTTTTACTCTTCCGATTCTCTCCCCCATCCCATTGTGGGGGGAGTGAGTGAGCGGCTGTGCGGTGCTTAGTTGCCGGCTGGGGTTAAACCATGACAACTAGTTAAAGATTCTTTTGTGCCAAATTCTGCATCCAGCTTTTCATGCCTTGCTGTGTATTATCCAGCGTGGTTAACAGGCCATGAAACATTTCACTTCTTGCCTTATTAGATCATATATTTTGGACAAGAAAGAATGTGTTCATCTAATCAATGGTTTCGTCATGTTGACCTTGTGAATGAACAACCTCCCGCCCCCAATCTACCAAATATTTCTCATCCTAGCTCCAAGTCTTGGAAAGCTGCAAACTCATTTATACGGGGTATAAAAAATGGATGATACAACATGAAGTGATTTAACAGAGGAGTCAGCATTTCTGATTAGATCATGCAGTTGGACAAGTCACTTTCTGAAACACTGATGCCAACATCACACTAGATATTAATGTAGTCTCAAACTCTTACGTGACACTAAAAAGAGAAGGGTCAACATCCTGGAGCAGGGGTCTCTGAAGAATCAATACCTTTTCTCAGTTACTGTGATCCTTTTCTCAAAAAGACAAAAATTTAATGCAATTGAAGCACTTTGGTCTGTGTTAGCCAGAAACAAAAGGGATTGTCCTTTTGGACTGCACTGTCCTATCAAGAATCAACGGCAACCCTCAAACAGACTTACTCAAGCCATGGATTTTTAATTTAGTTTGTCATAGATTTGCCCTGGAGACTTAGCAGGGCCCAAGAGAAGCCTCTGCAGGTTTGATTTAGGCCTTTAGCACTATAAAATTTTGGAGATGATGTGTTTTTGTCCTAGGAGTAATCTGAAAAGCTACTTGAAATGCAAATATAATGTGCATGCAAGATGAAGAGCAAAATCTGAGATGATATAGAGTAAAACACATGAACTTGTAGAGGAAAAAAGGCCATCAGAAAAAGGGATTAAATAAAATCCCTCCAATATGAATAGCATGAAGGGCCTGGCATCCTAAGCCGGACTGGATGCTGCGTGAGATGCAGAGCTGGGGGGAGCCTGCTGGTGTAGCAGAGCCTGGCCGTGTAAATGTAACAGTATTTCAGACCTAATTGCAGATACCATAGAAATGTCGCTTCTTGCTTGACAACAACTCTTACAGCAAAAGTCACGACAAAACCCCACCCCATCAGCCCTCAAAGATGCAGTCTCCAAAAGTCAGAGTGTTGGACAGGAGGCTTGGCAGCACCCCCAGCAGAAGCTGGGCTGTGAGAACACCCTGGACACGCACATGCAGGCTGCTCCGCCACCCCATGCTGGCCGTATCCTGCTGCCTGCCTGGCAAACGCAGCTTGTTGCTCACCATTCGCATGCAACACCGCAGTCCTGGAGCACAAATGGTACTGCCCAAAAGGATGCACATGAATACTGATAAAATGAAGCCCAGCTGGACTCCTTGGACAATTTGCACTGGCAATGTGAGATATGTCAGAAACATAGGGACCGCCAGTGATAAATCTGTCAGGATTAGGATATGCGAGGTCTGAACAAGGCTGGGGGAGGACCAAATAAGCCTTTACATGAGTTCAGCCTTTTTAAAACAATTTCATGATCAACAGCATCAGTGGTAGCTGACAGCCTGAGTGGAAGTAACAGATAAACACAGCCCTGATCCGCTGCAGTCACTCACGTGTCGTTAGAAAAGTGCCACTGGGGCAGCCTCTGCACTGTGAGCAGGATGAAAAGCAGCCCAAAACGTAGTCTGTCAATCATTAGTTCAAGGATGCTCTTTGTGGCTGGCTGGAGACCTTTCCAAAAATCTCAAGGAAAGCAAGAGATGAGAAGCTCGACAAAACACCTGTGAACAACGTGGCAGCTCCCCAGCGAGCAGGAGAGTTAACGATGAGAACATGAAGAGTGGGCATAATATCCTCAGCTGTTGTACTCTGGCATGGATCTATGGAGCCCCATGGACAGTGACAGCTCATGCCAGGCTATCTGCAGGGGACCTGATAGGGATAATTGTCAGACAAGAAGGTGATTATACACAGACCGTAAATATCTGCCACAAACACTGGAACAGTTTGAAAGACGACAGTATTTGAAAGTGAGCTCTAGAACACAGTGTGTTGGAGAGATCAGTTTTAAAGCGAGAGACAAGGAAAGATTTCTTCTTCTGTAATTTATTTCTATTACAGCCAATTCAGTTGCAATCAGTAACAAAAATAAAATCTGACAGAAAGTTATTTTAATTGAAGGTAAAGAATTTTCTACTGCAATTTTAGGATTTTCATTTTTCTGCTTTTCTTCCAGCTAACACCTTAATATCCAAAAGAGATTTAAGAGTTTACACACACACACTAATTTGGAGTTTACCTTTATACACCATCATTTTCATTGTTTGCCCTGTGGATACAGGAAGGCCTTGACTCTGCAAAAAGCTTATACAGATGTAGATTTTAAGGCATTTGACTAAATCTATAAGATTAGATCTTATCCTACTAGATATTATCCTCCACCAGGACAGCAAAGCTAATTTTGCTTTGTTGAGGCTGGTACTTGTTAGTTTTCCTTTTTGTCCATGAGGACGTTTAGCCAGCAACCAAGAGCTAGCAATACTGAAAACTGGAAAAGGCAATTGTAAAACCATAAAAATTGGAAAGGAAACTAAACATGAGCGGCAAGGCTACTTTTAAGTTGTCTAGCTCATAACCTGATAATTTCTGTTTAATATTAGAGTTGTTACTAGGGCAGTCCCACATTATGCATGTCTCTTGCCACATTTCAAAACTGGTTTTCAAGGCATATCGTAACTTCAACTTCTGTCTTAATCACTAAGCGTGTGTTTATGTAAAAATTAGGATGTCCTGGCAGCACCTCAAATCACTAACACCAGGCCCAGAGCAGTCGCAGCAGTAAAGCCAGCTGAGGTAGAAGTTACAAAGCTTCAAAACGCCCGGCTGTGATGCGTGCCAGCACAGCTAAGAGGACTTTTCGTCACCGGGCAGCTTCGCCGGGTCTAGAAGCACGCGGCTGTAACTTTCAGCACCTCTGCGACCAAGAAAGCAGCACATGCTCTGGCAAAGCTAAAGCTGTCCTCTACTTCCAGAGGAAAAAAAAGGAATTAAAGGAGAGGATGCTCGCTGAGCACACTGGCTGCAGATGCAAAAGAGCAAGTTATAGACATGTTACGGAAAAGAGTAGGAAAGATGTAGCAAGGCAAAGCCAAAATCCAGCTGCGCTGCAAGGGTCAGCAAGCACTGCTGTTGCTCAAGCTTAGACATCTAAAGATGGGCACCATAAAGATGAGCAGCTGACACCAACTTTACAGAGAGCTTAATTCATCAGTGCAAACGTAACCTTAGAGCTTCAGTTTGGCTCTTAGGCAATCCCAAAACACAGGTAACAGGATTTCCACCCCCACTTACCACTCCACTCTCTCATCTGTATGCTAGATCTAAGTCACCTCAGTTTGCCCTCTTATTTTATTGCAGGGACTACTTTGAGGTATGTTCATTTCTTCATTTCTGTCACATGTGAATGCTTGAAGCATCTTACCTCAAACTTTCCTGGATGCGAAGTTTACCCTCTGTCCTAGTGCACCTCCAAAACATGGAGGGGCCTGGCCAGCCACAGTGGCTCCCACGCTCAGAGAAGGGGTACGTGCTGCCTCAACCCAAACAAACCCACCCTCGACCCATGCAAAGGGAACAGCCACAAGAGGAACTGGGGACCTATTTCTCCTTATCTACCTGAGAATTTCTGCAGCCTTTATCCCCAATATGCTGATTTGGTGTAAATACAAGTGTTGACAAAGAGAAATTAAGACCCCTCACAAAGGCAAAGCAAAGCTTCAACTCCTGTTAATTCATTAATATAAATCCTAGGTGCTCGATTAAACGCAACTTGCTCTGTCTACCCTAGGATTTCAATGTGCTGGCTAACATGATAAAGTACATCTCTATCTTTCTCTTAGCAAGTCCAGAGCCGAAGTCCCAGTGAAAGTCGCTGTGCATAAATTTGGAGACAAGCAAACATTTATAAAGTTTAAAGTTACAATGAAAAAAAGACCCAAGACAAGAATTTGTAGTAACACATAGGGACACACACACTCTTCAGCGCTGTTACATATATTTATACAAGAGAATCTCCCTTCCTCTCTCACATAAAATATGCATTGTCAGCTGCTGCTTACTAAGAGGACAGGGCCTGGGCCCTCCAGTGATTCCTGAATAAGCCCCAGACTTGCCGTACAAAGAGACAAGTCACTTTTTCTAGGCTGTTCCCCCATCCATAACGCAGAAAGCACAGAGCCAGTACTGCAAAACATCGCTAAAACTGAAGCCACCGACTCCTGACTTGCGCTCACTTTGAATGAACATAGTGGCAAGTAAACTTCTACCCAGCAAGGATGCTTTTACCATCAGTATTTGGCTTTTTCAGGCAGTTCTTCCCGGCTGGAAACAGAGTCCGAACTCTGACAATATTCTCAAACCCCGAATTCAGCCCCAGCCCGCGGGTGGCTGTTTGCTGGGGACCCTTCGGGGATAACTGCTCCCCGGGCCGCGCCTGCCGCAGCGGGGACCACGCAAGGCACCCCCCCCGGGGTCCCCGGTACCGGCCCCCCACCCAGGGGCAGGGACGCCGGAGGGCCTGGAGGTTGCCGAGGGCTGCAACGCGGAGTTTTTCCGGGAAGGGCTTGGAAGTCCTCACGCCGCGCGGCGGAGCGGGAGTTACGCGGCCCCAGCCCGGCGCGGCTCCGCGTGTCTCCGGCCGGTGCGCCCGCGCCGCCCCCAGCCCCCCGCCTCCCGCCCCGCAGCGCGGGGCACCGCGGAGGCGCCGCCGTCGCCCCGCAGCGCGGAGCGGAGCGTTGCGGAGCGGGGGAGGCCGGGAGACAGAGAGGGGAGGGGGGGAAGGAAGGAGCGCGGCGGGGGGCGCAAAGCCAGCGCCGGGAGCGCCCGGGGGAAGCGGCCCCCGCAGCCGAGTGCTGCTGGGTGCGCTTACTTTGTTAAAGTCATTTCTCTGTTGCTGGTGCCCCTAAAATGGAGTGTAGGATGAGGAAGTATTTCAGAAAAATATATAGCTATATATCGTTAACTTACCTTGAGCTCTGGGTGATGCTAGAAAGAGCCAGCTGAGGCTCAGCAGCAGCATGGAAATCTGGGCTGGGGGGTGCGGAGGAGGGAAGCGCTGCTGCTCTGCATGGAGACGCTTTGACATCTTAGCCCAGACTGAGGGAGACAAACTTTCATCAGCTGGGGCTGGAGAGCAGCACCATAATATACAGTTACAGAGAGGAGCGAGCTGGGACTCAGGATGTGAGAGATTTCCTGCATGCAGTTAACTCCAAAACCCCTCCTGCTCCTGCATGAGGCTGCTGATGAGTTGGGCTCTGCTTTCTTGGGGGGGGGGGGGGGGGGGAGGAAGAGTTGTTTTGGGTTTGGCTTTTTTTTTTCTTTTTAAAGAGGTTTGGGGCTGGGGTTTGGGTTTGTTGGTTGTTTTTTTTTTTTTGGCAAGGAAAATTCTGTTGACCGTTGCAATAAATGAGCAGCCTGTCCGTGCTGGCTTGCGCTCACCGCGCTCCTTACCATGGAACAAATGAGCTCCGCGGCCGCCCCTCCGCGGGGTCCTACCGCCCGCCGCCGCGCAGGCAGCGCCGAGCACCGCGCGGGTCCGGGGGCTCTGGGGTCCCCCCGGCTCCCGCAGCGGCTCGCTCCCCCCCGCTGCCAAGGTTTCCCCATTTCTGCTGCACACGCAGCCCTGGCTGCTTCCTCTGGAAAGTCATCTGCATACGTTAAAGCTCAGGGATTATTTATTGGTTTCATAATTCTTTCGGAGTTGTTTCTGGTGCCTCCGACTTATTTTATATTGGGGTTTTTTTCTTTAAAAAAAAACACATAGAGTTGCCAGATGCATTTTTTAAAATCTTCCTCATTCAAATTATTATTACTGACTGTCTGGGAGAATAACCAAATACAGATTATCTGTTCCTTTAACGTACCACCAAAATACATATAATGCCCACATGTTGCACTGAATGCTGTGGAGCAGTAGAAAGAAAGATCCTAATCCTGTAAATCCTCACAGAATTTTATTGTGCAGTTTTATTTTTAATTTATTAAGTATCTTCCCAAATCTCACTGTTTGGATATTGATAATTCTGCAGATTGGCCCCATGTTCCTTGTGCATGAAACAGTTGGCAAAACTGGCCTAATATGTGTCTGTACACCAGCATGCACAACAGCCATGTAATCCCACTTAAAAAATTGATTTTGGAACCACAGATTTGGGTCTGTTCTGGAGCAGAGGCTAGTAGCTACTCAGAGTGATCTGGACTATGCCTTTCCCCAGCCCAGAGGATAAATGAGCCAGCAGAAACTCAATGGGTGCAAAATGCTGCGGTTCCCAAGCTGGAGCCCTGCATCATGCCCGCTTCGTGCGGTTGAGAGCATTTCTGAACTGCCCTGGGGACAGTCACGTCCCCAGGATAACAGTGGTAAAGTCAGGTCATCTCAGCACAAATAAACCTGGAAAAGAGCTGGGATCATGAAGCATATGCAGAAAGGCCTCTTATCAGCTGCTTTTCTTCACAGTTAAAAAGTACATTTTCTCCCCTGACCTCTCCCCCCAAAACTAGACCCATAGACTCACCTCCAGTTGCTCTGAATTTTGAACTCTGTCTACATTTACCCCTCAAGCCTCACCTCAGCAACACACATTTCCTTCACCATGTCCCTTCCCAGGAAACCCCTACCCTTGCGAGTAGTCAGGGATTATCCTATGTATAGCTTTAAATACCCAAATGCTAATTTTTCCCTACTCACCCATTATCAATTACATTTTAACAGCTATAGTCAGCAACATTTCATCCCTTAAAATATAAACTAATGACCTCTATTGACTATCTCATTAAAGACATACGTGCTCCACACAGCATATTGGTTAAAAATGTTAAAATTAAAACAGGCGATTCATTTGTGGAAGGCCACCATAAAAGCCATGTAGACATTTTTATTCTTTGAAGGTATTTTCACCATTAAAAAAAATCAGTCAAGGGAACTAAAGGCTTCTAAATAGAGTTTTGGTAATCCCACATGGCTTTTCACTTAAATGGTACTATTTTTATTTTGGGTAACAATATTCGCTAACAGAGAATGTGGAGGCAATTATATTTTGGTTATTCACTAGCATGAATGAACCAGATATTGCCAGAGTTCCTCCTCCTCCCCCAAAACTTAACCAGAAATGAACACTTGCATTTTACCACACTAATTTTATGGGCTTGAGGTTGATAAATTGAGAGTTTGTCACAAAGGAGCCCCAAATATTTTATTAACGACATCCATGTAGGAATGCTACGGAATTACAGTTACCTCTGGCTCTGGAGAACAACAGTACAATTTCACAGCAGTTTCAAAACTCTTTTGGGAAAAAAAAAACCTCAAGGAAAAGGGAAGTTAATCTGAAGTGCCCCTGCTTCACTACTATGTGCATAAGAGAGGCCAAACTTTGACTTTTAATTTCTCATGTCAAACCACCTCCCACAATTAGTTTTACGAGGCTTGGTTTACCCACGTCAGAAGAACAAGGCTGAGTTTCCCTGCAGGAAATGAAAATTGCATCCAGGTTGTGTGGCTGCTTCAAAGGGGGCCACAATCCCGATTCTCCAGGTTATTCCCGCAGGCGATGGCTCTCCATCCATCCTTCTCAGCTTTGTTCTTTAGCACTGTCAGGGGAAGGGGGGGTGGGGGGTTGGTTGTGTGGGGGTGTCTCACTGCTTCTGGAATTTTCTTTACCTTTGTATCTTTTGCTACTGCTTCTTTATGCTTCCCCCTCCATTTTTGTCCTTCTTATCTTCCTTGCTATATGTATTTAGGTTTTCTTTACTTCAAGCACGAGTAGCTTTTCTTTCCAAAGCACGCACTCCACTCAATGCTAGTTTAGGGCTATCCTGTAATAGCAACAGCATATGAACAGCTAAATAGTCTTTTTGCTCTTTATTTTTATCTCCTTGGGAAAGGGAAACCTAACACATCGCTATTTCTTCTCTATTACTATAGACAGAGGGTGGCATATGCTGGTAGCTTGGTTTCCACTCAGCTTTAAGCCTCAACCTCTGCTCTGCAGGAAAAGCGAACCAGCCACTAGCTACAAACTGAAGAGCACAGATCCCACTGCTGTAGCATCTCTGCACTTTGAGATGTGTGGATGAAATATCTCCCCCTGCGGCTGTGGGTCACCTTTGGCTAGAGGAAAGACCAAGGAATGAAGTGACAAGGATCTCTGAGATCCTATTAGGATCCCTCTTCAGGCATGTCTTTCAACTGCATCATCCCCACTTCCCCTCAAAGTGGTTTGGAAACATTTAACACACCTCTTTCAGCAGGACACTGAGAATTGGTAATGTTTACAGGGTGCTCAGGAGTGTGTCCTGCATTAATCATTACCTCTTGTCATTCACGAAGCAGGGCTACAGCTACGCATCCGTTTCTCTCCAGCTCTCACCTGCCTCTGACTTGTGTCACTGTGTCACTTTAATAGGTCAAGTTGAAGTAGCTTAACTTTCAGTTTGCATTTACATATGAAAATCATTTGATGTAAAGAGCACTCGTGATTTTGAACAGTTAATATTTGACTGTATGACAATACAGGCAGTTGGCTTGGACTCTGGTTATCAAATTACTAATTCATGCAGGAACTTTAGTTCACATGGCACTGAAAAGGTCAATTCAGAAGAGAGCAATATGGAAGAGACTGGTGTGGAATAACTTACCTGGAAACAAGCATAACACATGAGTTAGTACAGACACCAGAAAGGAGGATGCACTGAGGGAAACATCAACTTCCATTAGTTTCCCCTTGGTTAAAGAAGAGGAGTTTTAAGAAGGAACTAGTGACTGATGGAGACAACATGAAAAAAAAAAGGAGCAGACAGAATATATATTAAGCCTAAAACCTCCAGACTACAATACTGTATGCTTTTGTGACATTAGATGGCAGGCACTGTAACAAACTATATGGTGCTTGGGAGATGGATTATGGTATGTGATAGGGTATGGAGTACAAGAAAAGGAAAAGAAAAAGGAAAAGGAAAGCTATGTCTGCTACCCTTCTCTGCTAGAGCAGGAACTGCATCCCTGCATTATAGCCTGAGTTAAACGAAGAGAGGATAAACTACCTCAGATAGTTGAAGAATTTCAAGAGAAGAGGTTCTGGTGGGATGAAAGCAGCTCTGTAACACTGCTCTCACATCTTCCCAGATCAGCCGTGATATGCTTTTGGATACCCAGGAAACCTCACTGTAATTGCAGCATCGAGTATTATCCAAAATCCAAGTCCTTTTATTCCCATATGTGCCAAAATGCATGAAGACTTGTCTGAGCTTAGCTACAGGGATCTACAGTTTTGGGGCCTCCAGGCTGAAGTTTTTGCTTCTTAGAGTAAACAAAACAAAACAAAAAAGCTTTTCCCTTTGAAATCTGTGTGTCCCCTAGCCAGCTGCTGAGACTTTGTGTCTCCAGTCCTCCCTCACTTCATTAACTCTCTGCAAAATCAAGATCCTGCTGAATTGTGACTGCAGTGGCAGATTACAGTCCTCTATAATTAACAGGCATAGATATAGCATAATACAGCGTGACCTTTAGCCACAGAGCTTTGCTATAGACCTCTGTCACAACATTCAGACATAAAATAGCATGCTCCTGAAAATAGCATCCATCAGCTCTGCACACTGAAATAAAATACTGGCTGTAAATATTGTTTACTGCACATACTTGAGAGAAGTTGCATTCTATAGATTTCCTAGTCTACAAGGGCAAGTTTCCATCCTCTGCATCTTTAGGGAGCATGCACTCCAGCACGCCTTGCTGAGCCAGCATGCTGTCCTGTACAGGAAGTCTGAACCAAGTCATTAAGCCCATGAAATGCAATGCAAGGTCAGCAATCTTACCTTTCTATTATCAATAAGTATATTCCTACCTTCCCCTCCATTCCCCTTGCAGCTCCCTACTTTGGTTATGACCTTTTTCTCTTCCTGTCCTAAAGGTACCATAATGTCAAATTCATCTGCCATTTCTGCCCCGAAGCTTTGAATTTGCCAGTGCAGCTGGGAGCAGTAACCAGAGGGCAAACCAACCAGTGCCTTGCTGCAGCCAGACCTTGCGTCTCCCCTCCACCGGCCATGAGGCCGTGGTCTGCTTGTTTGTTTGAGTCGATGGACTCACGGTGCTCAGCTGGTGCCCCATGAGTTTCGACAGAGCTCAGTTTAACTACAGGGATAGATTTCTCCTGACTTTCAGAACCAAGGATTTACTCAGTTTCTCCCTTGTTGCACACATGCAAGGGACACACTTATAAAGTTGGGTTTTTGTTGAGTGGAGACTGTTTCTTTCTGAGACCTATCTGTGAGGTCTTATCATGAAGTAGCATGGTCCTTTGTACTTGTAGAGAACCTTGAACTGCTACAGCCAATCGACAGGATATAATACTGAATTAATTTTATCATGGATTGCAGAACCCCAAAACTGAAGTGTTTCTAGATACCTTTTTTTTTTTTTGATAGAGAAGAAATTAAACCAACCCCTGCCTTGTTTGAATGATAAAGCGTTATAACGTTATATTCAAATATAAGTAAAATTGACAGAGCCATCCTGAAGTTATTTATACATTTAGTAAGTGAGATGCAGTATTTTTAGTCTGTCTCAGGGATAAAATGTAATCTGAGGGAGCAAGCCCCTTCCATTAAGCTGTGTTTGGAGAACACTGCCTGCTAGCATCATTTCTACCTGGAAGAAGGATAGCAGGGCTGATGGTGAGTGGTACACGCTCATCACGTTCCTCTCCCCCTGCCTGCTCTGCCCACTTCCTCCTACCCCACCACTGCAACATCGTTTTGGAAAACAGCTCCTTTCCTCTAACAAAGCAGGGGAGTAAGCTCTGCTTTAATGCTGATTAAGCTCTATATACTACTTTATAGGGAAACTACACAGAGACTGTTGCAGGCTGCTGTAACAAGGCCAAGGGTGAAAAAGCCAAGAGGAGCTCAAGCAAGAGCAAACAAAGAAACCCACCGCTCCAAGGATACAGGACCTTAATAACAACAACAGCAACCCCCTAAATTCTTCAGCAGTTAAAACACAAAAACCCAAACCTCACACGGTCCCTAGTTACATTCTTTTCCTGTAGCATAAACCCTTGGTCATGCAAACACAGAGCTCTCCATGAGCACAGCCACCACCGGCAGCTGAGCCTGCCGTGCCCCCACGCCACAGCTGAGCCTCCCTTGGGGCACCCTCCCCACCTTGGGGCACCCTCCCTGCCAGCGGGCACCCCCCCTGCCAGTGGGCACCCCCCGTGGCCCCCAGCACCCTGACCCAACAGCCTCAACATCCCAGGGGATGTAGGGCTCAGTTCCTGGCTTCACCCCACACCGAATTAGCCATTGACATTTTTCTCTTCCAGCCTTTCTCCAGGAAGAGGAAAAAACGACACTAGCTAAACTTTCTTCTGTTTTAGTAACACATGACCAAATACTTATCTTCATAAATAATAAATAAATAAATAAACAATCTTCTTCACCGTGCCTGCACAGCCCTGAAACTCCACTTTTCATTCTGATGCTGCCATTTTCTTGCTTAAACCTATTGCAGTAACTGATGACCCCCGCTCTCCCTTGCAGTGCACAGCGAGGACCTGTGGCACACCAGCTTGATTAATGCTGCCAGACAGGAATTAAGATTCTGCAAGATAAAAAAAAAAGGTTGCGGTCTTCCCAGTTGGTGCTCTGCTGTTGATCCTATTTATGTTGAACCCCTATTTACTGTAGTGAGAAGGAAATTCTGCTACGTAGGAAGAAGCACCAAGGTTTTTCTGCCCAACAGCCTGCTACAGAAAAATCCTGAAAACGTCCAAACCAGAGTAATTTGGGCCTATGTTCTGGACATTCTACATCCTCTCCCTGAGGATCTAAATAGCTCCTTATTTTTCAGACCACCTGAATAGATCCTTATTTTTCCATGGTAGAAGAAACATGATTCTAAGCTTTCCTACTAATTTCAGTACTCATTCTAAGAAGTGATGATTCTCCAGCAGGATCCTTCTATCAGACAGGACATTTCTGAGAGCATGGCAGGAAGGTTTCCTGTGCTAAAATCCCTTTAAATACAACAAATAACTGATTAAATATGTTGGTTTTGGTTTTTTTTACTTCAGACCAGACATTAAGCACTTTGATCTGTGCTACAAATTTCACTGTCTCCCTGAAAACAAAAAAATTTTTACATTTCTCACAAGAGGACAGTATTCAACTCAGACTAAAAATTATGAAGTCATATATTTTTAACATTCCTGTCTAGCCCTCTGCAAACCACAAAACAATGCAACATCCATCATCATAAATGCTGGGATAGTAAATTAGGAGGACAGTATATCTTTGGGTTTTTTTGAAGAAAAGTAAATATTTCTAATGGGAAATTTGGAGAAATCATTAAAAAGTACTGTGGTATACATCACAGGAGAATGAAATTAATTAGGTCTTAATCTCAAATTATTTATGAAAGGAAGAGTGGAATGGAGCTTCTTTTATTGTAGGCATTTTCTGATTGTTAGATTCTGTTGCAAAACTTTCATTTGCTTTGGGTCACAAACACAGCAAGTGAAACCTTTCAAAACTAAAACAAATAGAAGTAAAACGTTGGGTTTGTAACATCAGCTAATAGTATTAGATAGAACAGTAAGCCCATAATTATATATCTTTCATGCAGTTTAACTTATGCCATTGCATAATTAAATTTAGACCAATGAGCCCTCAAAGTTATATTTTTACATAATAACAAACACAAAAATTATATATGTGCTCCCAGTAGCATTACAAGTTAAGTATATATTTGGCGACACTTTACAGTAAGTGGGTATTCATTACTAATTCTTCTGGTATTCATTGTAACAACATTAGTCATGAAGAACTAATGTGGATATAATATTTGAGCACTGGTTTATTTCTCTATAAATCGGCGGTGTAGAATACAGTGGTAATTCCCTTTCCCTGACATCACTGCAATGCTGTTGAAGACCACACCGCTGTCATTGGGGGGATATTCAAAATATGCTGCATTATTGTCATTGAGGGCAATGTGTCCAGCTGCCCTGGCTGGGCAGTCCTCAGGCAGCTGCACTGTGCATCCAGCCCATTATTTATTCGTGGAGAAGAGCACTGTCCTTTCCTCATCATTTCTTCCCCAAATCATGGCACGTGTCCATCTCTAGCCTATCTCCCTGCCTCCTTCTGCAGTGACACAATTTCAGAGAACAACCCAGTTACAAAACCAGACTTCTGTCCTGAATATGGTGGGTTTTTTTAAACTCCCTGGCCACAGTTATATATTACAATTCATTAAAATGATTGCTGAGGGACCTTTCTTTCAGACACCATTATCAGGTAATCATAGAATCATAGAATGGGTTGGGTTGGAAAAGACCTTAAAGACCATCTAGTTCCACCCCCCCACCATGGTCAGGGACACCTTCCACTAGACTAGGTTGCTCAATCTTCTGATTAGTCCAAGTTCAGTCTGGACACCATTCCCATGACCACCCTTTGGTCACAACCTTTATTAGCTTTCCCCACATCACCCCAGAAGGGGATACGAAGTGCTCACTTACTTTAGGGAACAAAAAGTTCTAACAAATCACAGAAATGTGAAATAAAAATGGAAGTCTCCTCATTCGTCAAGCACAATTTCAAGAGCTGCAAGAGCACATGAGATGGCATATTAACAGATGGCCCAAGAGAGAAGATGAAGCTCAAATGGTTTCAAAAGGGTCTTTGCCATTTTCTACCGGCAATTTCTCAAGCCAATTGCAGACCTGCAGTAATTCTACAACCGTGGAGCAGCCTACATGTAATAGGTGTTTGCATAAGCATCTTCCTTTAATTATATATTAACTAAAGTCTAGCCATTATAAGATACTGTAGGAGATAAAATTATTTAAAACATGAAGTCTAAAAGTACATCACTGTGACCAATTTCTAAAAAAAAAAAAAATCTCTGCAATTAGGGGTTCTTTTTCATTTTCCTATCTATGCAACACAAACCTCAAGCAGTTCATTGCACTTTTCCTATTTACTAATTTTATATAATTGTGTGTACCATGAGCACATTTGTGCAGTTTCTTTTTTTTTTCTTTTTTTTTTTTTTTAATCACTCTGCAGCTGGTAGGGAGATGACAAACCTCATTATCTTATTCTGTGGGTCATCTAAAATGGATATTAAGTAATTCTGCCTCCTACAGCTTTGGTACGGAGCCAAGGAGAACTAGGAAAAGTAAGATGCTTGACTTAAAAAAGAGGATGCTTTTTATTTTCAACATAGAAATGTGTTTTCACATGGCATGCTTCGTTCAACAGTTTTGTCATAGCTGAACAGACATTGCAAGAGAGAAAATCATAACCTCCCAAAACACCTCCAGGTAGTTCAGCTGGGAGATAAGTTTCACTTCCAGAGCCCAACACACTAGTATGCCATTATCAATAAGCAGACTAGCACCACTCAGGCTCGTCTCTCTGAATAAAGATTTTGGGCAAGGATTTTTGTGATTGTGATATCAGTAGATGCATATTTAAATCAAAGCTTAATAAATATTTTCATGCTTACATTGAGATTCTCTACCTACAGTATATTTGAAAGATTTTCAGTATCTTCTTTTATTCTAATCTGGTTTTATGCTCAGGTGTCCTTGCATTTTAGTTTGTGCCACTGCTTTCTAATCACCTTTTATTCAGAAGACTGCAGATTGGGAATGGTCTCAGCTGGGGGTGGGACTTCTCAACCCCCCATTGCCTGATGCTGACCTGTGGTCACGTCAGCGGAGGAGCACAGTGAGGGCATCTCACAGGCATCCAGCCGGCCGTAACCCAGCTCAGCAAGAAGCATACTGAGTAATAAACTACACAGGCTTAAGTCATGGTGCTTGATGAAATATGACCCTGTGGGACAACCCTGTGTACTGATCTACTCTGTCAGTGAACAAGTGGCCAGTCAATGCTCCTGGAAAGATAATTATACACCCATCAAAGCACACAGGCATTTTTGTCCCTGAAGTCAAAGGGGCAAACATCTCTACAGACGAGGCAAGCTGGGGTATTTTTAGCCACGGAGCTGTTACTGCGGTGGATGTATCAGGGAATGGTTTCCTTTGGAGAGAGCTGCCAGAAACTTTATCCCTGCTTTTCTGTGTTGTTTTCCTTGTAAATCAGCTCTCTCACAGAAAACATTACACTAACGTGACCAATCCCAGATACACAACAACAAAACTCCTAAAAAGTCTTACCCAGACAGTCTCCTCATCTATCTGACCAGCTGAGTAAACTTGGAGAAGTAACTAATGACTTGCATACACATACACAGGAAAATATTTGGGTTTAAAATAAATCCCCAGAATACTGTAACCCTCAGTGCTTTACATTGCAATGACTTTCAACCCTTAATGAGGTATTTCTGTCAGATGAAATTAATGATGCCAACAAGCAAACAAACACCATGTCTTGCACACCTAAAACACTGTGCATTCCCCATGTGGGCTCCATTTTGAATAATGCAAAACTTCAACCCTACTAAGAGGCTTTCTGCTTTGGAAGGAGAACGCCAAGTCAATGTGTTGGCAAGCCTATGTAGGCTCTGTGCCTTAACGCCCCAAAACCATCTCAACATGTCACCCCAACCAACGTTCATTATTAAATACTGTTCTGCGGGCATGTACAAATCAGCAGTGTGAAAAGAGATGACCCAAGGAGGGAGATGTGGAACAAATGGCAATGCCTATTACCAGAGATGTTAATCCTTGTATAGTTGTACCAGCAGGAAAATGTGTCCCTCCTGCAGACACAGGGATGGGCTGACAGCTGGAGAACCCGAACTCAAACAGCATCCAACAAGAAGGAAAATTCCAGTATTTGACGAGTGTGGGTGATCTCCAATTTAGGCTGGGGAGTTTTCTGTGTCGAGTACTATCCGATGGCAAATGTACTCTTTACTTTGAAATGCCTGCAAGTCCAAACTGAAATTACGCCAATTTTTTTCCTAACTTTAAACTTCATTAAGTTGATGCCTTCTTGTATAGGGCTAAGCCTGTGAGGCTCATGTTTTTCTGAAGTAACATTTTCCTGTACAGTCTATTTTCTATTACAATGACTGGATTGTAGAGCTGAAATGAATGTCAGAATTGTTTGCTGGATACATTACCAGATACCTTCTTTTCTGAGGCCCAGAAAGAGAAATTAGGTTTGCAACAGAGATAATTTTTGGTTTTCTGAAGCAAAGGTTTCATATTATATAACATTCCCAGACAGTGATTTGCATTACGTACTTTGCTCACTAGGTATATTCCCAAGCTTATTTATACAAGAGAATTTCCACCTCAAATTGCCACATATTTGTCCTGCAGATTTTGAAAATTGCATTTAGAGAAAAAAAAAAAAAACAACATTTGGAAATAACCCTTCTACAAAGCCAAAAGATTTTGTCAATAGTGCACTTCTTTAAGTCTGTGAGAAGGTGCAGTTACTCATGAGCCAGGGGAGGTAAGGATGCAGCAGGCCAGTGCGGTACCCTGTCTCCAAGAATGGTCAGCAGAAACAAGAGGAAACCAGGTCAGTTAATAAATGTCCTGCCCTGGTCAGCACGCCAATGGGGGTGCCAAGGGGCAGGAACCAGGCTGAGCCATGTCACACCAACCCTGTGCTGTTCATCCCAGTTGCTCACGTGGTTCTTTTCCTCACGGGGACCTGGACGCTGTGATTTCTAAGGAGGATCAGCTCCTCCGTTTGATATTCTCAGCCAGACAGTGAGAAGCATGTCAAATATGCATATATATTTACATGCATTTACATATGCATATAAAATTGTATGGGCGTGGAGCAGGGATATATTATGGCAGTTAGATTAAGCCATCTCCCTTTAGTTCCTGGGCATCCTGCAGGACAAATGTCTGATTTCAATGTAAAATACTCTTTCACTCCCAACGAGGAAGGCTCTGGCTGTTCTGCTTTGCCAGAGAAGAAGTGGGAAAAGTTTTGGGGCTCTCTTCTCCTGGTGGCACTACATATCAGTCCCATACCAAGGGACATCCCTGACCCAGGCTGAGAGTGTCTTGCTGAGTGTTCCTCTGCAATCCATCCAGATCCCCACGGATATCAAATACCAAATGTCTTGTCTCCATACCAAAATATCTTGCTGTGGCTCTAGGGTAAGACTACAAGCAGGCTTAAATGTATACAGTAAAGCAGGCTTAAATATATATAGTATTTCTCTATGGATGTGTGCAGGAAATAATTCTCCTGAAGGGTGCAAACTTGATGAACCAAAGCTGCATTTCTCTGAAGTCAAGAAACTAGATACTAAGGAACCAAGGGGGAAAAATGCTAGGTTCCTACTGAAATCAAACGGGATTTTGGCACTGACTTCTATAGCAAATATCTCTAGTTGTTGTAGTGAGCTATAACTGGAAGAAAGCTTGAAAGTCTAGGAGACCATGTGTGTGGGTGTGTTTACAGCTATAATTTATCACTCTGTGGTGGAGACCCAGAAGTCCACCAGAGAGATAAAGGCCCTCCTGTTAGAGGTAGGCCACATGTTTTTCCTGGAGAGCAGCAAGAGGGATCAATGAACCCACAGGAGAGCAGATCTACCACGCAGCTGAGCTGTGAAGCTTGGAGGATGCTCCTTCTTGCAGACCCTTTTACAAGTTCTACTTGGAGCTATGTGTGGTCAAGCCCTGACTTCAGTTCCCAGTACAGCATTACTTGCTTGGTTAAAAAGACTTTTTTTGGGGAAGAACCCTGGCAGTTTCTTCCTCATAGCCAGCATTACCTTACCTTACATGCCCTCTCAAAATGTATTGAACTAATTGACAAGTTTTTAAAAATACCGATCTGGAATGTAATATATTTGTTCAATAAATCTCTATCTTCTCTGTGAGCAAAAATTAACATCATTAATCCTACTTTACAAACTGGGAAGCTGAAATACAAAGAGGCAAAGTAATCTAACAGAGACAGTCAGAGCACAGAACATAGGTTCCTTGTGTCCAGCACAGGTCATGCAGCTGGAGGCTATCTCAGTGGCCAAAGCCCAGCTCACAAACATCCCTCTTCCAAAAAACCTGACCTTACATCTCAGGCTAGATTAGAAAAATAAAGCATAGATATCAAAGGCCAAATTCCAGCCTCATTCAAACACACTCAATTGAGTGTTCATGCAACAGAGGTTAACACTTGCAATGATTTTTATGAGCAATATTTTTTACCATAGGATTTATGGCATACAAAGGCATGACTTCTCAAGCAGTTTCAATAACTGTGTTATATTTAACAGTACCAAATAAAAACATAGCAGTTGGATTAATATTATATTCATATTTTATTCCATAAATAAACTCCATTGGTTTGTAAGCTGGTTGTTTTTACTTCCAAAATGTACAAATAAAGATTTAAATATTTTTGGAGGAAACATTACAGATGGTTTTAGTTCTGCAGTTTTGATGCAAACATACTTCTTGGCACCACTTCTTAATATGCCATTTCTATAAATACTTAATGCTCACAGAAGTGGAGTAAAGTATATATTACAGTGAAAAACATGAAAAACACTGTTATAATCAAATTTTTAAATATTGCTCTTTAACAGGTAAGCTTGCTATGTAGATTCACTATATAAACAGGAATAGAGTTCTTCAGAGAGCTAAAATATTGGTCCCTTTTGGTATGTTAAATATTAATGTGAAACTGCTGCTGCTATGATTATGTGGTAATGCTATTTCAGCTAGTTTCTAAACATAAAAAATAATGATATTCATTTTTCTTTACTTCAAGGATTTAACTCACAGGAAATCAATTAATAGAATACTTCAGAGAAATAAGTTTTCCAGGTCTTATAAAGCCAGCTCTATTGCTACAGAAATGTATACTTTTTAAAAGATTAAGATAAATGATACCACTGTAATTCAGTATTTGCATTAAAAATTCTTAAAATTATTTCCTCTGGGTCAACTGACCAAATGTGATGCTCTGAAATAGCTGTGTTCCCTTTTAGACTGTTTTTGATTACTTGAAAGTTGCCTTAAAATTTCAATTGAAATATAAATTATCTTTCTTTATATAAAGAGCCAAAGATAAGAAAAATAATTCCAGGTAATTGAGATAACAGTAAATTTTATGGCTTATCTAGCAGTCAAAGGCATTCAAGATTCAAGCAGGATGATGGAGAAGAGAATCCTTCGTCACTCTGTGTTTCTTTGAAGGAGCTGGTCCAGTAATTGCTAGGAAAAAAAAATGCAAAACACCGTTAAGATACCATTAAAATACATGAGGTGGCTATAACTGTAGAAATCTTCAGTGATACTGTAGGTGAGATGGTATTAGCATTCTCAGACCTCAAATCTACTGGCTACATTGCTCAAAAAAAAAAAAAAAAAGGCACTGAAAGCTTTTCCACCTTGGGCAGGAAGGGTGTAATTACGTGGAGGAATAGTGCACTTAAACAAGGAAAAAATGGTACTTGTGTGCAGCGTGGAGCAGGATTACCTGGGAATGCCTCAGATCTGCACCTGGATTAACTGCGCTAATGCAGCTTTCTACCACAACTAAATAATTACTCATTTTTTAAAAAAAAAGTATTGGGTGCTTATTCCAACACAAGGTTCAGCTGTTAATGCAAGTTTAAAGAAGTGCCTAACCCCAAAGACAAGATTTAAAAAACATCCTTTGCTCTCAGGGTTTGCACATGGTTAGCACAGGCTTTCCAGGCAGGTGCTGCCTCTACGGACTCCTTTCACAGGTAAAGAAGGGTTACAAAACTATACTTGGCATTCAGAGTAGATCCTTACCTTTTTAAAGATCTCAACACGCAGTCTGTTACTCTGGATGATGATCCGTTTCTGTTTTTCTTCTTGTTTCTTTTTTACTTCAGGTAAGTTGTCATAAATCCTGGAATGAATTTAGAAAGTTAACTTCACACGTCACCCTTGGGACTTGTAAATAATTTGTTTTTCCTATAGGAAATATTTACCTTCAATGCAATACTTGTCATTAATGGGCATCTCTAAGTACTTGAATTAGATTTATGGCACGGGAATTATAAATTATTAACAATAATTTTTTTATATAAAATCTGACTTGCTGAAAAACACTTCTAATTTTGGACTAAAAAGTAAAGAAAGAGACAGGATCAGGTTATCTCAATGCAGCAGCATAATTCTGGAGTAGCTTCTAATGAGCTCAGTGGAGTTGGTTTTGATTTATAGCAACATAATTCAAACCAGAATCTGGCCTGTACACTTTTTTATATTTATGTCACAAAATTAATACCAAGCAATTATTTTCAAGTATTTTTCTAAAATATAAGAAAACCATCTTTGTAAGACTGTAGACTGTTACCATTTTTTCACTGTCATTAGGAACTCTTTACTAACAAAAACATAATCTGTCCATTTTAAAAATAACATGAGTTGCCCTCAGAAAGGTGACTTCTGGTCTGATCTTTTTCCATTGAAATCCATGATAAAATTCCCAGGGGTTTGAAAAGAAAGTCAGACCTTCCTTCGCAGTAGTCCTGTTCTTTGCATGTATAAAATGGCTGTTAGTTCTGATTTTTCCTCCTACTATTTTGCAATACTGAGTTCTTGAAGTAGCCTGTTTTGGCTTGCACTCAGCCAGGAGATTGTATTTTGGAGAAGAGAAATGGGTCACATTTTGAGCAATCTTAAAAATGGGGTGAATTCTGCATGGTAGCCATTTGCAGCTTTCCTTGCTATAAACGATGGCATGAAGTGCAATGCAGTTAAAGGTCAGACACCACGTTTCTAAGAGTTTGCTGTAATTCCCACACTACATGCCATAATCAGGATGAAAAAAAAACCAGAATGACTGTACTGCTCACATTTTTGAAGGTCCAGCATGAGGTACCTCTTAGGGACTTAGTTTTCACACCATGGGTACCCCATGCCATCTGAAGCTGCTAGAAAAAGAATGCTGAAAGGGCAGGGCTGACCCAAACCATAGAATAGTTTGGGTTGGAAGGGACCTTTAAAGGTCATCTAGTCCAACCCCCCTGCCGTGGGCAGGGACATCTTCAACTAGATCAGGTTGCTCAGAGCCCCGTCCAGCCTGACCTTGAATGTTTCCAGGGATGGGGCATCCACCATTTCTCTGGGCAGCCTGTTCCAGTGTTTCACCACCTTCATCGTAAAAAATTTCTTCCTTATATCTAGTCTAAATCTACCCTCTTTTAGTTTAAAGCCATTCCCCCTTGTCCTGTCGCTACAGGCCCTGCTAAAACTGATACAGTGGAAGAAAAACATGAGCATTACACAAAAGCATGGCAAGCAGCGTGACAGAACCACTCTCCAGCGTATGAAGATGACGTGGAAATATGCTGCCTTAGATGTGAGATGGCAGTGATTTGCAGTGAACTCTGAAACAGTTTGTACCTTTTAGATCTCATATGCATCTCCTTCTCTGGAATGAATCTTTCCTTTGGTTTGAAGAGGTTATCTAGCAGAGGGAAAATAAAGTTAATATTGGAGGAATCTGCATTTACTGAAATTTTAAATGTGACATTCCATGTAGTCATGATGTGATATTTCAGATTAAAGTTTTGATGGCTTAAAGCCAGATCCAAATCTCCACAGGTCAATGGAAAGGCATTTAACAACTTCATCTGGACCTGAATTCATTCCTGAAGCTGCCCTACAGAAAGGGAAGGATGGATAAGACCCATAGCAACCACCTTCATTGCAGAGTTCATTTATTTTAAATGCATATGACTTTTGTCATTGTCACATGCAGCTGTGTACGCCCTTTATTCAGATCAAGAACCAGTGATGATTTCTGCTATATCAAGTGATCTATTTTCCTCACATGCTCATGCAGGCAATCACACCTCTGCACACTGGCCGCATCCTCAGCCGATGTATGTTGGGAACCTGGCCTGGTACGATCATTTCTAATTCAATTTACACCTGTTTTGCAGGGCTGTGAATAATTATGCCGAGCGTTAGGAGGAGGAAAATTATATTACTCTCATGATCAAATATAAAAATATCTGTGATAATTCCAATCAGCATTTCCCCGGATACGGGAAAATAATTACTGATCTTAGCAGTCAGTGAGTCTCAGGAATAGGTGATTTTAACACCTTCCTTGCAAAAATGGTTTCTGAATGGGAAGAGATGGTGTTCGTACAAGGTGGGAAGCCAGTAAATCTGTAATCAGAACTGATTCTTGATGAAGGAGACTGTGTCTAACCACGTTTATCAGGGAGAGGAGGAAGGAGAGGACTGCTGTCTGCACAGCTACGTTATTTAGATTTACACCAAGACAACAAAAGAAAAGTGGGGAGACAGGGGCAGGGTCTCCCCTCCGTATGGCAGGACACATCCAGAGGAGGGGAAGGAACATCCCTGCGGTGCACAAGCTGCCGCCCTGATGCACACAGGCAATGTGGATAGTTGTAACTTGAGCTTCTCAGTTCAGGTGTATGAAAGAAATGGTTTTACGTTCTGGTCTCTGAATACAAGGAAGACCAGAGTGTTGCCTACACCCGGGCGGTTTCCCTGGGGCACTGAGGACAGGGGTATGATGCCCTGTGTAGTCACAGTAATGTGAACATCAAAGGTATTTGCCAGTATATTTGCAGAACATATGTATAAGATAAATATATGTGCAAACTTTTAAGATCTTCCATTTTCGAAGGAAGTTTAGAAAACATAATATATATCACAGCAGGCACCACGTTGGCCTCTTTCTGCCATCTCACTGAAGAGACAAAATACAGTAATCAAGGCAGGGAAGTAAATACAGAGAATAATTTGTTCCAGAACTGCCCAGTGCAGACGCTGGCCCTGAGCAGACCCAGTGACCACTACCCAAAAAAGACCCCTTCCCCACCAGGTTTGCTCCCCCGCTGTTTAAGACACCAAATGGTTCAGGGATATTTATGGGAGATGTCTTAGCAACCTAACAGCTCCGAGCAGTTTACAGGGCTACACCTAGAGGCAAAGTTGTACTCAGATCACTGTGTTACTCAGGAAAACATGACATGTCCTTTAAGATCACTGTTGTATCTCAATGTAAAAATAAAAGGGAGCTTTGCAGCAGTTCCTATTCTGAACTGGTACAGTTTTCAAAACACAAATTGAGAAAGGAGGGGAGGCTGTGAAGCCTCCTCTGCCTGAGGACTAACTTTTCTCCACTCAGCAGTTGTCTACACTTAATCGTGCTTATTAAATCTTCAGTACACACAAGCAACATGCTCAATTTGCTAGGAAAATATAATTTGCCTTTTATTTATTAATGTTTTTATGTTCATTTACATGTTCATTAACCTAAAAGGAATAAACACTTGGATACTATTGCTGTCCAAATAACCCTGAAACTTAAGGGAGCAGATTGCCTGTGATCCAGATGGTTCTGGCAAAAGATTAGGGTCCAGGGTCATTGATTTTCTGGGACCAGTGTGGATCCCAGCACACTTCAGAGCAGCTTCAGCATAGTCCCTTGCTGCTCAAGGTTGCACACCTCATTCTGACAGCTCAGGATTGCAGGATGCATCCCTTCCCACGAGGCATGTCCTCTAACCCAGAGAATGGCACGGGATCAGTCTGAAATCATCTAAAGCCATCACTAGGGGTTCTCTGCAGCACTAAAACAAAAATAGGAGGCACTTCATGCTGCACAGCAAATTCAGGCATCTTTTTTGTCTGTGTGGTAATATGGTCCTCAGTATGAGATCCCTGATGTCACAACCAGTTCCTTGCATGTTCCCCTGTCCTTGGGCACAGAAGAGCATCTGAGGGCACTGGAAGTAACACCCCAGCAGAAACCTGCACTACCTGCACCAAGCCCTCACACAGTAAGTCAAGGCGGACCTCTCCCAAGATGTGATACTATCAGACAGCATGACTAACCAGCACAGAGCCTGGGCTTTATATCATTTCCTATGCACTGCGAGTGACAGCCACTCAAACTTACGAACTTTTATTCCAGGAATTCTCAGGTGTAGGATTTCTGGAACAAAACTAATTGTTTTAGGGATCACCTCCTTTTTTCCTAAATAAAAGCTGTTAATGACACATTAACATTTCCAGACCTCTGTGCGTAGCCACCAGAACATGTGAGGGATGAAAAACCCAGGCGGGAATTTGCAGGCCTGTGACCTATCTTGTAAACAGTGTGACAAGCTAATCTGTATTTTTTCTACAAGTCACTAAGACAGGCTGGCCTCTGTGTTTGAGTGCTGAGAAGCACCACAGAGGCCAAGAGCTATGCAGGTGCTGGAGCTGTTCCTCCAGAATAATCCTCTCCTGATGGCACGGAAATGGTCTTGAAGGGCATCACACCCATCACTGCCTGCGATTCTGCCTGGAACTAGGTATGTGGCTGTGCGGGTGGCTTTGAAGGGGATTAAAAAGAGACTCTCAGGAAAATCCTCCAAGAAAAAAATAAATCTACCTTGGTTATAAAAATAACCTTTGTGAAGCAGCTAACAAAAGGTTAATACTTAGGGGTAAACATTCATGTAGTATCTCTCGGCTCACTCTCAGGTCACTATGTATAAGAAAAAAGGTCACATGCAAGCATCAAGCAGAAATAAGGCTAATCCTTGATGGATTTTAGGATTAGAATTCAAAAATTAAATGAAAAATAAATAAAAATTGGTGTAAAGGAGAAAATAAAAATCATACGTGCATTAAATATTTGTTAATATTCAATACCGAGAAGAAAGCGTATTTCAAAGTGGAAGAGCAGCACACATTCAGAGCTATAATAACCTGCCAAACACATCATGAAGACCTGAATCAACATTCTTTCCTGCCAAGCCAGGATCAAAGTGGGGCATAAAGTGGACAATTCCCCAGGCTGATAGTCTCCTAAATTGCATTTTATCAAAGAAGTTCTTTATCAAATTTCATAGCCTTGTATTACTTTTGGAGAAAACTATTCTGAAGGATAGAAAAGAAGGAATTTCAAAGCAGACATTCAGCATTTCCAGTGATGCACCACAGTTAAAAAAAGTATAGACAGATAGGCATGAAACACTTCATTGGTGTTTTATTCAAGCCTTGTGAAACTACTGAGCTTCTGGTATTTACACCAACACTGTGTGCAACAGTGGTCTGACATCTCCATAGTGGGAGAAAGAAGCCACTTCAGCAAGATGTAAATGAAGGTAAATGGGTCATCACTGCAATATACTTTAACTAATGCTAAACTGCACTTCAGACAAGATGAGTAACTTTCCTGCTTGGGAAGTTAGTAAATGTTTAGACAGAGAACAGATAAAATGATTGTCTTGGAACTGTCCCCTGACTTCCTATTTACCACTAAATCACTGAAACACTTAAAAAAGAAAAAGAGTGGCAAAATTTATCAAAGGCTAAACTCTGCCCGTCAGAATACACATACATTTTCTCCCAACATGAATGCAAATTCTCAAAGTTTGTTAGGAGCTAAAATGTGCCTTTGAGGATGTGTTGCCAGTCCCTGAAAAGCAAAGCACTGATAGTGGTGGTTCTCTAATTAAGTTGCTTTTTTACTGAACTGAAAAAATAATTCACCAAAAGCCCATTCGCCCAGAGAAGTCCTAAGATAGAAAAGATTTTTTTTAGACACTGCTTTTTTAAATCAACACTCCCCTAAAAAGTAAATTAGCCTTGAATCTGAGATAAATGTCAAGGTGGCATTCAGCTTAGCATGCCCATAGCACTTGACTGGGAATTCATCCAGAGAATATAAACTACTGCCTACACCCAGGGGTGCTGCTCAGACTTTTGCACGTTGTGTGTCAATGACTTCATGCAATGACTTACTTCAGCTGCAGTCAACAGATGAGGTTTTGGTATTATTTATAAAAAATGCAATAACCCATTAGTTAAATGTTTGATGGTAAGACTGCCTGGACTTTCTGCTCATCTCCGAGAAATGCTGAAGCTCAAAAGTGGTCCTTCACCCAAGAGGACCCACAGGAAGGTGGTTCATGGGCTTTCCGGCTGTTCAGGTCTGTCCTACACTGTGGCTATTGAGACTTGTAATCCTCCTTAATATTTCAGCCTTAACAATGGAAAACATCACTATTATCTCTAAAAAAGCTGTAAAGTTTACAGGTTTATGAAAACATTTTCATACTAAATTAATTTTGGGCATGATGCAGAAGATTTCAGTCCCCTCTGTCCAAATGATACCTGAACATTCATGGATTTCATCCAGAAAAAAAATTAATTAGCATCTCACCTGGCCTTCCTAAATCATTCTTGTTTGATTAGACCATGTAGTCTTGAAAAGCATAAAATTTCTTTCAAAAACTAGCAAATAATGAAGAAGATATGACAGATCTTGGTAAGTTCATCAAAAGATTAATTTCATCTTTGGTAATATTTGCACCAGCTTCTTAATCCCGACTTCTTTAGTTTAAATTTCTAATCATGGGTAAAATCAGACCTTTTGTTCCTGGATTAAAAAGTCCATCATCAAAAATTCAGTTTTCTGTTTGGCTACTTCAAGACTCCAATGAAATTGTTCCCCAGCAAATTGACTGAACTTCATGAGTCACCCATTATAAGGTACATTGTTTCAACGCTGTCATCATCCACCCAGAAAACTCTTCATATTTGAAGACTTTCCAATTTATTGCCACCTTCCTTCCACAGAGGCTGGCTATCTCCCCCCTTCGCAAGGATGAGGGCACGGAGGGGACATGCTGGTCACCCCATTCACTGCATCACCTCCTCCCCTGTCATCACAGTGAGTCCGAGCATTGAGCTCCCGACGGACCATGTCACCCACTGCCAGTGACCTGCAATGTGCTGCCGTGTTTAGCTGATTCATAGGCCCTGCTCTAATCAATATGATGAATACTAATATCATAAAAATAGGTAATTCCTCTTCCTAATTCAATTACCTGACTGCAGCTTAGTCTTTATTCAGAGCTGTCAGCCTTAACCAAGAGGCCAGGTGCCAACAGTATCAGTGGCACTGCTGCTAGCTATGAGTTTCGATGGGAAAAAGGAACCCGAGAAATGGCACAACTAAAGTCACACATGAACAGAGATGGGCTGGTGGCTGCAAACAACTCATCAGCCACCAATGGCGTCTGAAGACCACGAGGATGCATGTTAGCAGCTGCAGGATTTGCCGGCTGCATACTTATGGCAAATTCTCTGATTGCTGTCTTCTCCTCTCTCTACAGTCCAAATCAAAACCTCCCTGGCACAGAGCTTCTCAAGAAACCAACCCCTTGAAAACATAAATAAACAAACAGCAATCCTCACCCTCCAGGCTTTTGCAGTTACAATAAAGCTTTTTGGAATGGTTTAGAAGCATGACTGAGGAGGTATAAACTTGTTTCCAAAATATTACTAAAGATACAGGATTTGGATATAAATCCAGAGAAACACAGCAGGCACCACGGTAGGGGTTGAATGGTAACGTTCAACTTGTATTGCCATTTCCAATGAACCACTCCCTCTCAAAGGAAAGGGAAATGGAAGGTATGAAAAAAACATATGTGCCTGAGAAATTTTTTTAAACCTCTGAAAGTGCTTGTGTACACTAAGATCACAAGGCTGTTCATTATGCAGATTTAAAGGCCTATAAACAGCTGGTAGTCCTGTCACTGAAGTAATTACATTACGGTTTTTGAGATTTAAATCCAGTTATTTGAACATTGTTTCTATTCAGTTCGTCACAGTGGGATCTCTAATTTGTTCGACATAGTCAACAGCAGAGTAGTCTATCTTGGACTAATTAGCACTCTCAAAATTTAGCAGTACACATTACACAGCACAAAGGCTAGAGTGAGACTTGCAGGTTCTCTGCCTTCAAAGTGCTCTTGTGACGATAAAATCTTCTGCAGGATAAACATTTTCATTTTTCTAAGATTACTTTCAGCATTTCATAAAATCCTGCTCGAGAATTACAATTAAAAATAGTAAACAACTTGGTTTTTTTGAGAATAAGGAGGTAAATGGAAACTGCACAGATGTTGGTATTTATGTGGAAATGATGTTGAATGCCAATTATTTCTTTGTCCTACAAGAAATTAAAGTTGTAACAACACTGTCAAAACATTGGAAAACTGTGCTAGCTAATAATTTCATATTATCAGTAAAGACACTTTAGTCTGGTAGAATAATCTCAGGTAGAGAGAAATCTCTGAAGGACATTGCTCTTTTTTCTGGATGAAAATTATTTTATTGAAATAAAAGCTGCAAGTCCAGAGTGAAGTGCATGTAACAAGCTTATTTCAGAGAGATATAATTGCAGCAAACTTGTCAAGTGCAGAGGGAAACACCTTGGGCTGCAGTTTAACCCCCATTTATGTCTGCATGAAAGCAGACTGCCACCCAAGAGGGGAGTCCCACCTCTCTCCCTCCTGTGCCATCTTCCCGTGCGGGCATGGATGTGTACATGGGCAACTGGGTCAGGGAATGTCCTCTGGTGGTGGAAAACTAATCAGATAACTAATGTTATTGCCAGTGCTTGCAGCAAGTATGCTGCAGAGACCTGCTCTGTGAGCACCTCGGGCTTACACAGAGACACTCTGCTCCTGCCCAGCCACAAATGCACTTATAATCCATCCTTGGGGTCACTGTGTCGGGGTCAGTGGAAATTAAACTCATCAGCCAACCTGCTCTTACAAAAAAGACCACGGGAAAATGTATGAGGGTGTGCTGGCAATGAGTCCTATGAACCTCAGAGCCATAAAGACCTCTACCTCCACAAATCCCAAAGACATCAGGAAAGAGAAAAAATGAGACAGGAGGAAACTATCAGACTGAAAAAAACAACCACAAGGTCACACCCTGAAGCCTAGAGGTGCCATCAATACAATGCTGTATACTTAAGCAAGTTTCCAGGTCATCACTGTACCCTCCTGGGTTCTTAATTTCAAATGTTGTTTCAATGTGTGTTGCTGTGAAAGAGCAGCCAGCTTCCCGAGACCAAGAAACCTGCGGGCGGGCTGCATTTGGCAGACATTTTTTAAGACTAGCAGGGAGAACAGGAGAACCAGTAGTACTAGTACCAAATAAAATACCAATGGCTATGGGAATGTGGCAAAGCAACTGCCCTGCATGCACAGAAGTGTTTGCTGCCCAGTTCCCTTGACTTCTAATGATGGCTGAGGTTTAGTATCTGTTTTGGCCTTTATAAGTGACTGCAACAGACATAGGCTTCCAGATGACTACAGGAATGTACATGGCACCATAGGGAGGATAGAGGGCAGGTCTGTGCCCTCTGCTGCTCTCCAGTGCAACCCAGGCAACAGGACCATACCCTGGAAAGCAATGGTTTTGATAACACAACATTGAGCCTCAGCCACCAGCCCCTGTCCCCAGCTTTGGTGTCACAGTCAGCTGCTCCTGGACCATGACCGACTCACAACCAGGTATAGCCAGAGATGGAGGTGGCATTCAGGACTTTCTATGTTTGTACCTACAGACAAACCTTAGGATATTTTTCCTTTTTCGGGCACTTTGTGCCCTGCATAAATCCCAAGCTCTCTACCACTTGAAAAGCTGGGTTTGAAATACACAGTCAGGGATGAACCCAACACATTTCCTTTGCTCAGCCAGCTTTGGCTGGCAGGCAGCTTTTGGTGTCATCTGTGCACGGGTGTGGTACATGAGCAGCCTGGGAGCCTTCTTTGGGAAGGGTACGGTCTTATTACACCCATAAAAATGAGACGCTGCTGCCAAGGGAGGAGGTGCTGCTCTCCTCCCTCACCATCTCCCTCCCTCTCACCTCCCCTGTGCCAGCTCATCCGATCACAACACTGTTTGATGAGCTGGATGAGTCGTTTGATCTGATAAAAACTCAAAGAGGGAATCCTAATTTAACAAAAAAAAAAAAAAAAAAAAGGAGTTCCTACTAGGTCCAACTGAAATATGGGGGCATGGATGGGCCATGCACAGCGACAGAGCAGGCAGTGATGCTGCTGCTTGTGCCCACAGCCTCCCTTGCACCAGGTTATAATGTGAAATGGCATCCTCAGATCACTGGGATTTTGATGTCCACTTCCCATCTCAGTAAATGAAACTGTGCTTGCATCCCTTACCTGGACTGCAGCTGCATTTTCATTTCATTTTACTTTTGTTTTCTAAAACATGAGACGAAGTCCTTCCTTGCTTTAAAAGCACATTTTACATGCTAAAATGGCTTTTCCAGAGATTACAGAATAATGATGACAAGAAATGATAACTTCTCTTCCTTTCAGCTGTGGGGGCAGGCAGAAGGGAAGGAGAAGGCTGTGACCCTGGTGTCATCAGCAGAGACATCAGAAAGATACAGGCAGCCAGTGCCCTTGGTGAGCATGAGGGGAAAGCCCTTGTCTCTTCTGCAAGAGGGGTTGCAACTAGAAAAGTTTGGGAGCATCTGCAGGAAACAAAGATCCCCCACTCTGGGACTCATTAATGATACTAATCCTTCTACACAATAGCATCCACCAGGAGAAGTCCTAAAATACCAATTGTCAGGACTCAGAGCAAATTAAATATGCTCAGTACACTCCTACACAGCCCTCTGAACTGCAGCCTACACACTTGTGCTTTACCAGGAATCTAGGATTTCCGATATTAATTACAGTTATGCTTAAATAACAGACATGTGACACTTCTGTCATTATAAAAATATTAAGATCTCACAAACAGAAAATTACGTGTGGCTACATGAAGGCAGATGAGTTACAGAAATTAAAGATTCTCTCTAGACAAATTTATTTTTAATGACCAACCACTAAAAGAGGGAAATAGTAATTTACTTGAATAATTAATGAATATATTTCAATATTATGCTTTTATTACTCATTAATCAAGCATAAAAATTAATCTTTAATTATAGTTTAAGGAGTAATAGGTTTAACCTTTCCTTTTTTTGTTTCGTAAAGTATTTGCAGAGTGGTTTGGGAGACTTTCAAAGATGACCAAACAAAGGGGGAGATATTTGCCACTTCTTCTAAGATATATGGCAAACTCCTGGCCTGTGCCACTGCCTGCTGGGAGGGCTTGCTCGTGCTGCCGCAGAGCCCCCAGCACTGTGGGGCAGCGCAGCCCTAAGAGATCTGAACCCAAGTAAATTAACTGGGATAATTGAAGCGGTGAATGAATTTTATCGACTCTTTAAAATTTAATTCATGTTTTGTGCTTTGTTTATTTATGCTTATTTAGCTCTTACTATAAAAACCCCTTACGTATCTGATGTAAGCTAGACTCTGTCATACCACAACAAACGGCACAGATGTAGAGGTAGAAGTTGGTACTCCCCAATGCAAAGCATGGCAAGAGCCCCAAGATGGGACTGTGCCCAGCCTTCCTGCACCCAATCTCATTCCCCAGGGAGCAAAAAACTTATATGTGTTTCCCAGTGTTGAGGACATAAAAGATTTTCTTTCCTGCTTCCTCCAGGTGACCCATCTGGTTGTTTAATGTTTTCAATTAATTTACGTTTCAGTAGAATAATGTGGCTTCAAACAGCCACAGATTTAAAACCAAAATGTAAAGAGGAATGCCAATCAATCAAATCAATCTTTTTCTTTAGTCAACTGAATTAAGTAACAACCAGATGGCAATTGAAAAAAAAAAAAAGAAAAGAAAAACAAAAGTAATTTGTTCAACATCTTGCGCCTAAATAATATTTACAGAGGTGCTATTGGGAGGGAGCTGCGAGGGAGCTTCTCAGAGACAACTGTTTTACTCGCTGTATGTTGAGTCTGTTTACCACTAGGGTAATAGAACAACCTAATCAACTTGAATTAGGAAATCACAGAGTTTACATGCATTGAGTTAGCAGCCTTGCATACAGCTACTGGGCAGACAAGCGTTCTTTCACAGCTAACTCACTGCTGAGGGTTTCATGAGTCAAGTGACAAGTCCACACCTGAAGCTGCTGAGACCAGATTGGGACTCCTACTCCCAAATCCCACCTGTCCCCCTACCTGTCACTTCTCTCCCCAAACTGGTCTTTCTGTGAGCTGAGAGAGGTATGAAATGCCATTTGTTGCTATCACCTGTACAACTAGCAGCAACTTGCATCATGCTGAAGAACACGACTGCATGTGACTGACAAAAAGTCCCCAAGGAAGTCTCATTCTGCTGCCACAGACCACAGAAAACACCTCATCCCCACTAACCCACCTCTGTGCTTCAGAGACTTTCTGCTTTGAGCACTGGGACAGATGCTGGAGCGCTGGTGGGGTGAAACAGGAGCAGCGGATCTCATGGTTTTTTCACAAAGTTAATATGGAAATACTGTACATATGGTAAGATTTCAAAGACGGCTACAGACCTGTTGCTGGTCACAATTCAACTTACCACTGAGTGGGTGAGGAATGGTGTATTGCTTTTTTTTGCTTGAAGTGGATGTTGAGGAAAGCTTGCGAACGAGCGCTCCTTGGTTGCTTGCAAGAGCATCGCTCTGCTGGGCTTTCCTCAGCTGGACCATATGTTCAAGTCTCTTCAGCCTTTCTTGTGAACGAGAAATGAACTGAGGCTTATGGATTTCTAGTGCTTCCTAAATGAAACACAGAAACCACTTCATTTAAAAAAAAAAAAGGGGGAAGAAAAAAATGTGATATGCATCTAACTGGGTTCAGTAAGAGATTATCAATGAAAATGATTGCTTGTCTGTATGAAAGTTAGCAAACTGCCTTCCTGTCTGTCTTTACTTCCTTTTACTGTTAGAAAGCTGCCTTGGTGTGAAATTCCCAGATCAGGAAAAGGAGAATATTTCTGAAAAAAACCCCAACTTTAAGAAAACACATCCAAAAGATTTTGAATTACATATTTTTATAAGTTATTCAAATTCAAGTTCTTAATGTTTTGCTTATTTCCTTGTCTCACCCCATCGCTGAAGCAGCTTGTCACTGACAGTTCACAAACTTTCCTGTTTATTTAGATTGTCATGCAGATCTATTCATGCATGATCCCAAAAGAAAACGCTTTCCAGTCAAAGGCTGCTTCAACATTTAGGAATGTCTTAGGACAGAAGACAGGAGCAGAGATTGGTCTGCAACACGCGCCAGAGGAGAAGGCAGGAAAGCACGTCTGCTGCTGGGGCTTGGTATCAACCTGGGGTCATGTCCCTACCTACAGCTGCCGGTCGTGGTACTGGATGTCATGCACATTTGGGAAGTTGACAGCTTTGAGGTACAATTTCAAAAGTGTTTTTGGGAAATTTGTAAATCCCCAAACTTTTACCATGTTCCTCGACAGGAATGGCAGGTGGGGCTTAGAATAGGGAGCTTTTACAACCAGACAGCCAAGCAAGTCTTGGCAGCTTATGCAAGCTACCAGAGCTTCACTAGAAAGGAGAAAAATCAAGGAAATGCGAACTTCTGCCCTCAGCCACCTCCCAGGAAGCAAACCCTATCGATGAAAAAAAAAGAAAAAAAAAAGGGAAAAAAAACAGAAAAAAGAAAAAATAATAAAATAATAACAACAACAAAAAATCAATCCCTGTATTAACAACAACAAATTGATATTTTACCCGCAGCGTCTGTGGAGCTGGTGGAGTTTTCTCAGGCTCAGAGACGGTTTCTGGCCGGGTGAGCGTGTCGTTTTTCTCACAAGTAACATCTGGCAAGCGAGCTGTGGATAGTGTTACCCTGCTGGCTTGCTCCCACTTGTCCTCCTCCTTACACTCCTTTATTTTGTCACTTGAACCACAGAATTCATAATCACCTTCGAGAGATTTAAAAGTTCATTAAGAGTGCATGGTTAATTTTTTATTGGGTTCTCCACCTCATTAGACATAGAGGGCAATTTCTGAAATAAGAATGCCAAGGTATTATTAATAGGCCTCATTAAGCAGAATAGATCAAATCTAATCATAGGTGCTACTCACTACCCTGTGACACCCAGAGTATCTTTCATATTAAGCCAGACATCACATCGAAGCGTAATTAAACCGCTTGGATGCTTAGCTCTGCTTGGTGGTATTCGCCTCCCAAAAGCAAGACGCTTCTGTAACACAGATGCATCATGGAAAGCAAAGGATATCATGCTGCGACTTGCAGTTTGAGTCCATTTCAATTTATTGCACGCATTGTAGGAAATAACATATTGTTATGGACCTTAATCACATATCATTTCTCTTTGACCATACTGAGACTTTCATAAACACTACTCTTGTTTTTTTCTTTGCTGATAATAAGGTTTGCTTTCTACCATTTCTGTATATTCATTAGTCAGTGGAAAGAGTCCATGGAAAAAAAATAAACAAAAGGTTAATATGCATTATAGCATATTATTATGAAAGCTGTCAATTCACAAAGTCCTCCATTGAGAAAAAAAGATTATTTTCTACACTTATAATTATGCTTTAATGCTCTATGACTCATACTCCCTGCACAAATTAGGACCAAAAGAGGCTATGTGCTCAAAAATCAGAGTTGACAAGATTCTCATTTAGAGGACAGAATTAATCCAAAATAACAACGGAACTTCGAAAGAGGTCCATATGAACTATTTTGAAAAGTCACACTGGAGTACTTCTTCCTTGCCAAATAATTTGATTTCTAGAACTAAATATCTGGGAATAAAGCCCATTACTGTTTTATTTAATTTTTTGGTTACAATAAACTTAAAATATTTTCCTCTTTATGACATATTGTACATATTATATTGTACTTAAAAAAATACTAAAATTATCTGTGTTGGGTACATTTGCCTTATAAAAGCCTGAACTGTATTTCCTCCCTAATACTGTTCTTGTTAACATTTTGGAAAAAATCTTGAAACCTGTGAACATGAAATTAAACTCCTTCATAAGCCCGGTTTACAGAGGTGTCGATTAACTTTATCTTTGATAGATCTCAGTGGATGCTTCACTTTTGTAAAACTAAGTCACTTCCAGTTAGTGAAATGGCATGATTTAACTTCAGGCACTGAAAGCAGAACGTAGGCTTCTCTCATCTAAACGGGTGTTGTATTCAGAAGCTTTATAGTCAATAATGAAAAAGTTTTGCCTACCTGCCTACAGAAAAATCTGTGAGAAAAAACACTGTAAGAAAAAAGGCTATATGACCATTATAGCATTTTTAAGGTATTCTTGGAGTTAATTTCTCAAAAACCTATTGATACTAAGGCCAAATTATTCTGCAGTATATCTTAGTTGTCTCCTGCAAAAATACATTATGCATGAATACAGCTGTTTGTGTCATCTCCATTTTAGCTATTTGAACAAGTGTTGGAATTAAGACACCCAAACAGGTGCTGAACTAGAAGAAATTATGTTTTACATGCTGAAACCTTGTTGATAATCAATTGTTAAAACTTTTCTCTTTTTTTTTTCTTCATGATAATCTCTCCAAACGAAGTATTTCATGCTATACCTGTGCACCACATAGTTCAGGCTGTCGTGTCAAAAAAAAAAAGACTGCAGAAGTGAAAGAAAGGTATCAAAACAAGGTTGTAAAAATAACACTTCTGGTGTTTCTTGGTTGGACTGGGACTGCTTGACTCTGCAATTTTAATGTTTTTTCAAGATTTTCTTGAATCTACTTACAAAGTAAGCCTATCTTTCTCATTTTAATCTTGCTTTCTATTAACCATAGCAATGTATACAGTCAGATTAGTTGATTGATCTCTCACCATATGACTCATACTCAGCACTTAAAGCTGGGCAAAAATGGACTGACTTTCCATTATTTCACTTTTTTCTTTGAGGCTGATCTCATCTTATTATTGAAACCATATTCCTAACAACCACAGTAGGATTTGTACCTTACTTTTTAGGAGCTGGTTTTGCCTGTGAACATTTCCTTCCAAGAGGATTCTTGATGAAGCTTTTCTATTGCACATACTATTGGAGGCAGACATTTTTGGTTTCAGGATGCCCTGTGCTTGGATCTCTTTGGATTTGGAGGTGCCTTTGGAGGGATCTCTCTTTTTTGATGAGCCATCAGGAGCAGCAGCGATTGCCTTTCTGGATGCTGTATCTGGAAGAGAGCCAGAGGCTGTTGTGCTGCTCCTGCCCGTGGTGCATTGATTCTTCTTGCTCCCCAACAGCATTTGTGTTCCTGTGAAAAACAGAAAAAACAACCCCAAATTCTATAACATGGGAACATTTTTCTTCTCAGCCCTCTAGTCCTCATAATTTTTATTTCCTGCAAAACTGCTTTCTGTCGTATATTTAAAAAGTTGTAACTGATACAAATTTTGTGATGACTGCCATGCAGCTGTACTGCAACAAAATGTTACCAATAGAAATAATCACAGAGGATACACTTCATAAAAATAAACTGCCTTTCTAAATAATTTAGATACACTCTGATGGGCAGCGTGGAAGGAGTCAAGATACCTCTGACAAAAAGGTATGCTATGTGTCTTTCTCTTCTCTCTTATTCACTTGAGAGGAACATTTTAGATTGGTTAAACCTGATCAAAATTATAGTTATGGATCCAATGGTGGCTGTGATGAAAACTGAGGTCCAAGTGGTTTCGGTATCAGGGTTTTAACCTCTCTGTAGTGGAGTGGCTGCCTCAGAAGCATCACCCGTCTCCAACATTTTTAGTGCCCTGTTCTATCTCTGTGCAAAGCCACAGCAGGAACCAGCAGTAAAAAGGTCTGATTTGTACAAGATATGCTTTCCCCTGAAATTGTTTTGATGAGAAGGATGTTGCACAGCAGCTACAACTGCAGAACCCTGCTATGTCAGAAGCAATAGAGTTAGTCGGGTGAGCTCTGTGCCATACAAACCTTGAAAAACGATTCAAGCCGGTCACCACTGCTGCCAGCCAAACCCTAGAAAATTGAGAGTGTGGGCATATAAGCACACAGATATGTCCATTTTCCAAGGTGCATTTTAGGCAAAGTTTTGGAGGGAGAAGAAATAGAATAGAAAAAAAAAATCAGGAAATGAAATCCAAAGAATTAGGGACAACGTGGAAAGGGCATCAGAATCAACAAGGGGGGAAGAAAGAAGGTGCCGATGGGAACTATTTTGTGTCCCTATAAACCACTCAGTAGCAGTCCCTGGTAGGCAGGCACCCACACAGCCATGCACGCAGCATGACTCTGCTCTTCTTTTTTAATAACGTGCATAAATTTTCTATTGGCAGTCCTAGTCACAGGCTGACTTGAGACCTAAAGATTTATGTAGATGGAAATGACCAATAGCTATTAAAAAACTGGTGAAAGAAGGCAACTGAGAGATTTGGGAGGTACGAGGGAAAAAAAAAAAACAACTGGTTTCAGACCTAACCATAAAACCAAACAAACCAGGCAGGGATTGTCTCATTCTCTGTTGTGGACATAACACATTTAATAAACTACTGGTGCTTCATGACAAACACTTTTTTAAAAGCAGCCACGTAATTCTTTTCTCTGCTGATCCATTCTCAGCAGCTGCCCCTCTCCAAACGCTTCTTTCCAATGTCATGGTTGAGGACAGAGGCAAGATTAGAAGTGTTTTTCTTTCATCCAATCCACAAGGAAGGATGAAATGCCACATCATGTTAGACGCTTCCTTATCTCAGAGTCATTAAGTAAAATTAGATCCTGCAGTGCGGTGTGGGAAGTTTTCAATTCACTTTCCCAGTCCTTAATCCACTCGCAATAGATGAGAAATATTCTTTGCCGCAAAATGATGGTCTCCTACACATTTTAGTGATCTGAATGGCTCGTGTTTCTTTTCAGTCACCCTGTATTTCTGGGGAAATCAAAGACATTAAGGTACAGCATCTAGTGGTTTTCCCTTACCATGCAGATCAGAAAACTTTTAACATGTTTCTTTCTGTAAACTCAACTGCCCATACAGGGAGAAGGAGTCAACTTCTCAGGGGATCCTCTAGTGAGGGATCCCTGAATATCAGCATAGACAGAAAAATTAACTTTTTTCTAATTAAATTCATTGAGATAAATGCTGTCCTAAGCAATTTCACAGCCATACAGAAAATCTGGTCCAAGGAAGGAAGTGCACACAGAGCTCCCAAATTCTAGGCTAGCATCCAAGCTCTCCCTCTTCTCTCTGGTATAACTTATTTTTCTACTTGCTTTTCACACATTGCAAATATTTGCCTTATCTTTTGTCAAAACTTAGCTCTCTTCTCAGATGAAAATAGTTTTGATGCAAATACTCTCAACAAACTGGATAGACTCAATTCTGTGCACACGCTCAGTTGGAGCCCATGCATATACAGTGATCTGTTCCTCCATTCCCTGACCGATCCCGTACCTGCAGTTACACACTGTGTTTCTACAAATGTTTTATGACATATAGAGGGAAGAAACATTGGGACAGATTAATGGGGTCATGGGCATCAAAGAATGTTTGTGGGAAGAGGTAGAAACAGGCAGCACAGTAGAAGATGAAGAAAGCAGCAGGTAGCATTAAGTAACTGCAGAGTTGCAGAGAAGGAAGTCTTTTCACAAAGGCAGCCAAGATACTAGAAGGATAGAGGGGAAAAAAAAAAGAAGGCAGCTAAGCCACAGAATGAACTTGAATGGAAAACAGATTATGTCTCTAAATCATCTTTTGAATTAAAACAGTTTATGGCCAGTAGAAAGCAGAGAGGAGAAGAAAAGAAAGTGGAAAGGAGAAAAGAGTTTCTGTTCATCCAAGGCAGCATCACAGTAGGAGATAATTTGCCTTCATATCAAGAAACAGTCTGTGCAACAAACGTCGGTGGTGTGAAGCCAAACAGCTTCTTCACTGAGACTGTCAGACCACTCAAACCACTGATGTGTCCCCAGGGGAGGCTATTTGCTTGGCTGGGCATTGGTATCTGAAACTGCAGCACGAATCGTCAGGGTGGTGAAAATGGGCTGCAAGGTAGCAAAATAAAACAGCGGAGACCAGGGTGAGCGAAGGAGTTGTCTGTAAGTCACATCTCCCCTCTCTAACATCTTAGGATATGGATCTGAACAAAAGGAAGAGGAGTTGCCTGGAGTATTTACACTCCATTTACTCCTAACTACCAAACTAGCTATTTGTGGGTATTGGCTTCCAAGTGTAAGTACAGTAACCTTCAAGAACTGAGAATTAAGCCCCACGTATTTTCTTACATATAGTGCAAATGGAGACAGGCTTCCCTTCTGCACTGCACCCCTTCCCTGCTAAAAGAAATGCCACCAGTGGCATTCTGTCCATAAGGTCTGGGGATTCCCAAAAAGATGTGGATTGGAGAGAAAGGAAAGAAAGGCATGAACAAAACTAGGAATGGGGTCTAAAATGAACAAAAAGATGATGGCTGCTTCTTAGCATTTTATGACAACAAAAGGATGTCTAAGAAAGAATTAAAAAAAGCAAGATTCCTTAGGAAATTCAGGTATAAAAACACTGCATCCTTCTGCATGAAAAGTGTCTTCCTTAGATGTTGTACTAATATTATAACTAAATCTTAATCCTTATTAGATTCACAGTATGGTGGGGATTTTTTTTTTCTAGTTAATTAAGGCAATAAGAAAAGGTGCGCCTTGTTCTTGTCTAACATCGAAGGCAATCAGAATAATAACGAGACAATTTGGTAAATTCTTTCCTCTAACTCCCTCTTGAATTAACCTTTCAATTCAAAAGGTACACCCAGGCGCAGTCAATCCCCAGGAAAACACAGCAAAGCAAAACAGACATGGTCTCCAAAGATCAACTGCCTCATCCTCAAAGCAGCTGTCAATTACCTTCACTAACAAATGCAGATGCAAATGATATTTAAAAAAAAGAAAAAGCAAAGGTACTTAAAGGTAAGATCACAGAGTTTCACTCTGTACATTCTGGATCCATTTTTAATATACTGTGTGGGGAATTAGGACTGTTACTCTCATTAAGACTATCTGGAATTGTATATCTAAATCCCCACGCACCAAACTTGAAATATATATGCCCCTCTGAGAATAGCTAGAATTGCAACTGGATGACTAGCAATATATGTTTTTTCTATTATCCCAGCTGAAGAAAGACTTTAAAACTAATGAACAGAGACATGCAAGTGTAATGCTTTGGGAGATACAGGAGAACAAAACTTGAAGAAACAGAAAGCGGAATGACTCTGTTAATAAAATTCAGCAAATATAGATCCTAGTTATAAAAGCTCAGCTGCTTATAGGAGAAAAAGGAACAAAATCATAATTACATTTGGAGAAAAGACATTTTTGCCCGATGCAAGAAAGAAAAAGACAACAGTTCAATGTTTAAATAATGACTTAGTGAAAACCATATGATATTGGAGGAGTTAAAAATATTCTGTAAAACCAAGGCTAGATTTTCAAAAGCTTTTTTTTTTAAAGAATCCTTGATCTCTGAGTAAAGAGTATATTGTTTTACTGTAAAGTATCTTTTTACACTTTTTTCCCTCTCCCTTCAGGGGGTTTTGCTAACAGGAAGCGACCCTGCATTACAACAGGTTAAACTTGCCTTTCTTTGAAACATGGACAATTCAGGCAAATATACCCTTTTCCATTGTTACTACTTTTTTTTCTTTTCATTTTACAGCGGGATAATGCAGCTTTTCATACTTTCATATAACACTCTTCCTAACATTTCAGTGTGGATTTTTGACAATCATGACAAAGTGCCTCTTTGAAATTGGCCAAAGCTCATTTTAACAGATGCAGTGCTACAAATCCTCCACGACCACCAAGCAAGCCTGACAAGAGGCGGCCGGGGAAGGAGACACACAGCGTTGATTCACTGTGTGTCATTAATGAGATCAGACATCACCACTGTAGGTAGGCTTTACATTACAGACCACCTGCTGGTTTTTTTTTTTAATTTAATAAAAGCCCCATGCCCTGGCATGCTGAGCTCTCCCAGACCTCCGTGATGGGAGCTGACGCTGCCAATACCCCAAGCAGAGAGGAGCAGCAATTAACGTTCCTTAAATGTAAGAAACTTCTACCTTCTTCAAGACTTAGATTTAGACCCAGGCATATGTAGGCGTAGGTTGTACAGAGCCCACACGTGCCTCAAGCAGGCAAGTGGTGATCTGTAATCCAAACCAATACTCCAGCCTCCTGATGACAAAGACTGATGACTCAATTCCTATCATGAATCAAGTATTACCCCTGCTAAGCCATACAATCTTAGATATAAGTAAACAGACCACATCATCTCAACAGCCTGCTAACACAGAAAAATGGAAACATTGAGAGCAATGACAATATTATTAGTTATTTCAGTGTGTGTCAAGGGATGGAAGATAGGACGGATAATTTATTCTTCAGATCACTGCCGAGGAAAAGACATCAGTTTTAATCAGTCAACAAGCTGCAGTCAGCAAGGAGTGCAACAAAATTCAGACATTTTTACTAAAATTTCTGCTGACCAGCAGTGAGACCTATGTCCCTAACTGCCTTTTGATGTTTGTCAAATTACTTGTTTGCAAGAGGCAGTGTCAGATGCTGTTCAGCATTAGCATCCATGGAAACTATCCGAATTGCAAAAAATCCTGACAGTAATGTAGCTCTGCCCATGCTCCCTAATCAAAATGTAATGCTTAATGAGGTCTTGGATTTACCTTTCAGTAAAAACCTGGGGCTGGATCCTGAGAAAGAGGGCTGGGCCACGTCCTCAGCTCCATTCCCAGAATTGTCAAGACCCAAAGTCAAGGCAACTTTGCAAGCTTAGATGGAGATAATCAGCCAGACTGTTACTCCTGATGAACATGTCACTGTACCTTTACTAATCCTTCTTCAAACAGCCCTGCCTCGTGAGGATAAGGCTTAATTATCTCAGTTATATCAATAACACCTCAAGCTAAAAGTCTAGATTAAAAAATTACCTCTAACAAAATAGGTTGGTTTTTTTTCTAGCTAGCTCTTATGTTTGTTTTTTTTTTTTTTTAAATGACGTTGACAGCTGTGGATACATTTCTCAGAAGGAAGATGCTTTCTTTTTGCAAAAGCTAATATTTGACTGTAGAAAGTTGTAATCATTTAAAAGAGAAAGCTTATCAAGTGTACCTAAAAGCTATTAGGCTTCAAACCTATAATCAGTCCAAAGTAGGAAGAGCCTCTTGATGTCAAGAAAGAGCTTGTTTACAGAAGGCTTTTGGCAAAATTAGAGTGTAGTCCAACACTTGGCTTCAGAGCAAACAATCCCATAATGCAGCTAATCAACGGCACCTAACAATAACTCTCTCTGTGGTGACTGCCAATTTATTTTCTCAAAACACTTTGCAAATAATTAATCAATCGTCTCTCTTGGTGTTAAATAAGGGAACACCACTTATTTCAGGGAGCTAATGGGTAGCAACGTGCTGCTGAAGACAGGATGTGATGCACCAACTCTGACAGCGCACGGAGAGGCTTGGTGAAACAAGGGTGTAATTTGCAATGACTGCACCAGCAAAAAGGAAAATTTCTTGCCTGGCACCTGCAGGAGATCATCTTACACTCTGAATCATGAGAGTGTATTATTGCTGCAGAATATTTTGGTGGTCAGGAAATAATCTACCCACATGATTTGCTTCGACTGCTTGCACCAGTGAGTTCCCGATACCCAGCTGGTCGAGAATAGCGTTTGTATATTTTGCTAACATTTTTCCCCTTTACTTCCTATGTGCTGGGACAGGATAAAAGGAAAAATATTCCCTTTTCATTAAACCTTTCATAATTTGGAGGTTGGTCAAGCACCTGGTAATTATTTTCTCATTGAAGATAATCAGTCTTAGATTTTAGACTCATGCCTCTTATCATCGTTGTTTTTCTTGTCATGCCTTTTTGGCCATGCTATACCAAAGCCGTGTCTTTAACGAACCCAACACTCCCAGGCAACTGGTCCTTAGACTGAGAGGATCTCTGTTCATATTGTTAAGAACCATGGAAATGGTTGAAAATACTTTGAAATTTGCTGCTGTACTTCTGAGACATTCTCTCTAACATCCATGTAACAAAACCTCAGCGTTAGACATCCATGTTTGCATTTCAAAGATGTTATGCTGGAAGCTGTCAGGCGCTATTGTAGTGACTCAAGGAGTAATCTGATGCAGTGTGACTTTAAAATAAGTATTCAGGATGATTCAGAAGACTTAAGTGGTGATTTGCAGGGTAAGAAATGTATCGACCACTTGGTATTCTCATCATGTCAAAGACACCTAGTTGTTCAGCTCTTCCTGATAATTTACCGCAGCCAGACTGAGCCAAGTACTCATTTCACAGACTGCAGAAGAGTTGCTCCCAGTTTAAACCAAGTGTGAATAAGGGGAAAAGGAGGCCCTTTACTCCAGTGGTATAATGCAGTCACTGAATCCACATAGCCCATCTCTTTCTCTTAATCATTATTTTAACGATTCTAGTATTCAGTCCTCTACTGCTTGCCCTGAATGCTGAGTGACTTGCCCCCTCCAGAGTCTTTCACTTCACATTGTCTCATGTTTTTACCAACTCTGACAGCTCAAGATAGAAATGTCCACCCTGAACAAGATGGGAAACAGTGGAAAAATCAAACCCTTAACTTTCACATGCCAAAACAAGGAAAGCTAAACTTTAATTTGGATCTTCAGCAGACAATATGATCATCTTTGGGAAAATAATTCTAATTTATCAGTTTCACTCATAGAAATGCTGTCCATAACATCATTAACAGGGCAGACATCCTTCTGTCTTCTAGGGAAACAATGGCCTTTCTATCCAACAGGTTCATTGCTATGCCACATATTATAAAACTGAGCCTTTGATCTGCGAAAGGCATGCTTTCTGAAGGTGGGGAGCTCCTTCAACTCCAGCCAAATCATTTTGTGGTCGTGCCCTTAAACAAGTGAAAACAAACAAACAAAAACCTCCACACACACACCCCCCCAAACAAAAACCCAACAAACCAAAAAACCCAACCATCCTCCCAACTATCTATGGCTGCTTTTTGCCTGAAACTGCAGAAAAATTGTTAAAAAACATTTAGCTCCATAGGAAAATATGAGTGCTTCAATCACAGCCACGGTCACTGTGACATCACAGTGCCACTGAATCACCAGTGCCGTCACTGAAACTAGCCTAGGAGTGGCTTTGGCTTACACATCCTTGAGCATCATCTCTCCCTCTTGCTTACATCTGTCACCTGTGACCCCCAATGGTAGCTATGCATCCATATGACAGGGCAGAAGGCCACATTGCTCTTCTGAGTCCCATAGTTTTTCTAAATAAGTGGAGTAAGAAAGAATACCCCTCCACACTGATCCCTTGCTTCTCCTCTTACACCTGATGAACATCATCACCCCTTCCTTCATCACACCAGATGATGGGGAAACTGGCAGCAGGCGTCTGAAACAAGAAGCAAAGCTCAAGAGCATGGTACTCCATAAAAATAAAAATAAAAGGGCCCTCCAGAGAAGAGGAGGCATCCTCTTCCTTTTAAAAAAAGCTCCGAGATAAGGAGAGGCAACTCCTATTGCCCATCACACAGGTTGGGGTCTGTCTAGAAGGCTGGCAGCATCTTCCAGAGTCACTTGTAACTGAGGACTGCCAATTCCTCACTGAGTTTTCGACATCTGTAAGGACTATGTCCTCAATTTCTCAGCATTTCATAGAGTACATGAAGGTCACATTGCAGTGTGACACAGACCCAATGACACAAAACGTCTAGACTAAGGAAAATTGACAACCTCCTCCATTTTAAATTTATACCAGATGAAGTGAAACATCAAAGGAGCTCCTTTTAATGGGCTTTTGGGCATGTGGTCCTTTGTTCTTAACAAGTCGGCACCAGCTGCTATGTCCATAATGCCAAATCAGTAACGTCCCTGGCCAGATTCTCAGCTGATGTAAATCAGTGTCATTCCTCTGAAGGCAGATATTTCTATTGGTCAACATCAGCTGAAGATTTGGCTCCTCATGCTTAGCAGGTGCAAGCTAAAGTAAAATCTTCTGTGCCATATTTCACATTTCTCCTGTCTTCACCATCACTACTGCTGTACACATTCTCAGGCTGGAGAGTTAATTAGCATCAGCTGTAGCTACTCAAGTTTCTATACAATAAATTCCATATTGTAAGGAACAGCTTTCGTCTAATTATAACTTGTTCATGTAAATATATATATATTTACACACACACACACACACACACTAATCTTGTACTCTGGGTTATTGTGTGGTGACTTTCCCATAAGCAGAAGATGAGGTGAGAACACCAGATATGCCACATTGATTCATCACAACATATCAAATGCTATTTAGTAATTGAAAGTAAATGCTATTAATAGTCTTCAGTCTTAAGATTGCCTACATTAGCCCATCCTGATTACCATGAGCATATATTTGTTTAAAGGTGACCTACAAATATTTTCTTGATATACAAATGTCTCAAATACCAGGGGTTTTTCAATGTGTATTTAAAATGAAAACATTCTTTTGCTTTGCAGGTAGCAGCATATCGAAATCCCACAGCACCAGCTGTTCTGATTTTACTCCAGTACAAGTGTGTGTGTATATATATATAGTGTGTGTGTGTATATATATATATATATAAAGAGAGAGAGACACGCACAAAAAAATTAAAATAGCTCTTGTAACAAATTAAAGTCTAGTTATTTACCCCTTAGTAAACATGCTGCTGGCTTTAGTACTTGTTAATAAAACTCTTGCTTAAGATGGAAACAGAAGCCTATAATCATCTGGGGCCATTCAACACCCCAAAAGCCCAGATCCCATCTCAGTTTTCCCCATCCACTGTCTTGGGTTGCTTTAATTAAGTAAATTATGCTTTCAAGTCACCTGCTGTTCTCTTTGGGAAAAAGTATAAGCAACTACAATACCAGCTCTCTGATCTGTCTTGTTCACTAATTTAAATGTGTTCTTCCCCTTCTTGAGTACTTCATTCCTGAATTCTGCAGGAGAAGGGACGCCGGCAGCGCAGCTCCCCCTGGACACCCCCGGTGCCCGGGCTGGCTCCCAGCGCCCGCACTTACTGCCACCCGTGTTCACGCCCACAGTACAACCATCACCATCGTGTCATATTCACCTTCCATTGCTGATTCACACATACCTCATAATCCTGATTTCCCTACTTGTGGGTAGTTTACATATGACTATGATTCATGAGATGCCCTTTGGTCATCTCCCCACACCCTCCTTGCACATCCTCCACATCTTCTGTATCTGAACGTAGGGCTGCGGGAGCCAGCACAGCACCTACCATCCAAACCGGATTTACATTTCTCTCCACCTCAGCTGTTCTTCCTCAATAACTCTGCACAGCAGTTTTGGGCATGACAACAAAAGAAAAACAAAAGTGTAGACGTTACAAAACTTGAGGTGTTAGCAGAAATTATTTCAGTTTGTAATGTAGCTGACATTTGTGAAGGTGCTCGGGCATCAAGACATTTACGATTATCTAAGCTTAAACATAAATTTGGATGTTGGCATTTATAATCTTTCATAGTAAAGTGATGATATTGTTTAATCAAGAGGTCAAAAGGAATTTAAAGTTGTCCCTTTTTCTTCTCTTTGCCCCTTTTAATAATTCAGCATAGAGCCCAGTAGGTAATATATTGGAAAAGATGAATGGAAAACTAGATATTCACGTGGAATATATTCTTCATGAAAGGTAGGTGAGAAATTAAGATTAAAAATGCTCCTATCTTCAGCAGAAACAAGACTAATCTTTTCCTTTTTAACTTACCTTGTATTTATGAGACATCAGCTACAGACAGTAAAGGAAATTTCAGCATTCACTTAAAAGCAGCGTTAGCAAGTCCTGACAGCTTGTTAAAAGCCATGACCGAAGGCAGGGTGATGCATATCGATCACCTGTGACAAGGACCTCATGGAGCTTGGCCCGGGCTTACCCTTGGTCATATCTCTGAGGTGGGTCTTCTGGCTTTCAGTGGGCCATTTCACATTAATGGGTACACATTTCTTAAGCTGCCCAAGGGATTTAAATGCTGGCCACTCATTAAAAATAAACACAATTATGTCCTACGACTCTATGTCCTCCTGCAGTTCAAGTCTGACTTCACATGTAACATGGATTTTCCAGCACTTAGAGTCCAATTTCTTGCCAGATAATGGAAGTAAAGTACCCAAGCAACAGAGTCAGTACAAGATACAGTCCATAGCGGTGAAATCACAAGATCATATTCCATATTTGGGATGCTATAGCATGAAATATGGCTTTGAACACTAACTGAGTCCGAGAGATTTGGATTTCTAAGTATAATTACCATCCATGAGCATAGCCCAAGATTTACATTTCATTAATATGCCTAAAATATCCTTTTCATATGTGGCACATTGTGGAAATATATACCTCTGGAGATTATCTGGACCAACCTCCTGCTGAAAGCAGGGCCTTAGATTAGGTTATTCAGGTCCAGGTAAAGCCAAGTCTTGAATACTTGGATTTGAACATGAAATAGTATGAGTAATACTGTAAGTAGTCTCATCATTACTTTAGTGAAGCCACATGAAAAATTAGAAAAAAGACACTCCACAGAGGCCATGACTCAACCGGCCCTATAGGAAACAGGAAACCTGGCCCCAGTACCTGTAAAGCAGAGAAGTATTTGGGTGCTCATTGCACTTCACATCCTAAGAAGGCAGCCTATACATCCTGGAAACTACATTTACAGATTTCATACAGAATAGTCTAGCCTTGCAAGTAATTTTTCTATTTTTTTTTTTGCCATGGTGATGTTATTACCACTTGTATTTCTGCTGGCAGGAAGGTATTGCCTACAGCTGCAAACTAATATAAACTCAAACTTTCTGGGTCATCAGAAATGTGATGGACAAAGCGCTCTCTGCAGTTCCTTCATCCATAAGATAACTATGTTAAAGTATTAACACGGTGTCAAAAATTGTTCGCTGCCCCTTCTTTGCTAGTTCTTCCTTCTTTTTAAACATTTCATTTCACAGACATTTCATTGCATAAGCATATAGCAGACCAAAGCTTAATGTGAATGGATTTGAGCTAGTAAACATTGGAGGAAAAAATATCTAAAAGAATTGGGAATCTGTAATGGTATAAAGGACTGTGCTGATGGGGGAGTTATTTTGCTGTGCTCGTAAAGCAGCATCTTGCAATACAGGTCTTATAATTTTGAGCTGTATACACAGAAGTGCCACAGCAAAAAGCAGGAAGTCAACCGTGTCCCATTATAGCTTTCTTTAGATATTTAAAACTAGTCCAGGAAAAAAAAACCTATAACAGGCTGTAGGACTGTACCAGATTTGCACCAGAACAGAGTATTGGACCTAAGAGATCACGTCTCTCCCTTGCTTCACCCATTTTCGGAACTAAAGGGAACTCACTTTTTCATTTTCTCCCAGGTTAAAATCATACCAATTGCCTTTCATTTTAATGAGCAGTGTGGATGTCTCATGCATTTAACTAGGTTTCTTATGATTTGTCACATTTAATGGCTGACAGCTATGCAAGAGCTCATTACTGTGGGGATCCTGGTGAGAAAGACTGTTGTTTTGAAGCATTATTCTGGCTGTTTGTACAAATTTCACACAGGAAAGTTGTAGTAAGCTGATAAACACCTTCTTATATATTACAAAGGGCCTCATCAAGAGAAATATATATCTTTACATTCTACATTATTGCTTACACAAAAGGTGGAAGTAGTTAAAAAGATAACACTTCCCATGTTTACTTACACCTGTATTCTTGTGTACACAAATGGTGGAAATAATTTTTCAAACCCCAGTATTTCTCAGCTGGTTACCTCACTTATTTCCTCTTTTTAGTAAAACTGCGGAACCATGAGCAGTGTTCTATTTCACTTTCTAATTACTTCTAGTAAAAGTGATTCTTTCATGACCTACACTGTATTACCAAGCCCAGGGAAGTCTCAATATTATTCGAATCTTTGTTTCTGTGGTATATCACAGAGAGACCTTAGATGGTGTTGAACAAATCCTTGAATGCACAGTACTTTCTATGGAAACTTCAGGAGGACATTGTCATTTGAAATTAGGATGGTATGCAATGAAGTCCAAAGCTGAAACACTTAATTTGCTGGTGTCAGTCAGTGGAAGGTCCTCACCAACCCTCACCCCTTTACATTTCTTCCTTGCTTTAGCACTGGTTGGCATCTTCCCTCTCCTGCTCCCCACTGTGCCATCTCCCCTTCAACAACAGACAATCTGGATTACACTTGTAAACGTAAAGAAATATTTTACCTCAGGCTTTCTTCAGCAGCCAGCCTGAGGGGTGCTTCACACTGCAGACCCGAGTGACTTTCATTTAAGGGCCTGACTCTGGAATTACTGACACCGCCGGTTTCTCTGTGGAAAATCCTGGCTCTGTTGATATTTTTCTTTAAGGTTAAAGCAAGAAGCCTCTGAATAAAGCAGTGCCTTCTCACTGTTTGCTCCTTGATAACTGCAAGAGCAGTCCCACTGATTTCAGGCATGGGAAAGCGAGTGCAGCAGTAACAGCAAGGTGCAAAGGGATGGTGCAGCCTGGGTTTTGTACTTTGTCCAGCCCACGAGACAGCACGCAACTTCTCATCTTTCTCCTTTTTTCCATTTGCACACTGGGAAGATGAAGGTACAAATGAATCTTAGGAAGTAGCTTATGTTCATATACTGACCCTTAGATCAAAAAGGCCATATAAGAACAAGGTAATTGCAATTAAATGTAGCCCAAGGTCGCAGGATACATGGGGGGTAAGTTTTAACCTTAGTGTTTTTGGTAAAAACCAGACTCACTCTGACATTCTTCCCATCCACGCTCCCTTCCTGGAGAGTCAATAAACTCAGCTGTGGTTATTCAAGTGCACTGTAAAATAGCTGCTACAGCCCGATGCAGCAGAAGCTATACCACTCTGGGCATGAAGCAATCCTCACAGTACCTTTCCCTTCCCAAAGAGCAATGTTGCGAAGAAAATTTTATATTTACAAAATGCTTGGAGATATTTGAAACAAATGTGTTAAAGATTTGCAAACCATTTATCTGGACCCATTAGTTATAAGGCCTGGGCTTATTACTATAGCCTTCTAAATAAAAGCTGAAAACAATCATTTTTAATCGCAAGGAACACAAAACCAAGCTCAGTGCAGCCATCTGCTTCTTAATCTCACACCTTGAAATTCAGACCTTATACAAAGAAAAACCTAATTACCTTCAGCGGCTAAGCACTTGCATGTTGCTGGGAGAAAAAAAATAAATTGCAGTTATAAATGGTTAAAAATAGAGGTTTAATGCAGAAAACACAGGCAGAGTTTTCTCTATCATCTGACAAGCAGCATGCATCACTAGCATGGCAAATATGTTCATGGTAGTCCTGGAACTGAAAACATCTGGTTGTGCTCTGACTCACCATGCCTTTGCAGAAGCAAAGATTACTATTATCTGCTCAGATAAAATCATTGTGGTGGGTCTGTTCCAGCCTGAACCTCTGCTCCACCAGACTGAGGTTTATGGAAATTACTTACCTGCCTCATGACTTGAATTAGGAAGCTGGAGAGAAAATACAGTGTGATAGCTGCCAGATTGCTTATCATCATCTTTCTTTGTTGTTACTATCTTATTAGGTCCTCTGGGCATATCCACAAATGCTGGAGGTTCAGAGACAAAGACACTTTGCAAAGGGTATTTACTACCCAAATAGCCTTCATTTGTTGTCTCTCTATTAATTACATTATTTTCTGTTAAGTCTGCACCCCAGTTTGATCTGAGTGGAGTCTTGTTTTCTCCCAGGAGCTTTGTCTTAAATATCTCCTGTATTGACTCTCCATTAGCTATGCCATCTACTCCATCTGCTGTTGATCTAGACGAACTGCAATTTATATTGAAGGACAACACTGAACTATGAATTTTTTGGCATTTAATTCGAGGTTGGTCAATGCACACATTGAGCGACTTGTCTAAATAATAGATGGTATTTGGACACTGGTGAGAAACCTGAAGGTGCACACATGAGATGAATGAAGGTGGTACTTTCTCTCTCCCATCACTGCTTTGAAGACCCACGCCGTTCTCCTTGTTTCCAGCATCAAAAATCCGCTTTTGTGGCTCTTCACCTAATTGTGAGCAGGATTCAGAAATCTTTAATGGAGAGACATTTTGGTTTGTGTGGCCCCACGGAGGCCAGCGACGGAGGGCAGCAGGGACTTTGCTCGAGGTGGGAGACACAGCCTTGAGCTCTTGCACAGACCCAGCTCCATGTGCTAGGTCGCTGAAGCCTGCAGCAACACGCCTGGCTGTAATAGTTATGGAGGCAAACCCTTTCTGCTGGTTTTGACACTGTTTTCCCTCTGTGATGGGAGAGTCCGATGGAGACGTGGTGTCATCTAAAGATGCCTGAATTTCTAATTTGCTGGGAAGAACCATAAGTGCTCTGTTAATGTTGACTGAACCACGGTTAGCCAAAGATTGCTTCATGTGATAAGCACTGGGCTGGGGGATCATGGACTGCATAGGCAAAGCAGGCCAATTTTCTTTTGATTTATTCGCATCAATCATCTGCAAAATGACTATCGGTGAAATCAATTTTATATTTTGTGATGACAGAGATTCCTGCAAATGAAAAGATTCAAATTATCAACATAAGCTATCATAATATATGTAACTGTTTCTTATCTACCATCTATCACACTAGACAGTTTTGTTCGAGATTTCTTGTGAACTTTCTGTTCGTCCTAACTTTTTTGTCATTTAAAAACACACGCTCTTGAAATCAGCTCTGAATTGTCTGGGAGACTTCAATGAAAACCTTATCGCTCTGGTGCAAAAAAAAATTAAAATTAAAAATGTGTATCCTATACTATTATTTTCAGTATTTAACCCATTGTCACAGCTGGGATTTGTGGCTGCTATGTTTCTTTAAAAAATGGACATGTCAAAGGCAATTGCCAGTTTCAGACTCTAAACTGCTCTTTCATGATGGTCTGCTGGAATTTAAAATGCATTAAAATCTATTATGGATCATTAGCCTGAAGGTCCACGTGTGCCATCACATGCTGCAGAGGACATGTGGCTACCAGGGTCATGACTGCTTTACAACCTCACCAGTTATAAGCACAGAAAAACTTCTCCATGATCCTTCCCACAAAAGTGATCTAATTTCCTATAAGGGCTCCGGGTACTATTTTAATTCATTAGTTTCCTCTTGCTTATCATTACTTGGTGGCACCTATCAATGATGTAAAACCACATATGTCCAAGACTGATTGACAGTGGCCCAGATTCATTTTTCCAACCATGACAGTAAACATCTATCTTGATAGACCATACATTACTTCACTGGATGTGATAAAGGAGGTGCTTTTACGTTAAAGCTATCTGACAAAGAGTAAACCTGAGTTTAAAATCTCCTGCTATTATTATCCACATGGCTGGTCACATAACTCACATGCAATAAAGCATCTGGCCTAATCTCATTGCTGTTGTAAATTGGCTGATTAGATTGCTCCTGCCCTGTGTTCCTAGATCTCCTGATCCTAATAGAAAAAAACCCCACTGAATTGGCATGCAAATTCTGAGGATTAGCTCCATAATGAAAGCTCAGTCAAGTTCATTCAGGGTTTAGGTGCCATTTGCTAGCTGTACTGCTCCTGCTTGTTATGAATTCATCTCAGTCATATCTGGGCGTCTATCATCTGATAATCAATGCCAGTACTTGACAAGTACTTCACAAAACATAATACTCTTCTTCCTCAAGGAAGACTGTGTGAGTGACAGAGTTGTGACCTCCCAGATGCCACGGTCATCCTTCTTAGGTCTTGGGTGCCAGAGACAGGACCCTGCACTGAAGCCCATGGGGAAAACCATTCCTATGTTCCTGTCCTCCATGTGTGGAAACAACACAGAAAATGGACTCCTTTGTAACTCTTGGGAAGGCTGATTTGGGAACCCAAATAGGGAGAGTTAGATCAAGAGTTTATTAATGAAGTGAAATGCCAGGTAGATTTTATCAACTCTTTAAACCAGCTGTCCGTGGCTTTGACAATTCAATAATTTCACAGCCCCAGGGAAAGCATTTTCTTCCTTCTTTGTTTCTTTCATGGTTTGTAACAACATTTGCCTCATATTTTCTGCACTGCATTTACTTCTACCTACAGGTTTAAGACTTTTGCATGCCTTCCAAAACTCTCGACTTCCCTGAGATTTCTACAGGGCACCAAAGAAGAACGTTGCTTGAAATACTTTATTTTGGATGCATTTCTCATGCTCCAGTAGTTAATTTGACATTCATTTCTTTTGTTAAGGGCTGCACAGATGGACACATCCTGCAAGTGTGCAAAGGCGTGTCAAAAATGCTCCCGATTAGCTTCAAACTCATGCACCAATATTTTAAATAATTTGCTTTTCCTTTTTCTGCTTAAATATATGTATTATTCCCTCCTCCCAACCTTTGGCAAAAAAATGGATCTTTAAGGTTTGACCAGCTGATCCTTTGCTTGTTGGGAGCTTTCAAGCTTCACTGCATCTTGTGGAAAAAAATACGCACTTACACAAAGTAATTGTGGTGAACTCAAAACCTCAGGCTTTATCTTGAGAACATCTGAGACAGAGTATACTGATATTTGGGATACCACTTGATTTAGTCTCCTGAGGTGTTTTTAACAACTTCCCCCCCCCCCAAAAAAACCATGCAATTTTTTTCCCCCTCACCAAGAGCACATTTAATCACAACATTTAGCCATCATTTTATTTGGCTTTTCTGCTGCCTAAGCTAAGCCCAGCTGAATAAAACCAAGTCCAAATACAGTGCTCAGCAATCAGCGATTGTTTTTTAAACCTGAATGCATTTTGCTGACTGCTATCTAAACATAATTTATTTATTTTACCTTGGTAGAGCTTGATTTTCTCTCCGCAGCACTCTCCCACTGAAGGCCTGTGCATGTCCTCTGACCGTCAGTGCCCCATTGCTTTTGTGTCACTCCTGGGGAAGAAACACAGAGAAAGTAACATTATTTTCAGTGTCCTGGAGGAGATGAGTCAGAAAATGTGGTTTTAAATGGAGTGCAAGCAGGAAGGAAAGAGCTACTGTAAATGATCTGATTGCCCCGGGATCTGGTTATCGGAGAGATCCTATTTCTCCCTCTTCTCAGGAGAGGCACTTGAAACACCCCTGGGATCCTGTTGCAAAGATGTGTTTGTGGATAGTCTCAGAGTGTGTTCAGGGCTGATCCAAAGCTTGAATATCTCTGCTTTTGATTTCCGTGGCTTCAGGCATGAGTGTGGAGGAATCGGGGAAGATGGGAAATGCGGACTTCAACAAATGTCACTTCTGTGTAGTCTGCAGAATCGGGAGCACAAATGAGCACATTAATGGGCTGGATGCTATGAGTTTGATTTCATTTGAACTAAGTCGCTGTCACATTTAAAGAACTACAGTAATTTTAAATCATATTCACAGATTCTATTACATCATAACTTTTCTAGTTCAGTGATAACTATTACATCAGTACATCAGTTTCTGATTTTGTCATCTTTTGTTTTCTGTGAGTGCTAGCCTGTCTGCAGGTTTTTACACAGAGCTAATTTCCATATAACACAGAGCCTGGGTTATTGCAATGATGCATTACGTCTGCTGTCAGCAGTTTTGCCAAAAATTACGTTACTTTCTATTTTGTAATAAGCATCCAAAATTAATTTTCAAAAATTCTGTATTCAGACTGAAATCTCTTGACATTACTGGCTGTTGCTTTATAGCAACAAGTCACACCACTGGTAAGACTTTTTTTTTCTTTCACTTAGACAGCCTGCCACAGAAGTTGATAATTTTTTACTAAAGAGAATTTCAGTTTACATGTAACATTATATTAACAAAGGAGTATAAATCAGCTTCACTTTATGAAGTGTTCATTAAAGCATATCCACCACAGCAGGCTTCATGGCTTCATCTCCTTGGATGCAGCTAAAGAGTAGAAGGGAAAGAGGGGGGAGGTATCAGGTCTATACCCCATCAAGAGATCTCTTTGAGTCCCACCACGGAACAGCAATCACAAAACACTAACAGGTTGTTTGATGAACCTTCTGCTTTAATAAAGTATACTAAGGTATACTTTAATACTTGACTTGCAGAGCTCCAAGGTGCCAATGCCACTGTGAATATTCATAGCTGGCATGAAAAAAAGAGGTTTGCTTTTGTCATTGAGCAAAAGGTCCCGAGCAACAGAGAAAACAGCTGGACTCATTAGCCACAGTACAGAAAAAAAGAGAATCCAGAAAATAGCCAGAGCAGAGGGTCCACTACACATTTTTTGGCAAAGAAATAAGGCACAGTTACAATCAGTGAAAATGCAATGAATCTGATCTAGCACTGGATCGTGGTAACTGCTGGCACAAAACACGGGCAAGAGGCCCTTGGAGGCTGCTCCTCACCCTGTTGTGATACACAGTGAGAAGGAGGTGCTGCGCTTTCAGTGAAGGACAAAATCCACCTGCATCCCCAAGAAGTGGGATAGGGGTAATTGCTGGGTGAGCCTTATGGAAAGGTTATTTTCAGTGTATCAGTACTCTGGTGAGTTTCATGTGAATATCTTCATGATGAAGAACTGCTACATATGCTGTCTTATTTACTTTTTAAAACAACTAAGTAGGGAATAACTTGCAGAAAAGGATAAAGAAGAGATTGAATTAAGGCAAGACCTCAAAAAATCCAAAAGTTTGGTAAACAAAATATATGTAATTAAAGCAACAACTTCACCTAAGTTATGAATATTTTCCTCAAACACTTTACAGTAAGAAAACCACAGTTGTCTCAGATAGAACTGCAAAGCTACAACAGGAGAACATCAACTTGTGAATGTCAACCAGTGTGCAAGGAAATCCAGAAGGCTGGCCGGAGATAAATCAGATCCAGACAGGCATGTTTTGCCAGATGGCTTTTCATGAATTTCACTCATGTATTTTCAGCACAAGAGAAAGACTGAGTACTACAGGGTCAAACAAGAACAAGTTGTCAAAGTCCACACAGTAGATTACATATAATATGTAAGTTATTCTTATCAAAGTAACCTCCTGTAATTAGCAATAATCTGTAGGTAGGATCTTCCAATTTCACACAGATCCCTTGGAATAGATTAGTTAATTCTTGCTTGTTTCACTCTAAAAAGTAGCTGTTTCTGGAGCAGGAGAGATAGGAAGAAGTGAGGTGGGAAGAAGAAGAGGAGGAAATTTTTATTTTCTTTGCTAAATAATCTAGAGGGGGATTTTGCATTGCATTTTGTGCCGTATCCTGTGCAATGACATTCTTATATTACTATGGGAATTCTATTGTTGGAAAACACTCAAACTTTTGGCAAGTCATTTAAACTAGTTGCTGAGATAGATTAAATGGCATTGGTGGCAAAAGCTCTGGTATTTTTCATGATATTATTAAATCTATTCTTGGAAGCTTCACATTTGTTAATTCATGTCAACAGAACAAGCAAAAAAAACCCCAGACCTTTAAAAGAGCTTGAATCTGTGTTTGAAATGAAGATACTTCAGGGATCACAAGGGTTTAGCTGAGATGTGGCACGTACAAATTCTCATTGCTGACAAAACACATTGCACTGTAACTCTTCTTACACAACGAAATGGAAAGTTCAGGTTTTCCCTGGTGCGAAAGCATGAAAGAAATGGCATTTCAAGTACGTTCCATCTCTGTGGGGAGTATGAGAAACTTCTTTCTATCTGAGTTGAAATCCTGAGGATTTGTTTAACCTCCCCAGACCTTCCCTTCCCACCATGACCCACCTTTCCAGCTTATAAATGGGAGATGTGATGAGGAATAGAGGAGCAGTTGCTGGCATATGAACTTTGTCCTATTACATCTTCACTTTTTTTATTTTTTTCCCCACAAATATTGTTTGTTGAACCAAATGATATGCTCCTTGGCAAAGCATCTGGACATCCGGCTACAGACCAGGGTTTTCCTAATTACAGAGTGCAGCTGGAACCGATTCTCCCAGTCTCGAGTGCCTGGATGTCTGCCTCGGGCCAACTGGCAGACAGCTCAGATAATGATTCAGAAAAGATGTACTTGTAAATCAGCTTGCTAAAACACAGATAGATTGCAAAGGTGAGGGTGCTGGTGAAAAATAGTGTACCGCAAATATTTGGCATGCACAGGACAGGCCAGTTTGCAGCCAGCTGAGGTTTTGTACAAAATTTGAGACACACATGAAAACAGCCCACGGCTAATGCTATTTTGCCAGTGTTTCAGGTCTTTGCTAGACACATACAGACTGCCATGCTCTGGGGGGTCATTTGATGACACCCAGAGTGACACTGGGCAGAGCTGGAATGACTTTAGACCACTGGCCCTGGCCTCATCTCCAGTTTTTGTCATGACAGTTGCATATTTTATTCATCTACTATTCATACGCTGACAAATTTCAAACATGTGTCAGCACTTCTGATCTCCTCTGCTCTGCTCCAAGCCCTGCTTGCTGTGCACTGACCAGCTCTGCCATCCCCTCTGAGCCACCAGCATCACCTCAAAATGAACTCCTCTGGAGGCTCCAGGAACCTCCAGCGCTTCCCTCAAAACACCATAAAACAGCATCACAGAACACATACACCAATATGAAAAGGGGAAATCTTCTTCACCAAAAAATTGTCTTTTTTGTTGATCCTTAGCCCACCATTTAAGAGACCTCCGAGGGGAGTCAGGCTCCCTCCCAGGTCCGTGGTAGCCAGGATCCCTACGCCCCCCAGGTCAGCACTGTTGATTACCCAAAAATGCTCAAATTCCCCCCTCAGGACCTGGAAGCTAAAGGACATTGATGGCTTGGCTGCAGGATCAGACATCAGAGCAATCACTCAGCTAATACAATGTATTTGGCATCACGTAAAACCTTTTTTAAAGCCTTTTTCTCCTTCTATGCATTATTCCTACTGTAGGTTATCAACAGATAAACCATATCATTAAAATCAACTTGGAGGAATTAATTTATACTTTATTCTGTTTAAAACATTAGATTTGTTTAAGTTTTCTTGTGACTTATTTAATTCAAATACCTGAGGAAGCCTTGAGGAAAAGAGTGTCATCATTAAAGATTCACCATGCTCCCTCTCAGTAAGGGCTGGGAGAGATCATAATTCACTTCTTCAGATCTGAAGTGAGTCATCCAGAAAAAGCATCCGGACATTACAGATAGATCTAAGATGAAAGCCAAGTCAGAATGAACACCAGAACCAAATCCATGTCTTCTGGTGTTCTTCATGTGTCATAAAGAAAGAATATCATAAAATTGCAGAGAGTATTGTAATTTAAAAATAAAACTGAACAACGAAGATAAAGTTCACATGCCCGGTACCAAAAGTAGAGACAAATGCTGAAAAACCCACCTTATACCAAAGTCCCTGCCGATATTAAATTGATTTATAGGGAATCTACTGGCAAATGTTGTGTTTACTTGTTAGTAGAGAGAGTGACGCATCTCCAGAAAGCCTTGGCACAGACACAGTCTTGCCATCCTTCAAGGACGTTATCCTGAGCCTTCAGAAGTGATGTTACGTCCAAGGAGGAAGTGAAGTGTTGTGTTGAGAATGGTCTGAAGGCAGCACCCCAGTGAAGACGGGGCACAGGCAGGGCAGGAAGGCAGCCCCATAGCCACACCTGGATTTTACTCTCTTACGATCTCATAAAAATGCACCTGATTTTCACCTCTGCAGGATTTGACATTCAGCTACCTTAATGTAAGAAGAGACAGCAGTTTTCATTAAGATACTTAAGGAGCACACAATGTCATCCTGATAGCTCGAAGGCAGCTAGAAACCACACTGTACTTACCCATCAGGAGAGAATGACAGAGGGAGAGTACATCAGTCCTGTTAAAGCATCTTTGCTGAACTTCTAAGAAGTAGCATGCACCTACTTACAATAGGGGTCAAACAGCAATATAGATTTAAAGGAGGAGAAAGCAGCTGCCAACTCTTTTCTTGAAATCTTTCTTGTCATGAAAAAAGCCAAACCAATACAAACAAGTACCTTGCCACAAAAGAAAGTACTTGAACACAGTTGCACAAAGATAACAGTATTTTAAGGCAGCTTTGTTGGGAAGATTTTCAAATCAGAGTAAGGAAAACAGCCTGAAATAATTTCAGTCTGAACAGGATTCATTATGTAAACAAAATAGGAAAATATTTTTTTAAGATGTCAGGATGGATTTTCTTCTAGTACAAGTAGCATCATGAGATTTGTTAACTGAATTATCTTTCCCTGCTTGCACACCTTGAAGCTGTAGCTGGCTGCCTGCAGAGATGATTACAGGATCTGCCACGGAACGGACAAATGAGTTCTGGTCTGCTATCAAAAAGACAGAAGTCATAAATCTCTCATTATCCGTGCCATTAGAAGCAAGGTGCTCATCAGGGGGCTAGAAAGAGCACAGGAATTAGATCCTGAAACCCATGCATAAGAGAAAAAAATATTGTGCTTTCATTATGCATTACTATTATTCTTTATCCTCACTTAATAAAATAAAGTGGGGAATCACCCCCAGCATATCCATCACACACACACAGAAAACTAAGTAGATCCTTCACTTTCTTCTTTTTCCCTTTCTCCTCCTCCTCCAAGTTTTATTTCTTTTTTTCCTTTTTTTTTTAAATTTTCAGTGGTGTCAGGAGGAACACATTCCTAGGTTTTTCTAGGCAGCACAAGCTTACACTAACAAATCTCAGTCCCTAGAAGCAGTGACTAACTCACCAAACCTGCCAAAGCCCAGCTGTGTGGACATAACTCAGGCCAAGGACTCAAATGAGAGTACACAGGAAGATTTAACTGACATAGGTTTGATTTCTTCAGTCTAAATAACATGGTCTGTCACTGGAGCTCCTTGCTGGAGGTCTTCTGAGATGGTTATAAAATGTAGTAGGAGGGAAATGGGGAGCTCAAAAACAGGGTATTAGAGGGAGGATGTCTGTAAGGCACAGAGAATTGGGGTGGGTCATGAGGGATTATAGTGTTTAATAGCCAAGTCATTCTCTTTCATAATTTTCTTCGGTAGTTTCATGTAGAAAATGTAGAAATGGAAGAGATGTCATAAATGTCACAGGTTCCTATTCCTGTGGAAGTGAAAGGAAGAACTGGAGACAAGGAGCAAGCTGATGAGCAAGGAAGATTCATTGCTTGGCTAGCAATGTAGGTCTTGAAGCTCCATGGTTTTTCCCACTTTGGTGGGACTGGCTTCCACCCATCTCTTTGCACTGCTAAAAGCAATGCAATATTGTCCATATATTTCACCATGATTCTGGGAGATAGATACTTTTGTATAATTTGGACACATTTTCCTAAGAGGATTTTGCAAAGCAGTGAGAGACTGTGCATAAGCAGCGAAAAACCCCAAACTCTGCTTGGAGAAGAGGACTCCCCTCTAGGTAATCCTGACAAATTCTGATTCCTGTATGAGGTGCTCTATCCTCACACCAAGGTAAGGGGCAGCACAAGGGAGATGACACCATTGGTTTCTCATCAAAGTTCCTGTTTGGTGACCATCTTATTTTTTTGGAAAGCTGCTGACACTGAAATGTTATTTGGGATTTTTTTAAACAAGTCCTCCTGTGGGGCTTCAGCAGCTCTGGAAGCAGCATCTGCAGAGGAATCACCTGGAGGGGTTTTGTCCTGGAGGTGACCATGGGGGAAAAGGCAGATCGATGGCAACCAAATGGAGATGAAGGGCTGACAGGCTCTGAAAGTCTGTCATTGGCATGGCACAGGAGGCAGGAGAGGAGAAAAACCAAGGGCAAGGTGATCACTGGAGGCCTGCTGTTTCATGTAAGAAATATGTAACACTGACTTTTGGGTTAAACAAACTTGAATAATTCATTTAAATATGAACACTAGATGTGCCAGAAGTTTGTACAGAAAAGAAGGTAGACAGGAGATAGAGACAAAGAAAGGAGGTGAGTCCAGGCAACATAAACTTTTAAATTTTTCAGGTCCCACTTACCTCTAATTTTAAGGCATTCTGAATACTATTCCTCGTTCAGATCCTTGCACTAAGATTCATTAGTACCTATTGTAACATTATTTGGCTTATTGACCACTGAGCACCTAATGTACTCTCAAAATAAAGATGTAACTAACAGAAATATTTCATACAGAAAGAGCTATTGGAAGGGATCCTCTACCACTCGCAGAGTCCCCTTCACAGCATGTTATTAAGACACCCACATTTTAGTGACCACATCCATTTCTGAAAGTACAAGAATGTTTGAGATAGCCAGAAAATTCTTAAGTGACTGTAAACATGACAAATACTATGCATAAGCAAACAAAGGAAAAGCAGTTCTGCAGCCAAAAAGTATATTTATGAAGAGTTACTTTAGTGCTATTACGTGTATTCATGTAAAGGTCGTAACATGCACAGAATTTGATGGTACAAATGGGTTTTGTAAATAAAAATTCCACCAGTCTTACTCAGAACTGGTAGCAATTACAAAACAGGCACATTTGCCTAAAGCTGCTTATACATAATAGGAGCTAGAGGTAATTGTTTGGCCTCAGCAGTTCAATATTTCTTACATTTTTCTGCTTCTGTAAGAGCACAACTTCAAGACAAGAAATTGGAGAGTGGACAAGAGAAAACCTGTGCACTGCCTGTTATGCATGCATTTTATGACTCAATATATATCCCGCTGCAGGGATTTTTCAGCTGTGCTTTTGCTTAACAATGGTATTTGCTTTATTGATTTTTTTTTTTCCCTTTTAATACTCTTAATACAGTGGTGGCTCCAGAAAATGATGTGTGCTATGGGTACAGATGCTTTTGTCAAGACATCAAACACAGACTTTCCAACACACGTCTATATTAGACCAATTTTGTTTCCAAAACAAAGAAACAGGATGTTCACATGAGCCAAATTTGACACTGAACAATTTGTGCAACGGAACTAAACTCAGTGGAGCACCAGTCATGCCAGATTTAATATAGACTTTTCATGTTACTTTTGTATAATAGAAGCATTTATTTTTGTGTAATACTTGGGATATTATTTCTTTCTGGAAAGTCTTTCACATTAACTGCTGTGATTACAGACATCAGAAACTGCTTGATAATAGGGGACGCAGTAGGCTAGAACCAAGAGAAAAAAATCAGTGTTCACAGGATAAAACCACAATAGCTAAGATTTAAATAAATATGAAGCCTAAAAAGTTAAGTTTCTAAGTCACTAGTTTGATCACAAAGTAGTTTTATTTTGCATAATTTAAGAATACTACACAGCTCCCACTAATTTCAGTTGCCACTGACTTGCCTCAACTCTAAATCTAACAACTCTTCATGCAGCTGAACTTAGTAATTATTCTACCACGTAAAACTTTTTGGTTGGTGAAAGAATACCTACATTTGCCTTTTGAAGGGAAAGTGAAAAACATATCTCTATTCATAGCATGCTTTTACCACACATCCGTGATTTGTTTGATCTTGGAATTAGCCCTTTTGAATTCCATTGCAACATGTTTAGAAACACAGATCATGCTAGAGATTAAAACAAAAATGTAGCAATACGAACATGAAACAGGGCATGGCAGATTTTGTTTTTATCACTAGGTTCAACAAAAGATAATTGGTAATTGCCTTTTTTGTATTTTTTTAATCACTCAGGCTTTCAATTCAGAAATGGAGGGTGCAGAAAAGCTTGGAATTGATGATTAAATGTTTAAGCCCTCAGAACCTTAATTTTTGGTGTCTTTTAAATATTGGTTGCAGGAAATGAAACTTAGAGTTCTCAAGCTCTCTTTTGGCTGTGGGTGTCACCTGGATGAGAAGGAGCAGGGCTAGGAGCTGTCAGCACCCACCAGGCTCCACCGGCCGAGCAGCCCGGCTGGACCAGGCAGCCGTGGCCGCTTTTCCGGGAAGCAATAACCTGCTGCCTAGCAACAACCCAAAACTCATGATTGTTTGTATATTCCATTTCTTGTGCAAAACTAAAAGCTCAGATCCCAAATTATTGCATTCAGCAACATCAGAGCTGCAACAGATGGATAAGAAAACACATTTTCCTTTACGTGCTGCAAGACTTCCTTGCTCTATGGTGTTGCATTCATAAAATATACACACACCCTCCAACACATTTTGATGCAAGACCAATCTGGAAAATATTTCAATATGTGAATAGCTATTTTCACAATAGTTGTCCCCTAGGAGCTACTTCTATGAATAAAGTAATTCACATACCTATACATTTTAATGATGAGGTCACTAAGACTGACTTAGGGCCAAACACAAAGGGTCACGTTCTCTTGGGCATAAGCATGCTGGATAGCATGACACAACTATGCTTGCAGGAAAGTTGCCCCTGTGTTTTAGAAGCCTTGCTTTTTTCCTAATTATTATTTACTGCAAGTGAAACAATTAAAGAAAAAATGACAAAAAACCCCACAACCCTTTTGCACTGTGGTCTCTGCTTGGATCAAATTTTTAGCCTGATTTCCAGAAGGAATTTGATTTATGCCCTATCCTTCTGTCTGTCCAACCTGGGGCTTTTGAGCTTGTGGGCTGTTTCAACCAACGTGACAGAAGGGTCAATAGCTGATCTCTGACAAGCTTACTGCAAAAATCAATGGCTTTGTAGAAATAAGAGGCTGCCACAGAGAGAAGTTCACTGAGTCCCCCCTGTTTGATCCGTGGACACGCTTACAAGCCAGGCAGGACATCCGTAGTGTCGTACCACTTGTGGCAGGTGCTGCTCCTTGTCCTGGGAGCAGAGAGGAGGCATGGGGGGCAGAGGGAAGAGGGGATGGGTGAGGAGATGCGGGGAGGAGGGAGCAGCACCAGGGTGAGACTTAGGTCTCGGGGTACCAATTCATAGGCTTTGTCAGCTCTGCTGCTCATGAAACAATCTCTTTCTTCTTAGCCTGTATTTTCAGTGTCATGTTTTTGTTTTCATTCTCTAAGAAAATACGGAAATCTCATGCTAAGATTATGGAAATTGAGAGGATTAAAGAAAAGTTAAGTGCTGGAGGCCCATCTAATAATGCCGTAAATGCTTGACCTCAGTATTGCTGTACCTTAGACATAATCATGTACAACATCTGTCCTGTTTAAAGTCACATAGCAAATCATTACCAGAGTAGTCACCTTTCTAAATTTGCCTACTATGATAGACACAGCATTGGATACCCAAATTTTACTACAGAGAATACCTGGAATAATGCTGTGTGAAGTAATAACTGAACAGCTCAGGCTGGCATAACGAAATGCTGAAGTAACCATCTATCGAAGGCAAAATTAAGTTGTTATGGATGACTACCACCACTACTTTGTTTGTCTTACAGTTGTTCTGTTCAGCAACAATTTCTGATCCAGAGCCAACACATAGCCATTAAATAATTTAGCCGTACTCTTCATCCAGTGCAGCTCCCCCAGCCAAATTCTGGCCCCTCCCAATTTTGGTCTTTCCACTGCGTGCTCTGGGACGAGAATTGATCCCAAAGGTCTCTTCAGGTCCACCAGTTACAGGAGACAGGCTTTGCTGAATGTGCTTTCAGAAACCTCTTTGGTCATTATCAGTATTATCCCTAACATTAACTACCATTAAATCCTCCAGCTAGAAGCTGCAGAATGACCTATAGGACATTACAGAGCATTTTCAAGCTTAACAAGGAGTATGCTAAGAGCTCATGACCCTGTACTGGCGACACTGATGCTCAGGTGGGACGTGACCAGGTGATGATCTGTCTGAAGCCAAGAACAATGAACTTTGCATTGGGGGTGGGGGAGATTCGTCCTTGTGCAGAGAGCCAGTGCAAGCCTGGATGCTTTGGCAAAGGAGAAGTTTGGGTGGAATTTTCTTTTAGGACAGTTTCAGCTGGAAATTTAATTTAGACATAAAACTCTACAGCCTATCTACATTGCTACAGTCCTCATGCAAACTGTTCTGCTCTCTATTTTGGGCTAGCTCCCAGCTGAACTCTCTCATGATGCAACATGACTCTCCCCCCTCACCATTTCTAACCCAAGCAAAAGCGCCAAAGAAAAATTCCTTGGAAACATTTTATGGAACAGGTTGTAATTATTAACCCAACCTCCTTGCAATGGACTTACACATACACTGTGCCAGTGGATTACTCACTGCCAGTTGCATTAACTGACAGTTAATATGTGTATCTGCAAAACACAATAACTAGTTCTACCTGGTTTCTGAAACCTTGTGAAAATATGGTTCCCATGCTTCTTGACCCCACACCCGTACTCCTGGGGTAACCTCAGGTAACTAATGCATTACTGTGGGTAGACTCTTGTCTGTCACTCTGCTGCTGGGCCCACATTTTCCCATTTTAGGATGGTGTCCTGGCTAAATTCCCAGCCACAAAACCACTGCAGGTACCTGTGAGAGGCCAGTGAAGTACTTCATTTCCACCAACTGTGCTGCCCCTCCTTCCAGAAATAACAATTTCACTTCTCCTCTGAGTAGCTTATACCCTCCCTCCCCCTTTCTCACAGCACAACTACATCTTCTTTGTATTCTAATTTTCTTGGGCCGATAGGCTCAGATAAATGTCTTTATTGGACTACTTGAAGTTACTTTGGTTGACTTCCAATGTTTTTTACGATGGGATGGGGTTTTGGCTGTTGTGCTGTTTGTTTTTTTGGTTTGCGATGGACATTTTTTTACATCCACTCAAAAAAGTTACCTTGGTGACTTTTATGTCCAAAGGCAAAATGGAGAAGAGCTTGGCCTTTGCTGGGTCACGTATAAACGCATGCTGAGAGCACTCCAGCAGCTGCCCCACCACAAGGAGGCAAACAGGGTCACAAGCCAGTAATGTTTTATTTTAAACCATGGACATCTATTCTCCTGTTGGAGCTTAGAGATCCTGTATTTTGTTTCCCATGATACATACATGCAATTTCGTTAGTGAGAATGATAAACAGATGTGTATACACAGGTATTGATTCTATAGAGTACTGCATTATTCAAGAGAGTTGAGACTAAAAGGCCAATTTTTACAACAGAAGTATTTACTGTAAATTAAAATCCTACCAACTGAAGCCAACTTTAGAGGATTAGCACAAGATTCATGTGCTGCTTTAATCACTCAAAAGACTAAGATTAAATAATGGTAAGAAAGAAAAGGCAACTTCAGGGCTACTCTTTTGTACATTGTTTAATATATTCTGGTGACCACAATCCTATAGCACATACTGATGTTACACACGGACACACACTGCAGGGATACCTGCAACGGCAGGCACAACAGCATGCTTAATCTTATGCTCATTTGGGTTAAAGGTTTTGGCTTCCTTAAACAGATCAAAAAACAGGCTTTCAGGATATTGCCTTTTAAAAAGAAAAAAATGAAAATACATTCATAAGTAAGTATACTATTTGGATGCTTAGTGGGATAGAAGTAATCTATGATGTAAAAAAAAAGAAACAAAAATTTCAGCAAGTCATTCATGTTATTCTAACTAAAAGGGCAAAAACGCTTCTCATACCCTAGACTGAAAGCATTATTTTGGAAGATCAGTCTAGTCTACGTCATGTTGATTTAGGACCATCTTATTACTCTAAATGTATTACTGCACTAGAGTAATGGGATTAACACCTTGGCCAGAATGTTAATGCTGATAGGTATATAAATGCAGATTTATATACTACATTCAACATTGAAGGAAAGTTTATTAATCCACAATTAGGTGGTGGGTTGTTGCCTTATTTTTTTTTAAATAAGGTACTGAAACTAAGCACAAAATGTTTCTGTACCTTGGCTATAAGTTAGTGTTTCTGGCTGTGGTAGCCATAGTGATAACACTAGGATTTTCCCAGGATTTTCAAGGTTGGGGGTTTGGTTTTTTTGTTGTTGTTTTGCTTTTTGGTGGTGTTTTTTTTTTCTGCAGACAGCACTGCCAACTTAGTTCCCTGTTGCTTTTAAAAAGTAATAGCTAAATCAATAAGGTGCTATTGACTTCCCTGAAACTAGCCAAGGGAAATTTCCACCATCTCCAAAATTTATTCTTCCAAAACCCCCGCTTTTCTACCAAAACTTTCAGTTAGCGGTTATTTATTGACAGAGCTGGATTAAGGTCGGAATATACTAAACCCTAATTATTATAACTTCACGCTCAGATTCCTGGAACAAACTCCTCCTTTGGGGAGCCGACCCCGAGGTTAGCTCCATCGGGCTGGGTCAAAACTAACAGAGAAAGAAGCAGGGAAGAAAGCCTATATGGTATGAAGTAATGTTGTAATAAAATACAGTATTTCCTTGAATGAAGAGTTTCCAATACCTTTGCCTACAGCAAGTTATGATAACAGCTGCTGCTTTGTATGAAGAAAAAAACAGCTTTATGTTACTGACCTCTATCACATATAGCCATGAAATCAGAGTGCAATTGTAGTTATTTGCTGCTTTTTAGATATTCATTTCTCTTCCCCGGTGCTTAAGAGGGCTGACTGAAGGCAGCTTATACTAGATTAGGCTTCCAACACCTTCATGCATTATAGACTTCCAAATACAATTTTTCCCTCTCAGAAGGTGAAAGTGTTGAGTCATTTCTTTTAAAGATCTGATGGAGGTTATTGCTCATAAAAAGAAAAAGCCGGCGGTTCAAGGCAGGGCTAAGTGAAACACAACCAGCAAGCTGCAGCCCCGGAGAGCAGCGCCCGAGTCTCCCTGGGACTCGGGCTCCCGGCTCCCCTGCTTTGCTCTGCTCACCCTTTCCTGGCTTACATCAGCCAGGCACTAGCAGTGTATCCGAGATCATAACATGGATTAACAAGGGCTCATCGGATGGAACCATGTGCCAGAAATAATTATGGTTTAAAATGCAAAAGCCTGGCAGGAAAGGATTGTCATTTGTGAAGCCAGTCCATTTAATGGAGAAATAACGCGCATATTACAGTAGAGGATAATTTGGCAGTTACAGTTTCAGTGGCTCAGAGACATAAAATACAGTCTCATCAATGTGTAAGATTAGAAGTAATTAGCCCCTATATGCTAAAGTCATCACTTAGAAACTAGACTCCATCTGGGGACTTTTTGTAATGATACCTCAGGGACAAGTAAGATGGGACCTTTGACTTACATGATTTGGAAGGGACTGAGACCTAATTAAATCTTCAAAGATGCAGTAACTGCAGTAAAAGGGATTTTTAAATATGAAACATATTCCCTTTCTCTAAACAAACTAGGTATATTACACTCTGGAGCAGTAAGAGAATTAATCAAAAGACAGTGAGCAAACAGCTGCTGTGTGGCTGCCAAATAGAAGATGATACAGGATTATACAGAATTGAAGAACATTTAACAAGAATTGAAGAATATTTAGTAGTTCTTTTTTTAAGGATAAGGTTTTATTTAATTGTGGTGAAAACCAAACACACCACCCCATCATAAATCCAAGAGATTATGATTTTTTTAAATCTGTTTCTCCAAATGCATGTTATAATAAACACTGATTGCCTTAAATAAATAAAAGATAATCCTCTTGCAGAAATAATACACAATTTACTTTTTCACTCATTCAAAAAAACAGACTTGCAGCTTTTCAAAGACGGATACACAGAGCTATCATATTTTTGCTACTGAGTTCCATAAAGCACTTACTTACTGTCGTCTTCCATGTTCTTAAAAAAGCTTGGCACTTTGTACTGGAGAAACGAAAAAATTTAAGTTAGCTTCTCAGCAATGATTGCCTCATTTACATGATCTATCTTCTTCCAAGAAAAAAAAAAATCACTGTATGATATTAATATTTTTCTACCATAACTCAATACTCTGCATTTTGTCAATGCAGAGCTGGACCATTAAAGCCTGGATGCTAACTGGAAAAGTGTTTTAAGGCCATGAACTAGGAGTGGAGCAACAGAGATATACTGATCTCAAAGAGAAAACAGTACTGAGATGACACATGTAAGTTTACACGCTTCATCATGCTGCTTAAAAAAGACTAATTAAACTGGCTTCAAACTCATATGTAGGCAGGTCAATGCTGAAAGAAGTTACCATCTAGCCAAAAACTTCAGTACTTTTTTTTCTACATTTGTAAAAAAGTCTTAGAAGCAATTTGATCTTTGCACATATGATGGTGGTGGGAATATATTTTTAATTTATTTATTTTATAAAAGAACCATCTTCAGCCATTCCTGAGTTATAGAATCATAGAATCGTTTAGGTTGGAGAAGACCTTTAAGATCATCAAGTCCAACGATTAACCTAGCGCTGCCAAGTCCACCACTAAACCATGTCCCTAAGCACCACATCTACATGTCTTTTAAATACCTCCAGGGATGGTGACTCAACCACTTCCCTGGGCAGCCTGTTCCAATGCTTGGCAACCCTTTCAGGGAAGAAATTTTTCCTCATGTCCAATCTAAATCTCCCCTGGCACAACTTGAGGCCATTTCCTCTTGTCCTATTGCTTGTTACTTGGGAGAAGAGACCGACACCCACCTGGCTACAACCTCCTTTCAGGTAGTTGTAGAGAGCGATGAGGTCTCCCCTCAGCCTCCTTTTCTCCAGGCTAAACAACCCCAGTTCCCTCAGCCGCTCCTCACAGGACTTGTCAATTCAGTTTTAATCTACCATAAAAAGTCTGTGAAATTATACACTGTTTGGGATTGCCTGTAGAAATGAGAACTCAGTAATCCTTATTTCAGCCAGACTTGGTGAAAGGATATCAAACCAAGCCTCCAGCTATAAATACATTATCCCATACAACACATCCACAGTCAACTGTACAACAACTAAAACCATGTTATTAGCATGATGACCAGGACCATTCACTTAACAAAAAGAGCCCCATACAAACCAGCTACCGACAATAAAGAAGTCACCATCGCATCTCACTGGGGATGTATAGAACTACCGTAACTCAAACACTGCCATGCTGATCTGTGAAAATAAACCAGCCATCATAAACATTTTGAAATGGATTAGTGTTTTCCTTTAACTACAGTGCACATATATGAAATGGTTTCTCCTCTACACAGTAGGGTCTACACTATTTGGTCTGATCCACGTGTCATTTCTGTGGATATCCATGTGTGCACAATGCCGTTCTACCAGCAGCTGTTTCAAAGAAGTTCAGTGGGCTCTTTCTTTACAAGAAAAGAAAATGTAACCACTTATTCTGTTTTTAGTAGAAGAGCATGATGAGCTTGATGGCTAGTCAATCACCATGAGAAAAATCAACAACAATCTAAATGCTCAAGTATTTCAAGCCTCCAAGTGACCTTTCAAGAGGATTTCAGTTTGAAAACACAATATGAGGAAAAGCTATGGATTTTGGAATTCATCTTATATCCAAAGCCTTTGCTAAATGTCTCTTAGAGATTGCTGGAAATGTAAAATAAACAGCAGTGGGGATCAAAGCTAGGAAAAAATTAATTAAGGAAAAGGTGGGCTGGTGTCCAGCCAGTGATCTGGGTCAAGCAACATATATAACTATTTGTCTTTGATTAAATGTGTTGGAAATACCACTCAGCTTTCAGAAGGAGAGCAATCTCTCCTCAGATAGTCAGTTAGACAAACTGGGAAAGATGGAGGTGGACACAGGGAAAAAAAGTAAAATCTTCACAGAAAAAAATAGTCCCATCCCAATAAAGCAGTCCCTGTGCAGGAAAATGCACAGAGAGAAGGAAAGAGGAGAGCTTTACTGGGAAAACCCTGGGGACTCTGGAGGAGGCCTGCAAAGAAAGCCTGGCTCCATCTACACCAGAATAGAACAGCACAGTTAATGCTTTTAAAGCTGAGAGTTTTCTTAGTTGGTTTTTTTTCTTGTTTTTTTTTCCCTGACTAAAAGCTGAAGAAAAGTTGGTTATAAAAGCCTCTGTATCTTCAGACAGAGTGGAGTGGGAGAATCTCAGGTTAAAAAAAATAATTGCAAAGAACAGTCAAGACAAGGAAGACTGCATTTATACATGGAGCATAAAAATAGCAACCGAAGTAATACTAACTGTGTGAGTTCGAGTAAGAATACATAGTGTAGAAGCGCTGAGTAATCCAGAATACCTGCTTATTTTTAAAAAAGGAATATTGATATCACAGGTGTCGCAGAAATATGATGGGATTAAAATAAATCAGTAGACACTATGAAAAAAGCCCCAATATAAATTACATAGAAATGACAGAAGACCAGGCTGACAAAGGAGCAGAGCCAAGGACCAAGGAAAATATACAGTAAACTAGGGAAATAAACAAAAGACACACAGCAGTACCTCAAAATCTCCTTAAACTCAATTTCCATCCTGAACCAGCAGAAGTATACTAAGAACCAGTATTTTCCCAGAATGGCCCAGAAAAGGGAACATTACAGCAAAATACTGACACTAAATAAGTTGGGACTTTCAGCAAAAGTCAAAAAAGAAGCAACATGGTGGAGATCCACAAAAATCACAAACAGCTTTCAAAAGATGTGTAGGAAGACATATGGGGAGACGTGAAACTGCTGGGTAGATACACGCACATTAGAAGATATTTTTTCTGCACAACGCGTAATTAAATTGTGAACCTAAATGACCATAATCAGGATAATGATGTGACTGGATCCTTGCTCTGACCCAGTGTTGCTATTTTTTCCCATCACAGGGCCTCTATAAAAGGTACTGTGGGCATCCTTTAGAAATATTTAGGAAAATAAGACCTTAAGAAATAATGCAAAAGTGGTTTTGGGATGGGGCTTTTTTTGTTTGTTTGTGTTGGGGGGTTGGGGTGGGATTCTGTTTGTTTGGGGTTTGTTTGTTTTGGTTTTGTTTTTTTTTTTACAGACAAGATTTTTTTTTTGCTTATATTCAAAGCCATAAAGACAGTAAACTCCTATACACAGCTAAATGGTATACTGCAAGTATTCATGAATGTAAGCAACTGCAGTGTTTTACTGCGAGATGATACATCTAGGAGATTAACCCACCTTTCACATAAAGACAATCTGCAAGAAAATTCTACCCTTTCCAAGGAGTAAATTGTTCAAATAATTCTGTTATTCAATTATTTTAGTATGTATAAATTGCAAAAACCACAACAAAAGCAGTTCATAACTGCTGTTCTCTTTGATGTATATTTACAGAGGAATTCAATAAATTAACAAAACAGAAACAAGTTTAGAGGTTCCACTTCAAACTTACTTGTGCCAAAACAAGATGCACTGGGCTGAAGAAGAAATCTCCGTTCTAAAATAAAAGCTAAGCTGTTTATTGAAAAACAAAACAGCACATTCAAGGCTTTTGCCCATCCCATATTATGGGAGGATACTCTAGAGAACAAGGTCATAAGTTTCATAGTCTGTATTGCTGTTAGAAAGCAATGACAGATTTATTGTAAAGATTTGTCAGCAACAGCAGTGAGGTCACCATGCCCCAATACACAGAAAATGTTCATCTACCTGTAACCTTATTACAGTTGTGGACTAAACATTTCCTTACCCAACCCTTTGGCTTGAGAAAACTTGTATTTACCTTATAAAGCTGTAATTCTGCATCAACATTCAGCTAATTGGAGGCTTACTGTCACTAATTTAGCTAATATACATTCATCTTACAAAAATAGCTTCTAGCAGCTTCTTTAATTTAACCTTTCTTTTAGCTTCTTTTTTTACTGTCACACAACTAGCAATTCAGTGCTCACAAATGACCTCCCGTGCCCCAATCATGCCATAACAATCAGTGGTAGAAAATTCATAAAACAGATTAAATTCTACAGCATTCACTTTGATGAATTAGTGGAATTTGTTCCCTTTAGCTGCTCAGAGTTAATCTTTGATTTTTAGCTGAGTGCACTGCATTGGAAAGAGTAAACTAGGAACACATCTTATTTTTGTTACTTACATGGCTGTAACGGAAATAGAGCCACAGCATTCATTGCAGTAAAGCTGACTTTTAAAGATTTTTGCTGTTTGTCTCTGTTATCTTACTACTTAAAGCTATGAGGAGGAACTGCCCATGGCAAAGTGTTTCTGTATAAAATTTGAGATTATTACATTATACTATAATGATTATACTTTCCTACCTGGTGTCACACCATGCCAGAATGAGGCACAACTGAGGATCATTTTCCCACAAAGCTTTAAGGGTGGTAAATGATCCCAAAGTAAAAAATTAACTCCATCACTGCAAATCACATAACATGTTTTGTTCAATGTAAAATTATTATTCACCATTTAAATTAAGGATTGCAAGGGAAATTCATTCTGAGCTTTTTCCATTTCCCTCATACACACAATTTGGCTAATGAACCAAGAAACCAATTAGTGAAACATCTCAATTTATAGCAGGTTGAGATAATCTTTAGCCAGGGCACAGTTAAAACTCCTGCACTGTGAAAAGAAGAGTTTTCATCTTCAGAAACAGCACTGTGGAGTTAATGAGCCCTCTTAATACAAAGCATCAGTGATGTCACTGTTTGCCCAAAGACAGAGACTTCACTTCTCCTCAGCAGCACCTACCAGGAAGCAGCAGAATCTGGGTGAAATCTCTACGCAAATACAGCATTTTCTTTCTGTTGACATTTTGTGGATCTCGGTATATTTTGGCATGGGGATGTGCAGCCTGTGGTGGTGCACGGCAGAGGTTGGACATCTATGTGGAGATACAGTTTTTGGAGAAGCTTCACTTTCACGTAGCAGTTGTCTTCTTGCACATAGAGTCCCCTCTTACCACCATGACTAAGTTTTGCACCCAAGGCGCTGTGCTGAAGACTTTCTCCCAATTTGCAGCCCTACTTACTAGGTAGGGCTGCTCAGGCTGATCTGAGCCTGCGCCTTGTGCATGGCTGAGGAGAGGGACTATGATAGAGGCCACTTTCCAGCTTCAGCACTGAGCCAGGGGTGTCCCCTGGGGTGCCCTGGTCCCATGAACCAATGGGAAAAGTCTCACACTTCAGACACAAGAAAATCAAGAGGTTTGAGGATTCAAAGAGAGGAGGCAGAGGGGACAGTGCTCAAACCAGCTGATGGGCTAATGCAAGGGCATATCTCAACTCCCACCTTCTTCCCAGGTGCTGGGATCTGCAGCCCAAACCCACTCCTTCATGTCAGGTGTCTCAGCTAGTTTCTCTAGTTATAAGTAAATGGCTTATTAAAGGGCCTAAAGAAACAGGAGATGGACTCTAGACCTGCGATTCAAAAGTATATTTTTCCAGTTCCCAGGACAAACCCATAGCCAGGCTGGAGGGTGGGCCAGGTAAAACAATAGAGCGTTCACAGGATAAAATAAAGCACATAAAGGAATAGGGGAGGCAATTGACTGCTAAAAGGTAATCTTTGCACCAGGGATGGCTCATGCATTTTGTACTACAAAAAGTACTTTAATAAAATACATTAAAAAATAAGAATCAAGAAATGCAGCCTTCTGCTGCTGTAAAACCAACATAGGTGGCACTGAGCCCTGTAACACAGAATATACCCTTGTTTGCTAAACACATTTCTTCCGTGGGGTTTCCATCCTACTACCACCTGTTTCTTAACATTGTGTTATCACCCTTGGTTAAACTGATTAAAGATATACGTTCTGTACCAGAGAGGCACATGTGCACAAGTGCAAGACATAGAATCATAGAATCATTAAGGTTGGAAAAGACCTCTAAGATCATCGAGTCCAACCGTCAACCCAACACCACCAGGCCCACTAAACCAAGTCCCTAAGCGCCTCATCTACACGTCTTTTAAATACTTCCAGGGATGGGGACTCAAGCACTTCCCTGGGCAGCCTGTTCCAATGTTTCACCACTCTTTCAGTAAAGAAATTTTTCCTCATGTCCAATCTAAACCTCCCCTGGTGCAACTTGAGGCCATTTCCTCTCGTCCTATCACTTGTTACTTGGGAGAAGAGACCCACACCCACCTCGCTACAACCTCCTTTCAGGTAGTTGTAGAGCATGATAAGGTCTCCCCTGAGCCTCCTTTTCTCCAGGCTAAATAACCCCAGTTCCCTCAGCCGCTCCTCATAAGACTTGTTCTCCAGACCCTTCACCAGCTTCATTGCCCTTCTCTGGACATGCTCCAGCACCTCGACGTCCTTCTTGTAGTGAGGGGCCCAAAACTGAACACAGTATTCGAAGTGCGGCCTCACCAGTGCCGAGTACAGGGGGACGATCACTTCCCTACTCCTGCTGGCCACACTATTTCTGATACAGGCCAGGATGCCATTGGCCTTCTTGGCCGCCTGGGCACACTGCCGGCTCATGTTCAGCCAGCTGTCGACCAACACCCCCAGGTCCTTTTCCGCCAGGCAGCTTTCCAGCCACTCTTCCCCAAGCCTGTAGCGCTGCATGGGGTTGTTGTGGCTAAAGTGCAGGACCCGGCACTTGGCCTTGTTGAATCTCATACAGTTGGCCTCGGCCCATCGATCCAGCCTGTCCAGGTCCCTCTGCAGAGCCCTCCTACCCTCGAGCAGATCAACACTCCCACCCAACTTGGTGTCGTCTGCAAACTTACTGAGGGTGCACTTGATCCCCTCATCCAGATCATGGATAAAGATATTGAACAAGACCAGCCCAAAAACTGAGCCCTGGGGAACAGCACTCGTGACCAGCCACCAACTGGATTGAACTCCATTCACCACAACTCTCTGGGCCCGGCCGTCCAGCCAGTTTTTGACCCAGCGCAGAGTACACCTGTCTAAGCTGTGAGCCGCCAGCTTCTCTAGGAGAATGCTGTGGGAGACGGTGTCAAAGGCCTTGCTGAAGTCCAGGTAGACCACATCCACAGCCTTTCCCTCATCCACTAGGCGGGTCCCCTGGTCATAGAAGGAGATCAGGTTGGTCAAGCAGGACCTGCCTCTCATGAACCCGTGCTGGCTGGGCCGGATCCCCTGGTTGTCCCGCACATGCCTTGTGAGCGCCCTCAAGATGAACCACTCCATAATCTTCCCCGGCACCGAGGTCAGGCTGACAGGCCTGTAGTTCCCCGGATCCTCCTTCCGGCCCTTCTTGTAGATGGGCGTCACATTGGCAAGCCTCCAGTTGTCCGGGACCTCCCCCGTTAACCAGGACTGCTGATAAATGATGGAGAGTGGCTTGGCAAGCTCCTCCACCAGCTCCCTCAGCACTCTCGGGTGGATCCCATCCGGCCCCATAGACTTGTGAGCGTCCAGGTGGTGTAGCAGGTCATTGACTGCTTCCTCTTGGATTACGGGGGGTTCATCCTGCTCACCGTCCCTGTCTTCCAGCTCGGGGGGCCGAGTACCCTGAGGATAACTGGTCTTCCTGTTAAAGACTGAGGCAAAGAAGGCATTGAGTACCTCAGCCTTTTCCTCATCCTCGGTGAAAATGTTCTCCCCTGCATCCAATAAGGGATGGAGATTCTCCTTGGCTTTCTTTTTGTCATTAATATATTTGTAAAAACTTTTTTTGTTGTCTTTAACGACAGCGGCCAGATTGCGTTCTAGCTGGGCTTTTGCCTTTCTCATTTCCTCTCTGCACGACCTAACGAGATCCCTGTACTCTTCTTGAGTTGCCTGCCCCTTCTTCCACAAGTGGTAAACTCTCCTTTTTTTCCTGAGTCCCAGCAAGAGCTTTCCATTCAGCCAGGCCGGTTGTCTTCCCCACCCATTCTTCTTACGGTGTATGGGGACAGCCTGCTGTCCATACATGCAGCAATTGCTTCTTCCTCTATTAAACCATATCAAATCCTTACACAGCTACCTAGGACCCCAAAATATTTCCCATCTCCCAACCTTTCTACCACTTCTCACATACCTCAATCCTTGATACCACCCTTGACATCCAGAAGTCAAATCCAATCCCACTTATTCACGCATCAGCCCGAATGCCTTGCAGCTAATTGGGGTGTCTCAGAGGGGAAGCTCATCTGAGCTGGAAGAGGGGTAGAGTCACAGGGGTACGGCAAGGACCTCTACAAGATATGGATATTTTTTTGAGGTACTGCCGTATGGAGACATTTATCTCATGCAGCCTGGTTAAGTACTTCTACGAAGGCATTTGGGAGCAACCTATACGATATTCTAGTAGCACTATGGTGTGCACTTCACAGTTTGGGAATCCCAGGTTTAGAGGAATTTCATTTCAACAGGAGAGCACTTCCAGGAATGATCCTCTGCTGACACCCCTTCTTGCAATCAGCCTGTGCAACCCCAGTTGGAAAAGGAGAGAAGCAAGAGAAGGAAAGCACTTATACTGGAAGTGGAGCCTGCCTGACACATGCATATTTAATGAGTACCAGAATTGGACACAATTCAGAAGTTGTATATAGACAGACTCAGATCGCTACAAACATGAAGTGCAAGAAATAATTTGAACTACTCAAACATTATTGAGCTGCAATCAACTAATCACTTAGGAAAAAGACCAAGAGTCATGAACAGCTTAATGTAAACATCTTTTCAGCATGCAATAATAGGCAAAAAGGAAAACAAGTATTGGGCTGCATAAGGAACAGAATGCATTATGGAAAGTACAGTAGCACTAAACATAATCTAGTGGTATGCTAAAGTACTGTGTCTACTACTGATTCCCGTCTGTAAAATTTTAAGGGGACCTAAGTTGTTGAAGCATATCTGTTATTTTTAGCCTTTAGGTAGTAGGTGCTCTTATAGCAAGAATTTGGGAATGGGCAATAAATATGGGAAGCTTTGTTTTATTAAGTCAGTGCATCAATAACCACAAATTTGCTGAAAAAAATATTTAATTCAAATTCAACCAAGAGTTCCTCTGAGGCTTGGGCTCAATTCGATGCTTGGTGGTAGAAGTCAGCCACTTCCTTTTTCCTTAGAATAGTAAAGAAAAAGGAGAATGAACTTGACTTTATTTACAGCAATGGTAATATTATGAGAAGCACGAGACTTGGTAATTGAGTCAGGAGCAGAAGTGGAAGTCTCCTGTGACAGCCTGTAATTGTCAGAGCTCCAGTTAAATTCAGCAGACACAGATTCAAGTAATATTTTGAATGCCTGGATAGTACCTGTATCAAACCTGGCCGCTGGACCTATACAGATTTGCTTCTCACTGCATTTTGGTCCTTCCATTTTGATACAGCAAATATTAGCCAGAAAACTGTATAGGTAATTCTCCACTTCATGCTAAAAATATTTCATATATAAGTGCATAAAAAATTCCATCCCCTAGCAACTGTGAGATTCCTGCTTGAAACGGTGATGGGAAAGATGGGGCTCCAGGAATGTTAGAGTCAAGCAAGGATTCTGTGGGTGTGAAATTGTTGGCAATTACGTCTGATCACTGGCTGCACATGTTTTTGCTAAATGCATTCAGATTTACTGTAGAAATTGGCCTGAACTATTACCGAATTCTGGGAGCCCTGATTAAAATAAACTGTGTTCAAGATACATGTACTGCAGAGAGACTCTCGAGTCCAGGGAGAGCTCTGCACGAGTGGGAAGTGTCAGACACCAGAACAACAACAAATTAAAGAAATTAGTCATCTCAGGAAATATTATTGCTGGTTTCCGAAAACAAGCTAAAACACAGTTGCTATCTGAGGAGCACAAAGGGGAAGAGAAACAACATTAAAAGTAATAAAGTGGAATTCAGATGTCAGTAAGAGGCAGAGCAGCTCACTGAAGATTCAGACAGTAAATGAGCATAGATGATTAAGACTAAGTCATTACACAGTAACCTGCTGTGATCATCTATTGGCTGGAAGGGTTGGAAAGGCAGTCCCAGCACACGAGAAAACGCCCCTTGCTCACTCTTTCCTTAGCTGCTTCTCACAGACCCGGAACAGGACTTCATTTACCAGCCTGTAAAATGCAGACAGTAGCACAAGTTTCCTTGCAGCTCACTGAGCTATGCCTCAGGTTCCTCCCCCCTGGCTCTTTCTGACCTTTTTGCTCCCTGAGCTGGACGAGCTCCTGGAAGAAGCCACTGAAACAGCTCTTTAACTCTGCACAAGGCTATCAACCCCACAGTCAGCCCTCTTTCCTTGGACACTTCCCGCAAGCATGCCCTGTGCAGTCCCATTTGTTCAGGGAAAGGTTTGCAGGTAACAACACAATTTTGGAGCCACAGACTTGCCCCAACCAGGCGCTGCAGCAGCTCTGGTCCTGCCCCATTGCAGCCCTTGCACCCTATGCCCGCCTCGTGGGGTGAAAGCAGCAGAGGCTATGCAAGAGGAGGCCCTTCTCACAGACTCCTGATGAGCCCTGAGCAAGAAATGACCCCCTGGTTTTATGGGAGAGGGGTCAGAGATCCATTTACAAGCCCTTTTATCTTTCCACCTGCCAGAGAAAAGGGACCTGCAGTGGTGTTTGGCTCGCACTCTCACATCTTCCTCCCACGTACAATAACCAAGTCAGCCCACATTTCCCACAGGAGAGAAGTACATGAAAGCAATTGCTAATAGCTCAGCTGCTGGTGCAAGGCTCTGTGCGCTGCCGAGGGAGCTTTTGGCTTTGGGCAGCATGGCAGCATAGAAATTGCCATCAACCACATAAAGAGGAGTCGAGAGACCAACACAGATTGCTGGCCAACAAACTTGGTCTCCTGCCTCCATGGAGGATGCAAAAAGAAGATCAAACCTTATTTAATGATCTCATGTTGCCACTGTGAATGTGAGTATCAAGGAGACTATATAAGCGTGGTTGTATTAGGGATGACTCCCTGGGCCATGGCTGAATTTTACACTTAAGGCAGGGCTTCAGCCCTTTGGGTGAGGAACAGAAGGTCTTTTTCCCAAACATAAAAGTACTTATCCCTTGAGCACAGAAGCATCTTTCTGCTATCTTTCTTGTAACCTTTAGATTAATTTGCTGTTCTAAAATGTTTGTAGGTGATATCATGACAGTTTCCTTTTAAAGAGATTTATTTTACAGCTAAATTGCTGATTTGTCCTCTGAAATCTCAGCTACAAGGCTCCACAGCTTTTGGGGGGTCTTGGGGATTAATGTACTAAATTTCTGTTTCTCAGACTGTACTGTCTGCTTTTTTTAGTCATCCTGCTATGAGGCATTTCTCCAAGAAGGTGATTTTCCCTCCTGCTCGCCATATCCTTGGCAAGGAATGCATTTTAGTTAGCTAATTAAATATAGTTGTATTGTACATCAAATATCAGTAATAATATAAGGCAGTAACGTTATGTCTACTGTGAGAACAAGTAGCATTATACGTCATATCTGTAATACATCACTGTGATAACAATTTGAAGCAGTTATGCTATTAAATCTTTGCTTGGCAGAGTGGCTAGCAAGCACCAGGGTATGGCAAATAGTTTTTGGGAAAGAGGATACTGTAATGATGAAGTCAAGGATCCTCCTTCCATGCACCTTCCCAAAGATGACGCAAAGCCTTGACTGCCTATGGAGGAGCCCGTGGAGCCACAGCCTAGCCAGCTGCTCTGCTCCTAGGTCCAGCTTTTACCAGCTTTTTTACCAGCACTCAACCCAAACACGCCCATGTGCTGTCCTTCCCCGGGTTTCTCCTCCCAGCCACATTTCCAGTGCTTGTGCAAGGCTGTGTCCTCGGCTTTCTGCTCCTCCTCTGGCTCTCCAGGGTATTATTGACTCTCCTTTTCTGCATTCTACATCAACTGGTATAATATAAAGAAAAACTCCTCTGGTCACGCACACCTTGTATGTGTATGTTTTGGGTAGGGCATGCTTACGTGTACATCAGAAACTGCTATTTTTTCACCATTTTGCAGTTTCCTTAACATGAACAATTGAACTTCTATGCTGATTGAATACTAGTGTATCCCAGCATTTCAAGATCTAAACTAACCTAAAACAAATTATGTTTTTATATATGCTTTTTTTTCCCATCCCAAAGGATTCCAGTGTCTTTCACAAGCTGCAGGCATAGAATGATTAAAATTAAGCCCTTTCTGGAGCAGTCAGTAGAAGGCATATTGATAACTTGTCTTCACTACCCATCTCAGTGGAGCAAAAGAGGGAAATCTTAGCTAAGCAAAACAGCTAAATGTCAGCTGATAGAGGAAATCTGTGGGATGCTCAAAATGCAGTAAGTGTAGCCAGTGTTTCTTCTAAAGTGCAGAGAAGTAAATAAAGATCTTTTTTGTGACCAAAGTTTACATTGTTCCAAAAAGTGTAGTCTTTTGGAGCATGATGAACCTTGTTCATCAAGTTATGATCTCCACCAGATGCATAATACCTACAGTTCTTGATGACCCACTCATCTTCTACCACCAATGTCCATAAGTCACCAAAAATGGTCATGAAAAGAAGCAAAAAAATTAAGCATCTATAAGCAGAAATGGGCTCCTAGAAATCGTCAGTAGCCATGGCCAGGTTCACTTGGGCACTGGAGAATGCAAGCACAAGGCTCACATTTATGTCCATTAATATTTTTAGTCAAAGCTTAAAGAACAGTAAAACAAACTAAGCTGTAAGAGAAAATACATATTAGCATTTAGATTAACAGTTATTATCTCCATTTCCCATCACCAGACAACAGTGAAATACATGATGATGGTTTAAGACTTTTTTCAAAAAGGTTAAGGGCTCCCTGAATTCAAAGGGCTGGGAAACACTGGCCTGTAAGATAAATGGCACTGCCCTGACATGTGCTCCATATCCTCAATACATCTGGACTCTAGTTGGAATTAAAATTCATATTGCAATAGCAATTAAAAGATAGAACTAGGTCATAACTGTTGTTCAAGGCACTATGCAAGCAAAGAAAGAACAAAAAAAACCTGAAGCAAGCAGCCTTTGCCCTAAAAATTTCAGCATTGAGAAATTCAGAAATATGAGATAATAAAAAGAGGAGGATACAACAGGAAAACAGGAGTTGGGGTGTTTTAGCAATGTGTTTTAGCAATGCCATGTGATGCGCTCGCCTTTTCACCAAGCAACGGCTGTTACCCCTAGGCAGTTCTCAGTTTGCATTATGACAATTTAATTTCAAGGAGAGGACAGGGAATGACTGAACTGGCGGATGCTCAGCACCCACCAAGCGCTGAACGCTTGCTGGTGTGCTTGGCCCTGTACACATGGGCTGGTGCTGCATGTGTGATACAGTTCTTTACACCTACATACAGCATTGTTTGCAAGAGTCATTTCTGTGGCTGGAAGATTTTTATAAAAGAAACCATAGCAACCCTCCTAAATCTACTGGAGCAGCAGTTAACAATTTGTTATGTCCCTGCTGGTACGCAGCTTTTTCTTTTCTCCCGTGAAGTTCTGTATCTCTGTCCAACTATTTTATTCTATATGGAAAGGATTGTATGAGAGATATATCCACAATGCAGTCTATGGTATATCATACTCAGTGTGACAACGCACATTGTATTATCCACATCCAATTCTAGATGTAGAAAGTGAGAATGAAATCACATTGCTTCAATTCCTTTTTTAAAATTGCGCTGAGAAATTTTGTGCTGTTATCTGCAGGTTAGCACAGAACCTCACTGCAGACTGCTTTTCTGGTTTTGCAATACTGCACAATATTATTAATGAAGGTGAGCACCTGCCTTCAATTTAATGGGCATCTCATTTTCATTCACTCAGTCACATGAGCAAAAAGGTGGTTGAACGAAATTTTAGCAAAGTGAGAGCCAGCCACATAGTTGTTGATCAAACCTTGTTTTCAGTATAATTTAGCCTAAAGGTGATCTGTTAACAAAAACTGACTGCACAGGAAAAAAGTGCCCTCCTTCTGTAAGACTTTGTGGGGGAACTTTGCCTGGTAAAGCCTGATATTATTGAAAAAAAAATTTTAAAAAATCATTTTAAATGCATTTCCAAAATAGCCCTCACTATGCACAAGAGCTATGGGTAGGACTGATTTACACGTATAATCGTCTGACAGCTGTGAATGTATTTGTTTCATCTACATGGCTGAAATGCTGGATGTGAGGAGAGCTGTATCAACACTGCGCTGGTGACATGGAGAGGAGAGTGGGCTCCCTCTCAGCATCTGAAAAGCAGCAGTTGGTGGTTTCAGAAGAGACAGTAGGCAGAAGAGTTGCAGAGAGTAGCTGCCCACGTGCGGCCATGGGCTCTGCCTTTCCCTCGCTTCCCCATGGGGACTTCCAAGCCAAGCCATGCAAGATATCTCCCCGACCTGCCTGGTTGTTGTGTACTCGACCTCCCAACTTTATTTTACATGTATGCAGCTCTAAGAGACACTAGAAGTCTAAATCAATAGAAGTATAAAAATAAACACAATCAATGAGATTCAAACAGATAGATTTGAAACACAATCCAAGAGGTGCTCCACACCACCCATGAGGGCTGCAGCTAGCGTTACCTTCTGCTCAGTCTTCTGATATTAAAAACACTTCTTTTTTTTCCATATGTTTATCCTGGGCTATACTACAGGTACAAGGGAAATTCTATCTATATTCTCTTGACTCCATTCTCCATCTTCCAAAGGACTGCCAGAATAACTGGCAATAGGTAATTTTGTCACTGTTTATTGTACGTTTGTTCTGCACCATTACGTCCTCTGTTCCTTACAAAGCCTGCACTGATGGTCTTTAATCATCAGGAGAGGTTTATATAAAGGCAGCAAAGATGTATTTTTAGTTGTTTGTGATACATCCCTAGGCAGGACCCTAATTATTAATGGTAATATACCATCAACAAGTCAGGATACAACACTTAGCAAGAGGCTGTGTATACTTCACAGGGAGTGGAGGAAAGTTTATGCATGCTCAAGATAGACAGTGGTCATCACCATATGCCCAACAGTAGTTTATGCTGAATTTTCCCACTTGCTCCTGGTGGACTGTCAGGTATCAGACAGTGCCACAGGAGGGGGTTGCAACTGTAATTCCATGGCAAGAACAAAGCTCTCTGAAACATGTTGCCAGGAAATGTGAAAACAGCAAAAATGACAAAGTGGTTGCTACAGAAAAACACCGCAGTATTATTCAGAGTAATTCACACAGATCACTTGATTTTGACAGCAACTGAAAAGGTTTTTTAAGATTCACTCACAACTGAAGTGAGTATCTTGCCAGTAATAGATTAACTCTTTTATGAACTCAGGAAACAATTAAAGACTTGATTGAAAGATAACATGTTTGTCTCTGGGGCCACTGATGCCTCAAACCATGGAAATATCAAGCAGTTTCCAACAGTTGTTCGTTACCATAACAGTTAGAGGAAGACTCCAGTGTCTAATAATATTCCTAATGTAGCTTCTCTGAACATAAGCAAATTATACTAAAAAAATCAAATGGTTTAACCTTTGAAAGCATACCATCATTTACTGCTCATAATGCTAGAGATCATTTTGAAAGACACCACTCTTAACTAATGAATGAAAGTGAACACACTCTTCCAGCTAATTGCACTCACAGCACAATACAGCAACGCATACTACAGACAAGTCAGTTCTTGAAGGCTGTGAAATAAAAGGCTTTCAATCAGTGTTTTTTACTCATCTAATATAGCTAATTCAGATCTGGAGGAAATGCTTCATTTGTCAGCCGTGGCTACATGACAAGGCTGTGGCATGGACCCTCAATATACTTTACAGCTTAGATTTCTTCAAATGCAGGTTGTAAAACCAGTTGCTTTCTGCCTGTTAGTAATTACTGTCAACCATTAGGTGACAGTTCAGTAGTTATCATCATTTAAATATATTAAGGCTGACATTCAGATTCAGAACTTCCCTTTCTGTAGCTCAGAATGATTTCACCATCTGCAATTCAAACAGAAAAGAGTCTGGGGCTCTCTCCTCTTGCCCCCTACCCGCTCTTCTGTTCAAGAAATCAAATCTTCCTTGGATATCACTAGGTGTCACTACTGGGTGCACGCAAAACAAAAACTGCTCAGGAGCTCGGCTAATTCCTGAGCAGATTATCCCACCAGGAGGAAGAAATGCACTTTCCCAAAGAACTATGCAATTCAAAACTTGAGGATGAATCTTTCATGCATGAATTTTACATGCCATGGGATGTGTGACTGACGTGTTACACCATCACACAACTGTGATTAATGCATGCTGCACATCACTGATTGTCATCTGAGACAGGTTTGGGCCTGGGACATGGGTTGGAGTGTGACGGTCCTCTGCTCACCTCTCCCTCTCTGGAGAGATACAAAGACAGAAACGTCACATGAAAGAAGAGCAATGTTGTATAAAAAAACAACAGTCTTGAAACATGCCCTGGGGAGATATCAGCTTGGGGTTGGGCTGGACTGCAAAGAGGGTAAGGACTCCTGCTCCTCCAGGCCTGGCTGCTCTCAGACACAGAACGGGATTTACAGCAAAGGAACAGGTGGAGAACAAGTAAAAACCTTTATTATAAGAAGTCCATATGCATTGCAGTTTTACCTGTGCAGTTGTCCTATTTAATATGTGTAGTCATACCAGCTCAGCTTTTCCACTTAGAAGCCACTAGGCAGCTAGTAATAAAAGCATATAATTAAGGTTGTTGTGTTGGTTTAGTCTTTTGTTAAGGTTAAAGACCAAACTGAGTAATCCACAGTGTCTTGTGGTTCCCTTCCACTGGGGACTGGGTCCTGGTCACACATGTGGCACTGCTGTCCCCAAGGTCCTACCCACAACAAATGTGGCAAGTCCCACCACAAGAACACGCCGAACCACAGGACACATCTGCTCCAGGCTCTGCTCCATAGCCAGCAATCACATCATGCTACGTTAGCTGAAGTTTGCTACATGGCTCTGACCTGGAGGACCAGTAAAGTAAGTAAGTGGATGATGTTCAGCCAGCGCTTGGCTTTCCCAGGGCCATGCTCCCAGATCTTGCTCAATCTGTACGCTGTGCAGGCTACACACTGGTTTTTCCAGTCTTTCTGCTTTATCTGCCACAGGCTCCCAGGCAGCTGCAAAATCACAGCTAGAAATTTCCTCTACCTGTGCTTTAAAACTTGCCTTTTATTTTGTCTACTACTTGGGCTTAGAACTGGAGGTCGGTATCATTTCAAATATCTCATTCCAGCTTAACTACCATTTATACAAGCTTTGCAATGGAAGCCCTAAGTAGGAAACCTCAGCACGCTTCCACGTTGATACAGCAAAGTCCATCAACCGTAGCAATGCCACAGCACAAAGGCCGCAATGCGCTGCCTTTGTGTCACCAACCCCAAAGAGCAGCAAAATACATCTTACACAAAGGAGGGAATGCTGCCAAACCATGAAGAACCTGCTCTTACCATCACTGGCAGCATGCACACCCATAGCTTTGCTCTCACAGAGCTTCTAACCTGGGGAAATAGCGGAGACTATGCATCCCCCTGCCCTCCGTCTTGCGTGGGAAGAAAAGAGACATGGGCATCCTCTAATGAAGAGACATGAGAATGATATGTCAGTGATTACAGAAAACACCTCTTACTGCACGTGGTTTGTATGCACAAAGAAGAAAACCCAGGCTGTTCCAAATGGCCACACACATGATTTTTGATACAAAATGAGCTGAACCATTCTAAAGCACTTTTTGTGGCCAAATTTTAAAGACTTTTCAATAAATTTGCATAAGCAGCCATCTCTAAAACTCACGAAAGGTGGTAAAAATTAAAATGGGCACCTGGCCTCTGCCTATTGCCACAAGGAGATCCTTGAACAAAAATAGTGCATGTGATTATTTTTTTTTACAATTCAACAAAAGAGAACGGATGTAGAAAAAAGTACCCTCAAAACTGGTTATAAAGTTGAAGTTAATGTGCAACCAATGCTTGTGGCATTGGTCCAAGGATTAGGAATCATGTTGCTCCTGCCGTTGCCAGGGTTCAGGGGACAGAAAGGGACTTACCTGGAGAGACTTAATGCTCCTACTGGGACCCTGCATGGAGTAAGCGAAAAGAAGCGCTGCTGCCAAGGGTCACTCCAGACTCTCCCCTGGCAGCAGCTGCCAGTCTGCCCTACCAGCCTCTTGGCACTGGTCATTTTATTGCCTCCAGCACTCTACTGCCCAGAACAGCCATTTAGCCTCAGCTTTAAACTGTTTCTATACAATGTCTCTGTGCAAATAGATGCTAATAATATAGCATATCTCATTTGCAAATACAAAACACTAAAATCTTTGCCGTGTATTGAAGCTGAGTAAAGAATAAAAAGTTCATTCTTGATATCTCAGTGCAACGAACAAAAAGCCAACAGGTACTTAATACCAACTTCACTTAACTGTAAGTCTTGTGTACCATCTGGAACCATCATCCATTGCATTTTTACTTCATTTTTATTTTGGCCCCTTCAGGGTGCACAGAAGAGAATATTTCCACAGAGGAAGCATCTTAACATAGCAATGACTGCAGTGGTTATAAAGTAACATTCATATCCACACTACCACTGCTGGCATCCAGCACAAACACAGGTTGATGGCTTGCAGAGCACCAGGAACAGTTCATGACTATTTATACTTCTCAACCCTATTGTACCAAAAACTTCTAAGTAATTAGTTTTCCATCATTAACAGATGCACTGCCTGGAGAAGGGCACACAGGTGCTCCCAAGACCCACCCTGGATTACAGGGCAGCACTATATGGTCTTGGAGTGGAAAGCTCAGAAGTGCCAAGCTGGGCTGATGAGGAGGGCAACACAACCACAACATTTATACAAATGCGTTTTTCCCAAGTCAGAACTGCAGGTGTTATTTTGGCAAGATCAGAGACCATAACAGCAATAAAAATATTCACAGGACGTTACCACAAAACCCATGTATTTCCATCAGAAAGATGAACAATATTTATTAACATCACTTTTAGGGACACCCAAATGTACTTTATGAGACATCAGGTGTCATAGTGATTTTTTGCTAAAGTTACATCCTATCCTAAAATAAGAAAAGTTTATATACCTCATACCAAAAAGTAATCTACAAATACAGTCAACAGGGTGAGTAGTGCTATTCCGCTGCAAGCACATCTCTAATAAAATGTGGGGTTTGTACCTTCTTACTGACACATTTAATACATTATTCCATTTTTCTCTTTTATACTTTTAGAAGCAAACCAGATATTTGATAAAGTCTAATTTAATATTATCACTAACACTTTCAAACACATTACTAAAAACTGTGTTGCTAGAATTACATTATAGAAAAAACAGGTAAAACACTGTTATCTCCTTGAAAAATATGGGCCTTATGCTACAGCACCTACTGATGTGAGTCTATTGACACCAACAGGATTACCTACATGAATAAGGATTACTCCCATGATTAAGGAGTGTAGGATTACATCCATTGTTTGCATATCTCCTGTTATTTACATATCCCTATTTTCACCTCTTGTTTTTTTCTTAAAACATAGGGCATTTAATTACTGTTAGCACTAGATATCATTATGCTGTACTTTCATCCATTTAAAATTTGGCTGTCTTTTGGATGTCAAATGAAATGCTTTTATGATCAAAACAAAGAAAATAAAGTAGAAGCAGCAGAATCTGAACTACGTAATTTAAAAAAAAAAACAAATAAAAAGAGGGAGAGCTTGTTATCCACAATCAAAACTTATTCATGATTCATTTCATATTCACGCTCCTATCTATGGCATCTGCTCTTGGGAGCTGATTATTTATATCAATTTTTTGACTGTGCCAAGTAGTGAGTTACCTGAGAGTTCTCAGGCAATGCCGATAGTATCACTACTGGAAAATAACAAAAATCAGACAAACAATTGAAACAAATATTATAGGTAAGTATACTGATAAAGAATAATAAAGCAAATAAATTTGATGCTTTTCACCTTATAAAGAAGTGGTAAGTCTAGCCTGAGTTCATCACTGCCATATGCTTTACATACAAAATGTATCTCCTTCCTATCCTTAGAAAAATTGTGTAAGTTACCAATGCTTTTCAACTATTTTATGATACAACAGAATAGTTAGTGCATGGTAAGAATGTTATGCAGGTTTCAGTTCCTGTTCCCAACCCAATCAGAAATGTATTTAGCTGAATAAAGGGCAACACAAGTTACACTTACAACAGGGAACCAACATTTCTTACGAAAAGTAACACATGTTCTTTCAGATTCTCCAGTTTGACACTGAATTACATTAGTCTCAGTTTTGGCTGCAAGAAATCAGACTTGGATCATAAGTATATTTTGGTTTAGTAGTGTGCTACAGGGATTTGAAAATTTAAATAATACAAGCTAATTTAAGAAGGCTTGATCATAACTTTAGTGTCAGTTCTGTAGATACTGTTTACATATTTTCTAGAGTTAAAAATAAAGATATTGCATGCCTTTTTAGGCTTCTTTAAGTCATTTTAAAAGCAAAAAGAATGCAGACTGTTTTTAGAAAGACTGGTAAAACACTGCACGTTATAGTTACCATAAACTGAAAAGAGCTTACAGCAGATTCAGAAAACGTCAAAAGTGGCACAAACTTACCGAAGCAACCTGTTTTCTTCCAAGAAGAGTAGTTTATGGTCAAGTACATTTGAGTTACAAAAGGCTGTGTTTCCCGGGTCCATTTTGCATAAGGCTTAACCTGAAAATCCACCCGACTGTGTCGGGCACGGCGGAGGCACGGAGGTTTTCCCTCTCCAGAAGGCATTTCGGTGCTCTCCGGGGATGTGCGATGGCCCGAGTGCAGCCGGGCCAGCCGCCACTTGTTGCAATGGTAACAGGAAAAGCCAGGATCTGCCTGCTCAGGCTGCAAGAGCATGAATAATTCATGCCTTCCACCTCCCCGCATTAGCATGCTGCTCAGGCAACTCCAATGAAGCAATTCATTTTGTCTTTTGTCTTCGGGAAAAGCTTGCTGGATTAATGAGTGTTATCTGTGATGATAAAACCTGGGCCTGCTGATTTATTTAGTCTGATTGGTTAAAATTTGTGTCCCTAAATGCAGGTTTTACAGCCAGAATAGAAACTCAGTTGTGCGTTCCCAACCTTAGGCAGGCAGGCACAGGTCATTCGGCTACAGCAACAATATCTAGCTATAGCACATGAATGTTTCATTTTCTTGACTTAAATATTGAAGCTGGGCTCTTTGTTTCTGAGTGCTTCTTGAGGAAAGTTAAGAGGAAATCTCCAAGTATGCTGCTCGCACGTGGTTTTGCACATATTTCTGTAATGACCTCTTGGACTGCTAAATAGCTAACACCTGGCTTCCAAAACGTTTGCATTCTAAGCACAAGATATGGAAAAAAAAATCTGCAATGAAAACCAACAAAAATATAATTTACTTTTTAAAAAAATAGTCATACATTGCAGCGTTATTTTTAAAATAGGGTTTTGAAGGTGATATTTTAATTTTTATTTAGGTTTTTAAATAATTAGCAGTAGCACTATTCCTCAATGTTTACCATCTAGAAATCTACAATAACTGAAAATAATAACAATAAAATAATCATAATTCTGATTAATTGATCACAAAACTAATAATTGAACACAATGAAGGATTTTTTAATCAATTACCTATGCAGTTATATAATGCATTATTGGGATGTATAACATTTTATCTGATATTGCTAAGAAGAGCACTGGAATATTGTGTTAGTTTTGGTATCCATATTGTAAATAGGACACTGGCAAACAAGAGAGTAGAAAATAGCTGCAGAAATTATTTGAAATCGCTAAGGAAAAAGGTCTTAAAAATATGTGATTCAAGCTGGTTTGCGGTGAAAAAGGATATTGAGGGTTAACTTGACTACAGCATACAAAGGGCTTTACAAGGAGGAAATACCTAGAGTAGAAGTACTTCTGAGGTACATATTTCTAACGGAGGAGGTGATTACCTACTACAAAAGTCTACTGAGTACACCAGTGACCTCTACATTTCCTAGATACTTTTCTGGAAGACATGCTTTTGCCAAAAAAATAACAGAAAGTTATTGGACTCAGGACAGGCAAAAAGACTTAAAATGTAGAGAACATAAGAACAAATTCCTTAAAATCCTCTTAGCATTGTATTGTGTTCATGTAGTTCATTGAAGCCTACAGTACGTATCTTTTTATCAGTTGAGTGTAGCGATTTTGGTAATCTTTAAATCAAAAAAAATTGCATTGATTTCAAGATTTTATCCAGAGAACCACTACATTGTAATGCAAATTAGGCTGATGAACATTTCATGGCAGACTTCATAATGTTTGCTGCTGAGCCTTTCTAGAACAACCCAGATGGACACACTTTTCTTCCCACCATTTTCTCATCATTCCAGTTAAAACAAGAAAGAAAAACAACTTGGAGTGCAAGAATATGAAATAATTTGATTTTGCCTGAGATCTTTTAAGTAAAGCTTATTTCTGCCTCTGACATTCTTATTCTAGACTGTTTTAGACTGAGAAAAGCACAACTTTATTCAGTGTTTGAGGTAGAAGGGATTAAATTACTTTCAAGACTTTAATTACTATCTTAAAACTGCAGCAGGGACAGAAGCATTTGTGATAATCTGTAGATTTTGGCACAAACTAGAATTTGCTGTTTCTTCCAGATTACAGGTGCAGTAAGGTTTCAAGGTGGTGATTACAGAGATCACTGCTGGGGTCACCCCCTCCTATGGTGGACTTCTAACAATGGCCAGATAACATGTTTTCACCTAAAATAATGTTATTTCTTCACCTGCACTAAATGTTGAAAATGTCCTTTAGGATACGCGCAACACTGAAGGAAAGGTTAGGCATAAAGGGAGAAGATAGCCAGATACTGGCCAACTCAGTCCTGGGATACATTTCCCCGCAGGATGTACCGAGACTGAATTTGCTCTTCATTCTGTATATATAATGATATCTCTGGCTGCAGCTGTGGAAGGGGATTATGCAGGTCGATATCAGCAGAACAGCTTCAGTAATGAAGTTGGCATGTCCTGCAACTTCTTTAGAGGTCTCCAGGTAGATGGTGAACGGGAATGAGTGCAAGAGGTACAGAGAAGGAAAAGGGAATAGCTGTCTATTTGTAGTGCTTAGGGACATGGTTTAGTGGTGCTACATTAACAGTTGGACTTGATGATCTTAAAGGTCTTTTCCAACCTAAACTATTCTATGATTCTATGCTATGCAAGTTTTGCCTGAAAAATTGATTGACACAGTTGTAGCTCAGACTACCTATTCAGCCAATGTCACGTATGCAAGTCAGTGACAAATTATGGTTGACTGTGCTTGAAAACTACAGAAATGTTGAGTAGCATGAGCAGGAAGATGGGGTTCCTATCCATTGCCATCAAAATATCATCTTTTAGTGCTGTTGACAGTTTAATAGCTACTTCTGTACGTTGGAGAGCATTGTGAAGTACTGCCACTCTATTATTAACCTAGGCTGGCACTTTCCTGCAAATGCAGAGCAAAAACCATGCAAATGGAGCTTCTGAAATAGTTTAAGATTAAATGTGTGCTGTTCAAAACGTGAATAGTATCTCTCTAATTGCGTTTCAGGAGACCCAATAACACTTTAACCCCCAATTATGTTATCAGATATTTTTTCAGATCAAATTGATTCCATTCCATTTTAAACATCCAGATGATGGCATTCAGTTCAAATCAAGCATTTTTAATTCCATTTGTTTCCTCTAGGCAGCTGAGATGGGATGTGGATACGGGGGAGCTACGCAGCCTCCCGCTGACCATAGTGATCCAGTGGTGACTATCAGAGCTACATCCCTTTACCCTGCTCACAAAAAAATGCCTTTGTGCAAAGTTGCACCCATGTATGTAATTACTTGAAATCATTCCTAGAATATACTAAGTTGTATCATACCTTTGAAATGGTTTGCACGGCCCCAATCTGTCACAGTTCAAAGACGACGTGTATAATATCACACAGATTGAGCATATTGTGTAGCTGGGGAGGGACAGGGTGACCGTGTGACTACAGAAAAGATTTGGGATTCAGGAGATTGGAGTGTGACTGTCTATTGATACCTTTAAATTAGCTATCACTGTAGTATCTGGTTTCTGTCAAGGTATTGCAGAAAATCAGTGAGATGCATCTAGGAGGTTAATGAATCAATTCTCTGCTCTGCCCATGGGCTGACCCTTCCCTCTTGGCTGTCTTTCAGCTTGTCACCTCAGTTATTTGGCTTTTTATTTGTTGTTCCTTGGCACCATTGGCAGGCCACGTGTTCCCTGCTGAGAGGCCTGTCTACGGCCGCCACCTGCCCAAGGTGGCCCCTATCCAAGGTGGCCAAGCTGGCTTCGGGACCAGACACCGAATGGTGGCTCTTCTGGCACGTGGCACCAGGAGGGGCAATGCTCCAGGACAACTGAGGACAACACCATTAACCAGCCCTGGAGAGCCATGGTAATGGGGTGGCAGACTTGCCAAAGCCAGGGTTGTGCATTCTGCTGTGACATTATTCCCCATCTGTTTTTTTGAAGTACCAGAAAAACAAAGCATTACAAAAATGTCAAGCTGTGAAAAGAAAAGTCAAAAGCCAGAAAATTCAAAGTTAATGCTGATTCTTTAACTCAAGTCATTAACTCAGAGGCATGCCTGAAGTCTGGGCAGAAGCCTTAGCTGAACTCGTGCTGGTTTGTGTAACCAGCTGAGGATTTGCACATCCGAGGGGGCACAGATTCATATATGAATATAGGAGGGGAACAGGGACTGGCTGAGTTAAGAGGCTGGATGACACTGGTATGTGGAAAAAGAGGAGTAATCAAGAGACAGATTTCCTGAGAAATTAGATGGGGGAAAGGAGGTGAGAGAAGAGATAAGCTCATCCCAGAGACTGGCAGAAAAAGAAAGATTAAGGACACTGACAAATAAGAAACCCAAGAGAGAAGACATGAGTTAAAAGGTGGCCAGGGAAAGAAAGAAGTGCAGACAGGAAAGACAGGGAATAATTGTAGGGAAAAACCACAGAGAGTGAGAGGAGAGCAACTTGGATAGGGATTTGGTATCGATCTGGCACAAAGATGGGGACTGGAATGAAAATGAAAGGAGGACAACTATCTCTCAGAGGCGAAGAAATGTAATTAGGACCATGAGAGACTGAAGAAGAAAAATCAAGAGGGAAAAAAAGCTCACATTTGGTGGCAGTGGACTTCTGTCCAGAATCAGAGCGTATTGGATTTGTTCCTCTTTGGTAACCGGGGTGGGACAGGATTCAAGTCTCCATTCCTCTCTCTGCCCAGGACGTTTCGCATATTGATCCTGCTAGCTGAGTCCTATCCTTAATTTCTGCTTATTATTTCAAAAATTCAAATTACACACAAGAAATAGAGAAATAGAGACTAAAACAATCATCAAGGCTTGTTTGATGATTGATAAAACACCCCAAAGTAAGGAAATACTAAAAAAACTGAGGGGGGAAGGTTTTTGCAAACTCTGTGATACATACATAAATTGCTCTTCTGTTCAAGATCTTAGAGCATTTTGGCTCTTTGAAAATACACACAGCTGGATACTTACATTTAATTAAATAGTTCTTAAGATAATGGCAGCAGCAGTTTCAACATAATTCACAATTAAAAGCAATCAAACCCAAAATTTAAAATTGCTCTTATTCAAATATCTAGCATTAGTAATAGCCTATATAGTTTTCAATGAAATGGGAGTCATAAAACTACATTCCAGAGTTTACAGTTGTAATAAGTACAGATTTATGGGCAATAAGGAAGTATCTATGTGTACCTTCTTGTGCCTCTCATTTATTAGGCTAAAGCTGAGACATCCCAAAAAATATCTTTAATTAGTTTAAGCACTTAATTTAACAAAACAAGCAGTTTAAACAAATACAAACTACTATTCTTCAGCCACCATGTACATGAAACAACTATTATTTTTGCAAGATTAATAAAGTCACAGGTGATTTTATAACAACCTAATTAAAGCATAATTTAAACCTAAGAGCAAGGATGTTTTTGCATCAGCACTGAGTCAAGGGAAAGAAAATATTATCTGTTAATAAATACCATAGTACTGTTTTTGTATAATTCCTCTATGTTTGTAATGTGTATGAAGACTCTTTAGAAAGCAAGTTGCTTTGCTTATAAAGACATGCAATAAAAGTACTTGTGTAATTTTTCCCTTGAATAAACAAGAACATATTTTCTGTTCCGTCATGTAATCCATGCATTAAGGAAGAACAGTGCAATGATGAGAAAATAATTGAAGTTAGAAAGTCAGGAAAAAATACTGATAAGTGGACTGAGGGGATAGTTTGCTGGCTCACATTTCAGATGCATTACATAAAGTGGCTAAATATTTGCATGGAGTGTAATTAACTTTTTTTTCCCCCCTATAGTAGAACATGGCTTTACAAAATACTGAGCACATTCAGCTACAATAAAATCGGTGGGAAACGAAGAGACCCAACATTTTTCTCAATCCAGGTCAGAGCCCTTTTGGCTGCAATCCAGTATTGGATCTCTTGCAAGCCCCCTTCATCACAGGCAGACTCAGGCAGTGGTTTTTAAGAGATGAACATGGGCTCAGAATTCCTATTAGTGGACCCAGCTGGGGGGGCCTAAATTCCCACAGCCTTTTGTAGCCATCTCAAGAGATGATGAAGTTTCTTTAACTTATCAATAGACAATCCAAAAATTGGATTGTAAAAGGAGAAGGAAGTGGCAGTGCAATTTTGCAAAATCACCGAGAAAATGTGGATAGCAAATGTCTCCCTGATAAACATTCATACAGCAACAGAGAGCTGAACTGTGCATTATTGGTCTTCAGCAATTCTGTAGCAATTGTTCCCACAATGGTTTCTTCCCATCATTATTCATTGAGTTACTTCTCTAAACTTCATTTAGATATCATTCTGTGAATACCATTATTTTAAGAATATCAATAGTAACTGGTAACTTCAAATACCTTTTGCATGGACTTGAAAATTCTAAACATTGGCAAAGTATTTTACTGCAGTTAAGTTACTATCCCAAAGGTCTGCTACAATGCAGGTGAAATCTGGGCTCTTTCAGAGGCAATAGCAGGTCTGCCCACGCCTTTATAGGTCACCAGCCTATACCAGAAGCCTTATTTGCCTCATCCTTTTAATGTCATCCACTCATTACTTAGATATGAGGGATATCTTTCTGTTACAGACCTCCACAATGCCCATCCCTATGGGCCCTCATTCTCTGTTTAATACTTGTTGAATAAATCATTAATCACAACCACCTCAGCTAAAGAACAAGACTTCAGAGCTGGTAGTCGATAAGAGGCAAGAGAAACTGCAGTTGCCTTCAACTGCAGAAGTAGGACCTCGAGATCAGCAGCATGGGAGAGATGCACGCCCAATGCCTCGTCTGATGTCCACCACCAGAGACCCTGATGCCCAAGGAAGACCCAGTGGAACTGCTGGAGTGGGACAAGGAATAAGGGAGGGAGTCTCATGTTAAATTTACTGTGAACTGTGCTAAAGGATAACATCATATTCACAGATATGAGAAAGAAACAAGAGGCTTTGTTTACAAGTGTCCTTAAAACTTGGAGTGAAAGATCCCTTCCTTTTTGTTATTAAAAAATAATGCCATCTAAATTCTTCATTGTACTTCGTTATTGCTGCAGAGACTATTATGAAGAACTGTCCGTATCGCACAGCCTGGACCGTAGCAATCAGCTGCACAGAGCAACTCTTCTGTACAACAGATACAGCCTACCATTTAATGATTCGTGTTAATGGGCAATTTGTACAAAGAGGAAATATTTGCTTTTTTGACTCATTTTAGTTTCTCGTGATAAATAGAAAAATAAATTGACGTGCCAAGTAGCTAAACTGAGAAAGCGCCTGTAATGGCCTCTATTTCCTCAAATATTTATCTCCCAAACATTTTTAAAATTTAAACATAAACTATTTAATTGCTAATAAACCATTTGATATTAATTGGGTTCAAGTAGTAAAATAGAAATGTATTCGGTAACTGGCTGTGCTGTTCATGGGTCCTGATTAGCAGTGCTGCTGGACTTGGATTATATCTTCATTGTTGTGTCACCAACAGAAAACTATTACAGTTTTAAAGAATCCTAAACATTTAAATGAGAATAAAGAGAATGAGATGAAGTTATGATCTCTTACATAGATGCAACCATTTAGTACTGCCTTTGCTTCCCAGAAGCAGTATTATCCAAGGTTATGAAGAGACAAGTCCTACCATTAGTTCATATAATTTGATGTAAACACCACTGGAGTTAGAGTCAAATTCAGTGCTTTTTCCTGCACAACATTCCTAAGGTCTTTCTTAGACAACAAACGTAAGAGTTTTGCTATTTAACTGCACATTGCAAAGCGCTCATGTTGGTCTTGATTAACCTCTGTCTTGGACTGTTAGAAACATCTCTCTGACCCTGACAAACCCCAAACCGCCTCACTTATAGCCATGCTTCTTCGCAGATAATTTTTCTGGCTCATTGCTTCAGCCAAATGACTCCTCTGTTCGCAACCCTGCACTGGCTGCTCTTCCCTATCGCTTCAAACACAAACTGTTACAGAGATGTTGATCCCTGCCTCTGCTCTGATACTAACACAGGCTTGGCTGCTGCTGTGTCATACCTCTCAGTTCTGAATTGCATTTCATGCCAGTCTTAATGGACTGAAAGAATTCCCCTCTCAAAATCTAAAAGGAGACTTGATTTTCCTCTTTCAAACCCTCCCTTAAAGGTCACGTCTGCTGCAACTCCTGCAGAGAAAAACACCAAACACCTTGATAATGGTCAAGGAACTAACGTCCCAGGACAGCGCTTGTGATCCTCATGGTAACCTTGTATTTCTCTCAGTTTTTGTGAGAGCCACCCATATTTTCCCAGCTTTTACTTTGACAGTAAATTCTCTGGCACCATTACCACGTTTCAGTTTCTGTTAAGTGCCTATCCCAACGAACTGAGATGCCTGGCTGGTACTGCAGTACAGACAGGCCCGTGATTCTCAGTTTGGAAGCCACACCAACATAAATAGATCATTTCAGACCAGACTGATTTAATGCTTTCCTTTTCATATTTTCATGGGTTCATTCAGGGCTCACAAGGGAGGTCAGCAGAAAAAAAGTGGTACATGTGAATCAGGAGCAAGCCTTTACAATATCTGTAAAATTTCTTAGTTGATGTTTAGCAAATTGTCTTCTCCACACAGTTCACAGGATCCCAGGATAATCCCAGTGGGAAGGGACTCGGGAGGGCTCAGGTCCAACCCCTGCTCCAGGCAGGGCCAGCTCCAGGGTCAGACCCGGCCGCTCAGGGCTTTACCCCAATGGGTCTTGAAACCTCCAAGGATGGGGATGGCACAGCCTCCCCGGGGAACCGGTCCCTCCGCTCCGCTGCCCTTGATCATGGTAAATCTGCAGATCTAGCTCGTTTGCTCAGAAACATGCAGATTTGCAGCCCGAGAGGCTGCACTGATTTCCAACAGAAATCTACGAAACAACACAGACAAGAGAAAGAAAATCCTGTTTGCCCACTACAACTTTGGAATTGCTTATATGATAGAATAGCATTAGATCACAATTTTAGTATTACCTGTGCTGTTCAGTTCTCCCATTATAGTTTAAAAACAGAAATTACTAATTTTTTCAAATAAGATTATGAAAACATACATGCTACCACAAAGCACGAGAGCAAGCCTAGGACAGTATCCTGCACTCTCATCTACTGATCACCGTTTCCTACTGCTGTACCTTTTCTTTGGGTCTGTTTTAGTCAGAAGCTCTTCAAAGCCGTCCTGGATGAAACCTTGGCCTCACTGGAGCAGATGGAAAATCTCCCATCAGCTGCTACGAGGTACAAATCCTGTATCATCTTTGCTTTGCCATGTAAATTGCTAAGGCTCCCCAAGGTGTATAGGGTTTGATTACTTTGTCGTCTGCAGCAACTGGGTCTCATATAAAAGAAATTTACAGGCACAGTAACCTGCTCGACCTTAAACAATGAGCAACGAAAAGTAATTTCATTGTGTAGTGTATGGGGTTTCACATTTTCCCTTTGGCCACAGTACCGTCTCCCAATTCAAGTAAGTAAATTAATTCCCAGATAGAAACTTCCAAAGGGCTTTCTTCACTTCTCGGTGTCTTGTTGCCTGATTTTTTAAGGAATTCATGACCTTCGTAAATAATTCAAAAGAGAAGAGTGAACCAGGAGATGACAAAAGTTTTTCTGACTGCAACTGTTGCTAGAAAGGGTGTCATTTCTGAAGAGGTCACATTAATGGCAGGCCTCTAGTAAATTAAAACTTAAACAGGTCAATGAGGTTGACAGCTACGATTATGCACTGGAACTCAGGAAAACACAACAGTGATTAAGGATAACACAAATGCTATTCCCATATCTAAGGTGTAGGTGACTGCATTTTAATTTTTTTCTCATGATAGAAATAAAGCATGTGAAAATATGTTCTGCAGAAATTAAAGGCAGAGGGATCTGTTAGATTAAGAAACTATGCATTGATTCCGTCTTAAAATTTTGCTGCACTAAAAAAAAAGATTAAATGGCAGGCAAGGAAGGAATCTATATTTCACAGAAGATGATCCACAGACTGTGTCCACTCAGAACAATATTGGGAAGATGCTTTTGGTCTAGAGGTCTGCCGGCTCATCCTCATAGGTAAGTACATTTTTCATGTACATTTTCTTTCGGGCAGAGTTCATGCCAGATTGTCACATGAAAGGCTGATGGACCTTTCAAGAGTGAAATATACATTAGAGGGCTAAACTGTGAGTTAACTATATATATATTTGACATACAAGTTCTGAAAACTTCAAGTTAATTAAATATTTTAATTTAATTACATACCAACAAAATATCTTCCAGTCTTGGAAAAAGACAGCTGCAAACTTCTGTCTGCAGGATGCAAGCCTGCTGTGTATACACACAGAGAGTTGGAAAGCTAAAGGGTGATCAGATCTGTGACACAGTGGAACATCTTCCATTGAATCATGAAGGTAAATGTATGAATGTGAAAAAAAAAAATCTTATTGCTCTTTAAAACTTCATATCAATTTCTTATAGGAACTGTACGCATTTTACCATTGTCTGCTCTTGTAACAGTTATTTAATTAAGTGTTTCTCCTTAATGCACTGTTTCAGTTGCTGTCGGTATTGAGCAGGTCCTTCCAAAAGAAGCAACCATAAACTGCTAGATGGGTTTACTCAGCTGTGGCACTTCTAAGCTGATTTAAGCAGTCTGTCAAAATTGAGTTAAACTAATTAATTCACTGGAGAACTTTGCCTTCTCCGAACTTAAGTAAAAAGCGATGCAAACTCAGGGTAACCAGATCCACGTTTTTCCGGACAAAGTGATCTAAATTATTTTAATAATGCTGAAACATGTACTCTTTCTAATACAGAGGGGCAGACTGCTGAAGACAGAATACCTCTTTACCGCAAAAATCCAGAGACAGACAACCTTATTCCTATCACACCGGAACAAATTTCCTCCTCAGTGGCGGCTTCTGCATTTCGGGTGCTCGGCCTCACCATGCAGACTCCATTTAACAGCCCAAACTGTTGCAGGACTGTGAAGAGCATTGCAAGTAAAGAATAAAAGACAATAGTAGCTGGATTACGTCCACATCCAACTGTCAGAGATGCTGAAGCGGACAATTGCCTTCTGGTTCTTACTAAGGCTTTTTCAGGTTTTAAGTGCTTCCCTGATAGCTTGGTACACAATTATAGGTGGATTAGACAAAGTGGTAATAGGGTATTTTTGCTCTAATCTTCTCTCAATTGTTAATATTAATTAAAGGACTTTTTCTTCTTCATTACACAATAAACATGAACCACTTCTTAAAAATGAGCATTTTAGCTTACTAGCTACATAGTGCTGCTTTTTTCAGCAATTTCTTTTTTTTTTTTTAATTCTTTTTTTAAAAGAACCTGTTCTCACAGGAGGCCTGTGAGAACAGGAGACAGCCCCAGCAGAAACCATGGTAGGAGCATGGCACACATTACCACTAAGTGAAGATGACCTCATCGATGCCATCATCACATCCAGAACTGGCTGCAACACCTATCTCCTCGAGTTGGTTTTCCCTTAATACAACTGTCAAACTCTTACACAAAAAGACAGCACGAAATCTTCAAAGTAATCAAGCCATTTCAGCCAGAAACTGGGAAGAAGTGAGGTACAGATTTATTGGTCTATCCGAATACCCGAGGAGGTTTTCAATATCTCTGATAAAGCACAGATTCTCGTAAAGAGTGGTCCTATGGCCATGTCGGAGTGGATTTGGCTGTGAGATACCAGCAGCTGGCCATTCTTTTTGCAATCTTGCAGCATCTCACCGCAATCACAAATCTTCAGCTTTTTATGTTATTTTAAACATACCCTAGATGTGAATTATGAGCGTTTGCCATAGAGTGGATTGCTTTGGTAGATGGTTTCATAGGTGAGTTTGCAACTTTTTACTGCAAAGCAAACACTGACTTGACATTTATTACACACTCAGCCATGACTAGCAAGAGGGATTTTCCACCTTGCTTAGGGAAGACCCCACAATACAAGCTAGCTTTCAGAAGACATTTCTTTTTGATTACTCAGACTAATAGCACAGAAGTAAACTAATGAAAGAAGTAGTAAAAAAACCCTATTATTATTATTATTAGGAGCATACTTGCAACAAGGTTCAATGATAGCCAGTCCAGGTAGCAAATCACAGAGATTTTTCTTGTAGGTTGGATCAACTTTGGTTTAACTTACCAGCCGAAAAAACCACCTTATCTTTTAGAAAAATAATTCACACAATAAGCTCTCTCAGTAATGCGGGTAGCTGGATTAATGCATGAACAACAGCAGCCTCCATGCAAAACACCACTGTGTGCCAAGCACGCACAGGTGCAAAGATTTCTGAGGTTGCTTTGGGATGTTTTGTACATTGTGGGGAAAAGAAAGAAAAAAAGTGGAGAAACAGCAAGAAAAGGCAGCAAGGAGGCATTACCCAGGGCCACAGAAGAGCTGCGGAGCTGCCCAGAGATAAAGCTAAGAAAACATTGCTGGTACTGAACATTGGGTAGAGGGGGATCAGTGTGGTGAGCGAGGAAATGGTCTCCTACAGCTCGAGCCCTGCTGCGCTCGGGGAAACAGGAGTTTGAACATGACATAAACAAACAGGGGCTCATCAGAGGACCCCATGACTCTATCATCGCTTTCTCATCCTAATGGAAACAACCTGCAGTACATCAAATATTGGCTTAGCGCTCCAAACAGAAGGGATAACACGGATATTAGACAGAGCCATACCTTTAACTCGTTGAGTGCATTTTTTGTGATTGCTTCTCAAACAATAACTTTTCTGGTTTCCAATGCCCTAGGTAGGGGAGAAAAAATGAATGATATTACAGATTAGAAAATAGCTGGGGTCACCGTATACATGAGAAAAGAAAGGGAAAATAAACAATAAATACATGAGAGGCATCAAAGGCTAAAATGGTAGGGCAAAAGCACCAAAGTATATTTATAGTAGTATAATGTATAAAGTTATGTCTATATTATATATCTAATACATAAATAAACTATGTAAAGCGAGGAAAACAGTCTTGAAAAGACCTTTGCAAACAGTTTGGATTTTAGTTCCCAAATGGGGAAAAAAAGAAGCATAAGCGCTTCATAGTAAATCAGAACAAAATTACTCCATTTCTGTCCTCAGTTCAGCTCCAGGTTACCTGCCCCAGCTTCTATTTTTCAGAGGAAAAACTGTTAATCCAGAAAATTGCCTTGCCTTAGACATAAAATGCAATGAAAATTGCATGCTGAGCATCAAACTGTGCTGACTTCTGGAGCACTGGATCACACCCAGTGCAGTGCAGCAGCAGATGAAAATCTGAACTTCTTCAGCATCGCCTTACAGAGGTGGGATGCTCTTACAGAAGTTGTGTCAGATTTGCTTTTGTCTAGTGCTGTATTTCAAGCTCCTTCTGATAACAGTATCTCAAGGATTCGGGCTATTGAAGTTATCTAAAAGTGATAATCATTTTCTCTACAGGGACTACGTGATACACTTCCTTTCCTTCTCTTCTCTCCTACCATTTTCCTCTTTGTTGATATCTCTCCATCCATCTCCGCAGTTTTATGCCAGCTCTACCTCCAATAACCTGTTTCTGTACATCTTAGTTTTTAAAGGCACACATCTTTGTCCATTAGTTTGCCTCTGTCTGCAGCATGACCTCATTTCACTGTAGGGTTGCCATAAAATCATTTACTATTGCCTGTTTGCTGTCCAAACACCTGCTGTGTGTTCCCATCCCAGTGAATCTGCATTTTGCTTTGCTTCCTTTATTCTGTCCCTCCCCTGCTTTGCATGCTGACACTTTTTTCCTAATTATTTTATTTACGTATATACCTTTTCCACTGGGTGCTCCCATCTTTACAATATCTCTGTCACAGATTCACCACTTCAAATTTCACTTTAAATGTGTGTACAAAGATCTTGAATTTTTGCCTGTTTGTGGATGTAAATAAGGTGGCAGGATGTGTTACTCGATTTGTGTAGATAGAAGCCTTTTTAATATCACTAATATGAAAAAGTCAACTGTTGCAATTGCAGTTAAATGCAAAATTAAATGAGGACCATTTGTCAGTTTTGAAAGACAATTTGAGAAATCAAATTATGCAGAATTACCTGTGCTCATGCTTTGTCATGTGAAGGTGCTGTAGGGGTCAGCCGAGAAGTCTACAGGTCCAATACTGGATACCTACGAACACAGTCTTGCTTCTGGTTGGCATCTCTCTGCTCCCACAACACAGCATGAAACTACACTGTACTGGTCAAAATGCAAAATTATCCCCAGTTCTCAAAGAAAATAAAATCTGACGAAATATACACTAGAAAAACCCAAACCCTCATGCCTTGTCTGACAATGCGTGTTATAGCCCATTTCTCCTTGTAGGCTGGGGTTCCACATCTGTGTCCTTTATGGTCCAGGGAAAGCTGAAATCGGTCACGAATCTGTCTGGGTGCTGGTGCAACATCCCCCCAGGAGTGCAGGGATGCTAAGAGAGGCCAGCAGCCTTCTGGGCTTCCCCTTCACCAGAAGGCTCTTGTAAAGGCCTTGATAACTAAATTTCTCATGAATAAGCAGGGAATTAATCTTGCAGCAGGTCCCAAGACTTCTGCTTCCAGGTGTGCCACCTATGTCAGGCACAGGTGAGTGACAGCTCAGCCAGAACCAGAGGAACATGCTCTTGCCATAAGATAGTGCTGCTGGAGCCCGGTATAAAAGCCACTGGATAGCTATGTGCCTCGAATGTAATTTCAAAGCTAAGGCAAGCTATGTATTTTCAGCCTTGATTTATCTGCAGGCCACTCAAAATTAATTAGGCCAGGGAGCCCTCACTTCACCTTTCCATCGGCTGCAGGACAGAGATGTCTGGTGTTGCAACCACTCACAGTTTTCCTCCGTATGGTGACAGCCAGGATCTGATCCCTCCTGCCTGCAGCATCTGTCCTCCTCACTCAGTTAGGACCTCGGGGGCAACTTCTGCACCTCTCCAGCAAAATCCTTTAATTGTCGCTCTTGTGTTAGTGTGGTTCCTTTCTGGATCAAAATCTCCAGCCACCCCACCTGGCCATCCCCTATCTCTCACTTGCAACCCAAAGGGAGCAAGAGCAGTTGAAGTTTCTTCTGTCCTTCTTGCACCTCTTGAGTGGCAGCTGAACAGCCTAAAATTTCCTAACCTCTTTCCCAGAGAAAAATCCCCTCTTGCTTCTCCAGGTCCATTTCTGAGTTTCCTCTGCTTTTGCAGAGAAGGAAGCTGTCTGCAACGGGCAGCATTAGCCTAGGGGCAAGATGTCTTCTCCAGAGGGAAGAAAGCCTACAGCAGATCTTGTGGCCTTAGTAACTTTAACTTCCTTGGAAAAGTTCTTAGGACTAGAGGATGGAAAGAAACCCAAATGAGGTAGGGGAAGATCAGGAGATTATGTATCACTCCAAACAGCTTTGAGTGCATTGTCTTGATGGTGTACCAGTGCAGAAGCCCTGAATAAACCTCCTTTCTCCCTCCACCTCTCTTCGTGGCTTCCATACAGGCTCCCTCCATAGGATAGCTCCCAGTAAAGCCTCAGAAGCTATAGAGCAATCTTCCACATGGAGTATGAAAGCCTTAATATCCTGCATAGCTAAATGCAGAGGGGACAAACCTCTAAGCAAAAGAACAAAAAGCCCAACCCCACCACAGACAGCAATTCTGTATTTTGACAAGCTGCTGTCACAGCTCTCTAATTACACCTGTCCATTAAGTACAACAACCAGCAGCTGTTCTGTGAAGCCTTTTTTCTTTTTTTTTTAAGAAATTATTTCTCATTGGTTAAACACTCTGGTGGATGGAAGGAAAAAGAGATTAAAAGAAAAAAAAAGAGTGAGAGAGAAAGGGAGAAAACACAGCTAAAGTTCAAATGAGCTCAACCCTCACATGCCTGATAGCATGTCTGCACAGCGAGTTATTCTTGAATGTCAAAATAAAGACTCTGGGTCTGAGCTTAATAACTTCCCTGGAGCGCCATTGTCCTGCAGAGATGGTTTGTCTTTCAGTTCTCGGCTGCTGCCAAGGGACAGGTGAGGGAAGTGAACAACTTTATTTATTGAGTTGGTTGTTGTAACAATTTAACCTAAGCTCAGCATCACTGGCTGCTTCTTTCAGGTCGGTTCCTGGAATTAGTAGGTTTTCCTTCAGATCTGCATACCGGAGTCTCTCTGCCTTTATAAGACAGTTTTGTCCCGGCTTCAAAAACGTCTTTTAACCTGAGAAAGGATTACTCCGTCTTTGATATCACAATTCAAATGGATCAGGAGGGGGAAGTAACGATTGATCCTTCAGCCATGGTGCTGATCTGCTGAATGTGCTGACTTATGCCCATGAGCAAAAACATTGAATCACAGGGATCAATAAACAGAGCTGTAGTGGTGCAACTGCTGCGGGCTGCACTGTTAGACTTGTACTGGCAATTACAGAAACTGGGTTGGCTTTACAACTGCTTCAACAAATGCCCTATAACCCTGATTTTTCCTATGCAAAAAAACCCTTAACTGCCCTTTGAATTACCAAAATAGTATACTTGTGTGCCACCTTCTGCCTTCCTAGAGCAAAAAATACCTCTGTTGTTTGGTAAATGCTTATAGCTCTCTGTTATGCTCATTTTCATTTTAAGAAAACAGGTACTAAGATAGCTGTTCTTAAATCTAGAAAGTTGGATGTGCTGTGTAGAGAAGGTTTATAAATGAATAAATGATTCAATTTTTTCCTTTCTGATGCTGCAGGCAGGCAATTAAATGGGATTGAACTTCGTAGTTTAGTAGTTTGGAAGTCCTTAATGTAGATGATCGCAGCTACACAATACTTGATGAATTATGAAAGAGGCCAAGGGACAGATCACTATAGATGTTATGCCTCTAATGGCACTTGAAAAATGCCTACAGGAGAAGATATTGTAGTCTTAGCTGTGACCTAACTGAAAGGGATCTTAAGGCTAAAGGATAAAGGCAGGTACAGGAGGCTTTGCGTTACATCATACTTTGGAGAGTGAACACATCCTCAGACTTCTCTAATCTAAACTTTTCCCAGCTGCAAAATCAGAGTACTATGATGATGTTAGTAATTGTCATTTGTGTTGACTGTAAGGCAAAACAGAGACAAAGTATCTTCTTCACTCTGAGATCAGCTTTGCAAGTCGATATTTACATGCCTTTGCAAGAGTCAATGCCAAATATTTGGGATTAGTATTCCATTGGTAAATATCAATACCAAACATGTGGTAAAAACATCCCAACATGCCAAATATTTGGTAAAACCCAGTTGTACTGCCTGCGTGTCAGAATATGCATAATGTTTTAAAAATAACCTTTAATTTTTCATTTATTTTGACATGAAAAAACAAGCAAGTTATCGCTATATTTTTTTATTGAAACTAGTGTTTCATTTACTTGAAATTTGCAACCCATTCCAGCTTTTTCAAAACTGAATTTTATTTTTAAATCAGATATTCACCCAGTAAATTATATCAGCTCTTCTTCTGTGTGGGAATTTTACCTGTTGGCTTTAGAATTTTACCTGTTGGCTTTAGAATACAAGGAAAACTGAATATGAGATCAGGGTCCATCAAATCACAGTGGAGAATCTATTCATCTGACAACCCTCCCCTGCTTTGTATTTTTCATTGTTTTTTCATCCTTTTTTTTTCATCTTGCTTATAACTTTCGTTCATTTACCCAAAAAATATTGCCATGAAATATTTCACCCCCAAAACTTAAGAGTACTCTTGGATATTTTTCCCTATAAACTTCCACTACATGGAGCTCATGGAAATGGGTTCTGGTGATTTTTCCCATGACAGAAGATTATGTGGTTTTAATGGAGTATTAGTAATATGGCTACATTAAATGCCATTTAAAACCTCTTTCAAATTGGTATTTACCATGTCGAAATGGAACTATTCGATATCCTTGTGACAGGAAATATGGATGAATATTGTATTTTCATCAGAGGCAGAATTTTCAAACTGATACAGAAACCCCTGGAAAACATTGTCTACACAAAGGAGGTAAAAATAGACTGGCTGCTATATTAACAACAACAAAAAAAGACTTCTAAGTAATTATCAACTATCACCACATGTTGAAATACCATTTTGTTCCATAGCTGTTTCAATCAATACAGTATTTATTTTCAAATAGCCATGCACTAAGGATCATTTGGACATATATCCCATAAATACACATTACCTCATTATCGACTCTTTCTATCCACTGCTGCATTATTAACATTTCACTAAAACAAGCAATCAAGCAGTAAACAGTAGGAATTTATAGCAGTAAGCAGTTGTAATGACTCTTATACAGTAATTGCTCCCCCAAAATATTTTTGTAGGGATGACCAGCTATTATGGGGATTATGCCCCCAGGAATTATTTTTATCTGTGACATTCTTTACAGATAGGTAAATTTAACCAGTAAGCCAGTGAAGTGGGAAGAAATACAATATTTGCAATGAGCTGTATCAGGGAATGTACACAACACAGTTAAATTGTACTTTTTATCCAAGGATCCAATCACTTGCACATACATGAGAATGCTGAATTTCAGTTCCAAAAAACTATTGTTTTAATCCTATAAATCCAATTTCTGCAGTTGCTCAGTAGCCTAGAAAAGAAACCAACCAGCCAACCAAACCCTGAAAGCAGAATTGTTTCCTCTCCTTACTTTTGGTAGTAGAGCGCTAGGGGCTGTGCTTTGCCGAATACGCAATGCCATCTTTATGCAACTCATGCAGGGAAATTATCCTTCTCCAGTATTGAGGGATGACTGATGGCTTTCTCATAAAAGATGATCTACTCAGGGGCAATATCGAGGGCTGCAGTGGCAAATTGCCAAGAGCTTGAGGGCTGCACCTAATTTGCATGTAAATTTACATCAGTTTTAAAGCTATAAAGAAGTGCAGCAGTAGTACTTGAATAATTCTTGATAGGTTTAAAAGCGTGCTGTGTGATCACCAGAAATAAAAACCTGAATGTGACCAGCTTTATCACCTTCCACGCTGAGTTCGGGGCTGTGCCTTGAACCCTCTGATCTCGGTGGCAGATGCTCAGCATCCCCCAGGACCCCCATTGTAGCAGCCTGAGCTGTAAAACCCTGCTCCCACCATCTTCATCTTAATGCTGTTTGACGTTATTTCACTGTCCCATCATTAAAGCCAGAGGCCATGTTCACCTGCAGACCTGTTGATATCCGTGCCCAGAGAACGGTGCAGCGGAGGGGCAGCTGCTGTGCACACCTAACCCCTTGCATTTCTCTGCACCTGGGCTCTCCTATTCTTCCCCCTCAAGGCACGCTAAACCCAAACCAGCCTCACTGATACTATAGTAATAAAATTATGTGGGTAGAGAGACTGTATTAAAATGCTGAGTTTGCAAAATACACTCCCATGCATATAATCTGTAGTAGCTAAGAATATCACGAGCATATATATGCATTGTTTCATTGCATGCGCTGGCACAGTGGTGCGGCTCTGGGAGGATTAAGTCCATTTTGCATAAACCCAGTATGAATTGCAGCAAGTCAGGGGAGCAGATGGAGAGGGGTGCTAAGTGGAAAATTACTGGGGGACGAAAAAGAAGATTGAGAGGGCAGAGGCAGGCCCATGTACCAGCTGGTCTGCAGAGGGAGTAAATAGGAAGGATGAGTTCAAATCTTTGGATTTTAGACTCAGACTGAGGAAAGGGATAATGCAGAACCTTCCTGGCAGCCCCTGGTTGCCTGAGGCCAGAGTGGACATCTGACCACAGGAGCTGCAGTCAAGGTGATCTTCTGGGTAGCTGCTGTATTCATTTTATTTCCAAACCTTGCATTCATGCTCCTTCTGTCAATAAAAATCCCTGCTGGAATAGATAAGCTGAAGCCCGGTGTCTCATTAAGCCTGAGAATTCAACCCTCTGCTTCAAGCTCTGTCCTCCTACGCTACTTTATATCATTAAGAAATATTGCCCAAGCTGATCCACTAAATCCTTGTATTAGCCAGTACAATTAAATCTAATATGGAGGAAAAAATGGGAGCTAGTGGGACTTCTCAGTGGTGTGAGTTCCAGCTTGGGAGCTGAGCGGCGCCGAAGCGATGTAAAATGGCCAGTTACCTCACCTTCCCAGGGTCATAAACTGTGAAATTTGATGGATGTGGTATCTTAGAAATGTATGCAATACAGCTATACAGCACACTCCTGTATCAATAATGTTTTTATTAAATTTTATTAAATGAGGTGAATGAGAAAGGTGTGTTATAATGCTGGCGAACCCAGCAATGTGATAATTGTAATATCCCCATGTACTTAATTGAAAAGTGCACAAGTAACAATTTAGAAATGGATATACTTACAAACCCTAAATTATTCTATTTTAAATTGCTTAAGAAAATGCTTAGAGTTTCTCAGGATGAATTGTGGAAGACCTTGAAATAAGAACATAAATCCCAATGCTGTCATTCTCTTTCTCCAAGGAGTTATTAAATGAAGCATCCAAAATAAAAAAGTCAGGCTGTTGCGCTTCTAGGATTTTACTTCTCTGTCAGATGTAAACTTTGTGACTTCTGAGTTTCAAAACAATGTCCTAAACATGTCAACCATTAGCAGCGATACTTAATGAGATTCACAGATAACCCCTTAACAGAGTATGTAGTGATTAAGTTAATTTAAATGATTCATCTCCACTGCAGCCTGTTAGACTTGTACATAACAGTCATTTGCATAGCAATAAAAATCTCCATCTATCCGCACAGGACAGTTTTATAAAGATATTCCCAACCTTAATAATGTCTGCTCTCATTTGTTTGCTTGGAAGTTTGTTTTGACTACTACTTTCTGCCAGGTGCTTACCCTGATAAACTAAATAGGAGATCTCACAGAAAAGTATCCACTTCTGCAATGCCACAGATGAGTCACTTATCAACGGCATTACAAGCCTGGCTGTGAAGAGCTCTTCCAGCTGAGGCTTTGGGGTGAATTTTACTTATGTGGCATTACTGAAATTGGTATGTGGCCAAGGTATTAACATTAGCACTCCACTTTCACACATGCTTGCACACATACACACACGGAGGAACCACAGAAACTCTAACGAGCCCAGTTCTGACGACTGTGTCAGCCTGCATTAACCTGAGATTTAAGCTCCAGTCTTGCCTCTGTTGACATAAATTGCTAAACTTGCTCCAACTTTAAAAGGTGCAAGATCAGATCCTTACATCTGAAAAAAATCAAAGAGAAAAGCTCTGCCAACTGAATCATTGGCAAGTTTGTATTTTCTGGAAGATCTTACTCGCTGCCGCATGGAGCTACTTGGCCAAGTTGGCCGCAGCAGGAGGTGATACCGCAGGATTGTGTAACATGCAAACTCCCCCTGCTCCCCCCAACCCAAACACTTAATGACTAATTGAAATTACTTCTCCTGAACTGACCTAGAGCCATATGGATTAAAACAGATTTCTGAATGCTAATTACACTACATCATTTTCCCAATTATTTTTAAAATTGGATTATGTACTGGGAGATGGGATGTTTTGAAGCAGCCACTAATGAGCAAATCATGCATAAAAACTTGTTTGTTATGTTGGTGATTGAACGAAATAAGGTTGCAGGCATGATGTCATGTCCAAACCAACAAGAGAAACCAAAGAGATTCCGAGAGCAGCACCAATTTGCAAGCTATAATTTAGGTAGCTTCAAAAGCCATGTTAAAGCCAGAGAATGTTTTAGAGTATTTTAACAGATATTTCCCTCGCTGGAATGGCTCTAGCAGGGCAACCACCAGTTCCACCCATCAGGCTGGGAGCTAAAGCAAAGATGGGCAAGGAAAAAGGTAAGCTTGAAACTGAGGTGAAGGATGGGGATGGGAGCAGAGCAGGGAAGCAGGAGGTACCAGAGGGTACCTGTGTGCTGCGAAGTGCAGAAGGGTTGTGATCATTAAACTGTGCAAGTGAAGGAAGTACTAGTAACTCATGAATCATAGTTTTATCAAGCAACATAGGTGCAAAAAAGTCATGCTGCATTACCGACTCCATTCTGCTTGGCTGCGAGGCATCCAGGACATCAGGGACATGTCGCTATAGTATACAGTGAATGTGTTGCTGTGAATGCACTGCTCAATGGGTTTTTCTTCTTCTTTCTCTCATTTTCCAGTAATGGGTAATGTTATTGCTGGGTTATTGGGGGTTTCAGGGTATTTTCCTAAGAAATGACTATGTTACCTAAGTGACCAAGGAGCTTATAATCCATTTTCAAAAGTTGCTGATGAGCTTAAGAACGTAAATCTGACTGTCAGAGGGACTCCAGTATTGCATTTTTCTAAACGTTTGCCCCAGCTTTCTGATCTAATCAAGAATAACACAGCAATTGAATTGCTACAAATAGTCTATATATTGCAGGAGATAAAACTCTTTTGATTCCCTGCTCAAATATTATAAAATCTAGTTTTAGTGCCTTTGTACATTTCTGGCTGAACAGTTTTGCTGTGATTCCAGGGCAGTTCAGGACAATATTCCAAATGGGTTTCCAATTCCTGTACAGATCTGTAGATCTATCTGTCAATCCATCTGCCTACCTGCCTACATACCTACCTACCCACCTATCCTCAAGTGGCCGTCATACTGCGTGAAAAGATTTATAGCTAATTTCTCCTGGAGATTCTTATAATACAATTTCACAGCAGATTTCAGTGCTGTATTTTTTTCCTCATGGAATTAAGACATTTACTGCTTGGAAAATAAAACAACCAAAAAACCAACAAAAACCAAGCCATATATGCAGTATGTAAAGAATGAGGTTTCTAGAGTACTTGCTCCAAAGCTTCAGATTTAAGTCTACAAATAGTAAATAATACTCATTTTCCAACAATACAGAACGTGTAAGTCAAGATGTTCTTAGCTTTAAACCTAATTTTTATGAGTATTATTCCTAACAGAGAAATTCTGAGCTCTTTGCATCATTTGAAATAAGCTTTTTTTCTCTTTAAAGGACATACATAAATAAAAAAAAGACTTTCAAAAACTCTGGATATTTTTACTCCCTGGATTGATAAAGTCAGTGAGTTGTGCACCATTCTTTCCTCATTTACAATTCTCCTTACCATTTTCAAGGTCTATATTGCCCACAATTTTTTAAAGATCTCTTATAATTACTGAGATAATTATTTTCTGATGTAACAATTCTGTTATAACTTTGAAACTTAAGTTAAATTTCTATTCTGATATCAAAAAAGGTATATGGCAAGAAGAGAATGAAATTATAATACACTTTGTAGAAACAATCAATATCTTTGAGTCAATCTCCCATTTACATTTTTTAAACTATTTTCTCTGGTAAGCCTTAAAACAAGACTTCCATAGCAACAGAAACAAGAACTAGCTCTACGTTGCAATGAATGCTAACAGAATTGCGATAAGAAAAGAATAACAGTGGTAGATTATTTATTTTAAGTTATTTGAATGAGGCATAGTTAACCTCAATGAAAAAAAATCCAGTGTTTTTCTTCAGCCCAGCCATAAATCAAAACCCAAATAGCATATTCTGTTAATTGCTCTGTTCAAAGTATTCTCATTGTTTTCAGTGAAGTGCAACGATAGAGAACAATTCTTGTTGGTTTTTTTTTTATTTTAAACCTGAGATACAAAGTTCAGTTTCCTCCCGATGAAGTCCTGACCTCACTGAAACAGCAAAAGGAAAATCAAAGAGCTTTTTGCCATTAACTTTGGTGGCCAAGATTTGACCTAGAAGATGCATTTGTTTCATCACCTTTTCTTCTCTGCTCTAGTTACCCAGAGAACCAAGTGAGTGCCCAGGAATACATCCAGAAAGCAGCATCACTTCACCAGATTTCATCCTTAATGTATTAAGGGAAATTCTTTACTTGGCACTGACAGCATAAAGGACTGCAGTGACCCACAAAGAAAACTTACGGGCAAAACCGGAGCCCTTTGCAGTTCAGTGATTCCATCTTCAAACAGCTAAACCCAGCTGGCGTGGGCAGAGTGAGAGCTCTGAGAGATGAGCGGAGCTTGGAAAGGCTGACAAGTTTATCGCTTCCTATTAACCACCCGGCTGCGGAGACGGCTCAGCTCCTCCTCACCCGCACCCCAGGCTGCTATCCTGATCTGGCGTAAGTCAGTGCTGCTGCAGGCAGGGGAGCCACCATGGCCCCTGAGGCTGGTGCTATTTTTCCCAACAGGATTTTCTCTGATCTTAATACTTTTCTGGGGTGCAGCAGCAGACCCAGTCACTGGCAGTAAGTTATTACCACGCTGGTGATATTCCTTTGACTCCTGTGCGAGGCAGTGTGTGTGCCTGGCAATGCTGGTTCCCTTTGACAGTGAGTTTTGGACAAGAGCAAAGCAGTCCCAAGAATTAAACATTTCATTCTAACAAAAAATTTGTGGAGTCTTTTTTCTGTGTTGATATTGCCCCCATTTCTCATTGATAATTTCAGTTTGCATAGTTTCAGGTTAAATGATTAACAGGTCTTTGGGAGTCTTAAAGCAAGTGTAGGAATGGGAAAGAAAAAGTCTGCCTGAACTATTTCAGCCCCGTACCCGGCTTCATGTTCAAATGGTAGTCTGAGAAACAAGCCATCACTTTCTGCTTGAGAACATGACTATTGTTTTCATTTCAGGTTTTGAACGTTTTTTTCCTTTGCTTCCTTCTGAGTTACAAAACAAATACTGTTGAGGTAGCCATTGGATTACTTGTGCAGATGCTTTTTCCTGCTTTTTATTCACATGAACTGTGGATGACTGTAGACAGTAAGGTAACACTAAAGAAAGTATGAGTCTTCCTTGCTTGTACCTGCCTAAATGCATTGACATGGAGTCATCTTTCAGCTTTATTAAAGGGATGATGCCCAGAGGTTTCAGCATTAGCAATTTCGCTCAAGCATCACCAATGCTAGGTGGTCACTAGACGCTCAGTGTGAATACTGTCGGGGAGAGAGCTGCAACGGGGGTTGCACTGGCAGAGCCCTACCACCTGTACATTTTCCCACAGGATTTAGCTTTACCTGTTCTAGTGACTTTCATGGAGCTCATTCCTGAGGATTTCTTTGAGAAATATGAGACGAAGAAGAAGGTAGCATAGCATTAGCTTCAGTGACATCATTTTGCATCCACTTAAAAAGGACTGTCTCCATCTCGGGGGGTTTTTTTGTGCTTTCTTCACTTTAGCATTCCCCCTCTTTGTTTCTTGTTTACTTTTTAAATTATATGTTAAATAATTGTATATGAAAACCCTATAAATGCACTTTTTGTACATTTTACCTTGTAGCTAACATAACATTACTTTTCCTGCCTTTCTGGTGGGATCCGAATAATTCCACTGTTTGAAGCATTCACGGCTCGTGAGACTCTTAAAAAGGAAAAACACACAGGAAAGCCATTGCTACCTGCAGTTCCTTCCCTGCATGTAACCTCTCTGCCCCTAATCTGCTCACTCTTGTGCCTATTGAATCAGAACTTGGCAAAACCAGGCTGAGCAGACCTGAAGGCGTGGGAGCACGGACCCTACAAAAGCACGAGCTCCCTGGTCAGCAGCAGGGTAGGGATTTTTGTTGTAACAAGAAGTTGCATAACTCTCATCTGTTGTGTGTATTTTTCCATGTTTCTTGGAGGCTTAGTTAGGGCATGGCGAGCGAGATGTCAGGCAGAGGGCAGGACAGATTAGTTTCAGAAGGTGACAAGGATTGCCTGTAACAACAAACTTTCCGTCCCATCAGGGAAGTCACTGTCTGTCATTTGGAGCTGTTGAAAAGCTCTCAAATCTTCAACAGTTTGAAATGACTAGCTCAGTGAAAAGAATACGAGTCCTGGCTACATATCTTTGTATTGTACACCATCTGCCTCTGAACTGAAACTTTCCTTTAACCTAACAGCAAAGTGTGACGATGCATTGGAGAGTTTGGCCCTCACAGATGACAGTGGTTTCATCAAAGGAATGGGGCTGGGTTTGCAAACTATTTATGCTGACACACTGAATGGATATTACTAGTCGTATAACTCTCACTTGTGTCACTGTATTTCAGTGATGCTAGTGTGCTGCTACAGTTATTTTTTAAGTGGTTTGTAAGAAAAGATTGTCATCAATATTTAAAATTCATTTTTTCATGAAAATTTAATTGTGTGCTATGGTGATTTTAATCTCATCTAGTCAGCAATCTTTCGATAATCCCCAAAGTCAGCAACAGTACCCCAAGTGACCAAAATTATTCTTGTGTCATTTTGCTTGTAACTGCTTTATCATTTTGAAATGTTTTTTTTATAAATCCAGATTTACCTTACGCCTTGTCATTGCCATTACATTATGCTCTTTATGTGTAAATAGAGTGTACTTCAAAGAGCATATATCATTATTAATAGTTAATAAGAGAAATGGAAATAAAAGCTCCACAACCTGGTCTTGTAGCTAGGAAGCAATTCACTGCACTTTATGGGAAAGGCTTTCGTTTCTGTTAGCTATCTTTCCGAGATGAGATGACTCTCTTGCAGGGACATAAAAACAACCCACTATTTTTGCACTTACTGGATATGTAATCTTCAAATAATCAGGATGAAAACAAGTCAAAGAAGTATCCTGGAGCATTTTCACCCTCTTTCACTAAGGACAGCAGTTTTGCTTGATTAAGGGTTACAGGATCAACCTCCCAATAAGCAGCTAGCTGCAGAATTGAATGCATGATACGTTCCTTCTCCTCTCCCTTGAGCTAACTGTGCCACAAAATGAAGCTGGGATATTGATGACTACAAAAGAACTGTAAAAACTGAGTAACAAGCCATGATCAACGAACATACTTAAATACTCTTTGACAGAGAAAAACTTAGAGGGGGAAGAATGATTTTGAGTCCATAATATTGTTCTACAAGGTATAATGAAGCTCGCAGGCTTGTATACCCACAGTACACAATGCAGCAGCATGGGAGAAGTGAAATACTATTTATTCACATTTTTGTTAATAGTTATTAGCTCAGCAGGAGATGCTGTATTTAATTTATAACCTAGTTCACTGTGGGTGGTGGCTACAGGCAAACGATCAGAGTGAACTTTTGACTCAACCAGCCCCCACGAGTCACAGGACTTCTGCAGTTCCCCTGAATTACAGCAGCTCCTTGAGGCCCTGCTGGGAATGGGTCCCCCGGTGCCGGGCAGTATGCAAACATTTGTTTAAGTGACATTGTTGAGGCTGAATTTTCCAGTGCGCTGCATGCACACACTCATTGCTATTCAGTGAGTACAGCAAACGAGGAAGCTGTCCGTTATCTGGTTGGGACTCAAGCAGAAGTCCTTGATCAAAGGACAAATACCTTTATATTTAGTGATTCCCTAATCATTCTCTTGAAAAGGTTTAACACCAGCAGATGTCTTCGGTGATGAGATATTTATTTAGCTGTCTATATTGCTCTCTTCACATTAATGACATGCTATTTTTCCTTCTACTTAATTAAGACTATCTTCAAAGAGACCCTTTTATAAACAAATTAGGTTTATCTGGCTCAGAATTTAAAATGGAGCACTGTTTGATCAATACAATTGATTGAAGAGATCTAAACCCATCTCTGGGATACTTTATTTCTGTCTTGGAAACTTTTGAATGCCTTGCTTAAGCAGAGGTTGAAGTCCATGACAGCCTCACAGCCTCCTACACCATTAGCTGGTCACTTTTAGAACGGGGGCAAATAGCGCTAAAAAAAACTTCAAATGGAGCCATTGCCTTTAAATAAAACTGTGTGAAAGGGAGGTGGTAAACCTGTCATGCTTTTAGAAAGATTTGGGATCATGGAGAAGATGATGCCGATGACAACACACCCGCTCATGTATTTTTATCTTCCACAAGATGCAGATTAGATTTCAAAAGATTAGCAGATAAGAGAAGGAAAACACAAAATCCTTCATCCACTCACCCGTTCACTGATCTATCCATCCATCTAGCCACCCATTCACCCATTTTTCCATCCATCCATCCATCCGTCTGTCCATCCGTCCGTCCACCCACCCCTCCCTACCTGAATACCAAGTTGTGCACTGATTGAACTGGAAAGAAGTTTAATCTGTCTTTTTGGTAAAGACAACAGGAAATTCAGATTGAGCATGTTAACATGTGAAGATCTATGTAGATTCAGATGCAATGGATTAGATGTACTATTAATTTATATTTCTTATATAGAATGCAGTCTTGGAGTCGTGAATCTCATTTGGGATGCTTTGATATAGGACTTTTCAGGCTTGCCCTCATAACAAATAATGTTGAGACTGCAGCAAATTAATGAATTTAGAGAAATTTTAAATATGTCCTCCAGGACAACTCTTCACCTTGTTGTATACCTGAACATTTTATCTGTATGTGTGAACTTCCTAACCAGGGAATCTGCATTTCTACATACATCTCTTATGTTCATTTCATGATGCAGACAACATTGCACTGTACAAACTTCTAATAAAAAAGCCTAAATACACTGCAGACCCACAAACAGACAAAGTTAGCCTAAAGAAGGAGCAGAAAGAAGTAGCAAAAAGGAAGTACCTGAAGAGTTACCAGATGCAAGGAAATTACGTCTCTGCCTCACTAATTCAATACTTCCACAAAATTCATGTCAGTAACTGACAATTTCATGATAGTTGTCCACCAGCTCAACAGTAAATTCTCTTATTCTGGAAAAAAAATAGTCATGCCTGCTCCTGAGTAGGCTTAGAAAAATACTCATGACTGTACATCACTAGTCTCCTGCTTCTCATTTATTTCAGTAGAAGATGCACATTTTGCAAAGGCAAAATTAGAGTTTACAGATATACTTCCTGCATTTCCAACATCTGTGTGTAACGGAGGATTCTGTGTTCAGTCTGCACTGGGATCCATTTCTATCCTATGACAGTAATCATTTCAATATGATATTGATAACATACATTTTTGGATGGTTAATTTAGTTCAAGTTTATCTGTGCCAAGATATCAAGCTGATAATTGATCTCCAGCATTAATTAAGTTTTAGAAAAGCTTACAGATCAATTTATTTTAGTTAATGCAAATCTGCACCTATAACAACACAACTCAGATATTTATCACTCTACTGTGATTCCCTTTCCACGCTTCAGCAATTCATGTTTACATCTGGTTTAAGTTTTTCTAATCTAAAATAAATCAGCATGAAAAAGCATTTGATTTCTCATTTAGATTCTCAATTGCCTTTTGTTACAAAGATAATATCCCTTGTTTGATTTTAAATGGTAGAATTGTTAGGTTAAAAATAATGAATAAAAATGTTGTCACTCCGTAGTTTTTACAACTAACCCTCATTTTGTTTGCCTTTAAAAAAAGTAAAAACAAATTGGGGTTCTTTTCTACAGACAAGATAATATAACATAATTTAAGTAAATCATAACACTTGCATGTAATTTCACCTTTATGCATTCACTTACATGTAATATTCACTTACATGTAACATTTAGATGGTCTGTATTTTATTTTAACCTATGGGGGCCAGACTGAAAATCAGGATTTAGAAAGATGATGCTGCTGCTGCTGCTGCACTGAGATGAATTGCTTTACACATGCTAGTTTTTCCAATGACTACCCAGACCATGCTAGTTACTCACCTCAAATTGACACAGCATACACATTTCACATGGGGAAGAGCCTTTACAGCAATAAACTGACAGCTGCCTGACATCTCTTACGGGCAAAACTCCCTCTCCTGTAAACACTGTGTGCCTGAGCGTGTGGGTTTGAACAGCAGAGAACTTTGTGCAAAATCTCTGTCCTGGCTTGTGTTTCAGCCACCTGGCTATAGCCATGATTAATTTCTTTGCTCTAACAGTATTGACTTCAAAGGCATTTAAAAGTTGATGTGAAAAGCTCTTCACCATCAGAACCTGACTTGACTTCGTTCTTGCACAGCCCTTGAGGTGTGGATGGAGAAAAAAACAGCTCAGGTCAAATCACATCCGTTACAGCAGCATCAGGTTTACAATCTCTTCTTAAAATGCTAAAGAGCTGTTTTCAGGTGGATGTAGATCCTGCACGTGGATCCCTGCCTTACAGAGGGCTTTTGTTACGTTTTTGAGTTTAAAGATAGCTTCCATTCACTTCAACCAGTGGCCAGGTCTGGAGATAAGCCCCACCAGCTCCAGCTCCACCTGTGTTTTGCAAATAGCAGCCGTGGTGGCTTTGCGTGCATGTACACGTGAGGTGTGTTCGTGGCACGAACTGCTGTCCCGTGGCACATAATCTGGCACTTCTTTCCCTGCAAAGTATTTTATGGTGCTAAAGAGTCACAACTCCAAAACGTTTCTCACAACCTCCTTTGCAGGGTCACTGTTTTCTCAATTTTGCTTCAGAGCTGTTTTAAAGGCATCTAAATCTAAGCTGGTCACAATGACCTTTCAGCAGAGCATGCCAAAACTCAGAATCAATTCCTTTCTCTGTAACCCTCATTTTTACCTAATGTTGCACATTTCACAAGTACTCATTTAAGTATTTTGCAATATTTCTATAATAACAGATCTGCAGTATGAGGAAGAAAATATTTGCCCATCTCAAAACTTTTGCTGTAGGCAACGTAGATTTTCCTCAACCTGTATCTGTTATAATTTGATATGTAGCGCTATACAAGGGAGGAAAAAAATCAGTTTGTAAAAACATGAGCTCTCTTTATTTTTCATTAGAAAATTTTATGTACGTTGTGTTATGCCGATGAGGTGCAATTTGTCACATAGTTAATGGGGCACGATACTACAATTAACCAGATGAGATACAAGCCAGTAGATCCACCTTTATCAGGAGCAGAGCAAATGGCTGTAAAAATTTTCCCAAAGTATTAGATTCTGGGGTTTGCATAATGTAATATGACTTTGCCAAGCACTTGCAGTGAAACTGTAGCCATAGCCAGTACTGCAGTCACCAAAAGAGTGCAGAGTTAAAGGATGTTTTCTGAAGAAATCGGTGAGTTATTGCCATGTGGGTCTTGCCTTTTATTTTTTACTTGACCTTTTCTGAACATTTCAGTGGGTTTTTTTTTACAGCCCACTCATCCAAAACCACATGCAGATTCTGCACTATATTGATTTTGTTCATTGTAGAAAACGCTGACTGAAGAAATAGAATAAAACTCTACTCCTCTTAGCTTTCCACATCTTCCATTGGTTCATGAAGGTCAGAGGAAAATGCCATACCCCACCTTCCAAATGATTGGTTGCTTGGGAACTGGAGAATAATTTTCAGATTGTTATATACATCATGAGCTACTGTTCAAACAGCTTCACAGTTCTAAAGAAAGACTGGCAAGACCAGCAAATTCAGGTTTTGGTCATCGATTTTTTTTCCTACTCCCTGTGATAATTTTAGTCTGGATGTCAGGAGCATATCTTAAGTGTGCCTCTTCACTTCTACCGTCTGCTTATCTATGCAGATCAATTATCAACAGGAAGTCTTAATTCAAGAACGTACTACTGCCTGCAAAGAACCATAATTAATGAGTCCTTTTTTTGCATTCAACTTGTGGAGTGGGTGAGAAAATGGGTACATTATACAGCACTTGGTTTAATCTTCATGAGTCAAGCTGCGATTTTTATATCCTATATGGAATTTGGCTTGGATATTTTTTCCCTAAATTAGCTTAGCCATAGTGATAGTATGGATTCCCATTTCTATATTTGATGTTTTTTTTAGTATGCAGTTTTAAAACTGGGAATAAGACAGCTCAAAGCAAAAATTTCACTCCAGCTTCCTCTGGCTATAATATCTAAGGCAGAGGACCCTCTTTGAAGCAAGAAAGTGTTTCAGCACAGCATGAAAGGCACGATGTGCCAAGGGAGATAGTGCAACGCACCCTCCGCTCCTCCTCAGCAACTCCCAAAGCACGGGGCAGAAGGAAGGAAGAGCCCAAGCTACTCTCTCTTGAGCAAGTTTGGCACGAAAGGACATGTTATACCAAAAGAATGAGCAGAGACAATCTTTGCCTTTTTCTCCTCCTAAATTATACTTTTCCTTCTTATTTTATAATCCAAAATATTCTGGGGTGCTTTTTGCATGGAAGACTATAAAATGTTGTTCTATTCTTTAGCTTTTATTGACAATTTTATCCCTCTGGAACAAAGGATTAATTTATTTTTTCCTATTAATAGGCACATTTCTATAGTGCTTGCATAACTGTGGAAAATGGGCACCACAGCATTATTTTTTAGTCTGCTGACTGAATTATTGCCATACAAAATAAACTATTTTAGAAATGTCTTTCAAAGTAGGTAAGGACAGAACTATATAAGCAAGTAGTCCATGAGTACCTTTCCAAAAATAAGTGATATACCCTGATTTGAGGGAGGTTCTGGGTTTCTGAAGACCTCATTGGCTATATCACTGCATTTAGAGGAATCTTAATGAGGAGTGTAAAACTAATTATGTGGTTCAGCTGCCTACTTTGGAGCTGTAGCTGCTGCTGACAGCAGGGCCCTGACAAATGGGCAGTGGTGTGGCAGCAGTCATGATGGTAAAGCTGATAAAAGTTTAGACTATTTTGTTCTCTGTTTCTGATTTGCCTCTTTTGGAGCTGTTTTGGATTATCTGTTTAGATACTCTAGCAGATGTGCAAAATTTGACTTTTAGGGGAGATTCATATCCTTCCTTGTCCAGGACAGTCTGTTGATGAAGCTACCAAGGGAAATGCTGGAAGGTTTCAATGAGATATTGAATGAGGTTGGGGTTTTTGGGGTTGGTATTTTTTCTTTTAAACTTCAGAGTGTCTTTGGGCATTTTAAGTTCTCCACAGATCTGAGCCTTGGTTTCTCTCTGCTTCAGTTCCCTGCCTGTAAAATAGATTAATCACATTTACTCATCTCACAGGAGCATTGTGCAAATGCATACATAAAAAGATCGTCAGATGTTCGTATATCATTTAACAGGCAACTATTGGTAGCTAAAATAAACATCTGAAAGCCTTCCTGTCCAGGGCAGAGAAATACAAAGAACATTTTTCCACGCTAGCAGCCAGCAAGTAATTTTGAGAGTGAGTAATTCTTCCCTTCAGAGACAAGCACCAAACACATTCACTGAGCTGTAGAGTTAACTGAAAATGTGTAGTTATCAAATGTTCTACCAAGTCAGGGGGCCCGTAGGCTGATTTTGCTCATTAATCCAGAATTTGGCATAAAAGCGATCAGAAAATAGCATGTTTGTTTAATTGTTTTTTAACTCAGGTTCCCTTCAAGTCAGTCCTTTCCCATTAACAACAGTCTTTAAAGCATTTCTAGCCAAGCAGACACCAGGAATTAATCCCCCTGATAACGCAGTTTTCTGGCACTGCCGCAGTGTTGCCAAGTCTCACCGTTGCAGATGTGTTCCTAACACTGCGCTCCTAAAGGCGAGTGACTGCGCTCTGTCCTTTGCTTTCCTGTTTTTGTTTTTTCCTTTTTTCCTTTTATGATGAAAGTCTTTTCCAAGCCCCGACAGTCATACACACACTTCCAGGTTTTTTAAGTAAATGCATCCTACACACTCAAACCCGTAAAATGATTAATATACTTTCATGTATTATATATCTGCATACATATAGTTATCTTAATCCCATTATTTTTGAGCCAATAACTTTTTTGTTGACCTGATCACAATTTTAATGGAATTACTGCTCTCACCCTGCATATTGGCTACAGCTTTACTGCAAACAGAGGAAAGATGAGGAACTTACTCTCATCTGTAGAACAGCCCTGCAGAGCCAAGTATATCAGCTATAATCTCTACCTATATTTCTGCAAACTTAAAATGAGAATTTTGTGTGGATAACAATTTATAGAAGTGTGTTAGAATTTTTTTAGTGTTAGAGCAATGCAAAGGACTTCAAGGTCCTGGAAGTCTGTGAGACTTAATTAGGCTGAAAAGCTCTCTGGTGGAGCTGCTCTTATCATGTCTGTATGAGGACTAAGCCAATGACACCTTGATGGTATTGTGGCTTTTAAGAGGATCCTTTACTATAAAGCAGAGCTTTACCTAACTTGTTTGGAGATTCCATCAAGTTCTAGCTTATTTTGAACATTTCTGTTTAGTTATCAGCAATAGCTCAACTTTTCAATACTTTAAAAACTTGTGGAAAAAGCCATTTATATTTTCGCTCCCTGCCCAGCTCCTCAGTTCCTTTCCAATTCCTCCTGGCCAGAATGAAACCAGAAATCAAGAGAAGAGGTTTAGGCTTGGGGATGATTTTGTAGCAAAGTCCTTTCCTACCTTGTCAAGTGAAATAATCATTGCATTGTCAAGCAAATTACATCTTCTGTTTCAGTCCTCCAGGTGTTTTATTTAGCAGGACACTTGTGTAATTCAGTGAACTCCCATTCTCCTTGCATCCACCTGCCCACACATGCTGGGCTCATCCCATAGGACAGGCTAAACCAGGAGGAAATTTCTCAGAGAGGTTTACCAATGTTATTCTATTTTACTGCTGATATTATCACATCAACACTTCCTCTGCTACTCAAATGTAACCAATCAATCAGTTAAGAAAAACAATGATCCCAGCCACAGGTGAGGACATGCACCCACCACCCAGTCTAGACCCCAGTCCAAGGAGCCTGTTAGCAGGTTGTGCTGTCGCTCCTCCACCAGCACCCCTCCAGGCAGCTCATCCAGCCAAGGTTATTAAAACCTGCAGTCGGAGGCACAGACAAATGGACCTTTCAGCGTGAGCACGGTATTGACTGCAGTGTGCTGCACTGCCCTTCAGGGCAGCAGGTGGGCTGATGTTTGAAAAGTGCTCTGACCCGATAATTAACCCAAGCAAGGAACAGTACATATCACGAAATCCTGCTTTTTTTTTTTCCTTTTCCAAAAGTTCATCTTCTAGCTTTGACTTTAAATAAGAATAGAAATTTAATCCTTCACATTTCCTTAGGATTTGCTTCTTTCAAAATAAAACTCTAAAAATCCTCACCTTTAGAGATTTAGATTCTCACTTTTAGATTCTTTTTTGCTGTCAAATAAGGAAAAAGAACATTTTTGCACAAAAAGAGCATAGACATAATTTCAATCCCATTTATCAGCAAATGTTCTGTAGCAAGACATGCCTATATTGCTTTGTAGCCCTATCAGACAAGGTATTAGAAAAAACTACTGTTACACAGGTACTTGTGAAAAGCTTCCAGCAGTCCTCTTTGCCAGCATTTCACAAGTGGGGATTGTCAGTTCACGTATGGAGTGCCAAATTGAGATACTTAAGGAGCTCTTCCCTTTCTGAAAAATAGCCTTGCTGGGTGTCTGAGATAAGTATCCCAAATCATTTACCTTCAAAGAGTTTAGCCATTCAACATGAATTTCTGTCATCCAACATAAGAAAAATAACTTTCCAGTAATTCCTGTGGCCGGTGAATTAGGACTGACTTCCTTCTGAAGAATGTTTGGATTGCGTACTAACCGCAGGTCTTCTATCCTGACCACTTTATACCACTATTAAAATTACTTGAAACCTTTAATTCTTTGACATTGAGAAGAAAATTTATGACAAGACTGAAGTCTAAAGAAAGTTCATTTGTACATTACTGAGCAAGTCCCTCCCCAACAGGGGGGCTTGCTTGCTTTCAAAAAGACACACAAAGGTCTCTGAAAGCCTGTCATCTTTCAGAATAACAGCATCAATATGCACGAAGGTTAATGTCTCACAAAGGACTAGGAATCTGCATATTACATTTATCAAAAGATGTGTAAATGAGCCATATAGGAGTCTACTACAATGCCTTGCATAATTTATTCCATGTACAATAAAAAGCTGATCAGATTTCATGCATGTTTACTTTTTGAAAGATAACTGCTTGAGTGTTTGAACTAGCTATGGAATACAAATATGGTTCAAAGTAATGTGTTTATCTCCCTGACATTTTAATCTTGAAAACTTTCTTATTCTTATTGTTTTGACAAAGCGATTCTCTTTTGTGAGAATAATCGCTCCCAAACATGAGAGGACTTGCTTTGTTTGAGACATACAATATATCTGGAAGTTTATTAGCTATGCAGAAGTGAAACAAAAGACCCATAGTAAAAGCATCTATATTTCTGATATTGTTTATTTTCTTTCTAGAACTTTAAAGGATAGGAAAATTAATTAAATCTGAAGTGACATGTTGAAGTTTTAGAAACAGAGAAATCCTTCTTTCATAAATAAGTGACAATGTGCAGAGCCTCATGCTGCAATCCCTTGCTCTTAGAGCAACGTCCTTGACAAGTAATAGGCTGTAGAGTTGGGCCCTTGTACATCCATTTTGTTCTCCTTGGTGGTAAATATCTAATAATGCAAACTATCTCACATTCATCATCTTAGTCTAAGTATTATCTAACAGAAAAATGCAATTTAAATTTTTTATAATTCAGGGTTTCACATCGCTGTGGCATCAGTTAGAGCATCTGAAGCTTCTACTAGTATCTAAACATTTCTGTTTTCAACAGATGGACGTTTTTCCCCGCAATTACAGATTTACCCTTACCTTTACCTTCTACTTGCTAGTTGTTACGTCTTTGTTCTCCAGTGTCTACCAGGTGCAGACGAAACTTTTTTTTTTCCAGTTTTCTTTTTTCAGTTACTTTCCACAAAATTGGTTCTCACCAAATGGACATCTTCAGATTTTGTATGAGATGATCACACCCGGTGTTTCTTGAGCACACATTCAGCATTGCCTGATGACTTTTCCCTGCACCAGATGCAGCAGAGTTTCCCGAATCCTTCATGCTGGAGGGAATCCTGTTGCTGTTGGGAAGCCCGGCAGAGGAACAGATCCCTCTTTGTTTTCAGTTCAGGTGCTGAAAGCTTTTTGGAGCTGCTGTTAAACTTCCTCATTTAACCTCCCTGCCCAATTACTTTCAAACCGTGAGATAAAGTTTTCAAGTCTGCTGTGTCTAAAGCTCCAGAGAGGTATTTTGGCATGCAGAAGCCTCATCCCTGGCATAACACTGCCCTACCAAGTCCTTGAGAGCATTGGATGGCCCATGTTTCACCCCTTGTTTGTGGTGCTGCTCCACCATCCCATGGTTATCAGGCATCTTCCACTGTTCCAGTTTCAAAGGCGCAACCTTATTTCACATGGAGTAAGATACTCTGAAATGAAGTATCTAATTGCGAAGCAAGTAGCTGTATTTTTCAGCCTCAAAACTCTTAAATGTCTTTTCGAGAGTCTCCAGAGCTCTGGAGTTTTGCTCTGCAAAAGCTTTTTTTCCTTAACATGACTGATAAGTGAGCGTGCATATAATAGATGCAGTGTCCTCACAGTTAGAAAAGATAAGATATACACTTGAGTAAGAAATAACTTCCTACACCGAGTACATTTTGTTAAATTATTCTTTAATAAAAGAGCCTCATGTGTAACAAAGCTGCAATAACGAATTCAGTATGCTCTCGTATGCTTTTAGGACAGCTGAATTCTTACAAACTCACAGAACTGTATTAGTAGATATTTCTCATAAAGTATCTCAATTTACAATAACAAAATCTCTTCAAGAGGCTGTGTCTTTATGCTAGCATTGTACCAAAGCACAGCAAGGAAACGCCTACAGTTTCAACCGGTCTAGAGCACCAAGCCCAAATGGATTGCATAGGCAAAGAAGGGTCACAGCAAAAAAACACAAATGATACCTTGGTTAATACTGGGTGCTGATGAAGTTGATTAGTGAAACTCATTCATCTAGAGGAATTGGGATTTTGCTGCCTGCTGTAGGTCATAAACTCTCTCTCATGATGCAGAAGTGCTGCTGTGGCTAAATTCCAGGGAGGATGGTCCAAGGCCTGCAGCCGTTGGGTCTACAGGAGAGAATTCAGTGCCAAATCCAGGCAGATTCACTTAAACATGTGAAATGAAAATAAATGGACTTAATTTAAAGCAAAAAATAATTAAAAAACAAACAAAAAGCCAGTCCTTTCATTGCAGCAACTCTAGTGAAAGTCAGGGTCTGCCTATTGCTGCCTTCATTAGGTGGAACTGGCTTTCTTCAAAAAGGCAGCCGGCACCTCCTCTGTATGGCTCATCTCATTCTCCTGTTGCAACTCTCACACCATTTTTTTCAGGAGACATGGGCATTAGGGTACAAGTAGCATTTCTTCATCAGTTCACAAATGCTCACAATGCAAATGTGTCCAGTTAATATAGTCACATGGCTTGAAAAATGTCAATCACTCATGTCAAATACTTTTATGCTACAACACAAATATGTCAGTAATACTTCATTTCAAAAAAAAAGTTAGATTTTTTTCAGAGAGGGAGGCTTCATGAAGAGGAGCAGAATGACCCTAACTAGCAACCATAGAAACCGTATCGAGATAATGCTGTCTCAGGAGACAAATTTATTTCTCATCCAAATTTAGGTGGCCTATTAAGGTTTGTGGCTTCCTCCTCCAGACTGCTTCAGTGGGAGACCATCTTTGCTAGTTTATATATAAATTAGAGCTTCCAGATAATGCATTAGAGATTACGCTGAACATGCATTATATACATTAAAAAAGAAAATCCTGTTGAAGCCGGATCCCTGAAACACTTGCCTTTCATGTGAAAAAACTGCTACAACAGTGTTTTATTCTGGGAGACCAATTGCCTCTGTGTGAGTCATCAGAGGAGTTGAAGTCAGCGAAAACATTTGTAATAATACAATGAAGCAGCAGAACAAGTTTTTCCACAATGAATGTATTCAAAAAAGGCCTGTATACTTACATGCAGTACACTCTGGCTATATTCACAGTATGCTGCAAGATTTGATGCAGGTGTATGCCTTGCTTTGAGATAGATGTTGGGCTATTTCAGGCTATTTTCTGTGCTAAAATGGAAAATGGCCTAGGAAAACCGAAGAAACAGATGAAAAACACAACTTGACAGCAACAAGTCATATGAATGGAGAAACACACTAATACTGTTCCATAAAATTATTAAGTCGATGGTGTCAAAACCCTGGGATTTCTGTGCTGGCACCACTCACAGGGGCAGAGAGAGCTGCCCGGGGCACAGCGGAGGAGAGAAGGTCATCTGGTGTGCAATCCATTTTTGGGATTGTAGCTTTTGTATACCTGAGGAAATCTGCTCTGTCAAAAATTTTAATTTATAAATGTAATTTCTGTAATGGCATTGTACTTGTGTCTGTTAGGACTTATACAGCCTGTTCCTGAGCTGCCCTTGGCCTGAAGATGGTGTACTGATTTATTTCAAAAGGGTGTCCAGGGAAAGGAAAGAGTTTTCCTGCCCCTTGAGAGCTGACCATACTCTTACTCCCCTGTTTTTTACACACTAAATTACCAGGACTGGCTACTACATGTGAAACTTTCCCCTTCTTGCTGACAGAAAGGCTTTCCCCACGAGCTGTGAAATGCAGGATTTTGTTCTGCTCTAATTACGTCCTGGATCTTGGGCGGTGTTGCCGGGCTGCATCCTTATGTTCCTACTGTCTGAGGAAACCAGCCAAGTGCTAACATTGGACAAAGAGCAGGGAAAAGACATCAAATCTATGATTTGTTTTGCTTCTTAAATGAAGAGACATAGTGCTCTGTTAAAGCACAGCCATGTGTGAGGGGGAAATGACATTGCAACAGCAGCTTCAGGGGAAAGAGAAGTTTTGTTCATAGCAATCATCATGTATCTCTCACTGAGATAAATAAGCTCTGAATAGGGTACAGACTGTGACAGGATCACTTGTTCCTCTGTATTTCTCCCTGGGGAAACCTAGGGTTTGACTGTGTCAGCAGCCCAGTGCCACTCAGTCACCTCCAGTGTGTCCACTGCGTGAATGGCCAGGGATGGCTGAGGGGCACTGCTTTATTTTCTAGTCCTCCTACACCTGCACTGGACCAAAAAAATGTGTGGTCTTCCAAACCGTTCCCTAGTTCTCCCTGTGAAAGAAGAACATTTTCACAAATTTATCTGTCAGTTTATAATCAATGTACATAAGCTCCAGTGACTGGGGATTAAGCTAGTCTTCTTCTCTTGCAATGCAATAGAACTTGCAATATTTAATATGCATTTAAGCATTTAAATAATGAATTATTTTTAAAAAGCAAAATAACTACAGGTGCTCTATGCCAGATATTTATGCCTCTGAATTCATAATCTATTTTATAATGAGATTAACATTCACTGCTATGAAAGATCTTCCACTGCAGGTAATGCAGCATTTCTGTGCTTATCTGCAGGGGGCCATGCGGATCCAATAAAGCATTAAGCGGCAGGAAAATAGATTATTCTGAATTAATGAAGTGATAACTTAGTTTCTTTTGAAATGCTGATGACATGGAGTTTTTTACTTCTAGGCACTTCATGAGCATAGTCAGGTACGTGGCTTCATACAGGTTGTCACCTTCTTGAAAACAGAGTCCTTGAGGCAGAAAATGCAACTCGTAGTGAGTGCTTTTTATGATGCTAAAGTCTCCTTCAACTGTAGTTATTTAATTGTTGCATCAGCCAAAAACCTCTTCAAGCCTTCCCAAACCCACCGGGAAACAACGGTTTCTTGTTTTTTGAAAGAATCATGATGCGAATTGGCACCTCCCAACACCGTGGTGCTCAAGGTGGGTATTGTTACTGAAAGCCGAGAGAGACAGAGAGAGAAGGGATAGATAATAATTTCCATGAGAGGGCATGAACTAACTCCTCCTTGTTGAATTCTGCTCATGATTGAAATCCTGATGCATCAGTTAAGGAAAAGTAATGGCTTCTTGTCAGATAAATAAATTGTGAACAGTTTAAGTGTGTATGACTATCATAAAATGAGAGTCACTTCCACGTTTGCCTTTTAAAGAACAGAGATCTCTTAAAACTTCTAATGCTTTTAGCATTTTGAATAGAAAATGTGGACTTTTTATCCTCTGGAGAGGATCAGCTGTAAACACTAAAACTACCAAGCATTCTAAAACAAAGAGACAAGAAGAGTTTCATTCTTGCTGCCCTCACATTAAGCTTCAAGTGAATTCAGCAACAGTCATTATCAACTTTAGGAGTTTTCTGTCCAACCTTTTTGCCTGAAAATACTTTCCTTTTGTATCTCTGACAATCATTTTCCTTGAAAGACTCCACAAGTCACTTAGAATCTCTGGAAAAAAAATCTCCTGTTTAGAATCTCTGAAAAAGTTTACTCTTTCTCAAACAATTTACAGCGTATTATGAATCCCAGTACGAAAAAATGACTCTGTGTTTTCCCTCGGCAAACAAAGGCAGCTCTGTCACAGGGGAAAGAGCGAGCTGTGCAGATGGGGTGGCAGAGGACTACTGTTCCTTCACGGAAAGTAGCGTTGGTATCATAGTTCATGTTGTTCTGCTTCTGGTCCCCGGGAAAACAATGACTGCAGAAATTCAGATACAGCTGCTCTCATTTGCTTTTGTTTGCTCTGAATTCATATTATGTCGTAGTGGTTTTAGATTTGGATTTGGGGGCTAATGAAATGCGGCAGGAGGAGCAAAGTTAGGCGTTCAAGCTGCCCACTCGCAAAACAACCTTGCTTAACAATCTGAGTTGTCCCATCAAAATGCCTCACTGAATCCCAGAACTGGCCACAGCCCATTGTGTGGTGAAAGCGATGAAGTTGCTTTCAAACCAAGAGCATTTCTAAATTTTGCCTCAGAATTACTAAGTTGCTGTTAATGAATCCAAAATACTCTACAAAACCACTATATTTTCTGTGCTTTTAATCAAGCTTTTGGTTCAAAAAGGAGGAGGAGCTCTTTATTACTGCACATGGATTTAATTTTGTAAACTGCTTTAACCATTGCTCGTCTGAGTGTATTTACAAAATGCACACACATACTGAAAATGTCAGGAAGCCTCAGGTTTACAAACTCTTCCTTGCTAAGAATAAGACTTGATGCAGTGAGCTGCACTACAGCAGGTGAGACATCAAGTTACAGCAAGTAAGGGCAGAAGACAGAATCCCACCACCCCCAAAGCTTCATGTATTCCAGGAAGGATTAGTTATTAAAATGGTAATCCTACAATTAAATGTAGAAAAATGATGGACCTGTCAGTGCAGAAGCCACAAGCAGAATGAGACCAAAGAGGTAAAATAAGAATTGTAGCTGTGATCTCTTAATCCAGTTAGAAATGCATCCACTCTTAATCCATCTCATCTCATCTCATCTCATCTCATCTCATCTCATCTCATCTCATCTCATCTCATCTCATCTCATCTCCTCTCATTAAAAAATATACATATGTATCCATTTGAAAATTTCCATTGCCTACAAAGAGAATTGCTCCTGAGCTCGCTCAAGCTTTCTGTCCAGGCTCTGCCTCCTCCCCTTGTATTGCACCTTGTTCAGTATCAGTAATTTCAGTGACCTTTTAGTTGGCATGTCATTTTAGAAAGGGCTGACATCTTCGGTTGTAGACACTTAAGTTACTGCAAGAGTGATTTAATTTAAAATTAATTTGGTATTGTGTGTAGTAACATTAATCACAGTGACTTTATTTGTTATAAAACAGGATAGGGTGATTAAATTCACTTTCATTTCATTGTAATTTAAAAATGAAATGAGGCACTAACATTCAGAATTGTTTTTATTTATGGCGTTGGATGTTGTACTATGTTGTAAAGTTATATGTCACATATTTGGGTAAGAAGAGAAGGAATCCTAATATATATGGCCATTAGGAAATGTATCTTCCCATTTCCATGCCATTTCCTTGCCAATTTCAGTATATTCTAGCCATCACAAGGCTTTGTTTAGGGTATGTTTTAGTCATTGTCATCACAGAAGCTTATGCCTTTCTATGTCCAATTTACAGGGAAAGATGACACAAGTACTTCCAAAAAACCCCTTTCTGCTTTTCGTTGACAATATATAAATTGCCTGCCCTACCTCCAAGTTTGCATACGCAATGGTCCTGTACATGGGTTACAGCAGAACTGAACTGACGTGTGGGTGTTCCTGACATTAAGGAAGGGAGAACCAGCTCTCCACTGCTATTATTAAAGTCTAGATAAAATATTACACAGCTGGCATCTTGTTCAAGTAGTCCTTAAAACACTACTTCTTAAAACAGGCTATCCACGTAACCTTTAAAGCAAAATAAGTTGTAAAGAGCAGCAAGGATGAAAAATGCTAGAAGTAAATAATGCTGAGGAGAATAAGCTCCTCTGTGCTAGGCTACCTTAAGTGACTTGATTGATATGACAAAAGCAAGTGTTAGACAAGATAATATAAACGTAGAGCTTAAACCTATTAATCAGATTAAAAAAAAACATGAAAAGCAGCACAGATTCATAGATTGAAAGAATAAGATATAAAATGCAGCTATAGTTGGTCACCCTAGCAGGAAATTGGACAATAATAATGGGCAGTTACTGAAGACTAAATTATTGAAGAACATACAGCAGCAGATCGATGCTGATCATATAAGGCTCTTGTAATGGCAGTGCTAGGGACTTGACTGGTACAGATTTTTTGCAGTTAGGGAAAGTGCTGGCCCCTGGGGTAAATAACCTATTTTCCCCATTCAGAATATATGATTGAGGGCTTCAACTTGTGCTGTTTTACCAAGTTTTACTCTGAAATAGCATCTCTCAGGGTTATAATGTCCATGGAACATCACGTTGCATTTTGAAGCCAGTATGTCCAGCTGTATAGCAAGCCACAGGACCTGAAGTGTCCTACCTGGGGGCTTCTGTCCACTACTTGGCCAAATTTCCCCTTCTGAGAAATGGAAAAATGAGGGAGCTGTTATGTGTAGAGTTTTGCCCCCTTAGAGAATCCAGACTTGGCCAAAACACCCCCATCTTGTTAACAAACAGGGTCAATACCTGAATGGGGCACATGGACTGGATCTGAGAGTTAAAGGGTTGTGAGCAGAGAGGCTGTGGAGCATCACAGGGCTCTGGCTGCCATAAGCATGAAGTCATGGATTTTCCACTCAACGACTTTAATCTGCGTAATGGCAATGGTAGGGCGGTTTCAGCAGCCTTCCATGTCTACATGATCCATGTTGCAAAATATTTTTAAAAATGTTTTTGCAACCATACTCCATGTGAGTAGATTCACATGCGTAACAAGCATTGCACCAGCAACACCTTTCCCTATAAGCCAGCCATGCTGCAATTCATGTGGTTAGCAGCTAGAATAGCTGTTGTGCATCAGTGGAGGGGTTTCTCCATGGGCAGGGTTGAAAGTTTGTGTTGCTCCAGGTCACAGCTCCTCGGGTCCCTAAGCCCTGGAAGGAAGAGGACGGTTGGTTGGAAACCACCCCTGCCTTTCAGGCATATGTGTTTCTTGACTTTAATTTGCTCTGGATCAAACTCTTGCTCTCCTCCGATTTAAGCTATTTCTTAGAAACATGTTGTGTGTCATGTTTTGGGATATTAGCCCGTTTGCCAGAATTCAGAACAGAAAAGGCTTATTTTTCTGTCCTCTAAACTCAAATCAATGTTTGTAACTCAGAGAAATAATTAGGTAAGTAGTTTGTGAGTTAATTTCAGCCCCAGCATGTTAATATGTACTTCTGTTTTTGACAATCTCCTTTTATGCCTTGCCTAAAGTCCTAATTGATGAAAATTCATTGAAATTATGAATAAAATAGAAGTAATTTTTCATCTCACGCATAGCTGGCATTTATGTCTCTTTGCCATAAGATACCGTTGAGGCTGAGTTTAATAAGATTTAATGAAGACACTTTCAGGGACAGAAAGAACATTTGGAAACACGTTAGACAGCCTTGAACAGAATTTTATCCTATATCAAAATAGCTGTGTTAGGAAGAAAACGCATGGGCAGCATCCTTCTGTGGGCCACTCCAAGGATGCTTGCTCTGCTTTCACTCCCACCATGTGCCACACTAGTGGTGCCATGGCCCATCGTGGCCATGGACATGTATTCTCAGTGTCATTTGAAACGGGACCTCTTTGGTCTTTCTCTTGGTTGAGAAAATCTCATTCTAAAGAAAAATAAACTAGCAGTTGACATCAATGCTATTAAGAATAAGAGACTTGTCTCCCTACATGTTAAGATCTCAAGCCAGAAGATATTTAAGCACCAAACAAATCCATGAAGTTTATTTACATGCTGAAAATTTACCATATTCTACAACAGAAAATAAAACAATGAAAATCCTACATTTTAATATATACAAAGGATCCATATCTGGCTTACTTTTTTTCATTACTCATGAAGCATGCAAAATGTAAGAATAATGTGTGAACGTAATTGTGAAATGGTAGCATACAGGCAGGTTAAGCAGATTGTCCTGAGCTCCACTGTTATTTATACAGAAATAAAACTGAAAGATAAACTTATGCATCACATTAAACTTAGTTTTCTTTTGGATAACGGATCATAAAAATATAGATTTATCAATATACAGTAAGATATACCTCACTGAAGCAGGTATGGATTTAGACATTAGGACCAATGGGCAATCAAAAGGCAGATCAGTGTTTAAAGAGCATTAAAATGTCTGTATTATATTAACAATGGCAGGGAAAAAAAGCAGATAAAGGCTCAGGAATCTGGTGAAGCTTTGTTCCCATTATAACTACAGCTTCAACATTTGCTTGAAGAGAATGAGGATACCTTGAAGCATGAATATAAAATCACTTATTTGGACCAGTAAACTATAGGATCAAAACCAAGTTGTTCTTTTTCATCTGCAGCAAATTACTAGTTTTTTTGTAGGATATTGTCCAAAGGAGAACTTTTACATTGCTTTGAAAGCATTTTACAGCCAGTATAGTATAGGGCCAAGCGTGCAGGCTTACAGTAATTAAATATGTGCTTATTATCATCCAGTAACAACAAGGTGAGATACTACAACAGGAATAATCGTGCAGCCTTGATATGGCCATGGCTGTTTTCTACAGATTCATGTTCCGGTGTTCAGAAGCACTTCATGTCCTTACTGAGCTGCTGCCTACAGATTTTTCACGTATGTACTCAGCATTGCCTGATGAGGCTGAGTTCATTTAAACCGGTGGAGTAGCAGGTCTGACTCTCGCTCACTCCAAGGCCATTTAATATGTGCAACCTATTCAGTAAATCACACAAAACTTCCACTTTTTCCTATTAAGAACCCCCCAAATTAACTTAAAATACTTCCTCACACATCTCTATCACTTTGAAACTTGATCGTGATTTGAAGATACTCAATATTTAAGACCTGAATCAGAGGATAATAATAACTGAAGCAGTAAAAAGACAGAGGATTAAGCTTACCTATTGATCTGCTGGAGATGAGCAAAGTAAGAGTATTGTACCAAAAAGAGGAAAGCATGCATATACATCTCTATCCTATCTTATACCGGTTTCTTTAAGCATAATGTACTTTCTCAGAAAATGATTTTTTGAAGTAGCTATGGTAATACATAACCCATTTCTCTCTACAAGCATAGTCTATTCCCATAACTTCCTTTGAAAATATTCCTTCTATCAATCAAAACAAGTACTTAAAATACTTAAATAACACTAAGGCTCCCAATAGTGACTTTGGAGTACACTCATTTATTGGCAACGCACTTCACTGATTTCTACAGGGCTTTGTGTGGGCGGGAGTGGTATTTGATTGTGAACCCCCTGAAAATAATAGGAATAGTAACTATGTGCTAATCATTGTAGTCTGTAAGTCTGACTATATGCAAGTTGTCATGTCACCTAGGACTTGGGTTCACTTTATTAACTACTTCACAGGCTCCAGTTACTAAAGAAATAATAATTCCTTTTCTGAAGAAATAATCACAGAGTTTAGCCTTTCTTAAGTGTCCGAAATGGATTTATTTACAATCCAGTTATTCCATTTCTTCTATCGTTAGAGATTTCATTTCTTAGCCATGCCCATCACCTAGCAGCAGTAGATAACGGGGTCCTTCTGACAGAGCTCATGTAATGGAGTAGGACCAAGGTCTGTGATAGTGGCGCTAAGTAATTCTGTGGTGAAGGGACACTGCTCATCTGCCAGCAGCTCGGTGAGAGCGGCAATCAATCCACAGGAAGGCCTGCGATGTAAATCACTTCTATTTTGGAAATGTTTTTTTCATGCTCTGTACAGAATTATAAAAGCTTATTATGGAAATTAAAAATTAACATACACTTAATTACATGCTTTTTCAAATTAAGCTATACACCGTCAGGGACGGTGCACAACACACAAAGTAGCATCAGCAGCTTTTTGGCATCGTTGCACAGAAATGGCAATCAGAGCTGTGTGATAAATATCTTGTCTGTATTAGCACTTCTTTTTATAAGTGCAATGAAAAAAATATGGGAACCAACCAGAGGTACAAAGCAGAAACAACAGACCTGTACTGATTTCTTGAAACTGGGCTGAGAAAGTTGGAAAATGTTTACACACGAGTGCAATGTGTTTTCTTTAAGCCTCTTAGTGAAAATGTGTTTTGGTTGTAAGGACCATCTGATTATACACCTGGTTTTCCTTCGTATGTTGGCCAATGTGTTCACTTTGCCTACAGCATTTTCTTAATAACCTCTAATAATAATTGAATTTGACCTTTATTTAGTGCCAAAAATGGACTTATCTGCAATCCTCTTATTCTACTTTTAACATTTCTGCAGCAATCATTTTTCTGTCATGCCTCATAAAAGTATACCTTACTCAAAATGAACGCATGTTCTCATCTATCTGTAAAGATATATTTTCAAGAAAGGAGAAGAAATTAAAGTTATCTATACAAACTAAACAGAAATTCAGTCTATCAATCAGATAAGCTCATAAAAGCCAGTCACGCATTCAAAATTTTCATGGGTAGTTTAATAATTAACTGGATTCTAAAAAGCTGGTTGATGTTTTTTAGATCAAGAGCTTGTGCTTATTATAAGCACGGTTTAGTGTGTGTGTGTTTGTTTAGCAGTGTTTTAGCAAAGGAGTATAATACTGGAACACAATCTGTATTTTTTATTCTTCCCTGTGCAAAGAAAAATGTTCATGTGCATGACATCCTTCACGATCACATTGTTTCAAAGGCAGAATTAAAGCTCAAATGCCTGGTTCTACATTGCCATGCACTGTGTATGGTAATTTCTGTCTGTGCAGAAGAATGACAACATGGCTATAAAAACTTTGGTTCGGATACATCACAAGCTCACGCTGCATTGATAGGAATAATAGAAGAAAGGGAATATAATGAAGAATAATGAAGGATGAGGTAAGCTTATAAACTTAAGCACATAGTACTTACTAGTTAAGAAGGTGTGATCATGCTTTACCCCATCCATTGCTTGACAAAAATGAGAGTATGCAGTTATTTACTGTAACTCAGCGGAGCTGGTGTAGATGAAAAACAAATCCTGCCTAGACAATTATACTATACTTGGAGTGAAACAAGCAGTACTTGGATGATGTCTTACACCAATGTCCACAATTATACCTGAAAAGCCAACCTACGCCAGGGACCTGCCAGGGTGGGCAGGACCTCCACCCCAGGGCAACCACAGCTCCCACCTGTACAGACCTGGGGAATGAAACAGCCAAACTGTAACGCCCTCACTTCACACTGCCACCATCTGAAAGTCACAATATTGCAATATTTTTTTCCCCAAATCTCCATTTTCTTCAGCTAGCACTTTCCTGCCGCTTGCCCTGTAGATAAATTTTAACCTCAGAGGTCTAGTCTTAGAAACCTCATTTCTCTCTAAATATCTGTCCTGTTGCCCAGATGATGGCTTTCTCCATTGGTGTTTAAACTTTCTTAACTGTTCACACATTTGAATAACAGGATTTCAGGAAAAAATATTTTCCTGTCTTTCAGTCAAAAGCAAAAAAAAAGGCACAATCAAGAAAATTGTAACAAATGAGTATTGGAGAGAACTGAACAACAAAAAGCATTTAATGCTTTCCCTCCATTTCTGTTTTCCCGTATCCTTGAGATGGCCTCCTCCTCTGGTGCGCGCGGGAATTATCTGACATTCTCTGGTGAAGCATCTCCTACTGACCACGGCTGTGGATCAGCCTCAAATGATCACTCCCTTTTTATTATCATTTCTCCTGAGTTTTCTCCTCTCAAGACAAACAACATTAGTTCCTTGCTTAAGGAGATTTATTTAATTTCTAGATTTCTAGAAGTATTTATAAAAAAATTAGTAACTAGAGTAAAAAGAGATTTGAAATACAAGCATATTATTTCACTTTATTCTTTAAATATGAATGTTTCTACTCATTAAAAAAAAAAAAAACATTCAATATCTTCAAGGAAAAAGAAGAACTCAGACAATATGTTAAGCTAACTGGTGAATTACATTTTAAAAACTTATTTTAGATCATAAACTATGTTTATGATCGGTGTGTGCTTAATCTGTGGTCCACATAAATATCCCTTGAAGGAAGGTTTCCATTCACCATAATAAGTGCTATTGTTGAAGAGAAAAAGTACTAATCAGAAGTAGCTGAGGAAAAGTTTTTCATTGTAAAAGCACATTAAAGTGAGACATTAAAAGGCTGTCCTCCATGGAGAGAACGGGATGACTCCTCTCCCGCATGGCTCGGAGTGCAGCACTCAGCAGGGCAGAAAAAAGCACCGTGCAGTGGCTGGGCATAGGACTGAGTCCAAAAATGAAATCTCTATTCCTGGCTTTTTCCCCAAGTCACTGTTTCCTGATCAAGTGCCCTTTGTCTTGAAGGAATCGCGTCACTTCTCGGTTTCCCAATTTCCTACTGGTAGAAGCATTTAATTCCTTTAAGTGCACAGGAGTAAAAGGTAATATGCAAATTGTTATTGCTATGAACACTTCAGCAATCCATCTGCAGGACCTGAAAATACCTACCCATTTCAAATGCAGTGATATAGAATAAGGAGGCAGGTTTAAATTATTTCATATCAGCTTAGGTCCTTATCTTAGTTTCTGTCATCAGTGGACTTTATTAGTGTGGTCAACTATCTCTGCTCCTCTCCGCTTGTCTATCTGTGTATATATATGATGATAAGCTTTGTAGGTCAAACAATTTACATTTGTAAGCATGTTCTTCTCATTTTGCAAAAGGGGAGAAAATTTATAATTTTACCACACATCAAGCCATTGGTCTAAATCGTATGTAAACTTCACGGTCTAAAGTTTCTTTTTTACATCTCTTTTATAAACTCTCCTTTGAGAGGGGCTCCTAGCCAGAATGCAACAGGACCCTGTGCTGTTCCTCTGCTCCTCAGCGCGACAGTCCCGGCATCACCAGGTGACCGTGACCCGTGCTTCCTATGGACTGCACCCGTTGGTAATGACTGCCTCGTGAAAAAGGGTCGGAAATGTATTTCTGCCAAAATAAATTGTGGAGTGTATGCTAGGGCAAAATGAGTGACAGTGAAATGTGATTTGAAAGTGTCAGGCTTGATGTGAAATGACAGAATGAGTGTGTGTTTTCTCAGGAGAGCATGTCATAGCCATGGTTAAGGAAGTGATGAACTGTATTTTGAAGAATTCTTGTCCCTTCTTTTAAATCAACGTGGAAAGAAAACTAACCCCCTTCCGGAGATTACTCCCTTCCCAGAAACCGTTTACATAAGAAAAATGCATCAGGAATCAAATTCCAGGGGAACTTTTTATTCTGATGGGGATTTTTCTTCTAGTTTAGTAAGCAGGAAGAAGGGATGCCTTCAAAAGCCCATAACGGAATCTCACACATAATTGCATGCTTACTGAACCTCAGGCTCACGGACTGCTGCCTTGCATCTGCAAAAGAGTTCAGCCTCTCTAAGTCTCGTGTGGGAGATCCACAGCAGTCATGCATTGCACGCTCGCACACACCAACCAAAGAGCCTCTGCAAAGCAGCAGACAAAACCTTTGCCAGATGATCCGTTGCGTTGCTCTGGCTCCCCACCTTTTCTCTGGAGTGCTGTGCCCGATTCTCACGCCAGCTGTGAAACCCATCCCAGCTGCCCCGATCAGATTTTGTGCTACAGCACACAGTTTATTATTTTCAGATATTCCTAATATGTACAATGTGAGGAAAAACTGTTGCATGGGCAATGGCATCTCATTTAATGGGTTTGGGGTTTTCTTCCACGTAGTGGGTTTTGTCTGAAGCTCTGGAATATTCACTCCTTGGGGGGAAGAAAATGAAAAAAGTGAAATGATTTAAATGAATTATTTGGAGGGTGAAGAATATTCACGTCTATTGATATTTTAGTTGGTTCTTATAGACAGTTGCATACTCACCAACTCATCCATGCGTTCATGTTTTACCCTAAAGCTTCCCTTTGACAGATTTCCCTAGCACTCCCCCACTTTCAGCAGTCACCTCTCAATTCTGCAAATATTATTTGCACTGAGATATTTTCAGGTCGTTTATGTACCTTTCACGTACCATTTGCTGAAACCATTCCCCCACATCCATTTATGTCACCCTCCAGTACACCAGCATGTAAAGGCCCATGCTGGGGGTCAGAGCAGAAGGGAACCCCAACTCCATCCCTTCCCCTCCGGCCAAGCCCACAGCCGCACACGCAGCCTTTTCTGCTTACTGCAAGCTGGGCACCTTCTAGAGCATCCCAGGAGCAAACTTCTACCCCATGCATCCAGGAAGGGAACACAATATTGCACATCAGGTCATTTATAAGCAAAAATATCATTAGAAGAAGTTTCTTTTAAAATATGGTTACCTAAAACTTCAGATTTGTAACTTTGTTCCACTTTTCCAAGTAATAAAACAAAAAGAGTATTTTAAGGTTATATCATCCTACACCAGGGGAATAGACAGGATACAGAGCAAAAGTTATGATCTTCTTTTCTTTAGTGTCCCAGATAATGTGCTTTCATATTGCTGACAATTTTTACAAGACTTTTCTTCCTTGTTTCTTGGGAATGGGCAAAGGAACATCACATACCGAGGAAGGACTCCATCATCATCTTATCCTCCTTCCAGCTCTTTTTTTGTTTCATGCTCATTGTATAACATACCTATTGCAAAATTAGTCTAGGGCTTCAGGCTGCCTCTATTATAACCATTAGGAGACTCTGATAGAGCCGAATGTATCTTATGAGAAATGTTAAAAGGATTTTTTTGCCACATCCATAATCATTTTATTTTTGTGAGCATCAAGTGAAGGTGATAAGGCAGAGTGAAATTGTGAAGGGACATTAAAATGAATATTATTTTCCTCTGTGCAGCCAATATTATGAGGTCTAGTTTGGGGGACCGTTCCCATTAGGTTTAGGAAATATAATCTTCATCACTCTGTAAAATATTTCTCGTTACTTTGAGTGAAATATATAAAAGTTATTTTAGCTTTTGTCCTGTAAAATAATTGTTTAAACCCTCTAATGTCAGCCAAACACAAGAATAGTCAGAGTCCTTACTCACACTTAAAAAGAACTGACGCCTGATGACTTGAACATGTACATTAGAGATTCTCTGGCAACTTTATGGTTCATATATCTTTCATTCAGTAGAGTGTTAGCTGTCTGTTCCCCTCCCTGGAAATAGGAGAAAAAAAAATAGAGCCACCTTAAACAGCAAGGTAGGGGGAAATAAATACTTTATGATTGACATCCATATTTGCTAAGAAGTAAATTCCTTCTTACATTTTAAGCTAAAATAAAAGTTGGGTGAGGGAGTAGAGTTGGTAGGACTTTGACAATTCTTCTGGTGCTCCTTTGCTGTATTTATATCTACCGTCTTTAAGCATCGACTCACCCTCACTGAATGCCCACGCTCTAAGAGAATTCACAGATATTTCCAGTCTTGCCCACTGGCAGCAATGCAGTGACCAAGCACTAACAGCACCCACCCAGCCAAGACTTGCAATATTAGTCCCCATCCCCATTTCATGGAGCGTTCCTAAAACACTCCTGGAGCAGACCAGAGAAAAGGTGCAATTTCCAGCGTGCTTATGCATCATGGATACATGACCAGTCTTTTGAACTTGCTTTTTTTGGTTGAATACATCCAGCAGTTGAAAGTTATGGTGTAGAGGTCTTGCCTTCAGGCTGGAAGGGTGCAGTATCTTCTGGCCGAAGACAAAGTCCAGGTATGGAAGGAAGGAGTTAGGGAGAAATCCATGGTGCAAAGACCTCGGCGCTAAGAGCTCATCGGCTGTTGGTCATTACACAGTTGCAGCCACTGGTGTGGCCCCTCATGGTAGATATTTCTATATTTAGGCAAGTACCGGGTACAATGAATTAATAAACTGTAAATGTACAGTTTTTCAGAAAAAAAAATTATTCCATCTTACCAGCCTTATATCTGTATGCAGAAGAGGAAGGAAATGATTTTATTGTTAAAGGAAAGCAAGAAATCACAGAAAGGAATTGAAGGGACAATTATGGATAAGTTCAATAGATGCATATGCAATACTGAGATAGAGTAATGCTATAGTGAGGAAAATAGAGAATTTATGTCCCCTCACTTTTCTTCTGAGATCTTGCCCATTGTTACAGTGGTTTATTGCTAATGTCAGATTTTGCTAGAAGAAATTCAATGTAGCTTTTGCAACAGTTTTATTTGTAATACCTTTCTTTAGTTACAGACTGCAAGATTAGACAATTTTTCAAATATTATATATAGATTTGATTTAACAAGGTGTTTTGCTCTGAATTTGGTTTAGAAGGAGACAATAATGTATATGAAATAAATGTACAATCTGAGAATAGCACAAACATTTTGCATTTTCACTGATCCAAATATTTTATTGCGTACGAGCTGTTACCCCTGAAGGAGATAAGGGATCCAAGCTTTCTGTGTAGTCAGCCTTAATGAACAAGTTCATACCTTTAGAAGGGCAAATGCTCTATGAGGCAGTACGACTGCAAACTTTTCAGAAATGCTGATTGCATTTGGTGAGGAAGATCTGAGTTAGGCATTTGACAAAAAAAAAAAAAAAAGATTTTCCTCTCTTAATCCTTTCAAACGAGGAGGAATCTTCACAGTAAAAAAAAAAGAAAAAAGACACATTGCTCTCCATGTGATACCCGAAAACATCTGCCATCTCCTGGGGGCTCGAGGAGAAAGAGAAAAGGAGCTCATGAAATATAAAATTACTCTGGCATCCATATTAATGACTACAGCTTTTTTTCTGGTGGGCTCCGCTGTATTCTTCACCCTGCACTTTACATTGCTGCTCAGGGTCCCCAGCACTCGGAGACAGACAAGGAGTTGTTAAAAGCCCTGTGGTAGCGCAGTTGTTTCTCCTTTGCAGGAGTAAATGAGCAACCAGGGTACATCTGGAGAAATCACAGGGTTTGCTGCAGCAGGTGAGGATATATCACAGGGCTGGTGCTGTGCATAAACACTGCCGTGTAACTCATAAGATAGAGACCCTCCCTGCATGTAGACCAAGACAGTAATGTCCTTTTCAGTTTTGGATTCTTGTGTCGGGTCCATCCCTCAGCAACTTCCAGTTTCCTGCAAAGGAAGTTTGTGGATGTGCTGTCTCACTTTCCCAGTTGGGAGGCTGATTTTTTTTCCAATCGTCTGGTACCTCTAGGGAAGCTTTTTGTCTCTGGAGGTTTAACCAAACCCAAGAAAAATTAAAAAGAACAGAGTTTCTCCTCATTTAATCTTATTTTACTAAAATATCCACAGATGTGGAGCTGCGTGTCCTAGATAGCACATCCATCATTCTGCTTTTGCTTGGATAAAATTTGCCGTGGGCTCCCAGGAAATCTGTCTTAAAATTACCAAACCTACCGTCATCTGAAATTATGTAGTTTGCGAGTTCCAAATCAGTAAGAAACTTCACCTTCCTTCTTGTTTTGCTCCAATTTAGCTAAAGTTGAGAAAGGTGTTTTGAAACTATTCAGATGAATTTTAAAGCTCAGTTGAAGCTCTGCTCTTTCCCATTTGGGGCTTCCACTCATGGGATGCCCATGCAGGAGCAGTGGTGTCTTTCCTTGTCGGTGTGCAGGGATCTGGATCCCCTGGTGCTCTCTCACTTTCTGTACAGGATTGATCAGACTCACTTTTGCATCAACCAAACCTGTGCATCTCCATGTGAAAACTACCCTTGCACAGGACCTGTACACCAAAGGAGAATCCCATCCCATGGGAAAAGCAGAATATAATTACTATATCCTGGTAACCAAGAAATGAAAAATCCTTTTCTTCCACATATCAATAGCTGACAAATGCTCTGATACCCTTGAAATGGAACAATGGGTGAAGAATGAAATCCTCCAGCCTCCTTAAGGTGTAATCCTGTAATTGGGAAGTCCAAATTGTTGGGGGCTTTTGGGTGTGGGGTCAGGGGAAAATGGGGTTGTAATGTACAAGGAAAAAGCCATAATAAAGTTGGAGAAATGCTGTCTGAGGTCTTTTTGCTTGATTCAGATGGCCAGAGAACTGGGGAAGAGGTGGGTTTTTATGCTTTAGAATAGCGCTCTCAACAGCCTCCAAAATAATTGAAACAAGATGTTCAACTACTGGATTCTTTGAAGACAATGGGTGCCTGAAGAGAACCCACCGTTGAGTGATGACAGAAACACTAGTTATTTATCAGAAAAATAAACATACCTCACTTACCTCTGGCAAGTCCAACCATGACAGAACTAAATACAGACTTTGAAGCACTCTTTCCCCTGCTTCTTCACAGTTTGCAGTTACCTTTCCTTCTGCTTTCATTAACTGAAGGTCAAATAAAGCATCAGGTAAGTTTTCTTTTCTGATTCAAGTAAACAATACAAAGGATTAGACTGTGTGATCACAGATTTTCTTTTTTATTCCTATTTTGATTGCTCATAAGCCCCAGGAACTGCCTGTACGCCCTGGGATGAGCGTGCAGATCTGTGGGTGCGACGACAGCATTGTCTGATCTTGACTGTGGGAGGGTTCCTTCCAGACCCACTTTCCGATTTTAGTTTTCGGTAAGTACTTGTACACATTTCACAGAAGAAATCATCTCTACCTACCTTGCATTTCTGTCCGTGGTAAACAACCAAAGAATATAGTTCTAACGGTTCGCATGGTAGCAAAGGATATAAACTCAAATACTTAGAATGGATAAGAACATATAAAAATAGTGCTGATCAAAAAACAAAACAGGGAAAGAAGTCCTAAAATTTTTTTGCTTTCCAATCAACCCTTTTATTTGTACCACTCATAATATTGTGTATCTATAAGAATATACCAGAGTAATGAAGACATAACTTGTTAAGCAGAAGCTGTACCACTGTTGCCAAAAATATGCAATGTTTTGGGATTTCTTTGCTCTGCTCGGCACAAGGTGGGACAGCCTCGGATATCATTATGAACCTAGAAGAAGGTTATTACAAAAAACAGCTTTGAGACTCTTTTTCTACTTGTTCCTGCCCCTTGTTTGGTCCCACAGGGCAGTTATCCCTGCCTTCCCCAATTCAGTCCGAGTTTCTACTAACTCTAACGTACCAATGAATCCAGCCCTGTGAAGGAAGTCTGCAATGATGTGTCCTGGTCACCAGGTATCCTTTTACCTGACAGACATTTGCCTGATATTGTCATAAATTTTTTAAAGATGACAAAGGACCGATTACACTGCTGCATATAGCCTGAGACAGCACCATTTGCAAAACGGCACTAAGGTGCTGGGTGGGAAACGGGAGGAAGAAAAGACAGAGAATTACAAGTGTCAGGTGTAGGAACAGAATTTTCCGGAAATAGCACAATTTAACCTTGCTGAAATTTGATGGATTTATGACTAATTATAACTGACCAGGACACAGACGCTCATATCAAAGGTCAAAGTGAGGCAGTGCCACAATATGGGAAAAGTACAACCGACAGTCACAGTTTGACTTTAAGAAAGGAAAAGCCAAAATAAGTTATACCAGAGAAATGCTCTCCTTACATGCCCAAAAGTCACAATTAAAATAGTAGCTTGGCCATGTCAGAGAGCATAATACAATTAAAATTATGTTTATTACAAAATTGTGACTGAACCCATGCTTTGAGAAGCAAACTACCGAAGGACCAATCCCAAAATTTCTTTTCTGGGCGTATTCATTTTTGGATACTTTGTGATTGATTTGTTCAGTGTTCAAAATGTATTTTTAATTTATTCAAATGTCAGAGAAACCACAGAAAATCCATCCACTGACCTAGATTTATCTGTCTCAAAACTGAAATTATGCTTTCACTGATAAAAGATAAAAATCAATTTACTGTTTCTTGAACTTAGCCACATATAACAGATGATTAATTATTTTAAAATGCATTAAGATTAAGCACCTTTTCATTTCCTCTCTAAGGTCAGGGAGGCTGTCTGTTATGTTGGTGATAGTATACAGAACAAGATACGTAAGAACCTCTCTGCCAAAATTGCCCTGAGGTTCCTTTCTTTCCAGCTGGAGTAGCTTTCTTTTCCTAAAATGAAAAAAAATTAACAGTTGTTTCCCATTCACTCACCCTCGCTATTTTGGGATTTTAATTTTTTTTAAGGTTTAAAATGCATTGAGACAAGTTCATGTGGATTTCTGCTGAAATATCAACAAGAGCACACACGATCTTTAGGATTTTCAGAAGGATAATAAGCCAATTTATATAACAGAATTGGTTATATTGCTGAACTGGAAGCATAATATAGCTCAAGGGAACACATAAAACTGGTCTCTAATTCTCTGGAAAGATCCAGGGTCACAGCTGGAATAAGGACAGGCTTTAACATCTGTGTCTGGTACCCCTCAAACCATGTAACACAGGGACAATGCCAGAAAATAACTGCAGATTTTGCAGTTTTGAGGACAATCCTATTCAATGCTTCTCCTGTAGCACTCCCACTGAACTGAATTTATATGCTGCAGAAAGTTTCAGCAAACAATTTCATGCCCTCCAAAATGTGTGGGAATCAGAGAACTTTGTTACCAACAGACAGTCTCAAGGCCTCTCCAACGTGAAGGCAGTGCCTCGCTGCAGGGGGACGAGGGTGGTGGGTTTCAGGCTATGGAACCAGGGAAGATGCCAATGAGTGCTGTCGTTTGGCTGACCAGGTACTGCCACTTCTTGCAGATCGACTGTCATATTGGATGAGACCCTTCCTACCTAAAAAGGGTCTTAAATTACTGACCGATGACATGGATGAATTCTCTCCATCTCCATCAGCTGCACACTGCTGATCCGCTGAGCTTACCATGGGATCCATTAAAACAAAATGTAGGAAACTGCAGGTCAAGATTTTTTTTATTTTCCTTACGGGCAAGAGAGTAGAAGAGTTGCAAATGGATATAATAGGTGGAATCCCCCGTAAAAAATTGAAAGGAAACCAAGTCGGGCAAGCATGCAAAATAGGTTCTTAGAACATCCGTGCATCAAATATATTTATAAAAACTGCTACAGTCAATCTTTTCCAGCTGAGTGTTCAGCAGTTAAAATAGATATCATATTACAGTAACTGTTAGAGGAAGCAAGAGAAACAGTGTGTTGTCATTTAGTGAAAGGAAACGTCAAGCCTTAAACAGAGAAACCTGTATCGCGTACTGTTCAATCTCAAGATAGTAAAAATTCACCAAAGCAGTATATGCTATAATGACATGAGCTGAGCTTGCATTACTGCTCTCTTTCAACACATTAAACGGGTTAATACAAACTAAAGTATTTCTTACAGCTAGTGATGAGTTTATATGTCTATGTTTTTATATCCACATGCACTTTTCTGATGTATCTTGCTAATTATTAGCCTAAACAGTATTTACTGGGTTGGGGGATCATGTGACAGAGTTCAGTGTCATCAGAATAATGAAAAGCTGATAAGAATATCTCCGCTATTCTGCCCAGCAACTTCAGCTATATATAGCGCACAAGTGGGAACGGGATTAAAGTCTGGAAGGGACCAGACGAGTGAATCTCTTCATCTGTGTTCATCAATTCCTGGAACTCCACAAATTCAGCCAGGTCTTATGGACCTTCCTGTAGCATTGTAGCCACGCCGACAAACGTTAATTGATGCATCTATAATTGTACCTAATTACTGACACTGAATTATTTAGCCTAGCAAGAGGGAGCATAAGCAGAAGTAATGGGATTAAATTAAGACAGGGAAAAATTAGGTTGAATATAAGGGAAAATTCTCTGGCAATGAGATTCATTAGGACAGGTCCCAAGGGAAATGTTGGGCACTGCTTCGCTTCAGACATAGAAAATTAAGTTAAACCCATATTCAGGAAATTACCTAGATAATTTAGTACGTCTTTTCAATTTTTAAATTATTGAACTCTTCAGCAACTCAACTCCTGAACAAGTTTTTCTAGGCAGTTCAGGTGCCAGCCAATCTTACCAACTGATGCCTTTGAAGAGATGATTGCCCTCAAAGCACCCAGAGGGCAGACCCAGTACTTATTCAAAGCAAGTTGTACTTAAACTTTACTGTAAAGCCAGCAACGCTTAACCTGTGGTTAAGTAGGGCTTAAATGCTCCCCAGGGTGGCAGTTAGGAGCTAGATAGTTGTTTTCCCGCTCTGGGATTATAATTATCTCCTGTTCTCCCAGGTAGAAATATGCGATGGCAGGACATGAGGAGATAGGAGAACCCTTTTAGAAGAGGCATCCTTAATGCCTCCTCTTTCATCTCCTTTTATCATTTGATCTATGAGAAGCTAACTGTAACAAGCTAACAGAAGTAACTGCAAGCATAATAAGACATATGCGGAGTGAACTTTTATCATGACACGATTAATGATGTTTGAAAGTGCTGTGAATGGCAGGAAAGGTGAAGGAATCTGAACCAGGGAACGAAGAAGACATATCCTGCTTATTACATTTTGTAATGCTACCTCAAGGCAGGCAAAGAAGCGTGAACCTTCGCAGCCTTATTCGCTATAAATCCTAAATATGATTCCTATTAGAATATCCTTAAAACTTCAATGCAATGACAGGATCTCAGAAGACAGATAAAATAACTCATGTGGCCACTGATGCTTGCTACTTCTATTTATCTTCATCTGTTGATGTTTAACAGACCATGAGTTTTATTTTAGCTTTTCCGGCATTCAAATTGCACGTAACCAGCCTCAGCAAAAATTGCGTGTGCCTTTGCCGGGGGGAGCTCAGCCAGTCCTCACTGCCGGCAGAATATCGGCTGGCTTCCAAGCTAGTCCCAGGCTGCAGATGAGACGATGCCCACTCCATGAATCACCAGCACTCCTCAGCGTGATCGGCACCACGTCACCGCCTGCACACTCCACAGCAAACATAGGATATTTCCAGAGTTAAACCATAATATCTCGCACAGCTGAAAGTAGTGGAAAATTGTCCGTATTTTGGAATGAAGTAGCAACTAAATAGGAAAGAAGCTAAACTCAAAAACAAACAGAAAACAACTCATTGATTTTGTGTTCTGCAATACTGTTAGAAGCTCGGATAAAAATAGGGAAAATGTTTCCAGGTCTTAAACATTCATATAGCTATTTCTGCATAATAACTACCCATTATTCTTTGCTCCTCTAAACGTATGGGTATGTCAGCAAGCAAAAGTAACACTAAAACTTTTGTGTTAATTGTATTTCATAATATTTACAAAAAAGAAAGGAAAACTTCTTAATTCTCAGTACCAGTTGAATGAGTTAACATTTCCTTTTATTGAGTCACTGGCTTCTGCTTCCCTGTAAGCTAAAATACAGCAAGGTGAGTCAGTTTTTGAGATATTCTGCATATCTCTTCATTTATGAAGACCAGGACTTTTCAAGGTCCAGAATGTGCTTACAGACTTCAGCTGCTCAAATCCTTTCATATCTTTTCTCAGAACTTTTCCTGATCAATTAGAAAGCTAATTTAAAGAGCCTTTTTTTAACCTTTATTGATGACCTTTAGCATGTGTCTAATTTATAACCGCGTACTCTCCCAATTAATCCCCAGTAACTCATTTTTCAGCTAACACCACCAATGATGCAAAGTTGTGTGATCTATGACTATTTTCAGAACTTATTATTCATTCTACCTTGTACAGCACTGAGGACTGCATAGCCCCTTAACCGGTAATATTATGTACTATAATTTAATTGCAGTTACATGGGGTTGGATGCAGTTCTTAGAAACTAGCTCTCACCACTGAATGGCTTTGCCTTTCATCTTCTGTGAAGATGGAGCTCTGAACTATCATGCACAGATTCCCAATGGGCTGCACTAGGAAAGATGAGTGGAACATAAAAATCTTCAAAGATAGCTACTTTAAACTCCAGCAAACTTGCATCTCTCATTTTCTTGGCCATTTTCTCTCATTCCTTTTGTGTAACTCATTGTTAATCTTTTAATTTCCAGTTCAATTCTTTTTTCCCCGAATGTAGTAGAAACCTGGCATCCATGAGTGGTTTCCTGGCCCTACATTAGGTTCTCCCATGGCTCATGTGGGCAAAAGCTAAGCAAAAAATAGGTACAAAGCTAATATATCACATACAGCAACCTATGTTGCATGCCAGCTACGGTTAGGCACCTTTCCAAATATCACTCATTTCTTTAATCCACAGTCCCAGCACTATTAAGAGCATGCATGTGGGTATAATGGAATTCAACAAAACTCGGGTTCCTGCAGCTTTTATCACTGTTCGTGTTTCTCAGCCCAGTCCTTTACTTATGGAGGCTGACAAAAGGTAAGGAACAATGTTTTATGGCACTGGTTTCTGTTGCTGAGTGGGTACAATTTGATGCCAATGAAGTCATTAGGAAGACTGCCACTGAATCCACATGAAGTTATGGTTGTAACTACACTGAAAACTCCTTTAAAGGGCTGCTTCATGGATCTGTGTCGGAGGGATGCATTTCTCACAGGACTGTTGAACTGTGTGCTGGAGCTTTGGTTCGCTGGGGGAGATTCCCACTGACACCTGGGAAACCAAGATTTCACTTTTGATTCTCAGCTCTACTGAAGTGTGTTTAAATAGATTCAATAAAATGCATATATCCTTCTATTCTCTAAAAGAAGATATGAGATCAGGTGTGAAATTAATTATGTAATTAGAGGAACAACAATCAAAGATTTTAAATCCTTATTTATTTGCCCATCTGTCAACAACAGTGCTCAAATATTGAGAGTTACAAATATCTCTGTAATTTTATCTGGTTTTGTTTGTACAATATTCTGACTAAACAGTAACAAAGATGCAAAGTATGATGTCATTCTGTGTCATACCTGCAGTGTGTGGGAGGGAAACAAGGGATATTTGCTGCTTTGAGAATGCAAAGCCCACTAACTCCCCTGATGATGAACAGATTTATTTTTTCCATAACTCAGAATGTCACAAAGTAGCATTATAATATTATGCAGTTATTCTCAATAAATATTTGCAAGTAATTTAAAGATACTAGTTCAAAATATAAATAGTTATACCTTGAAAGAAGGCAGTCAAGACTTGAGAGACTTAATTTCCTACAGCTGATTACTAAAACTGACTTTATTTTCACATTAGTCTGTACAGGATCATGCTTCCCCCCCCCCCCCCCCCCCATTTTCTCTTTCTTTCCTGCCTACTAGAAACCAGTGAATGTATTGGGATCCTAAAAGTCTTGCAGAAGAACTGATGCAATTTTTAAAATCCAAGGAAAGGGTGCAAGAGGGGGTTGCGTAGTGTGTACATACATCATTGGTGACCTCTATGGACAACCAGCATAGTCCCAGTGTTCTTACTGTTTGATGGCATCAGAACAGCCGGAGTTTTAACAAGCTATGATGCTCTCATTTTAGACCTATCATGAGAGTTTTTTTCAGGATCAGAAGAAAATTTTGGACTATGGTAGCATAGTTCATAATGTGAGTCCTGAGGTGGAACCCGAAGAATGTATTTCTCATTTTGCATTCAAAATTGAATTAGCTGTTATTAGCATACAATAATTTCATAAGCATAAAAGATGGGTGAGGAAAGATAAAAGAACTATGTGCAAAGTTACAGTTTTCAAATAAAAGAATGTGCTTAACCACTGTTTTCCATCACACCAGTAGGTCTCTGCTTTGAAGGATCTGTTTAATTATCTTCTTTGTTTAAACCCTTGAGGGTGTAAATTCAAGCATATTCTAGGGAAGAGCGCTCCCAGAAAATCAAAAACTTCTGGCAGAAAGTCAGTTCTACTTGTATTTTTAATATACAGTGATGTGATTTTCAAAACTATAGTTATTGCATTATGGTTCCCACCAAAACATCCATCCTGAGGGTTAACAGAGTAGGGGTGAAAGACTTCACCTCCGGCCGTGCCACATGAGCATTGTTTGGATTTCAGCTCCATAGCAGACACGGTGCAGGGCAAGCACCCTGTCAGCAATTAAGAAATAATGAATTTAACAGAATAATGGATATTGATTAGTGACATTTATTTATGATAAAATAAGAAGAGTCAGCAAAAGGCAGAGATATTGAAACTAATTATAGCCTAAGCAATCTGCTGAAACAAAGTCAAAGCAGTCATCTGAATTAACTAAGTCTGGGACAAAGAGGAGTAGCAATACCCACGGCCACGCACGCCACACAGAAGAATTTGTAGGTAGGAAAACTCTGTTTAACCTAAGCCTGAGTTTTGTCATAGCAAAGGTGGCCAGATCAGGCTCACAGAGACTCTTTGTATCTCTGCATCTTGCCCTCCTTCCCACGTGCGGTCATTACTGATCTTGCTAAATGCTTTATTCAACACAAATGGGGTGTACATCGTGCTTCCTGTCTTTCAGCACTTGTTTTAAAAAATCAACCTACAAATTAAGTCTGGAATCTGCAGGGCAGTTTTGCTGTCAAGATTTTGGGAGAATGACCTGTATCCAAGAAAGTTAAAGAGGTCACTGAAATTGGAGACCCTTTTCCCCTCAAGGGGATGGAAGAGTAGGAGAAGACTGACTGATGGAAGTGGAAACTTCTGATCCTAATCAGAAGGAGAGTGAGGGCAGGGTGATCTGACCTGAACATGTGTGCTGAGGAAAGAAGGCAGCTTCAACCAGGATGAAAGAAAGAGGAGGAACACCGTGGTTCCTTGTCTGTCCTTGGGCTCTATCCTTTTGCCCATATTATATTCAACTGTCTTAGTTTTAATCTTAAAATCTAATATTCCTGAATATAGGATAGAATATTCCTTGCAATGTTTTCTTTTATTGTCTTTATAACCGTATGTCTCATTAGTTTTGCTGTTACTAGTGGGAAGTGTTTTCCCCAACACGCTGCAATGTCTCATTCAGCAGGTCACAGTGGCGATTGCTGTTCTCCCACTGGAGGGACAAAAATATTAATCAGCCCTGTCACTGACCGGATAATACTGATTGCAGATAATATTTTTAATTCTGGATTTTCCTGTACTTGAGGAGCTATACAGAGGATATATGACAAGGATTTATTTATTTATTTAGATATCACCCAAATTTTTCTGACTAATTCCATGAAAATCTCAAATAAAATACTCTGGAGATTGTTAGTCAATATTTTTGCTATTCTAATTAGGCTTATCAAAAACATAAAATACCATGTTTTATAATGAAAAAATATTTTCCACATTAGCAAATGGTCTTATTTTACATACAGAAAGACATAAAGTTTGCAAGTTTGAAAGGATGTTAACCTTCCATTAAAGAAAAAAAATATTGCAGTACTCTTTCTGCCATATAAAGTCAAAGCATATATTGCACGTGACTGCAATACAATTACTTGCTGAATTAAACATGTACTGCTGCAATATTTCAATCCTCTATTTATTTTCTAATTTTAATGTGGTCCCTAGTAGAGTAATCAAGATACAGATAAGCTTTAAAATGGGAAAACCCTTGAAGAGTGAAAGATAGCGGTGAACCTGGAGAGGAGGTATGTCTATACTGTGTAATTTCCTTCAGTAAACAACTAGCAGCTCATATAATTTTTTCCTTGTAATTCCTCCAAATTGTCCTGCATTTGGAGCCTCAAGGGGAGAGATCCTCCTTGCTCCTTCGGGGCACGTGTGGCAGAAGGCATTGCTATCTTACTTTCAGTGAAATCTCACTGGAGAACCAATTTAAGTAATTTCAGTAAAGAAAACCTCTGGGAATGTGCCCATGACAGTACAGTTTTTCAGCTGATGATGAAAGTTTTTCATTTTAAAACTGCAACAGCTATGCAACATTTTGTTTCAGGCTTTGAAATAAGAGATGCTGGCGCTTGCCAGTAGCCGTGTGCCAGACCTTGTAATTCTTTCACAGCCATAAGAAAGAATGTTCAAGAAACTCAACTTTCATTCCCAAAAGGTTCCCTTTGTATGTGGGTAGTAGCAATATTTCACTTCAAAATTAATACTTCTGATATCTTTGAAGTTACAGCTAATTTTCTACAGATTCTTTACTAGGCATTTTTGGATGTACTTGCTAGTGGTGAGAGTCCTCATGGGATAAAGAGACATTGTAGGAAATATTAAAAAAAAAAAAAAGGATAATACTTTTAAGATTAAATAAGTTGAACAACAATAAGAACAAGTCTGTTACCTTTGGAAAGAATCAAGATGCTTTCTCAAATTTCTAATCCCTTGTACTTGCTTGAAAAAGATATCAAGGCTAAAACAAAGTATTCTGATTTTTACACAAGAAGAAAAAAAATCCCATATTTTGCTAGTAGGCACCTTGTGGCTTTTTGAGGTTAACAAAGACCTGAAACAATTTAAATGCATTACAGTTATGCATATTCATAAATATATACTGAACAGATAACACAGCAAATTATTTAATTGAAAAATCAGCCAGTGTGAAAATTTTTTCCTGTGAATCATGGAAATGCGACAAGATCTGTTCATTAATATAATCTAATTTATTTGACATTACTCATCACTTAATACAATCTTAATACAAAGAGTAAAAAGTGGAAATTACCAAAAAAGTAAAGACAAAAAATAAACAGAGAAAAATAGAAAAGGAAAGAATGCCCCTGGAAAATGTAAAAGAATATAGGTTACATTAACCACTAACGGTTAGTGGTTAGTGTAGAAGAAATATAATGAATGAGAAAAAAATCAAACAGAATGCAGAGAGAAAGAAAAGAGAAAATGGGGAGGAAAAAACCCTAGAACATTCAGAAAGTGCTTAGCATTTGTAATACACGTAAGAGCTTCGCAGCACGCCAATCTATCCTGGAGGTCAGATCCTTCATCAGCTTTTGGCCTTGAAATTTTTTACATTTACATTGTAGTTTTATATAATTTCTTTTAGACAGAAAGTGAATGAAGATCCTCAGTGAGTGTGAACCAGCACAGTCCCATGAACTGTGAGCTAGAACTTCTGAAGCTAGAAAGAGATGCTGTTTGGTACCAGCAGAAGATCTGGCCCTAACGATGAGAAATACAGCAAAACAGATTAACTGTAATGCACTGCCTTCTCCTGATCTGTTGTGAAATTCATATGACTGAGCTGTATGTTTCATTTTGTTGATTAAGAATGATGGCTATGGAAATTTCGGTAGTGGAAGCGCCCAGCTGGTATCAGCTGTGACTAAAGAGAATCACCTTCCGTTCAGGAGTTTGTTCTGTGTGGCGCTATTTTTTGTACTTCATTTCCGGACTTGTTCTGTGGGTAAAATGGGTGGCAACTGTACAGCCTTTCATTAGGAAAGTAGCTTTTCCAAAAATCGCATGGAAATATGATGGTATAGAAATACAAATGCTAACAAGAAAGGAACTTATGAGAGATACCAAACCTGCACTGAAATCTCTTCATCATGTAATGTCCAGTTCTGTCTTTGGATCACTTGGTAGTAGAGAAGGATAATATTTCAGATTAAGAAAAGCAACATTAATCTGCTGATACTGCTGTTAGCATCAACGATACAGTAAGCGTCTGCTTGGAGAACTGCATCGGCGAGCAGCATGAGGCCAGGGCGATGGAGGGGGAGCAGGGACTGCTCACAGGAGAGCTAAAGAAACCAAATTCAATGTGAGCCCTTCAGGAAGCGAATGTAGTAACCATTTCAGACAATAATCTGGGTGAATTGATCCTACCCTCGTACCCGCAGATTTGCAAGCAGCAACATGTGTGGTCAAGTGGTCCAGCACAGTGGAGGCCACCTGCTCTTGATGCCACACCAATGCTGCTGTCAGACATATCCTTGGTTAGTCAACACAGCAACAATGTGTGAATATTATTAGATGCACTTGAAATGGGATCCAAAACAGAATATTGGTCCTTTGTAATGGAGGGACCAACCCTGCTACCTGTTCTTTCTTAAAAGAAACTGTGATTTATAGCAGAAGTATTGTTATCCTTTGCCTTTAAATAAGCAGATATTGACCCTTTCCCACTTTTGTTACCCTAGCAAAAATAGGCCAATTTATTCCTGATTAGCTTTACTTATTTTTTTCCAAGAAAGCCCACTCCACCGTACATGATGCTCCTGGTCAATTCAGGTCTCTGTTGAACTGGACTACATGGAGCTCTGCTCTGTCGGTGCTGTGGAGCGCCAGCGTATGTGTTCACCTCTTCTGGCCTCTTTACAGCCATTAAATACCTTGCTAGGTTGAGTGACACATGAATAAGACATTTGCATGCCTATTAAGTGCTATTTCTCATCAGGTATTTCTTTTCCAAGTTCTGTATACTTTTAGCTAGCTATAGGGTAGTTTATGGGTCAAAGTAAAGATCTTCCTTTTGCCTTATTAAATCTTACCTGTGAAATTCCCCTTGGAATTGAAAAAAAAAAAAAAAAATTGAACAAAACTGTAGGAAGAAAAACGATTTTTTGGACCTATATTCAGAACAGAAAAACATGATTCAGACACACATGTAGGTGTCAAACCTGTGCACTGCCTATGTTGGTGAACACAAATTCTGTTCAAAATTGATGGCTTTTGGTCAGCATTCCATCACTAATCTTCCTTCCTGGCCATCATTTCAGAGACCACCTCTGCTAATTAAATTAAAAAGGAATTATCAAGAATACTGCACAAGAATGAAAAACTCCAGCACTCTCCTATATGTTGTTTATAATCCGCATAAAACACTTGTGTTAGGTGTAATTTAAACTGTGAGCTCCTGATAAAGTACCATCCGTACTTATGATGTTGTATAAATAACAAAAAGGAAATAATGCTTAAGGCTGAAAACTCATTTAGTCCTAAATTATTTCAGTTATTATGACCACAGATATTTAAATGTGAGATAAATTCTTATAAAGTCAGTTGTTAATAGACACTATTAACTAAAATTTATATTAGTAATTGTAGATATTATTAACTGTGTGAACTGATAAAAAAGAAAAGCCTAATTGGAAAATGGAGATTAACTTCATTAGAGAGAACATAACGATATAACATATCTTGTTTGACTTCTCTGAATAACTAGACTTTACTGCCAAGTTGTCTGGAATGAATGTGTTCTTCACAGGCCAGAATCTGAGCTTGCATCCATGTTGTACTGCTGAGTAATACCCACGTAGCTTACAGCAAGGATAAATGGAAAGAACCCCCCTGGAATTCAGTGGAGATACACATATAGAAATCCCATTTTTAGTGCCACTGGAAGCAGGGAGGGAGGGAGGGAGGGAGGGATGGACGGACGGACGGACAGACGGATGGATGGAAGGAAGGAAGGATGGATGGATGGTATGCTTTCAAATTATATGGGAAGGTAAGTCTAAAAATAACCAAAGCTGAATTAAAAAAAAAATTAAAGAAAAATGAAATAAAATCCCTGCACTACAGTCTGGCAAACAGAATCTACTGAAAGTACTAAACGTACGTGAATTTTAAGATTTATTTTACAAATACTTGTTAGTACAACTGATCAGTATATATAATTTTTCATGAATGTTTATTATGATACAGCGTTCTTTTAAAACACATATAAGCAATGTGCAACAAACAAACCATGAGAGCTTTATGACTGCTCCCTGCAAAGTCCCATTTATCACTAAGGCTGAGGAGAAATAACTTGAAGAGAGATATCAAAATTAACAGGCAGAGGAAAAATAAAGAATATTTCTTTATTTTGTTATTTTCCCAAGTAGAAGGAAAAAATCAGGAAATGCTTACAATATTTGTTCTGTCAATGACAAAATTCTCATAAGAGCCAACAGTAGCACACTGGATAAACTATGGAGCTTTTTATTTTACAGTATTTTCAGTCCATTTAAATAGAATCTTGTAAATGCATGTTCTATTTTTATCAGATTAAAAACTGATTTCAGTAAGGGCTGCTTGAAAACTGCTTTCATAGTCTCAATGTTAAGCCCTTTTACTTTCTTTATTTTATGACTATGACTCTACTATTCACATTTTATATTCTCCCTATGAGACCACCATACATGAAATAGGATTAAAGGCCGAACTTTAGGAAGTCTATCTGCTCTGTTTAAATAGAGACTTCTCCAGGCTGTACATTAATGTAACATAACATCTCAGTGCAGTACTTAATCATCCAAAGGAAAGATAGACCGCTTTCATAGAGATGTAAAATCTTATTTTTAGCAAATTAGGGAAGTGTCCACTTTTCAGGGTCATTACTCACAACCGTGACAATACATTGCTCAGTGCTGGTGCCTACTTGATCTAGAAATAAAAATGAGGAATACTAGATCATTAGAGGTCCTTATGCTATTTGATTATTGAATACTGAGGCAGTTAATTTTTTAAAAGTACTATGAATGGCAATATTCATCTATGTTAGTCAGCTCAGGCCTCACCTCTGCAGTTTACCAGCCCAGGTGGCCTCAACGGTGGGCGGGGGGAGCTGGTTTACACTCATGGGAATCAGAAAAAACGTAAAGCGCCTCCCCAAACTTAATGCTTTTCCATCAACCTGTGATTACTAGAGTGAAATATATTAATTGGATTGATTGAAATATTCTGGCCAAATGCTCTCCTTTTATATATAAAACATTCTCATCTGAAAGGCTTCTTTCTACCAGTTTAATGCTGGTGGAAAGAATCATAGACTACCAGGTTGGAAGGGACCTCAAGATCATCTGGTCCAACCTTTCTTGGCAAAAGCATGGGAAAGATTTTCCTACAGGAGAAAAATATTTTTTATTTCGTGAAAAAAGTTGCCACTGGTTTCTAGTTTGACCAGTTTGATCGTATGTGTTGATGAATGTAATTTGCACAGTAGAGGTGGAGTCAAGTCTATTTTAAGACCTCGAACGTAGATCCCTGCACTACAGAAGGGATGAATGACAGAACCGGAGTTTACAGGTAGGACAAAAAATGTAGGGAAAAAACCAAAATAGCATGTACCACTGTCCATAACAAAACTGCCAAATTTTAAGACTCGCACGCACCTCCATCAGCTGGTAGGGTAGCTCCCTGTTGGGTGCAGTTGTTTAGGCTAACTTTATGCAACAGAAAAAGATGGGTTGACTTATACTACCTATGTGACCTATTTTGCACATATTTTAAAATGAGATGAATTATCCTCCCTTCACTGATCGCTGAGGAAGACTGGATGAAAACATAGACTAAATATTTACCATTTGAACTATTTTAGGTAGATGAGATATATCCTAGCCAAACTGTTCTGATAGAAATGGTCAGAACGGTCCTAGCCCTTCCTCTCAAATCAGAGTTGCTGCCATAAATGCTGGTAAATTCCCCTTAAGGAGCACATTTAGCCCTTGTAGCAGAATATAGGGTCTAGAATCCACACACTATCCTATATCAGATGCAGTATTTTTTTAATCCATTATAACTGATGGAGCACTTAAATAAATATTCACAGCTTTCTGTACTGCTCAATAGACCACTGCGATGCTGTAGCCTGAGCAATAAGATATAGCTCTTGCTTCATTTTCATCTATTTATACATTCCAGAGAGCTGACCTGTTTTTTTTTAAATCCCGTCTTGCTCATCAAAACTGCACTGTATTTGCAGAGCCAAATTCACCACCTCTGCACCTGCATAATCATTCATACTAGAGCAAAACAGTATAAAGGGAAAACTGGGACCACAACCCCAAATTGCAATACTTCACACTCTCTTTGCAGGGCTATAACTAAACATGGAAGGTGAAATTGTGAAATAGGCCAATTATTATTTTCACCCCAGCCTGTTGCTTCCTTGATATGTAATCCAAGCTCGTATTTTACTCAGGTTTACTCTTCACTGCAAAGGCAATCACTAAGCTGACACATAGCAACTTACATTTATTTCTCATCTAGCCTTACAGCTCTTACAGCAAGGAAATTTTCTTCTCTGTCGTGATTCCGAGCATCCAGTCAGCAGGGATATGCTTGGTCAGAAAACTCTGTGGTCTGTAAGTTACTGCTGCCCTGTCATGAGCAAATACGATGGTTTAATTAGTATTTTCATGGGTGAGCCATGGGGAAACAGCTTCAAAAGGTGACAACCTTGCATAGGAGGTGATGTTGGGCACTGAAGCCTATCTGCAACACTGTAAATCAGAGAAATAATTCTGCCGAATCGGTAAGGCTAAACGGATGTAAAATATGTGTATCTGTGATCAGAGCCAAGTTTTAGATCTCTGCTGCCCACCAATGCTGTCAGCTAGAGAAGGTAGCAATGATTGCAGGAATTAAGGAAAGAATATTTGTGTAACTTCTCGAATCCTCATTTCTGCCAGGTACACAACCCACTGAGTAAGTTAAATTGTTTCTGCAACATATCACCAGAAACCTCTTGCCACGCAGTGTAGTGAAACCCTAATAAAGTCCTACGTGGGACCAGGATTTCACTCTCATGTTTATCATTACTCCTTAGTACATTCTTTAGCCAATTACTTGTACTCGTAATTGCATTTCTACGTAATCCATTTCGATTCATTTGTCAAACACAATTTTGAGACATGCTGTGTCAAATGCTTTAGTAAATTCCAGATGCTTTAATGTACTTCCTTCCTTTCTTCCACTAATTTAGAATTTAATTTAAAAAGTAATCATTTTTGCTTGGCATGATTTGTTCTTTACATACCCATGTAAGCGATACTATTCTTAAAATTAAATACAACTGTGAACCTTACATAATCTCAAATGTTTTCTCTGAGGAAGCATGACATCTCAGTCAACAGTATTTGTCTTGAGAATAAAAATACTTTCTATCTAAAAGACCCCCAATGTTATTTCTGTTTTTGTGCTTTCCTGGTGCATTTTTATCACACAGCTCATTTGGAGCAGTCTGAGGACTATCAAGAAGGACTACAGAGCCCTGGGAGCGGCAGTAAGGGACTCAGGAGCGCAGGTAGTTTTTTCATCAATCCTGCCCGTCAAAGGGAAGGGGTTTGAAAGAGCCAGTCGAATCTGGCGAGTCAACAAATGGTTACGGGACTGGTGCCACAGCCAGGGGTTCAGCTACTTAGACCATGGGACTCGCTTTGAGAAACCTGGTCTACTGGGGGCTGACGGGGTCCATCTGTCAGAGAAGGGGAAGAGCATCTTCGGTCATAGGCTTGCCAAGCTGGTCAAGGGGGCTTTAAACTAGAGATGCTGGGGGAGGGGAACCTCAATCCATCCCACTCCTACCAGTTTGATGCCAGGGCCAGCAATAGATGCCCAGAGCCTGGAGAAGGAACACAGGTCAGCAGGAGAGCGCCTGAAGAGCAGCACAAAGGAACTCCAGCCAGTAAGACAGCTTCATCGGGGGCCCAACTTAAATGCCTCTATGCAAACGCACGTAGCCTGGGGAATAAACAGGAGGAGTTAGAGATGTGCGCACGTGTCCTGGTTTCAGCAGGGATAGAGTTAATTTCCTTCCTAGTAGCTGGTACAGTGCTAAAAGGACTGTCGTGGTTTAACCTCAGCCGGCAACTAAGCACTACGCAGCCGCTCGCTCACTCCCCCCCGGTGGGATGGGGGAGAGAATCGGAAGGGTAAAAGTGAGAAAACTCATGGGTTGAGATAAAGGCAGTTTAATAGGTAAAGCAAAAGCCACACACACAAGCAAAGCAAAACAAGGAATTCATTCACTACTTCCCATCGGCAGGCAGGTGTTCAGCCATCTCCAGGAAAGCAGGGCTCCATCACGCGTAACGGTTACTTGGGAAGACAAACGCCATCACTCCAAATGTCCCCCCCTTCCTTCTTCTTCCCCCAGCTTTATATACTGAGCATGATGTCACATGGTATGGAATATCCCTTTGGCCAGTTTGGGTCAGCTGTCCTGGCTGTGCCCCCTCCCAGCTTCTTGTGCACCTCCAGCCTTCTCAGTCAGTAGAGCATGGGAAGCTGAGAAGTCCTTGACTAGTGTAAACACTACCTAGCAACAACTAAAACATCGGTGTGTTATCAACATTGTTCTCACCCTAAATCCAAAACACAGCACTGTACCAGCTACTAGGAAGGAAATTAACTCTATCCCTGCTGAAACCAGGACAGCACGCCTGCAGGGCTACGACCTTATTGGTATCATGGAGACGTGGTGGGATGGCTCCTATGGTTGGAGTGTTGGGATGGAGGGATACAGGCTCTTTAGGAAGGAGAGGCAGGGGAGACGAGGGGTGGTGTCACCCTCTATGTCAATGACCAGCTGGAGTGCATGGAGCTCTGCCTGGGGAGGGATGAGGAGATGACCGACTCGGGTCAGGATTAAAGGGAAGGCAGGGACAGGTGACATTACGGTGGGGGTCTGCTACAGGCCACCCGACCAGGAAGACCGAGCGGATGAGGCCCTCTATAGACAGACAGGAGCAGCCTCACGCTCACAAGCCCTGGTCCTCATGGGGGACTTCAACCACCCCGACAGCTGTTGGAGGGACAACACGGCAGGGCATAAGCAACCTGGGAGGTTCCTGGAATGCGTCAATGATAACTTCCTTTTCCAAGTGATAGAGGAGCCAACGAGGAGAGGTGCTATGCCGGACCTTGTTCTCACCAACAAGGAGGGACAGAACAAGGGGGAATGGCTTTAAACTAAAGGGGAGTAGGTATAGACTAGATAGAAGGAAGAAATTTTTTACGCTGAGGGTGGTGAAACACTGGCACAGGCTGCCCAGAGAAGCTGTGGATGCCCCATCCCTGGAAACATTCAAGGTCAGGTTGGACGGGGCTCTGAGCAACCTGACCTAGTTAAAGATGTCCCTGTCCACGGCAGGGGGGTTGGACTAGATGACCTTTAGAGGTCCCTTCCAACCCAAACTATTCTATGATTCTATGATTTTTGAAGCCAAAGAGCAAAATGGCACATCATTATTACATAGTTTTTCTATAGTTTTATATTTTTATGCAGTATGGCCCAAATACACACAGATCTACATAGAGTGAGATCGGACTTTTTTTTATCATGAGTGAATGTCTGTTTTATTAAGTTAAATATGACATGCTGGTTGCATAAATCTCTCCCCAGCAGAAAATCTTTTAACTTTATACATATATATTCATCCCATAGAATTTTCAATTACTGGTAAGTATAGTTTAAGTGTTAGTACCTGAAGAGTTGTCTGGTCTATAGTCTGTATAGCCTATATAGGCTGTCTAGTTAAGGAGAAGGATGGGCACCATTAGGAGATGATTTATCCCATCCTGATACACCTGAGATAAATGGGATGAGTGCTTTCTGCAGCCATCTTCTTTCTCCACTGGCCACGTGGTATCCTAGATGACTAGCTTCAACTAGGCTCCAACTCTTTACAAGCAGAGAAGTTCTATACAAAATTCTTATCTAATAAAAATAAAAACTATTATACCAATAATCTGAATTGCTCTTTGAAAGCTGCCAAACCTGAAGACAACATTCAGTACCACAATGCCTTTTGTTTGTCTGAAAGTATCTGCTGAAAATGGAATAATTATAAAGGTGAATTGGACTCACCTTGTTATAACTGTATAACATATTAATTTTTCCAGGACCAAACTTTAACACCTTTTAAAAATTTTGTCCTGAAATTTAAACATTAGTAAACAATTTGTCACTGAAGAAATTCTTTATGCATAGTATCTCCAACTTCTGTCAAATAATACTAACAGCAATCTTAAAAATCCAAAGAATGAAAAATGATGTGTTATTTGTTAGAACTCCTGTATCTTTATAATGCAGAAGAACAGAATCAATATCATGTAGCAACGGAAGGTCTAGTAAATAATTTCATACATACCAGTTCATATTTACTTATAATTATAATTCACAGGAGTGCATTCCTTCAATCGAGACAGGGATGCACAGCATGAAAAAACATTTAGCACAGAGCAGACTGCATGAATAATTGCCTGTCAGAGTGGCTTATTAAAGGGAAACTACAATTTTACAAGACAATTCTTGTACCTGTTTGTCTAATTTAAAGATAGATAGCTATATAAATACAAAGAGTTCAAGAAAAAATATTTCTTATTCTGAAGTTGAATTAAAAGTTCAGTTTTTAAAGCATTAAAAGAACAATCAAAATGTGACAATTTTGATACATGCATAAGCACAGACCCTTCTAAATTGGAAAGTTAATCCTTTGCATTTTAAGGTAGCAGTGGTATTCACAGGCAGTGAGATGAAGGGGATGGCAGTGTGGCTATGGAAACCATACTCCCTTATTGAAGTGAAGGTATCTGGTGATGTAATCTGTGGTATGCCCTTGAAAACGTAACAGCAGATGTACCCGGTGTATGAGTGCAATCCAAGAAGCCTTCCGGAGCAGGCTGCTACCTTCCAGGTGGAATCACCAGCGGGCGCTTACTGGGATGACTGGAGCCTTGCAGAACAACATTTCCCCTCTAAAAGCTTCACCAGGTTTGGCAACCTTCAACAAGCACCTTGTGTCCCAATTCACCCCCATCATTTCACACAGACCTCCCTAGCATCAACACATGTGCATAGCCTTTGCAGCAGGTATGGTAGGTGCTCCACGCCACTTGAGGAGGGATTGACTCTGGACACCAGTGCTTCTGCGGCTGGCTCTGCGGAGACAGGAAGCTCAGTTTCTTGGAAGGACTAATTGTGCTTTATTCATCTAATTAATGGGTTTCACTTCCTCCTCTCTGACTGATGCAGAGGTTCTTAGAGAGCAGGGAGATTGAAGTTAAAGAGAACTAAATCTGAAACAAAATAATGGTGGGGGGAAGAGTGTAAGGAAAATTCACTTAAAAGAACCAACAACCCAAACCAAAAAAAGGTGTCGCAAACGAACCTGTGGCCTTTGGTGATAATTCAGCTTCGTACATCTATTTCAGCTTTTTAAAGGTGTCTTAGCATTCTTTTTATGCCTTTGAGGTGCTTCAGAGGTACACACCCTGAAAGTGGAAGAAAATAATACTTCATTATTAAAGTGCATTCAAAAATAAATGAAAGCATAACATTTTAGGCCTTAGGAACAGCACCTGCAGCATTGTTCATACCAGTAACATTCTGTCAGGCTTGGTTTAATGCTTGTGATTGAGAGATCTAAAGTCTGAAACCTGTTCACTCAAGAGCCCGTCTAGAGCTAAAGCCCACCAAAATCAAAGTGAGTCCTTCCATTGATTTCAGAGACATTGGACCAAGGCCAGGGTCAAGAGAACAAAGGCAGCAGCTTTAAAAATGCTGCACAAAAATTTCTTACCCTTTCTTCCGATGACCACTGCTGAGACTTTAAGCCATGCCCTGGTCTCTGCCTGGATGCTGAGACTGTCATAGCAGTGGCGGATTTGATAATGGTCATAATCTGGATTTTCCACTGTAAAATACACGAGTCATTTTATATATAGTAACTCGACATAAAAATCATCAGATGGAAACATCCCACAGTCATTGAAAGAAAGCTTTTGTTGTGGTTCAACCCCAGTTGGCAACTGAGCACCACACAGCCGCTCGCTCACCCTCCCCCCCGGTGGGATGGGGGAGAGAATCAGAAGAGCAAAAGTAAGAAAACTCGTGGGTTGAGATAAGAACAGTTTAATACTTGAAATAATAAAATAATAATAAATTGTAATGGAAAGTAAAACAACGAGAGAGAGAGAGAGAGAGGAACAAAACTGAGGGGGGGGGACACCAAAACAAACAAACAAAAAACCCAAGAGGTGATGTAACCGCCTGCCGACTGACACCCAGTCAGTCCCTGAGCAGCGATCGCTGCCCCCAGACAACTTCCCCCAGTTTATATACTGAGCATGACATCACATGGTATGGAAATCCCTTTGGCCAGTTTGGGTCAGCTGTCCTGGCTGTGCCCCCTCCCAGCTGCTTGTGCACCTCCTCTCTGGCAGAGTATGGGAACCTGAAAAATCCTTGACTTAGTATAAACACTGCTTAGCGACAACTAAACATCAGTGTGTTATAACATTATTCTCATGCTAAATCCAAAACACAGCACTGTACCAGCTACTAGGAAGAAAATTAACGCTATCCCAGCCAAAACCAGGACAGCTTTCCTCCTTTCAAAGTAATATACTTGATAATGTTTCACTTGAAAAAATTAGTAACTTTTTTTATAACAATCCGAGAGAACTTACAGCTAACAGTTCTCTCTGAGAACATTCAGACGTCAGGAATATATGGCTTGGTTTAGAAAAATTATTATCAGTTCTGAATATTATAAAACTGACATAGTTTCCAGAAAAGGTTGTAAACAAATTATTGGGACTTTCTGTTCCAGGAAATACATTAAAAACAATCAAAGTAAAAAAAAATTAAGTTGGCCAGTGAGAAAACTGTCTAGACAAAGCTTCCATTATATGGTTTAACAATCCCCTGCAAATGCTGCTTAAAGATGAAATTGGATTCTTGTCCATAATATTAATACTTTAATCGCAGTTTATGGCAATACATGCATTTTATGGATACATGTACATATTCATATACAGATGGTCAGACAAAGAACATTCAAAATGGTCTAGATAACGGTTTATCAGTGTTTCTCCATCAAATAAGTAAATCATCATTTTTCAGGCAGAGGCTTCTGCTGAGGAGGAGGATTTCCTCATTTTCAGACAAGGACTTCTGTATTTCCATTTCAACCACTGTCTGTGCACATTTATGAGTAGCTACTACAGGTGACACAAACAACATGATTATAGAGTGAGGAACAGCGCTCACAACTTTCTCTTTCCAAACAACTCCACATAGTTTGGAAGTTGAATTTTTGGCATAGCCAGAGCAAGCTCAGGAATACAGAAACCAGCTGTATCATATTTGACTCATCTCAGTGCAGTATCCTCATGAAAATAAAAGAGTTACATCTTTCCAGCATGACAGGAGAGAATTTTGAGATGTTTTTCTAAGTCAGACAAAAGGAAGGCACTGAGAATTAGATCAGCTCTTCTCTTTTTTCTAGCCATAGCAATGCACCGTTTAATGTTTGGTAGCCAACTGCAGTATAATTGCAAAATAGCTCCACGCTCAATGTGGAAAACTGAACCTGCCTCCCACTTGAGACCCATGCAAAACATAGGCAGTATCTGTCCTCACTCTTCCAGGATCCTGGATCTTATATGATTGGAAGAAAAATGCAGCTAGTTTCAGAAAGCAATATTTATGCCTAAGTAAATTTCAAAATTGCCCTGGTGAACCTGGTCACAAACTAATTTCTATCTATCAGCTAACATTTACTGTTAATAGTCAAAAAGGAGACTATATCAGGATTACGAAAAATTTGTGTGCTAATACAGACAAGAAAAAATCAAAGTTAAAATAGTCTGAGCTAGTAACCGTGTGGCGTTTATTTGGATAGAGGAGCTTAAAAAAAGCTTCATTTTTAAACTTTCTGACTGTGCCAAAACAGAAAAAAACCAACCTTGGAAAGAAAGGCTAACATTTATAGAAGATCAAAAGCAAGTAGTTGCGTTCTTGGCTTGCTATATGTTCCCAGGTGAATAATTAATACCTCATTTTGGAGAAGCTGTTTTGAGCTACTTTAATCAATTGTGAGGTACAAGGTTCAATGGAAACATTTGTTTTTTTCCAAATGGAACTGGACCTGTCATGCCAACATGGCTGGAAAGTGTGGAGTTACCATCCCATCTTCTGCTCTGAGAGTGGTTGAACTGCGGACTCCATCCAAAGCCAGGGGAAGCAGCAAAAGCTGTTATTCTGTGGTACATCTGAGAAAGTCTCTTAAAAAGCTCTTTAGAAAACCAATCCTGCCACCTTTACAGTATGGTAGGAAAGTCTACCAGTCCGTTCGGGGAGAAATACATGTAGAAACCTGGTTTTGGAGGCATGCCAGCAGATAGGCAGAGGGAGAGATAATGGGTACCACCTGCCCCTGGACCATGACTATCAGTGCTGCACAATTCCCTGTGCGCTTGGCAGTAGCTGCTGTTGCAGGGTTTGCTGACTGCTTTAGATCAAGCTGTTGTCAAAAGCGATGTCAGCTTCTTACACTACATGCAGTCTCCTGGGCATCCTCCTATCCCTTTCTAACTTGTTCTTGTAAGGGCTCAAATGGATATACAATTTAGATAAAAAGTTGATAGGATGCTTTTATTTTTTCTTTAAAAATTTACACTTTTTTTATACATGCGGGCCATATCTGTGAATCCTGCCTGGTTCTTTGTTCCCGCAAAATCATTTCCATCGTTGCTTCAAATACTTCTTATTTCAGTAACTAGTTTCTCAAACCTTATAACAGGTGCTAGTACATCATGTTCTTTCATTGTCATTTCTCATTGTCATCTCATATCATTCATCAAAAGATGAGAGGGAACATTGTCTGCAGACCGAGGAAATCATAAAATCTAACCCTGCCCTGGCTAATGTGTCACTTTTGGCCTTAGGAAAATCACATAATCAAGAGGTGACAGAAGTGGTGTGATATTCTGAGTTTCTCAATTTTTGAAAGCCTGTCACATTTTTAAAAGCTGGCCTTAGCTAGCTGCCTCTCAGTTGTAAATGGAGATAAGGACACCTTTCTGTCTCACAAGAGAGAGTTAATATTTGTTCAGTGCTTTCAAAATGTTAAGTGCTACATAAGTGCTAAGCGTTATTAACAGGAATAATGTATGTTTTCATCTCGAGCTTGTACTCTTCTATCTGATCATTATCTAGCTTATAATAAATAACGATTTTACCAGAATATAGTCCCAGAAAATATCTTTCTCACTCTTCTTGGAAAATGGTCCTAATTTTTATTATGAGACTTGAACATAATGTGCCAGATTTAAAATCATAGATCTGTTGGAGTCTATAAAGTAAAACAACTGGTGTCTGGGAATGATTCTTCCCTAACTTGTTACATATAGCATTTTGTTTTGCTGGTTATCATTGAGTTTGCCAAAGAGTATGTAAATGCAGGTTTGTAACATCGAGTATAAATATCAAATATATGAAAAAATGTACCAGTAAACACTAAACAGAAAAAAAACCACATAAAAACTTATATTGTTGGTTATTTAAAGTTATTGCTGAGGATCAGGTTGCCACTAAACAACAGTAAACTATATGTTAGCTTATATTTTGGAGTCATTTGTACTACCCTTTCCCTTAACTGCTTTGGGCTTGACTGTAGAATTTGTAATGACGCTCCTGAGCACTTACTCATGGGTGTGGGTCTGTTGCAATCAAGTAAGGGTTGAAGTCCAGCTCACATAAGGAACTGATGAAAAAATTAAGTTTTGTGTGCTTTGGAGTTTACAATGTAACACTCACGTGAGTGAGCGTATCTTGCTCATGTTGCTAAGTATTTCAGTTGGAAATAAAAAAGTAAACCTAGATTTGGTGAAATTTTGGGCTGCAGTGAAGTTGAATAAACCTGAAATTGCTAACATTATTTCCTAGGTATTTCAGCTGCCTCAGTCCTGGAGAAATAAACATCCTCCCTCAGAAGGGGGACAGTAGGGTAAATAATACACTGCTTCACTGCTTCATGACCCTGTGGAGAAAATTCCCATTAGCAAGGCAACCTTTCCGTCCAAAGTTAACTAGTTATTTGCCAATGTCCAAGATAGATACACACTGTCAATCAAATAAACACGCTACTTAAGGTGACGCCTACGATGCTTTTGACAGAACAAGACGTGCTATTCATGTAAATGGTATTTGTGCAGAGCACACAGGGATAGAGACTGACCCATCATAAAATCTCATTGCACTTTTTCCCTGAAGAATGTAAAATCTTACACTCTGGCATGATCAGAAAACAGACTTTCCCCTTTTGTAGAAATGAAGCCACTTACATTTATCGTAGCACTGTAAAACTCATGTAATTTTTTTTTATTCTAGAGCACAAGATGAAATACCAGGGTATAAACTAAGCTGTATCTATGATAATCATATCCTTCCTAAAACACATCACTTTGGAAACCCGTGTGTATTTATAAAGAGTAACTAGGAGATGTTCACACATTTGCATTTAAACATCAAATCCACTGAAGATGTCTTGCTCATTATATCACTTTCAGTATAATACAGTAAGAACAGTCAGAAGTATTTCCAAAGGAACATAAGTTATGAAACAATCACTTCCATTACATACAACCAAGCCCCATTTTTTAGGCTAAAACATGAACAGTTTAATAAAAAAATATTACTTAATAAATTAGTAACTTTATCTCCATCCTGAACTGAATATCTTTGCCTCCTTTCTGAATTTAAAAATAATTAATTGGCTTTTATATTCCTAATGGTCCCATAATCTGTAAATATAAAAATTCAGATGTACGAAGGAAGTAAATGCTGATTAAGAGTCAGCAGAATGGTCAACACGCCAGAGGGACGGGATGGCATCCAGAGGGACCTGGACAAGCTCGAGAAGTGGGCCTGTGTGAACCTCATGAGGTTTAACAAGGCCAAGTCCCAGTCCTGCACCTGGGTCGGGGCAACCCCCAGTATCAATACAGGCTGGAGGATGGTTGAGTGTTTATGGGTAAGGATGAGAGGGAAGGCCAACGAGGCAGATATCCTGCTGGGAGTCTGTTATAGACCACCCAACCAGGATGAAGAGGCGGATGAAGCGTTCTACAAGCGGCTGGCAGAAGTCTCTCAATCGCTAGCCCTTGTTCTCGTGGGGGACTTCAACTTCCCGGACGTCTGCTGGAAATACAACACGGCAGAGAGGAAGCAGTCTAGGAGGTTCCTGGAGTGTGTGGAAGACAACTTCCTGACACAGCTGGTAAGGGAGCCTACCAGGGGAGGTGCCTCACTCGACCTGCTGTTTACAGAGAAGGACTGGTGGGAGATGTGGTGGTCGGAGGCCGTCTTGGGCTTAGCGACCATGAAATGGTGGAATTCTCGATTCTTGGTGAAGGAGGGGGGCAGCAAAACCGCAACCATGAACTTCCGGAGGGCGGACTTTGGCCTGTTCAGGATGCTGGTTGAGAGAGTCCCTTGGGAGACAGTCCTGAAGGGCAAAGGGGTCCAGGAAGGCTGGACGATCTTCAAGAAGGAAGTTTTAAAGGCGCAGGAGCAGGCTGTCCCTGTACGCCATAAGAAGAACAGGCGGGGAAGACGACCGGCCTGGCTGAACAGGGAGCTTTTGCTGGGACTCAGGGAAAAAAGGAGAGTTTACCACTTGTGGAACAAGGGGCAGGCGACTCAAGAAGAGTACAGGGATCTCGTTAGGTCGTGCAGAGAGGAAATGAGAAAGGCAAAAGCCCAGCTAGAACGCAATCTGGCCGCTGTCATTAAAGACAACAAAAAAATTTTTTACAAATATATTAATGACAAAAAGAAAGCCAAGGAGAATCTCCATCCCTTATTGGATGCAGGAGGGAACATTGTCACTGAGGATGAGGAAAAGGCTGAGGTACTCAATGCCTTCTTTGCCTCAGTCTTTAACAGGAAGACCAGTTATCCTCAGGGTACTCGGCCCCCCGAGCTGGAAGACAGGGACGGCGAGCAGGATGAACCCCCTGTAATCCAAGAGGAAGCAGTCAACGACCTGCTATGCCACCTGGACGCTCACAAGTCTATGGGGCCGGATGGGATCCACCCGAGAGTGCTGAGGGAGCTGGCGGAGGAGCTTGCCAAGCCGCTCTCCATCATTTATCAGCAGTCCTGGTTAATGGGGGAGGTCCCGGACGACTGGAGGCTTGCCAATGTGACACCCATCTACAAGAAGGGCCGGAAGGAGGATCCGGGGAACTACAGGCCTGTCAGCCTGACCTCGGTGCCGGGGAAGATTATGGAGCGGTTCATCTTGAGGGCGCTCACAGGGCATGAGCGGGACAACCAGGGGATCAGGCCCAGCCAGCACGGGTTCATGAGAGGCAGGTCCTGCTTGACCAGCCTGATCTCCTTCTATGACCAGGTGACCCGCCTAGTGGATGAGGGAAAGGCTGTGGATGTGGTCTACCTGGACTTCAGCAAGGCCTTTGACACTGTCTCCCACAGCATTCTCCTAGAGAAGCTGGCGGCTCACGGCTTAGACAGGTGTACTCTGCGCTGGGTCAAAAACTGGCTGGACGGCCGGGCCCAGAGAGTTGTGGTGAATGGAGTTACATCCAGTTGGCGGCCGGTCACGAGCGGTGTTCCCCAGGGCTCAGTTTTGGGGCCGGTCTTGTTCAATATCTTTATCCATGATCTGGATGAGGGGATCGAGTGCACCCTCAGTAGTTTGCAGACGACACCAAGTTGGGCAGGAGTGTTGATCTGCTCAAGGGTAGGAAGGCTCTGCAGAGGGACCTGGACAGGCTGGATCGATGGGCCGAAGCCAATTGTATGAGGTTCAACAAGGCCAAGTGCCGGGTCCTGCACTTCGGCCACAACAACCCCATGCAGCGCTACAGGCTTGGGGAAGAGTGGCTGGAAAGCTGCCCAGCGGAAAAGGACCTGGGGGTGCTGGTTGACAGCCGGCTGAACATGAGCCGGCAGTGTGCCCAGGTGGCCAAGAAGGCCAATGGCATCCTGGCTTGTATCAGAAATAGTGTGGCCAGCAGGAGCAGGGAAGTGATCGTGCCCCTGTACTCGGCACTGGTGAGGCCGCACCTCGAATACTGTGTTCAGTTTTGGGCCCCTCACTACAAGAAGGACATTGAGGTGCTGGAGCGTGTCCAGAGAAGGGCAACGAAGCTGGTGAAGGGTCTGGAGAACAAGTCTTATGAGGAGCGGCTGAGGGAACTGGGGTTGTTTAGCCTGGAGAAAAGGAGGCTGAGGGGAGACCTCATCGCTCTCTACAACTACCTGAAAGGAGGTTGTAGCGAGGTGGGTGTCGGTCTCTTCTCCCAAGTTAGAAGCGATAGGATGAGAGGAAATGGCCTCAAGTTGCACCAGGGGAGGTTTAGATTGGACATGAGGAAAAATGTCTTTACTGAAAGAGTGGTGAAACATTGGAACAGGCTGCCCAGGGAAGTGCTTGAGTCCCCATCCCTGGAGGTATTTAAAAGACGTGTAGATGAGGCACTTAGGGACATGGTTTAGTGGGCCTGGTGGTGTTGGGTTGACGGTTGGACTCGATGATCTTAGAGGTCTTTTCCAACCTTAATGATTCTATGATTCTATGAAGGGATTGAGAGCAGCCCCGCCGAGAAGGACTTGGGGGTACTGGTGGATGAAAAGCTGGACATGAGCCAGCAATGTGTGCTCACAGCCCAGGCGGCCAGTCGTATCCTGGGCTGCATCAAAAGAAGCGTGGCCAGCAGGTCGAGGGAGGTGATTCTGCCCCTCTACTCTGCTCTGGTGAGACCCCACCTGCAGTACTGTGTCCAACTCTGGAGCCCTCAGCATAAGAAAGACACGGACCTGTTGGAGCGGGTCCAGAGGAGGGCCACAAAAATGATCAGGGGGATGGAACACTTCTCCTATGAAGAAAGGCTGAGAGAGTTGGGGTTGTTCAGCCTAGAGAAGGCTTCGGGGAGACCTTGTTGCAGCCTATCAGTACTTAAAGGGGGCTTATAAAAAAGATGGTGGCAGACTTTTTAGCAGGGCCTGTTGCAACAGGACAAGGGGGAATGGCTTTAAACCAAAGCGGGGTAGATATAGATTAGATATAAGGAAGACATTTTTTACGCTGAGGGTGGTGAACCACTGGCACAGGTTGCCCAGAGAGGTGGTGGATGCCCCATCCCTGGAAACATTCAAGGTCAGGCTGGACGGGGCTCTGAGCAACCTGATCTAGTTGAAGATGTCCCTGCCTGTGGCAGGGGGGTTGGACTAGATGACCTTTAGAGGTCCCTTCCAACCCAAACTATTCTATGATTCTATGAATATTAAAGATTACTGAGCATACTTCAAAAACACATGGGCAAAGCCTGGAAGAGCACAAAACTTCCCTCTAGCTATTGTCAAACTTCAGCCCAGGTTTATAAATGCCACACCTTGGCTGACTGTAGCCAATAGGAATGTCAAAGAAAATTCAGTTTTGGCTTCTTAATTCTCCCTGAAAATTGTCCACATTCGTCTGCAAGAGATCCCCAAGATAATCATACATATATCAGGTATATGTAAGACCAAGCTGAAGCCATTTTTGTAACACAAACTCATAAACTTAATTTTATTTCCATTCCGATTAAGAGCAATACATTGTAAAAAATTAGTATTTTTAAAAGTGTCTTTCCAGCAGGTATAAAAATCTCTTACTTTGTGTATACCCAAACGTGGAACATTAGTAGCCATTCATCATAGAAATGATCTAGAGCATAGAGGTCATTCACCCCAAATGAAAATTGTACAGTGAAAATAGATGATGAGTATCTGGAATGGAAATGATAACATTTCCAACAGAGTATCTTTAATAGAAATAGAAAAGCAAAACAGTTATTTATTATATGATTTTATAAGTCCTCCACATCACCTCCTGGGAGGAATATTTCCAAGAGGAATTTGCATTCTGGGTGTAGAATAACTACTTATATGTTTTGACTGAAAATGTTTTATTTACGCACAAGGCCTGACAATGAAAAAAAATTATTATGAAAACTGTGATATTTAACTGAGATAGAACAAACATTCCTCTCGTGTAGTCATATGCAATAAGTATGAAATATAACTGGATCGCATCTGTACATTTATAAAGTATCTCTTATATATTGCAAATATATTTCATGCAGGGTAACAGTTCTGTTTCCATTCATCCTCTTCAAAAGATACTCCTAATCTCTCTGACAAGAATTTCAAATATCATTCATGGCCAAATACTGCATTTGGATTTCTTGGAGTTAATGTTATGAAAAGAAATGTTTCTTTGCTCCAAGAGAAGTGCCTCCAATTCAATCTGATGCATTAAAAAATAAGGTAGGACTCCAAAGAGTTGACATAATGATGTGATAAAACTTTCAGATTTTATGGAAAGAAGCATTTTGCTGTTTCCTCTTCATAAATGAAAAACATATGTGCACAGTGTGAAGAAACATACTATGCCTAAGTACGTAAAATATGTCAGCTTGAACATTTTACAGTTTAATGAAAACTATTTTTCAGGAGGATACTCTATATTATGTTTGCCGTAGAAAAATAAAAATCTTTTATTTTCTCAATATTACAGACCTATCCCATTACCATCTTTTCCCTAGCTTCAGAAAACCAGCTCTGGGATATTTATGCATTGTGAATTAGGAGGAGTATTTTTTACTGGCTATCAAAATTTTAATGGCATTAGCTCTATTTGCCACATGTTTTCATTAAAATGAAAATGAGGACAATAATAAAATGAATAGACCCTCATTGGTATCAGAGGGGTTTATGTTGGTCAGGGGCTTAGTCATGTTGTTTCTGTTATAGATTATAATCAGACAACAGGACAAACCTCTTTTTCCACTGACATCAAAATAAATTTTGCTACTGTAATACAGAACATGAATTTAATATGTAGAAGCTGTAAGTAATTCTTTAGCTTTCATTTTATTGAATCTGTTACTTCCTGTCTTAGGAGCGTACTGAATCTTAGGTATATATAATTCCCATTTAGTGCAGATATACATGTAAACTGAGAGTAAGGAGTGCCAATCTATATGAGAATTTAATTTAACCCTTAGTTAACACCTGAAGAAAGGTTGTCAGCCGTACATTTCTCATGAAGGGAAACATGCTCCTTCACCTCCCTCAAAACAGAAACAAATACCACCGTTTGAGTTTCAGATTTGAACCTCAAGGCCCAGAAGTGATAGAATATAGCAATAGCTCACTTTATTAGCTAATTACAGCTATCTGCAGGTTTAAATTAACATCAGCGTGCTGCTTTGTATCCCCTATTCACACCCCGTATCTGCAAAGCTACCACGGTGTTTATGGAAGTGATTCCTGGTTATCAGTAATCTAAATGAGAAGTCAGTCAGGTTCCCTGATTTACAGATTATTACAGTAATAGTCTTAAAAATCTCTAAACCATCTAATGCCTGAGCAGCTTCGGCAGTTTTGCAGCACATATTTAGTAGCACCACAGAAATAATGCGTCAGTTGTACAGAACTGCAAAATACTCATCATTAGAAATAAATACTATTGCCGCACTGCTTTTCCATTTCATTTCTCCTTTCCCTTGTGTGGAAAACCAAAGATGACTGTATGAACAGGGCAAGTACGTCCATTATTTCAGTTAATTCACTTTGATTTATCTTATAAAAATAAACCTGTTAAATCAAAGAGCTCACTTGTAAGTTGTCTTTGGTAAGACTCTAATCATCTACCTATTAATGCAGGATAAAGATGATGAGCCATGAAGCTGACTTTGAAAACCTTTTGATCTTCTCACTCCCGGGCATAATGCATAAAGGTGCACTAGTTCGCTCTATCACAATGGCCTTTGAATTCTGCAGGACAGGAGCAATGAAATTCAATTAGTTCGAATGTGTAGGTGGTGACCTGGGAAACAAATTTCAAGGATGGGAAAAGGGAAGGTACATGGAAAGAGGAGTAGACTCCTTCAGATGTTTGAGATGAGTACTTGATCTCAAAACCTGATGATAATGAATGCTATTGCAGAAACCGGCCCCTGCATTCCTAACGATACAAGAAAACAAGAGAAGAGAAAAGAGATTCAACCCTGACCTTGAAAGAGGTCCTATTTTCATTCTTAAATTTGCAGTACTGGGCTTCTCCTTTGGTGGAGGACTAATCTTAACAAATGATAGCCGGTTAGACATTTCACCTCTGTTTCTCTTAAGTGTTATCCTTCTGCTTTCTGCTGACTTTTACACAGTTTATTTTCTTAATAAATAGTCTAAAGACTATTTTTTAAATTTTCTGTTTAAATCATGGTCCTGGGTCTCTCCAAGAGTAGGGGGGTTGGGATCAGGAAGCTCATTTCCCTTGCGCATTCTTTTGTAATCACATATTCCACACTCTAATTAGCCAGAAGATGTTAACTTTGGACTAGGTTTTTGATTTAGGTTTAAAGATCAGGTTTCTAATCTTTATGGCCAATGAAGGATTTACTCAGAATGGTGCACTCATCAACATGGCAACACCCAACTGCAGAGAGCCTGCTACTCTCAAAACACTAGCAGAAACCTTGCTTCAGTGCTGTACCTCTGCGAAGGAATCAGAAATCCTCGAGGGCCAGGTGGATGGAGAGATCAGAGCAGGAGCTAAAAAACAACCAAGAAACTGCTCATTTCTCAGGAACAAGTGCCCTGAAGATTGGGATCCTTCTGCTGGAGCTGCCTGGCAATGTGGCACCGAGGAAAGTCATGTTGGTTTTATATAGCGCTGGTTTTGCATAGGTAAAGAAACTTTTCGGCCAGGTGTACCTGGAATATAATTATACAATTAGGGAGACTACCAGGGAGGCACCACCCCATCCCGCTTTCCTTTGTGTAGAAACTAGACAGGACCCGGCCGGGTTTTCCTGCCGGTGCGAGCGGCAAGACGAGGGGGTCATTTGGGACTCCAGCCCCTTCCCTCGTGGGGCGACCGCCGCCCCCCTCAGCACCCCGGGAACCGGGTGGGCCGCTGAGGCGGGCTGTCTGCGCTCCTCCCGCCGCCGGCCCTCCGCCGCCGAGCGGGGCTAGGCGCCCCGCAATCCCCCGCCTCCACCGCGGCGGGCGGCCGGCCGGCCGGGGCGCCAGGCCGCTGGCTCCGCCCGCACCACATGACTCCGCCGTCGGTAGAAACTTTTCCCGTCCCGCAGTTGGAAAATGGCGGCGTAAGAGCGGGGCTCTCGCATCCCCGCCCGGTTTGGCCGCCCCCGCGGTCCCCAGCGCCATGACCCGCTGGGTTCCCACCAAAAGGGAGGAAAAATACGGCGTAGGTGAGGACGCTCCCGGCCCCGCTCCCGCCTGTTGCGCTGCGAGTGCCCGCGCCGTCCGCGGGGAACCCCCAGCCGCGGGCCTTCCCCCCCACCCTCGGCTTCCCCCGGAGCCGGTCTCTGGCGGCGCCCCGCTCCGCGCGGCCGCTGGCTGCGGCGGGCTGGGGCCGCGCTTCCCCGGGCAGCAGCGCCCGGCACTTCCGCGCCGCCTCAGGAAACCTCCTCGGCCGCCCGCGGGGCCGGGACGGAGCGCGGGGTCGGCCGGCGCCCCCGGGCCGGCCGGGCTCGCTCCGCCGGCTGCAGCCCCCGCCTGCGCCGCTCCCCGCGGGGCTTCGGCCGCCGCCGCCCGGCGGGGATTTGCTGAGGGAAAGTTTAGAACTTGTCTGGAAACGCAGGGCAACCTGCGCTTGAGTCATCCTCGCTGAAAGAGTTGCCTTTTCTTTTTCTCCGATATATTTCTTTCTTCCCCGAGTACTACTTTGTCTGAATAGAAGAGGGCTTTGAGTTATTTTTACATTGGTTTCTTTTTTTCTCCTCCCTGATGGCAGCTAAACAGGATACGCTTCCAGTGCTGGATCCTTGGTGGGAGCTGTGCGGTGTCGGTGGGAAGCGCTGCCCTGCACTGACTGGGAAGCCCACCCGATGCCCGGTGCTCCCTCAACTCCTATCCCTGCTTAGGAGAGGGAGGTAGGGAGGTTTTAAGGTTACAAAGGGAAAAGGCTCTTCGTTTTGCAGGGAGTGTGATTTTCATACAGATGAGGAGTTTCCCGTGCATGCTGCTGTCTGGGGATCCATTTCGTACTCTGCTTCTTCCGTCCCTCTCAAACAGAGGGGGATTGTTCTCTGCCGGTAGTTAAAACGTCTCCACTCTAATTAAACAGAACTGAACTCTGGTGGTTTTGGGCAGTGTTGCACCGAGAGGGGCCCGTCTTTATATTGAGGATGTTTCATTTTGATCAAAACTTTTTTAGGGGTTATGGAGAAGAAAACTTCATTGGCGTGAGTGAGAGCATTTGTCTTGGGGAAGGAAATAATAAATCTGACTATTCAATTTGAAAATATGAAGTTCGGTGTCTACCACAGTTCCTGGACTCTATTGGTTGTGGAGAACAACTTACTTTTCATATATAGCCACGGCTAAGCCTTGTATAAACAACATGAGCAGGAAGAAGGGAGTTTTTGGGTCTAAGTAGAGTCCAAGTGAATTTTGGGAATTAATTTTAACTTCTGTGTGTACGTCCCTAGAAAACATGAGCATGACTTTTAAATTACTAGCAAATCCTAGCTGGCCAGTTACACTATGTGAGAGCTGTGAGTAATACCAGTGCTGAGGATGCAGTACAAAAATACAAGAAAGCAGAAACGCTACAGATGGCAGTCGCTCATTAAGTTTTCCAAATACCTGCTTTGTGGTGTGGGATGGGTAGGGTATTTCTGAAGGACTGGAATGACTAAATTGTCACGTAGTATACGCTAGTATTATAAACCAGTGACACTCGAAAGCAGGTTCCTCTTTTGTAGGAACTTGCGTCTAATACTGTAGCGGAGGAGATTGCCCTGACCTGGCTTTCCAGGAATCGATGTCTTGGAAGTGCTTTTGAAAGGGTGAGAGAATAAGAAGTGTGGAATAAACTGAGTATTTTAAAATACACTTTAAGTATATTTGGATATCCAGTGTGGGAAATTGTATCTGTAGTAAGAGAATTAGACTTAAATGTAATTCAATTAAAAAAAGAATTGTTTCACAGTTTCAAAAAGCACAAGATTATGTGCTCAATTGGTGTGCAACTGGTAATTTTTGTTTGTGTCCACTGCTCTGGAGAGAAGTTTGTCATGGTTTTATAATAGGTTTGTTTTTCTATGATAGTTTCTTTTCTTTTTCCTGCAAGTTAGGTGAGAGGAATGATCCTCAGCAAAATTAGGGTATTTCTCTGCTGAACTGCAGGGGTGTGAGAGTTGAAAGTAGACGTAGTGTTGCAAGGAGATAAAATCGGATTTAGAGCTAATTGAACGTTGCGATTCACTGGCCTGTGCTATGCTGTTAGATGCTTTTTTGGGAGGGATAGCTTCTTTTTGGCATTGCTGGGTTGCCTCCTGTGGAAGATGAATATTCAGTTTGGTTGCATGTGTTTACACATTTTTGTGTTGTTAAAAAAAGGCACTTCTGTACACTGTGAGGCTTCTGGTGTTTTATTTTTTGCTGCTTGTGAAACTTTCATGTTGTGGAGAATTGATGTAGCAGTTACATAGTCCCAAACAGAAATGGAGAAGGCACCGTTAAGGTGAACGCACTAATAAGTGAGTATTTTTCTTCCTAACTATTTACCGTGGCAAGTCCTGGAGACGTGGACTATATTGTCTGACAGTGGAACAGAAACATCTGCCTGTTCCCAAATAATTGAACTTTTAATTGATTGGTGTTAATTGGATTGTTAGTTGAACTGCCATCTTAGTGATATATGTATGTAATATACTTAATGTGTACTCTTCACTAAAGCAGAAATAACAGGAAGGTATCTATTGTTGTGGGTTATATTACTTACGTTGCAGTTGTGGGAGCTCAGAAATGTGTGTATGTATACATACATGTGTGTATATATATATGATGTGTATATATAAAATATGCACGTGTATTTGTAATACATACATATACTTTTTTTTCCCTCCTCTTGACTAGTGTGTTCCTGTGCACAACTAAGCTTTCTTAACATCTTGAGTCCCAAAGATTTGCTGGCTGTGATGCAGTAGGAATAAATTATTGTGACATACCTATACTGAAACTGTGGTAGGATACAGGTGTGTTAAGAAACGCTCCTCCTGCTCAACCCACTCTACGTTGCATGGTGGGGTTTGCAGATGATGCTGGATGTCCAGCACATGTGCAAACTAAACTTACTGCCTTAAAATGAGGAGCGCTGCTGCGTAGTGCATAGGCATTATCTCAGCGGGCAGTTGTGAGTGTGACTCAGCTCCACTTCCTGAGAGAATTCAGGGCTCGGTGTATGGGGAGGTTGCATGAGGAATGGGTGTGGATATAATGGGATAATGCAGTTATTAGATTAACATCCGGGGAACCATCCGAAACAGAGAAAGAGTCAGCTTAATTGAAGTAGCTTTTCTCCACTCCTGATGCTGCGTATCCTTCTCCTTTGTCTCGGCACCCAGCTCTGTATTTCGTCTCTCGCCTCGAGCTGGTGGGGAGGCATGTGGTGGTGGTGAGACGGCCACGTGGGTGTATGGCTTCCTCAGTAGGAACGTTAGAGGTTTTAGAGAGCCCCAGAAGCTGCTAATGTCTGCTGCGTACCATTGATGTCCCAAGCAGCTGCAGAGTGTGGCTGCTCAGTCTCGCGTTTCCTGCTTTTAGTGTGATGTGAAAATTGTAATTTTGGTGTTCTTCCTTACGCCAGTGGAGAGGAGATGTAATGAGCTGCTTTAGGAAGTCTGTGAGCCTGAATAGTGCTTCTGAAATAGCATGAAGAGGCTCTAGTAGCTTCCAAATCCTCTTGACTTCTGCTGTCATTTGACCCTTTTCCTTTGGCCTTAAAGCTGCAATAAGAGGTAGAACTGGTGCTACTATGGTTACCACAAATACCGTATTTAAAATGCCTTTGTCTTCAAAAGTATGTACAGATATGGAGCAATTAGACCACCACTGTGATAGTTTAATCTGGGTTTTTTTGTTTTTGTTTTTTAAATAAATGGGGAAATAGAAAAATAGTGCCATGCGTGTCCGTGCATGGTCAGATGTAGAAGGACAACTTCCCGGCTACAGGGCTTGTACTCTCTGAGACCCTGTTAATTTTCAGGGTGCTGACTCTACTTTCCTCTGCTACTCCTAATGAGCGACTGGAAAACATGGATAGTTGTGCCCTTGCCGTGATCAATAAGCCAATGCGGGCTCTGCCTTGCAGGCAAGGTGCTCCTGGCTTTGGGCAGCTTCATAAATTCAAAGCCTTGATGAAGAAAGGGCTGGGTATCTGTACAGGGAGCTGCATTGAGTGTTATTATTTCAGGACAGCACGTGATGCCTGGGTAGGTGCTTCCTAATGCCATGTATTAGGTTAAAGATAACGTATATGTCAAGGACACTAGCATTTTAAAAATAGTCTGTACTCATATGACTGTATATGTACAATTGTTGCACTTCTATGGCATATCTAGGTGCACTCAAGCTTTCTCCTGATGGTATCTGTTGTTCTCAGTCCTTAGCTAGTGTCACACAAGCTGCTCAGATACACACTATACTGTGTAGGGTGTGTGTCTACATGTGCATTAATAAAAAAAAACCAAACCCAAACATCATCAAGCAAACAAAAAAACCAGCCCACAAACAAAACCAATTTTACTGTGAGCCACACCAGTTGGCAGTTCCTGTATTTTTGCTTGTTACTGGTGAGTTTTTGTTGCATGTCCATGATGGAGCAAATCATAACTAGCTTGATTTTAGATGCTTTGAAACAGGATGGACTTTGGCCACATTGCAAGGTTAGGGTATTTTAGTGCCTCTCTGAGATTGGGATAGCTTTTCAAAAGATGTCTATAGAAGTATCTTCAAAGCAGGTATGCAGAAATAACTTTTTTTTTTTTATTACTAGGGGAGGGCTATAACGAGTTGGTGGACTAAGTGGTGGTTCAAAGATCATGATACATAAGTTTCGCAACTGAGTTGTGCTCTTGTAATGGCTCTTCCAAAGGGGGGATAGGAATTTGGTAAGAGCAGTGCCGTTGAAAGCACAGGAACTCCTACGGCCAAGCACTGCTGCTTTGCTTCTGCTCGAGGGAGGACTGCAGTGGTTTAGGACAGATTTCAGGCTTTTGTGGAATCCTGGATTTACAGTCCACAGCTGCAGTCAGTGGTGGTGGCGGCACGTGGAGACTCTCTCGTTTACTGAGAGAGTTCATGATCTTGTGCTTCCATATTTGTGCCTTAAAGTAGGGAAGAAAAGGTTTTTAGGAAATTGAAAAAGAAGATGCATCTTAGTGATGCATCTTAGGAATTTTAGTGATGCTGTGTTGTGAGTGAGGTTTGGAGCCGTCTGACAGAACAGGATGGTTACCTTTGTACTGTTACTGACAGAAGGACTAAGCTCTGACGTGTCCCAAACCGATGGAGTAAAAATGCTCATGCAGTATTTGCTGATGTATTTATCAGTGTATTACCATTTTGAGAAAGCACATGCAGATTCAGTCTCCTAGAGACAACATACCCTACTGTACGCCCAGATTACAGTTTTATTTTGTGATATCTTACAATACCTTTTAATTCCCTGCTTGCTGAGGGGATGTATTTCCGTGCTTTCCTGTCCCTGGCATCACATGAAGCAGAGGTAAGGGACTGGTAGATGAAGCATACTTCTTCCTAAATGAATGACCTTAATTTGACTGTAGGCATGTGCTTGATTATGCTCAGTTTACTCAGCAGTCACTATTGCTCTCTGTCAATAAACACTTGTTGCAAGCAACAGATTGGAGAGGGATAAAGATACCGGATAAGTGGAAGCAAGCGTGTACTCCTGTTTGCTTTCTTCCAGGTCAGTGACAACATTACAAACCGGGATTGTTCCGAGAAATGATTCCTGTAGGGATTTCCCAGAAATACTTTTTTTTTTTCCTTCCCCTCCTCATAGAGCACATACTGACTTCCTATAGGCAGCTGGCTGCCTACGGGCATAATACAGAGCATTTATTTAACTCTGCAGAGTAAGTTTTCAGTCAGTTTAGGGATTTTTCAGCTGTTAATTAACATTTTTGTTCCTAGAAAATAAAAGGGGAGGGGGAATTTTCACAAGATGAAGATTTACACTTTACGTCGTACACAAGTATGGAAGTGACAGGACAAGGTCCTGATTTAAGGTTTTTGGTTTGGTATTAATTCAGGATATTAATTCTGAATTTCCACCTGAATTTCAAGTAGTACCTTGGTGGGTTTTGTAGTTTTCTTCTTTGTCTCTCATTGCCATAAATGCTTGATTGAGGTGCACTGATACGATGTTAATTTTAGACTGTTTGCCATACTTGGAACAGCTTCCTTTGTATTATAAATGCATTTTCCTTTCTGCATAGGCAAAGCTTTCAGGGAAGGGGAAAGTAAACTGGATGCAACTTAAAGTCAACCACTGTCTCCAGGAAGCCTTTCTGTCAGCTTGCAACTACAGGCATAAGCGTTGCAATAATTTTTCTTTGAAATATTTGTGTTTCTGAAGTTTGTCCAGTATTGGCTGTAAAGCACATGCAGGATAGGCTTTGTCTAATCCTTTAGTAGTCCTTCAGGACTGAAATGCAATACGTCTTGTTAAATATCTGTAGATGTGTCCAACTTTAGAAAAATAGCTGAAAGCTGGCATATATTAATGAATCAAAGTTCAAATGAGGAACTAGTGCTAATCCAGTTTTAAAGTATTTATTAAAGATGTCAGTCTTACCTTTCCTCTTCTACTTGCTGCAAGTCTGAAACTTTCACAAAACATTCAGTGGCGGCTAATTACCGTCTCTATGAAATACATGGGCTGCTCTTCTATATGGGTCTTCTTTGACAGGGAGATGGACCACTGAAAAGTTAGCTTTTTTTTTTTTTTTTGTAAACTTAAAAAAACATTTTTAATTCTGTTTTCTGGCCTGCAGTAGATCCCAAGGCTATTCTGACAATAGTAATTTTCTGAATAATGCTTTAATGAATTCCTTAATGAGTTACTGGAATACTTTCCTCCTTTAGCTTGGGGGGGAAATTGAAATCATGCCCTATCTAAACCAAAAGAATGTTCAAAAAGAGATAATTCTTGTAATTTGGAAACTTTATCTACATTTTCAGGCTGTAGTTGTGAAAACATTTCTATATTTATAGTATTATTTATCTTCCCATGTTTATGTAATTTGTGCATTAAATCTGATTTCTGATGTAAAGACTTGTAACACAAGAAATAGCAGTTGCTGAATTTCAGTTTCATCAGCAAAATACAAAATATCTCTGGAAATATTTTTCAGCTCCATATAGCTTTGTAACTAAACTGAAATAATTACATTGAGAACTATTATGTGTAATCATGTATCCATATACATAACAAAACAAACAGATGGATGAACAACTGAAGTAACTATTGGCCATGATACTTGAATTTTTTGGGGTTTTTTATAATATTTCTTAGCACTGCTGCTTTATTTATAGTACTGTTTATATTATTTTAGCACAACCCTTTTTATAACGTGTTTTCAGAGGTTTGTGGTGGCTGATTTTACCAACGGGTGTTGGAGTAGCAAAATGTCTGTTACCTAGTAGAAAGTACTGAGTGATAGAGGGTTTGCTGTGTAATTTATGAACACGAATGGAAGTAAAAGTGTGCATAATTGGTATATGTGCTTGTAGGCACTTTAGTTTCTTATGGCACTCTGTTCTGTACATCTGTACTGTTGTAGCAGCTGTGTCACTTTAGCGTTTTTACTACCCAAATAAATAAATATTGAGGTTGAAAACCTGCTTGAGCAGCTCCCGAGCTGAGCTACGTGCAGGCGTTTCGGGAGCGTGCTGTAGTAAAGCAGGAGTCCCTGAGGAGTCCTGTGTGCAGAGGGCATTGTTGGTGGCATTGTGGAGAATTGTCTTCCTCATGGAAAAGCCTCGCTGCTTGACGTGGTGAGTTCCTAACTGATTGCCGGCAGAGCTTCCTGGAGGCACAGCTCCTGAGCAGCTTTGAAAATGTACGTCTGACAGTGCAGGTGGGCGCTTGGGATTTGTGAGAGTACGTGAACCGTGATGTGCCCGAGAGCCTCTTCAAGTATCCAGATACCTTTTGGAAGTCCAACCTTAGGTGTTTGTGTTTGCTCTGCCTGCCGCCGCCTTCTCCGAACAAAGCACGGAAGTACTGACATCACTCAATTTGAAGTTGAATGTAATAAAATAACATATGTTTAGGGAATGTAGCTGAATAGCCCGTGGGTCCCAGGAGGAGGTAACTGATGCCAAACAATGAGTTGATGATGCCGGACCGTACCCAAACCTAGCGCACAGGGACCTTCAACTGTGCTGTGTTAGTAGAGGAGGGATTTCCTAATTTCCATACATGGAATAAAAAAACTTGAAAGAATTCAGAAGAAGTATGATGGCAAACTCTGGCACTGGTGGTACTTGTGGTCCCTGCATAAGGCTAAAGGTAGTTGTTGGAAGGGGGCAGGGATACAGGGTCATGGAAGGCTCTGCTGTTACCTGTGTCTCCAGCGGCAGGCATGCCTGCCTGCCTCCCAGCAGATGCTTTAGCCTTTAACATCCTCCTAATTGTGCCAGCTGGTCTGCAGGAGAAAATGTTGGCAGTAGGGCATGGTTCAGTGAATGAGTTGGGTGCTTTTATTGAGGAGTTGCTTCTGCTTCAGCGTGGTGTGTGTATAGTATTATCTGCAGTGAAGGCTGCATGTCAGAAATGAAGTGAAATGAAAGCAACTGGTAATGTAAAAAGTATTCCTGTAGTGGACCTTGAAACAGGAAATATCTCAATGCTGAGCCAGATGGAAGTAGCTGATGATATTTGAGTTTCCAAGTCTTGACACAGATGGTGAACAATTTAAAGGGACGCTTGCTTTCAAAAAATCTGCTGTGCATATGACTCCAGTGAACAAATCATGACCCTATAATGGCTGCGGGTTATCAAGGCAGTGACTTGGAATGTCTTATAAATACTGTCCTCTAAAGGAGGGGTTGCACTGCAGTTTTAATGACTAAGTAGAGATATGGTTAAACATGTCACTCAGGTCAGGAAAGTTATAGATAAGGGTCTGTGGGAACCTTTAAACTTTCTCTTGACTAAATATAAGGTTATTCTCCCAAAATATGAGCGTATGAATAAAAACTAACATCATGATGGCAAGATGTGGAGTTTTTACTTTTAGTTTAATTGTTATTGTTTATTAAGTAATGGAAAGAGCTAAAAGAGGGTTTGTTCATCGGCTCTTGTTTGACTTGTGTGGGCCTCCTGTAGGTCAGTTGATCTGAAGAAGGGACCAGCTGCAGGTGTGACCAAGCCTGTGCTTGTTCCCTCCTTAACTGCTATAGAGACTGTTGTCGTATTGTGGGCTGTGAGTCTCTCTGTCCTTGCTTCTGCCTTGCAATACAGCGTGGGTTTCAAAAGCTTGTCCTCTTGGTTTATTTTTTTTTTTCTTCCTACTGCTTTGGGGTCACACGGAAGCATGTTACCATTTCTGCTGTTTTGCATTGGACAATCTATGGCTCATTCATAGCTCAAATATATAGAAAATAATGCTTATACTCAAGCCTATAGTATGCTCTGTCTAATATAAGGTAATGGTGATGTTGCCTGGTGTCTGGCCTCTGGACTTGATGCTGCATGGCCTGGTGGCTTCGGGCTCTGTGTATAGCAATGTATGCTTTGTATCTTTTGAGCAAAATGTGATTATGATACAAAACTGTCTACAGCTATACATGAAAACTTTCTTGCTACCTGGTTATTTTCCTTTGTATGTTTTTTATTCTGTCATATGCTTCTTATTTTTTAATGATTTCCAAGCTTTTTTTCTTCAATTCTCATATTTTGTCCTTACACACAACTACCCACCAGTTTTCTGCAGGCATTGCCCATCGTCTTCTTGTCTCTGCTGGAATTCCTTCCTTCCTACTCACCTGGCTACCCCTGTCTCACCCTTCACATTGATGGGATATAGTGTTTATCTTTGGAGACTTACAACTGGGGCAAATGGAAAATATATGAGCACTGCTGTCCCCTCTCCCTCCAGTAACCAACTGTAAACTCTCTTCACTCATTTGCAGTGTGTGGAGGCTGAATCATTTCAGTAGCAGAGGACACGTGCACTAGATATGGACCCTCATCCACCTCCCACTGTTGTCTGACTCTTGCCTCTTACTTTTTCTTATCATGACTAGTAGGTATTGGTTATGTCTCCATCAATCCGTAGTCTTCCTGATGCTTCTTTGATGAAGAATCTTGGGTGGAGTGGACTTGAGAGACTTTTTTTGCTTCCATCTGAAGTTGGTGTGTCCTGCGGTGTGGGTTTTTTTTTTTTTTTTTCCTTCTTCTGTGGATTGATCTCTGAAGTTTCCAGTGTAAAGGGTAAAGTGGTGTAACTAAAACAGTGGTTTTACTGATAATGTTTTTAGTAAGTTGATTTAAAAAAGGTGGTTTCCGGCTTTTTTTTTTCAGTTTAGTTTTGGAGGTATTTGGGCTTCCATTTCAAATCAGAGTTACTCTGTAGAAGGTATGTCTTTGGTATGGCAGTATCTAACTGCCTCCTTTCTCGACAGTCTTTCAGCAATGCCTCTAGCTGTTGACAATCTGTCTTCCACCTCTATGTGACCTTGGTCAAGTCTGTTCTCTACTTTTTTTTGTCTCTTCTGATGCTGCTCACTAACGGTTGGGCATAAAGAAGACAACCTTTTTCTCATGGACTTCCCAGGCGATGGGCAGCAGTATGCAGAAGAGCAACTCAGAATTCCTGTAAGACTGGGACTTGCTCACAGACACAGCAGCTGGCATTGACTTCTTTTTAAAATGAACTTAGTGACATATGACAAAGCACTGGGAGGGACTGAAGTGGTGGATAAAGATCCCTTTCCCAGAGTTTTCAGTTATTGAGCTCTTCTGATGAGAAAACAGTTGTTCTTGCTCACAAGTTAAGTGGCTGGAGATGAGAACAGATATTTTTGTGGCGCAGAGGTATTTCTTAGGCAGTAGTTTCCATAGTGTGTGAGTCAAACGGGACAAACCAGCAACCCCAAACTTTTGATGGAGAGCCAAATATTCTTTTGGTGTTTATTGTATTACACTTTGTTTATTTTTATTTGTTGGTTTTGTTCTTGAGTGTTTCACTGTAACTAAGAGTCTAAAAGGATTAAAAAAAGCATTAGACATTTATCTGGATAATAGGGACATCTGCAGTTACATTAGACTGGATCAGTTTAACACTAAGCATTACTGTCCTAAACAGCTTCAGGACTGATAAGGTGCTGATGGACGAGGGAATTTTTTTAGTGCTGGCTAATACAGAATTGCCTGCTGTAAGGTCTCGGTGTGTCTCTAAAACACTGATTATGGGAACTGGACTTTGGACTCTGCTTAGTCTGATCTGGTCTCTCTCCTGGTGAATCACACTACTGGGATGTTGATGCAGGTAGCACACATGCAAGTCTTAATGCGATTATAACAAAACCTTTGTTAAACCAGTGCAGCCTTGTAATCGTGCCTGCAACATCGATGGGGAGTTACTCATTTAGTCAGTGTATGCTGCCTGCATAGTAGGAAGAGTGTCCCATTAGCGAGGTTTTATTTGGGAAAAAAAAACTTCTTTGAGAAGCAAGTGAGTCTTCAAGGAGTGCCTAAAGTAGCTCACTTCAAGCTCTGTGGGGTGGGAATTCTTATTCCTAAAAAATAAAGCAGTGGACTGTATATAGACAGATAAGCACATTTTAATAAAGACTTGAGAGAATTAGTTATGGTACTGTTCACATTTTTAGAAGTTTTGTGTGGGTTCAGCTTGTGTTTGATTTTCTAGTTGAATGTATTCTTGAAATGATTTATTAACAGATTTTTATCAGTAACTTTTGCTGCAAAAGAGGCCTCTATTTACTGAACTGTGATAACTGAGTGATTTAACTGGTTCAGATTTGTGCCTTAAATATGGAAAACATAGTTTGCGTTTGATGCAACAGTTGCTGGTGTCTGCAGTTAGAGCACACGAAGGCGAACGTGTTCTTGGCTGAACACTGGAAGAAGTTTTAATACTATTAGGGCTTGAGTATCTAAAATACTGGGATAACTGTGTAAGCTCTTAGAGTCCAGGCGTGATACCATCTGTAAGACAGCATGCTGATCTGGGAGCTGTTCTTACATCAAGATATAAACCCTAAGATTAGGAGTTCATGTATTATGTTTGTATAATAGTGTCTCAATGCTTCCATAACATTTACATAAGGAGCGTGGAAAATATAAAATAGTTTTGCAGAGGGGAAATAGCATAATTGCATACCAGCTCAAGTGTTGATAAGATGGGTAGGATAGTGATAGTGTTGAGAAATGACTCAGTAAAATTAGTAAAAAGTAAAATATTGGTGAACATTAGTGAAGCCTTGGGCTCTACCATTGTGTTTCCCTTACTTACTGCATCTGCACACTGCAGGCGTTTCTGTTGTTACCTTTGCATGCAGCAACAGAGTCTTGTTCTTGGGACACTAACAGACCAAAAAATGTTTTTAAGGTTTAAACTGTTTTTCTCCAGAACACTGAAGGCTCCTAATTGAGAGGAAGTTGGATTCCTACAGGAAAATGGCACAAATAGTGCCACTCCCCCTCCCCACCCTTTTCAACACCCCTCTGTCCTCAGCACGCAGGCTGTGGACACAAGTCCCATTGTAGAATGGTCCAGGTGTCTTGTAGGAGGTTTTCACCAAACTTAACCAGCGCAAATGTGTGTTGATTTATATATTAAGAATGAGCTGTTTTGCTGGACATGGGGACTTGAACTGAGTGTACAATGCACTAGCTATCATTAGTTTGTTTTTTTTAAATAGTTTTGTTTTGAGGTAGAGGTCCTGAAAGTAGTGAATGAGTTGAACAGTTGAGAAATAAGCACCGGTTATTAGACTAATGGAGTATTTTTACAGTGGGGAAAAACAAATGTTTTAAGGTGAAAGTGGTTGTGCAGGACAGATGTGCTGTCCAGTTTAGCACAAGCTTGTGCTACCAGTTGGAGCTTGCCAAATATAAACATTTGAACAGATTGAGTATCTTCTGTGTTGCTTTGGAAATCATTACAGGGAAATGATTCTCCTTAAGCCGTTGTTTCCATTGGGGCAGTGCTAGAAATGGCACTGATCTGCTTCTCTAGCCAGGAGCTGGCTCTTGTCTCCTCTGTTGGCTGGTGCTACCCTGGGCTACCAGCGTGCATGTGCTGTGTGCTAATGCTTCACCTCTTTTCAGTGAATAGTTGGAATGATGCTGGGAAGGTAACGTGAAAAAGAAAGAATAGTTAAAATACTTTTGTCTTACAGGAACAGATTAGCGAGTTACTGCTGGGTTAGTGGCGCCTTAAACATCCTACTAGCATTAATATACATGACTGTCAGTGGTGTTTTTAAAATACGCTCTCTTCAGGTGGTTATACTTAGGAAGTAAGGTGTTACGGCCTTAAGCTATTCTGAATTAACAAGGGTGATTTTGAGGGTCGGGGGAGTAAGGGTAGTAGTTATAAGGGTCGCCTTTGATGCATTTCAGTAGGCTGAGGGGTGCCCTAGCAATAGGGACCAAATGGGTCAGTAGGACAGGACTCAACAGCTGCTGGTGGAAAGTTCTCATCTGAGAATTTCCCACATTCATTTGTGATAGATCAACTTTAATTAGACTAAAAAGGCTTTAGAACAATGAAATTAACTCGTGATAAAGTTAAGTGTTGTGACTATGAATTTAGGTTCCTATTGTGCAAAAAGGTGTGGAGTTCAACGTCCGTAAGTAGAGCTTTCAGGCATTCCTCTGCTCCCGTTTTTCCCCCTTTCCAGAAGTGTGTATATTTGATTTATGGAGAGAGTAAACTGTGATGCTGGGTCTTTAAAGAATAGTAATACCATATCAGTTACCTTTCCTTCTTATTTCTTCCAGAATGAACATAAAAATTAGTATGGGTTCAGAGCATTCCTCTTAGGTGGGTAACATGGAATTTGTATGGATACGAGCTCCCTTTAACAGCGCTGTAAGGAAACCCCATTGCTAGTGGAAGGGGTTGATGATGAGAGACCGACTCTCTGCAGCCTGGAGCGAGTCGGACAGGGACTCTTTGTTAAGGCTAGCTGCCGAGCCAACTCTGTCGCTCTTCCGAAAGTGGCACGAGGCACGTGATTTCTTACTGGTTTAGAGAAAAACAATTTTTCCCTGTTTTTGCAAAATGCCGCTCTTATCTTTTAATGCATTCAGGGCTGTTTGAGTCGCTTCCATGGTTACGTTTTTACATTAATTCTGGTATAAGATACAACTTCAGGAAAAATATCAGGTATTTCCTATTTCTGCAATAGCCTAGCTGTTGTGGAAAAGAGAATGTGTTGGTGGATCAAACTGCAGTTCTTAGCAGGTAATTCTTCTCTCTGACTATTATTTCTAAGCAGAACAAGTTCCTCGGCGATTATTTGACTCTCGATCCGTGCTCTTTTCTCTGGTTCTTGCTGTTGGAGACAGCTTGAAAGACTGAGACAAATAAGGTGATGGCAAGTAAAAATAAATTGAGTAAGGTTTGATGTGTAAAAAGCCTAAAACTTCTTCTCCTCTCTTCCCCACTCAATAAGCTTTCCTGAGAAAGCAATGGAGGAATTTTGATTTTATTTTCCCTTGTAGAAATGCTGAAGAGGAAGAACAGTAGGAAATGCAAACTTCTTCCCATCACCTCATTTTCCCCTTGCTTTAGGCTTTTTGCTCTGCATCATCAACTCTATATTGCAGTGAATAGTGTCTTGCAGGGGCCATTTTTTTGCTAACTATTTCTGCAGTAGTGTGATACCAGGTTTATTGTGTTGAACTTGATTTTTATAGTCATTGAAATGACTATTAAAATATAGCTGTGACATTAAGCTCACTGCTATAGAAATGCTTAGTGAAAGACACCCTCTTTGCATAATTATGTTCAGTGCAATAGAGACCTGCTGCAATGGCAGGGGAAGAGCTTGAAGAAACAAGGGACTGATGCATCAAGCATCTTCAGATGGAGCTAAGATGAGCGTGGTGTGGATTATTTTTGTTAAAATCCTCATGCAGATATAACTGAGCTTCATTTTTGCTGGCTTTTGCGTAGTAGCGGCAGAAAGCTGAAAAAGGTGTTTTCATAAAGGTTCTGCTTCATTCCATGAAGGATGAAGGTTTTGAGGAACTAGCTGTGTCTGCCATCCATGACCAGTCTTCTACCCAACCTGTATAAGAGGTACTGCTCCCAATCACTTGGGAAGCTATATGCCCTACTTGAGCACCAAATTGGCAACTTGTGATTGAGCACTGGTGCCTGTGCAGACTTCAACTGTAATTTGTGCTGTTTTAGCCTGGAGCACTGGATTGGGAGGGACTTCAGGGTTTGCCTGTGTTGTGCACATGACTCTAATATAGACCCTTTTATAAGCTGGTTTTAAGATTGAGCTTGTTGTGTTTGGGGATGTTTGCACCTGCTTCTATGTTTGGCAGGACAGTTTTGAACTGCACTGCTCTATTTAGGACCTTCTCCTAAGGCTGTAGTCGGTGTTGGTTGAAGTTGATGCTGTTGCCCTCCCGTGCTTGGCCACACTGTTCTGCCATTGCTGGTGTTCCCCAATTGCTCTGAGTTACTGATGGAGCTATCACAGAAAAAGCGCTGCGGTTTTGAGCAGGCTGAACTCCTTGCAACTGTTGGCTGAGGGATGAGGTGGGCAGCAGCGCTGGTGCAAGGGAAGGGACAGGGATGCGCAGCTCTTGACACATCAGCCAGGAATGAGTGTGGAGCTGCGGCATTGCCAGCTTCATCACTTATCATCTCTTGGGGAACCTCCATTTAATGATATGGCCTGACATTGACTCATGACCAGTTCATACACATTTGATCCTCTGCCGGCATTGACCATAAGCTGAACTAGTTCCTCCTCCCCTCCAGCGTTTAACTCTTTGCCTGCCTTCCTTCTCATGCCCAGCAGATACCTTGATGCATTTTATGCATAGCAATATTGAAGCTTTTGCAAGTTTTGCAAAGACTTCAGGTAGAGGCTGTTTTGAATTTCAGTTAATTAAAAGCACAGAAGTCCTTTCTTCAGATACACGATGGTAAGCATAGTGCAGGCTCAAATGCTGTCTTTGCCTTCTTTAAGGATGCTACCTGTAGACCCACCATAGCAAGAGCCGAGTTACCACTTCTTAGTGTCCTCCAGTGAAATGCAGGAAATTCATGGGAACATCAAAACTCACTTGCTTTGTGATTCTGTGTTATCAGAAGACAGATGCCAAGACATCTGCCTCTAAATAATGTTTTCTGTTCATCTAAATCAGCATCTTGCTTCTTCTGCAGAAGCCAGTGTTAAGAGCTTGGGGTGGTATGATTGCTTCTTGCATACAATGTGTTTCAGTTAATGGACTTTTTAATATTAAAAATCAATTTGAATGTTCTTGATTGTGCTTCTTGTTAGCTGTGCATTATGGCACATTATTAATGCCGTTGCAGTCAATAATGATATCTTTTTTTTAAACACTAGTTTTAGCTTTATACCCTTAGTACTTAGTGGTAAAGTACTCTGAATACAGATTAAGTCACAAGAAGGAGGAGGGAGAAAGTTGTTAAAAGAGTGAGTTGGCATCTTACTTTATTTTTAGGGAGCTAATGAAGTATCTGGCTTAAAAGGGGGGAGGAGGAAAAGCAGAACCTGAACTTGGTTCTTGGAAACCTTGGATGGGTCCAGAACTCTTTAATTTTTTTTATTAGTGCAGAAAGAACAAGTGTACATTTTGTTCTCTCCTACTTGAGCTCTGCTCACAGGATGCGGCAACAGGGTAGTTGCACTTCTGGAAGGCGACAAGACTTGAGTTTGAGGATTGCTCTGGATTTATGAAGTTTCCTCAGCTTATTAATTCATGTTGGGTAGTGATAAGACACCAGATGTGTTGCAAAACATATTGCTCCCTTGTGTTGCCATCTGTTATAAAACCTGACGTGTCTAGTTATGTTTATAGAGGCCTGGGTTGCCCTTTGCTCTTTCTAACCTGTGCTCAACCGACAGTTGGTGCTGCACCTGTGCTTAGGTTCTCCTCTAAATACAGAATTTATTCCTGTGTACCTTTACTAGTTGCCTTTGGAGTGTTTTGCGTCCTCACTTGGGAGGAGGGAAGGCAGGCTGTCATTGCAGAGATTTCAGTTTGAGGGGTGCCAGAGTCCAGATTCAGGATTCTCCAACCCTTGGCAGGTGTCCTGTGTAGTTCATGAAGTAGAGGCAGTGCTCCTGGGCTCGCGTGGGAATAGAGTTTCCAGATGAACCATTTTTATTCCCACCCCCCCCCCCCCCCCCCCCCCCCCCGGAATTTGCTGCTCAGGTGGAAGGGGGGGAAAAGGAATGGTCTCGCCTTTGTAAGGGAAAATGAGAGTAAATCCTTACCATATACTTAAAATTTGCTGGATTTAGTCTAGTCCTGCTGGAGAGATATCTGTGGTAAAAGTCACGTTCATGGATTTAATCAGTAAGATGTAGTGCATTACTGGGGAGGAGGAACCATGAGCTGTATTTTCTTTGTTAGCTTGGTGGTAACTCTTCAAGTCTAAGAATTTCTTCAGACTTTTCCTCTCTTTAGGAAGTTCATCTTTTGTGAATGTTTGAATGACAAAATAACTGGAATATTGAGAGAGAACCGTGATCTGAACTTGGTGAGACCAGGAATGACAAAATACAGGGTGACTTCAGTAAGGCGGGAAGACCTACCCTCAGTTAATACACACATGAAATAATAGTCTTTAACAAATCTTAGGTGCAACTCTTGACTTGTACCCATCTTTTTTCTTCTTCCTTCTCCATTAGCGTGAGCTGTAAAAATTGGAAAATTGTCCGGGTAAGTAGCAGAGGACTAAAGAGTCTAATACTGAAGTCAACCACTTTGCTTTCAGAGAAAATAGGAGGAAAACCATCAGGTTTCTTTTATTTTTAATACTAAAGGATCTACAAGAGACACTGCTCTCACCTCTGTGGTTTCAGTCTGCTTTTATGGAAAAAGCACAATTATGATTTTGGGATTTTTTTTAAAAGAGCATAAAATAAAGCTGACAATGTGTTAAATGTAGTTTGCTTTCTTTTAGGAGTGTGGAACAATTAATATGGCCTTTAATGCAAAGTAATTCCAGAGAATATTATTCTGTAACATTTTTATGGTATCTTAAGATATCTCAGCTTTCACACAGTCAGAGAAAAGCTTTTTCAGTATATATTGATGTTACGTTTGTTTGCTTTTCCCCCTTTTCCCCTCTGCCACCTCACTTTAATTCTTCTAGTGTTTCACTCCTCATTTTTCTAATGCACGCAGATTAATGAGTGCAGTTCTGTAGAGGTGTTTGTTTTGTATTCTTTAGCAGTAAATGGGTTTTTAGTGCAATTACTGTAATGCCCTATTCATTGTTCCTTTCTTTATCAACTCCTGGAGTTGAAAAAATTGCTCTTTCTATGCCCACGCTAATCCTTTGCTTTTGGCACTTCAGTACTTTTGTGTAGATGTGCTTTGTGGCTGCGGTGGGAGGAGGAGGGGAGCAGGGAGAGCCTTTACCCAGAGGGTCGCTCAGCTGAAAGCACAGCTGATGAGGAGAAGTATCTTTGGTGGTGCTGAAACCTTCTGTCCTGTGACGTGGGAATGAGAGTTTCAGAATGGTTTTGTCGCTGTGACTTTGTTCTTTGTGTTTTCTCTTTTGCCATCCTGGTTCTGCTCATTACATCTCAGAGCTGAAACCCAAAGTTCACTGACACATTTGCTGGATGCTCTTCAGCCTTCATGTCAGCTAACTCCACCTCAACTAACAGGCATACTAAATCCATATGCTGCTGGCTTTGTTCGGTGCAGATCTCAAGAGCCATAACTATTCTTTATTCCTCAGCAACATGTCCCCTAAAATTATGAGTTGCTTTCCCTATCATGGAGAGTTTTGGTTTACTTCAGTTTTTATAAGCAGGGTAGATATAAAGCTGCACCTGAAATGGTCTGTTTGGAAGCCAGTGCAAGTGTACCCGTAACATGGTTGTCAAGGAAATATGGTCTACAGGTGTGATTTTGCAAATATAATAGGCCCCCACAGCTCTGGATTAAATCAGTCATAGTTAATGATGCTTAGAACTGGAAAATAAAGTTTTTCATTTCTTTGTCCACACCTTTGAGAAAATGTTGTGGTCATTTTCTTCATCTCTTCAGCAGCCTAACCTTGTGATTAGAAAATGTTGGTCAGATGCAGGTGTCTGGGAGGTTGTCCTGGTTTCGGCTGGGATAGAGTTAATTTTCTTCCTAGTAGCTGATACAGTGCTGTGTTTTGGATTTAGGATGAGAATAATACTGATAACACACTGATGTTTTAGTTGTTGCTAAATAGTGCTTACACTAGTCAAGGACTTTTCAGCTTCTCATGCCCTGCCAGCGAGAAGCTGGGAGGGGGCCAGGAGCCAGGACAGCTGACCCAGACTGGCCAAAGGGCTATTCCATACCATACGACGTCATGCTCAGTATATAAACCGGGGGGAGTTGGCCGGGGGAGGGGTGACTGCTGCTCGGGAACTGGCTGGGCATTGGTTGGCGGGTGGTGAGCAATTGCATTGTGCATCACTTGATTTGTGTATTCTTTTATCATTATTAGTATTATTATTTTCCCTTCCTTTTCTGTCCTATTAAACTGTCTTTATCTCAACCCACGAATTTTACTTTTTTTTTTTTTCCCCCCCCAATTCTCTCCCCCATCCCACTGCGGGTGGGGGAATGAGCAAATGGCTGTGTGGTGTTTAGCCGCCTGCCGGGTTAAACCACAACAGAGGTGCATAGCTCATGCCAGAGACATCAGGGAGCAACTACCCCCTTTATCTTCTCAGGGGTCTTCTGCAGGGAGAGCAGTCATCTTCTCCTGGAAGGAAGTCACCTTTACAGGTGACGACTTTGCTCATTTAGAGCTGATTGCCATATACTGGGCTGTATGAACCTGATACTTCATCTATGGTGCAGACTATAGCCCCAGCTGAGGGAAGTGGTGCTGGGTTGCGAGTGTCTGAACTAACTCCTTTATTCCTTCTGTGGAAAGGCAGTGCGTTTGTAGCTCAGAAAGCAGCATCTTTCCTGAGCTCCAGTGACTTTGGTATCTTTTCTGCATGGTCTCTTAAGTTGCCTCTATCACAGATGTATCCCTTAAGGAGAAAACGCAGTGTAAATAGCATTCTTCTAAATGATAAGGGATGAGAGTATTCTGTTGCAATAGAGAAGCTTAGCTGTGCCTCTTCAGAGAGGAGAAAAAAAATAATAAATCTGTGCATGGATGAAGAACATCAGGATGCTGTATTAGTGTTAACTTGCACTGGCTAGGTCTTAGTCATAAATCTTTTGATGCTTAAGTAACCATGCTCCTTACCTTGCTTGTGAATTGTATGACAAAGGTTTTTCTAACTTACGTGGCTGCGTAACTTCTTTGCCAAAACAGTAAGCCTTGATTCACAATTCAAGCACAATGGGGAGGCCTAACGTTAGCTGGTGTAAATATTCCTAATGCTTCGTTTAGCTTAGAGCTCTTCAAGCTAAAAATCTGTTACACTGAGAACTGGATTTTCCAAATAAAGCAAAACTTATTTCAGTAAAAAAAAAAAAAAAAAAAGGAAGTTATGCTTCAGGCTTTTAAATATTTTATATGGTGACTCAGAATACAGTTGATCAGACAAAATATAAGCATACCAGTTTCATGCTTTATTCCTCCAAATGTTGTCTTTTCCTTTAATTAAAGCCTTGTTGTTTGATCCAATCAAACATTTTATCTGTCATAACATCTTTTTATGTCACTCTACATAAAAATTTACCCTGAGAGGGAATTATCTGCTAGCTTACATAGGAGTATGCAGTGTAGTTCAACCTTGTTTTGTAATCACAGGGGTGGAATGCACTTTATAGTTATTTTGCTTCATGATCTGTCAATGCTGCTGCACGCCAAAAATGTGATTTTTTTGTTGTTGTTGTTGTTGTTTTTTGTTTGTAGACATATTTTTCACACATACATATTTTTAAAGATAAATCTTCCTTCCATGGCCATTGCTCCTCACTCAGTTCAGGTCAGTGGGAGCTGTCGTGGGCTGTAATTACCACTTGATGGCTGTTTGTCATCTTCTGTTGAAAGAATTGGTCACTACAGTGAAGCTCCTGTTATGTGACCCTCCTTGTTATGATAGATACCAGTTAGCACTTGTGGATATAAATTTTCATGTCTTTTATTCATAGCTGCCTTTGATCCTCAGTGTTATTCCGTTTAAATGTTTGAGAAATTCTTAGCTGAAGGGTGAATTGAGTACAGGACTGTTTTTAATCTGTCATAATGTGAATTTTTCCTGACTGGGATGTCTGGTACGAGGCAGTGAGATTGCTTGTTGAGGTCCAGAAGATGGAATACTTGAGTTGGATTCATTTTTGGACGTGTTGAGCGCTCACAGGTCCTCTCGACTCTAGTGACAGCTGTGAGTGTTCAAGAGATCTAAATGAAGACCCGAAAGATGGAGTTAGGTGTTGAACTCCAGCCACACAAGTTTGGAGGAGTTAGTATTGACTGTGTAACTTTGTCTTCCCTGGTACGTGCAAAAACTTAACTGAAAACATTTCTGATGAGCGTTATCGAGCAGAGTGTCCCATGTGCCTTGTATTCACCATCATTAACATCCCTCTGCTCAGAGCAGTTCAAAATGTTAATTTTTGTTAATGTGTTTTTCACAAACCCCTCTTCTCCTGCAGAATAGCAATTATGGCTTTGAAATATTCTGCGCCAGATACCTAGGAGGGAGGGTTTATTTCTCTTGAATAATGAGAAAGTTAACAAAAACATTGAAACAGGAGTAGCTAGCTTGGCTTGATGTCAATAAAACTATCACTTTCTAAAGCCTTCATTTAAATTCGTTGTTGTTAGCATTGTAAACTGGAATTCAATAAATTCTGGAGAGAATAAATAGTAACTCCTGGAGGTTGAAAATGAAGTTGTGCCCATGGTTGGAGGCAGCACCAGGCACCATGTCCCGTCCTCGTGGTGGGATTAGACCTTCTCATGTGCCTGCTTGGATGTTTCCTGCTTTCGCACTTGGGGCTAAACCGATTATCAGATTTGAGACCAAGAAAGAATTTTTCTCCAGTTACCAATTCTTACAGATGTAATTTATGTTGTTGATCTTCTGTGTGATACAGGCTCTAGCCTGCTTCTTAGGAACCCTTGAGAATAGGAGAAAATTGGGCAGGTAAGTGAGGGTGCTTCCTGGTTCCAATGTCTCATTGCCTTTGTAACTGCAGCTTTTGGCCTTTTGCTGTAGGTTTTGAGGTTTTTCTGGAAGTGCTTTGTGACCTGTAACGGGCACAGCACGTGTCGTTAATGTCCTGTGAACTCTTTCGGTCTGAACATCTGTGAAGATTTCCTGCGAGAAGGGGAGGGCTGGTCTCAGCTACACTTAACTTATCCAGTTCTTTCTGTTCCAATAATAATATTAGAGTCCCACTGGAACACTTCTGACCGATGCTGCACACCAACCGCATCCCTGGAAACTAATGTAGAAAGAAAAGCAAGTGGTTATCTGGGGGGTGGTAGAAAGTTTTGAGGTAGCTATCATATTCCAAAAATGCTTTCACTCCCCGAAGAGTTATGACAAATAATAAGAAATTTTGATTCTCAGGTATTTTTAAAAAGCTATCCTTTGACATTATATTCTGGAGGCTGTCACTGTAAAGAGGAGGTCTGTGCTCAGAGCAGCACAGCCCTTTATGTACTGGAAATATGAAGACGAGAAGTACGTAGCTCCTCATGGTGAAGGAGGAAGACTACTTTTGCCATTTCATTAGTTGTTAAGAATAGTGTATAAAAGGCCTTTAAACTTGGTAACCTCATTGGAGGGAGTGACTGCAGTTGCAGAACTGTGCAGAAACTTTCACGGGTCCACCTTGAGTATAGTTCATTAACTTCAGTCTTGTGAAATACTAGGGTCACTGCCTTCGGTCACAAGGACCTACTTGGTATTGGAAGATTTTGTTTCTTACAGAGAGTTTGCTCCATGAGAAACGTTAAAATCTAGCTTTAGGAGTCATAACTGTTTTGTTTTTCAGATTATTAATATTTTTTCCAACCAAACCTTGTTTGCAGCGTATTTGTCAGACAAATTTTCTGTGTTCTTTTGGGCATTGCTAATAGCAGTGCTCAGAGTTTCCAGATTTTTTGGGGGGAAGGGTAGGGAGGAGTGGTCTTTGAATTTTTTTTTTTGTTGTAGTTTATTATCTTCTGAAGCTGGCAGTTCTCAAAAATTCTGCTTTCTTATCAGCCAGTTCTTTAAAAACCAACCCATCCCCATGGTTTCTATTTATTGGTTATGATGCCATTTCATTGGTGAATGGGGTAATGCATCTTTCCCATTTGAATTATCTCTGGTAGTATATACTTTGCTAGTGTTTTTTCAGAGCAAACCAATTTTTGTTCTCTCCAAAGTTACTCCCTGGCCAGGAGTGAAGTCTGGCTGAGCACGGGGAGCCTGCGGGTCGGTGGCCATGAGGCAGGAGCTGCTTCCAGCAACACTTTTTGCAGTTAACTTCATTGTCGGCTGAAGGCGTTCATCCAGTGCTCCTTCAAGGAAGATTAATGTGGGTAGGCATGGGTGGAGGCTGACCACCGGTCTGGGGGGCGGTGATGAGCAGACTCTCCTCCAAGGGTTGAGCTGGAACTCATGACCTAGAAATGAAGTCACTTTTGGAATGTACACAGCTGCAAGGTTTGCTATTTAGGTGCATGTAAACAAATCTGAGTTTCCCTCAGTCCAGAATCCTTTCTGTCCTGCTTTAGGTCTCCAGTAGTGACACCAACTGTGTCCTTCACATGTCTCTCACATTGTGCCTCTTGCTGCTTATGGTAGGACTGCAGGCTTTTTCTGAATTCAGCACTGGAAAAGGAATCGGTTTTCACTTTGTTGTCATTCTTCACCCTGCTTGTGACTGGAGCCACTCAGAAATATTTGTGAAAACAAATGCATTTGGTAAATTTGCAGGTTGTGGTGGTGCAGGTTGTGGATACTGTCAGGGCTTGCTAATGAGTAAAGTATGATAACTTGATTATAATACTATAAAATGGGGGATAGGACTAGTCTCTCCCATGAATACAGTGGGTTGATGCAGTTACCTCTGGCACTCAGGAATTCTGAAATCATGTTGTTTTTAAGTATAGTATGCATGCATGCACTAAATTAATAAAGTGACTGAGAAATCATTCTTTAATATTATTGGTGGTATTTTGAGTTTTCTAAAGACACTTTGTAGGTTTTCTGTGTGTTGAGCTGACAGTGGAAGACAGTGCGGTTCATTAGAGCTGCATAAAATTGACACCAAGTGCTGGAAGACAGGCAAGTACAACAAAAAAATTAATTGAATGTATTGTTATGAAGAAGTAAAGCATTATAAATAGAGTGAGGGACTATCTTTAGAAAGTGGACTTGTGGCTTTCTGAGATTTGTTACAAGGGGAAATATTAATGGATTAAAGGACTTGGCCAAATTTTTACATTTTTTTTTTATTTTTTTATTTTTTTTTTTACAAAATCCTTTCCAAAAGGTTGAGAATAGCAACAATGAGTAATAAAAAAAATTATGTGGAGAGAAAAAAATCCTGGAAGTTATGTTGTCTTGCATGTGCTAATAGCAGTGTTTCTTCTGTCTAGCTCTCTACAACTACGACGCAAGGGGACCGGATGAACTTTCCTTACAAATAGGTGACACTGTGCACATATTAGAAACATATGAAGGTAAGCTGGCAAAAGTTGCATTTAAAAACATTGTTTTTGCAATTACATTGCTTTTCTGTTTGTGAAGTTTTTCTTCTCATGTTATCAGGTGATGAATTACTGACTTTCTTGCTAAAGGACAAAACAGATTATTTCTAATGAACACAGAATTAAGACAATGCTAGATGTGAATGAAGACGCATGTAGTCGATACCTGGTGAATAACCATTTCCTTTTTTATGGAAGATGGATGTTCACACAGCTTTATTTGTATGGATCAATTGTAGCATCTACCCTACGTTAGAGAAATGATAGATGCTTTTTGGATACCCTCGGGTAATGCAAAAGAGCCCGCTGCTAAAAGAAGTTCAATCTGAATTTCAAAGTCACCTAAATTATTTATGTCTCTTGTAAGATGGGTACATGTGTTACAGTGCCATGGACTGATTTCAGGCTTTTCAGATGGTTTGTTTGTTTGTTTTGATATGAAGCTGTAGAAACATTACATGTACCAAAATCTTTCCTCCTTGATCCATGTAAAAGGAATTTGAATGCTGAGTTTGATAATCAACAGATGTAAAAATTGTCCTAACGCTTTTTAGCTCTTGCTTGATCCAGTACTGAGCCAAGCAAAATACAGCACTCTTATTATATCCTTGACTTGAAATTTTATGGCATGCTGCAGTTTGGAAAGGTATAAGTAACATGAAACTAAACTGTGTTAGTTTAAAATACTGTAACAGTTTTTGTCTTGTGGAAATGTGATTTACTTTAATATATTGATTTAATTTGTTTCTCTAGACATTGATCTCTTGGTACATCTGTATGATAAATTTGTTTTAGATATTGGCTCAACAGGATTTTTTTATTGTTATATTTACTAAAACAAACAATGCTATTTCAACAAAAGTAACAAGCTCTACTCATCACTGTGCAAATGAATTTCTCATTGTTCCTAGGCTGGCATTTTCTTACAGAGTTCAGCTTGCCGCTGCGATGCCAAGTTTGACTCTAAGCAAAGTAATCTTTCCGTTATCTGACATTATATGCTTTAATAAAAATCTAATAATGCAAATTGAATGATTTAAATATTGTACAGCTTTGTACTTTTATATATAAATAGATTTATTTAATGAATGTGGGAGAAACTGAATCCTGAATAGGGTGTGTGAAACCATATCAAATGATGACTGCTGCCAACTAAGTGGGACAGTGGAGATGACTCACTTTTCCCCTACACTTGAATAATAGAAAGACCTTCACACTCTCATGATTGTTAGGCTTCAAGCACATGGGATGAGTTCATGTTAAAAGAAATGCAAATAAGTTAATGTTCTTCCAAACATTTTATACAATGATTACTCATTATGTACCTGCTGTGATGGGAAACTAGATGCCATAATTCTTATCTCTCTTGTTCACAGAGCTGCTGTTATTAGGTAATTATTTGAGCTTTTTGATCTCCAAGTTCCTCTGTACAAAATTTTTGTAGATTGTGCCACAGGAGGTTTCGTACCATCTGTGCTAACGTCCAGGTGTGCATCTGGGAACTTCCCTGCCATCAGTCCTGCTGTGTCAGGGTTGTGTCAGGCTGCGGTGGGATGGGCCAGTCTGAAGAAAAGCCCTCTAATAATACAAGCATGGGACAGAAAAGTAATTTGAAGAGTCAGTAATGTTTTTTTTGCTGAGGATCTGTGATTCTGCTTCTCAAAGCTCTACCCCTTTTCCCTATTTCCCTGATTGTGAGGAAAAAAAAAAAGGCTTCTTTCATTGATATCTGCTGTATTATGCATTGTGCTCTTGGCATCCTACTGTAGAATTGTTACTATTTTGAAATAGTTTTCTGCAATAATTCTTAAGTTAGGGGTAGTTTTGAAGACTTGTATGTGTTCATGGGCTTTGAAGTGGTAGATTGTAGTTGTGTTTTTTTGTTGTGGTTTTTTTTTTTTGGTTTTCCCTCTGAATCTGCTTTGTTGTCAAGAAAAGCTTATGGTAAATAAGCTCAGTTGGTCTTCCCTCTGCAGATGAAAGAGGCTGAGAAGTCGGGAGGGCTGGGTCTCATATGCGTAGTCTAGAAGACCTGTTTTAAGGACAGGCAGGTTTCTATGGGATATCATGTTGCTACCATGTACTGGAATGGATTGCTAAGATGGACTTTGCTTATGTGTTTAAACTATTATTTATTTTTGTACCTATGTGTAGAACTTATTTTGGAATTTGATTTTAGTACTAAAACATTTTAATCTTCTAAATTTTAGTCAAAGAAATTTTTTTTTTTCCCTCTGAAATGCAGGAAAAAGTTTGTACAAAGAATTCAGCATGCACATCCTGTAAAGCTGTACGCTTGTTGCAAACGGCCTATATTTTTATAGGAGTTATGAGGTTGGAAATGAATGTGCACATTTCACTGTTAAATCTCAATGTTTAAAAGCTACTTTCTAGAATAATTGATCTTGAAAGTCAAATTAATATTTTTTCTTTCAGGTAGAATTGCAGACAATTTTATTTTTCAGTTAAAAAAACTTCCTCACACCCCTTCTAATGTAAGCTTTACAAGAAGAGCCAAACAGCACAGCCATTGGACTTCAGAAATATCCTTTGTCTTGCAAGGATTGTATCAGATATCCCAGAACAAATATTTGCCACATTCTGAATTAGTAGTTGCCTGATCTTTATTTACTTAATTCTGTTTTTTTACATTATTTGATGGAATGGGCAAACGGAACTTACGATCAATCAGTGTGGCTTATTAAGGTGAATAGCTATTAAATAAAACAGTAAATAAGCCTCAAAACCAAGCTTGCGTGTTTGAACAGTAGTTCATTTCTAGTGGTGCTATGGGAAGGGAGTTTGGGTTCCCAAATGAGTATTTTCAAATAAGTTATTCCTGATACTGTGGGAATGTTTAGTTGTTGGTTGCAGCTTTTTTTCTTTTTTTTTTTTTTTTTTAATTTAGCAAATACCTTATCTGCGTAACTGTGTAGTAACTGTGTAGTACTGATGTAGGTGCATCATTCAAGAGAAAAAACAGCAGATTTTTCCCTTTGAGTGTCTTCTTCAGCTTTAACAGACACACAAATATTTCACTGGTCCCTTTTCTTAGTTGGGCATTTACGTGGATGCGTATTTCCAGCCGTTATATCCCATAGTATTTGTTAAGGGAGAGGCTAGAAACCCTGTAACACATCAGTAAGCCACTTAAAAGCCCAGGTCACTTCAGAAAAATATTTATGGCATCAGTCTGTTTTCCTCTCACTGGCATTTTGTCTGAAACTGAATTGGCCATGAATAGAGTGAGAAGGATCTGGAGCTCTGTGCTGTGTGCTCCAGGGAAGTGTTTGACATCAGCTATTTGCCCTCTCTGCCCTGAGGCTTTGGGTTTCTCATTCATTTTTTTTCATGATCTCCAAAACTGCTGAGGTTACAAAATCAAGAGTTAAAGTTAGGCAGGGCTGCAGATGCTTGATACCTATCAAGCCTTGATAGGTGCATTACCTTATTAATGTCATTAACAAGCACACACACTCATGCAACCCTCTACCCCTTGCTTTTTTTTTAGCGTGGAGGACTAGATCTCACTCACCTAAAACAGCAGCTATACTATACTTGTTTTTCCCTTGTCCAGTGTCTGACAACACACCTTATTTATTATGTATTGAAGAAAAATCACAATTTTGTGATCTTAATTACTTTAATTCATGTTTGTGAGAGACTTGGTCACTTTTGTAGTGCCTGCATGTGGAGAAGAACTACCCTCATCCTACAGGTGGAGAACTAAGAAACTGAATAGTCTTTATGTTTTGGGTATGACTCTGTTTTAGAGATGACTTCATGTATTTAAATTACATTGCCCTTATACGAGCGCGTTCACAGCAAGATTCAGTGCCTGCAGTTGAATCAGTGAGAGTTTAGCTCTCTTTGAAAATTTGGCTCCCCCTTGCATAGCTACAGGCTTGATACCCAGCAAGAAGAACATTTAGGTGGTGGCTGCCAGTGAATAGCCTGGTTGGACTTGCCTGGCCACATTAGGACCTCTGGGACGAGCGGGAGTGTAACCAGTTCTCCAGGGCAGATTTCAGCTGCTTTCTTATCTGCAGTCTCTTGTAGCTCTTACTGCTTGCTGCAAAGCTTCAGAGAGCAGAGGTTCAGCGGTGAGGAGCTGTCTTTGCTACTTAGCTTTTTAATCTGCAGGTGGAGTGCGATGTCCTGAGTCAGACAGCATGGAAGATGGGATGGGAGAAGCGAGGTGGCAGAGATAATATGGTTGTATGTTCTTTAGTTTGTACAGTGCATTTGATCAGAGTTACAGTGCTTGTCAGTTTAGACTCCAGAACTTCAAAACTAAGGGAATTTAATTCTTTAATAGGATTGAAATCTCTGCATGTCTATGCACAGATTTCAGCCAGTGGAGTAAGTGCTAGCAGAAATGCTTTGCCCTTTTTGCACCTGAGCCAGAAACTGTGCATGGTTGTTTCATCGACAGTTTTTGCTGATACTCGCTGAAAGCAATGGAAACGCAAGATGTGAGGCCGTTGCAGTCTCTGTAGGGAAGCTAACTGTGATGGTTGTAGGCACCAGATTAAAGATAGCACTAACTATTCCCAAGTGATCACAGAGGATAGGCTTCTGATGCAGTGTGAAGATGATGAATCATTTTACCCTTTGCTACTGGAGAGCAGACTGAAAAATCTTGTGCTTGAGACTTGAATTTGTATTTCTAGTCCCAGAGTGTAGATAACTAATTTATCAGCATGTGTTTCGTTGTCTTGAACTTTCTTCCTGCCCTAGTTGTTATCAGGAATGGGACTGTAGGGGTGTGTGTGTGTGTGTGTGTGTGTGTGTCCCCCATCTGCTTTGTGATCCCCCCATCCTTGCCCATGTTGATCGCTGGAGAGGGATGCGTTGCTGTACAAAAACCCTGTTGGGAGGGCTAGAGGGGGTGCTATTGCACCCAGACTCAGTCTTCCAAAAGTTGCGGAGGGCAGCTCTGGTCACCTGGGAGGTTCCCTGGGGTGCTGAGCAGGAATGAGCGAGCGAGCCATGGCACAGGCAAACTGAAATACAAAGTAGCCCCAGTGCAAGCGTACAAGCAAGCTAGCACTGAACTGGGGGCAGCATGCACAGATGATCTCCTCTGCTTTCCCTGGCACGTTATCTTCCATGAGGCAAAATGACTGTAGTTTGCAGGGTTTTGTTTTTGCTTTGGTTATCCAGTTGCACTGAAGTGGAATGGCTGGAGAAACGCTAAAAGCTGTAATGGTGATTGCTTGCAGATGTGTCGTGAACTGGAGGCACAGCAAATGAGACATTACCTCCCAGTTTTCCAGGCATGGCCACCTGCCTGGGAGTATGGCACAGGCTGAATAATCGTGCGGCATTGAGTCTGCTGTGGGGTGGGTGTTTGCTGCCTCGTGCTGAATTAGGGCTGTGGGGCTCCTTGCTTTTATATTTGTGTATATATATCTATATATATATTTTAATATCTCTCTATATATTTTAATATCTATATATATATGTGTGTGAATTGTAAATCCCAAAGTATTCTTGTTTTCCACTGAGATAACTAACGGCTGATCTACATTTGGAAACTTGCATTTGTGGAACTTAAATAGGTTGTAAAATCAAACTAGTCAAACAGTACGTCTTTGTGAAGTTAATGCTCTTAAGTTGGTTTTGTTTATATTGGTAAATAATAATTGAAATTAATGACAATTAAATGCATCATGTAAAATGCCATCTCTGTCACGTAGTCTTCTCCATCAGTTTGATCATTATAACTCTGATTTTTATAGTTTCCAAGAAGACTTGTTTTAGCCAGGATATTAATCCTGTAGGGAATTTGAATTCAGGTGGGGTGTGCATGTTTGCAGGAGTGAAGCGTGATCAGAAACCGTGTTAAGGTGCTGTTGAGCTGAGAAGGAACAGCTGCTAGGTGACATTAATGAACTTTTTAATGCTTTTTCCCTCCTAGGTTGGTACAGAGGTTATACACTACGAAAAAAATCCAAGAAGGTAAGTGTTGCCAGAGTGGATTGCTCATTTTTCTCTTGGACAGAGATGTATTATGGCATTGGGTGTGTTGTTATAATGGAGATCTCAGGCATGGGAACAATTCACCATGTGTCCACTGCTCTCTAATAACTGCTGGTGTGTAGTCTCAACCTGTAGTAAATGTGAATTTTTCAAGTTAACTGAAACTTGTTTTAGCAAGGCCTAAAAGCTGAGTTGCAATTTAATTTTTGCAATTTAAGGGTATATGTATGTACAGTCGCTATAGATGGATTGATGTGCATTGGCTTGTTTTTTGCAGTAACTGGGGTACCAGAGCCTTTGCCTCAGTAAAAAGTTCAGGACTTCATGTTCTAGTTGATCTGTTTAGAGGCTGACACTTTGCTTCACTGACTCTTAAATAATGTATTACTTGTAAAATGCAATTGCATCTTGGAAAGTGATATGGAGATCTGCATTGTGATTTTCAGTCATTCGCTGCGAGAGGGGGAGTAATCTTCTGCAGTGTAATTTTGGCTAGTTGTTAGGCTTTCAGTGTGCATAAAGGGCTGCTGTTTATACCAGCCTTTCTGAAATAAAAAGAAAGGAAACAGCATGAATACAGCTTATAACATTGTGTTGTATTTTTTTAGCATTTTACTTTATAGTAGTAATTAAAAAGAATTAAATGACTTCTGGTTTTGCTTCTTTTTTCACTTCAAGTAAAACACTTAAAATGTAATGTTTGCCTACAGAGGTGCATTTTGAGTTGCGTCTGCATGTCTAAAAGTACAGAGCTGAGTTGTGTGGTTCGTCCCACCCATTTCCTAACCAGGCCGGTTCTATGGTTTTTCTATTCTATTTTGATATTTTCTTTTTTTTGGAAATACACTAAATTTCTTACAAACCGTATTTCACAAACATGCCTTGTACAGCCTAAGAAGCAATTATGCATTCTTCTTGGCTTAAATTAATTCCACGTGTTGCTGCATTTGTCTGACTGCTGCTAAATGTAGTGGTTTGTTTTTTTTTTTTTTTTTTTTTTTTACTGGGACTAAAAGACCCCCCACTCCCCAGTTTCTGTAGCTTTCTAAGAATTTCTTTTTTTTTGTGTTCCCAGATGGTAAGAAAACTGAACTACTACCTCACCCTACTACTAGGGTGAGGTGGAGGAACTAATTTTCTCAGCTTGACTTGAATTATTTTTTAATATGAGCTTACGCTATTTTGAAACTATTATTGTATTTCTGGAATCTCGAGATTAATTTAGGACATTTCTTCAGAAAAGCAGTACTGGCCTTTTGCAGTACTGTCTGTTGTAGAGGGTTTTGGCTTGTAGCACTAATGATAGGTTGGTGGTAGAAGACACTACGTCATATATAGTGTGTGTACTATCGGTTGCAATGCAGGATGTGTGCACTCTGTGTGTGCATGTGCCCATTTATTTCACAGCAGGGCAGCCCAGTATACTGCCCGTTCCCAAACAGTGTTTAACAGGAACCCTGGAAACACTGGAGAAAACACTTTGGGAACAGAAGCAGCATCTTATAGCAGGGTAAGAAAGCTTGGTTAGACGTGAGGAAAAGCAAGCAGCGGACCTGGATCACTGGCAAAATGTCATTTTGGAGTAGATCTATGGAAAATCATCTGTCTTTCACACTTTCAGAAGGAAATCTGTCTTAATTTGCATCTGTATATAATCATCCAGGGACCTGGAGAATCGTGGCAAACTACCTTGAACTGGGGGAGGAAACACCCCTTTGCAGGGCCACTTACGACAGGGTCTCTCTGCTGTTTTCTTCAATATTGTGAAGATAGATTTAAAACCCTGAATCTGTGTTTGCTAACGTTACAATAACACCTTCTTGAAAGGACATGCAATACAAAATTTAAATATACATTTAAAAAAAACCCCAAAACACCACAAAACAATTACTCCGATGCTTAAGAGGATGTGAATGGCTCTGCAGACCCAGCAATGTGTCTTGGCATATTTTTAGGTAATAGATACTATATGTTATGTGCAACTGGTTATTTAAAACATTTTTTTGTCTTCTCCCTCCCTCTCAAAGGGCATATTTCCTGCCTCCTATATACATCTTAAGGAAGCAATAGTTGAAGGCAAAGGGTAAGTTTGATTTGAAAATAATGAAAATCCATTTTCTTATTTGTATCGATATAATTTCCGTGTATTATCAGATAACTTACACTTGTTTCCAGTTAGTTAAGGAGCTGATGATGAAAATGTGTGTGTTTCTTTTTTTTAAAATATTTTAAATTGGTAGCTCACCTCAAGTTCAAAGGCGCTGTTATCAGTGGTGCTTCTGGCTAGTACTGTCCTTAGCTACATCGTCATATAATTGAGCTAAAGCATAACCTTCTCTGTATTAATGTAAATGTTTCAGAAGAATTAATAATTTACCGTTTTTCTTTATAACTTTTATTACTCTCTAGACTAATAATTACTTAGATTAACTTCCTCCACTCCCTGCCCCCCCGCTTTAGTTCTAATTTCAGTTTTCCCAACTTCTTTTATCTTACAGTCCTTGAGACTTACAGCTTCTGCCTGGTACATTAAAAGAGGCATTTGATAGGAGATACCTTTCTTTTATGCAGATGAAATTTAAGTAATTTCTTAATTCCCTCTTCAGTAAATCTTGTAGACTGGACTCCTCGCTGAAAGCCATTATTCAGGCATCGTTTTCTGCCTTACCAAGTTCTGTCGAATTGTTCATTTTGTGATTCTCCTGCTCCCTTGCCTGATGTGTGTGACACTAAATAGTTTGGGCTGGTTTTTGTTATTTAACAGCTGTTAAAGTTCAGATCTTTATATATCAAATCAGCATTGCTGGACATGCATGTAAAAATTCCTAACATTGATACAAAAGTTTAGTTAAAAAACAGGAAAAAAACCCCAACCAAATCCCAGGAAAAAATGTGAAGTGAAATTAATAAGTAATTAGCCAGGTATGAAATGGAGTGAAATAGGATTAAAATGTTTCATTCCTTTGTGCCTGATTTATTTTTATACACTGTGAAATATGTAAATTATAAAACTACTAATCATGAGATTGCAGCATAATGACATCTTTCTTGCTGATTACAAACCTGCCTTTAAGTATCCTACTTCTGAAATATTAAAAGATCTAGCTGTTGTTTTTTACTTTCATGGCACATAATTTTAAAACAAGTCATACGGAAACTTAATGGTAATGACTTGCATGCTTAATTTTTCTTTACAAGACCAATATTTTGAAAAAAAAATTACACATTCGTATCATGGCATTGCAGATTGTACATATATTGTGCATATATTCATCGTGGTTGCTTCTTCTAAAATCAGTATCGCAATAATAAATGGTATGGTGAGGCATGTATTGATATAGTTATCTTGTGAGTATAGAAATAAAGAGAAGGGGGGAAAAAAAAAAGCACGAGCTCAGTAGCGTAGTCATAGCCCACCGAAGTACCCTTTATGTCGCGGGATGTACTCGTGTACGCTGCTTCTTCTGTATGCGACGGTACTTTCTTTGTTAACACAAATTTGCAGTACATGATGTCATTTTCAATCTTGTCGTTATTGAACTGGTTTTGGAAATGAACAGTTCCTTCTTAGAAATGATTCTGTCATCCTATTGAAAACTACTACTTAATTCAAACTTTTTCTCTTCCTCTTAAGACAACATGAAACAGTTATACCCAATGAGCTTCCCTTGATTCAGGAGGTTACTACTACACTGCGGGAATGGTCTATAATATGGCGGCAATTATATGTTGTAAGTATAAATTAGGAAAATATTTATAATACTATACAGATTGTGAAAAGAATGATGCTATGAAGGTGCAGTGAGAAGCATGAAGGAACTATTACGGAAATTCCACTTCTGTTACTGTTTCTAAAGGCTACTTTTAAGTGCTGAAAAGCTATTTAGCATCTTCTATGTTAAGGCACAAATCTCAGTAGTGTTTCTTTTGAGTGTTTTCTCAAATACTATGTATTTCTTGTGCAGAGTCGGGTTTTTACAGAGTGTTACCTTGATCTAGTGACAAATTGTTGAGCTGTTATGACCCCTTTTTCATGGGGCACTATTATACAGAATACATTGGATTTTTAAGATTTTTCCAAAACTGTAGACAATTGTGTTAAAGAAATGAAGAAAGTGGTCTTGAGGGCAGTTCTTAAGGCTGTTGATCTATGTTATGAAAAAATTGAATATTTGATGTTGAATTTTTGGGTGTAAACTTAAACCTTTGAAAAATCATCAGTGTACGCCTTTTACCTCTCAGTATTATTGTACTTGAAGTTGATTGTTCCCAATTTATCCTGATCTTAAGTTACATGCCTGATTATTTTCGTATGCTTAAGTTCCAAGCACATAAGAATATATTTTTAGAAATTTATAGTAATAAGCATTTGCACTGATAATCTCTCAGATGGGGTAATAAAAAAATACAATAGCCATGAAACTACACATATTAAAGTATTCCTAGGTAAGATCTAAAGAGTGTTCAAATGTACACTTAAAAATGCAGTTCAGATGTAAAGCAACAGCGTGCTGTAGGATGTGAGGTACCCTAGCTCAGACTTCTCATGCTCTCGTTGTGTAAGGTCACTGTAACAAGATAATGGGAACATGAAAGTCTTATATTTAAAGTAGGGTTTAATGCACAGTCTGTTTCTTATAAATACGTTTGAAATATTCTATCATAAAAGTGCACGCTGTGTAATGAAGACACTAACTGGAAATGAAGATGTTTGTGTTGACTAATGTGGTTTTTAATCACACCCATGAAAATAAAGATTAAAAATACAGTATGTTGGAAGTGATGTAGTGTTGCAGTAGATGAGATGAAGGATGATATGTTATATGAAGATAAACAGATTATATACTAAAGAGAGAGCTTTAACATGATGTGATACTGGAGAGGTCGTGTTGAGGAGCAAGGAGGAAGCAGATGGGCAGAAGCAATCTAGGAGCAGCAGAACCTGAAGAGGGCATTGAGAACAGCTTCGCCCTTGGTTCCACTGCTGTGTGCTGCTGAGGACAGCAAGCGTTACATTTTGACCCTGATGTCTTTTTTGGGGATTATCCCGAGTACGAAATCCAATATTGTTTAATGTCAGAGAAGTACCACTTGCAGAACCACACAAGGCTTGGTTGCAGTGCAATATAATAAGAAAGGAGGAATAGCAAGAGACATTATTAGAAGTTTTCTTACTAAGACTTGTGTGTGCTTTTTGTAGCAGTAACTTTTAGGAAATGATAAAATTCTCCTAGTGTGGGAATAGCTTGTTCTCACCGTTAATGTATAACATCTCATTTGCATGCATTTGCTTCTATGAAGACGTGAACAGCTAAACAATACTGCAGTGCTTTGGTAATAACTTTGAATTCAAGAGCAGGCAAGGTGTGACGCTACTAGTGGCCTCAATTTGGTGGCAGAAGGGGTTCCAGTGCCTGTTACAGCTTTAGTCTGAGTAGGTGGATCACTTAATGAGTTTGTTTATAGTTTGTATCTCAAGGATATCTGCTAGATTAATTGCATGTGGTCAGCTGCCAAAAAGAGCATTGGTACAATGGGATTGCCTTTTCAAGGTAAGTTTGGTTTACTGGAGGTAGCCGTTTTCAGACTGGTCAGTCTGCAGGCTAGAGAGATATTCCATGTTGTCCACTTCCTGCATATCAAAAGTCATTAAATGACCACATTTACACTTTTATTCAGTTTGTAATTTGTGTTTGAATATTGAATAGGTATTCAGTTTTGATTTGCAGATAGCAGAGGATGTGGCATGGTCTTCATCTCTAGTTTATGATTGCCTGCAGCATTGAAAATCATGAACCTCTTTCCCATTTGGATATGTCTGTATTTAGCTTCCAGCCATATGTGCCTGTTGTGTCTTTCTCTGCTACATTAAAGAGCTTTTAATAACGGGTATTTTCTCTCTGTGAAGGCTCTCACACTATAATCAAGTCAGCTTTTTGATAATCTGAACAGACTGAAGTCTAAGTTATACAGTTAGGTATTTTTTCCCCTGAGTCTTTGAGTCATTATATTATTTTCCTGCACCTTTGCAGTTTTTCATTGTCTTTTATATATAGCGGAGAATTTTATTTTAATTATTTAATTATTCCAGTTGTTTTCAGTCCAATAATGCCTGGGTGTAGTCTGAATGAAAGACAGCTATGTGTAGCCCAAGTAATTCATTGATATAGGGTGTTTAGAAAACTGTTTAAGAGTGTATTGAACTAATGGCATAGATTTTGAGGGTTATGAAGACAGTGAGGGAGACTGCTTCTGGGTAAGATCAAAGCATTCAAAGACTCTGCGTTGTCTTTGTCTTGACATTATCTTTCACAATAAAAATAGAAAGGCTGTTATTCTGCAACTTCAGTTTTAGCACAAACAAACAATACTATGCAAAATTGTTGTGTATATGCACTGTCCACAGTTTAAACCAACATGTCAAATTCTGTTTTGTGATTAAAGATTTGATCTTTTGTCTCTGAATGCATGTGTGTGTCGCATGCATATAGAAAATGCTCTGGAAAAGAGGTTTCTTCCATTGTAAATCTGGAACTTTGTTTTCCTGTGTCTTAGCTTAGCTGAATGTTGCCAAGAAAAGTTTGTGTATGCTGCTGGCACTATTCGATATCCATAGTTCCAACCTTTATAAACAATTAAGGTATTTAACTTCCTATAAGGTTTAGTGCTTTCCTAGTTTTCCACTTTCTTTCAGATGTTACCTGTGTACTCGTAAGATACTGATGTGCTTGGTTTTGCACACTGAGGAATTTTAAAGTGTTATTCTGAAGATTTAACTAGGGGGGGAAAAGGGTTCTCTAATGCGTTGCAGATGGAGTACTGCAGAACTTGAGCCTCTTGCTGTTAAAATGCACCATTTTTAGTCCTGTTCTACTCAGTATAGTATTCAATATATTCTATATATATATTCAATATATATTCAAATATATATATTGAATAAAGTTACTCTGTGAACCAAGAAAAGAATTTCCCTTGAATGCCTGTTCTGAATACAGTATGACCTGGGTTTTAGAGGTAACGTAAACACAAGCATTTACACTTATTTAGATACCTAAAGCAGAGTGTAAGACTCTTTGTATTCAGTGTTCTGTGCTGTAGAAAGCTAGGTTCCTGTTTTAGAGCTTATTGTAGACTCTTACCTTTTGAGTTTGTATTTTATAGTTGTAATTTATTATGTGTATTTAAAAGATGCTCAGTAGACTTCAACACTAACTTCTACCCATCTTTTTCCTCCAAACAGCAAGATAACAGAGAAATGTTTCGCAGTGTACGGCACATGATATATGATCTTATTGAGTGGAGATCTCAAATACTGTCTGGGACCCTACCCCAAGATGAGCTCAAAGAACTGAAAAAGAAAGTGACTGCCAAAATAGATTATGGCAACAGGTTTGTGAACAATATTTTCCAAGTGTTTATGCTTAAAATCAAATCAGCTTGCGTAGTACACGTTAGCTGTCAATGACTTCTTGCAAGATTCTTTTATTCCTGTATTTATGGAGATGTAATACATTAACAGTCCTGTTATAGAAAGACAAAGAGTGAAGTTGGTATAGAATCTTTAAAGTATAGTACAAATTATAATATGTAAAGTGGAATCCATATGTAACTCTCTCCCTTGCTTGATGATTTTAGCAATTAGATACTGGTATGAAGTTGTAATTTTTAAGGTCAATTGAAAAGTGCAAGTATTGCCTCCATTCAAAATATAACTTAAACTCCACTTGCTTCTGCAGCGTAAACAGTTGTTGCCTTCTCAACACCACCAGCTGCGTGTGCCCTGAAGTCACTTAGCTGTAATGTGATGCTGAAGGATTTGGCTCGGAAGCATTGTTTAGCTCATTGTTCCTCTACTTATATAGTATCCAGCTTGCACCAGAAGATTAACAGGCAGATTTAATAAAACAAAGTATCTATTTAACAGAAGAGAATGGAAATTGTGAAGGAAATATTTACAAAAAAAAAAAGACAGCAGTATAGGTTGCATATGTTAGATATGTTTGTAATTCAGGTATATTAACTCTCCAAACAGTGGTCTGGATTTAAGCAAAATTTTTTTAAATACAAGTTTTAGGTTACAAATTTTCTATACAGTTATGACTTTCCATTTTGATTGAAAATGAGAAATCTTATCTTACACTTCAATCATGAAATTATTTGTAGCAGTGCTTTGAATACTGAGAGACAACGTTGTAGTACTGTGCACCTGGGGACTGAAAAAGTTTTCAGCAAACCAGTCTTTAAATCCCTTGTCATGTAAATAACTCGTCAGATTTCAGCTATTTGTGTTTTATTCCTTAAGAACTGCCAAATTTGCAGTATTTCTGTTCACGCACTTTATCAGCAAAAGCTGTGATTTAAAAAAAAAAAAATTAAAAAAAATCATCAGTAACTGCATTCAGTCAGTAATTATCATTTATAATCCAAGATATGGACTGTTGTACCTCAGTAGACAATTAACCAGATGTTGCTGATATTATTTGTTTGGCTACTGTATTTTACCATCTGGCTAAGGAGTTGGTTAAAGTTACCCTGAATAACCTCCAGATGCTCAGCGTTCAAATACAATGGAACATCTTGTGCTGTGCTTTATATTCATAATGTTCTGATGGACTAATTAAGTGATCAGAACATTCTCTGTGGAGTACAGGAGAGAAGTGAATTTGAACTTCTGAGTAAATACTCACAACTGAAAGATACCATATGTTTCTAATGTAGTCATACATTCACTTTTGTCTAAAATAAACACGAATGATGATTTCAATATCCAGACAGAAGGCATTAATTATGCATTTTATAAATGTTTTATGATCTAATCATATCCTAACTTTTCCTGTTTTGTGAAATACTGATTTGTAAATAAGATTTTTTCCTGTAAATAAAGACAACAATTTCACGGCATGTTGTCAAAATAACTGAGGAAGTAAAAATGGTCTTATGAATTTGTATGTTTAGTGTTTTTCTGAAATTGGGTCAGGTAATTTTGTTGTGAAAACACATTTTTTTGTTCAGTTGCAAAAATCTGTAACTGGGACACTTAGGAAAAAAATTCAGTTTTTTTCCAAGCATCATTTGCAAGTTAAAGGATAAAACAAAGAAATTAAATCAAAGGAGCGTTTGCTTCTATTTATTTGACAGGCTGTGCAAACATTCTTGTCCTGTTAGTGTGTAGCAGGCTGGGTGATTAGTCTTTCTCTGAATTTGAGTTACCTTTTCCTCCGGTCCAGGTGGATGTCGCCTACGGAAGGACTCTGCTTTTGTTCATCCAGGGCTGACGGTTACAATACAAGTGGCCAGTGGGTGTATCTCCTGTGGCTGCTGTCCAGGAAACAGTAGTAGGGAGGAGCAAGACAGTTTTGGCTACTTTTCTGTTTGGTTTCAATGATGAAACCATTTTCTCACTAGAAAATTTATCTGGGAGCTTGATGGTCCAGGGATGCTTAAGAGAATTTCGTGATGACTAGGTCCAGTTACAGAGTAGAGCTTGGGAGGTGTTTCTTAATAAGCTGCTGCTTGCACTCTGCAACTTGTTTGGGTGATGTTCATCCACCTTTGAATTAATGCAGTGCAATTAGTTGGAGGGGTTTCTGTGTTGACCCTGCTCAAGGCTTTCTTTCAAACCTCCAGGTTTCCCACTTGTAAGGGTGGGGGGAGGAGTGATCCTCTAATGTCTTCCATCTGCCATAGCTCCTGTTCTTCTTTTCAAGTGATTGCGGGTCATGTCCAAAGGGGACTTACTCTCAGATAAGCCACAGAGACGTTTGTGGTTTATCAGACACTGCAAGTATGATTTAAGCTCATTGATTAAAGATATCTCAAAACCAAAGTTACAGCAGCTCCATCATGAGAGGTGGCTGCAGAATTAGAAGAAGAAAACAGGGACCATATGTATTGAAGTGGAGGTAAGGAGGTCAGTCTTAGGGAAGATAGGTAGAGAAATGCGGATCCACCTACACCTGATTTTTTTTTATCCTTGGTTCTGCTGCCAGCACTGCACTAATGTGGAAAAATGTGAAAGGTCTTTCCTAAGACTGGATTTGATTATGACAGAAACCTTTCTCTCTGCAGAGAGAAATCATGGACGTTAACACCTTGCTGACAGAAATCTGGCTTCTGCTTTAAATAAAGGGAAACAACTTATGCCTTCTTGTATCTCATAGGTTTTTGCTAAAAAAGGAATATGCCTGCTCTGGAGGAGAATGTGGAGTGGGATGAAATGAACTGACCAATTTGCATGTGTGACTGTAGTGCTTGGTTGTTCAAACTGTCAGATGAATCAGAGGAGGAGACAAAGTCTCTTGCAAATTTAGTTGTTTAAGAAATTACTTCCCCAGCTGTTCTGCTATTTCATTTACATGCGTTCTTTCTGTGCTGGGGGAAAAAGTGACTTCCAGCCAGGGTTGGTTGTCTCCTGGGTTGGTGACATGTTAAATTGTTTTATCATTATCAAATAGGTTTTTTTTCTATCATATGTCAGGTGTGCATGACTTTAATGTTAAACACTTGGCAGGTGTTTTTTAAGCATTTATTTGAGCACTGTTAATTCACAAGCCTATTTTTTTGTTTGTTTAGAATTCTTGATTTAGATCTGGTTGTTAGAGATGAAGATGGCAATATTCTGGACCCAGAGCAGACCAGCACAATTAGCCTTTTCAGAGCACATGAGATCGCTTCCAAGCAAGTTGAAGAGAGGCTACAGGAGGAAAAAGTAAGATATACTATGCACTGTAGCTTTTCCTTTTGAAACATAAGACTGTAAACTGATTAGGTGACTATTATTTTTAGCATTGGTAATGAAGAATTTGTTATGTTTATCAGGCTTAAACATTTACGTCTTAGCCTGTTTAATTGTCTTTTCAATCCTTTAAAGGGCTTAGTAGAATTTATGGTTAAGACCTGTATCAATAAGTCGACTACATTTGTAGGTTAATATCAGAGATGCATATGTAGCAGGTTTGTATGTTAGATTGTCATGAGAGTTTATTTTTGAGAATCAAGTAGACTAATGTCTTCATTATGTTTGTATGATTTCTGTACACCAATCCTGAAAATTTGTTTGTTGAAATACAGGAGGCAAATTTAAAGACATTCTCAGACTTGAACAGTCAGCTTCTTTGCAGTTCAAATCCTTATTTTTAAAAGGAAGAACACTTCTGTTGTAAGGAGTCCTGCCCATGTCAGCAGCAGTTAGTGGAGCATGGTATTCTGAGGAGTTGCTCGTGAGTGTGTTAGTGCAATTTAATAAGTTACTGCATCCTGTTGAGTTGTAATGGGCCATACACACCCTTGCAGCCCTTACCAAACTTGGTGTAAAAATACACTAGTTTAAATGGGATTTAAACTATTAAATTTTTGCATCCAAAGTTGTTTCTTTGTCTCTGCCTCAGCCAGTTTCCTTTTTGTCCCATGTGCATTCCTCCCTTCTGCCTAGATAAAGTAGTTTGTGGAAAGTTTATGGGAGCTAAAGTCTGAGCGGTGGGTAACCCGCAGAAATGGCACTGTTTTCTCTCCTGTCTTTCGTGGCACTCTGTTCCTGTCAGAAAAACATGAGACAAAGCAAATAACAAACTTCCTTTTTTTGGTCAGGTACATTTGAGGCTCTGTCTTTTCCTCCATTTGTTTAGCTCTCTTTCTAATAAGTGAAGACATCTCCCTTCCCGCCCCCCTCCTTATGGTGTGGCACTTCAAGACAGATCCAGAAAATGCAATCTGTTGTAAATCCTAATATAAACAAAGATCACAGGAGTCGACACTCAACAGAAAGCCCCTCTTCTTCTGTCTGAAAGGTTTTAGGAAAGTTTTAGAGTGGTTGGATATTCGTTAGGCTAAGTTAAACTTAAGTTTCTTCTGTTCTTGAATTACAGTCTCAGAAACAGAATATCGATATCAACAGACAAGCCAAGTTTGCTGCCACTCCTTCATTTGCTTTATTTGTAAATTTAAAAAATGTAGTCTGTAAAATAGGAGAAGATGCTGAAGTCCTGATGTCTCTGTATGATCCACTGGAATCAAAATTTATCAGGTTAGTGTACTCCTGAGTGTACTCCCTAATCTGTGCTTACCTAGTTATAGCAGCAGGATGAGAGGGCTTGTGAAAGTTAAATTTCTGTGAAAGGCATAGGAAAGGGTCATCTGGGAAAGAACAGTGCAGCAGCACTTTGTCGTCATGTTCAGCACAGCACAGCATCAGGCAAGTCTCTTCATCTTGGGTGGGTTTTGGGGTCGCACTGTTCCTCATCACACTGTGCCTGTGGTTCCTCAAGTGTAGAGCTTAAATGAGACGTGAACACACCTGCAAGGCTGTGTGCCCTCACTTAGCAGCAGCCTTGGCACTAATCTGAGAGTTCGATTTCTACATGCCCTGCTTCCTTAAAGAAATTCTTACACTTTGTTGCTGAGGAGTTGCTTTCTTTTTATAAAGGATATACACAAAGGGAAATGCCAGCTCTGTACTAAGTAAATATTAATTTGTTTAGGATAAGTAGATTGGGTTTAAAATAGTCTTCTGTAAATTCTGAAGTTGATTTTATATACTTACGTTAAAGGAAGCCATTTAAACAAAAAATCCTGAAAATACTGTTCTTTCAGTGAAAACTACTTGGTGCGATGGTCAAGCTGTGGACTCCCCAAAGATATAGACAGATTGCATAACCTTCGAGCAGTATTCACTGTAAGTGTGTGGGCTTGGTTCATCTGGCAAATCTTAAAGCACTTGTTTCATAGCTTGTGAATAATTGAGGAATGTAATGATCTGTATGTAAACAGCATGGAGTTACTCTGCAGGTAATGATCCTGATGAAGGCTCACATGAGACATTTCTCATAAGTGGCTACTAAAAATTCTCAACACCTGGCTAAAACAAAAGTTGCTCTTTGAAGTTTTAACTTACTAGAAATGATTTGGCCTCCTAAGCAATTAATTTACACAGAAGTCAAGATAAGATGTTTAAGTACTGTTACAAAAACTCCTTTACTCTGAGAACAGTTTGCTCTGGTGCTAGAGGCTAGCATGGCAAAAGCAAATTCTAAGCAGCAAACCTTCTGCCTAGTGAAAGGAACTTAAAATTCAGTTATTAAAAGTAATCTGAAGAAACTACTATTTCTAGGACCTGGGCAGCAAAGACCTGAAAAGAGAGAAAATCAGTTTCGTCTGTCAGATTGTGCGAGTGGGCAGAATGGAGCTGAGGGACAACAACACGAGAAAACTAACCTCCGGGCTGCGGCGACCTTTTGGGGTAGCAGGTAACTCTCTGCGCTGTATCTGTCCACATCACGTTATATTCTTGCACAGAAAGTTGGGTGTGTGAAACTCCTGTGGGGTTGTATAAACTCAGAGTTGTTCCCAGGTCCAGGTTAATCAGACTGATTGCTGTGTTGTAGAGTTTACTGTAGCTTTGAGGACTCACATTTAGCTAGAGATGCTACAGGGTATTTGCAACATGATGTTACTCTATAGGAAAATTCTGAAATTGCACAGTTGATAACTCCATCCCTCTTCTGAGTCACCATTGCTTCCAGTCCCCCAGGGTATTCCCTCAGCACCCCTTTTCCCATGTTGATCACTTAATTCAGTACACTTTGTTTTTGTTTTCAGTAATGGATGTTACTGACATAATTAACGGAAAAGTTGACGATGAGGACAAACAGCACTTCATACCATTTCAACCGTAAGTAGGGAATCGTTTAAAGAGTAAGCAGAAGTGAAAGAATTAAGATTTTAACTTTAATTTAAAAAAAAAAAAAACAACCCAAAACATCTTAAACTTTTGATTGGAAGAAGTGTTCTGTAGATATTCTGAAGTTAATTTATTTCACTGTGATATTTTATCTTGTGTAGTACTAATATTTCTTCTTGATAATTTCCCATTAGTTATAATAGTGATAGCCCCAGAAACTTTTTTTTTTAAGTCTTGAGTTTAAAGCATGCATTAGCAGTTTTGCAGTCTTGTTTTCTTTTTGTTTAAAGATATCAGGGTGATAATTTGTAAGAGGTGAAATGCCTAAAATAAGTACATTGCTGGTTTAGCTCTGCCTGAGGTTGATAAAGACCAGCAGTGTTACCAACATCCACTGCAGGTGACTTCTGTGAAATTAGTAAACAATAACATTTACCCTTTTCTTGGTAGCAGATATAATTTCATAGTAGGGGCCACAGTAATTAGAGCACGAACAAAAGTTGAGAATTTGAAGGATGGCTTGATACACCTCCTGCATTATCTTCTCGTAATACAACTTTATCATGTGAGACTTTTACCAGAAACTGTAGGTATTTTGGTTGGATGGTAAGGGAGAGGATGTTTCTGCTGCACATACCCGTTCTAGCTGGTTCACGGAATCAAGGAGACCACTCTGCTACGTGGATGTGGTCTTACTTTTAGTCATCTAAAACTGCAAACTTTTCCACGCTGACTCCAAGGTTGCTGACACGGAGTTTGACAGATACTATTTTACAATAATTAAATTAGCTAATAGCAAATATAGACTTGGTGTCCTTTAAAGTACGGACATATATGAATTTAATGTAATATCAAAGATCAGTTTTGACTTCAAGCCACAAAATCATGTTAAGAAATACGGGTTCAATGGCCTGAATTTTTGTGAATTTGTAGATACGTGCAGAGAAAGTGCTTTTAGAAGTAAAAGCTTATTAACAAGAGAGATTGTGTGGCAAATACTCTGTTCCATCCATAGTTCACAGGGTTTTTTTTTTTTTTATTCCATGAAGTGGGGAAAGGTAGAAGGGATAAGTCAAGTGTGCATAAAATATGAATGCTAGGTTTTCCCATTGTGTGAAATGTTAGACTGCCATCTGTTCAAAAAGGCAAAATGTAGTTATGTTAGCTGTATTTCTTGATTAGTATACTAATGGATATTCGGAGGGTTTTTAATAATATTTTTTAAAAAAGCTTGAAATAATGTAATCTCAGATTAACTTTATTTTGGAAAATAATCTTAATTCAGGAAGCCCTTGTGGTTTGAAGATGTAGGGCTACTGAGAGGATTGCAAGGTCTGCAGGTGCTATAGGGAGCCAAGTGGGTGTATGCCTCATGTCTGAAACGGTTTCGTTTGTATGCAGCAGTGTCGCTGGACTGGTGTAGAGGGTGTTAATGTGAAAATCAGAAGTACAATCCAATTTTTCAAGGAAAACAGGGGTTTTAGGCAAGAGTGTGTTCATGATATGTTTATTGTGTGGTAAACAATAGCAAGCTTATTTTTTAGTGAGTGTGGAAGTATGCAATGAAAATGAATCTTTGTGTATCAAAGTGGATGCTAATGGAACATCTAGTTTTCTGCTCCATTAACACTGATTTATTTTTTCTGTATATATAAATCAGGTTTTTGAGAAGATGTACAATGTGATTTCCCCCCCACCCCCTCCTCCCCACGCTAAATTAAAACATTCTTCTGAAAGGGTGTGTTCCAGAGAATATGAATAATATGAAAACACGCAATGAATGCTGGTGTCATTATTTCCAACGTAGACTTAGGCTGTATATATGAGCCACATTTTTCTTCTCATTTCATGCTTTGCTTCTGTTGTACCACATGCAATTCTGTTTTCATATCTATCTTTGTTTGTATTCATTCTCTAGCCACCAACACAATGGCTGTCACAAGTATTGGCAAGATTACTTAAATGACACTTAATGCTGCTGTTTATTTATAGTTTCCATCTTTTCATTTATTCATCAAGTTTAACAGAATGTTTGGATTATCTGCTTTTCTTCTCCTATGCCATTTCTGTGAGATTTATGGTAGCTTTTCCTTCAGATGGTATGCACTGCTGCTTAACCTACAGAATGGCAGAAGTGACCCTGGAGGTGTTGCAGGACCAGTCTGCTATATATCTATATTAGAGAGAAAACTGTCTGTATAGGTTTTCACTGCTTAACAGGGGATTCTCAGGTGGGAGACATCCTTCCTATCCTCACGAAGTGTTACTGGGGCCTGTGCATGCATGTCCCTGAAGGGAGAAGTAACAATGCAAATGTGCTGTACTTCTCTGTGGTAGATCAGCATTCTTCTGATTAATGGTCTTCCTCTGTCTTTCTTGTTACCTTTCCTGTCCTTTGTCTTGCGTTGACTAATAAATACTCTTTGTCACAACTATGATACGATCTTTTGTGTTCCCTTGTTACTGTGACTTCTGGTTTTCTGTGACCCTTTGTTTCCTGGTGTTGGTCGTCATGTGCATCCTCCAGGCTAGCGTTGGATGACGCCATTCGACACAAGCAGCTGAACATATCATCCCGTTTTTCACCCAGGGTGGCAGGGGAGAATGATTTCCTTCAGACTGTTATAAACAAAGTGATTGCTGCTAAAGAAGTTAACCACAAGGGTCAGGGTATGTACTGTTCTTTATATACACCGGTGTACCTAAAACTGCTCATCGCTTGATTTGCAACATGATTATTTTGATTTTGGAATCAAGGGTGCATAGTATTACCTTCACTTGTTCACTGCTGTTTGGTAACAGAAAATGTGTTTGCACGGTTTGTTTCTCCTCTTCCCCATCTTTCAGGGCTCATTCTGCTATTCCCCCCTGACCCGCACCTTCTCCCCCAGCATTAACTCTACAGGTTGTCTGTACTTTCTCTACATTGTCCATCGCTTGGACATCTTTGTATTTCTGTACTGGAAAAGATGACTCAGGGAGTCAGCTCTGGTGCCCTTGGACTGCGGACTTTGGCCTCCTCATGTTGAAGGAAGGGATATTCTCTTCCTTCCCTTCCTTCGCCTTATTTTTCCGCTTCGCAGCTGCGCTTGCAGCATTTGGCTCCCTCTCAAGAAGACCAGGGCATTGCTCCCGCCAGCACCGCACCCGCCTGAGCTCGGAGCGGAGCCAGAGCAAGGCAACCCCACTGAGACCTTGTCCTACGGGCTGCTCGTGTCACTGTTCATAACTCAGCGTATGCTCTGCTGACATGAAACTGAGTTTGCTTCTAAAGTCTGCGGTTTTGGGTTTTTTTTGTGTTTGGTTTTTTTTTTCCTTATTTTTTAAATACAATGCTTCGTGATCATAATGTGTCTACCAGTTAAAAAGTGAATTGTGTGATGCCTCAGTTATTACTGTACCAGCTTCAATATTATTTTTTTGGGGGAGGAGTGTCTGGATTAGTATACTATTAGGCAGGCTAATGTGGAGTTTCCACCTGACACTATGTATGTGTATATCTGTATCACTTGTAGGGGGTATCTGAACAAAAGACCCAAGGAAAATTACATATTTTTTTTCTGTTTTTTTAAGTTAATTAAGAGCAAATAAAATCTAAATAAACTTTTAAAATTATCCATTAGCTAAAGAGGAAAACTGCTTTCCCCCCTGTTTTCACCTGCGGCCAATGTGTACTGGAAAGGAGGAAACATTTCAGCTTCTTTGATTCATTGCAGATTCTTTCCCTAAGAAAGGCGCCCAAGCAAACAGAAAAGGATTAAGAGTTGTTGCTTAGCCAGTCAGTGTAGGTACAGTTACTGTTTAATGAAATAGCAGCTGTTAGAACCATCTCTGGCAACAAGTCAGCATACAGCCTTTTATAAGAGATTTTAATAGAAAAGAAAGCTAGCTGCCAAATATATACAAAATGAATGCATAGTTAATTGTGTGTATAACAGGATAACCCACAATTTGTTTTACAGATGAGTATTTTTTTTGGTATTTTTCATAGATTTAATTTTAGGATTTTCTTCTGCAAATTGCTGCTATCATTATTTCGTGCTTGAACTTGATTGCCAGTCACTTTACCAAGTGTGTAAGACTTCCCCGCCCCCCCACTTTGGTATCTTTCTTTTTCCTATAACAAGTGTGCTTGATGTTAGTTGGCAAGCAGCGGCTTTTTAGTAGCGCCTTCTGCTACTGAAGAGAAAAATGTCAACTGTGTAAAGCTGATGCTGTAGATTTCTTTGTGTTCAGTGTAGTAAAAACAACTTATGGGGGTGGGGGTGGTGATGAATCAATTCAGGGTACATATCTGCTGTTGGTGCTCTGTTTATTGGCATCTCGCTATTGGTTGTTTGTAATACTCAAGTTTTTCCATTCAAATCAACGTCGCCACTTCTGTTTCTTCTTGTGGAAGATAAACATTTCATTAGAAAGAACTTGTGAGAGTTCAAAGGAGAGATGAAAGCTTGAGGCAGTTCTGCTAATGGCTTAATAACTGTATTTCCATGAGACCCTTTGTGGAAGGCTTAAGTGATGAGAGAAGTCTAGTTCTCAAAGTTCATCGAGGAGGAGGGATTCTTCTGGGGTCACTCCGGCTTCGTGCCAAGGGCACAGTAGGCTTGCTTCCCTTTTCACAACCCAGACTTCAGTGGGTCCAGCTGATAACCAAGGGTTTCCTTCTTCCAATTTATGTTGTATGGTGCTGCTAACCTGTTTTTCTTCTGAATGGAGACCTGTTCTATTGAAATTTTTAGACTGTGAATGAAATTTTTGGCTTTAGTAAGCTTGTGTATGGGAAGATGTATGCATCTGCTTTTGAACATCTGCCTAACTCCTCCCTACCAAGATGCCTTCTAGATGGTATTGCTGCAAAGTGCACAATACAAAGGCCCAAATCCTGATCTTGCACAGATTTCCAGTTTCTTGGGTTTTTTATTAGCCAGTCAGCTTCCAGGTGAGGATTTTATACAGTTTTCCAGAAAGTCTGATGTAATCAGACATACTTATGTGTGCTGTACTCATGTTTCCACTTGAAGCGGTGGGGTTTTTTTTGAGTGTTTTAAAATACTTTATAAAGTGTATTTTTTGTAAATGAAGAACAGTTACCTTAACGTATGTTCTTACATTTTAGAATGTGTAAAAAGAAATCTTTAGTAACTAGAAAAAAACACCAGTTTAATAATTGTGGTTTTTACACAACAGGTTTGTGGGTGACTTTGAAACTTCTTCCAGGAGATATTCATCAGATTAGGAAAGAGTTTCCACACTTAGTGGATAGGTCAACAGCCGTGGCTCGGAAAATGGGGTTTCCTGAGATTATTATGCCTGGTAAGCCGTGTGAATTAATGCTGCTTTGTTATATTTTAACCTTCTTTAAATATCTGTATGTATGGAAGCTTTTTTGGGGAAAAAAAAAAGATGAATTTGAGGTATGGTATACATTAGAAATAATGGATCATGAAAGGATTTTGTCTCATTTAAAATAAATGTAAGATACTTTGGTAATACCTGCCATGTTCTGCATAAATAAATAAAACTAACAACCCCCCCCAAAAGACGTGATATCACAGTGACAGTGGAAATTCTCCTTCTTCTCCAGTGAATAAAAATGTATACAAAGTAAATGCTTCATATTCTCTCCCTAGCAAGGGCATATGTAAAACTTACATCCTGTGATGCATCCAAACCAGAAAGATTTTTCAGAGTAACAGGCTTGATTTAGAGATATGCAAGTCTCTTAGGGTTTGTACTAGATTTGGATAATGTATTTGAAAGAAAGCCATATTATCTTTTTTTAATACATATATTCCGTGGATTTTCTATTCTGGTGTTTAGAAAAAAAAAAACCAAACAAAAACAAAAAAACATGGTGCTTCTCAAAATAAAAATTGCCATAAGCAACTGACTACAGAAAAAACCCTGCACTGTCCTTTTCAGATTGATGGGCTCTGGAGGATCCATTAGATATTTTCAAAAAACATCCCAGTTCCAGCTCTCCTGTGGTTGCTGACTGTGCATTTGTTGCTTGTTTTCCTATATATCCAGTATGGTGTAAGTGCCTCAGCACCTCTGCTTGTTATGATTGTATGTTGGCACGTAAACCGTCTGTCTCATGAAATTATTGGAAAATCCCTGTTTCCACAATTCATTTTCAAAATTTCAGTTGAACTGGGGTGTAGTTGAAGACCATTTTAAGACATAAAGCTAAATACAACCCTCCCCTGCACCCCCCAAGTCAGCAAAAACATCAAACCACTTCCTGATGTAACAAGTTACAGATCTCTGTAGGTGGTTTAAATATTTTTAAATTGCAAAATATCTGTGTATGGGATAAATTAATGACTGTGTTAAAATTCATCCTTTCAAATTAATAGTGAAAGAAGTTGTGTTTTTAAAAAAAAAAAAAAAGGAAAAAAGAGAGGAACTGAGGTGTTTTTTTGAGTAATACAGTACATACTCTTAATGATGATGTGGTATTCTTTCAGTCCAGAGATAATGTGTGGTTTTTCTTGTTTGTTAGATTCAGCTTGCTGCACTATGAGTTGATAGTTCAGACTTTAGAAGTCTTAGCACAATTTTAGCTAAACAGCTGTTTTCAGTACTACTAGTTTTGAATGTTCAAGATAGCATGGCTTTTAAATGTTTTGCCATGTATATGTATGATTGCTGTTACTAAAATGTGTTGGTCGTTGTTTCTATGCATCACTGGCTTCACAAATCAATAGGTATACTGTGAAAATTGCTAAGAACTTCTGTGCTTTGCTTTTTCTTTTAGGTGATGTTCGTAATGACATCTATGTAACATTGGTTCAGGGAGATTTTGACAAAGGCAGTAAAACAACAGCAAAGAATGTAGAAGTTACAGTATCTGTTTATGATGAAGATGGCAAAAGATTAGAGGTATTAAAGTAACATCTGGGTTTTTTTGATTTTGATACATATCTGTTTAAGCCTTTTCAACATCTTTCTCTATATTTGTCAACTTAGGTCCCTATTTTTATTTACAAGAAAATGTTCTCCTTTGTCATAACTAAATACATCTTGTCATATCAATGCATGCACTTTGATACTAATTTCATTAGGAGCTCTGAGCGTGCGCTATTCTGTCTTATTTTGACCTACCTCACTAATTTTTTTTTGTTGTTTATTTGAATGAAAAAGTGGAGTTTAAGATAGACATAAACATTTTCTCTTTTGTTTGTGTTTTCAAGAGTGTTATTTTTCCTGGTGCTGGTGATGAAGCCATCTCAGAGTACAAGTCAGTAATATATTACCAAGTAAAGCAGCCTCGCTGGTTTGAGACTGTAAAGGTATATAAAATGTTACAATAACTTCCTTTGGGTGAGTTAATATGCAATTAATACAGGTTTCAGTGGAAAGCCTTGAGAAACAAAACTAGGGAAATTCAATGCTTGTGATCATGTTTAGCAGGACAAAAGGAAGGAAGGAAAGCTCAACTAAGGAAGGCTTTTAGAGACTTCTGGAAAATAGGTTTGACTTTTATTGCATAATGCATTTTATTTCACCCTTTTGGTCAAGATGACTGTTACAGGGGCTCTCCAAGATCTGCTTAGGAATGGTTTACTCTATTTCCATGAAGAATACTCTTCTCTATTCCAGAGAAGCAGGATATTAAGGTTAAAAGATAATTGCCATTATCTTCAGTGGTTATGATGAGTGTTGAACTCATCAGTGTTTTGGGATCTGGCTGATTGTGCTTTAAGCTTGCTGAATTTGCTTGGGTAATAACATTTTAGCTTAAATGCCAAGTTTTAATATTACAGAGGAGGCTGATGTTAGCTTTATAAAATATATTCTGTCTAGCTGTAGTCAGTGGGAACAGTATATGTGTACTGAGAAGGGACTTACAGCTATTCCCACACCGTTGTTCTAAGTCCAAAGCTGCTCTTGTTGCATCTGTAGACAGAAAGTGGCTGCTAGGGAATGGCAGAAACCTAGACGTGGTGTTGGGGAGCAGTGTACAGCACAGACCCTGAATATGGGTGTGATTAAGAAAATATGATGGCTCTAGCAAAAATACTGGGGGAGAAGAGCATTGGTTATATCTCTGCACATTGGTTACGTGAGGATCAGAGATAAACTAATAGCATATGTAGTACAAGTGTTCATAGATAACGGATATGTTAAGAATTTTTGCTTTGCTGCTGTTGATAATCAAGTTCACCTCTACCAGTCAAACTCGAGAGGGACTCATTCCTGAGCTGGCGGGAGTGGTAGGGGAGGCTTTGAGGTTACAGCCCAACATCTGAAGTTGCAGGTCTTGTTGGGTAACTTAAAAGGCTTGCTTCGTTCCTTCTCTCTTTCTTGGCGATTTTCCTGGGGAATCTATGACCTTTCAAGGTCTTCTATAGCAAAATGAAGCTGCTACTTAACATTAGTCTTTTTGAAAGAGCCAAGCATATTGTTGAAAGATGTCTAGATGAGATTTGGTAGTGGTTGATGATGTTTGAAGATTCTGTACTGACTGTTTTCTTTCTCCGTCCTCTTTCCCAATATGTGAAGGTCGCAATCCCCATTGAAGATGTGAACCGCAGTCATTTAAGGTTCACGTTCCGTCATAGATCATCACAGGACTGTGAGTAATTCAGCCTTTTCATTATGGTTCTTGTCAGTGTCTGGTGCCAAAATCTGCTGAAACAGGCATAACGTTCCTAATGTGTAATTGACTATTGTAATCGCTTTTAGTGCGGGGATAAGGTTTTTTTTGCCTGCTTATTTTATGTTAGCATCTCAGCTTCTTTTTCCCTTTACATCTTCCTCAATCTTACCTATTGACATCAAGTTTTTACTTTCCTGCCCAGTTATTTCTCCAAGTCAAATAAAAGGGCTAGTGAATAAAGCTTTCTGTTAGCAACTGAAAGGATTGTGGTATTGTGTATCTTAGAGGTAGGTGGGTAGGGAGTTGTAAAGATATTTAACAAACCCCATGTGTGAAGTGCGAACGTGAAAGAGTTTACGGTGGGCTTAGCATTAGTAATTGAAGACAGGTATTAAGAAACTTCGTTTCCGCTTCTGGTTCTCAGACTGACTTGTGGTTGTTTTGAAGTAATTTTGGTCTAAAAGATACTTGAGAGCTTGTGATTTTCCTCAGCTTTCCTGTAATGTTGCTGGCAGCTGAGTTCCTTTGCGCTGTTGAGGATCAGATCGAGACAGCTAGACATCTTCCATTTGTCAACAGTTGTTTCAGAGTAAAGTTTGGGGATTTGCCTTGGTTGTGATAATGTTCATTCCATATATTGATTACAGGGGCTGTCTTGCTTGATAGGAAAGCCTTTCAAAATCTGCAGCAAAACTTTTTTGCTGTAGAATGAATGCGTAGACAAAAGCGTTAATCAGGTAGTGTCCGCTGGATGCATTTTAAGATGTGTAATACTCTTCATGTATACTTATCTTTGTAATGTGTAGTACATTACCCCATAGCGGTTATTTAATTGAAGCTGTATATTTTGCAAATTGATCATTAATAAAAGATTTACTTAGTTTAGAGAATGATACTTGCTAATGAAAACAATGTGCAGAAAATTAGTGTCATTAGTGTCAAAATTATGATTGTGCACTACAAATTACTAGAGTCAGAAATATTTTTATGATGACTCAAAAATTTAAGTTGGCCATGGTTTAAATATTAATTAGAGGCTGTGCCTTAGGGCTGCAGGGCTTTCTCACAGGCTGCTTGCGCTATCTCAAGTTGATTGCACTTTCCTTCTGGTTTTACTTCTTAACTTACTTTGTGATTTCTACTTGCCCCATTTGCTTTGTTTTTACTTAACTTTTAATAATAGATTTGGAACAATGAGAGCAAATGGAATGCATTTTCTAGTTCATACTAGTTGTAGAGTGGGTCAGCTTTCAGAAACTGAGGCACTTCATCTGTAGTTATGGATCCAGTTTCTGTTTTGATTCTAATATTCCCCCTATAAATGATAGAGCCCCGATGAGATCCTCAGTGCTGGTCTTTAAATCATTATTCTAGGTACCAAGCACTGCCATTCTTCTAACTCCAAAAAACCTGAGCATTATAAATGCATCAAATTTCTGTTTTGTTTTTAAGAAGTTGCCTTAATTCAGCTTTCTAAATGAACACACAGAATATAGAAATATTAAGCATCTAGTTACTGTTGCTGCGGTCAGATTCTTAAGCATTTATTTCTCATATTTTTGGTTCTATCTTGAGTTTGGAAGACTCTCCCAATTTCTTGTACCTTTTCTCCAACTCAGAATCTTTACTATGGTCATTCATTTATAGGTTATCCATGTTTTTGAGATTAGGTGGACTGTCTGTACTAGTGTCAAATACTTAATTATGCTTTTTTGTTTGTTTGTTTTGTAACAGCCAAAGATAAATCTGAGAAAATATTTGCCCTAGCATTTGTGAAGCTCATGAGATATGATGGAACAACTTTGAGAGATGGAGAACATGACCTTATAGTTTATAAGGTAGATTTTTGAGATACTTTAGTCTTTCCATAGTAGCCAGCTTAGTGTGAGTACTACTGACTTTTAGTGAATTATTGTTACAGAATTGCACAGAAAAATGTTACAGGCTATTCTGTTAGATCAAGCAACTAAATAGTAAGTACTGTGCAATTTGCATATTTGGCAGATTGATTGTTAAACCTGGAGTATGTTTTACTGGGCATTTTTAAATTTTTAATGTGCTTGTTACTGAGTTTTTATATGTGTTTTCATGACTGGGAAAAGTTACTTCTCTAGACCTTTAAATATCACATCTTGGCTCTAATCTTGTAGACAGGTTAGTGCTAAATTACTGTTAAAGACCTATTGGGTAGCTTCATTCTGGAGCAAACCTAAGAAAATGTAGTGTAAATAATGAAATTTTATTATTACCAAGGCTTTGTACTAGGTATTTAAAAATTGTTTCATGTTGTATTTAAAACACTACTGTAGGCAGAAGCAAAGAAGCTGGAGGATGCCTCAACGTATTTAAGTCTGCCATCCACTAAAATAGAATTGGAGGAAAAAGGACACTCTGCAACAGGGAAGAGCATGCAGAACCTTGGAAGCTGCACCATTAGCAAAGACTCTTTCCAGATTTCTACTCTAGTTTGTTCAACAAAACTTACCCAGAATGGTAAGTTCATAGAACTGCTGGAGCTTCTGCTTGTCCCAGTTGAAGTGGGGTTGCATGTATTGACTTTCATGCGTTCTCCGTCCCCTTTCCTCTGTGAATGGATGGTGGGTTGTTTGCCATGCAGTCTTGGATTAAATTGTCTGAATGCAGCAAAACCATCTACTGAGTGTGTGTGCTATCTAGCCTTTTCTCTGCCCATGGGCTTTGTTTTGCTTTAGAGCAGTACATGTCTCTAAGAAAACAGAAGAATCCAAATTAAATGGAAATGGGAATATTGTTTGCCGTATAGTTGAGACTTTTATACTGAAGTATACTGAAAACAGGCTCTGTGGCATTTTACTTCTCTGTGGGTATGAATAAAAGCACTAAGGAAGAGGATGAGTTTGCTTTCAAGAGTAGGTAATATCATGGCTCTGCTCCCAAATAAGCTGTTTTACGTTATTTCCAAGGTGCAATATCTATATCTTATGCCTGAAGAAAGCTCTGATGTGTTCTTGTGTTGCGCAGAAGGGATCTGAGCACGAGAATGTGTTGCATGGAGGTCACTCTCATGTTCACACATCCCCACGTAAACACAGAGTACCAGGAATGGAGTTGGAATATTTTGTTCCTTTTAAAACTTGCCTTATATACATTTTTCATGTGTATTTGTCAGCTGGCTGACTGCATCCAAGGGCTGTGGAAACTAGAGCTGATGGCAGCCACCAAGGCAGATATTTCACATTTCCAGACTGTGCCCTCTCTGTAATTTTTGTGCTTTGTTGCCATGGAGCGGTCCCTTGTTCTCTTCGCTGCACCAGGAGTAGACTCGGGAGTGTGGGTGGGTCATTGAGATGTGAGTGAGTCATGCCAGGGAAAGGGATCATTCCTTCCTGACTCATGAGAAGGGAGGGCTTAGTTCGGCTAGATCTGTCAGGAGTCGAGGTTGTGGACGAGGAGGGCTTGGGACGGGGTGAGTGGGAATAATGATTGGATTGTCACGTTGATGAGTTCTCCTCTGTCCAGGGGGAAAGTTACTGCTCCGGTATGACTTCATAGTCAACTCACAATTTGATTGCAGCGTTTCTCAGTGGCATCTCTGTTATAGCACATCCTAGGTGTTTCGTATTCAGAGCACATCAGATTCACTGCAGTCTGGCAGTCTTATAGCCTAAGAGGGTGTTTAGCAAAAAATTTGGAAATTATTTTGGAGTTTCATAGCAAAGAAGGGATCATTGCTCAACAGTAACACAGTGGTTTTGAGGTTTTGCAGAATGCAGAAACCAGCATGTGGAATTGAGCTGCTTTTTGTTTGTGATATGGTTGGGGTTTTTTGTTCCTCAGTCTTTCCTAGTGCTTGTTAGTAGAAGTATTTCATGGTGATCAAAATATTGACGTTGCTTTCGCAGAACTATTATTAAAATTAAGACTGAGAATTGTTTCATGCTTAATTTACATACAATTTGCTTTGACCTTTTGATCTTTATTTAATGTTACTGTTAATTGTCTGTGAGACTTTTTCTCAAAGTTGCCAAAGCCTTTTCTCTTTCTTCAAAGTATTTTGACATTATTAAACAAGATCACCATGTATCCTTAGGCAATTTAGAAAAAAAACAAAAAAATTCATCATTAAATTCCTCCCTCAAGTATCATTTTTCATGTAAAAATTGGCAACGCTGTTCAGATTATAGTTTCTGAAGCTGATTTTAACTTCTGTAAAATTGTTGGTTAATATTCTTCCTTTAAATTTCTTAAAAATAAGTAAGTAAAAATCCATAGTTATCCTCGTTTACCAAAATGTTAGGCCAAAACGTAATTTTCTCCTTTTCGTCATCTATAATAGTTCTTTCTTCACCCTCCATTTGGAATTGGCTTTAAGACTTATTTTTAGTAATTCTGAAAGTATGTTAATAAATCATATGGCTCTTTCTGCATTGTATTTGATGTTGCAGACTATCTTTTTGTATACAAGCTCTTTGAACGCTCACTTGACTTCAGTTCTCTATGAACTGTAAGTTATTAATGTTGCTTTTCTGTTAGTAATTGATGTCCTTAGCATTTGAAAAGTCTCCAAAATAGCAAACTTGGCCACTGGTAAGACTTCAGCCATTTTCTTTGAAAGAAAGTGATAGTATGAAGGTATCTACTTAGTTAACATTTGAGCAGTTGTTAGTGATTTGTGGCAGAATATATTAAAGCAACCCATTTCCTGGCCTTTTCTTGGATTTTGCATTTAATTTTGAGGAAGAGTAGCAATGTAAGCCAAAGAGGAGGACCGTTTGAAAACAAGCAAAAAAAACTTGCCAACTGCCTCAGGAATCAATGAGAAGATCAGATCTTGGAGGCATCAGAGGTTGCTGTTCATCATCACTTTGCCTCTTAGCCAGATTCTCCTTTTTTGCCATCTGAGGCAGAAGAGAACGTTCTTCCTCCCATATCCACAGGACTATGGTAGTGCATGCCTTTATTTTTATTCTGCTTTCAGGACTTTCTGTAACAAATATGTTCTTCATGGACTGAAGAAACAGTTTAACATAAACATCAAGTGCATTTTTATGTAATGAAATAGAGCTTCTATGTTAAAACTCTGGAATTTAAGAATTGATATGAAACTGTATCAAACTACAGCGATGTGTGTGTTGAAGTCATGACTGACAGTGTTCCTGTCACCTGATGTATTAACAGGCAGTGTGGCACTGGGTCCCTACCTTCTCTAGCGGGTGGTTGACTCTAGTGGGTGGTTGACTTTTTGGTATCTCACACTTGCTTTGCAACTGTTTACATGTTGTGGGGCATTGGATGCCCCACAGTTTGTGTGGTGGTTGTTGTTGTTGTTGTTGTTACTGGTTTTCTTTGGTTTTGTTTGGTTTATTAAAGGTCAGAAGTGAGAAATTTGATCCCTTACGTTGTAGGGTATCTGCTTGCAGTTGACAGCATCTCAGTAGATGTCTCTGGGGTGGGAAATGTTGGGCCTTCTGTTCTTAGGGTGAATGGTTAGCAAGGTCTGTTTTGAATCCGTTCCTGATGTCATGTCCTAGTCAGGGTTGTGTGTTGATTTTGTTTTCCTTTTTCTGAGTAGCCTGTTGAGCTATGACAAGCTGAGGTCTTGTTTTCTCCTGCATAGGCGAGGCAGATTTGGTATTTGAATCTTCTGTCAGCTAGAAGCTGGAGATACCAGGAAATACAGAAGGAGGGGCAAAAGGGCATCAAAAGCAACATCCCCCTCTACGTGAAGACTGCCTGTGGACAGTAAATCTTACCAGTGCCTCTTATAGGACTATCAAGACGGATGTCCTTTTATTATCAGGGTGATGGGAATAGAACTGAAATTGCATTAAGGGGCTTGCTGGAAAAATTTTCTGATTACCAGTAGCCAGAGAGCTGTCTAGTGTTCCACCTGTGTATTTGCTGTTGCGAAGCATCCAGGGTGTCTGTAAGGCTTATTGAAAGTATTTCTGTGTTTTCTTCTGTGACTGAAGGACTCAAACCTCTAGATAGTGGTGACTGTTAGTCACCTGGAGTCAAGACTTCAAGGAACCAAGGAGGCTAGGCTTTCAGAAAACAGTTGAGAGGAATTTTACTTAGCCATTCAGCACAATTGATAATTTAAAAAAAAAAAAAAGCAATACACATGATATGACAAATTCAGGTGCTACAGTGGCATAAAACTGAAGATGTGAATACAGAATTAAAACAAGTCATAAAAACTGGAAAATCAAATGCTTAAAGTCAAGAGGGAAGATTTTTTCATAGAACACACGGAAATTTAATTGGAGTGGAAGTATTATCTAACTTCAGTTCAGTGACTGGGATTTGAGAAAAGTTTGAGTATCACTATAGGGAAACCTTTCAGTAGATACAGGTCAAGGAACATATGTAACCAGGAAGTTGGACCATTTGCTTCTAATTGCTAAATAAGATGTAAAAGAAAATCTTCGAATGCAGTCAATAGCACATATAGCACATCCTAGGTGTTTCATATTCAGAGAACATAAATTATATTCACCCAAATAAAGTTACTGTTGGCTACTTAGCAGTCTAGATGTTTGTTCGAACCCTTTGCAATTGAAAATCCTCGTTCTGTCTTCTTCCTCTGATATTTTCTGATCACATAAATGTCACTTGACCTAGGCTGACTACAGTAATTACTATAGACTAAAATACTGTTTTACATTCTTATTCTATTCTACTTCCTGTATTATTTTATACCTAGACCTATTAAAAGAGTAGGATTAACTGACCAACTGGTACTTTGCTGGGGATAGTCCTTGCAGTAACAGAGTGCACATTTTTACTGTACACTGTAACTTTTTTTTCTCTTTCTGGTAGTTGGACTGCATTGACATTTTCTGTTCACGTATGTATATTCATTTAGCATTTGCTGTGTCATCACATTGAAAATACACATGGGTTTGTTTTCCTGGGGCAATACACAATGCCATTCAAAGATAGTCTGTGGGGCTGGCTTTTGTTCAGATCATTTCTTTTGTCAAGCTGGTGCCTTTTTAGAAGTCAGACTGAAACCAAATTCAGTGGTGGAAAGCTGATATAAACATACTCATGAAACACTCTGGATAACTCATGGAGGCATCTTTACTTTTCTTCCAGAAGCAATTTTTCTGTTAATGTTGGGTTTCTAAGACTTTGTTTTCAGCCTATAGACTTCTTGTAGGATATATTAAAAAAATAAAAAACTTAAAAAATTGAGGGCTTGAATTGTTCAAAGCTTTAATGTAGTAAAATGCTCTTTACTTCTACTCCTAAAGAGATGATAAGAAGGGTTGGTTTGAGTGCTGCTCAGAGGGGAATCTATCCCAAGGAGAACTACCATCCATTCCACTAGAAGTAATTTTATTTATTGCTTAGAATGAAGGATTTTGGGGAAAGTATAGGATCTGCTCTGGGTCTCTGCATATAATTTCTAGAATGTACTCTGCAGACGCATGCCTTGGTTGCGTGCATTTTGTTGGTTGCTTTGAAAGTTTGAATAAAAGAAGTGAGGGGGTATTGGTTGGGAGAAGCCATTCACCCTTACTGTTTAAGAGTTACATTGGGCAGAATTCGCATACTATTAACCATATTGGTGAGGGAGGTAATATGCGGTAGTAATCCAGTGGCTAAACTGAAGGTAGACAGTCTTTAAAATCTCCTATTTGTCTCTTTTTGGGGGCTTCTACTGAGGATGACGTACGGATAGTTTGTTTTGTACTGAAAACTGACTTTTAATGGGGCAGGGAAGAATTTTTCCCTGGTGCTAGTTTGGCTAAGGCAGTACGAGCTTGGGGTTTTGGGTTTGTGGGCAATTCAGGTCGCATCTCAACAAATGCTAGGGTGGGTTTCCCTTACTGGTGCTCCAGTGTGGTTGTTAATATTTACTAGCATGCTTATTTACAGGGAAACCCCAATTATGAATTGCCTTGTGAGAAGTTTTCCTTAAAGGAAACTGAAAAATGGTGTTGTGGCTCTTTATGACTAATAAAAGAGAGAGAGCTTGCCTTCTGTAGTCCCTTATTTATCAGTGAATGCTGAAGTGACATGATCTTAATAGTGGAATGTAGAATTTGGGGACAAGTCCATTTGCCGTTGATTTGTTTTGTGATCTGATCTGTACCATAGCTCTCCATCACTCGGAAGCAACCAAGAAATTTTGGGCATTATGGTTATTAAGCAGACAGCTTTCCACTGAATTAGCTTAGTTTGCAACTGTTTGCCTTGCATTGTGCCTTATTTTCTTTTCAGTTTATTCAGTGAGAGCAAAGAAGCTGGAAACAGTAATGCTGGAAGAGTCACGGCCTTCTAGATATGACTGTGTTGGTGGCTGACTAATTTCATTTTGGCATCTTTTTCTAAACACACAACTGTTGTGTACAACAAATTAAAACTGAGGGATCAGACTTTCTTGGCCTAGATTTTAATGCTGACATTTCAAAAGCAGTCTGCTTATTTGGAAGCCTTTCAGACTTCTTTCACGATGGAAGTATTGTACTAGGTTTCTGCAGTGTCAGAGTCATACTAGGAATACATTGTTGTCCAGTGAAAATGGCTGACCTATGAAGTAAACCTCTTTGTCTTGAACATAGTTATGGGGTACGAGTGAAAGTAAATATCCTGCATGATATAATTGTTTTTCTTATTCCTAGTTGATCTCTTGGGACTTCTGAAATGGCGATCTAACACAAACCTGTTGCAGCAGAATTTGAAGCAGCTGATGAAAGTTGATGGTGGTGAAGTGGTTAAGGTAAAAAATTAACTTCTTTAAAAATAAATTTGATATCATAATTTTGCTGAATCCCATATTCTGAGGTATTCATCTTTTTGTCCCCCTCCCTTACTGCACGCACTTGCACATTAAATTGTAACCAGGTATCTCTTGGCGTTCAGATTGCTAATGCCCTTCTGTCTGCCCTCAAAGAACGTTTCAGATGTTGAGTACTGGTAAAACACACATAAAATGCAAATTTCTGAAAATGTAGGCTGGGTTTTTTTAGCACTTCAGTGAATTTTTATATACAGGTACATGAAGGCAAAGGGCATTTTTCTTTGCAAGATTAAAACATCAGGAATTCTTACATAGTGATATTAAATGTATTTTTAATATATGGATGTGGAATGCAATCCTACTGTGTGCTGCTGATATTTAAAAAAAAAAAAAAAAGATTTCTTCTGAAAATATTTAGCTGAGCCAAGTTATTTACATTTGCCAAGGCCACTGAATGATGGTAGAGACTTACATAAGGACAGATTTAGCTGTGGAAAAGAGTAGGCTGGGGCTTTATTGAATGTGTTCTAATAAATCAAATCTAAAAGAGTGTCAAAAGATGTAAAGTACGGGGGACAGATGACCCTTAAGGGCCTGTAGTGTTGTTTTCTTACTTCAATGGATTTTAATTTGGTTAATAGAAGCATAATGAATGCCTCATCTTGAAGTAACTTAAAACATCTGAGACTGCTGATACTATCCTGTACTGAGTAGGGTAAAAATAGTATCTCACGTGATTTGTTTTTCAGGAAGGTTCTACCTGCTGCTATTTTGTTGTGGATCATTTGGTAGCTAAAAACTTGACACTGATACTTCTACCAAGCTTTGTCATAGTTCTGTCATTTGTAATTTTCCCTCTTCTCCAAATGACATCAGAGCACATACAGCAGATTACTGCCTGATGGATATTGGTGATTTTAGAAGCACCAGAATGCAGCACGGACGAGGTTTAAGTAAAGGCAATATCGGAGTGAGTTCTCCAGCTGGCACACGCTCACCCCTCCCTGCACTGTTGTAGGACTCGTATGAAATCATGCTCCCTTCTCCCTATAGCATAGGGATCTGAGCAGAACTTGATTTATGCATAGGACAGAAGAGTGAATGTTTTTAATGTTGCTCTCTTCACCATTTTTATTCTTTTTTTAGAAGACCATTGTTTACGTTATCCATCTGTTACAGCAATGTTCAGAAAATCTTTGTGTAGATTGCTCTGTTGCACATTTGTAATATCTAGTTTGTAACTGTTCCTTTGTATTCTTTCAGCTTTTTTTGTCTTTCGTGTTTTTAAATATGATACATGGTACAAGCTATGTATATTACAAAAAGGACGCATTTTATAAAACATTTTTAAATTTTCTGTTAAACTATTTCTGTTTTTTGAAAACTCCAGTAAAATACCTCTGCCTACTGGTGTTCATTTATCGCTAAGTAGGGATCAGCCAAGATACTCATTCTGTGATTGACTGTTTCAATAGTGTATGGAAACTGTAAATGTTATCTCCCTTTAACAGAGGCTCTGGCTCCATTTGTGCAGAGAGTCTATAGGATATGGGAATGTAAACTAATAGTCTAGAAATACTAGCTCCCTACCTGAGAAGTGTTTTCCTGCCACTTAATACAACAAAAGCATCTATCCTGTATTCTTGCTGTTACATGAAGTCCTTGTGAACATATTTGAAACTTGAACTCTACTAATGAAAGTCAATTATGAGCTGGATTTCCCCCAGAACTGAAGTCTAAATCAGCTGCAAGCGTTTTGGCTTTTCTGTTTTTTCATCTTCAGATATTGGTAGCATGAATTGTGGCTCCATGTTCACTTGTTTTGAGGAAGTTTGGCATTCAGCAGTGTTTAGTGAGCTGCTAAATGGAGGTTAATTCCTGAGATTTAACTCTGGATTTAGTAGATAGTCCAAGTGAATCATGTTTGATCTAGGAGACTCATTGCACAGATAAAAATTTTTAAGGGAGGAAGGTGGGAGTCAGGCTGTTTCTCCATTGCTTCCACAATGTATATAATGCCTCTTAGTAATTGCAACCTCAGGAATCAATTGCCTTCTGTTTGTTCAGATGTTCTTCCCCAACTATACCTTGTCTCGTCTACAAGACAAAACCCATTTTTACTTCATTTGAGACAGACTTGCTGGAACAATCCATATTGAACCCCTTCTCTCTCAACCAAAACAAATACAAACTGAGGCTGTGATCCATCCTCATTCTGCCTTGGAGGAGCCCACGTTGTTTTTGTGTCATCTGGTGGAAGAAAATGCTCAGACACAGAATCCCATGCTGATAAAACTGAATGCATTGATGAGTATCCCTGGTCTATGCACGTACTACTTGTCACTGGGAAGAAATTCTGTAATTATACATGCATAAAACAGCTTTTATCCCTCTGCTTAACTTGGGTCCCCTGACACTAATCTGCTTTTACTTTCGTGTTGCACAGATCAGGGTGTCCAGCCAACTGGCTAGCGAAGACTCTTCCTCTGTTACAGTGATAGTCCTGTAGGTTTTGGGCTGGGGCAGAAGGTTGTGTGCGCTCTGTTTCCCATGCCTGCATGTATGCTCTCATTTGAAATTGTGGATCTGAGTTTATGCAGTCATGAAAAGCGGTATGCTGTACACTTTTCATTGCTCAGCTCAAAACCACTGAGGATGACTTGATTTATTTGGCATGAGACTGAGTTGCTTGTCTGGTTTGTGCTCTGAAACATCAGTTTTCAGAAACTGCATGATGCTGTTGATTATCTGTTGAAACTGAGTTTTGAAATACATTTTTGTTCACTCACTATAATAGATTAAACTTACTGTTCAGGTGTACCAAGTGTGATTTCTGACTTTTTTTTTCTATTTGAGTGATATGGATCTATAGATAATCAACTTAACTAAAAATAATTTGCTGAAAAACAAAATGTTAAATTTTCCTTTTTTCAGCTAACTTTTAAAATGTCATTACTTTGTAAAATGTATAAATGAAAGCAAGTATGTCTGTAGAAACCTGTGTGACATCTGAATTTCATTTTTCCTGTAAAATGTGATGAATTGTGTATTTATTTGTAGTTTCTTCAAGATACGTTGGATGCACTTTTTAACATAATGATGGAGAATTCGGAGAGCGAGACATTTGACACATTAGTGTTTGATGCTTTGGTAAGTTTGCGTTGTGGGTGAAATAAAATGTAGGTACTGCAATGATGAATAAATAAAACAAACGTGTAAATGCTAGAATGAAGATTACTAATGAAACAGATCTTATTAGCTGTTAGTTATTTATTATTTAAAACTCATGGAAGGTTTTTATTATATTTGAAGTTTCAGTTGGACTTGATCAAAAGGGGGTTGGGTTACATCACGTCATCCTCCCAGAAAAGATGGAAGCAATCAAGTCCAGTCATTTTAGTGGATTAACAGCAGAATTTAGGACAGAAACAAAGTTTCTGCTTAGAACAGAAAACTTTATTATGAACAGGAAGTTTTCACAGGAAAGGAGAATATTAATATATCGGGAGGATAATCAAAAGCCAAAGTCTATATGTTTTTAATGTTATTAATGTGTCTTATCTGAAAATAAAGGTGGGTGAATGTATGATACTGAAGATTTTTTGAGGATAGTGCAATAATTATGCTGTTTTTTCAGGTATTTATCATTGGACTGATTGCTGACAGAAAATTTCAACACTTTAATCCTGTCTTGGAAACCTACATTAAGAAGCATTTCAGCGCTACGTTAGCCTACACGTAAACTTCAAAAATTACTTTTTCTAATGTAGCTTGCACAGTTTTTCCAGATAACGTTATTCAGTTACTTGTTTATGTAGTTTAATTAGGAATTTGCCCATAGGGTGGCTTGGGAGGGTGGGCGCTTCTTGAAGAAGGCTGGAGATAGTATGTCTTTCCTATGTCTGTCTCTCTTGAAATAACAGTAATAAAACTTTCGGTCATTTGCAAGGAGGAAGTCTTGATTTTGTTGCATTGAAGGAGGGGATGATTTGACTATTTCAAGAATTGTTTTGTAAGGAAAGTATTCATAAGCAATTCTCAGTCATACTTGAGAAAGAAATCACGTCTATGTAAGATGCTTCAAATATATGTTGTTTGGTGCGTTAAATTGATGTTCTACCCTGTATTATCTGTGTAACTGTCACTTTGGGGAGGAAGGCAGTGAAGAACAAAAAAACCAAAGGTCCATTATATTTTGTCTTAAGTATTTCTTGACAGTTAGGTTCTTTGCTGCTGCTTCAGGCTATTAGTGTTGGAGGAAAAATATATAATGGATATCTTTGCAGTGCTGGGAAGAAAACAAACCCAACCCGGGAAACCTGCTGTGCACTTTGCTGTTATATAGTCTCTATTATGTGACCAGAAAATGATAAGTATTGATTTTAAAGTAGTGAAGAAGAGTTAGGCCTTTAGTCACAACTTTGATATTACGATCACTTCACTGAGTTAGAGCCACTGTTGCAGCCTTCATGTGAAGTAGGTAAAGGATGAAGCATCCTCCAGCATCTGGTTTTATTAGCAAGAGCTGAAGATGGCCCTTTTGCTAGTAGGCATGGAGGGCATCCGTCCCTTCCTTAAATGCAGGGAGGCAGAAGCAGGTTTAAGCTTGAGAATGCTGGAAGGTGCGAGTTCTGGCTTGACTTTTCCCCGTGGACATGACAGATCCCTGCCTTTTATTACACAAGTTTGTTTAAGTAAAGAAAGGTTGCATTGACAATATCAAAGTGGTTACTTGAAATTCTTAGGCAGTTTACTCCTATTCAAATACATGCCCATATATCAAGATATCTGTCTACTCAATGTTATTTTCTGTTAGTGGTATATGATGTTGTACTTATTTACTTTTAGTGTGAATGTTGAAACATACAGCGTAGCTAGGATGATTTAAAATGGGATTGCTTGTACATTAAAGTCATGATTTACATTAATTGAAAGGGAGGTAGTTGAAATGGTATTACTTTTAAAATTGTTTCACTTTAAAGTTTGATAGACTTTAAAATGTGGAATAAGAGAATTTCCAACTGGTGTTATATACATTTTTGAGACATAAATTTCACAAATTCTAGCCCAAAATCCATGGGAAAACTATGTAAAGGGGAGGCCTTGTTTAATGAAGAAACTCCCACTCTGTGTTTTAATTCTAACAATGTGTTTGTATTTAATTATTTTTATTATTTTGATTATTATTAGTAGTTGCATCTTTATAATAGCCTAAATCTGAATATCCCTAAGTATCCAGCAGAAAATAAGTCTTATCAAGATTTGCTGTATTGCTTGTATGTTGAATGCTTTTATGGTCTGTGTTTTTTCTTTTTTCTCAAGAATAGGTTGCAGCTACCTACCAGCAAAATCAAGAACATAATGAGTTTATTAGTTACATAATTAATTTTGTAACTTGGTGGGCACTACTTAGGCACATAATTTTTCTTTAAACCTTTCAAAATTGAAATTCTCTGCATGCATACTTGTAACTTGTACGTGTTTTTGTATTTAAACAGAAAACTGACTAAAGTTTTAAAAACGTACGTGGATAATGCTGAGAAGTGTGGTATCACTGATCAACTCTTTAAAGCTATGAAAGCTTTGGAGTACATCTTCAAGTTCATAGTGCGGTCCAGGATATTGTTCAATCAGTAAGTATGGCGAATGCTGAAACTTCCTGTAATTCCCATTGACAGTACTGTTCAAAAAGTGTCACAACTATAACACCACAAGTTAAACTTGCTCAATATTGCACTGTTTTAGAAATATCTTAAGTTGTTAGAATTTATTTCAGGAGGCAGCTGTTCCCTAAGAGCGAGCCAGTTTTCCTTAATCTTGAACCCAGCTGCATGGAAAGTAGTAAATAGAAGAAATCCTGTGTCTAACTGAGATGTCTATTTTACGTAGCAGTGCGCTGCTGAAATCATGATGTGTTGCAGCTCTCTGTAGTTTAGGTCTCTGAACAAATAAAGCTTGCCACTATTTGGGAAACTTTTGTTAGTAACTATCTGATACTGTGACTGAAATGTTGAAGCTACCAAGTAGCTGTACTGCCCTGTCCCTCATCCACGCCTGGGTTTTGCCAGTGGCTTTCCTCAGATGGCTGCAAAAGTCTGGGAAGACTAAAGTATAGAAAATTTTGCAGCAAAGCAAAGGGACAGCTTTTCTGGATGGGAAACGTGACGTTTGTCCTTGCGTGGTGCTTGCAGGGCTCAGGGAGAAGCCATGGTTTCCAGAGGGCTTTATTCAAAGGCCAGACATGGAGAGAGAAGAGAGTCAGAATAGATGGACAGCAAGGGGGAAAAGAGTGTGAGATGCACTTTTTTTGACACACTGCCTTGTAAAAGAAAACGACAAGTTTTGTTGGCGTTAAATCCCCAACAGCTTGTAGCTCCCCAGGCTCCCCACCTCTCAGAGCAGAAGGAAACTGTTGGTGGTAGTTTGTAGGGCCCTGCAGTCTCAATAGGTTTCAGTGAGCTAGACAGGGAAGTGGAAGGAAAGAAGGGCTGCAGAAATCTTCTCATCAAGAGTGATAGTATTCTAGATAGGAGAATCATTTGGGTTTCTAGAAACGCTTTTTCTGTGCCTGCTGGCGTGGCAGAGGCCTGCTGGAAGGCTGTTTTCTGCTCCCCATTTGGCTTCCTGCATGGTGAACTGCACAGTGACTCACTGGTGCTGTCTGCAGTGGGTATCCATCCATAAAGTGAAGCATAAATAATTATTTTAAGTTAATTTGGAAGTCAGTACTGTGTTTTGTACACAAAAGATTAAAAAAGTTATAAAGCAAGTTGATGATGTATTCGTCTTCATTTAGATTCAGTCCTTTTACTACTTGTTAGCGGTGGTAACAACCTTATTACAAGGGATTTATGTAGAGCTCTGAAGCTACCAACTTCACCAACCTTTCTCTAAATTAAAGATTGTAATTTATTTCTGTAGGAGTCTTGCTGGTGAGATTCATAAAATAGTGAATGTCACTTACACTGTTGCAGGTCCTACAAATCACTTTAAAACAGAAAAAAAAATAATTATCTCTTGCTGCAGATTAGATTTACAGACAATATGACCCTTTAGTATTGGCCATTGGATTTCCTCGTGCTAAGCACTAATTCACAGTTCTTTAGGGTTGGGAAGACACAGCTCTCAATGACAAGGGATTAATCAGCAAAGCTACTGAATGCTGAATGACACCATGATTTGTTCTGCTGTACGACTTAAATCCTGCCTGAGGTGTGCGATTTGAAGTGATTCTAATGCAGAAGTGTAGCAGTGTTCTGAAATATTGTTAGTGTTTTACTGAGAAATCTCAACGAGCAAACAATCTTTTATTAAAAAATATTACATATTTTTAACTTTAGTAATATGGTAGTGGACTGAATATATAGCGCATTTTAGTAATGTTATTGCAGGCAAGCTTCAGTTCTGGATAAATACGTAGAAGCCTAGTTCATCTAGTTAAAGCCTGGTGGCAAATCTATTTGTTCAGTATATCAAGGTTTATAAAGGCAAAATCTTATAAGTGAACTTTAGAAATATCTTTATTTGGTTTACTCAGTAATGATCTCAGTGGTTATGTTGCATTTACAACAGTCTTAAAATTTTGAAGGCAGTGCTAGAAGGGTCAACTTGATGTAATCCTAGTTTTCTTGTAGCTGCAGTGTTTTTGTGCATTATCAGGTGTATTAAATAAACATATGTTAATAACTGACAGTAGAAACACATTTCGGACTAACTTGTTTATTTTTATTACAATTTCCATTTTGAAATGCAAAGCTTTTTGTCTGAAGCAGTTTGATTTATTGGACTGTCAAGTTTAATTACTCCTTATATTGATATTAGTTTCACCTCTCTAATCTGTTCAGGGCAACACTGAAAATCCATTATTGAAATTGGGAGTTAACAAGTAATTTGTCCTGCATAACCCCCAGTTTTAGCCTAAAAGGGGAGTAGAAGTTTGCACAGCAAAATAACACGAATTAATGTTTTTTCTGTAGCATTCATTTCCCCTGTGTACTGGTTAAATAGCTTTTTTTAGTATCTGTGGCTCCCAAAGGTTTATGAACACAGCATTAAAAATTATACACATTAGTTTCAGTGTAAAGCAGCAAGAACATTCTGAACTCCATGTTTATCTTAAAAAGATAAGCCCCTTTCCTTCTATAATAGGTTGTTCATCATATCATCTTCAAACGTGAAGAAATCATACTATGACTGTACATATAAAATTCCTGGGTGTGGTGCTCTTTTCTGAGCTGCAGACCACATTACAGACCTTCTTACTGGGCTTAACCGCAGAAGAAAATGAAGGAAAATAGAGGGAAATTGAACTCTTGCTGGGAGCTGCTCTAATGGATCTTGGTGCAAAATGTTTAGTTGAGCTCAGGGACAGAGCTAGTGGAACCAAGGAGGGCTTTGGAAGCCCAGCTGCTGTTGGATGGGGCTCTTGGAGGCAATCAAAGCTGACCGGGTAAGCATGGGGTTTTAGTTGGGGAAAAAGTCCCATCTGGTGTTTATAAACACCCCTGTTTAGATTTGACCTGGATGCCAGGTTCTGCTGGGCTTCTTTTAAGCACTGATCCTTTTTTTTTTTTTTTTTTTTTTGGGGGGGGGGTCATGTTAAGTCTGTATAGCTGAGGTTCAATAAGTGTATTTGCAACAGCCCTTATGTAGGTGAAACATACATATTGCCAAAGGGGGGGGGGGTTCAAAGGATTTATGTGGAGCTAGTGGTCTTCTCCCCCTCCCTTTCCATTTCGTAGAGAGAATTATCTCATCCTACACCTGAACCAGAGATCATCCTGCATTTAAGATATTCAAGGAAGTTTCAGGAACATTCATTCCTGTGCTGTATTGAACCAGTGGACCAAATTCTTCAGCTTGGCTGTATATTTTTTGTCTTTGGTGTTGCTCAGGCATCTCAGGGCAGTTTTTATCTCCCTGAAAATGTCTGGCGGGGTGTGTGGGGGGGGGTGTCACTGTGGGCAGATCAGCTGTGAAAAATCCAGCCTGAAGGCACAGGGACCTGCCTTGTGAACTTCAGCTGTGGATTAGTTGTTCTTCTGCGGTAGCTGTACTGACTGTATGGGAAACTAAGCCTTAACTAGTTCAGTGTCAGCGAGCCAGAAGTTAGAGGTGAAATGCATTTTAACTTTAGTGCTCTCTTACCATGGAAAAAAAAAAAGTGGTTTTTTTTTTTTCTTAGCAAATAGTGGGTTGATAGGCTTTTTCTTCTTTCACAGAGCTTAAGGTCACTCACCTTAGGCCACTGGTAGATTTTAATGATTGCGGGCAAGTTGTCTGGATGTTTTCTGGCTTCCACATCAGAGAGCTGCTTGGCATTGGTCCTCCCAGACATCTGCTAGCTGTTGTGCAGGGTGGAGAGACTCTATCCCACTGCTGCATGGGCATGTGGAATTGAGTCACTGCTGAGGGATTCACCGTGACTTGAAGGCGTAAACAACAATACTGGATGTGGCATTTTACATAGGAAGCTTTAAAATAAAAATCTGTTGTTCCTGCTGACCCAGACTGGTCAGTCTGTCTTGTCTTTAGGTTTTTGTGAAAGAAAACTCTTGGTTCAGTGAAGAAACTTGCAGAAATTCTTGAACTTGAAAGTAATGCAATGAATTATCCTCTGTCATTTGAACAGATTTTTTTAAAAATGTATTGCCATTTTAGTTAGATCATGCTTATGAAACCTAATTATTTTTCAGACTTTATGAAAACAAAGGAGAAGCAGACTTCAGGGAGTCTCTGCTGCAGCTCTTTAAGTCCATCAATGAGATGATGAGCAGCATCTCTGATCAAACTGTCATAGTGAAGGTATGTACTTTACAGGTCTCCATCTTGGCTTTACTTTTGCATCCTAAACCACAGTTAGGTGGTCGATGAAGTGTATGCTTGTGTTTGCCCCCAAAAGCATATTCTACCTCAAACATGGTTAATACTTAGTGCTTCTAATGAAGGGCTTGTGACTATGTAAAGAATGTGCTTCGAACAAGTAAGTTCACTTAAATTGCTGCAAAGACCTCACTTTTATTTTTAAAAGAGAACTTACTTAGGGGTTAAATGATGTTTAGCTTATTTAGCTTGTATAACGTTAACTTTAAGGTATTCTTAAGGCATTATCTTTAAGATGCTGATGACAGTGTAGATCCTCGTATTCTATGCACTTCGTGAACAGCCTAGGATATAAGTAACTTCAGTATAGTATCCTAAGCTCTAGTACATGTTTTTAATGGAAAATCAGTAGTGAGTCAGACTGCAAACTCCACCCCACACCCCTCTTCTTTTGTCCCTTTAAAACGGTAGCTACTTTTGGTAGCATTGGCTGGCTCATGGAATTGGGAATGTGGTCTCTGACCTCAAATGAACATGGGTATTGCTATCACAGAGCAGAAGTATTGAATTATAGGACCGGTAGATTTTTGTATCCAGAGGAGTCTGAGGTCGTTGTGCCAATACCAGTCTCATGTTCTGTTGGTGAATCTCTTTCACCGTGGAAAAGTACAGAGACTGTCATAAACACACGTTTGATAAGCTACACCTTGAAGTTCTCCTTGTGGTTCCAAATAGAATTTATAAAAGGACATAACTCTTGACCTAGCCGTGCTGAATCATTTGAAAGATGATGATCAGAAAGGGGCTAAGAGTTGGGGTTGAATTTGGGGACAGTTTGACAGTATGACTCCTCCTGCTCAGATGTGCTGTGCTTGTGCATTAGAAGATTTTTTTTTTATAGCAGCTGGGAGGCAAAGACAGACAGTGGCAAAGTACTGTGCCAGTGCAAGAGGTTCCTCTTGAAGGGAACTGGGAGGAGTACAGTAGGAAAACACCTAAGTCAAAGACACCAGTCCTTTGTAGCTGAGTGCATGCAGGTCTTAGGCTAGTAATGCCATGCTGAGCACACAGCAAAAATAGATAGTGGGGATAAAGCTGCTGAGTTCGAATATTTTAGGCAGAGAGACTGAGACTGTATCATCTGATAACAGAATAGGGATATTACATGTTTCAAGAAAGCTGTATTTTCATTCCATTGACAAAGCATCTATCCTGAATGGAAATTGGTAAGTTTGAGTCAGTGACTCAGAGTGTGCTATCTGGTGTTTTACAAATAGGGTGTTTTCAGATTATGAGGACTGAATGTAAGATTTCTTTTCCTGAGACTCATTTGTGAGGCCTACTTCAGGAAGGCAGATACATATGAGCTTTTTTCTTTTTCAACAGTTTATGCCTTGGGGAAAAAAAAAAAAATAAAAATACCCCCAAAAATAGTTTTGGTTGTCTTCACCTGAGATGCAGGAAAAGAAGACAAACTTCCTAGCAAAGGCTAGGGAGATCACACTACAGCAGTGTCTGTCCTAGTCTGTGTATTGTTTCACATTAAGATCTCTGCAAACTTGGGTAAAGCACATCTACCGTCTGTATTTGGCTACATGAAGTATGCTGGTAGATGAAGCATTGACAGATGAGCCGGTGTGGGGTTGTCTGAGAAGTGTGCTTGTGGATGCCTTTCAGAAGCCTTGACAACCTTTCACTCATTAGTCATTGCTTTCATCTCCTTTGGACTCTAATTACTTAGCTCTTAGAATACATAATTGTTAGTATTCACTTTTTGCAGCTCGTGAGATTGCTTTTATTATGTTCAAATATCCACTGAAGCACTACAGTTTTTTCAGTAACTAGAAATGTGTGGTTCTATTACAAAGAATGAAATTATTGAATAGGTGGATAAATGTGGGGTGGGTTTTTTTGAGAGAGAGGATGGCTTCTGTGAATCTTGCCTGACAAAGCTGTGGGGTCCTGGGAGGGTGTCAGTAACCATGTAAAGTGGACATAACATTACGGGCTTCATTCAGCATCTTTATCAGTGATCTGGAGTTGGTAGTTAAGTACCATGCTAGTGACGAGGAATGTCAGAGGGACCTCACAAAACTGAGTGGGCTAAAAGGTGAGCTTCAAGGTAGATGAACGTAAGGCAGCGCATCTCAGGAAGAGTAAATTAATCCCTGTATGATGGTCTACTTGAAGCTGTCAGTTGCAGTTTGGGGAAGATGCCTTGGAGTCACAACTGACAGCTCTCCTGGGGTCATTGGTTCCATGTGCAGCAGCAGGCGAAGAAGCAAACAGGGTGTTGGGTGTCAGTCAGAGGGATAATGAGAACGTGGCAGGGCTGTCACTTTGTTGTTAGATACTCTTGGTGCATCTGCATCTTGCGTGCCAGGTGCTGTTCTGGTCTCCATACCTCTGTACCCTCAGGGGTACAGAGAACCAGGATTGGGAAGGGTGCACCTTCCTGGCGGATAAGTGGTCTGTGAGACTCTTCTGCACCAAATCCCACAGTACAAGAAATAAGGTGCACTCACTGATATCAGTAGGAGGTTAATTTAGAACAAGTAAAAGAAAAATTTTTCATTTCTGAAGCTTGCTGTCACAAGGGGTTATGGAGGCAGACAGTGTCAGCAGGCCCAGAAAGAGGTTAGGCAGATTTACAGACCACAGGTCCATAGATGTTCTGAAAGGATGGATGGAGATACAGCCTCTAAAGAATGCTGGGGGAGCCAGGAGGGGAATGGGCCACAGCAGCTGTAAATGGCACCTCCTGTGGTCACCGTTGGAGATGAGTGCTGGGTTGTAGGAACCATTAGTGTGATGCAGTGGGCGTTTCTTGTGCTGTTGGATACTCTGTTGAAGTTTTGTAGAAAACTAATGAAGATTATCAGGTAAGTTGCTAGGTCCCTGCATTGTGCAGTTAAGATCAGCAAATCTAGCTGTAGCAGTTTCAGGCTTTTTTTACTGTTTTTAATATATATTGGGGAAGCTAAATAAGTGTACACAAAATAAGTCTGGAGAGATAAGAAGTTGAAAAGACCTACATAGAAAATTAAGGTGCTTCACATTAAGAGAGACAGATGCTTAATTCACACATTTGAATATTTATATTTCTCCTTGCAAAAATTGTAATCTGTCTTGATAGTTTATCAACATGAAGCAGAACTGCCACTGCAAAGTTTTTCTGAAATGTTCGCAACTTTTCTCTTTGGGCTGGTTGTACGGAATTTTTTTTTTTCTCCCCAGCCTATCTGTTGAGAGAGTAGCCTTCAAGCTGACACTGCAGGGGAGAATGAATGACTGCAGTCTTACGTTCTTAGCAGGAATTACTCTTTATCTATTCAAATATTTATGTCCTTGTGAAAGCTGATGAGCTGTTTCTGACTGTAGCTCAGGTCTTCAGTTACTTAATATTTTGCATTTAAATTGTCCCTTTTTTAATTTAAAATTTTCAAGGCTTTGGGTACATTTAAAAAAAAAATTTCCTCAAAAGAAAACTGTATGAATTGTACAAGGATTTAAGGTTGTAGAGCACTAAAAGAGACTTTTAGGATTATGGCTATTCAAAATTTCTTAGGGTAGGAGAGAATTTGTATATGTGGCTGCTTTGCAAACCTGGCTTAAGTTTCAGCCTTTAAGGAAACAAAATCGAGAGTATTTCTGTGGAGGGCATGTTAAAAGTGGCATTTAGCAGTTTTGTTGACTGCAAGTAGGTATAACTGTACACAGCATTGATTAATTTTTTCTCAAGACTTGCAAAGAAAAAAAAAAACAACAAAAAAAAGAGCAAAAGCCCTGTCTGTCTGCAAAATCCTCTGCTGCACCAAAATCATGCTTTGCATTACTGAGGATGCTTTGACTCCTAGTCTCATGGCTGGGAAGGGCATTGACCTGATCTTTTGCACGGGGTCCTCCAAGAAGCCTTGAGTTGGCCTGGAGTTAGGAAGAGGCGTATCTGTGTCAGCTGTCCCTCCTTCACTGCTTCAGATGTGGTGTTGCTCAGAGGAGGGGGCTCTGAAGGTAACTCCAGTGCTGTCTCCAGTCTGTTGCCCACTGTGTCGGTGCAGTTAATGGTCACTTTGTGGCTGAAGAACTGGTCACCTAGTCCTTGACGTGTATATTTGTAGTGGCTGGCTTAGCGTATGCGTGGAAAAAAACTGTATTTTTTTTTTCAGTGTAAAGGTCTGTTTCCTTTCATGAGCTTTTGGTATTGCAAAATAATAACAATCTAAAAACATTATTAAAAGGTTATTTTAAATTTGAGTTGTAGTGCTTCAGCTATGTATTTTTACAATAAATAGGTAAAAATCCATATATTCTTGGAACACGATTTGAGCAGAGCTTCACTAGCATTTATACCTCTTAGTGGACTCAAATATGTTGCAATCAAAATGTTAAGGTATAAGAATGAATAAAAAACACTTTCATCCTAGGCTACGAAGGCAGCAATAGTCAATCCTATAGGTTTGAATTTGAGAAGCTGGTATGGTATAAATTACAGTGTTCAAAACAATGCAGAGTTTGTTTTTTTTTTTAAAGTTAGTTAACTAAATATAATTGTTACGAGGCTTTTTTGTGTGTCAGTGTTGACTGCAGTGGAGGCAGGCATTCAGAGGCTGCCTTTTACGCTTGATTTTTTTAAGGTGTGCAGTTGTCCAAACTAGAGAGGGCAATTCAAACAGTGATTTGAGCTGACAGACGTTTTGGTCATCCTCTTACTAACAAAAATTTTTCTTGCATGATGAATGGTAGTAGGCTGCAGTAATAGTTTGAGAAGTAGAGAGATTAAACTTTGTTTTTTCAAGTATCAGTTTGATTTAAGAATTACTTGATTAAATAAGGTGTGCAGCATTTGGTACGTGCACATATTTTTAATGGTTGCAAGTGTAGTGAGCTTTCCTGGTTTTATTCCTATTTTCTGCTAATTGGTGCATGATAATTATTTCCTTAACCTTTTACTGTTTAAGCGTGAGTTTAGCTGAAGCCTAGCATGACGTTTCAAGTTTAGATAAAAATGCAAATGTTTCCTAGTAATTTATTCTTGCATCTCTTTGAAACAAGGGCAGTTGAGCCAGCTGCATCAAATTTATGAGGACTGTCTGATTTGGGCTGTGTTTGTATGAGGGAGCTGAACTATTCTCAGCAGGGTTCTTGCAGTTTGCTCTAATGTTTGCTGTTATGTGTGACTTTGTACTGCTGTTTAGGATGACTGAAAAAAGATAGGTTGTTAGCTGAGTTAGTTCTCTGTGCTTTAAATGATCTTGATAAAGTAGGTGTGTATATAAAATTATCCTGAAATGTGACCACAGAGAGCTGGGAGGGAAGATGATAACATCTCACTAATGCAAATTCTCTTGCGTGTGTGGTTTTTTAATAATCCTTGTAACTTTCAACACATGATGCATATTTCTCAGTATCCATACCATTCTTTTTCCTACTCTAATATTAAGCATTTATTGCTAAAGCCACAGAAAAGTATTTAAATGAAGACAGGGAAATACACTACGAGCTGCTGAGGTACCTAGGAAGAAAACAAAAGGGACTGCATTACTCTGCAGGGCTTTTCCAACAGGTTGAATAATTTATCACCATTACTTAAAGTTAGTTGAGTTACAAAATGCAACCATGGACTGAGGTTTCTGTGTCTCTTAGAACCTGTATGGGAAAGTGTGTTGTTACACTGGCAACAAATACAATAATCTCTAGAAAAGCGCAACGCCACTTTACTTGTGATAACGCTTTGTGCCGTTTTACACTGAACTTTGTGCCAGAGGCACTAGTTCCATCATTTGGAATGATGACTGCTGCAGACTGGGACAATTCAAAAATATTGTTTAGGCATTCCTGGAAATTGTTTCATCCAGCTGCTGACTGGGCTTAATTTGGCTGGGTCGTTGAGTTTAATAGAAGGCATCCAGGATAATGCTTGTGTAGAAGGTAGGTGCTTCGTGTTGAATGACACAAAAGATGAAAATTAACATTAAAATAATGTACAAATTGAGTCAGATAAAACAAATCTATTGCTTCATCAAACAAAAGAGTTCATAAGAATATACTATATTTGGCAAAGAGATTTTATGCTTGATTTTGAGACTAGGTGGGCTGTTTGAAATGAATGACTTCAGAAAATGACATTTTAAAATGAGGTATTTTTGCTTTTATGTAGTACAAAGAAATGAACTTAAATCCTAGACAAAACCTGTAGTATACTATTCAGAATACAGTTTGTTTAATACTTTGCAAATATTTGTTTAATCTAATGACAACCTTAAGTTAGTATTGCAATTTCTTAAACAGCTACTGCAAAGAAGCTTTTGTTACTGTTTTTTGACATTCTTTGTCAGTATAAACACAGGAATGGGATAAAAGTTAGAATTTTCTGTTGTTGCAAGACTGCTTTGCTGTACTCTGTACTGCTTTGTTTTCTTTTACCAGTGACCAGTGTTGTTATCACAGTAGTAATTTGTTTTGTATTAATGAAAAGATTGCTCAATACTCTCAACTGTGTAATAAACAAAAGTAAATTAATAAAACTCCCATTGTTTTTATCTGTTATCCAAAATTATATCAGAAATTACTTTAAGCTACTTAGCAAGGCTACCCTATCTTAGTTTAGTATGTTTTCATATGACAAAGAAGTGTTTGTGTAGACAATTTGTCTTCTATCGAGTGGTAGAAGGATGCTATGATGCAATATAGTGCCATATTTTTGGTCCCCATTTTAGTGTAGCTTTGTTTTAATATATCAGGGTGTTAGTTCAGTTGTGGTAAAATAAAATTTTTGTGTTAAGAGAGTATAAGTTTTCTTATTCCACAAACCTTCAGATGTACTAATGGCTACCAGATGTGACAAAGCAATAGAGATGCTTACAAACGGTGCTTGCTGAACACATGGACTGCAGCATGACTTTATGGCTTTGAGACAGAAGAAATTTAGGATACATCTCCAAATGGCATACGAAATATGCTCTAATTGTACTAATCTTGTAATGCTTCTTAAACATGTTTCTGAGTATATGCACTTCTGTGTAGATGTGTTCTTCATGGCTTGCTATTATGTTGGATTGGCAATGTTTAAAACGATAATCCTAAGTGGATTTTCAAAAGGTGGACTAGGTGACTTTGGGCATTGGTGACCGAATGCTTAAGGTAATGCTGCTTTTCACAACTGGAGCCAACTCCAGCAAACTCAAAGGTTTGCAGAAACAGACTCCGCTGAGAAGTATTAGTCTGTCTTTGTCTTTTCCCAACTTAAAACTAGGGAGGGCTTTAAGTGAGGTGGGGTCGGAGGACAGGCTTACACGGTGTCCGAGAGGAAACCGTTAGGAGTGAAGAGGGATTCAGATTGCCTGGGCCCTGGTGGGAGTCCCAAAACCTAAAGTTGAGGTGCTAACATTTGCTAACGACATGAGGAAAAGGCGTGTATCTGTTCTCCCACCTCTTTCTGGGAGGACTGCTGATATGTGCCTATCTTCACGAAGAAATGAAAAACTCAGGAACTTTTCTATAAGGCAGCTCCTCCAGGTAATATTAGGGGTTGGGGTTTTTGTTTGGGGTTTTGTTCCAAACAATAAATGAAGCTTACTCTTATTTTTACACAGTTTATATATACAAGTGTCGAAGTGCTCAAACAGGTTTTTGGGGTTTGTTTTTTTTTCCCCCCAAAAAAAAATTGCAGAAAAAGTTCCTTTCAGAATAAAGTGTTTTCTAAATTGCTGGCTTAAGATAAATTTTTAGTCATAGAAACTCCTTGAACCTTTAGATCTGAGGAATGTGCTAGTTTTTCTCTTGGTAGGTCCCATTCCTTACCCATTCCTGTCTCATTAAACCTGTCTGGAAAGACAAAAAAGAGCCGTGGCAGCTTGGGCACTGCAGTGGACCCTTCACTGATCTTCAGAGGGACCACTGGTAGAAATAATGCCTCCATTGTGCTTAGTCTTGTTTATTCTGGCCTTCTTACCATGTCTGATGTTTTTTTCCCCCAACTAATCTTTGATACAGGCCATCACTGAATTTGTTTCTTCAACATGAAAAAAACCCTGCATTATTTAGCTGCTAGCTCTGAAGAAGTTTAGGAAAATACAATTAGCTGTTAAGTCATTATAAGCACATCAATGAATTTATCATAAAGGTTGCAAAGGATGACTGCTCTAGATAGAGAGGTGGTTGTGATGATTTAAGGAATAAGTTGCAATTACTCTGTGGAACGATAAAACCTAGGAATTTTGTCCTGTGTATTGGCTGCGCAGAGAACTGTGACCATCAATTATTGCTTAATTTAGTCTATTTAAGGCAAAGCTTTGACTTTTCTTGACCTTATTATTTTCACTTAGTTTTATTTCTTGGCATACTTAATTGCCTTTTTTATAGTTCAGAAGGGTATCCTTGAAGCACTACACTCTTCGACTTAGCAGTTCAATAGGTTGTATTGGCAGCTGGTTCATGTAATAAGTGTCAGTTAATGGTTCTTTTCATATGTGTGTACTTTGGCTGTGGTATAATACCTTTTATACATAGACATGATATTCATAAAGGGGAAATTAACACATATTTGTGTAAGTGCACAGCTGTGTGTATGGTTGTGTGTGGTGGGGAGAGGGAGAAGTAAGGGATGAGACATAATGTTGAAAGGTACTTTGAGTTAGCTAGCAGGCTGACATGAGCTTGTTGACGTCATGCCAATCCTTGACTCGCGTGTGAATCACATCCCAGGGAAAAAAAAATGCCAGTAATACCCTGACAGTCAATATAACAGTGAGTGTACAAGGAAGTTTAACTCAGTACCAGGGAAAATATATCCATTATTCATGTGATGCACTGTCTTGTTTCTGCTTTCTCTCCTTTTTATTCTTCCCCTTTGCTAGTTTATTTGTGTGCTTTGTAGTACTTAAAATGAATGATTGTGTAACTTGATAAGGGTAGTAATAATTTGTCACTTGTTTTCTACAAAGAGAGAAACCCTTTTGGGCAGTAAAATTTTTATTGCAGCCCAGCTTGGAACTATGTATAATTATTGCCTAAGTATGTGAGACTAATATTTCCAGCTTTGTATGTGTATCTAATGTGATCACATGGCAATTATTGCAAAAACCTGTTTGATTAAAAATCAGAGAATTAAGGTTTTTCATTATTGTGTTTTCTCTAATGCTGTTTTTGAATTTTCAAGTGTCTTAGGCATCACTGCGTAACTATGAAATTAAGATTTTGATTTAGTTTGCCATGTACTTCTTGCAGAGATGAGGAATTTCAGCCTTTGTCCAGTGTTGATCAAGAGTGGAAAGTAATCTAATTTAATTTATTTCAACGGAAAAAAAACAAACCCAGAACAGATTGCTTATTTGTTTTTTCCTGATGTTATATGAAAAGATGAGAACAGGTTTTTTTATCTGCTGAATTTAATATTCTTCACTTACGTATTCAGTATCCTGGGAATAACCAGCATTGCAGTTGTGCTACTGCTAACAAAAGATCTACTTTCAGCTGCAGCTTCTAACAAAGTAAAATCTACAGTGAGAGCTGCTCTTTTGCAAGAGTTAATATCAACAAAAAGTTATTTTAGTAGACCTTTGGATTACACAGATACAGATTTAATCATGGGGCTGCAGAGCCTACTTGTCTGATCATACTGTCTGTCATATAGTTGAGTCAGTTGAGATTGGAAATTGGGAAATACACTTCCACAATTTTCTTTAAATTTTAAGATATTAAACTTCAATTGGTTTGTCCATAAAGTAGAACCTAAGTTGCTGATAATTGTGGTAACTACAGACTTTAAATTGATGTTGTAAATAGTTTTAACTGATAGTACTTCATTTAGGTCATTAAAGTGTTAATTTTAATGATTGTGCTAGCGCAGCGTGACATTTTAATTCAAGATGTAAAATGCAAGCTTTTTTAGTATGTGTTACTAAACATTTATTGCTACATGCATTTGAATGATAAGCAAATAAAAACACAGCGATGGCTGCTGTTTATAACTGGTCATTAGAGTCCTCATCCATCAAAACACATAAGCGTGTACATAATGGGACTATTTGCATAATTACAGTTATGAGCTTGATTTCTGAGCATGTAAGTAGTCCTTTAAGCATACGTGGAAATGTTTGATGATCAAGCTTGACAGTTTAAATGGACTATGAATAAAAACTGGAACACTGAAATTTGCATCTAACCTACTGACATGTTTGGTTTTTGCTCTTTTAAAAGTGGTCAGCAAGCGTTGGCAAACCCCACGCTGGTTATTTCAAGTTATTTGACAGGTTTCTTTCTCTTCTGAAGAGTTCATTCTGTAGAAGCACAGACTGTTAGTGGCTTTTGAATTCAAAACTAGCCCCCCCCCCCCCCCCGCTGTTTCTGGGAATGCTTCAGCAGGTGAAGAAATCACAACTTTTTTTTTAATGAATAACAAACACCAAATAGTATCAACACTGTGGAAATACACCTTTTTCTTTTATTTGAGCAAATATTGGTGGGAAACATTGAGTATTTACTCAATACTAGTTGATAGACTGAATTTGAGAATAGAATTGAACATGTGCTCTAACAGTCTCACCTTATACATTTTGTTTGCTGTGTTGGCAATATTTCTGTAATAATGAATATTCAGTGAAAAAGAAATTTGTGTATTCACCTTATAGAAGAATATACGAGCTGATTTGAAGATGAGTGTAGTGTGTGCTTAAGTTTTAATAATGTAATATTTTAACTAGAAACTTGTTCAGCTGCTGTAGCCTAGTGTTTTTCTCCAGGATGGGTGACGTTTCCAGGGCCATATTCAGTGCTCACTTGCAGCCACTTGTGTACATGCTGGAATAGCAAAGCTTATAAATTCCTGAAGAATCCAATAGTGCTTTATAATCTAGAGAAAAGAATTGCCTGAATTTGTGCTTTTGTGTATGGTTTTGGACATGGATATATGCTTTCTTAAACCATCTAAACAAAATCACTTTAATCTGCATTTTTATTGAGAACTATGTAAATTAATAACTGCTTCATACATTATTCAAGAAAAGACATATTTTGTATTGCTGATACCTCTGCTAATCTTATCTAAAGATATGCAAATGATTTAATTAAAATAATTATACTGTATAATATACCTGAACTTTGCTCTAAAATAGTACGTATTAATCATTAATGGTACTTGTATTTTTAGCTGGAAAGACAAAGTATTTGATTGGTAGTGGATTCTAAACTTTTTTTTTTCCCCTTTTTTGCTTAACAACTTGGACTGAGATGTCCTTTGTGACTGTAATCAAACAATTGACCTCATGTATTCAAGAACAGTGGAATTTGATTTTAAAATTACTAGGGTTGTGGCAGAAAAGTGTAGTTGTTTAAAAATAGACAAGTGGTTTTATATGTACCTACGAGGCAATACTCCTTGAGTCTGTTTCCCTGTGCCTCTTCCTGCTATTAACCACTACTGCTAAAGAGGAGTTTTCTGTCTCTTGAATTCCTCTGACCGTGGAGTTGTATAGTATAACTACTTGTCACATCATGGGCTTCAGACTAGAAAATAATTGATTAAAAAAGAAAAGTATAAGGGCTCATCTTCCTTGTAATTCAAAAGGATAGTAAGCACATGGTGCCGTTGTTGATGGAAGCTGCAAATTCTAAGCATTAAACCCACAAACAGAAACGCCTTGTATGGGGAATGAATCGTTCCCCCTTTTGGGGCAAAAATACATCTGTAATCAAACCGTTGGATATTACCATAAAATGCAATGGTAAGTGAAATAAGTCGGGCTGTTGTGGTTTATATTTGAATTATTGTGTGTTTTTTTCTAGTCTGGTGCTCAGTAGACACAAGAACTTGAGGAACCTCAGTAAAAATAGTGCATGTTGTATGATCTAATAAGGTTAAGATTAGAACCAAAGACTTTTGCCTTAGGGTTTCTTAGGGGTTCAATCTGTTATTTGAAATAAGGCATTTAAATCCATTTGCAGATGAAGGAAAAAAACCCCAACTTAATCTGATTGAAACTGCTGTTTGTGTAGACTAAGTGATTTTTATCTGTGGTGTTACTAGAGGTCTGTTTACTGTTGTCTAACGCAAAGCGTATTCTGGCATGATTGCATTAAATTGCTGGGCAGTAATTTTTAATTGCTGGATTTTTGCTCTTGATGCCTGTAAGAGAATGTTTGCTCTAGAAATAAGTAACTCCTAATTGTTACTAAGAAATGGAAAGACAAAATTAGTTAAAATTACTACGAATAGTTAAAATACTAAACATCCATTTGTATCTTCTGAATCCTTTTATTGTGTACTGTGAAATGGAGTGACAACTGCAAGTTCAAGGGGAGCTAGAAAGAACTGCAGTTTCATTAGTGGCTACCAAGAATTTGCTGCAGGGAAAAATGACAATTGTTCATTTTTGTTTCATTTTTAAGTAGTGGAGGGAAAATTAAACCCAAACAACTACAGCATGGCTGATGACGAGAAGGTGCTTCTCCAGCTCTACAGAAGATGGGGAAAAAGTGATTAGAGGAACATAACTTTTTTTATGCGTTGTGTACTGATACACCAAAAGGTTTCTATAACATGTTGGAAGGAGCTTATAAGTCTCTAATTTTGGTGTAAGCTGTCAGTTTTCCCAATTTACTAATCTTTCATGTCTCTTTCTTCCTTTAAATCTGTTAAATCTAAAAGTTTTGTTTTCATTGAGTTTCAGTTTAGGTAACTTACCTCCAAAAGAATACGCTAAGAGCAAGCCACAGGGGTTCAGCTGAAGCCATGGAGAATAGTTAATCCAAAGCAACCTACTCTTGTGTTATTCTCTTCTTTCAGTCTTTGCGTCACCTTTAAAGACATATGAATTTCAGTCTTGTTTATTTGTTGTTTTTTTTTTTTTTTAGGGGGCAGCACTTAAATACTTGCCAGCTATTGTCAATGATGTGAAATTAGTATTTGATCCAAAAGAACTTAGGTGAGTAGAGTTAATGAAATGTGTAGTGTGAACTTCAGTAGATCTTTATTTTACACACACATATATATAGATACACACATATATTAAAAAAAAAATATATACAGAGGCAATGAAATATGATCACCTGAGATGTTTTATCACTTTGGTTTTATTACCTTTTTTTTCCTTGCAAATATTTTTAGGGCTACACAAAAAGCCTGGTTTTAAAGTAACGTGTATGGCATCAAGGTTTGACAAATGTCTTGACAAACTTTGCAGTCTTGTTGAGTACAGTCATGTAATGAGATAGCAAGAATTATCAATCAGGCAACTGACATCAAAACTCTTAAGCTATATACTTGATGCTTCACTCTCTCAAGTATAAATTTAATGTAAATAATAACTCTGTTCAGTGAACCCTATTGCTGGGTTGACATTTCAGTAGCTCATAAACACAAGAATGTTGTTAGTAAATAGAAGGGGTAATAGGAAGGTGTTTTAGAACAAGAAAACAATAGAGAAGCCAAATCAAAACTAGTATTTCAGGAGAACTTTTAACTTAAAGAGAAAAAAAAATCAGTTTCTCTTTCACAATGCTATTAAAAGCCATTTAAGTTGAAAAAAACCCTTTTTAATCTAATTTGATTGCACAAACCCTTCTATATATTGTCTGTTTTTATTTCGATGTTCTGGTCTGTCAAAATGAGGAAAAAAAAGATAAAGTAGAAATAAAATAGATAAGTATAATCTTAGTCTAACATTCCAATGGCTGGAGGAACCTGGTGTTTAGCTTCTGCTTGCCTGTACTATAAACTTTTTTACATGTACACTTATGCTTCCTATGGGCCTAGGGGGTACATCTTTGTAGAGTTTCTGGACTAAATCGTAATTCTGATATGTGATAGCAAAAGTACTGGGAAAATATACCAAATGAAAAATACCAGGATTTGGCCTGTTTTACCCCAAACACTACAGTTTTTCTGTCACTTAGTGTATTTAAATTGAGATTGACTAATACTTAGAAGTGAAGGCTTAATAGGAAAAACAAAAAACCCCAAGATTTTAGGAAGCGATGCAAAAGGATTGAAAACTTTTAAAAATCTGTATTATGTGGGAGCTCAGCTGATGCATGTGATGGTACCTTATAATCTTAAAATGTATGTGTTTCTGGGTTTTTTTTTGTTGATGGTGGTGGAGGTGAAAGCTTGTAACATGAATTATCACTTTTTTTATTTCTGGCTTATATGGTCATGTATTATTCCATTAATGGTATGTGATGATTGAAGTAAAGAGCTGGTAGCACAGACAACTGAGATTTGAAATCTAAAACCTTAAATTAAACATGGGAAAAGAGTGTAAAACTCAGATAAAAGGGAGAGGGCAAAAGAAAAGACACAAAAACCTAAACAGATGTATTAAAGACGATTGACATTTCTCTGAAATTCCTATCTAACTCTCTTACGTCTGGAAAAAAATGAGTTTGCTTGTCCAAAAGTATGTAGTTTTTTATCTTGTTCTGTGCTGTTGGAGGTTTTTTACGTATTTTGGAGAGAGATTAATATAATTTTACTTGTCCCTTTGTATGTAGCAAACTCTTTACTGAATTCATCCTAAACGTTCCTGTGAGCCGGCTCACAATCCAGAAGCTATACTGCTTGATAGAAATAGTTCACAGTGACCTCTTCACACAGCATGGTAAGCAGGATCTTTGCAACCGTTATATTGTCGCATTATTCATTGTCTCCAGACCTCTGCTAGTGCAAGGTTTGTCCTTGCTGCCGAACGTGGTGGAGGTTGTAACCAATTAAGGTTGTTCTGTTAGAAGGACAAGAAGATTTAAAATAAGTGAGGAAATGCTAATTGACGCTTACTGCAGGTTATAGATCATAAAGAAGTGAAAGCAAAAACTTGTAATTTTTAATTTAAAAGGCTGCTAAGCATCCAGTTTTATTGGCATGTGTTACAACTTTAACTATGATATGTTTTATCAAAAACTATTATTTCAGCTTTTGTGCTCAGTGAAGTTCTATAGAGAAAATGGAAGTTTTTGATGTCCTTTCTTTCTGAAGCATCATTATCTCCCTTTAAGCTGTCCCCTAGCTGAAATAAAACAACATATAAACCTTTTAGAGTGTGCCATTCATCCATGCTTTCTTATTTTCTCCTTTTACATTAGCGGGCCAGTGAAAGGTAAGTTCAAGCACTTGTCTTACAGATTTCTTCATTTGAGGTGAAACATTTTATTCTTTTTCTAGATGACTGCGGGTTAAACTAACCTAAACTAAGTGTTCATGTGCTGTCAGAAGTTAATGAGGGAGCAAATAGGCAATGGCTCAATGATAAAGGAAATTTGAAAGGATTCTTCTGTCAGATAAAAATGCTGGGACCATGTGATGCAAAGTGCTGATAAAACAAACTTTTCTGGTTCCAATTTAAAAAATGTTCTTGGTGGATTTGCTTTGTACTGGCAGGTATTATACTAGATCAGGTAATGTCTAACCACAGCTGTGTAACTTTTGCTGGATCTAGTAACTTTTTTTTTCCCAGTTAGCAAACAAGTATAAAGCCAACACAATCTATGCTGCAATCTATTATGCTCCTTAATGTCACAAAACTGTGTGCGTTTGCGCCTGGTGCAGTTCAGCGGCACTGCTAGAAGGTGGGGTATTACATGGATCTGGTACTGACGACTGTGGAATTAAGTACTGTTGCTCTTTCCACTTCTTTCCACTTGAAGTTTTCTTTCTAATTTTGCACAAGTAGTAATGAAGAATGATGGTCAAAGAATGAGCTTTACATTTTGATGGCACTTTTTATTTATAACAAGGACCTGTAAAATTATTGAGTCTACATGATACATGTTACATGCAAGTTTAAACCTTAAACTTTGGGTTTAAAAAAAAAAAAAAGGTCTAATGAGAATTAAGACTGGAAGATAGAGAAACTGGAGACTCTGAACCTTTCAAGAAAGAGATTGAGCTTTTCCGTAAAGAAGACCTCAGTAGAGTTACAGTCTCACCTGAGCAACAACACACAACACATGTAGTAAATTTACTTCCTGCAGTTGTGGATGGTGATGAAGTAAGAATAAATCTGAAAAACAAAGTCTACCAGCCACGTCACCACGTACTGCACCAGCAAGTCCAAATGCAGTTCAACTTCATCTTTGCTTTTGAGATCTTCTTTTGAAATTATTCAGCCCTTATGAGCCACATCAAATGATTTGGTTCCGAATTGCACAGTTTGCAAGAACAAAAAGCAGGAATGCAGCTGGAGTTGCTGGGGCTTGGGTACAATGGTACTGGTCTCTCTGAGACCATTTTAATGTTTGCTTTTTCAGATACATACATCAATGTTACTTACTCCTTTCCTTCATTAATTCTTAGCTCACTGTCTGTGTAGTAATTTTTCCTTCTCATGGCTACTTTTAGGTTGCAACGTCTTTGGGGCAGAAGCCAGTAATACAAGGTGTTATACTTGACTGTCTTGGATAGGAGGAAATTGAGATAACTCGGATGAAACAAGAATTATGACTATAAAAAGCACTTCTAAAGAAGGCTATAGGGGCACATCGTGTATTTACTATATTAATCTTTGACTTCCCTTACTCAACCAATTTCATTTTCAGAGGTGGAAGGACAAACTCTGCATGGCTGGTTTGTTTGTTAAACCTAACTCTCAAATTCAGCCGTTTGGGTTGCAGCGAATGGTATAGTCCAACATTATTTTCTTGTAGAGCTCCTGAGAAATTACATGAATCGGTTTTAATAGCAGGGTCATTAATCTGAACTCAGTCCAGTTTTGTTGACAGAACAGTACTACTTAATGGGTTTTGGATCTTATCAGGAGGCTCCTAACCAGGGGTTTTCATGTCACTGGCTGTTAAGAATGTCTTAACTCTAACGTGCTTCAGTTGAGTTGCAATGGAGATTAAAGGCACGTATGCTGCTAGCGCTGCCCAACTTGGCGTGTGTGGCACAATCTGACTGCACGGGACACTCATTTCACCCCACTGCAGCTCAGCTGTACTGGAGCAGTGCTGTGCATGAGAGGATGGAGCCTGGCGCTAAGGAGGACTCGCAGAGTTTGGTGCAGCAATGATGGGGCTGTGTTGCTTCCCATGGGCTCTATTAGCATACACACCTCTGTGCTGCCCTCCCTTCTGTATGGTTATATGTGACCTCATATATGTATGTATTTTTTTTGTGTGTCGATAAACGAAGCGTTATCTTAAAAGCTTCTCTTGCCACTGGTAGTTCTCTATAAAGCTTGTGTCTGGAGAGCCGGTTGTGCTGGGAACCTTTCATAATCACTAAAATTCACTTGAAAATAAATTAAACCCGTAGCCACAGCCTTTGCTAAATTTAGATTATTTTTTTCCCCCCCTTACTCTATGGGTTTGAGTTCTTACTGCTAAAACGTAGTTCGACTGCCTCTCCTCCTCCTCATTGATTCAATAATTTTTAACTGATAGGCAGTACTTTCATGTAAGTATCCAACTAATCCTGTATCATATTGCAGAAATGAGATTTTCTTTTCTAAAAGCAATATGCAGTGCAGGATTGTGGAATTGATGGAAAGCTGTAAAATGTACAGAAAATCAAACAGCATTTCATCAGTGTATTTCTCTTGTAGAAAAATGCTCTAATTCTGTGCTTTGGGAGGTCAAGGAAGATTTATTTGTGTCTCCAGAGGAATTAAAATTCAAAATACTTGAACTTGTGAAGCTTGAAGGATTTTTGGGGTGAGAGGGGTGGGTGTATGAAATAGTTTGCTAAAGCACTGTGCTTGAAGAGCGATGTTGAGTGATGGATGGTTCAGTGGTCTGTATGAAATCTGAAGAAAATAGACAACTATTTTCAAGGGCTGAATCTCAGCGATGATCTTAAGAGTGTGCCCTTTTTAGGAGTTTTTTCAAGAGCTGAACTGCCATGTTTTCCCATACTCTCTATGGATGATTTATCTCATTTTTGCGTGTATATATTGCCCAGGTAGTGATATCAGCAGGATAAAGGATAGTTGTGAACAAGGAGATTGGCAGTCTGTGCTTTGGAGGAGTTCATTTGACTCTGTCCCACTCCCTGATTTTTGTAGAGAAGACAATTATTGGGCCTTTGCATAGGGTCTTTGAACACCCCAGTGTTCATCTGTGCTAACTGGGATGCAGCTTTTTGCATGCAGTAAAGCATTTTAAATTGTCAGTGATTAACATCCTGATTTAGCAAGTTACTTGATTTTGAGGCTTGGAATGGAGCCTTAAACGTGCTAGTTTAGACAAATACGTATACATCTTGCTCAGTGAGGACATAAGTATATCAATATGTTCTTGTATATGCCATAATATTTTATGCATGTATCTAAACATAACATAAATATGAATATATAATAATTATACAAAAATATTTATGACCATATAGAAGTAAATGCATGTATAAGTAAGTAACACTCATTACCCCTACCACAATAATTTGCATAGATTGCAAATTATGCATACAAAAAACCGGTGCATCCAAAATCTTTTTTGTCTGTGTAAAGCAGCAAACTTTTGATTGAGACCAACCCTGCATCTCTTCTTCCTCTCATGTCCCTCTCCCCTCCAAACCCTGAAAAAGAGGAAGCGTTTCTTTAGATTAGCACCTGAAACAATTCTATGTTGTAAAAATCTTCTGTAAGAGTATGTCCAAATATAAGTATGAATTAAAACTGTTCCACACTCATTTTTAATAATAACCTGAAGCATGTTTTCAGTTCCAAGTGTGTAAGTACTTATGGTTGGTATTTAAATAATAAATTTAGGTGACCCGCCTAGTGGATGAGGGAAAGGCTGTGGATGTGGTCTACCTGGACTTCAGCAAGGCCTTTGACACCGTCTCCCACAGCATTCTCCTAGAGAAGCTGGCGGCTCACAGCTTAGACAGGTGTACTCTGCGCTGGGTCAAAAACTGGCTGGACGGCCGGGCCCAGAGAGTTGTGGTGAATGGAGTTACATCCAGTTGGCGGCTGGTCACGAGCGGTGTTCCCCAGGGCTCAGTTTTGGGGCTGGTCTTGTTCAATATCTTTATCGATGATCTGGGTGAGGGGATCGAGTGCACCCTCAGTAAGTTTGCAGACGACACCAAGTTGGGCGGGAGTGTTGATCTGCTCGAGGGTAGGAAGGCTCTGCATGGGGACCTGGACAGGCTGCATCGATGGGCCCAGACCAATTGTATGAGGTTCAACAAGGCCAAGTGCTGGGTCCTGCACTTTAGCCACAACAACCCCATGCAGCGCTACAGGCTTGGGGAAGAGTGGCTGGAAAGCTGCCTGGCGGAAAAGGACCTGGGGGTGTTGGTCGACAGCTGGCTGAACATGAGCCGGCAGTGTGCCCAGGTGGCCAAGAAGGCCAATGGCATCCTGGCCTGTATCAGAACTAGTGTGGCCAGCAGGAGTAGGGAAGTGATCGTGCCCCTGTACTCGGCACTGGTGAGGCCGCACCTTGAATACTGTGTTCAGTTTCGGGCCCCTCACTACAAGAAGGACGTTGAGGTGCTGGAGCGTGTCCAGAGAAGGGCAACGAAGCTGGTGAGGGGTCTGGAGATCAAGTCTTATGAGGAGCGGCTGAGGGAACTGGGGTTGTTTAGCCTGGAGAAAAGGAGGCTGAGGGGAGACCTCATCGCTCTCTACAACTACCTGAAAGGAGGTTGTAGCGAGGTGGGTGTGGGTCTCTTCTCCCAAGTAACAAGCGATAGGACGAGAGGAAATGGCCTCAAGTTGCACCAGGGGAGGTTTAGATTGGACGTGAGGAAAAATTTCTTTACTGAAAGAGTGGTTAAACATTGGACCAGGCTGCCCAGGGAAGTGGTTGAGTCCCCATCCCTGGAGGTATTTAGAAGACGTGTAGATGAGGCGCTTAGGGACATGGTTTAGTGGGCATGGTGGTGTTGGGTTGACGGTTGGACTTGATGATCTTAGAGGTCTTTTCCAACCTCAGTGATTCTATGATTCTATGATTCTAAATGAAGTGTCTTATCTTTGCAAACTTCAAAATTTTGGTTTTATGTAAATAGTGATTTATCTGATTTGTTTTGTCCCATAGAGTTGTTTGTATTCTCTGTTGCTTTGTTTTACAAAATGACTTCCAGCTAATTACCAAGTGAGTTGTGTAGCCGCTGTATTCTTAAATAGTTAGGAAATCTAGTGATTTCTCCATTAGGAAATTGTTAGTCTATTAAATATGAGTAGACAGCATATAGCACTTATAAGAGTTCTTATTGTTTAATTGACTAAAATTACAATCTTTGTCTCCATGCTGTGTAGCGGAAGCGAGGTTACTAAGCATAGGTTTTATTTTTTTGGCCACATCAACTAAATGAACCATAAAATAAAGAAATGCATTTGTCAGTGTCCCTCCAAATGAAATGTTTTTAAATTGACAAAAATTTATTGTGTGTATTTAGCTTCAGCATAGTTCCTGTGTCAGTGTTTCATTTGATGTCTTTGCTTGGATGCTCATAAGTTGATAATGCCTCCTGAGCATCCTTTAATAAAGATTAATATTTTATTCTCACTGCACATTCCTGTGACATTAATCATCGTGGGTTGGACTTGTGCAGTAGAGAACAGATGTCGAATTATTGTTGTCTGTAATCATTGTGCATCGTACTCATGAGCTATCTTCAGAGCTGGCTTTTAAGCAGGAGACTAATGTTATAGACTATAGATTTATCAAGGTTGCCCATTAATCAGGGCTGGGAGGTATTTGTGACAGGCAGGCTGATGAAGGTTAACCTTTCCTTTTCTGTACTTTTAAGTAATCAAGATACAGTTGATCAACCCAGTGTTTTTCAAACTAGTTTATAGCAAAGGATGCACTTAAAATCTTATCTCCTCGTAGATCGTATTACCATAGTACTGGATTTGTTAAAATATGTATATATAGTTAGATATTTGTGTGTGTGTTGGTGGGTTCCATTTTTGTATTTTGTTGCCTTCTAGCTCTTGTATTTTAATAGAGGTATCTGGAAAACCTTAAAATGATGGACTTGTTTCAATAGCTGTTTCTGCTTCAGTTTAAAGTGAAGCTGGGATCTGTTGTGTGATTAGAAACCAGTGGGACAAAGGTATCGGTCTACAGGATGGGGTCTACTGGAAGTGACTTTGCAGCGAAGGAGCTGTGGTGCCGGGGGGCAGCACCCGAGCCCGCTCCAGTGTCACAGGGCACCCTTGCATCAGTGAGGGCCAGCTGCATGCTGCGCTGTCTTAACAAGAGCCTAGGCAGTAGGGCTAGGGAAGTTTTTCTGATACCCTGCAAGTAGGCCTTTAGAAACCGCAAGAGAAAGGAAAAGTATGTAAAAACCATCCTGTATGTAAATATGATTTTATGACCTGTCAGATGCTGAGTATCATGAAGTACCCTTTTGATTTTAGACATAGCTTTTGTCTTTCCCATTGGCAATATTTATTCCTTTTTGCCTACTTCAAAGTAAGCTCTATATCGGTATTTCTTCCTTAGCATAGAAGTTCCATTGGTAATTTGAGGGCCAAGTAATCTTTAGAAAGATTTCACAGTGTTGGTGCTTGCACAGTTCTCTAGAGTGTGGGGGTGTGGTTTTTTTCTTGGTGGTGGTTTATAGGCTTGCTTTATTTGTTTATTTTTAAAAGTCTGGGAAGGGTCTGGATTTTTTTATCAGGTACCCAGCACACCTTGACACTTTGTTTTATCCTGCCATGTTCTAAAACTTGCAACAGCTACAAACCAAACAGCAGATGTTCACAAGCTGTTGAGGAAGGCAGAGAGCCTGTAAGATGGTAACTGAGGAGCACTGTCAATTCTACCCGAGGGAATTTAGTCTTTTGTATAGGTTGTGTAATTCCAAATGAAGTAGTATGACAAATCAATTAGTTTTTCCTTTCTCGGAAATTCAACGTGAATACCTTCCCTATTGAGCATACTCTAGACAATCTAACTCAAAGGTGGCATAACTGCAATTCTCGCCTTCTGCATGCTTGCAGATACTAAATTGATCTTTGACCATTCTCTACTAGTGGGGCTTAACGGGGACATGAAACATTTTCAAACCTCTAATTAGGGGCCTTTGTAAGTTATTAAAGATTGATTCACCTTGCAGGCTTTAGAAAGGCACGTTCATATGTCTGTGCCGGAGTGCTTAGCAGCTGGGTGTCAGGGTTCTTTCTCTCCCCTGCATTTGGTGAAAGGAGTGTGCTACACCACTGTTTTGTGGGTTTTTCTTAATCTGCTCTTTTCTTTCCAAGTTAGTCAAAACCTAAGGTAAAGATGTATACTGAGGTTTCACGAATGTGGAGGCACAAGTCTGCAATCATAAAGCATCTCTGGGGCACACAGACTGAGCTGAACTAGGCTATTCATTGGGTTGAAATGTATATGGAAAATTAGTAGTTAATTTTGACCTGCATCCATCTGGTGATTCCTGTCATGTAAGAACAGTCTGAGTACTTGAGCAAGGAAGAGAACATTTTTTGGGATAGGAGTGAGTGGTCAAGGGCTGGAGCTGGAGAGGCAGAAGTTTAAAGCTAATGTAAAATGGTGATGATAAGCAATACGTGGCGAGTCAGTACCAGGAAAACCTTCCTTATGTAATGGCTGGATCTTCAATCATCATTTCTTTTTTCTATTCAGGGGGGTGCTGTGTTGTGTTGTTTGGTGTTGTTTTGGTGTTTTTTTTTTTTTTTAGCTAAGGTTATGCATTTGAAATATGTGACAGCAAACTATTACTTTAAATGCACATATATCATTGTCTACCATATTAGGGCAGTTTGGAGACTTCATTTTTGTATAAATAGCTTTAGATCATTTAATGAGCATCCTGGTAAATAAGCTCTTTCAATGAGGTCAATTCTGCTTAGCCATTTTTTTCACGGAGATCACCACCTCCTTTCACTTTTAATATCTGTATAGATTTAGGATAATATAGTTGTAAACAAATAATGGGAACTTATGATGAAGATGTTTCTCTGTTACTTGATTTGGATTTCTTGTAATCCAGTTCTCTGCTACCTAATAGAAATGAGGGGATGTGATGAAGTCATGGCTAGTTGTATCTCCCCATGTAAATACATTGCAGGGTCTAATGTCTGTTTCTTGAGGCAAAAATTTCAACAAACACACCGTGATTTTTCTCCTTTTTGAGCTATAAAGCTGGAGGTTAAATGACCAAGAAGCAATTAAAAGAAAAACTCTGCATTGAAGAAACTAACTCTTCAAAGTACTTTCTTTGAATGAGAGCCCATTTGTGCATTCCTAGTGAACATGTACTTATGTGAGTCACTTCAGACTGAAGAATATTACTCTTGAACTACTAGAAGTTGGGTGTGCTTATACACTGTTATTTCTTATCCTCCATGTGTGAGCTTACAAGGCAGAATGAGGATGCTGCTATTTCAGTTCCTCTGTAGCATCTTGTTGAGATGGAGTGCTCTCTATCCTGCATTATAGCATGGTTTTTCTTGATTATTTTTTATGTCAGTGACTTTTATTTTTCCCCATTGTGCAGTTTGTGAGAGCAGGATTCTAGCCTTTGTGCTGTGTATCTTGCTGTAGGGACGAGTTCGTGGAGGTGCTCTTCCTCTAACTCTTTCCTGCTCTGTAGGAGACTGAAGGCTGTGGTCACTGATGACCTGGGAGTCCCAAAGCAGCTGCAGAGAATAATTGAAGTCATTGCAGTTGGACCTTACGGCACTGGCTGAAGGGTTCTGGCAGACTTTGCACAGAGACTGTTTCCCTATGAAGACCATCTTTGTCTCATCCATCCTGTTTCCTTTTCTTTTTAGTAGCAAAAGCAAGTCCTCTTGAGCCCATACCTTATCACTGAGACTCGTTAAGTGAGAGTAATTTTCACCTTGGCACTGAGTTTTTAATGCCTGTATCAATTTTTCCACTGCAAGCCAAAGCACAATACCTTAAGCATGTATTGATTTCTTCACCCTTGTCATCCCTTTGCCTCCTAGCTGTCAATTTTTTTCTGGTACCTGCAGTGCATATTTTAGCACTGGTGTGATACTGCCTTGTCCATCCCCATGCTTGTAATCAGCAGACTGTCAGCCGAGCCTCAGTTTTCACTATGGAGGGATTTTGAAGTTGGCACCTGTGTGGGGCCCATGCAATGCAATTGGGTACTCTGTTACAATAGTACCTTCTACAGCAGTGACACCTTGGCACGTGGGGTGCGGCATCTCCTAAATACTGATGGGAATCATCAGCAATAGTTGAGGGAGGAAGTGCACGTTCTGTCTCTGGACGTCTCTGCAGCAAACGATGAAGCTAGTAAAGGTACTTAATTCTGGTCAGTCAAAGCCAGGGTCACCATCTCTTGGTGATGCAGATCTTCGTCATCCTTTGAACTAGTGGTATTTCCTGTAGCTTCTCAGCACCAGTTTGTTCATTCTGTAACTCCTGCCTATTCTGACTGCTTCTGGGTGCCAGTTACGTCCACTGCAAAAGGACGGAGACCAAATGTGTATCAATAAAGGGAATGTTTGGTTGCAGAAGGAGCTTCTGCTGTTGAGTAGCATTCTACTGCTACCAAGAGGAGGCTACCTAGTGTTGGAAGCGTTACTTTGAGCTATTAATCTCTTGGTCAACTCTTGGCTTCTTAGGAGCGTGTTAGCTATAACCCTAAATAAGTGTTTTCACATTGCAATACGGGGTCATCCCCTCTTAATTGAGATTAATCTCCAGTTTCCATTTTTTAGTCTTGTGCCTCCTGCTGTGGTCTGTATGTTACTCGCGCTCTTGATGTCGGGATGGTGATGCTTACTGGTCCAGAACTATTTAAAATCCTCTTAAATAAAGACTTAATTGAGTGCTCATGAGCAAATGTTCCAGGGACATCCCTATCTGGAGCCTCTGGCAGAAAGCACCTGGGGAGACTCGAGGTCGACCCCTAGGGTTTTGGAGCCGGGGATACAGAGGATCCGAGGCCCGCTATACTCCAACTGAAAAAGAGATATTAGCAGCATATGAAGGGGTTCGAGCTGCTTCAGAAGTGATTGGCACTGAAGCACAGCTCCTCATGGCACCCCAGAAAGAATTGAGTCAGACAACAGGACTCATTTCTGAAACAACCTCATAGACACCTGGGCCAAAGAGCACGGCATTGAGTGGGTGTATCACATCCCCTATCATGCACCAGCCTCTGGGAAAATTGAACGATACAATGGACTGTTAAAGACTACACTGAGAGCAATGGGTGGCAGGACGTTCAAACATTGGGATACGCATTTAGCAAAGGCCACCTGGTTAGTCAACATGAGGAGATCTGCCAATCGAGCTGGCCCTGCCCAGTCAGAACTTTTACATACTGTAGATGGGAATAAAGTCCCTGTAGTGCACATAAAAAATATGCTGGGGAAGACAGTCTGGGTTATTCCTGCCTCGGGCAGAGGCAAACCCATCCGTGGGATTCCTTTTGCTCGAGGACGTGGGTGCACTTGGTGGATAATGCGGAAGGATGGGGAAGTCCGATGTGTACCTCAAGGGGATTTGATTTTGGGTGAGAATAGCCAATGATCTGAATTATGTGATGTTAAGTACTAATTATAGTTATAATAGTTCCAAAAAGGACTGTCGTGGTTTAATCTCAGTCGGCAACTAAGCACCACGCAGCCGCTCGCTCACTGCCCCCCACCCGGTGGGATGGGGGAGAGAATTGGAAGAGCACAAGTGAGAAAAAACTCGTGGGTTGAGATAAAAACAGTTTAATAATTGAAATAAAATAATAATAATATGATAATAATAACAATACACAAAGCAAGTGATGCACAGTACAATTGCTCACCACCCGCCGACCGATGCCCAGCCAGTCCCCGAGCAGCGGCCCTCCCGGCCAGCTTTCCCCAGTTTATGTACTGAGCATGATGTCACATGGTATGGAATGTCCCTTGGGCCAGTTTGGCTGTGCCCCCTCCCAGCTTCTTGTGCACCTCCAGCCTTCTCAGTCGGTAGAGCATGGAAAACTAAAAAGTCCTTGGCTAGTGTAAGCAATACCTAGCAACAACTAAAACATGGGTGCGTTATCAACTTTGTTCTCATCCTAAATCCAAAACACTGTACCAGCTACTAGAAAGGAAATTAACTCTATCCCTGCCGAAACCAGGACAGTGTGAAAATAATCTCTAAGCAATGATATAGTCATTAAGGACTGCCATGAAGCCTCCTTTTCTGAGTCATCCATATTCCATCAAGTCCAAGCAATTTGGGTAATATCGCTAAAAAAAAAAAAGTCAGTGTGATATATCTTTTATGTGGCTGTCAAGAGCTTCATCCATATTTTCCCAGGTACTGCATAATTAGAGATCTCATGGGCCAACAGCCAGTGTAGCATTTGACAAAGTGAATTCTTCAGTCATGTTTTCAGAGATTGTCGGCCAGGTGGATTTTATAGTACAGGGGCAACTTTTTGGAGTGACCCATATTGTGATAGTGTATGTCCATGTGTCAGGAAAATAAAAATTTCTCAACGGTAACTATTGTTTTTCAAGATACTTGGTTCACGTGCATATACACGTATAGCTGTGCTGTTTTCTGTCTGCTTATGCATATGACTTCTCTGAGAAAAAGCTGTCTGCCAGCTTGGTAATCAGCCCTTTTAGTATAGAGAGGCAGTACTCCTTCCTTTGGGCAAAGCAGAGCTCACACCTTCTTCCATATGTGCATGAGATAGTTGGGCAGATTGGTAGGGAAAGGGACTTGGGAGCTGGTGTCTAGTAGGGTAAAATAGCTGGAAAAGTCTCATGGTGTTCTTCTGTTCCTATTCTACAATATTATTTAGAGGAGGTGGAAAAATACCAAAATGTTCTTAATTCCTCCTTGTCCCTTCCTGCTCTCCTTTCTCTCACCCCCAAAATATGTTTTAGTACTATGCTGATGGTATATACACTGTGTAATTTAATCATCGTTATTTCTTCTTGACTGAGTCAGGCTCTGATGAACAAGAATAACCAGTTCCCCTTCTTTGGGCATGGATTTATTTGGGGGCTGGGAACAGGGGAGGCTAAAGGGCTTTAACTTCACTCTTTCCTGCTTTTGCGGATAAAGTGTGCATACTTCTAGTCTCATGCTGTGGTTGGTTGCAGCTGATGCCACCATACAGAAGGCAGGTATCTCTGGCTGTGCCATCTCTCCTAAAGGAAAAAGAGCATGGCCCAGGGTTAGGAGTGAACGCTAGGTCCCTGCACTCCCTCTGTGCAAGACAATTTGCAAGTTATACGTTAATTAGATTCATTAGTTCAGTGCCCCAGTGTTACCTGCTGTAGGTTTAGGAGTATCAATCTTCGCCTTATTTCCCTTACATTCTTGACCTGAGCCAAAATGTTGAGTTCCATTATTTAGCTCCATGTCCACTTCCCTCATCTTCCCCCTCTCTCTCTGCAAGTCCTGTACTTGCCTTGTACAGGCAACTACATCTGAATACCAGCATAAACTATTTGAGCAGCATTTTTTGAGCTATAAAAGACCATGTCACGCAGCTGAATGTTAATCTGAATAGCATCATACATCTCAGTGAATCATGTTTGTACGGTTAGACTATGCTGCATTGGTAACCAGTACAGGTAAGGTCAAGGAAGTTTAATACACCTTGCCAACACTCAACCAGTCGAGCAAGCGTAAAGCTAAGCTTGTACGTAATGCTTTGTGTCACGCTGTGTGATGGTGCTGGATAGGTCCAGTTAATCAGTGTTTTTAAGCAGAGGCAGTTAACATCAGTGAGACCACTCAAGTACTTTGCTGAACTGGGGCTGGTGGCAGCGCGGGTAGGAGGGTAGTGCTTGTCCAAGCATTCTTAACCTAATGACTTCATTTTCACTTGCTTATACCTTTTTCAGGTTTTTATGGTTTTGGTTGAAAAGCAGGACGTTACCTTCTCTTTCCTGATTTTTTTAATCTTAAGTAAGCACTAAAGCAGATTGGCTGTTTAGGCAGTGCTATGAAGTTATTTAAAGCTGTGTATGTAACCTTATGTTTTGTGTGCAGACTGCAGGGAAATCTTGCTGCCAACAATGACAGATCAGCTGAAGTATCACTTGGAAAGACAAGAAGATTTGGAGGCTTGTTGCCAGTTGCTGAGTAACATCCTGGAAGTGCTTTACAAGAAAGATGTGGTTAGTATCCTACGGTTCTGTGATGATTAGCACTTAAAAGAAATGGATCTTAGTAGAATGAATTAAGTAGGTAACTCCTGATGGCTTAGATTTTCTTTTCTTCCCCCCCCACCCCCAACCAGTCTCTTTTAAGTCTTCTTTTTAAGTATCCAGTGATGAGGATGTGTTGTGTGACATCTCAGGATGTTTCTTGCTGTTTCTGAGGCGCATCCAATACAGCACTGTTATCCAATAACGCTTTTCCAGACATTAGTTAGTAAGTAAATAGATATTCTTAGGAGTTCAACCTTTCTCTTACATAGTGTCTAGCCTCTGCCAGGTGGAAAATGTTTGTGTTTGGGTTTTTTTGTTTTGTTGTTGTTGGTTTTTTCCCATGAGCATTTTGGGAAATGCACATTTGAGTTGTATTGATACTGGCCTGCTAGGCCAGCCTGAAGGGGGGGGGTGTGGTGTGTATACACACACTCATATGTATATGTGAACATATACTTTTGTCAACACAGCAAACTTGTTTAGCTTTTTGAAGTGCCATTTAAAGTTAGCTAGTAGAATTCTCCACCTCAGTAAGAGAGAACCTGAACTGGAAAGTGGTGGCTTCTGCATTAATATTATAACTAGTGTAGTTGCCTTACCCATTCAGAATGTAAACATATGAGACTGTTGCGCATGAGAACCTGTTCAGTGCCCTGGGCTGGTATGCAGATGTGTAACTTGCATAATAGTCTCTTTTTTGTCTTCTCTTGACTTCACACAAATATGCGAATATTGGTGCTTTGCCGGAGAGTTGCAGTGATTTGATGCTCTCTTAAAAAAGTTTGGGCTGATGAGGCTGCTGCCTGAACCTTCAGTCCTACGCAGAATCATACACTAATTTAGTTGGAAAGGACCTTAGGGGTCAAGCTACTTACATCATATCTAGCATCTTATTTGACTATGTTTTTTGGGCTCGTTCTGATTTTGTTTCATTTTAAAGTAGTTCTGTGTGACTGTTTCAGAGAGTGGGTTATTTTAAAAAAGGAATTTGTTTTTGACAGCTTGGCTGCTTCCTGTCACTCTTGTTGGCTGCATTTGTCTCCGTGGTAGCAACTCACCTGCAGATCCACCATCTCCTGGGCTGAGCCCAGCTGGAGCGGGGCTGCAGGAGTGACAGGAGCAGAGCTGAGAGCTGCCCTGCACCGCTGTCGGTTAGTGGCTGGCTGCGAGGGGGCTGCAGAAAATAGATACCCATTTGCCAATGGAGCAGGGGGATGGAGAAGGGGACAGGGAAAGGAAGGAAACACTGCGAGTGAGGAGCGATGTAAAGTAAAATTGAAAATGGGCAGGAGCAGCGTAAGTGCCAGGAATGCAAAGAGGAGGAGAGTCTTGGAGAGAACTCATAGGAGAGAAAGGAGGGAGAGCTGAAGGGTGGAGAGGAGCAGGGTACTGAGGTAGATGCATTCTTCCCTGCAGATGCTCTTGGTACCAGAATTATCCCAAAGACAGATGTAAGGTTTATCCCAAAGACAGATCTGTCAGCAGCAGGAAAAGTCTACACTGGAGCAGCAGCTGCGTACATATGTACTGATGATGGCTTGTTCTTCAAATATGCAAATGCATTTTTCATATATGCAAGTCTGCCTTTGGTAATTAAGCATAATCCAATGATAAGATGTGGGTTATTATACGGATCCAAGGGCAAGAAAGGAAATTGTTTATCGGAATGTTTGTTTGATGGTCAAGAAGCAACACAAAGATGCTGCTTTATTTAGACAATTATCTGGGAAAATGCTTACAAATGTTGGCTGTAGAATTGTTTCCCCTTTCCATCTCACAGACCCCTTTTGAAGTCTTCTCCTTCAGACTAATGAAAACAATGAAGAAGCCTGTTTATAAAGAAAAAGATGAGAGCAAAGTTCATCTGTTTCTTTCTCCTTGTCATGTGTTCTTGGCTTCAGTTCCTGTAGGCATCATTCTGCATGAGGTTTCTGAACTTGTTCTTAGAAGCCAGTTGCGCTAAATATTTCATTTTCAACTCTTTCAAAAATAGTGGCAAACTACTTCTAATACAGAAATGTTAATTTGAAACAATTGACTGAAATTAAAGTTCCTTAACCAAAGTTTTGCTTTGCTTTTCTGTTTCTTTTAATTCAGCTGTTGCAGAATAGCCCCCCAGATTTGGTTATGCATGTGGGCTTTTGATGTTGGAAAAATGATTTAGGAAAATAAAATTATTAGGTAACTAAATGTCATAGGCTTTGCTGTATTTCCAGGGACTTGCTTTTCATTTAAATAAATGTAACAGAACATGTTAATTTATCAGAAACGTATTAATAAAACAGACGTTGCATGGCGTTTGGTAAAATGTGAGACTGATTTTCTGCTTTTGATCAACAGCAGTGAGTGATGTTTTATTTAACTTTCACAAGACAGGCAGATTTAAAGGCAAACATAAATAGTTCAGTTGTGTTGGTGTCTCTTGTATCTAGTTACCACTAATTTATTCTTTTTCCTTAGGGACCAACACAACGACATGTCCAGATAATCATGGAAAAGCTATTGAGGACAGTAAACAGAACAGTCATTTCCATGGGACGTGATTCGGAGCTCATTGTAAGTGTCTCTTGATGTAAACTTAAATACCTCTGTCACATCTCTTTGAACCTGATTGTAATAGGATTTAAATCCCAGGTGACCCAAAGCAATCAAAACCTTCTGTAACTGTGTTCAGTAATCTGTAAAACATTGGCTTGTAATTTTTCTGTGGTTTGCACAGGGGGAGAAAAAAAACTTAAAAAAAAAAATCGGTGGCCAGGTGATTAGCCAGATTTTAGATGTCTGTGTTAACCAAAATGATGTATTATTTGTAATTAGCCAGCTGAAAAGTGTGGAAATGAGACTTGCATGTTTGTTACTACATTAGCAATCATTTGACTCTACAAGCATTTACTTGCCTTTTTTGACTACAACTGAGATGAGCAACGTAATGGCAGTATTTGAATGATTGAAGAATAGAGCCCCAAATTATTGTGTTTTGAAAACCTAGAGGAAGGACTGATGCAGTAACGGCAGGTTGTCATGTTCCACTTCGGTGGCATAGCACTGTGATTTTAAAGCCTGACATTTGAATTTTTCATTAATTTTGGTCTAAATAATGAAAAAAATAGTGAGGCCTACTGATATTTAAAATGGGGATAGATCTTAGTGTGTTTTTGGGAGTCTCACTGTGTGTTTGCCTTTACCTTATATTCTTCCTTAGGTGTCTGCATCTGACAACTGATATATAGGAAAGTGGTCAAAGTGGGCCAGATTTCTCATCTGTCTGAGTAGCTGTCCTTCCATTCTACATTAATTTGGTTCAGTTTGGTTCGATACACTGATTTCTTTCTTAAAAAAGGGTTTATTTATTAGTCAGATATATCTGAGTCCATTAGCACTTTCTTTTTTCGATCTCCCCTTTCTTTTCCGCTTTTATTCCTCTGTGTAATTGCACACAGTGATATTTGACTTTTTACGACAAGGCGCTCTGTCCTCAGCACATCTTACTTATCTACTGCTGTCCTATTTACTTGGCATATGGTGGTACTTGTGTCTGCAAACATACTACAATTTTAGTTTTGTCTTCAGTGCGTCATTCACTAACTTTTTTTCGTCTTCCACTTTAATCACTTTGATTTGCAATAGTAGTTTTTCTCATAAGAAAGTGATAATGGATCACCAGATTCATTGTTGGAGCAAGAAATGGTTTTAAGTAGAGATCATTCTTACAGAATATTATAACGCTGGGATGCAGTACCAGTGAAAGGAAGACAAAAGGTTTATATGTTGTTACTTTGTGTGTTACCACAGAAATCGTTAATAATATACAGAATAGATATCTTAATATTTTTCTGTACAAGGGTACAAAACTATTTCTTCCCCTGGTTGTGCAGAAGGTGTAGTCTTGTAAGACATACATACAGGAAACTTCTTCGGTTACAGTTAGGATGTGAATTAATTATTGTTTTGATGAACATGATTTAGATGATATTTTAAAATGTTATTTATTTCTTTTGCATTTATCAAATTATATTGGAAAACTTCTGTATATATTTTAACTAAGTACAGTTGTATTAAAAATATCCACAGTGATCATGAATACAGCTTGAAATCACTTTATCCGCACACTCTGTAATTACGTAATTGAGAATTAATAGGACTGGGTATTTTCAAGGAGTACTTACTCCGATCTTGAAATTCAGTCTGTAGCTGAAGGGATCCTCCTGTGATCAACCAGTAACAATTCATTTTTGTGGCGTCAGCAAAGCAGGAAGAGTAAAATCTAAGTGATAATTAGCAAGCATAACCTGATCCCTCTCGGATCAGAATCGGGTTGAAATCGTGTATTAACTTCTCTTTTGTCAATATTAGTATAGTTTTACCTGGAACTTATATTAGACAATTAACCATACAGGATGAGTAGAAGGAAGGAATTTTAAAAATAAAGGACCTTACAGACGCAGAGTTCAAGTAATGATAACTTTTTCAAAAGAAGTAAAATACAGGACATAGCAATTTGTTTCTTATATAAAGATAGCTATGTTGGTGTACTAAAGCTGGCATGTTTTTTAGCTTGAAGAAATACTTAGCTGTGTCATCTTCACCCAAATCTAATGTTGCATAATACACTTTAAATTTAAAAAAGAACTTGGATCAAAAATACTGAGAAATTGGCATTTACTCCTGTAGATGTGAACTATATCTACATTAAGATTTATCAGCTTTTAGCTTCATTCTGGAAGCATTCCTCTGAGGATCCTGCTTTGAATAGCTCAAACGAATGGAAGACGCAGTCCTTCTCGTCTGAGACAAGACTTATTTTCTGTTAGGTAGCAATACCTAGATTAGAAACATAGATTCATAACCCCCTTGCAGTGTCAGTCAAGTTTGTTTAATTTCACATTCTTTATAAACCTCTGTTCTAATCACTGTGGAACTACTGTGGCATTTGGGATGCATGAACTTTGGGATCTACAGGGGTAAACATCAAAGACAATTGCTTTGTAAAAATTGTTTCAATTGATATTTTAATAATATTCTTTGTATACCCTTCTCAGTTTGAGGCTTGCGTGACTTACAGTTGTGTTGGTTTTGACTGTGTGATAAGTCAGTGAGAGGTGGTTCTGAGAGGCCAGAGTTTTATGTGATCAGCAGAGGATTGTAAAGAATTTAAACGGTAAAGTGAAAATGCTGTTATCTTGGAACAGAGGTGGCAGAAGTGGAATGCTTAAATATAATGTGATTTTACATCAGTCAACAGAAATCTTCAACAGAAGATGAGGTTGCTAGATGTGCTAATGTAATGGGAACATAAGACACTAAATTTACTGTTTCAGGGGGATATGCAATTAGAGGCTATTAAAGATATCATGAATAATTCAAATTATTTTCTCTACATCATAGCCTATGGATAGGGTACTGTATGTCTGATACTGAATGACTGTTACCGGGTCAATTTCCTTTGGAAAAATGTTGACGAAAGATGGATCAGTTGTAGTACCTACCTGACCAAAACCCTGACCTTCAGTGTAAAGCAAGGGACCAGCCTGCAGCGATGGCGGTACCTGCACAGTAATCTGTTTAAATGTATTTACTTCACTGTGTTACAAACATTCCACCTTAATCCAGGAAATAAAAAAAGGATTTTGATAACTTTTACCTGACACCTACCATATCTCAGTCTGAATATGGGAGGTATTGGGTACAACCTTTTAAAGGTTTTTGGTCTTCAGTATTCTTCAAGGCTGTATCTCGCATCTCTGGCAAAGTTTCTGTCTATTAAACCTTAAATTGCCAGTTAATCATGTTTAATTACAGGAGGTGCCTTTTCTACAGTGTTGAACAGACCGGAAAGATTGTCCAATAGTCTCTTTTGACTTTGCACATCTTTTCTTTTTTTTTTTTTTTCCATTTTTGCTTCCTTAAATGTGTGAGTTTCTAGATAAAAATCATAAGCTATTTTTATCATATACCTTCAAAACAGAATTATCTTGAAATAAGATAGACCAGTTGTAAGAAGAAAAACTAGATGACAAATAAAACAGAGTATAAGTGATAGATTAAAATCTGATTTGACCATAATTTTGTTAGAAGTTGGTAGCAAGAAGAATGTAAGTTAACATTTGTGGTACTGCACACTCTCTTTTAGCCTTCAGAACTTGTAAAAAAACCCAAACCCTCAGTTTCACCGCTGTCTTTATTAACTAAGATTAAGCGCAGTCTGGCCACTTATACAGGTCGTTTCAGTGAAAGCAATGAATTTATATACTTGGAAATTAGCATTAGCTTCCAGCCTGCCATATCAAATGAGTTTTTAACATGCAAGAAAAAAAACTTGTCACCATTTTAATACTAATTATTTTTAGCTACTTTTTCCTCTGGAAGTCTCACTGGCAATTTTTACGTGATCCCTTTGCTAACTGAGTAGAGGGTTCTGTGTGTGTTATTGTAGTGAAGGTAAGAACTAGATGCAGCCTTTGGGTGCTGAGTTGTCTGATGCAAGGTCAGGGTTCGTTGCTGCTCACAGAAGTTGGCTGCTTTGGGCTACTTTTGCATGTGCCTAGAGCTAGTCCCGCTTAGCGTGCAGTAAGAAGTCACATATAACAAGACACAAAATCTTTCCTACTGAAGAACATGTTGCCTGGAAAAAAAGTAAATTGAGCATGCTTCCTTGAGTCTTTTTTTTGAAGGATATTTTTAAACCATCTCTTTCCTTGCCTAGTAACTTTTGAAGAATGTTGCGTTCCACGTGAGTCAGCATGTTGGCCTCCTTCCGTAAATCAGAATTGACCGGCCACGATATGATGGTGGGTCCAAAATGAATCATGACTACTCCCTACTTCCTTGTGATCAGCAGCTTGGTATGTTTTTCATTTGCAAAGCCAAGAAAAACAAGCTAGTTGCTGAACTCTTTAATTTCAGAAAGGACATCCAGATGGGGTTTTTGGATCCCTATGTGTACAATTTTTGGAAGATACTTCACTTGGCAGATTTGTGCAACTGTATGATCATTGTCTAGACAATCTTGGTTCCTTTATATGGTGGAACAAATCAAATTCCATTTTGATACAGAAAAAAATCTAGCTCATAGATGTAAGAGCAAAGAGTGTAGGAAGTGGCTGTACTCCCGAGAGACTCTGTCCTTAAGAGCAGCGGCTCTGAACGTGTAGTGGTATATGGTGAACAGTGTGAACACCTGCTGTGATCAGGGAAAAAATGCTATTTTAGATTCTCCTGGGATGTGTAACTAGGAAGTAGTGGACAGGAGAGGACTTTATGAATTTACTGATGCGTGGAGTGTTTTCCACATCGCTTTTTTTCCCCCTCTACACTTTAAAACAAGGATGTGGTGAAACCAAAACAGAAATGCTGCAGAAATCATCAGAAAGTAGAGAAAATAAGTGATTTGTGGTGTGAGATGTGAAAGCCATCTGAGGTTAATAAAAAGATTGAGAGGTGCCCCTCGGTAATAGTGAAGGAGAATCTCTGTAGGGTGAAGATGGCATCTGTCAAAGGAAAGAGGAGGAGCTGGCGACAGTACTGGAGCATGAGAAGTGTAAACTAGAGCAGCTGATATGGCACTGATGTGGGAAGTGAACACTCAATCAAAGACAGTGGTGGATTCTCCATCTCTTGGCATCTTCAAGGCAGGATGTCTTTCTGGAAGGCGGTAAAATATGAGTCTGAGTCTAAGTAAAATATGAGTTACTGAGGGTCATGGGAGAGAGTTCTGGGGCTAAAGTTATTTAGGAGTTGAAGCTAGACGTAAATTGTCTTTCTGTGCCTTAAAATCTGTCAAGTTGAGGATTAATGGGTTCCAAAATGTTGGGGAGAAAGCTTCATTTTCTTCACCGGACTTCTACGATGTAAAAACTTATACTTTGTTTTATTGAATTGCATGTTTTCTTATCTTTCAAAAACATTTGAAATTATGTATTGCAAAGTAATTTCACAAAAACTGAAGTGGTATTCGAATGATGGTCATGATTTTGTTCCATCACTAATACTGAGCTTTTTTTATGTTGTAAAATATAATATCACCGATGCAGCGAATGGGTATGGAGTATGACCTACCAATGTTTATCGGAACAAACTGCATTCACATTGACAGCAAATTTCTAGCACTCCAATTATTATTAGCACTCCACAGTTGTATTTTATGGATGCTGAAATAATACTAAAAATAGTTTCATGCAGTCCGTTTCATTCTACTAAACAGAATTGTGTCGGTATAGCAGTTACATTTTTAGTGGCAATCCAGTTAACAAATTCCAGTAGTAATATATAATGTGTGCTATTATACAGATGCCAAAGAAGTGGTATAATCTAACAGTGTACTTGATTTGAAAGTGTTCATGAAAAATTAACCTATTGGATTTTGAAAAAATGATTAACCTTTAAAACATAGAGTGAAATTAAAGGCATAGACGGTGGTTTTGCATCTTAAGCAAGAAAAAGCAAACACTTTGTACCGATGATAGGATTTTTCAGTTTTAATTATGATTTTTTTCAGTTTATCCTGGTCTTTAAACTATTTTTACAGTGACTTTTTTTCCTTTAAGAAAACAAGTGATACTCACATGAATAGTGTTTCCTAATAGTTCTAAAACAAAGAATGTAATGTTGCTTAATGGAAATTATACGGACTCAGAAAATAGCAAGTAATATAAAATCACTGCAGTATTTATTGACTAAAAAGTATTTTTAAGCATATGGGAGAAGTGCATATAGCAAATTAGTGTATGAAAGTGCATGGTATTGTCAGTGAATTCAGCAAAGCTAACGTTATGTGCCACATTGAAAGTGAAGATGCATTTTCTTTGTTATAACCGCATACCTGCATTTTATAAGAACTTCTACATTAGGGTGAAAATAGCTTTGTCAGTCACATTTAACTAAAAGCTCTAAAGAATTAGGTTTTTCTCTCAGTGTCTAACCTGAGCCTGAGTGATTCTAAACGTAATACAATATGATACATTTTACACACTTGCAAAAACATTTTATTACAAATTACATTGTATGGTACGATATAACACGATATGTAATTTTAAGCAAGACTATATGTATGTTAGCTTTTCCAGTTTTAAAAAAATGTAAAAAATTAAAAATTTGCAACTTCTTAAGAAAATAGCCTGGACATGTACAGAACACTCCGTGAGAACTTTCACTTTTAGCTCTTACATGTTTCACCAGTGAATTTTCCTCTATCATTTTAAATGATTACAGAATACTGGTCTCTGTATGAGTCAGTAACCGCACATAAAAACAGTTCAGTTTGTGTCAGAGTCCTTGCACACAAGAACATTTAGAATAGGTTTATGGGAAAAGCTACTGATTCGGTGACAATTTCTAATTGACTGCCATTGAGAGATGCTTGATTTAATTTTGTTTTAAAAAAAACCCCAAACACTAGGCACGTTAGCACAGATGAGTTCATAAATTGTAACACTATTTTAAAATAATGCTGTTGTATTTTCTTGTTCTGTCCATATTTGATATTTCGTTCTGTTTAGAAAAAAAAATAATTTCTTGTCTGGAAATACTTGGGTTTCTAAAACATGTAGGGTGGGCTGTCTTGTAAACAGTTTTATATTTTCAATTAAAAACGGTATAAAATACATGAAACGTTTTTTCCACATGAAACAATTGCACTTCCTTCCTGGTACACAGGATCACCTTTTCTAATCCTTCAGCTTTCACAAAAGTATTTCAGGATATTGTTTGCTTATGTACAAGAACTTGTAGCCCTCTTGAAGGTTTACTGCAAAGGTGACTTTTTTTCATTAAAGCATGCTGAAATTAATTTTGAGGTGGACACAGACATATTCTTCTGCATTTCTGTTCCCATTTTAACTTCCTTTCCTTGCTCTTTCCTTTGGGGGGGGGGGGGGGGGAGGAGGGGAAAGTTATTTTTCTCGAGTTTTCTTGCAGTAATGGATTTGATGCACTTAGGGACTTGGTTTAGTGGGTATGGTGGTGTTGGGTCGATGGTTGGACTCGATGATCTTAGAGGTCTTTTCCAACCTCAATTGATTCTATGATGCTGAGCTAATAGGAAAAATAGTGTAAATGAAAACACTTCAAATTTTTTAGTATGTGCAAACTCTTCTGCTAATGAGTACATCTCTTCCACCTAAAGACTGAAGAATTTGTATCTTAATGATACTGCAGGGAATGCAATTTCAAATCCAATTCTTAGTAAACCAGTTTGTCACATGATACTGTATGACTCAAATTATCCTAAATCCTTAAAAAAAAAAAAAAACAACAAAAAAACACAACCAGAAGATTCCCACTCCCTGGCCACTTCTAGCCAGGGAGAAATTTTTCCACAAACGGTCACTCTAGATGCAAGTTTAATGACAGTAACAAATACTTAAAGGAAAAAGTTGCAGTTTATAATTCAGAGCAAAATTTTAAGTGTCATTTAAGAAAAAAACAAAACACAAAAAACTAGGAAAAAACTGATTCACATCTCTTCCCTAAGTGTGTTGGTTAGCAAGTACAATTGATAGATTTCGATATAAATTATAATATATCGGGAAACCCATCTGAGAAGCTTAGTAAATAAATAGCATTGAAAATTGGTGCTCCTTCCAAATAGGTTTCAAAGCGTAATGCATACTATAAATTTTCTGGTGCCTTCTGCAATAGTGTAGAGGTTTTCCAAAGACTGAGTTACAAAAAGATATTACATTATGGCAAATGCCAACAATCCGTAGAGCTTTTGTTCTGTTTGTGGGGTGGTTGTTTTTTCTGTGCCAGAATGTGTCATTTAGACCTTGTGAGTACCAAAAGACTGAAAGTGAGATCTAGGACAGATGATTGTCCCGTAGCCTTGACCCTGTCAGCTTGGTGTGGTTAAAGGCTTGTTCTGACTTTGGGAGGTTTCTAGCTGCTCACCCGTTGGAGATGAGCAGCAAACTTGTTCGTCTGGTGATAAGGACATAGCTAAATTAGAAATGATGGTGCACTGTCGAAATGTGATAGCTTGGTTGAAGCCTACGTCACATGAAGGCAAATATACATATAGTCACATCTTAGAGATTATTCTTGCTCTTGGACCACATGAAAAATTGTGCTTTGTCCAGGATATATGTGCTGAAAACTGCACTCCCCGATCAACATGGATTTGTAAAACTGAAGACCATGGCAAACATAAGGCTTGCTTGCTTTTTTTTTTCCCTCGTTGCTGTTTAAAGACAATAAACCAAGCCCCCAAAAGGCTTTAAAACAATAGTGATATTTAGCTGCGTACAGGATGACAGCCTACAATTTAACAGGTTAGAACGTGACGCTTTCAGATCTAAGGGGGGGAAATAGTTTTACGTTCCATCTTTGTACAAATTTCAATTCAGGTTTTACATCCCACATTGGTGAACTGCAAATAAAAGTTGGCAAGGTATTATCTAACGCCTTGCTTCTGGACATTAGTTTATAGGTACAAAGGCCTTTTTGGTACATACAGTGAGAACTGAATGCTGCCAGAATGGTCAGAACTATATTGGCCGGTAATACTGATCAGTCTACGAAGATCCCGTTATAGATGATTGATAGAACTCCAAATATTTTTCAAAGAAGGCCTTGAACTCCACATGTAATGGACTTGGGTTAAAGGAACCAGAGTTTCCATCTTCCATGCTTTTTTGATTCAGTTTTGGATTTTTGCTTGGGAGTGGAGGAGTAGCTCTCCTGAGAATAAGGCAAAGGTGCAACCTGAGTTTCCTCAATAGGATGAAGTTTTCTCAAAACTGGCTGTAGTTTATCTTCTTGCTGTTTAAAATCCAATTCCACACTAAAAAAGGGAAGAAAAAAGCAATTAGTTACTAATTATGATGATAGAAAGATTTCAATTAAGCCAGCATCTGACACCAATGGGCAAGTGCATAATTTATGAAATTCAAATACAAAATAAATGTTTAAATCAGATCTCCACATTTCTTACACCAAAAGTGAAAGGGATGGGGGGAAGAGGAAGGTCAAAAAAGGACATACTGCAAAAGAGAAATAGGAATGGGAATGAGAAGCAAACTTCTCCCTCCTGTTTAGGAGGGCCTTGAGGATTATGGTAGAAGTGCTGTGATTGAAGACTAGAAATACTACTTTTTCACTCATCTCTGTGGAGAAATGCTCTTTCAGAGGGCTCCCAGGCTCAGTTCTCCCTCCTGTCTGCATGGTCTGGGAGGTTAGGGTGGCAGCCAGGCATGTGCATCCTTGTGCTTTTCAGAAAAGCTGATGGGTTGGCCATAAGCAACAAGGCTGTCATGGCAATTTCTTTACCGTAGCTGTTTCTTGCAAGTTTTACCATGAGTTAGGTTAATTTCACCAAACTGTTGTAATATGTATATACTCATATACGCATGTGGAAAAAAATGAATAAATTAAAAAACAATTCTCTTTTACAGTGCAATCCTTTAGCATATGCTGACAGCATCTAAACTTAGCCCTGTAATGAGGATAACAACATAAAATCTACTCGGCCCCTGCTGTAAATGACTGCTGAGGCAAAAACATCTAATGATGTAGATCCATTTAGCTGACCAGATCTGTAGGTAAAGTAAGTAAAATGGAAAGAACCCGTTTCAGTAGTAGCTAGTGTGTACTCGCTTGTTCCATTGCCATTAAAATTTAATAGAAATAAGGGAAATACTCATTTAAGCGTAAGCTTGCATTCAAACAATATACTGAAGCTCTAAAATACACCTCCTGAATTCTAAACATTGTCGGCTACAAAATCCTGCCAGCAATTAAGAAACATAATAAAGATGAAATTACAACCCTTATTTCAACAGTGCACTACAGATCATTTCAAGTTTACCTTACAAAACAAGGGAACCACATTGTAAACTTCAGCAAAAGGTTAATTCTGTCTGATACTCAAAACTGAATCTAGGCCACTTACAAATACCTGGAAACGTCATGGTTTTAGTTGCATTTGGTACAACAGCTTGTGGCCAAGTCCTGCACCGAGTCTTTTCATCCTGTCTAATGCATTACATTTCAATGTGGCACCTGGATATCAGAGGATAAATTTAGAAGACAGGGTGAAATTAAGGGAATTTAGTCACGGGTTAATTTATTTCTTCCCTACTTTTTGCTTGATATTTTAAACCTAACAGTTAATGATTGAGGTGAAGATTGTGTCTGAATGCATCTGTTGGGGCACTTGAGAGGTGGCCCTTTCACCTCTACTGCTGAGGTTTCTTGGGCTTTGCACTGACAACTTTGCTACTTCAGCGTTGCATGAATATGAAGTTGTTCTTGGATGTCAGTTCACTTTTAATAAGTATTAAATATGTTTTCTGAGTAATTTCTGCCATTGCTTGTTTGGCGTAAACCACTAGAGAAGTTAGGTCTACTTTTTCAGGCCTCATGCTCCCAGTGTAGTTCATCTAAAAAGAGATTTTTAAAATTTTGTTACTACTACTCCTGTCTAGCTTAAGGAGAGTGGCACCCCACCTTGAATGCATGGAAGCATGCAGTACAAAACACCTGAAATCATTTCAGAGGAAATTCTCCAAGTAAGCTGCAATAACAGAAGTCACGGGAAATTTTGGTGGACTTCAGTGCCACAGCCTTTGCAAACTGAGCACATAATACCATCTAATACCATCTGCTGATTTACGTGGATTTTATTTTCCTCTTAGGGTGGAGGAGAGGGAATCAAAGATGCTAAGAGAAGTTTGGGATATCTTTGTGCTTTGTTTTTTTGAAGAGCTGAAGAGTCTGCCTACAAGGACTTCCAGTGAAGCCCTAGAAAGGGGTGCTGGAAAGGTGTAAGGTCTTTTTTTGCATCTGGCTGTGCCTAGTTTGGTGTTTTGGTTGGTTTTGCATCTGGCTGTGCCTAGTTTAACTGTGAAATATGTTCTGAGCAAAAGTGTCAGCATTTCAGTGATTTGGAGTGATTTGGATAAACTTTCTAATAGTGGAGGAGAGAAAGAAATTAGGTAAGAGTTCAAATATTCAAAATATTTTCCCCACCTCCGTTTTGTTAAGCAGTAAAAAGACATTCCAAATCAAAGAAGGTAATTTTTAAAATTTCAGCTATATGCTAGAACTATACTTACGAATACTGAATTTGCAGGAGACAGCTGTGTTGGGTATCCTGTTACTGCAGAAGAACACTACAAACCTACTGATTAATCTAATATCTGTCCTTGTTAATGAAAGAACAATGCCGTCTTCAACTTGATAACATGTTCTTGTTTGCAGTTTAGGTAGCAAAAAGCAGTTGGTTAGATAAGTGCGGCATTAATTTTGTAGTAAGATTGGGATATCGGTTGATTGTGAATGCCCCACCACATAATGCTTTCAGTAATAGTGAGAGAATCTCGGCATGAAATAGAATCTTCTCTAAGAGCTCTCTAAATCTCATTTAAAGTGGCATGCAAATCTGTGCAGAATTTGGCATATATTATAGTTGGTTTGTTTCTCAGTATAAATTTGGGGGGGGGGGGGGGAGGAAGGCATTTCAGCTCTGGCATTGGCAGAGTTCATTTTTACTTCTTTCAAAATGTTATTCTTGAAGGGGAGCTCTCCTAAGAGCTACTTGAAATTGATGTAAAAGATAAAATTGTTTTAAAAAAACCTGGCTGAACAGAATAACTTTTTTCATAATCAATTTCTATTGAAGACAGACCTCAAGAGAAAAACAGTCTTAGTTCTAGTCCATATGACAAAAACCATGTTATTATCATTTTCTACCGCATAAAACCATTTGCAGCACAGTTCAGGCTGTCTTTCAGCTATTTACATCAAAATGAAATATTTTGCTTCTGAAGAGTATAAAGAGGATGAATGAAAACATATTATTTCAGCATTTATAACTGTAAATTTTGCAATAATTGATTGTTGTTTATCAAGATCAATTTATCTAGCTTTGTAGGTTTTTTAATGTAACCATTCCTTTCAGGCAAACTAAACTTAGGTTTAGTGTATAACTGTTTGTGCTGCAGCAATAAGACAAAACCCTTATTCTGTAATTTTTCACATATCTTTCTAAATTAGCTAGAGCTGACTTTATTTTTGGTCTTTAACTTTATATGAAACATATGAAATATTATTAAATTCAGTAAGTGTTACATATTTGTGACTTCTTTATAATTTTGTTATAGAGCTGCAGATCTTTCCAGTTCTTGCATTCATGAACTTGATTTTGTCACCTGTCACAGGTCTGACATTTTGTTTTGCTTAGTGCTATTTTTGTATCCTAAGTATCTACAGGTTTCCTCTCAAAATGACCTTTTCTTGAAATACTCTGTGCCATGTGGCTCTTTTCACTTTCAAACTTAATCTGTTTTTGTCTCTTCTTTAAGCCTCTCCATGATAACTCCATAAACTTAATTAGTGAGGACTATATGTTCTTCTAGCATTATGCATGATGGAGATCGTAATTACTGGCTTCAGAAGCATTTTTCGTTAGATGTAGTAATAGTATTTTTCAATAGACTGACAATTGTGAATAAGCCCTACAAAATCAAGGGACGAATCTAAATATTATATAACGCTAGCACCACAAACATTTACCTGACACATCCGATTAGGGCATACTAAAGGTTCACTTACCTACAATATTGTCAAATTTGGAACATTGGGTTGGAGTTTCTCCATGTTCAATGCCTGTCTCAAATTTTTCCTGTGCATGAAACTCCAGTGCAAATAGATAGGCTGTTTTTGTGAACAACTATAAGCAGTAAAATTTTGTCTGTGATAAGTATTCTGTTTTTCTGTGTTTCCTCCCCAAAACAACTATATACTTAGAAGGTTTACAACAGAAACTTCATGTTTTAGGGCAGTTGCCTGTGTATCAGTGTTTGCATAGATGTCATTCTCGTGAAAATCTGGCCAAATCAAATAACAGACCTTTGAGAATTTTATTTTGATGTGCTCATTAAACACAGGCAAGAACTTTGTAAATATAAGTGCTGAAATTCCTTCACAGTGAGACGAGTCTAGTCCAGGACTGATCAAAAATCTCTTTGCAATTGCAGCTCTAAGATACCTTAGTCTGTGCTTGATCGAGCCCCAGAGCAGAGAACCCTGAGGCTGCTTTTCTGTCATCTTGTTTTCTGCTAGGGCCTGATACCAGTGCAAAGGGAACCCAAAATGAGATTTTTTAAAATTTTTTTTTCTTTTTTTCTTCCTTCCTTTCCCATTTCCCAGATCCTGGTGTTATTTATTGCACAGCATGGATGTGCACTAAACTGACTGGGGAGCCTAGCTGAAACGTGACTCATGATCTAATTTTGTCCCTAGGAAGTACCATTGACTTGCTATGGAAGTTGGGTTTATAGCGAATGAGGCAAAGTGTTGCAAAAAGGTAGAGAGTAACAGTCGGGCAGTTGAATGCTGCCTTGAAAACTATTTTTATACATGACTGTTAATTTTGGAATTGAAGTCAGCGGGAACCTCTGTGGGGTTTCTCTGCTTGATTTGCTTTGGGCTTAGTGTCCCCCAGCCTTTGCTTTTGGTGTTTGTGAAATGGAGTTATTGTGTTTGGAAAACAATGGAGACTCGCATACCATAATAACGAGTACCCCAGGACAAACTTGGAACAAAACTGTTTTCTATGCAGAATTTGAATCATATTCAGGAAAGAAACAGAAACAAAATATATTGAATAGCTGCTCATCAGTGAAGGACTGTGTACTTGGTGCCTGAAGCCCCAGGGGAGAGGAGTAAAGAACTGCGTGACTTTCTAATTGAGCACTCATGGTGCAGTAGTGCTGATCAACGCAGGGTTTGTTTGGCCTCCAGCCATTTTCAGAGGCCCTGAGAACATCTCAGAGGTGCTTTGGGGTTTGTGTGGCACAATATGCCTGTGTGTGCACATGCTACATAATGCGTGCGGGTGAAACACAGTGCTTTCAAGAGGTGTTGTAACTATGTACCTAGGGCCCATTGTATGATAAAGGGGGTGATGTAGAGCCAAGGCGGACAATTTGGACACCTCAAGGCATGCACACAAGGTGGCCACCTCACTCAGGCTGCTGCTTTCTGGCTAATCCCATTTTCTAAATCCTAGCGCTGTGGATTAGGGATTTGTGTGGTGGATTTTCTGGTTTTGGCTTCATGGTTTTTTAATGATTTTGAGATCATATGTTAATGAGTTTATTTTTTGCATGCTGCAGTAGAGTGAACTTTTTCTAATTTTGTTGCTGTATACAGGATTGAAAACAGAGTTTGAGGAGTCGTAACCATTTGGTTTTAAACATACGGACTGTGGGAGGGTTTCTAGCAACAAGCTTAGAAATATGGATGGGGTTTCTTCTTTTCTAACACAGTCATGTTATTAACATGAATCATTTTAAGATATTAGAAGCTAACAGTTGGATATGTTGGTTATGTGTAAGATCACCGAATCGGAGTAATTCAGGCTTGGTACTGGGTTGCTGAGGGCTTTATGCAGTTGTCTCTTGAAACCTCCAAGGATGGAGCCTGCACAGGCTTTGGGCAGCCTGTCCCTCTGCTTTCTGCCTCAGGGGAAAACCTTTCTCCTTCTACTCAACCTGAGCCTTTCTCATTTCAGTTGACACCCCTTCTGTTTACCTTTTTATTACCTAGTTTGTAATGTTAAGGCCCAGATCCTGCAAGCATTTGTAGATTGGCTTAACTCTTTGCATTTAAGTAGGCTAGGTGAAGCAGGAATTAAAGAAGATCACACTGTCTCCTTCTGGGTCACTTTAATTGAATGACATGGCATTAGTGCATGCTACATCTTGGAAGAATGGGATCCAGATAAGCACTAATCACTCGAAAATTAGCTTAATACACTTTTAAGCAATCTCTGTTAAATTTCCTATTTCAGCCTGAAAATCACAAATGCCTAGGGTCCAAAACATTGTCAGCGTTAGCAAGCCATTAAGATCCATTTTTTTCTACTAAGCATCTTACAGTCTAGAGTTAAGATGAGAAAGAATGTAAATTAATTAATGTGGGTAGGAAATAAAAAGATGATGAAAATTACTATTCTCATCATTTAGTTACCTGATTTTACTATACTGATGATATCTTAGGAATTTATGTCTACTTGTCTTATTTTCACTTTGTATTGCCATATTTATTAATTTTAATAATTATCACTATATCCAACCTTTACAAGTGTACTACTTCCATGTGGGCTCTGTACTACCTAGTGAACTTGCATCACCATGATTTTAACCTGTTTTATTTGCCACTGCTGTATTGAGAGTTAAATTTCATAGATTCTATTAATATATTTTCTGTTGAATAGTTGGAGTGCACCTTAGAAGAACTTCAGTATCAAAGACAAATACTGAAACCCAGCATATATTAATTCAAAATTTTAAAGGACTAAATGTAGCCAAATTAATAGTCAACACAGCTTTGAGTCATTTTTCCCTCCAACAACTACAATAGTATAGTATTGATTTAAGTTTGTTGGTCCCCCCTATGCAGAAATTGGCTAGTGATTTGATCTAGTAAAAAGTTTAATTCCAGAAGCTGAAGTTGCCTTGTGAAAGCTATTGAGTACTTCTGACCTTTGTGACTAAAGGGAAATCTAGCATGAATTCTTCAAGATGCTCCTTCACGGAAATAATTCATGATAAAGGCCTTAGAATAATGCACAAATTTTAAACAGAAGACTTATGTTCTCATATTGATTTCTGTTCAAGGATTAAAATTCACATGTGTCCTGGTTTCGGCAGGGATAGAGTTAATTTCCTTCCTAGTAGCTGGTACAGTGCTGTGTTTTGGATTTAGGATGAGAACAAAGTTGATAACGCACCGATGTTTTAGTTGTTGCTAGGTAACGCTTACACTAGCCAAGGACGTTTTAGTTTCCCATGCTCTACCGACTGAGAAGGCTGGAGGTGCACAAGAAGCTGGGAGGGGGCACAGCCAAACTGGCCAAAGGGACATTCCATACCATGTGACGTCATGCTCAGTACATAAACTGGGGGAAAGCTGGCCGGGGGGGCCGCTGCTCGGGGACTGGCTGGGCATCGGTTGGCGGGTGGTGAGCAATTGCACTGTGCATCACTTGCTTTGTGTATTATTATTATTATTATTATTATTATTATTATTATTATTATTACTATTATTATTTTATTTCAAGTATTAAACTGTTTTTATCTCAACCCACGAGTTTTTCTCACTTGTGCTCTTCCAGTTCTCTCCCCCATCCCACCAGGGTGGGGGGGTGGGGCAGTGAGCGAGCGGCTGTGTGGTGCTCAGTTGCTGACTGAGGTTAAACCACGACAACATGGGATGATAATTTAAAAAGGAGCAGAAAGGGCAGTTCCACTAAAAGATAATCACAGAATAGAACAGGCTGTGAAGATCTAGTCCACGTGGGTTTCGGGTGTTACAGAATTGGTACAGTTTCTGCATATCAATGCAATTTCTTCTTAATAGAAAGATTTTGCTAGACTTCAGTATTTAAGTTGACTTTGTCCAGACAACGTACCCTAATAAAACTTATTTTCTATCCTTAAAATTTTCAATGGTGAATCTACATTAGTTTGTAAAAGACAGGTGTAAAAGTTTGTCTTTGTTTGTAAATTTGTCTTTTAGTTTGTAGAAGATGCTTTTGAAACTGCTTTGTGACCTCGGTTTATGAGATATTGATGCTAATGGAATAGATTAACATTTGACACAGATTAACATTTGATAAAATGGTTGTTTATTTTTACTACTTAATCACATTGTTTTACTACTACTTTAAATACTGCCTAGAAATTACTATAAAGACACGATGCTGAATACTTTTTACTGACTGTTTTAGACTACTGCTATGGAATTGGGACTTAATACTCAGGCTTTAAAACCTATAGTGATAGTGTTGCCCAGTAAAGTTTTTCTGCTGTGTTTAAGCCTAGAGCTCCTTAAGACGCAGCACAACTGATCCTGTTCCTCCTGGTGAAGCCTTCGGCATAATGACTCAAGTCTTTCCCCCTCTTCAGAGTAGCGGCTAAATGAGTATTTAATTGGCAGTGGAAGCAGTGAATTGATGTGTGCTGCAGTAGGGGGATGCAGTTAATGTGGCTCATCTCCTGCAATGGAAGAAGGCGTCTGTGACTCCTGTGTCTGGAATTTCTGTCAAGTTCTTGAACGTATTTCTCATAGCAGAAATAAGTAGAATCTTGAGGGAAATGGGGAATCAAATTTAGATGTGTTTCTTTTCCTATTGATTTCTAGAGCAGTTTAAGTTTTTGGTACCTTGTCTTTTTAATAGTTTTTAATGTTTGATCAGTTTCAAATTTATTAAAAAAATGAAAAAGTAACCTGGTTTTCCTTTTTTCTTTAATACTAAGAAGTATGTATTCTTTTCTATATAAAGTCAAAATAAGATGAAAATAGATTTGGAATCTTAGTAAAAAATTGTAAATTTCATATGCAAAATAACTGTATTCTCAAAAACCTATTCTTAGAATGTTTATTAACAGTATTGGCATTTTTTATACTAAATAGCAGCAAAACCCCCTTTTTTTGTCTTCCACATTGACTCTAGCTTTTGTGCTAGATTGTATTAATATTCTAAAAAGTAATCTTGAGGGGGAAGAATTTAATTACATTGATTGTTTCTGCATTCTAGCGTCTCATCTGTGCTCTACTTGACATGATAGGATGCAGTTGGGTAGTCAGTAGGGCAACTTAATCATTCCTCTAAGATGCTGTTTCACTGCAGTTTAAAAATAAAGGTTGAAAGAGCTCTGGATATTTTTTAATGTTACTGTGTTCAAAATTGAATCATATTTAAAAAAAAAAAAGTCAATTATGGAAAAGTTAAGGTTTCCTCTTGAAATTACTGATTTGTCCCATAAGGGCACTGGTTATATTTTTCTTGGGTCTCCCCTATCTACTGCTTGTGTGGAAGAGCTCAAGACAGAGGAGGGTCCAAAATAGGAGCATGTTGTAAAAGCAGCCTGTGGAACATGCAGTAGGTCAGCCAGGACGATCCTCCTGGTCTGACACTTGACATTTACTGACAGCTTGCAGGGTCCAGTGTCCTCAGAGATACCCAGGTTTTCAGTGCCTCTTGAATGGTTTAATCTGAGTTTTATTTTCTGTTCCTAAAAGGTGTTTTGTCTTAAAGAGAAATCACATAACTCTATGCAGCACTTGTCATGCAAACCCTTTGCAAAGGTGCGGTGTGTATCACTGCATCTAGATTTAAGAGTAACTTTAGCATCCTTACTAATGAAATGCTGCACTTCTTTCAGAGGTTTGTTTCAGTACAACAGGAGCAGAAGCTCCTACAAGGCAGCCTGTCTTAGTGGTAGTTTTATCAGTGAATTTCTCCTTTATCCTTTCTGGCTATTTATCTTGTCTTAGTAATTCAGTCTTCTCATAGTTCCCCTGTTTTGCACTGTCTTCTGGTTTTAGACTTCTTGCCTGCAGCTTGTATTCTCCTAGTCTGTCAAAAAGCTGAGCTGCTTTTGGTTAAAACTTCCCCTGGAAACATTGCTTTAGGCGAATGCCCAGCATTGATAGCTTCAGTCCAAATGGCTATTCTGGTGGGAAATGACTGAAGAGCTAGACCTGCTTGCTGCATTGTTAGTCTATTGGTAGGGAAACACTTGAAATCTGCGTTTCTGGACTCATTTCATTTGCAGTGAGAGTCAAGAGGTAGAAACTGGAAGGTTCCTTAACTTTAAATCTGCTGACCAGAAATCAAGACTTTTAAAAATTTCCAATTGGATTTTTTTAGCTAAGAAATAAAAATAGTTTCCCTGACAGAAATGTGCTATGTTGTACCTTCCCAGGTTGCCCTGAGCAAGAAATGGCACAGGGGTGAGCTCAGAAAAAGGGAGGTAGGGTAGGCTTTATGTGCTTCTAAACATTGCTCTAAAGGAAGGATAAATTAATTGGTTCCTTCCCCTGCATGGAACAGCATTGTTCCCTTTTCTAGTTAGCTGCTAAGTAGAAAAGACGGAGTTAAAGTTTTCCATCCTTTTTTCTTTCACTTCTAGGCAGCTAGGAGATAATGTATAAATAGCTCCAGGTCTTCTGCCTAAATCAGAGACCAAGTAGAGAATTAAGGGGTGGAGGGGGGAAATCCTACGCTTTTCAGACCCTGCCAACATTTCTACCTTAAATTTAGTTTGTAGCTTTACTGTACTTAATAGTCATCTTTATACATTTTCATCTGTACTACATTGCCTGATTTTCTGAAATACTCTAGTGAGATGCATTTGTTTTCATCTTACCTGCAATGCATGAAAATACTTGTTTTTTTAAGACTCTAATGGAGGAGGACAATTAAGTTGTTAGTATGAAACGCATCATCACTCATGATGGCTTCATGTCATGCCCACTGCCTCTCTGTTATTCCTTCACTATAATATGGTACATGCCAAAGTGGGTGTCTCAGCTGATAAACTTTAGGAGGGGAACCTCTGCTTTAGAGAAATAAGAAGTGGTATCCTTTCACCTTTTGCACCTGATCTGTTTCTAGTGAGTGAACTTCCAAAGCAGCATTTCCTTCTGAAGGAGAGATTGTAGCAAGTATAGACAATCTTTAACAAAGCCTTTAAGCAGTTCGTAATTTTTTTATCTGTTGGACAGTAAAGAGCAAACCTGTATTCACCTTACAGAACTGCATACCTTCACAGCACGTCTGCTAAAGGAGCTTTTTGTACACGTACAGCAAGTCTTCACTTGTGTGTTGCACGAAGACTGCAAATGTCTGATTTAAATAAGTTAGTGGTGCTGTTCGTGTTGGGCAAGGACGTATTTGCCATGCATGTTTTAAAACTTCTTCACTAATGTAAAAGTACGTAAAAACTTGGGTAGCAGTGTCATTTTACTGATATAACTGTCTAGACTGAATCTGGTTCTCTTTGCTATAAAGTCTCTCTGTCAAAACCACTTTCTGCGTCCAGTTGTTACCGCTATAGAAATTTGAAGTATGTTGACTTTTTGGACAGAAAATGCTCAATATTTCTAGCTATGTGAAAATGAAGTTCACACCTTGTAACACTTCACATCCAAAAGCTACAGAACTAGTACTGACCATAATCATCTATTTTTGAACTGAAAATTTTAGGCTTGGAAACAGGTGTCTGTTGAATTTAATTAATTTAGTGATGTTAAATTTATTTTCTGTTTTTAAACTGTTCTCGTGTTATTGAAAAATCAGGGCTGATGATTGATCTTGCATTAGTTAATAAATCATTACTTTCACCTAGGAAAAAGTGGGAATATTAGTATTTTTAACCTACCTATAGATAATACATGCACTGTTCCTGCATGTGTCGCAATTAGCCGTGTCTTGACCAGTCCGATATGAAAGCCTATAAAGACAAGAACACGAGGTCATTAAAAAGTAATTTGTTTTAACATGTTTTTGCCTTCTATGATACTTTTCATAGAAATCAGAACTTGAGGATTTTTTTCTTAAACTTTAATATTGAATATAAAAATCTAGCCATTGGGAAAACAGGATCAAAAATAGCATATTCAGCTTCACTGAACAATGGGAAGATGATGTTATTTTGGAAAATGAGTCTTTAATGACGGCAAGGAGAAAAGAAAAAAATTATTTCTGTTACACTTTCATAAATTAAAAGGGAAACCAAGTTATGTGAACCTCCTTTTGCATAAAACTCCTCTATACCAAGGTGATGAACCATCACTGTAAACAGACACGTTTACAGTTTCCACAGACATGACAGTGCTGGTTTGCTGGGGTTTTTTTCTGCTTTCTCAAATACGTGAGCCTTTTCCTAGTTATTGGTGGATGTATAGAATGTAATACTGGAAAATGGCATCTATTTAGAAATTTTGTCCCTCAGCAATGAGGTCTGAAGATCTGTTGTAGGGATGTTTATGTCTTAAAAGGAAGAAAATGCCATTTAAATAACATTTCCTGTACTCACCTAGCCTACACCTATCCTTTATCACACTTTGGTTTGAAGTCTGTTACAGCAGTGTCTCTTAATTTACCTATGTATTGTCTCTGACTTGGTCAATTTGAATTAAAAAGGGTTTTTTAAGGTATGCAAGTACTTTTTTGTACATAGAAATGTCATTAAAATAAATACATTAAAAAGGAAATTAAATTAAAATGAAAATTCCTAAGTTAATATTTATATAGTAGTACTTCCTTTTTTGGTAAAATCACAAACTTAGACTCTTTTAAAGTTCTTTTCAGTTTGTGTAAAATACAGACTAGTATCTGCAAAGTTTCTTCATAGTTGTTTTTAAAAGAAATGGCTAAATACCTCATCTGTGGAAGTTTAAAGATGCAGAAAATAGATCTGTTCAGGATTACTTAAGGGAATGCTTCTGAAGTCAGGTTCTGTCCTGAAGCCTGGGGCCTTCCTTACCCAAACAGTTCAACTAATTGACCTCAAATCATTTGGTGTTAGCTTTGCTTAACAGGGGCATCTCTACACCTTCCCTCCCCTTAGCTGCCCTTGCTGTGGGGACAGAGCACCTTTTTTTCTGCTTCCCTGACAACGTAAATATCATGAAAAATCCCGTCTTTGCAAAAAGGTTGACTTAATTTTTATGTGACAAAATAACAAAGCTATATAATATAAAGTATTAATGGGAAATGATACACAAACTGTTTAATGTGCCTGTCCCTAAGATGGCAAATCAGCATTTCCTAAATGCTGTGGGCTACTTATTTATCTTAATGAACATACTGTTTTCTTTGAAAATTATCATCTGGTCCTGTGTCACTTTTCTTTACTATTTTAAAGGTTTGAATATTGGTTTAAAAGTTTGTTACATTACTTACAACAATCTATTTTATATAAACTTACACCTTTGAGAAAGCAATTCACTGGTGTGAACTTGAAGGCAGAGAGTAAACCTGAAGTTCATTAGACCAAGCTTGTCTTCACAGGTGACATTTCTGCTTCCCCTCTGATACTTTGATTATCAATCATTTGGGGTGGTGACATGGCTAAGTGCTATGGGCCTATGAATACAGCTCCTTGGCACAGTGGTAGCACAGATAGCCGTTCATAATGGGGTGAATCTACTTCTTTTACAATAAAGACTTTTTCTCCTTCCAAAAGCAAAATGCAAGGTAGAGTTCTTGCTGTTCTAGTTCTTGTTTGTTATTTGAAGAGGGCTTGGAACACTATGGATTTGAAACTTGGTATCAAGTAGTAAATCAGTGGCCTCAGAAATACTTTTTATTCAGAGGAACATACTCAAATTACCTAGATTGCTAGGTAATTTTAACACAACAGCAAAGCCAGATGTGCAGAAGAACTTCTACAAAGCAGAATGTCTACATTATGTACTATTCCATATGGGAAAAAAACAGTACTGGTTTATATTTGATTATACTTACTTTTTATGCTCTCTGAAAGGGATGAAGTAGTATCTGTTTTTCAGTTCCCCTTTTAAAATCTTTAGGAAGTTGACATTCAAATTGTCACCACACTGACAAACTTGCACTTGTAAAATGTTTTTTCCAAGCTATTGATCTAATACTAAGAACTCTTACTAAAGATAGAACATTTAAAGTTTACAGATCAGTTGATTAAAGCCTTTATTTACTGAGGACATAAAGGGTAGTTAAGAATCGCCTTCAGAAGAATACAGCACAGTTGTCTGAGTGCCTCTTTATAGGTGAAGACATAAACACACTGCATTGGGTGCCACGTTGTTTTTTTCTCACTAGTTTCCGGTTGGGACATCTTCATTCATCTTTGTACGCCTGCAAACTACCGTTCAAATGCACAGTTAATTACTTGGCTCGTAGACTAACAACCTCCTCCTCTCTGCCAGTCTCTCCTGTTTCTGCACAGTGCTGCAGGGTTTATGCTGTTCATGTTTGGCCTGCTTCTCTGCTCTGCTGTTTAAGAAATAATTTAATAATAAGTTTTTTTAATGAGTTTTTCGAAGTCCAGTGTTTATGAAAGCAAATTGTAGTATCCACGTTATTTAGCCTGCTAATCCCTGTCCCCATTATCCTGGACTGCTGTGAGATGAGCCCTGTGACAAAGAGTGACAGTGACATCATCTTATTTGTGAAGTTCCTTAGGAAAATGGTTGGTTGTATTTTAGGGGCATGCCTGGTACTCTGAGGGATTCGCTCTAAAAGAGCAAGGTTTCTGGTGGCAGTTGTAAAAGCAGGGTGGTCAGGTCATCTGTTTACAGTGAATCTTGAAAAGTCTTTTATTTTTATTTTTCCCCCTAATTGGGGTATTAGAGAACCACGGCTTTCACTGTGGGACTGGGGAAAGGTGAGAAATCTTTGAAAGAGAAGGGAGGATGAGTAGTATTCCTGTGTGTGTTGAAAACCATGAGTGGAGAAGAGGAGGGATAAATGAGAGCCCCCAGGAAGAATCTGCAGTGGTGGCGTATCCCAGTGCTAGCCCATTCAATCTGGTGCAGAACTTATGACTTCTTGCTGAAGTGTTTCTATGCGTTTAAACACCCAAATAAACATATTGCAGTATTAAAAATCATACAGATGTGTCTCTGAATCCTTACCTTTCCTGTATGCTCACACCCATAAAACAGAAGTATGTGTATGATCACTATTTTAGTTACTATGATGGTTTACCAACCAGTTTCCACCAGCATCACACCCATCTTAACAAAACCGTAGTATTTTAGTTGTGATAAACTCACTGAATGCTGGTAGGCTGGTTACTTATTTAGCAGAAGCCATAGTATATTTGGTCTTAATGTGGATGTGCCAGTTCAGTCATGAACTATAGTCCTGCTTTCTTAACTGGCAGTATTTCTGATATCTCATTAAAAACAAGGTATCATATACACTTTAGGTTAATAAAGTGTCTTTCCTAAAATTGAGTGTTCAGTATTTTATTTAAATTAGTTTCTAAAGCATATGATGATCTTTAAATGCCCAATAATTCCAGACCTTCAAATACTTTAAAAACTTAGTTGATGGTATAAGGCAGGCTCGTTAACCTGATGAAAATGGTCCTTTGATATAAGTATTTTAAAATGATATGATATTTGGATGATCAGTTTGAAATACTGGTTTCTCAGCTTACACGTTCAGCACTGCTTAGTTTTAGCATCATGGTCATTCACAAACCGTACTGTTCATGGCGATACATTCCCCTCCCCCCCCCCAGTCAGATGTAATTTATGATGAGCTTTTCTTAAAGCATCATTTTCTGTGGTGAATATGTTCAGCTTTTCAGAGATGATTTTCCTTTCAAACTACAGATTTAGTAATGTTGCCTTCTGTGAATCATCCTATTAGTTAGACTTCTTTGTAAGCCCTGAGAACACTACATGGCGTCACAGTGTTTGGTTTCCATAAGGCGGTTTGATAGCTCTTTAGCCAGGACTGTGTTGTGTGAGTGTTAATACAGTATAAATTCAATTATTTCTATATAAATTAAACTCTTCATGAAAGAATTCTGTTGTTGATACCCCAGGGCTTTGGACTTTCACTTTCTTGTTTTCACATAATTATCTACATAAACACTTGCATGGAATTCATCTACTTCATGCCAGCAAAGATTTTACTACTGGCACAGCGTTTCCATGTAAATATTAGGCAATGAGGTTGATTTGCAGTGCAGACTTACTGGAAAATAGAGCTTCCTATCAGTGTTAACTGATAGAAACAGTTTGCGAGCACAGTCTGGATCCTGGGTTCAGGAGAGCAGAGTTCTGGGTGATTATGCTTTCCCTGTGAGATGGAATATTTTGGATAAGTTACTTTTTTCCCTCCCCTTAAAAATAGTTTTAAGTGTATTTGAGCGTAGAAGAGCTCAGGCTAGAGACCAGTAACTTTTTTCTTCATTGGTAAACTACTCGGTGTTTCTCTGTAAGAGTAAATCCTGTAAAACGTGAAGTTTTTCACAAAACAAAGATGCCTACAGAAAATTTGTTTTCTTTTTGGAGAAATGAAAGTGGATTTTGGTCTGTTTTAGATCCAAAGTGGAGTATTTCACTTTTGTCCTGGTTTCGGCAGGGACAGAGTTAATTTCCTTTCTAGTAGCTGGTACAGTGCTGTGGTTTGGATTTAGGATGAGAACAAAGTTGGTAACGCACCAATGTTTTAGTTGTTGCTAGGTAATGCTTACACTAGCCAAGGACTTTTCAGCTTCCCATGCTCTACCGACTGAGAAGGCTGGACGTGCACAAGAAGCTGGGAGGGGGCACAGCCAAACTGGCCAAAGGGACATTCCATACCATGTGACATCATGCTCAGTACATAAACTGGGGGAAAGCTGGCCGGGGGGGCCGCTGCTCGGGGACTGGCTGGGCATCAGTTGGCGGGTGGTGAGCAATTGCACTGTGCATCACTTGCTTTGTGTATTATTATTATTATTATTATTATTATTATTATTATTATTATTATTACATTATTATTTTATTTCAAGTATTAAACTGTTTTTATCTCAACCCACGAGTTTTTCTCACTTGTGCTCTTCCAGTTCTCTCCCCCATCCCACTGGGTGGGGGGGAGTGAGCGAGCGGCTGTGTGGTGCTCAGTTGCCGACTGAGGTTAAACCACGACGACTTTGTACTGAGTGAGATGCCTGGGAGCAAGGAGTTCCCCCCAAGCTATGACTCCAGTGGGCAATGACTTCACGTAAAAATAATTTCAGTATTAAGCCTTGCAGCTCATTTTACCAATCTTAATGTCTTGATTTTGGGAATGCTTCATTAGTTTAAGTATAAGAAGTATTACATTTTATAACTTGCTGTAGTCTCTCCCTTTTTTCATCTGTTCTTCAAGAAGGTTAAACTTGATCATTGCGAAGTTGTGCTGACCCGTCTGGTGTGTAAGCTAGGGCACCTCTGCTCTGCTGTACTGCTACTTCAAGGTGTGGATGTGGCCGTAATGCCTAATCACCCTTGGGAAGAAGTTCATCAGCCTTAAAGTGAAATTGAGATCTAGTTACATTTTTGGTACTGAGGTGTGACCAAAAATTGTGAATGTTGAACGAGAGGTTGTCGATTTTGCCCTTCTGGTTGTCATCTCTGTCTCCTGGCCTCATCCTGGCTCTCCTTGTGTGGTGTGGTCCCTTGGGTGCTCCTGTGGGCTTTTCAATGTGGAGTTTTGCATGTTTGTGCTGCAGTATGGACTGCTCGCTTTAGGTCTCCTAAAAGATGCAACATTTGGAATCTGCTGGTATTAAGATGTGAGGTGCAGTCAGAGGGCAGCACTTGGCATCTTTACCTTCTAATACAAGTTCGTTCTTGACATCCAGTTCTGACTTCCATGAATAAGACCCCACCAAATCTAGCCCCTTCCCCCACCAATCATCAACTCTCCATTTTTTCTTCAGTGATCATAGTAAGAAAGATGTTCTAGTTTATATTTGGAAAAATATTTATCTTGTGGATGCTGAAGGAAATCTTTTGGTTTAATTAGGTTGCTTTCTGGGTAATTGGCTAGAACCTGTAGTACATTATGATTTTTTTTCCCAAAAACAATAAAGAAAATAGACTTGAGTAAGTGTGATTTTTTTTTTTTATTTTTTTTTTTTTTTTTTTTTATCCTATCAGTATAGCAAAGTAAACACGGCACTGTTCATTCCTGGTTTGATGGGATGTATGCTGGTCTGCAGGAAGGGAACTTGAATGCATATACTTGAATGTTTAATCAGCTTCCCTGGTATTCATATTATTACTATGTTTCATACTACTTTAGCATCTAACGTGTTTTGATATACACTAACAAGAAGTCATTACTCTAATAGCTTCATTCTTTGATACCTTACATCTTGTATTTTCTGTTTTCATATGGATGTGCACAGATGGGCATGGTTAGTCTCGTGAATTATATGGTGCTGTATGGTCAGGTTCTGGAGAAAAGGATGGATACAGGTTAGTTGTGTTGCTATTTCTGCATCTAATTGGCTGTGTCACCTTGGGAAGGATTATCTCATCTCCGTACTCAGTTTTTCACGTATGCTTGCTATCTACATTGCATTTTATTTTCAGGAGGCTTTCATTTTATTGCCTTTCTTTTAGCATTCTTGGCACAACCTGAGCTTAACCTCAATTAACACTTCCAACTATTAAAATATTATAATGAAGACCAACCATTTTGCTGACATGGACTGGCAGTAACTAATAATAGGCTGCAATTTTCAGAGCAGCCTCAGGGAATTACACCCTCTAAATGCCTGTGAAATGCAGAATTCGTGCACCTGCTTGAGGCTTTTTTTTTTTAAAATACCAACCGTAACATCAAAATCTTTGCATTTGAGTAGTTTTTTGCTCGTATAAATTGGAGACCCCAATGAGCTGAGAGAGGGAAGCTCAGATCTGTATATGCTGATTTTTTTTCTATTGTTCAGTAGGTAGCTAGTGAAGGGGCACTAATTCAAGTATCCTGGACATCTATTAAAAACAAAGAAAAAAAATCTTACAAAGCGATTTGGAAGGACAGCTCTGTTACATCTGGATGTCTTCCCTTATCTGCTGGGATGTAGGGAATAATTCATATTAATTGAGTTACTTAATGGCATGATTTTACAGAAGTGGCTGTGCTTCAGAGCGTGTTTATGCTCTGATGGGTATGCTCTTTAGATGATACTGATGTTCATCACACTTCTGATGTATTACCACCAACAAGGACAAATAAACTTCAAGAATTTTTTTTTGTTGATGATGTTTTTATTAAAATATACTGAAACAAATTATCTTAAGAAGGCAGTGGGCCTTTGAAGTGGTTTTGAAGTGACAGCTCTGGCCGCGCTGAATAGCTGAGGAAGTATAGGCCATGGTTGTCCTTAAGTCTCTGCATAAATGGGTATTGTATTTCCATGCATGGCCTAGTCCTGCTGGGACTGTTTATAGCATTGCTAGTTAAACACACTAATGTTATCTGTCTTCACAGAATGATGGTTTAAAAATAAATAGTCTGGTGGAGAACTTCTCAAAACCTTTGTTTCCTACTGTAAAGTATTACAGAGCTAATATTGCTAATAACTATGCTTCAAGAGAAAATTATCCATACTTACTATTACCATAATTTGCCTTTTGACAGAGTAAGATGACTTCACTATGTCACATGTGTTTTAGTTGTCCTTACAACTTGAATAAGTCATGTTTTAGCTATGTAAACTGCAGGAAAATCACTTGTATATGTTTTGCAGGTTAAAATAAATCCTGCTTTGCCATATAGGTTTAGTCTAACCTAGGTAAGATTTGCCATTCTAGCTCGATGGGAAACCTCATATAAACGTATTTGTATCAGCAAAATCATGTTTCTGTTGGATTAATATCTGCCTCTGGTTCCCTTAAGAACTTGCATTCTGCCGTCAAACCAGCAGGTATGTACAGGTATAGAACACCTTGGGTCAGCCTTTGGCTCATATAAAGGTGTTCTGAAAAATCACTTGCCCAGTAGACCAGTAGAAAAATTGTTTTAGCCTTACTGCTGCTGTGTTTTCATTACATTCATAATTGCCAAATAGCAGTTTTCATTTATAGATGATAGCGGTACAGCCCGATAAAAATCAAGAGTAGTGTTGTGCTTTGGGCAGTTATCTTGAGGCTTTTTTGTTTGATGTCTACAGCTGGATGCAAACATTGAATTGTTTCATGCTTTTCAGAGGTATGTTGGATTTTGGTGTTTGGTTTTTTTTTTTCCTTTTCCCTTGTGTTTGTTGGCATTGCTTATTTGGTTCCCCAGTACAAGCCCTGGGAGCATCCTTGGTGTGCCTCCCCGTAAACATGGGCCCCTTACTTGTGTTTCAGAGGATCTGCTCCCCTTTATGTGACAAAGCAGGGGTTAGCTCCACCAGCAGTGTGGAAGTCCTTGGACTATTCAGAGCAGCTAGAGAGAGAGGTGCTTCAGTGTGCCCTACATCAGGTTAGGTTTTCTTGTGCTGTGTTTAATTATGTTTGCAATAGATTGGATGTGTTACAATTACAAGTAGAATCCAACTCTTTGTTACTGCTCTGTAGGTCTTTGCAGAGACCCAAGAAGGGCTGTGGAGCTGTCTCACACCTCTAACATATCTACCCAGCTGGAAGCTGTTGCCTGAGTTTCTTAGTGAAGTCATACAGACTTGTAGTCAGGATTTGCCTTCATGGTGGTTCCTTCCCAGCACAGCTTTTCTGGGAACCATCAACATACTTATCAGCTGCAGCAAAGCTCAGTGCCTGTGCACTGGAGCACACGTGCAGAAATCCTATGGTAGAGAGCTCAAGCACAAGCCAGTTTGCTTCTGGGGTATGTTGGGAGCTGGGAAGTACTCACTGAGAACCGCACAGGTCTAAGCAATAACAGCTATGTGCCCCTGATCTGAATATCACAGTGCCAGAGTGTGGCATTAAACCACGACACAGAGGCATTGGGTACTTGGATGCAATGTTATCCTGTCCTTCTTAGCTTAGATCCCTGAGGGTCAACATCAGTGGGGTGGTTTTCTTTAAGTAGTTACTGTGTGAGGATTAACTAAACCTTAATGAATACGGTTTTCCTCTCTCTGAGGAAAATGACAGCCTGTGAGTTGCAGGGAGTGTGGGAGGTAGCCCCCACTCCCTGGTAGGCTGGGCAGATGCGCAGTGGCACGGTTAGAGGGACCAAGGATCAGTCTGTACTGATCAGTGAGTATGGCCAGGCAGCCTCTGGCTGTCATCAAAATAGTGGGCAAGACCCTAGCTGTCATGCTGGGTACAAGTACGTTTTAACACAGACAAAAAAAAAAAGCAAAAGAAACACTGAACAAATTCACTAACTAATTTTTGAAAGGTTATTTTAACTGACGGCAGAGGATGAAAGCAGAAATCCTCTGATGCTCTAAAATAATCAGAATCTTTTTTCCACTTTTTTTCCCTATCTGTCTTGTTATTACAGGGCTGATATTATTCATTTGGTTTCTGAAAATACTTTGAAATGTACAGAAGCTCAATGGTGAGATTTTTCAGACTGTTTCCAAGACAGTAGTTTGTTGTCTTTTACTGAATCCTGACAGTTGGAAGCAGATGACTAATTTTCTTTTTGAGGTATTTGCTCTGTGGGTGTATGGCATGACTCCCAAGACAGCAATTCAAGTGCTTTCACCCCGTAAATACATTTTATATTATACTCAGGTTAGTCAGGGAGTGAAGGGTTTTAAAAAAAGTACATATTTTAATAGGGCTGTCTGGTGATTTGAAAAAACCCACTGAGAATGGAGAGAATTAAAATGTATTTCAAGTGAAATCACAAAATCTTACAGCAATTAGGTACATACAAGGTCTAGCGTCTCTCTTGAATATTTGTGCCTCTGTTGTCTCATCAGAAAAATCAGGAGGATAATTAAAATGTCAACTCTTTGTATTAATAATAACTAAGGGAATTTGTTTGCTCTAGCTGAGTAGCAACTATCGCTGGCGTATAATTCTTAGGCCAAACACTTCCAACAGGTTATTGGGGAGCTCACTCCAGTAGTTATGCTAAGATGAGGTCTGTCTCTTTACCCTTTGCACTCTAAATCTCTCTGCTGTGACTTGCTCCTGACCTCAGAGCATTGTTAGTCAGATGCCCTGAGGCTTTTGAACCTGCAGCTCATCATCAGGTCTGCTGCACCTGTCCTTTTACTGCAGCTTCGGAGCATGTTATGTTCCTCTTCCGAGTTCCCATTCCTCTTCCACCCCCAAATCCACCTAATTTTAAAATTAATTTCTTCTGCATGTAATTTTTGGGACTAGCTGGGGCACTGTGTTCAGTGGTGTAGTCATCAGGCAAAAATCCCTGCCTCACAACCTCCCTGTTGCTCCTACCCTGAGCTGAATTGTTTCTCAACTCCAGAGTGATTATTTAACTCCCTGCACTGTGGCTAATAGCCCTTCATCAGCCACAGCACAGAGATTCATAACTGCACAGTTTTAATGCAAATGAAATCCTCTCAACCAATCAGACCAAAGGGTATTTCATAGGTATGAACTAATAGTGCGTTTTCGGGTGAATAACTGTATTAAAACACAACACCGTGGATTTTGCTTGACTTGGACTTTTAAATTAAGACGACTGCTAACAGGCGTTGTTTCTAGAAAGGAGGGAAGATAGGAGAAAAAAGAAGTCTGTGTTATTTTTTCATAATTTCAAAGTGATTGAGATTTCAGTGCAAGCTGAAATACTCTGTGTGCATTATAAATACACAAGCCATACTAGATGCCAACCAAAGAGCTTGTTTAAAATTCTAAATATTACGCAGTAGCATAAAATCAAGAATATGGAGTACTATTGCTGACCACTGTTCTTGCTGATTGTGTACTACTTGCAAGAAGGATGGGGAATTGTATGGAGAAAAAAACAGCAGGAAGGACCCTGGAAGTGCTCAACTCTTTTTCTGTTGCAGCTCGAATAACTTTGCAGGTCTCAGTACTTTCTATTTTCTCATTTCCTTAAATAATGGTAGTTTGAGATTTCACTGCAGTACAGGAGAATCTGTAGAGCAGCAGTTCGGCATTTGCTGGAGCTTTGTACACAGATGCTCAGAAAGCCTCATCCCTGGGAATTTTTTCTGAGCTTGTATGGATGACAATGAAGTAAACAAATCTCTTCGCATTTACCGAAGAAATGACCTAAGTCATGCCAGGTTGAACTATTCCGGAGTGTAAATTGCCTTGTTAATGTCAAAATACCTCTGCTCATCTCTACAATCTAGTCTCTCGTGCTGATGAATTATTAGACCACACTCAGCTTCTATTGCATCTTCTCAGGATATTGGAACTAAGAGAAAAAAACGGTTGTATACCCAACACAGTGCTGTCTGTCGTCTTCTGGTTTGTTCATGCAGCAAGTGACATGATGAAAAACATTATCCATCATCATCTTATTAGTAAAAGAGGGCTAAGTACAGCTGGACATGTTTGGAGAGATTTCCAACCTCCCTTCGAACAGTAGTTTTCCTTCTTGGTTGACCTGTAACACAGCTGATCCCTATGCTGCTGCTCCATGAGATGCAAAAACAAACCATCACAATAAGTGGCTGCAAAAAGCTCTGAATTGTCCCAGTTTCACTGAAGTATTCTATGGAAGAAATGGTTCAATGACAGGGAAGAGTAACCTAGTGCTGACTACGGACAACAAATACCTGCCCATGCCCCTGTGTTGGACTGCTCTGCATATTTTTACTTGGTTATCTATTTACTCATCTGTCTTCAAAATTCCTCTGTATTTGCAAAGCCCAAAATGAAGTCATTAAGAGAAGTTACAGAAGAGTATAGACCTCCTTAATTTTTTCAAGGTCTGAGCAGTTTCTGGATCTGTAATTAAACAAAGAAGCCAGCAGTGACACAGAGGTGGCACGCAGGGAGGATGGACAGACACATGCCTAGGGAGCTCCTCTCTTAAAAGATGTTATCCTCCAGTTTCTGAAATAGTCCACAGGTATTTGAATCCAGCTCAACTCTTCATCGTCTCCGATGCTTGCTTACCCTCAGTTCTGTGAATGTGTTGCAGAGGAGATTTTTTTAAGACTGAACTGCATGTTTACGTCTTAATTCTGGAACCTGGGAGCCTAAACAGTTTAAAAACAAAATGCCCCTCTCCAGACAAGTCTTTTTATTAAAATTGTCCAGTCAAAATCCATTTTTCCCTAGTCAGGATAAGAGGTAAGTATATCTTTGTGTAAGCACAGGGGCTCAGAAGTAGGTGTCAATTAGAAATCTGGGGATTAATCTCTCAGCAAACAAACAGCAGTGAGAAATTTGACACTATAAAGCTCATTTTGTCTCATTTTTACATGACTGGATAGGTACCTGGCTCATTGCTCTGTCTCTTTGGATTCTAATACTACCGACGGTCAAAATGCAGTTATTAAAGGATTATTCTAATTGTGTAAAGTGAAAACTGGTAATTCAGTACCTGAGTAACATCCTCTTTAAAAGACTGATTTAGCAGAAAAACTCTCCTTGCAGGTATGTAATTTGGACAGCTCAGTGACAGTTGGAAAAGCTTCCCTTATGATCTGCGGTAATGCATATGGATATATTTAGCAAGAATGTAGTATGCTTACACTTTTTTTAATCATTCATTATGAGACTTCATCAGTGTTTCCAGATTTTGAATTGTGGAAATTTGCTTTTATTACAACTTTGTGTCACTGCAGCCAATCTGATGGAAAAATCCTGAACCTTAATTTCACTTCAAAGCCTGAAGTGTTGCTGAACCCTGCTGAGGGAGTTGTGGTGGTGAATGATATTTCATCGTGTTTTTAAAGTCTATTGAATTGCAACTAGATATAAATCAAATTATTTTTCTGAATACATCAAATACTTTTTCTTTGAATTGTGCCTGTACAGTATATACAGATAAATACTGGAATATATTAGCAAAATAAGTTATATTTTCTGAGACTTAGAATGTTCCTAGTGTCATTTTTTGTGAGAAAACAGAGTAAGCATTAAAATCAAGTAACTTTGCTAAAAAGATTATGTTTCTTTTTGTTTGTTTGATGTTTATTCCACATACTGGTTGTTGCTAACAGTTCACTTTTCATTTTCGTTCATCATTGTTTGCTTGTTGAAAACCTCCTACCACTATATTCCTAACAAAGGATGTTTAATAGCTGTAAGCTAGCTATGACAGTGGGGTTATTTAACACAGTGCTCTTTATCTTAAATGTTATAGTATCTAGGTACTCTGAGTACGTCTGACATATGTTCCAGGAATGTCTGTGAACTGTGAAAGTTTGCCGTTTTTATTCACCCTGACAATTTGAGCTGAAGCTTTGATTATGATCAACAGAATAAATTTGTCAAACTAATGAAAAATCCTATCCAAAGTATAAATCTCATCGTTTTGAAGGTCTATGAAATACTGTCCTATGAAATACTCAGGTTACCTGCCCTTGTAGATCTATACTCCAGATTGTTTTTTGGTGATCTAATTCAGAAAAAGTGTAGTATGAGGTTAAACCTTGGGTGATGCTGGATCTTGTACCTTGAATGATACTGGATCTTTTAATGATTGATCTTATATAATCAGCTTTCATTTGGGGTTACTGAGAATTTTAAATAAGAGGGCTCAAGGGTGTTCATGTGGACTGACAGTAGGTATTGAAATAGTCTCCATTAGGAAATACGCAGTTTTGGCATATAATGAAACTGTTCCAGTGATGAGGTATGTCGAGCTGTGAGAGGCGTTAGTGTGTAGCGTATTGCTCTGCCATGTCTGCTTGATTTGTGCTTGGGGGAAATACAGAAGGGAGGAGGCTGGACTACTGTTTCATAGCTTGGAAAACCAGGTTACTTATGGTGAGGGCAGGTAAATGGACTTTTATGGCGTCTTAATACTTAGCCTGCTTTCCGGGAAGAGTAGGTGAGCATCTGAGTGATGGCTGAGGGATGAGCTGTAATTGGGAAATGAGCACAGGGCAAGGGGAGAGGACCTGTCATGGGTCCACCTGCAAAGAATTTGTCTTAAAACTGCTTTAGTGACTTAACGGAAAAGCATAAATGGTCATGGAATGCATTTTGCTTGAATATGGCTCAAAGTTTAGTGTGACTCAGAACACCTTTTGGGCAATGACAAAGCCTGACAGTTCAGCTATTAATTATTAGAATTAACTGTATACTTACAAAAAGAAAGGGAGTAGTTATATGAATGGCTGTAAGAAAAGGAAGAGAAGGGTGTTCTGTTGCTGTTGGAACTAGAAAATAAAAACTGCTACTATAGTAGTCAAATGCTTCACTCTAAGACTGATCTTTGTGGAAACAGCAGAGAAAATGGTATGTATGGATTAGATTTTAAAAAGAACACCCAACCATCCACTGGCCCAAGGATTGCAGGATCCACAAAGCACTGATTTGTGCAAAAATTATTTCTTTTCCTTGACTAAGGAAGATGCATCCAAAGAGATTTCCTGTCTCTGCCTTAGGTGAATTGTTACAATCTCCAAGGTGTCTTGGTACATGTATGTTCGAGAAAGATCTGTAAACGGTCCATGCTCTGAAATACAACAGCTGTAGTGAGGATAAAGAAATGAGAACGTAGGAGGTGGTTTCAGGTAGAGTAATAGTCAGAATGAATGTGACCGCTCCAAAGGACAGGCAAATGGATGTATGTAGAGATCACAGAGTTGAAAATAAAGGTAGTCATTGTAGTCCTTTTCCAAAGACTCCTGTGACAGTCTCTTAAAACCTGGTGGCACTCAGTATATGATACAATTTGTGCATCACAGATGGAATTTGTTGTATTCTTTCTGGTTTTCCTATATTTATTTGTAGCGCAGCTGTCTTCTCCTGTTAAGCTTATCTATCTATTGCTTCCCTCCATTTCCAGGTTTTCTCTTAGAAATGATTTTCTTAAACTTTTCCTTTGCCATGTCTGTAATTGAAAAAGCAAAACAAAACCAAAGGGGGGGGGGGGAATCCTGAATGAAACCATGTCATACTATTTCTGCAGCTAGCACATTTACTTCCAATGGCTGTGCTTTCAGAGCCTATATTCTTTAAGCTTTCTTTTCTCCTTATGTGAAATAAGGAACTCCCCAGTTTTAAGAGTATTGGCTCATGTGTGTAGATGGATTGAGTTAGACAGCAGAGGTTGTTACTACCTTTACTTGCTCTGTCTCCTTTGTCTGAGCTGAATAGCTGGACTGGACTTGAAGTAGCTTCTGAAAAGGAGAAAAGCAAACAATCTAGGCAATAATTGCTTTGGCTATCTGACTTTCATTTGCCATCATTCCTGAGTCAGGATGATAAGTTTATGCTCAGCTCTTGTGACCTTGAGGATGATTGCTTGCAGCATTTTTAAGACAGAAGTATTTGGGTGAGGATGCTTTCTCTGTACTGGGTGAAGCTGTCCTCTCTTCTTTGGTTCAAACGTCCATCCAGACACACACGGTGTGGTTTATTTTCTGCTTAGAAATGATAATAAGAGACACAAATATCTCTTATTCATTGGAAAATGTGAAATGACATTTAAATTCCATCCATGAGAATATGTTCTTTCAAAGCCTCTGCGAAGGAGCCTGGGACTGCTCGTTTCATGAACGTTTGCTGAGAGCTCTTTAAATTCCTGAACCACTGTCGACTAATAAATGCATATAAATTATCTCTGAAACAGGTTCATTTAACTCTTGTCTAATATGTAGCATTTGGCCTGTCAGAGTCAAAATACTGTGACTTATTTTTGTATGGCAAATTGAGTACTTTGTTTATTAAAATTGCTCATTTGTTATATAATGAGAAGGGCCTAGATTACTTTTCATGGTAAGGATTTAAAGGGCAGGTCATTGGTGTTCTCCAGCTGCAAAATATTTTGATTATCTGTTCATCTTCTGTTATATATTTCATAGGTGGTAGTTAGGTTTTGGAATTAGTGACTTGCATTTTGCTTTCAGTCCTGTTGGCCTTAGTGAGGCTCCATACAGAGCAGAATTTGGCTTGCTTAACTGAATGCACTGTATCTGAATACAGACAAATATGTCTATAATTGATACAGATTGCTAATAGTTTACTAGAAGATAAAGCAAACATCATTTGGAGCATGAAACTGGTTTTGTGTTGTAAAGCTGCACCTTGCATCATGTAACATTCTACATTTTTTCAACTTTGAGCTGGGAGTCTTAATTGAAGCTGTAGCTCTGTTACTTTTATTCATGCATGACTTAACACAGACATCGCTGAATGCCTTTTGCTGTGACGTAATTTTTTTTTTTGTAGAAGCTTCTACGTAGTAAGGTATAATTACCATTTTGCCAATATTTAGTAAATAACGATACACATAAGAAATACACAGTTCTAATGATTTCCTTTGATACTGAGGGGGTCATAGGCCCGTGACAAAGATTTCTACCCCATCCCCAAATCTACTATGTGTTATTTAGATAGATCTAATGCATTAAAATTATGCAGTGCCTGATGGTTTAAGAGCTGTGTTTCATGATGGCCCGAATTTTGCATTTTGTGACCAATAAATGGGGCCTGATCCCAGGCCAGAGGAAGAGAGAGGTCATGTTGCACCCTCAAAGTCTCAGATTTGGCAGAGCGACGTGAGCCCTCAGCTCTGTCACGTGTTAGAGCTGCTCTGTGTTTCTCTTCTCCTCCGGTGGTTTTTCCCTTTCTTTTCAGCAGAGTTGAGTTCTGTATGTTGTTGCTAATTGCAGATAATGTAGTACTGACATTTTGAAAAGTATACATAGGTGATATCCACCCAAAGGATGATACTGCTATCTTCAGAGATGCTGATACAGTTTTGCAGGCATAGACTCATTTAGTGATGAATTGCAGTAATAGCAGTTCAAGACCTACAGCATATTAGTGAAAATGAATCCACTGAGCACTAGTCCCACGGTACTACAACAGCACTTAAAGAACACTGATTTTCTTGAAAGGACAAAAATCTGATTAAGAGATTTAGCTGTGGATTTTGGTTTTTGTTTTTTTTTTTTTGTTGTTGTTGTTTTTTTACACCAGCAGTGTGTTATTTGTATTTGTTTCTTGATGTATGTTATTGTAAGGAATTTAATATACATAAGAAAACCAGGAGAGTGCCATAAACACGGAACATTGTTTTCTGTTTTAGCAGATGGAAGACTCATATGTGCTGCAATAAGCAGAGACGTAGCAGTAGTACTGCTTTTAATTTCTTGTTATAAACTGACGTAACACCTGGCTATAAAAGAAAAAAAAGATGAACATGCTAAAATTGAGAAGATACGTAATAGTGTACACAGTGGTGGGTCTCTGTGGCAAAAATGTTGTAGAAATGAATGCAATAATTGGAAAGAATTATCCTAATAAAAGGATGGGGCAACCTATTATTGAAATAGTTGTCTAATTTGAGGGAAATAGGGATAAAGACAGGCTTCATGTTAATAATGCGTTGGTGCTTTGCATGAGAACAGAGTGTTCTTTCAGCTCTGGAGTGTGATCAGTGGAGGACAGAAATGTCCTAAGCATAATGCTGGACTCCTTTGTGCAATCTCCTTTAAAATCACCCAGGAGCTAGAAAATTAGAGGGATCTGGAACACCAGAACTCCTAAACCAGGAGAAAATACGCCAAGTATGCATATACCTTCTTTCTTCCTTCCCCATCTCTACATCCTTCATGTCTAGCTGGGAGGGGGCATGTTTGGGACATGCCTAGAGCATATAGAAAAGTAGCTGAAAGCGGCTCCAGGTGGAAACCCTCTTCTGCTCTCAGTAAGTTTTAAGGCAGCACCTTTGTATGTCGTTGTGTTTACAACCCCCCATCTGAAATCTTACTTTGATTTGTAGACACTTTGCTTCCAATTTTTATAATTAACCTCGACCACTGGTGTAACTGCCACTGGTTACAGTTAATGTCAAAGAAACATTAAAACATTTTAATTGTCTCTTCCACATACCACAACATGTTTGAAAAGATTTCAAAATGTGTGATGTATCTGTAGATGGTGATTTCACCATTGCTGGGGAACCTATGGCGGGGGAAAGTAAAGGAGTGCTAATAAATAGGCTCTTTTTGGTCAAATATAATGTAGTCTTGCAGACTCTAATACTCAAGTCTGTGTGTATAAGAGGCAGTAGAGATATTCTGAAGAACCGGGGTTTATGGATAGTTCCACAATTTTAGGGCTAATATAGGCTACAGCTTTGTCAGGTTGACAACTACAGAAGGATTATTTGAAGATATGAGCAATCATCGATACTTTGGGCAAGATCTCTTTTGTGCTGAGGGCAGGGATACACTCCTAATGTTAAAATTAGGGTTTAAATGGGTCTGCTTATGTGAGAGCAATAAAAAAAAAAAAGTGCTTGCTGCACCTGTTGCTCTACTGTCTTTGGGAAAAGATGAAAATTTGATATATAAGTGTATGGAGGAAGCACTGGTATTTGTAGCAGATGACTTTGTGGGTAGATGCGTGTGTTCATACACACAGGGTTCTTGATCAGATGATGAGTTATGATGAAGAAATATTTTTCTATATTTGTGATTTGACAAGCAACATGCCACTTCTTTCCAATTCTCTTGCGGTTTCTGTAAGTTAAGAAAGTCAGAGGAATACTTTTTCTGAATAATAATTTAAAGAAAAAAAAAAAATCAGTAAGCCTGTGTTGCTTTCAGCTATAGATCAAGAAGTTTCCCAGTCTGACGATTCAGGATTTGACGAGGTATTCTAAAAAAACCATAACCAGCTGTAAAATAAACTAAAAATGCTAAGGCTGCGTTGACAGCATTGTCCAACAGCTAAGATGATTTTTTAATGAAAAACATTTTGAATTTTTAGGATTAACAAGATGATTTCTACATTCCTGGGGAGAGAGTTGAATTACAACTCTTAAGATGTACCTGTTTGACTCAAATGAAAACATATGCTGCTTCAAATAGCACGAGCTACTGGTTTCTAATTTTAAAATCCAGATTTCTTCTGACAAATTATGATTCAATTACAGAAGCATTTAAAAACACACAAACAGCACACATACATTCTGAGGTGCATTCATTGAATAAAGATAAGCGAACTAAGGCAAGTAAGTCTGCAAAATGCTTGTTAAGGTAATATAAGAGATGGGTTGAACTGTCTAGGTAAAGGCTAAAGACTGTACTGTGTTATAGTAACTATTATTTGTAATGCCTTACAGGTTGATTTAAGTGATGTAAGTTAGGGATAAACAAAATTTTGTTTCTTTATGCTTGAGTTTTTCATGTGTAGAGTAGTGTGAATGCTGTAAAGACGATGGATATTCAGTTTTAATTTAATTTCCTTCTGAAAGAAATATCATTAAAAATTCAGAAGATGAAAGTAAAACAGACAAGATTCATATGCCATTAATGGAATTATATTAACAGTTGTAATAATATCCCTTAATCTTAAAAAGGTAAGTCTCTTACAGAATTAAGGTTTTTCTGCTGCTTTTCATGCTGTGTGAGCTATTACAGTTAATACAAGTTGCTGATGTGAAAGCATCCTTGCTAACCCTGTTTGGAGAGCAGCTCGTTCTGTGCTCGTTAGAAAAGGTACAAGAAGAGATATTATAGGTCTTCATTAAATAACTACTTAATTACATCCTAGGACAATCAGATACCAAATCTGTGAATACCGCTGGCAGGTTTCCCTAGGACTCGTCTCTAAAGCAGCAAAACTCAGTCTGCATGAGAAACACAACGTGTAACGTCTTGGTGTGCTGCGGAGGAACGCGCAGCGGCAGGTGCAAATTTACATTAGCAAATTCAAGGGCAGGACTTGTTAGAAAAGGCATTTAAAACAGCTTATACTCATTTAAAAAGCTTCTACTCACCCTTCTCTGTGAGCTTCTCCTTTCTCTAGCTCCTGTATAACACCCAACAACACTTTTATGGTTTCCTGACTAGAGCTGATCAAATTTTCCATCATCTGAAGCTGCGCTTTCAAGTCCACAACTTCCGTGTGAGGCACGATTTGTTGGCATTCCCCGCTCACCGCGACGGCCGTCTGGCAAGGCTGGTTCTCCTCCATAGGCGAAACGTTTATCTGAAGGGTCTGTTCGTTACATTCGGTGGCTTGGCACTGTGCCTGCAATGAGCAGGCTTGAGCATCTCCTGCCTGGGGCTGAACACCGTTCAGGTGCACGGTCCTCTTTTTGTCCTCCTCAGCTGTCGGGCACGGTGACCAGTCGGTCTCGGCCGCGAGATTTGTCAGGTCGGGCTGCGAGGCGTTTGAACTGGATGCCGGTAAATAAATGGTGGCCACTTCAGTCTTGAAGACCCTCCCGTGGAGGGGCTGGGCGGCCTCCTCACTCCCCGGCCACCCCACTGCCTGTTTCCCTCGGCTGGGTGGCCGGTCGGTGGCAGGCTCCTCCGAAGCAGGGTCGGCTGAGTTTGGGGGAGGAGGAGGCGGCTCTTTGGGAGAGCTGTGCAAATCGCTGCTTTTCCAGGCCTCAGCCCCGTTGTCACGAGATCCCGCGTTGGTGCGCTTGTTGATGTGGGAAATGAACTCCGCTGTCTGCAGGCTGCCGGCCTTCTTGGTCCACTGAACGGCCTCCCCTGAGCTTCTGCCGTCTTTGTCCTTAACATCTATTAGAAACCCGTTGTTTTGACTCTTAAAGGTATCAACAGTCGAGGCGCTTTTAAGAATATTCCCTTTTTTCCGGTCCAGAGGAAAGGTCTGGTAACACTTTTTAAGATCAGGTGAAGTCTGAACTCCTGTGCTCTTGGTGACGTTGGGTATTGACCTCCGGGCAGGCACTGTCATGTACTTGCGATAAGCCGTTTTGTAGGAAATGGGCTTGGCTTCTCTTTTGTCAGGATCCTGTGTAGTGGACAGCTGTTTGTCCCTCTGCTCATTCTGGGCCTCACAGATATCTTTAAATCTCACCTGGAGGGCTTTGTTTCGTTTCTTAATCTGCCGGTTGGGATCCAGTGCGTATTTCATCTCCAAAGCGAGTGAAGCTGCTGGCTCAACTTCGCTTTCCGAGGTGGTGAGTAAGCATTTGCTGGGCTCCTTACTCACCATGATGCCTGCATGCAAAAACAGTTCAAAAAGCCTTGTGTTACAACAGAAATGCTACTTTCCCCCCCAGGTTTGCAATATTTGAGCTAATTTCCTTGGCTTTGACTGAAATGGCTGCCACTCGCAACCTTTTTGCTCGATTCTCATAATTAAGTCCTAGTGCTTCATATTCGACTTTGTCCTTTTGCTAGAAAATCGTACCTTTTATCTCGATTTGTTAACACCTGCTCCTCAGAGACGGTAAAGGTATGCCATTCCTGGGTTACAGGTGAAGTAGTAGGACTGGAAGCAGGCTGGGACTTCTGCTGGGTCACAAAACGCCCTGCTAGTGGGGCCCAGCTTTTGTGGTACCCAGAAGTTTTTTCCAGACCCCTTTTCAGAGGACTGGCACCATGGCTGTCATGCTGGGTGTGCTAGCTTGGCACTCGGACTTCACTGCAAGGGAGTACGGGCTCTCAGGAAGCAAGTCGTCTGAATTTACTTGATAGTTAATAAAAAGTATAGGGAAAATGAAAAACACGTCTGTACAAATAAAGAAAAGTCTAGAGCACTGACCACCTTAATGCTCCTTTAATGCAAATGTTTAGCAGCATGCTTGCTTACAAAACATGTTTCTTCTGTGTAATGTACTCTGCATCTTTGTAAGAAATGAATTGGTCATTAGAGGTGTCATTATTTGGATTTTTTTTAAAAATGTACCTCATAGCTAAACCTAAAACCTGGATATAGATTAATTATTATTAGCAACTGGTTGGTACTGCTGTATGCATAAAATTTATGAACTATTGAAGTTTGTGGAAGAAGTCAGCAGTGCATCAATTAAGGTTTTGCTTCAAATGCAAAACAACCCATCCTTTACTAGAAGCCGTAATGTGTCTTTATAATAGAGCTTCTTATCCCAAAGGATCCTAAAGCACAAAAAAAAAAAAAACCCTTACAAAAAACCTATGATGATTCACAGAAATGACTTAATCTGCTATTGAAATATAAGCACCTCCTCAAGGATGAAAAGATGCCAACTGCTTAACACAGCACGTAGCAAAAAAACCCCAACAGCTCTATCGCTGTACAGATCATATGGGATCTGTAGTAATTGGATAGTTGAGACCTCATTTTTACACCTCATTTGAAGTTGTCAGTTTTACTCTCCTATTGCACAAATTTCTCCCTAATGCTGAGATTTACTGAATTACCAAATTCCCACTTAATCCAAGTATTCTGCATGTATCTCCTATTTAAACACCAATGTACCCTCAGAAGTACTCGGAGTACAATGTAAAATGAGTAAAGGGACTTTCAGGTATGGTATTTTAAATACATTTTTAATTAAAATTCTTTTGTCTATTAAATAAAAAATGTGAAACTCTTGAAGAGTTAAGTGCTACAATAGGTTATGTTTTATAAAGTCAACTCAGTGGCACAAGTGGGTGAATCCTTATGACTAGTCTATATTTAGTTTTAATTTAAGAAAACATAATGGAGAAATCATTTTCAATGGAAAACTGAATGTTTATGGGTTTTTAAAAGGAATAGTAACATTTCCCAAAAGTTATTAAGACACATAAATATGCATGGCTGACAATTTGCGTACTGCGAGATTGGACTTCTGGGTTATCAACTTGCTTTCAAAAAATCTAATGCAAATGTGTCATTACCTGATTTTTTTTTTTTTTCATGTTTCACTTCCCCGGTCCCAGTAATTTGCAAACAAGTAACTGAAATATTCTGGAGTCTGCCTAGTTTGCCTTTTTCTATCTAACTTGTCAGGTTCAGGTAGCGGTGAGCGAGCAGCAGTCATTTTAGAAGGGGAAATTTCTATCTGAATCTGTGTGATGTAGAAAGTCTGTAGAAAGCAAAAAGGGGGAAGATTCAGGACAAAAATGTTCAAATAATGGACCAGATTGCTAGATACTAGTTTTCAAACTATATATGTATATACAGACCCAGTACCTGATACCAGGGTGACTAAGCCCCTCTTTTGGGGGAGAATAGATTATAAAATGGAAATGCTAGAGAGAAGCCTTTCATACATGATGTACAAATACAGAGAAATTTGGGGGGGGGGGGGGGTGTTAATTAACCACATATGAATGTCAGGAATCTTTTGTTCAGTTGAGACCCTGAATGAGGAGTCAGTTTTGCTTTGCGGGGAATATTAGTATCCTGTACTGGCTGTTTTGGGCTGTCTTTTAATGTTTGCCGAGTGAAGTTATGCCTTTATTTGACAGACATTCTGCATATGGAGCCCCACTGGTTCACAGCTTCCAAAGATGGTGATGGTAGGAAATAAAGACATACATCCATCTGTCTGTCTATCTGTCTATCTTGGGGTGGAATTTTGGAATGCTTTAGTGAATAATGAAGTGCCTTATAAGATACGAACCTGATCCATTAGCCTGCAACTGGACAGACATTAGTTTTAGACACAGCTAAAATATGTTGTAAAAACTACTGTCAAAACCAAAAACTCTGCACTTTCATTAATGTAGAACTACTGAAAGCAAATCTTCCATAACGGTCTGGTATATTAATGAGTTTACAAAAAAACTAAATAGAGTAACACAACCGCCATTATATCCATTAGTTCAAATCTGCTAATGTGAGTTCGTGCACTACTAAGAAATTGTAGCAAATATGAAATGTTGCATTTACAAAGATGTGAAATATTCAGTAATTATGTCTGAAAAGAGGGCACACATTTCTACCCATAAAAGAGGCTTACAAAAATTGGTTGTTGGATCTGAAAGTCACTTATTACAACCATCTCTTAGGATACCTCAGAGTTGTCAAAGTGATTTTTCTGGCACTTGGTTATTTGACAGTAGGATCCACTAACATACAATTATTGTAAAGTATTGGCTTGATATTTTATGAGTGTACCTCTGATCTGTCTCAATTTTCACATTATTTGTGATACCACTTTAATCCTATGATCTTTGGGGCTGCCGGATCACTGGGTCTCTTTGGAATGACTTAATAGATGGAATTAATGGAGTCCATAACCCAGACGAAACCAGGAGTCTGGTGATATTCTACAGAATAGAAATAGATAAATGGGATACTGTATTCTGTGATGCAGTTAATTTTAAGCATGTCTTTAATAGCCAATAAATTTATTCTTCAAAAATTGCTTGTCTCCCTTTCCCAACTGCACAGGCCTGATTGATTTAGCTAATCTATTTTTTTGTATTCCCACTAGTAGCTCGGACTAATAATTTTATAGATATCTGTGATTAAGAATGACAACAACCAAAAGAACTAAATTTTTTTAAGCCTTACTCGGATCTCGGTGTCTCCAAGGAGAACTATATGTGCACATTTGATAAAAGAACGGTTGAGCAAACGGTTGATTGCAAGTTAAATATTTAACAAGGAAGAGTTTACATAATACTTTTCTGTTTTGTTTCATTTTTGTTTTGGGCAAGGTGTTGACTCCAATTTTGGCTTATTTAGGCATTAGCATTTACAGTGTCGTCTCCTGGGAGGCCTTGCTTAATCGTTCAACGTGTACTTGAGGTCAGACCGGTGCTAGAATTCTGCCCTCTTTCCGCTGAAGTTAGTGCCAACAATCCTACTGATTTCCCGGGGAACGGGAGCCATGCCATGGGCACAGCCTGGACCCAGACTGGGAGACTGAAAAAGGAAATCTCGTTGTAATGTGTTTCCTTTCCCTGCACTACTTATGTGTAATTCTGCTGCCCATTACTCATCTCGGTAGTGTTTTCTAGAACACAAGGCAAGGCTGGCATACACAAAATGTGTGGCTGTGAAATGTGATAGAAGCTGCAGGATTTTTGGATACTTAGGAAACTAAAGTTTCTCAGTTTGCATGAGTACTGCAGAGTTTATGGCTTAGTCTGTCAGGGGGCTAATAAAGGCTTTGAATTTGAATTTTAGTTGCAGATGCCAATTAAATACAGATAATAGATTTAAACTTTTTGTCTGTAGTTACTCTAAACAAACCCTGATTGCATGAGATGATTTGCTAAGCTAAATATTTAATCACAGAGCTTATTTTTCAGTTTTTAGCCTTGTTTATAAACTTCTGGCTGATTACCCTTAAGCAGTCTTCCCTTATGTTTGAATATGGAAATAAACTATTAAATAATAACAGTAATAATAAAGTGATGCACAGAGCAGCCTTAAGTTAGTACAAAATCTTCAGGGTAAGTTATGGAAACCACCTTCTTTATTATTTCAGGTTCTCCATAGCATGTTTTAGTCAATTAAATAAATCCTTCCCTTTCAGTTCTCCATTTATTGATGCCGTCCAGATTTCTTCCCCTCAGTTCAGCAATGCAATGGGAATTTCTAGGAAGGAGACCTATTTTATGTGATTCATGCCTCATAATGAGGAGCGGCGTGTTCCCAACAGTCCTGTTCAAGTCTGTGTCAGCAGATAAAGCTTAGGTACATAAGTAAATCTATGCAGGACCTCCACTCTTAATCCAAAACTCTGCAAAGTCACTGCACTACAAGGCGAATTATAGTGTTGAATTTCCAGACTGATTTGTTAATGAAGGAAAAGGAGATTTGTAGTTTACCTTATAATTTAAATTTTATTTGTCAGTTTTATGATACAGAAGTATACTCAAAGACTAAAATGTGTTAATAAGCAGAGTGGAGTTAAACTTTCCAAGTTCCAAATGCAGATGAAAGGCATAGATTTCAGTCTCTGTATTTTCAGACCAAATGAAGGCTTTAGGGATGCAGCTGTAAACTTCTGTGCACGTATTAAGAGCACACAGGTTTTTTGTGCATGTATGTAATAGCTTAAAGGAAAAATAACGCAAGGGATTGCAAATAATTGGGCTTTACCACGTAAAGGAAGGCTCATTAGTGATCTGCAACATCTTTAGGCTTCTGAATATATCGAGGGTATACTTTCTCATGAGAAATCCCTGCTGCCTCATATGCCATTTTTATATCTCTAAATATTATCATAAAATTTAATAATGCATTTGTTTTTCAAAAACTATTTGATGGCTATAAGTAATCTTGTAAGTGTATACATGGAATATAATATACTTCTATCGTTAAAAATAGACATTTGAAAGAAACTTGGATTTACTTCATATAAACAAATACAATATAGAAGCCTATTCTATGTTAATTCTAAATATACCATCGTGTAAACCAGTGATAGCAACCTGAGGATATTTTACATGTAATCTAAATGTTTTTCTTAATTTTGAGTTAAATAGACTGCTTCTAATATGTTATTTCTTCGATTTTCAGACATTTTGACTTCATTAATTTAGGAGTATTTTCAGCCTTTTAAAAGGAATCCAATTGTTAGATTAACTGCCTGTGTTGTTATGATACAAACTTAAAAATCATGTATTTTTATTCTAAATATTAATAAGCAGTGTCCAGTAAACAAAATAGTACTGATAAAAATGTTGGAAAATATGAATGATCTTAGCCAGTTATTAATTATTAGTTGTTTGCAGAAACTTTTCCTCTGTTACAAATTTTTATAGAGTTTTAATACACAAGTATGAGGATAAAAGACGACTTCTGGATAAATTAAAGGGTGCAGGTATGCCCAATTTTTGTGGTGTAAAAAGTACTGTTGACTGTTATTAGGAAAACCCCCCAATGTATCTATTGACACACAAAACTGATGTGGTAGACCAGTCTGTCTTCCTTTTATCAGAATTGTTTGCGTACAATAATAGAGTTAGCAGTGCTGGTAAATGTCAAACTAGTGGGTTTTTTTAAATCTGTTTTGAAGCCCTTAGGCATTGAACTTGAATTTTCTCTCTCCTGAACTTCCTTATTTATTGCTCAATACTGAATTCATTCTTATTGCTGCATTTATGTATTCTGTATTTTATCAAGTAGAGGGTGAATTGTCCTAGCCTTGCAATCTTCCTGTTTTGAGAAGTTTGCACCACTTCAATAAATTACAGAGCATTACTACCATTTGCCTAAATCGGTGCTTTTCAGCCTGTGGTCCAGAGACGCTTGGAGATTTCTCACCTACGTTATTGCTGTGCACACCAGAAAAGAAAGCTCCTGTATGCTCCCTAGCAAAATGACAGTTTGTGAAGGGGGGGTGTTATATTTTCACTGAAAAAAATTAAGAGGTTCCACAGACTGAAGCAAAGTCTACTTAGACTGATCCTTTATTTTTTAGTTATATTCTCCTGCAAAAACCAGCTTTGGTATGCATTATTGCACTGTATACTACAAACATTTGGTAGAGTTGTGATGGTTCTTAGCACAGTTTCAAAAAATGGATCTATCGATCACCTAGTTGCAGTGATGACATATGATAGATTCGTAATTGCCTTGAAAGTCTTCCTTTGGAATAAACATGATCATATGGCATTTGATTTGTCCTTTTTTTTTTTTCCTCTCCCATCCATTGGTGGGCTCTGTAAGAATGAGGTATAAAAAGCATATCCTAGCTAATGGCTGAGATAGACAATAAATGCCTTTAAATGCTCTTGTGAGCTTTAGCTTTAGAACTAAGTGGCAACAAATAAAATGTATGATTTAGTAAGCCCATAAAATTTTAGGTAAAACGGGAATCTATTGTAGGATAAACTATTTAAAATTTTCCTTACAAACAAAACAATTTCCCTGAATGCACAAGCTGGTATATGCTATTTTCTATAATTTTGACATGTCTACTATGCATTCTGAACACAAATTTTAATAATGCTTAGGTTTTGTTGCTTCCTATATTGTTAAATGCATAAAATTATAAAGAATCCATTCAACGTGCTAAAATTCTGTACAATAAGGGTTACTTTTCCCATAATATGTTTGTGCAACTACTAGTAACACTAACAGGAGATCTGCACTTGCATTAAAAACAATATAGACCCTTGTGGTCTGAGTTAATAACTATTAACTTCATATTGGAACAAATGCAATGTCAAAAGATATTCCCTGTCAATTCATAGTGTTGTTATAATGCCAAACATTTGCTGGGATTTAGCGTACTGGAAAAAGTAACATTACTATTAAAAGAATTATGCTTATTTTTCTTACTGTGCTATGCACCTACTGCTACTATGAAAATCTGAGTAAAGGTTTATTAGCTTTATTTTGCCATGTAAATCTGTGCAACTCTTTGTCAGCGTTACAGCTGGTACTCGCAGTATAAGGATGCTGCTGAGGATGTGTGCTAGGAGAATCACAAATAGTTCTGCTTATACTGTACTGTCTTCCAAGAGTCCAAAAGCCAGCGTAGTTTCACTGGAAGGCTTTTTCATTTTTATGGGACTTTCTGTTAAATAATTTAAATAACAAGCTGTTAAAAACAAGAGCTTAAAGACAGTTCCTTATCGCCATTATTGTTGAATACTAACTTTTCATTGTTCTTAGTAAACATCAATAGTTTTTGTGGGTGTTCAAGAAGAAAACCAACCACCAAATGACAGGAAAAAAGGCAGTTCTGTTCTTTAGCTTTGGCCAACAGGTTTGCAAAACTGTCAGACCTCCAGAGCATGTGATCTGGGTGCGAGGGACTGAGAACATGTCCAGACTGCAAGCATCTACATCGACTGCAGCTTATTTTCTTTTTCATCATAGCTTTTCAAATGTTGGGTAAAGAGGAGAAATGAGATGAGTGGGTTCCAACTCCATGCTTCCGTCTTGCATCCTCAGTTTTGCTGTGCGGGTCATGGAAAGGTGCAGTGCAAGGTATGCGGATCAGACCATTCCCCTGGGAATGCAGATAATCTCATTGTATGGAAAAAGTGTGTTGTAGTCTGTGCTAGAGCTTACTACAAATGGGAGATGACAGACATGAATGACTTTCCTGAGGTCAGTAGGTTGTAAGGCATCAGAACATTGTCAGCTCTTTCTATTTGGATTAGGATTACATGTAGACAAGCCTTGGGAGGGTGTGAAGTGGCGCTAAACAATGCGGCTGGGTAATTTAGTTCTAAAATCTGACATCATTAGTAGGATGTTAATTGGTGAATAATATCAGTCTAGGAGATTTGTATTTGCACTCCAGTGCTGTCAGCAGTCACCAGGAAATAAAGGCTGTGTAATTTTCACCTTCCTGAGGAGCATATTTGTGAACAGTTTCTGGTTTCAAGCAGGTTCTGGTTCTGGCTCTGGTGTAGTTGTAAATTATCAATGTACAGTTAGACCTGAGCGTGCTGATGTTGGTGAAAGACGAGAGAAGTGCACGAATCAGTTTGACTTCTGCTAAAGCAAAGGCTTGTACAAAAATGAGCATTAATTACCTAAAAAGAGTGTTGTTAGAGCAAAAAGCTGTGTTTTAATTGCTGTATTGCAAGTGAATAATAGTCCCTAATGTTGCAAAACTTCTTTCATAAAAGCTGGTTCTAAGATGCTTTTGAAATAAGTAACGTGAAGGAAGAGCCAAACTCTGATGTGAGGGGAAGTTGTCTTAAATTTGAACATCAGTGTGAATGCTCCAAATTTCAACTCCCAAAGTCTCAAGTTCTCCTCAAATATGAGGACTCTGGGAGAAGTTGATGGGTAGCACCAGTGCAAACGGCTCATTCCAGGTCACCAGGGAAAACGTTTTTTGTTCAATGTGGGAAGAACTGTGTGGAGAATGAAGAGGGAAGCAATGAGAGTGTGCAAAGATGGTGTGGAGATGTTGAATAAATTGCTTCCAGGTTTCACGGACCTGGGACAATGCGGAGTAAGATCTCGAAAGAAACATTCTGGTGATGGTGTTTTAGGATGGGTTACTTGTGATATGGATGATTAGGAAGTGTTAAAGTTACAATTAGAGATCCTCTTAAGAATATTCATATGCCCCTTTTGTCAGAGTTCTATACTCTGCTTGTCTGAAGCTGCAGGATCATGGCTGAGAACTCCCCTATTATTAATCAGAATTGCCTGATAATGCTCTAGGCACCAGAACTGTCTACTAGACAGATAATTTGCATCACGTTTATTGTGGCTTTGTGTGTTTTTATACTATCACAAAGTGTGAATGCAAGAATATAACACATTATTCTCACCAACTTGCTCAGCTAGGACTACCTAAAATATTCACACATTCATCTTGAATTCAGCAACTTAGGCTCAGTCTACAGAATGGATCAGTGTTATCGGTGTTAGCAGGCAGTTCAAGCATAATTTCTGCTGAATTACTCTCTTCAGCATTGGGATGTTTTTTCTGTCTCTGTCATCTCCTTAGAGATATTGCTGTGTTTTATTTGCCAATGGCCTTGATAAACAAAAATGTATTAAACTGATCCACAAGTTGAATTTCTTTACTTGTGGATATCTCCTCATTCATTTCTGATTGTATTTTCAGAAGAGAATAATGAATATAATAACAAAATGGGCATGAACAACCAATTACTAATGATTTGAAGGAGAGATTGGGCTTGCTGTAGATTTTTTTTTTTTCCTTACTCATGTATAAATACACAAACATTAGTGATTTCACTGAATTGTCTCTTCTTCCTTCCCCCAGGGAGAGCAGGCAGTAACTAACCAGACCAAAACTACTTCTCATGTTACTAACTTTAAAATACAGTCCTGAATTTACACACCTGCTTAAGTGGTTTTGTATGGAGCATCATAGAGCCTCTGTTTCAGTTTTTAAAAGTAATTTACACCATGGTTGGGCTGTATAACTTGCATCAGCTTTGACCTCACCGACTTGTTCCAAGCCACAGCATCATAACTCTGGCATGAGCATTGGCTGCTCTGATTTTCTGGGAAGCACAAAGCAGGCTTGGTGTGGTTAAGCTGGGGTATTACCGATACCCAAACTACCCCATTTAAATACAGTTTGGATATAACCATCCACGCCGTGGTCACAGTGGTGGGCTGTCACACCTGTGTTTTGCTTTGTGTGTCTCACTGAAATTTAACAAGACTTCTTAGTCCTGTGGCTTAGGTCACTGTGGAAGTGGGATGGAAGTATTGAAGTTGTATAGGTCTTGTAATTCTGGTCAAAGCTGGGTCTAAATACAAAATGACAATTTTTAACTAATTGGAAATTGTGCTGGACATTTTTGGCAGTAAAGCAAAGATTCTACAGCTTTAAGTGCTGTGGCTATGACTTGTTTCATAGGAGTGTCTCTTGTATGACTGAATTACTAAGTGTCTGCATTTTTCCTGGAGGTTAGAAGAAAATGAAGAAGGGCAGGTATAAAACAAGTAGAGAAGGAGGGAAGAGCACAAAACAAGTAAATCTTTCTTTGTAAGCTTTTGACACTTCCTCCTTACTTAGACCATATGGAATGATCTTCCTTTGCTTTTGTTTTTAAGATGGTTTAATTTTGTAACTATGTGGGCTTTATTTACAAGCATGCTATAGCAATCATGGATAGGCAAAAATAACACAAACCACGTGCTTCTCTTCCCCATGGATGTCATAAACATGAGTTATGGTTGGGATTTTACCAGTATTATTTCAGTACAAATAATGAGGAATTCCTGTACCAGGTAAAATGGAAGTAAAAGTAAATACAGAGAGAGGAAAAAGTCTTTGGATGGTGTAGACTGCTTAAAAAAAATAAGTTAATGGTCTCTCTTGAGATGGTCAGAAGACTTCAGCTTTGCATCCAAAAGGAGCAGGATGTCCAAGTAGAAACCCATACGGGAGAAAGCATTCTTCAGCACACAAAAATGATGCTGAAAAGGAACCATACAGCTGAGGCAGACAGCACTTACAGGAAAAAAAAGTTTGCAGAGGGTTTCCACAATGTTCATTTGTTGTAAGAAGTCAGTGTGCCAGGCCATGCGCTGTTTCTGCAGATCTTGTTAAATCAGGTGCAAAAGCCACATGCTTACATGTTCTTTGTCCACCATATAACTGCATTTTTAGCCTGTTTAATGAAACTCTGGTGTTAGATGAGGATTTTAGAAACCAAACTGGTAGCGTTCCTGCAGGAAAAGTCAGTGCAGTGAATGGTTTATCTTAACACTGTTAAGTCCTCTAGTGTCGCTGGCCTATTACTCCATTCTGCTCTCCTGAACATTAAGTACTGGATTATGAGTAAATACTTTGGTTTGTTTTGCTTCTTAGTATTCAAATATTATTTTACTAGTTGTTGTTTCTTGCATTGAAAATTAATACTAAGGTCTCATTTCAAGTATTAGAAATTTCCATGTAATTTGGCTGCACTTAGCCATACAGTTGAATTGTAACATGTACATGAGCGCATTGTGGGCAAGCATATTACTGGTTACAAATGACTACTCATAGAATCATGGAATCGTTTAGGTTGGAGGAGACCCTTAAGATCATCAAGTCCAACGATTAACCTAGCGCTGCCAAGTCCACCACTAAACCATGTCCCTAAGCACCACATCTACACGTCTTTTAAATACCTCCAGGGATGGTGACTCAACCACTTCCCTGGGCAGCCTGTTCCAATGCTTGGCAACCCTTTCAGGGAAGAAATTTTTCCTAATATCCAGTCTAAACCTCCCCCGGTATAACTTGAGGCCATTTCCTCTTGTCTTATCGCTTGTTACTTGGGAGAAGAGACCAACACCCACCTCGCTACAACCTCCTTTCAGGTAGTTGTAGAGAGCGATGAGGTCTCCCCTGAGCCTCCTTTTCTCCAGGCTAAACAACCCCAGTTCCCTCAGCCGCTCCTCATAAGACTTGTGCTCTAGACCCTTCACCAGCTTTGTTGTCCTCCTCTGGACACGCTCCAGCACCTCAACGTCCTTCTTGTAGTGAGGGGCCCAAAACTGAACACAGTGTTCAAGGTGCAGCCTCACCAGTGCCGAGTACAGGGGCACGATCACTTCCCCACTCCTGCTGGCCACACTAGTTCTGATACAGGCCAGGATGCCATTGGCCGCCTTGGCCACCTGGGCACACTGCCAGCTCATGTTCAGCCGGCTGTCAACCAGCACCCCCAGGTCCTTTTCCGCCACGCAGCTTTCCAGCCACTCTTCCCCAAGCCTGTTGCATGGGGTTGTTGTGGCCAAAGTGCAGGACCCGGCACTTGGCCTTGTTGAATCTCATACAGTTGGCCTCGGCCCATCGATCCAGCCTGTCCAGGTCCCTCTGCAGAGCCTTCCTACCCTCGAGCAGATCAACACTCCCGCCCAACTTGGTGTCGTCTGCAAACTTACTAAGGGTGCGCTCGATCCCCTTGTCCAGATCATTGCTAAAGATATTAAACAGAACTGAGCCCTGGGGAACACCGCTCGTGACTAGCCACCAACTGGATTGAACTCCATTCACCACAACTCTCTGGGCCCGGCTGTCCAGCCAGTTTTTTACCCAGCGAAGAATACGCCCATCCAAGCCATGAGCTGCCAGCTTCTCCAGGAGAATGCTGTGGGAAGCAGTGTCACAGGCTTTACTAAAGTCCAGGTAGACCACATCCACAGCCTTTCCCTCATCCGCTAAGCAGGTCACCTGGTCATAGAATGAGATCAGGTTAGTCAAGCAGCAGCTGCCTTTCATAAACCCATGCTGACTGGGCCTGATCCCCTGGTTGTCCTGTACGTGCCGCATGATGGCACTCAAGATGATCTGCTCCATAACCTTCCCTGGCACTGAGGTAAAACTGACAAACCTGTAGTTCCCCAGATCCTCCTTCCAGCCCTTCTTGTAGATGGGCATCACATTTGCTAACCTCCAGTCAATTGGGACCTCCCAGTTAGCCAGGACTGCTGATAAATGGTGGAAAGTGGCTTGGTGAGCACTTCCACCAGCTCCCTCAGTACCCTTGGGTGGATCCCATCCGGCCCCATAGACTTGTATGTGTCTAAGTGGTGTAGCAGGTCGCTAACCATTTCCCCTTGGATTAGGGGGGATTCATTCTGCTCCCCGTCCCTGTCTTCCAGCTCAGGGGGCTGTGTACCCGGAGAACAACTGGTCTTACTATTAAAGACTGAGGCGAAGAAGGCATGAAGTACCTCAGCCTTTTCCTCATCCTTTGTCACTATGTTTCCCCCTGCATCCAATAAAGGATGGAGATTCTCCTTAGCCCTCCTTTTGTTGCTAATGTATATATAGAAACATTTTTTATTGTCTTTTATGGCACTAGCCAGATTAAGTTCTAGTTGGGCTTTGGCCCTTCTAATTTTCTCCCTGCATAACCTCACATCCTTGTAGTCCTCCTGAGTTGCCTGCCCCTTCTTCCAAAGGTCATAAACTCTCCTTTTTTTCCTGAGTTCCAGCCAAAGCTCTCTGCTCAGCCAGGCCGGCCTTCTTCCCCACTGGCTCATCTTTCAGCACATGGGGACAGCCTGCTCCTGCACCATGAAGGTTTCCTTCTTGGAGAATGTCCAGCCTTCCTGGACTCCTTTGCCCTTCAGGACAGCCTCCCAGGGGACTCTGTCAACCAGTCTCCTAAACAGGCCAAAGTCTGCCCTCTGGAAGTCCAAGGCAGCAGTTCTGCTGAACCCCTTCCTTACTTCTCCAAGAATTGAAAACTCTATCATTTCGTAATCGCTGTGCCCAAGACAGCTTCCAACGGTCACATACTCCAGTCTGTCTTTTTTAGTTGCTGCAGCCTCAGATATATTTAGCTATAACTACGTAGCGTTTGTGAGATGTTTAACACAGTTTTTTGATATGGGCTGAGTCTGAGGCCAAATGATCAGCGATGCGCAGGGACTGAGGAATCTGACATTTGGTAGAGTTCCAGCACTGTCCCGTAAAGACAAAAATCTCCTGTAATGATAGATTAAGAAGTTCAGATCTGCACCCAAATATCGTAGAACTTGGAGGCCCTCAGTCCCAGGGCTCTTAAATCCATGTCTGTCTGATTCTGACTGTGAAAATGGCCCTTATTCTTCTACACTCCTCTGTATTGAAATCAGTGGATTTGGCTGGAAAAACTATTACTGGAGTAAAACCAGGCCTGGTGTCTTTCTGCCACTGAAGGGAAAAAAACAGGTAAAGAGGATGACACCAAGAGTTGCTGTTTGATCATGGAATTGCTATTTTAACAACCAGTTATCTTTGCCTATGAGACTTGTGCTTATATGTATAACTGGAAAGCAGGTGAGTTTTAAGACACTGATCACCATGACACTGTGCTGTGCAAGTGTATAAACAAGTTGAACTATTTTTGCGAGTATTAAGGGATCAGCAGAGAGGCTGTTTTCTGCCTGAATGTAGTAAAATTGTATTAAATAGACTTCAACATGGGGATGTGCCACTAAAATAAGAGAATGCTCTGATCACATTCTGTGTGGTCAGTAATAGTTTAAATAGTTTAAAATTGAATGTCAATACCTAGTGAGTCGTACCTGTGTCTGTTCATAGGTTATACAGTGTTTTCTAAGCCGAATAAAATCAAGCACCAATTTTTCAGAAGGCTAAATATGGAACTCCCACTGAATTCACCAATCTGAGATATTTTTTTTTCCCCTTAAAATATGCTCGTGATCTCATTTCCTTAAAGCCTATTTAATTTGCAAACTGATTAATAAAAATATAAGGGAGTATTGTGCTATAAAATAGATTTGTTGCTTACATGTTTTTTAGTATCTTGCACAAATTTTCAGCAGTTCTTTAAATAGTGGCTGTCATAAAGCAGAATATAAGACCTTTTTAATAGCTAGTTTAAACAATCATGTGAATTTTTTATGTTATGAAATATTCTAGATTTACTGTAATTTCCTCAAGTATGCATGAATTATGTGACTACACATCCTCAGTTCTTCCTGTCCAAGATGACTATGGTTGGATAAGGAACTGCCTCAAGATATCACAGCTCAATAGCTTTGTGGAGGTATCCATACATTTTAGCACAGATTTTTGGCAAGCTAATAGGTTTCCCTGGCTTTTACTACCACATTGGTCACTGCAAAGGACTGGTATTGCTAAGTTTGCTTTTAAATTCTCTAGAACAGGATAAATTAAACATTAGGGTTAATATCTCATTGTCATTTGTGCAATCTGTTGTTGAGTTTGGATTTCCAAGTAACGTAACGGTGTGTTGTGGTGACCAATAGTGTTCGGTCCCCGGTAGTGCATGTCAGGAAGACGACGCACGCTCTGTGATTCGGCATTTGTGCAGGCTCTTGGGCTTCTTAGCCATATTTTCCTTCCATATGTTAATCTCCATTGAACTTACCTACTCTTTTTTTTCCCAAAAAATTAATTATATATGCTGTGCATCTCTCATGCAAAAATGCTTCTGTCAATGAAATAGTTAACTGGGGAAAAAAATGCAGCGATGATCTTATGAGCTATTTGTTTGTGAGCTTCATTAGTAGAAGGGTGCATTGAATGTTAAGTGCTGTCCCTCTTGATAAGTAACTAATACTTTCTTTTGTGGTGCTGTTGCCCAGCTGGTTTTGTATGTGTCAGTCTGGGGGAAAGGCACTGATTCCATTCAAGATTAGAATTATTTTGAGCATCTTGTTAAAAATATACATCATTAATAATTAGAGTCCTAAAGGACGCATATTTTTCATCAAGGGCATCATGACGTCCTTAACAAAAAAAAAAAAAAAAGCTTATTTAGTATCAGCCTTCCCCAGTGAGCTCATGCTATGAAGGCACTATGCTTTAAATGCAACAGCACCTTAAACTCTGGGGCAGTAATTTTATTTTACAACTGTTCAGTATGAGTATTTGGATTAGCAGTATACATTATGTATTTCTCTTGAAATCAATGACTGTATGCCATCACTGTATAGAATATGAACCTCCAGATGATAAATTAGTAATATCTGAGCACTGATATTTTCATCTGAGCTGCTCGCATGCATTTATAATGCTAGAAAAAAATCCAGCTTTTAACCTGGAACTGTTATTTGTACTTGAAGAGAACAGTATTATTGTAGTAAAGAAAGGCAGGCATGAGCAGACTGGTACAACACCAATCGGTACAACACCAACCGAAAGCAAGGAAATATGTTACTCTCCATGCTCATCATATTTTTACTGTAGGTATGTTTGCTTGAAATTTTACATTAAATTATTCTGAGTACATGGCTAGGACAGTTACATGTCATGAATTTTTTTTTTAATTTATCTTTTTTTTAGCTAGTAGGTTTTTTTATCTAGCAGCTAGATTTTAACCTTGATACATGCAGCATTCCTGACAGCACTGTAAATACGAACAGTAATCACAATGAAACACTTAAGCGGAGGGAATAAACACCAGTTTATATTAGACATGACCTGTTACTGTTTTGTCTTTTGTTACCGCTTTCCAGCATTCAGTAGAAAAATAATGATTCTCGGAGGTTGGAAAAGCAGGTCTTTCCAAACTTCCCGACCGTAGAGCCTAATGAGTTAAATTTTCCTCCGTGATGTTCGTGTGGGGATTTTAGCTGCTTAGACATACAAGGTCAAACAAAACTGCTCCATTACCTATTCTGACTCGTGGCAGAGAGGGGGGCACAGTTCCTTTGGGACAGACCCCTCGGGAGATGGTGACATAAGCAGATAACATATTCTCCGCTTTCAACATTACAAGATGTCCCTTGCTTGCTGCCCCCCCGCCTCCCCCAAACAGATCCAAGCTAACTGCAGTCCTGCATCCCCCTCACTGCTGTAACTCTGTGTAAACATGGCATTAAGTAGAGACGTTGAGGTCACAGGAGAGGATTTTTACTAGCAATAGGAAGGCAAGATGGAAATGCTAAGTGGGAAGCCTTAGATGTCTTGCAAGATGCAAGGTCCAGAACTATGACTTTGGTGCTGGATCCATGCTACCTTTTGTCCCATTTGCCTACTGCATTTTCACGGCATCTCCAATTTAAATGTGTTTGAGGATGGTGACAGGGGACTTGGGGGGTGGAACAGTGTATTAAATCGGAAGAACCACTGCTTCTCTAATAACAGTTCACAGAATAGCAGCAGCTTCAGCCCCTGATGAGGATTTTTGGTTTTGTTTGTTTTTTAGTGAAGTGCTATAGTGCAAGTTACCGGAATGAACACGTCCAATGTTCTTCCATTGCCCTGTTCTATGAGCACTTCATTAGGACTGCGTTTGGACTTCCCAGCACTGAAGTTAATAAGCAGTGGTAGTTCCTTGCAATCAATCATGTGAAAAACTAAAGCACTTTGTGCATTTCCAAAAATCCTCCAGCTACACGTCGCCCCTACCAGGTAGCATTAGAAGAAAGGGTGGTATTTTTCTAGAAGAAAGTAGAGGTTTGCACGGGTATAGCGATATCCTCTCCTTATCTGTCATGAAAGTTATTGAATGCAATAGCCGTTCCCAGGCAGGCAGATACGCTATTGCATAACGCTCCCGCTGGCGCTCAGCGCGATGCTTTATGCTCATCCCTACGAAGTTTTCATCGGGAAAACCGGGGAACTGGGTATTTTTTGGAGTCCTCGCTCAAGGAGGGTGGCGAGGCAGACCTCCGCGATCGCGCGGGGAGAGCCGAGGGCAGCGTTAGGGGTCTGATCGCAGCGGCGGGCTTACCTTATGCTTCCTTAAACAGAAGTGGCGGTCTGTGCGCTCCCCTTGCGGTGCATCTCCCTCCCTCCGCCGGGGCGAGCTGGCCGTCAGAAGGTCCGCGCCGGTCGCGCATCTGCTGCCCGCCCGCCGGAGCCGCGCTGCCCGCCACGCCGCCGGTCTCCCGCGGCCGGGCGCTCAGCTGCCGCCGCCCGAGCGCTCGCTAGAGGCAGCCGCCGCCGCCGCCGCGCGCTCCCCCGCTGCCCTCATCGGCTGCGGCGCCCGGCTCGGGGGGCGGGGGCCGGGGGGGTCTTCTCGGCCGGGTCCCCGCCGCGGGGCGGCGGGCGGCGGCGGGGGGAACTTGTTGAGCGGGACCGGCGGGCGTCCCCCAGCCGGGCGGGAGCGGGCTGGGGCGACGGGGCGGGGGGGGAGGAGCCGGGGGCCGGGCCGGCGGCGGGGAGCCGCCTCGGCGGCGGGGAGGCGGTTCACTCGGGCGGGAGGCGACCCCCGCGCCGGGCCGGGCCGGGCCGGGCCGGGCCGGGGGCGGCTGCGGGGAGCAGGTGGGGGAGTGCGCGGGGACCGGCCGCGGGAGGTGCGAGTAGAGGGGCTGAAACGGCGGGTTTGCTGCTCGGAGCGCTGGATGCGTGCAAAAGGAGGAGGAAAACAGGGGATTTGCAACGTTACTGCCTGACACAAAAATCTGCGATTATTCCTGTTTTTCCTCTACCTGTGAATTCAGTAATAATAGATTTATTTGAAAGCAACATATGCATTGCTGATCATTGCTAAGCACCCTAGTTTTCCAGTTGCACTACTTACACCAGAAACACCAGAGCAGACGCAGAGTGGGTGATGCTGATACGTTTGGGATTTCACCAAAGTGCTTATTTAAAGCTACATAGCTGCATTTTATTTGGAGGAAAAGTGTTTAAGATAATGAATGGATGTTCCCATTTGCTTTTAAACCTCGAATAAAATGGGTGCAAGTTAAAAGTGATGCGGGTTGACAAAGCAGCAAGGATTGACAAACACGATAATGTTCTTAGAATTTAAATCCCATCTTTCCTCCTTTTCTCTCAAACCACTTTATCATTTTATAGAGGACTTTTCAGCGATGTTTTTCATTAAAAAAAGTTAGAAATTAAATGGGTCATGTGTATTTAATCAGACCTGTCTGACAGACAGAAGATGTCACGAGAGGCACGAGAATTCATCCGAGTTGAGAAGCAATGGATCAGTCCCCTTTCCTTTTGAGGATTTCAGTAGTATTGCTGCTTAATAAATGTTTTTTCACCACAGCATGAAACGCGCTTAGCCCAGTTGCTACCAGGTGTGTACCACAGAGTTTGTCTGTAGTGGCACTATCTTCACCATCGGTAGCGCTGATAAGGATTACTGATCTTTGGATTTATTAAAGGGACCCCTGACTTGAAGTGGCAGATCAGACCGGCTGGATGAGCCCTAGCATGAAATGCCCTGCTGCTGCCTGGGCTGAATGTGCATCACGCCACACTGCAGCAGGGAGAGACACCCAAGCTAAGCACTGAACAAGTTAGTACCTCTACATAGCACGATGCAGCAGAAATACTGGCTCAAGTCCTGGACATCTTTTTAGAGTTAATTAGCTGGAGCAGACCATTGCACCAATGAATGCATGCTGCTGCAGCGGCGGCTGGAGTACCTTATTTGTGCCAGCTTTGCTATCTTTGCACAGGGCTCTGCTGATAGAGCCCGACAGTAGGTAAAGAAATCCTTACAGACCTGACTGTCATGTAAACACCAGTGTGGAAGTGTGGGGATGAAGTCACAGAAATCCTCCTCTGTTAAATTGCAGTTTAGCTGTGCAGGACTGGATCAGAAGAGTGTTCAACAAATCAGACAGTCGGCAGAGGGCAGCTAAGTTGCTCTCCCTGTCTGCTACCTGTCCAGGTACTCTGCTTGCCCTCCTCTCTCCGTACCTTAGCTTTGCAAGTTTACTGCTGATCCCTAAAAGAGGGTGCCCAAGGGCATGCTTTCTGCATGGCCTGCTGCTCTGCCGTCGGGGTGTGCGCTCCACTCTGGGACAGGGGCTGCGTGCTCCCTACAGCTGTACCACAAGGGGTGAGCTGATGGCACAGTTTCGATTGCAGTTTATGATCTCTCTGGGTTTCTTAAAAGAGAAATTTTTTTCAAAGAAATAGGTGGGAAGAACTTAAGTATCAACTGCTTGTTGATACACCACCACCACCACCATGCTTTTTTTTCCCCGCTCCTTTTCTTTTCAGCAGTGCTGACTTGCTGCGTTCCAGGACCTCTGTGGTTTTCTCTATACCAAAATAATTTTTTTCTTGGCTGTAGCCTGTATACAGACATGGCTAAAATTACATGGTATGGTGGCCACATTTTAAATATGTATGCTACTTCAACAGAAGCAAGTAGATCAGTGGTAGTAGATGCTGTTACTTTCTTACAAGCTGAAGATGTGAGCTGTGCAGACTACATCCCAGGACGTGCAGACCATGATTGCTAGGAGAAAATACTATTGCTAGTTAACCGTAGTGACTTGAAAGGAAAAGCTCTCTGACAGAAGAAGCAGTTAAAACAACATTCTTATTTTCTCCATAATTATATTTAGAGGCTGTTGTCCTAGGCCTGATTATTCTTGCACAGCATTATACACGTGCCCCATTTATAAAGCTAGGCAACTGTACAGCATTTTTCTGTAGATTTTTAGAGAGTTAGAAGGGACTCTCCAGTTGTGGACCAGATTCCTGCTTGTCCTGTGTATGTGTAACTGCTGACACTGTTGGTGTACATAGGGATATTTTAAATCATGGTTTGTGAAAAATAACGTTTCCTGATTATCATGCTTCATGTTACTGTAAAAGCATATAGAAGTAAATACACTGGGAAAATGGAAATGCTTCATCATCCCATTTGCCAATTTTTCAGCCTTTAAAAAATACTAAGCGCAACTGTTGCATAGTGAAACGTAGTGTCAAAATGATGTTTGAAAAGGGAGAGAGAGGTCTGACTTCAACTGGAAAGATGCAAAGAGAAAAGAGACAATTTTTTATTATTTTTTTAGATTACAAATTCATTTCTCTCTAATGGAGTGTCCTACCTTCCCAGACTGCCCTTTTCTTCAGATCTTTGTCAAGGAGGAGTGAGCACTGCTCAGGGCTGTGGGGGTTCATTCCCATAACGCATGCAGGTGTGCAGATGGAAGTCCTGCCTTGGATTTCTAGAGTGAGTGATAAAATCATCAGGTTGTATTTGAAATGAGTGAAATATACTTTTTTAGTGGTACTTTTGTGGAGATAAGAGAGTTAGTACAGTAAGGGGTCCTTCTTCCACACTGCTGATTTCATGCTAAATTTAGGCATCTATGCGTATTTATAAATGTTAATCTACTTGTACAGCCTGGTATTACATACTTCAGGTTTTGCTTTTTTTATTTTTATATTCAGCTTCTGGGAGAGCATGAGGAAACAGGGCACGGCTGAATGACTGAGGTGCTGGTACTGTGCTGGCGTGAGAATGTCAGCCCGTGCCCTCCTGGCTGGCAGTGCCGGGGCATGTCCTCCTCACGCTCATTACAGCTGCAGGGGTTTTGGCTAGAGGACTGCTCACAGTGAACGCTATGCCCGGGGGAGATGTGTGTGTTGAGCAGGTGTTTCGTATGATTATGCTCCGCTAGAACATGCGGGTCCTACAGTGTAATGCTAAAATGTAATTTTCTGGAACAGTCTATGAAGTTCTTGTCAGTCCTTGAGGAAGAAAGCTCAAATCCAGCTCAGGAAAAAGCATGTAGCAGCCAGAGCTCGAGTTATCTGCCAGGTGTTTCAGCTAATGCCAGCATGGGGAAGATGATAACCAAAACCAAAGTCATTTTCAAAATCAATGTGAGAGCTAGTATTTAAACTTACCCTAGTTTTAAAAGTGTGCCGTACACTGAGTTGCAGGTTCAGGAATGACTTCAGGGTCCTTTCAGTAGGGAAAAGCCAAGGAAAGCGCTGGTGCCACGTGCACTGGGTGAATGATGGGCTGGCGATGGCACCTTCCTTGAACGAACCCCAGCCGAAGGGTTAGGGTCGCTGCGCCGAGCTGCTGACATGGGCTTGGTCTCAGGAGAGTGTTACCACTTGGTACCTTTCCTGCAGGGCCTGCTATTGGATATAAATTAAGTAACTTCTATTAGGAGGGGTAATTTAAGTGCTGACACTAAATACGTGAGCTAGGTTACTAGGGATATACGTAATTGTTTAGGACTAGCCTAATTTGTCACAGAACCTTACTGCCTCCTTTTTAGGTAAAGAAGAGTGAAGTTTACTTCATTTGAAACATGGAGGCATGGACGATATTGTGCCTTTTCTCTCTGTAGTCATTTGGGACCAATGCTATCGTTACATCTTTGCTAAAAGCAAATATTTTCACATTGCTGAATCTTCATTCTCATTAAATAGGTCATTATTTTCATGCCTTTATATGATAGCTGCCTGGCTTTCTATGCTAAAGATGTTATTTATTTATTTACTTGAACCTGCCATGGGAAGAAAAATGGAGGAACGTTAAATACGCTCCTCTCTTCCAGCTGAGGTGAATGCAAACTTGGCTTGAATTTCAAACAGGTCCTATGCAATCAAATCCTTAGAGGTGCTCCTTGCTTTGAGGAAGGATATAATCTGCTTGGCTGTGATGACAAAGAAATAAGGTCTTTCGGAGTCATGTTAGGCAGAAATTTGAGAGATTTAATTTAGTGTCTTGCTCCATGGTAAGTTTTTTCCATGAGCTTGGACAATTCATTTGAGACTATGCTCATGTCTGTTCTTTATCTGTAAAGTGTGAGTAATTGCACATCTGTTAACTTGGAGGAACATTTTGAAGATAAAGTGGATTTAAGATTATGTGTATAATACCCATAATACCTGCGTGCAGCTAAAATATTAAATAGCTGATTAAATGAACTGCTATTTATGGATTTTCTGCTCTAAGAAGGAAAATGCTGAGTAACCTTATTAACTATGATAGTTATTTCTGTACTTTGTTGGTGTAAGTATGAGCAGGATTTAGACCTCTCTCTTAATTTCCCATTGTACAGATTATTGGAAGAAAAATATAACAGCAGGTCTTACCAGCTAAAACTGAGATTTTGAGTTCCAGTTGAATGCTGTCTCATTAGGAATGCAAATTGCTGTGGATGTTAGTTTATCATTCATACCAAGAAAGAAGTCCTGATTTTATTGGGATAGTAGGATTTTTTCATATTTTCACCATGTTTATAGTTCAGAAAAGTTCATTTGCAGTATACAAATGTTTTTGGGAAGGGAACTAAACTGATGATTGGAAAATGCTTGTTTCTTATTCTAAGGATGGGGATTATGAACTAGTCTATTGTGGTGTGCACGAGCTGTGGAATCACTTGCCTAATAAAGATGTTCTCAATAGATGCAGAATTCTGCACTGGTTAAATTATCATGCAGCCTGTACAGTTAGGAAATAAATGAGGGTCTGGGAGACCATGATGTATGATACCCTAAATGGCTGCATTTTGTTCATATTTGAAAGGCAGTTTAGCTTGTCGTCATTACTGATGATTTGTGCTTTTATAGCCCTTCTTTTTGCATTTCAGAAATCCTTTGTGCCCATCTGAATAATAAATCACCATGTTTGATTTGTTCAGTAAGAGCAAATGTGAAATTACATTCTTATTAAGACATCTTGAGAAACTGTAAGTGTGGGTAAAATTTTTTAAAGGAATTTTATGCCAACTTTTTAAATATTTTGTTTTGTCTTGTTTATTTTATTACCTTGTCAAATGCCAGGGATATATCTCCAACTGCTTTATGGCAAAGAGAGAAATACTGCCCTGTTTAAAAATAAAAAATCTGATCATACTTTTGATTGCCTTCAAACGAACGGTTTCAGATTTAAGCACCTAATGACATCTGGGATGAGCGTGAATTCCATCTTAGAATTCAAGTTACGGACAAAAGAAAGGCAAATATAACAAATAATGTGGATACTTTCATCTGCTTTGTATTTGCTCTTTGGTGGATTAATATTTATACAACACTGATTTCATTAGAAGGAGGATTTGATGCAACTTTTCTGTTAAACTGGAGAACCATTAAATGTTATAAGGTAATGTAAACTCCCAAACCCTCAGTAAGGTTTTCTTGATTGAAATACTGAACTATTTAAAATTTGAATATAGCATAAAAATACAGGCTTTTCTGTGCTTTCACATGTTGCCTTAAAGTTAGAAGCCCAGACAGCAGTCCGATGCTAATGCATAATACTTAACAGAAAAAACAAGCTAAAATAAAATGAATGAAACAAGTGAAAAATGAAAATCATACAAAATTATGTAAGAGAAAGAAAAGTGAACGGTGCAAATAGAAATGGCGTGTTCAATTTACTTTTGACTATCAATGCTCTGAGTCTAAAACAAAATAAGTATGTAGGCCATAATGTTCAGAAATGAATTCTTTAGTGTAGTTTCCAAAATCCATGTGCAGGCACCAAAATAAAATTGCCCTCAATAGTTTTGATACATGGCAGAATGATGCCAGTGAATGAAAATGGATATAAAGAGGCGGGTTGCAACATCATGGGCACCCCAAACCTGCAAGCCATGTGCTTGCAGTTAAGAGCTTCTACTCTCTTGTTTAATGAGGGGCATGTTGAAAAGGTCTAGTGGTATGAATGTGATGACCACCACAAATTTTAAAAAGTGTTAATACAAATTTAAAAAAGAAAATTTCACAGCCCGTTTGCTGCTCTGGGAAGGCAAAACTTCTGTATGGTCTTGGTCAATATGGCCTTTCTTGCACAATTTCTTACTGCAGAATGAATAACCAACAGGGTCTTGATTTATTTAAACATATTTTTGTATCCACCGTGTATTTCTTAAAACAGTAGTTTAAATGTTCATGTCATAATGTGGCTTGCAAACTAGCATAGTAACACACTTCCATAGTCCAACATTTCTTAAAATATCAAACTAAAACTGCAACTTTTTTTTAATCCAAAAATGGTTGGAAACTGTTGGAAACCTCTCTTTGGTAATACAGTATCTGATAGTAGTGCATCACATTAGAAGACTTGAAAGAACTTGGGCTGAGCAAAATATTCATATCTATATTGTTGATAGTACTAATGTCAAATATTTGTATAGAAAAATAATATATTAAGCTTTGCGTAGTGCCAGTGCTCCGGCTAATTTTTTATTTTTTTAAACTAAAATAACCTGGGAACTTAAGCTTTTGCAAATAAGGGTATGCTAAATTTATGATTGACTGTGCAAAGACTTAATTCTTTTATGTATTAAAGTGTATGTGACTAAGTTTTACCTTAAGAAAGGAATAGAAGAAGTTATTTTTAAAAGTCTGAAAATCCTAAAAGCACAAAATATTTAAATAAGTTGTGTCATGCAGCAGTCTGATGATAAATATGGGAAGCCTGATAATGACATTAAATGAGTTTACGATTGACAGCAGAGGCTAAGTGAAGTCCTTCTTAATCCTAGGTCTGTGGCTCTTCAAAATACAGTACAATAAAAATGGCTGTGTCCTTTATAAAACATGATCTCCAGGATACTATATTAAAAACCATTAAAAGTAGCACCCCATTTTGATTTTCTTCAATTTTTAAACAATTTCAATACTTTAAATATTAATACTTAGCAGCAGCTGAGGAGCATAATTAGCGCATACTTTAAATCAGAGGGGTGTCAGTCAATATTGTGGTAAAGCCCAATGGCTAAAATCACTGTCAGGGAAGAGGGCAAGGTGCGTGTGCTGGGGTGGGTGAAGGCAGGAGAAGCCCAGCAGCCGCGGTGAATGGGAGAAGGGTGCAGCCCTGGCCATCGGGCAGGGTTTATAGGCAGAGGTGGCTAATGGGCTCAACGGACTTTTGCATTGTATTTAGTACCTTTGCCTGCTCAGCGAGGGGCCGCTCTCCCAGCGAAGGCAGCACTGGAGGATGGCGACTGGCAGTAGATGTGCAGGTTTCGTGGTCACGAAAAATGGGCTTTGGGAAGAGATGGTGATGTGATTGAATAACTCCTCCTGGAAGTCCTTCATGCTTATAACTCTGAAATCTTTGAAAACCCAGAAATAAATTTATATTTTTTATAATTCTGTGGTGCTTCCTCGATTTGGTTCTAGGAATTCAAAGTAGTACCCTAATATTTGAGTGTCTCCACATCCTTCCCTTCTCTGCGCCCTTGCCTCCCTTTCTGCCCAAGCCTTGATGGGGAACTTTGTTGGGCGGGGAGCTGGAATGATTGCTTCTTGTCTCCAAACGTTACTCATTCATCAGACCATCTTGTCACAGAATTTGTGCAGTCCCTTGCTGAACCTGCTTTTGCTGCCTGCCCCCGTGACTTCTGTAGCCACAACTTCCATCACTCACTGCATTTAAAAAATAAATGCCTAAATTAAAAGTACCATCTCATATTTGCTTGAGATTCATCTCCTATTAGCTTCAGCAGCTGCCTCCTGGTTCTAATACTGCGAAATTTGTGAATAACAGCTGTGCACTCATTTCATCCACCACCTCTGTGAATTTGTAAACCTTAGTCATGTAAATCCCCCCTCTGCCTTCTTGGAAGAATCTGGGACTTTGTGGTCCCTTCTCAGGAGACAGTTTCTCCATCCCCTTGTCATAGAATCACAGAATGGTTCAGGTTGGAAGGGATCTTTTGAGGATCATCTAGTCCCCCGCCCGCGCCGTGGGCAGGGACATCTTTCACCAGATCAGGTTGCTCAAAGCCCCATCCAACCTCACCTTGAACACTTCCTATGATGGGGCATTCAACCTGTCCCAGTGTCTCACCACCCTCATTGTAAAGAATTTCTTCCTTATACCTCATCTAAATCTACCCTCTTTTAGTTGAAAACCATTACCCCTTGTCCTGTCACTACAGACCCTGGTAAAAGTCTCTCTCCATCTTTCTTATAAGCCCCCTTTAAGTATTGAAAGGCTGCAAGAAGGTCTCCTCAGAGCCTTCTCTTCTCCAGGCTGTCATTCTGGTTGCCCTTCCCTGTACCTTCTGCAATCTGTTATGTCCCCCTCGAGCTATGGAGGCCATATTTATTTAGTGAATTCAGTTTTACTTCTCTGTGAGATTATATAAATTGATTTCATTGAAGGATAGTAGTAAACTACTACTTTACTGCAGCTTTATTTGTGAGCTAAGTTTCTACTCAGGATGATGAGCTGGGATGATGAGCTAATGAGGTTTGTTTTGATGTATAATTTTGTTATTTCACATCAATTACCAGATGACAGATAAGCTCTGCAGCAATTGATTATCTAAATAAGGGGCTTGATATCCTGCGGAAAAGCTTCTGGGGACTGAAGGCGATGCTAAATGGACAGACAGTGACCTCCTGTAAGCTGACACATCATGTTACAGGCATTTTTGTGGGCCGACACAAGGGACACCCGTTCTTAAGTGGAGGGGAAAAAAGGACGAGTTAGTCCCACGTGCTTGGAGAGTTTCATGGAGGAAGCAGGGACTGCCTTGCCTTTAACTGGGTGTGTGGGCTGTTGAGCCTTCCTGCAAGAGCTGCAGCATCCCCCCCATCCCGTGGAGGGTTAGGGTTTCTCTTGGGGCTTCTTTTGTGTTTTCACAGATCTCTACGTTTTTTGCAGGTGCTTCTGTCCTTTCCTCTAACAAAACAATTAGTGAAGGATCATGCCCCTTGCTCTTGTCACTATATTCCATAGGAGCTCATTTAGTAGAGAATTTATCATGTGATGTTTTTCATAATATTTTAATTAAACAGAGTTGAACATGAATTTTTTTGTTGTTTTTTTGGTGGTATTTTTATGAAAACTTTTTAATTTTAAGTGTTGCTAGCAAAAATTACAACATGAAGATTCCTGACTAGAAAAATCCCAGTAACTGGAAAAAGCAGAATACTTGTACATGTTAATCTTTCCACTTAATAAGGAACAACAACAACAACAACAACAAGTTTTAATAATTCACAGGGATGCAATGAGTATTTTCCTTTTATTTATGCATATTTATCACTTGGCTTGAATTGTAAACATATTAATTCCTGCCTACCAGTTAATGACTTCGGGTAATGTTTGTACTCTCTTTATGCAGAATTGTCCATATACCTCACAGTTAGGAATAGACTTAATCTGGTCTACTTCCTTAGCCCTGAAAGACGTTTTGTCTTAAGTAGTTTTTCTAAGGTATTTTTAAAGCTTTTTATTAAAAAAAAAAAATTTTTTTAATCCTTATATTTGCCTCCTCAACAGATAATGAGTAATTTTCAGCCTTACCAATGGAAGTTCCTTAGTGTTTTCAAGACTTATTTTTGCCAAATTTCAAGAGTGGGTTGAGTGTTGTAGGTTCTGCCATAACTTAGGGTTGGTTTATTTTTCTGCTGTGGTTTAAAATGTTATGCCCCAAAAGGAAGTAGTTCTGATGGTATTAAATGCATGGACATTATGTCAGGAAAAATACTTTCAAAATAATGATACTATTGTATTCAAGTAGGAATAAATCATTGCACTCATGTTTTGAGATCTAAAGGCAGGCCGTGGGATTAATTGGGATATTTGAGATCTCTCAGGTATTTTTTATTCTCCTATTTTTCATATTTTTAGTATATCTAAGTAGTATTGTATTATATAGAATTATAGTGCCATATTTGTATTCTATGAAATTTTAATGATCTGGTAGTTCTATTATTTTTAAATATTGGAAAGGACGATGGGTGGTAAACATGCTCATATCTGTATCACGAAGAAATTGGTTATGTTGATATACCAAATTGAGTAGTGTTTTTAGTGGAACATAAAACCCAATAACTTTTCTCAGGAAAATAACAAAATTACCCTAGCTTCCTATAGTGATTCATGGTTAATTTGGATAAACCATGGGATTCAAATACGGGAGTGAAAATCTTATAGTACTGCCCTCGTGCAGCCGTCCTCCCATTCCCACAGCTTTAGTGTCTGTCTGTGTTTTCAGGATTGTTCCTTGCAAAGAAATAAGTTAATCTGCTTCAAAAATATTATTGATATCCAAACACTAACATGGTTCAAGCTTTGCAAAAAAATGCAGGGTTTAGTAGGACTGAAGCGGGCATGCTTGTGATTTGAGAACGGAGGGTTTTCAATAGATAAGCCTTTTTTTATGTGTACACACTTGAATGGGATAATTTTGCTGATCTGTTTGCAGTTTACTTTTTGAGAATTATTTAAAAAAGATCTGAAGAAAAAATAAGCTTGCACTTTTTGAACTAGTGAAGTCCATGCAATGTTTTGCACAGATCTGAGCATGCAAAGGCAGGAAAAGTATGATTTGTGTCTAACTCTTTCTCTGCATCCCTTGAGATTTCTGTGGCAATATGAAGTGACTTTTTGGCATTCGGTGTAGAGAAAAATGTTCCAGCGAAAGTTAATTTTTGTCTTTGAATGGACTTGGGGACCGGGCAGCTGTATACATGTGCATGAGTTGAATGCATCTTCAGACTTTTAATATATTTTCCATCTCGGTAGTGAAACTCTTCCACTGAGAATCTCCTACCCTTCATTTTCAGTGGTGCTTTCCCTGGTCTCCATTTCGCTAACTTTCGTAAGGAGGTAGTCCTCAAACTTTCCTCTTCAACATTTACAAGCTCGGTGCTTTTATCCACAGATTTTTTTTGCTGTTTTTTTTCCCCACTGTTTGAACGTCTGAGCTGTCTTAGCCTTGGTCCAAGTGCATCAGTTCTGACTTCTGGCTTTTCTTTCGTGGGCTTAATGGCAAAAATATTGGCAGTATTTATATGAGGTATCCAGATCTGGATCCGCTGGGATCAGGGAGTGTGCAAAGCAGCAAAGAAGGGGAGAGGAGCAGACCTACAGTTTTTAGTAACGTCTCATGAGTATATATGAGAAGAAAAATGGAACTGGACTCAAACACAAGTCTAAAAATAGAAATCTGCAGCCCATCTTTGGCCTAGTTACCATCTCCTTCGTCCCGAGCAGAAGTGAGCGGGGTGCTCAGATGGCACAGGTCGCTGTAACACTGCTGGCTTCAGTGAGCTGTGACAACTTGCAGTCTGCAGTATAAAAAACTACAAATTTTTTTCTGCCCTCAGCTTTGTTGCCGTATTATAGCCATATGAAGAAGTGTTATGCACATAAATATGTGGATTATCATGAAAATTTTAATTAAATGACTGAATAGTAACTGAAGATGGCAGGGGAGGCAGTGTTGCTAAATTAAATTCATTCCATATAGCTTTTGCTTTAGCCTGTGCACTGGTTTTAGTTTTACTTATTCTTTCTTAATATTTATTATATATTTTCAATATATATCAAAGCTGCTGCTTTGCTTCCGTTGTACTGGTTTTAATGTACTTCACCTTGGCAGAGAAGTCCTAGGCCTCCAGGACTGGGATGGGGAATCCCGGGTGAGTCCAGGCAAGGAGCTGAACATGAGAAAATGTAAAAGAGCTTCTGCTTAGTCCCGTTGTTACTGCTCAGCGGGCAGTTTGGGAGGAAAAAAGCAAAGGAGTGTGCATCACGGGATATTTGTGTATGCTCGCCCAGAGCGTCGTAGGAAGGACTCAGCCTGTAAGAGCTGAGCTCTGTGGAGCAAACCAGCCCCTTCCCCACCGCCTTTTGGGAGCATGGCTTCCCCTTTCCAGGCTGGCAGTCCCTACGCCTGTTCCTCTGCTGCCACTGCAGCGAGAGAAGTTGATTTTTTTATTTTGGAACGTTTTAAGTCACTGAATTTAATCTTGTTTTGGATTTAATTTTAATTGCTTTTTCAAAGAGAGATTAATTCTCATTTAGGTGTGGATATGTAATTTAAAAAGATCTCTTGACTACAGTTGCTTTTGTTAACCACATGCATAGGCTGTACGTATGTGAAAGCAATTACATAGTTGAATATACATCTAATCCCATTCTTAATGCTTAAGTGTTATTGTGTTAGAAAATGATAAACGACTCCTTATTTGTGAGGAGATTTACTTTTTTCCCTTATGATTTCTGCCAAGACAATGTTGGAAGGAAAATGAATTTCAATTATAAATTGAAATTTATTTCAGTGGTGGAAAACCAGCACTTAAAAATGCTTTGTTATTACTTGAATATATTGAATGTGTTGGATATCATAAGGAAAATTATCAAAACATGTTTTGCACTTTAGTCATAGTGAATTATTCAATACAGAAGGTATTCCCCTAAAATGCTTTAGGTGTTTTTTGGTAGGCCTGCAAGCACAGATAAACCTGAATTAGCTTCGTCTGGAACCAGTAGAGCTTTATGAGTAAATATTCCCTCTTGGTCCTGTGCTTATTGCTGCCATGCCGGGCTAACTAGTGTGGGGGGAGCACCACGCAGACACTAGGGTACTGCTTTTGGGTCTCGGGATACCAGGCTGTCACCAGGCGGTCACTGGATGCAGATGAGCTCTGTCCTTCAGGAGCTGGGAAGTTGAGTCCCACATCTTGGCTTTTCCATGGAATGGAAAAGGGAAATGAGATGTCCTGGGTTTAAAACTTTTAGTTCATTTCTTAACTTCCAAGTATATGTTATTCATCTGAAATAAATGGAATAAACTGAATTTAAACGTAAAATAAAAATCTGTGTGCATGCAGAAGAAACTCCTGTGGGAGTCTAATTACTTCAAAAAGATGTATGTGCCAGTGCTCGCCGGTTGCTTGCTTCGGTTCTGTGGTTTGGCTTTCTTAAAACAGGCTTTTCAAATTTTATTTATTCTAACCGATTAGTTCTTTAAGTCATCATGCTTTTCATGTATTCTAAATACTTTTTTAAAGAAATGTATTTCAATTTAATGCTTTTTTGAAGTCATCCTTTTTATTCACATGAGTTAGCACTGCTCCCATTTACTGTTTATTCTTACCTTGAGAATTGTCAGGAAGGGTTGAAAGCAGAAATTGCCTCCCATTGCCCTCTGTGCCCATAGCTGAGTAAGTGCCGTTGTCTTCATGTCGTCCGCTGCCTTATTTTTCCGCGCTGCCTCCTGCTTTTGAAACGAAGCGTGGCTCCTTTGGCCTTAACGGCGAGGCAGAGGTGTCCCTGCACGTACCCGAAAACTGGGCAGGTCCCATAGAGTATTGCGTAGATCAGGCTTTGTGGTCCCACACGGGCTCTGTTGTGCTCCTACCCGGAGTTTCATGTTTCCTTTTGTGCTGCTGAATGTTGTGATTGGCCCCAAATCAGACAAAAAGCCCAGTTTGTCCTTAACCTAGCTGATAGTCTCCTTTTGTCATGCTGGTGTTGGGTTTCTGCTGAGTTTAGGCACGCTGATTTCTGCAGTAGGAAAAGGATAAAGACCTATTTATCAGTAGCATCCTGTTGGAGCATATTATGTTGAACTTTTTGGTCATCGTTCCAAAGAGTAATAAAAAAGAGTTTTAATTAATTTAGTTTTCCACAATATAAATGTTCAGCTCTTTTTGCTTAGATTGCATATTATAGATTGATTTCATATTCTTTTCATGAAGTATCTTTGAGCTTTGAAGCTCTTCTTGATACTGTACATTGTTTAGCAATAGGTTGTCTGAAAGAATCCCCCAAAGTATTCTGAGTTTCTCTGAGTTAATAAGAAACAAAATTCAAATTTAATAATGTTATGGGGAAGAATTGTGTCATTCTTGGAGATGCAACCCACGTATTATCGTTTTCAGGTTCTGCAGATAAGTCCTTCCCCGTTTCCTTTAATTAAATGCAAAGTGCTAAATAGGTCTGTGTTCCTTGATAGTGTATTCTTATGAAACATAGATACAGCTACTTCTCTAAATATCTGTAGATAGCCTCTCATACTGCCTGTAGGAAAATATTTAAATCTGAACTTATTGTTTTTCATTGTCGAAAAGGAAACACTACTGAGTTTTTCCTCTGCTCCTGGCAAACCTTGCATATGTTTTAGAAAACATAATAAGCTGAAGAAATTATAGACAAAGTAAGATTGCCAGCGTGAGAGACAACATACATATGCGTAAGACAAAGAGAAAACTTTCCGGTAGACAATTCCCATAGGATAATGGTGGTGATGTTCCCGTGGGAGAAGTGGAAGCTGGAAGCCTGGACCCTGCGATGGTTGTAACTCGGCAGGCGGCAGAGCTCTGCTCACAGCTCTGCGACGGTCTCGCATGGGACCCCAAGCAAATCGCATCTGCTCACTGCGCTCCTGGTTTTGTGGCTCTGTAATGGAAGTAATGGGTTTTCTCATTCCTCTGGTGAATCGTATTCTAACTTTTGAATGAAAGTTGCAACATGTGCATTAGCAGGAGCTGTACTCCTCCAGACCCCCTCCTTGCATCTGTCCTGGAGGAGTGCGGGTATGATTTGGGAGCCAAATTCCAAGGGAAGAGGCAGGTAAGGTGAGGATATCCCCGTAGGCAGAGAAGAGCAATTTCACTTCTGTGAAATCCCCTGTTTGCTACTAGTAGGTATTAATCTTTTCAGCTCCTCTTATCTGTCTATATTGGTACAGAAAGTCTAACTTAAAACGTAACCGGTCTGGGAATTGTATTTCTCTTATTTACCATAATGGCACATGGATTTGCATAAATACTACTAATTTTGCTACTATACTATGAAATATCACAGAAAGTTGAACTTAGGTTAGAAAAGTCATAACAAAGGACCAGACTGTTACGACCAGTGCTATCTTTTTCTATTTATTCAGTTTTCCTACTCTTTGGGGAGGAGGGAATGAGAACATTGACTAATGGGGTTTTCATTTTGATAACATGCAAATGTGAAAAGAGCCCTGTCTTTATTTTTAACATTGATGAGAGCCTTGCAGTAATTCCTGTCCGCAGCGACCATGTAACCTTCTACAGCACTGACAGCTGAGAAACACAGCGCAACATCAGAGACTGCCTTCCCCATAAACCTCCTCCCCATATCTACTGTCTGTTCTGTCCCGAAAACTTCATAACAGAACAGCCCCAGTGGTATGGTGTGATGGTTTATGTGATTACGAACCAAAGGTAGAAGTCAGTTAAAAAATGCAAAAGCTTCCCCAAAGAGACCTCTTCTTGCAAGCTGCTTTTTAACCCAAGGGTATCTAAACTGCGTGTTTCTTTCAATTAAATTTTGATTGCACGTATTTCTGATCTTTCTTTCAAGCTTGCTAAGCCCCTCAGTAAACCAGTTGTTAAATATTTTATGTCACAACAGTCAAATGAGAAGCACCAAAAGTAGACTAATTTGTCTTAAAAACGGCTGTTGCTTTTATAAGTGTGTTCATCTGGCAGGGTCACCTGTCTTGTATGAAGAGGAGGTTCATTTAAAAGATAATATATCTTTCCTTAGTATTCCCATGATTTGTCATAGTGATATCCTACTGCAGCGTGATTTGGCTGCTGCAGAGACGATATCCATAATACCTGTAGGCTATCACAATTACTGAAATTACTTCAGTGCAGTCATTCTTAACATAGGATGCCAGTTGTCTTAAATTATCTTTTCCGTGTATTTGCAAAACTTAAATTCTTTAGCTGGTCTGCATCAATGTTATCATAGTTTATTTACATGGCTTTCAACATTGGTCATGTTTGAGAAGTAAAATTGTGCTTCTGGTTGCATTAACTAACATTGTGGTTTACAGATGTGTTCATCCATGAGTAGTTTTGTGGTGTAGGATCCGTAAACTATATTTTGCTTGTGCCTCCTTACAGTATCCTTGAAAGGCCGCAGCCTGCCGTGCTGAAAGAGGCTGATGACCTAGCTTTTGTGAGCATCTCCTTTCCCACAGTGATGTTGTAAGTCTTGCTGTGGGTCAGTGCTGAGCTTCTTTTGTTGCCTCTGTAGCTGGTGCCGAGGTGGCGACGCATTTAAAAGCAAACCTCTCTGGTCCTCTGGTTGTTGAGGATGCTGCAAGAAGAGGACACGCTCCTGCGCTGGTTGTGCACGTGTCTGTCTCTCAGCTGTATTATCCCTAGCTTTGTTTTTATTTTAACTCTTTGGTGACTTCTGTTTGCTCCAGAGAAAGTTCAGCTTTTTTTCCTTGTCATTTATCTAACACTGAGTGCTAGAACAGATATGTCGTTCATTTTGAGAGTGCTTGAGAGGATGATAATAATAATGATAGTTAAACTAGCTTCCTAGCAATAATGTGAAGAAAGTAAGATGGGAAATCTAAAATAAACAAGATGAAAGGCTTTCCCTGGGGTAAGGAAGGCAGGTAGTTTGAGGTTCATATTAGTGTCAGGAACTTTGTTATTCCTATGTTAAGTCGGTAGCAAGATGATTGCACTGTCTGTTTGCGTGTGTGCAAGTGTGCACCCATTTCTGTGGGCTGTTGGTTCACCTATCTGTCGCTCCTCTTCGATGCCAGGTACAGGGAGAGGTGCAGGCCATAGTGAGGTGCTTTTGTATGAGTAATTCCCCAAACGCTGAAACAGTTGGTGAGGATTTTGGAAAAGTACAGACAAAATGAATGTGTGTGTTTATAAGCCCCAAATAAGTAGTATGTAATGGTATTGGTACAGTTGAACAGCAGAGATTTCCAGTGTGCACGTGAACTCTGGAGATAGGCTATCTCCAGTCAGGTTTCATTATATGGAAAAAATGTCCAGTTTACAAGAGGGATTGAAAGGGGCAAACAGAACCTTTCTGCAGAGAGATGTCTTTAAATGACAGGGTGGGTTGAATTGTCAAGGAAGAGGGTCAGAGCAATGTTTTTCCACCAAAACAGAGGAAGAGCGGAGGCTGAAGCTAAGAGGAGCCCACAGGAAGGACAGGGCTCAGAGACTCCCATGGGAAGGGGCACCCGGAGGTGCTCACCGCTGCTCTCTGTAGCCCCCCAAAAGCGCCAGTGCGTGCAGTAAGGGAGTGGTGCATGCTGTAGTGGGACTAAAAACTCTCTGGCCATGCACTGGGGAAGAAGGCTGCTGATCGCTGTTGATGGGAACATCAGCTGCGTTACTGTTTAAATAACCCAGGTGTAACTTTCTACAGCTAGAGCTGTAACAGCAAAGCTGACAAAACATCCATAAATGCATTTGAGGACAGTGGGTAAATCTTAAACCAAGTGGTACGAGTCCAAAGTCCTGTATCTTTTTAGATGGTGTAAAAATGTCAGTGCACATCTCTCTGCTCTGCTGTGAGTTTGTGTCTTTGAAGCCTTACTCAAAGGTTGCTCCTCTGCATGGGGCTCAGTGGAAACCATTCCTCAAATAGGGACTGATGCTGGGGCACACCAGCTCATGTTTGTTCTGCATCTCTGTCCTTGTCCTTCCCGATGTGTCCGGATATCACACGAGTGGTATGAAAGGCTTTGAGTGCCAACCAGTGATAATTACAATAAAAGTAAGTAAATCTAAATCCCAGAATGGTTCTATTCCCATATTCAGTGTTGCATGTGTGCAAAATTATTTAAAAACATATTTTGTATGGCTTTTCCTCATTTTTTTTTAACTGTTTGAATACTGGCCATACCCATAAATACTGTTGTTTTCTGTATTTTATTACTTATATTTATAATTTTATTATTAGCATTAATAGAAGTGTAAACCAAGATACCTGAAATAGATTTATTGAGGGCAGTTCTCTAGATTTTCAGTGAAATAATTTTTAGTGTAGCAAGGGGAGAAAAAAGGTGGGGAAAAGCAATTGCATTTAGAAAACCAAAAATAAATGGACTGACCTTCAGAAATCTTAAGCACTGTGATTTCAATTGAAGGGCATACTGTTATTACTGAGACTGTATAGAGCTTTTTAAAGTGAAACATTTTTGGTTAAAATGGACTTCTTTGAAAAAGAACCTTAGAAAAATGATAAATGATGTTGTTAAAATGTCTCATTAATTTTTTGCTTGCCTTTTACGAAAGTTAATGCAAAGTGCTTTCAAACTAGGGAATGCTTTGTATATATTCTCATTGTGCGTATCATCAAGTTTTTAATAAATAAGCCTTTTACAAAATGAATTTCAGCTGAGCTATCGTGGTCTTGGCTTCTGGTTTTGATCAGTGTGAAGATCCTTTTTGCTGTTCCTGCCAGAGAGGTTTCCCTGTATTAAGAGGGTGGTTGTTTTTTCCCCACTGTTTGGGAATATAGAATTTTCCTACAAATGAAACAATAATCAGGATTTTCTTTATTCAGAATTCATTTTGAAGCAGTAGATCAGAGCCTGTAGCAGTGTTACAGCATGGAAAGGTGTCGAAGGGGAGCTGGTTGAGTATTTTTACCTTGCTGGAGCTCACCGAGATCGGGAAGGAGTGGGAGCCTGCGGGTCCGTCCGGGCAGAGTAACGGAGAGCTGCCTCCAAAACAGGGGAAGGTTTGGTTGTCTTCTAACAGTTGATAGTTGAAAGAAGTTTGGAAACCTTTGGACAAGGACTTCTTGCTAAGAACCAGCCTTTCCAAATAAAACATCTTCCCAAATACATGAGTAATTATGGTACTTCTGTATGGCTTTTTTTCTCTGTAGTTCTCAAACTATTTTTTTCAGTAAAACATGAAGTAGAGAACTGAAAAACATACCTTTGTTGCATTTATTTTGCATCCACAAAGTTATTTTGTTAATTGCGGGAGCATTTGATGACTTAAAATGTATCCCAGGAAATATTTGCTTACTGGTTTGCCAGATAGGAGTCATGCTAAGCAGTTCCTGCAGGGGCTCAGCGTGGAACTGACGTCTCTCAAATTTTCTCTTTTATGTAAAATGCCTGATTTGTGTTGTTTGTAAGAGCTTATGGATACAGCAGTTTGCACCAAAGGGGTTGGAAACTGCAGACAGGTGTGGGACTGCTCTGCTGGTGGGAAGGGGTGAGCACATGGGGCAGCGACAGAGGGGTTGGCAGATCCTGGTCTCCTGACCGTGCAGGAGAGGTTCCCAAGATGGGGAAAGTTGGGAGCTTGTGACTTCTGGCAGCAGCAGGATGGCTTTGCTCTGCCTTCAGGGAGGCTTTAGGGGGACCCAACAGCAACCCCCCAGGCTGTCAAGATGCCAGAGCAAGGCTCTTCAATGCAGTTGATCTCCACCCTTGGAGGTTTCAAGACCCAATGGGGTAAAGCTCTGAGCAGCCTGGTCCAACCCTGGAGCAGCCCTGCTTTCAGCAGGTTGGAGGAGAAGCCTCCTAAGGTTCCTGAGATAGCCTACATCATTATCCCAGTGATAGGCTTAGCACACCTAAATGCTGTTCTTCCATACCCCACCTATGAAAATAGAAAGTTTCTTTAGACCTTGTGCTCTTTTGAGGAAAATCAGCTAAATTTACATTATTTTCTATTTTGGAACCAGAGTGCTTAGCTGGTCAGAATGTAGTAATCAGCACTGAAGTCCTGTAAAGGATTTCCTTTTAAAACAAGTTTTCTATTGATTGATAGAGGTTGAACTGTCAGAGATCAAATCTGGATCTGTAAAATACGTTTGGAGGTAAAACAAGTTATGCAAGGCTAAATAAGCTAATACTCACCTATAACCTTCCGTATCAGTCTTCTGAATTTTGAATGGACCTACATTGAATTGGGTTGACCAAAGTGGGGTTTCTATTAGGCAGAAACTAGGCAAGCACTGAGTGCTTAAATCAGACTGCGTAAAGGAGATGGCATGTCCTGTCCAAGAGCTCTGAGAGCAAAGTTTGTCAGCTGAAAATACCTTAGTGGATCTTGCTTCATTTTCAAAAAGATGCCTTTGTAATAATGTTTGTGGCAGCAGGAAAAAAACCCAAACATTTATCACTCACATTATTACAAATGTTAACTCTCGTTTCTCAAAGGGCAAAGACTCGCATGTTTTATTCCTTCCATTTACTCGTGTTCAAGAAGGCAGGATTTGGCCTAAGGAAATTGGAAGTAGCATATATTCAGTAAGAAAAAAAGTGATGAATGTTAACATTTTGCACTTGTTTACATTCTGCTGCTGTATCCATGAAATAACTTTCTCTCTAAAGGTGCTGCTGAATTTACTGTCAGATTTTCTATTACAGGAAAAGAAATGTTTGTTTTAATACTATGAGAAATATACATATATATATGTATCTTTAGGGGTGTTTTGTTCTGTTTCGTATTTGATTCCTGTCCTTACTCATATGATGGCACGGGTAGATGCTGCTGGTAGAAGCTGAAGGAATCTGTGTCAAACTCATTTTACGTGCTGTAATGGACTGCTAGAATACAATGATAGCTGTGACTCCCATCCGCCACGCGCTGGCCAGCGGAGAGTCCTTGGCACAGTGCTTTCTCCAGTGCCAAGAAAAGCCCAGGAGCAGAAATCAGGCATTTTGCTCCCAGGGAGGTGAATTACTTTCATATAGAGTGATCCCCATTCCTGGTTTTGGCATATTTGCTGTTGGGTCTTAACCTTCATCATGTGCTTTCACTGATGCTTGTGGTGATGTGACCAGGAACCTACTCTGGTGCATTTTAACTGGTAGCTAATGGTGAGCTATGTGCTACTGGGCCATTTTATATGATACAATATAAAGTATGCTTCAGAACAAGAAATGCCGGGAGATCCTCTGCCGTATCCATGTTGGGTTATCATAGAATCATAGAGTACTTTGGGTTGGAAGGGACCTCCAAAGATCATCTAGCCCAACCCCTCTGCAATAAGCAGGGACATCTTCAATTAGATCAGGTTGCTCAGAGCCCCGTCCAACCTGACCTGGAATGTTTCCAGGGATGGGGCATCCGCCACCTCTCTGGGCAGCCTGTTCCAGTGTTTCACCACCCTCAGCATAAAAAATTTCTTCCTTATATCTAGTGTAAATCTTTTAGTTTAAAACCATTACCGTTTGTCCTATCGCAACAGGCCCTACTAAAAAGTCTGTCCCCATCTTTCTTATAAGCCCCCTTGAAGTACTGATGGGCTGCAATAAGGTCTCCCCGAAGCCTTCTCTAGGCTGAACAACCCCAACTCTCTCAGCCTTTCTTCATAGGAGAGGTGTTCCATCCCCTGATTATTTTTGTGGCCCTCCTCTGGACCCGCTGCAGGGTTGTTGTAAGAGCTTTTATAATACTTTGCTTAAGTGAGCAAACTTGTCTGCAGACACATTGCAGTTTACATTTAGTAATGAGGTAACTCACCTTGCAGCGCAAGCTCACATGCCAGCCCGCAGTCTTAGCAGCAGTTACCAAAAGTTGAAATGTGGGGCATTTTAAAGACGGATTTTTATCTTGTGAGTCCAGAAGCGGTGACAAATTAATTCGTGGCTTCTAGAAATGATAACAACTGATTTTTATTTCTTGATTTGTTGCTAATGTATATAGAGTGCATGTTGTAAGCAAAGAGAAAACTTACTTCCTTTTTATATCATTGCAAACTGTCTGGTAATTGTGAGGAACTTAAACTCTTTTCAACAAAGTAATTCTATGAAAATGTTCTGAAAGCCAAAATATAGTGAGAAGTTCATTTTAATGTTTTGGGGTGGGTTTATTTTTTTTAATTATTTATCCATTCATTTATTTATCTGTGTAGTCTTTTAAGGCCACGTAAGGAAAATTTTATTGAAAAATAAATGCAACTTAGGCTTTTTCATCTGTTCCTGATCATGGTAATAGGGACATTGTAATGAAACATCCCTTCACTTAGTGTAGTTTTGATTTCTCTTAGATTTTCTCACTATACATAAAGAGCTTAATGTTTCCAACTTCGAGATTTCCCTGGAAGAAAATGGACAAGACTATTTAAAATAGGCTGGTTTACCCCTGAGGGAGAAAAGCATTGGCATGTGTTGTCTCTCCTGCAGGGAATTCTTTTCTCATTCTGAAATTTTTCAGTGTTAGTATTACTTGTGGGGATTTTTTGATATTAAAATGTCCCTACCTGTATCTGTTGAAGGGCCATTTGCATATTTATTATTTTATTGTAAAGGTAATTCCAGAAAATAAGTACTTTCTGAGCATTCATGTGCCTCTTCAACTTTCCTTCAGAACTGTATTTTACAGGAATTAGAAATAAGTTTAAATTTTGGAATTGCATGGTCTTTTTTTTTTTAATACAAAATGTATTTTCTGAATAATAATGCATTGTTTCCAAAGAAGAATCAGCTGCTCTGGTGGTCTCCTCTCCTCTCCTCTCCTCTCCTCTCCTCTCCTCTCCTCTCCTCTCCTCTCCTCTCCTCTCCTCTCCTCTCCTCTCCTCTCCTCTCCTCTCCTCTCCTCTCCTCTCCTCTCCTCTCCTCTCCTCTCCTCTCCTCTCCTCTCCTCTCCTCTCCTCTCCTCTCCTCTCCTCTCCTCTCCTCTCCTCTCCTCTCCTCTCCTCTCCTCTCCTCTCCTCTCCTCTCCTCTCTCTTCTCTTCTCTTCTCTTCTCTTCTCTTCTCTTCTCTCTCTTCTCTTCTCTTCTCTTCTCTTCTCTTCTCTTCTCTTCTCTTCTCTTCTCTTCTCTTCTCTTCTCTTCTCTTCTCTTCTCTTCTCTTCTCTTCTCTTCTCTTCTCTTCTCTTCCCTTCCCTTCCCTTCCCTTCCCTTCCCTTCCCTTCCCTTCCCTTCCCTTCCCTTCCCTTCCCTTCCCTTCCCTTCCCTTCCCTTCCCTTCCCTTCCCTTCCCTTCCCTTCCCTTCCCTTCCCTTCCCTTCCCTTCCCTTCCCTTCCCTTCCCTTCCCTTCCCCTTCCCTTCCCCCTTCCCTTCCCCCTTCCCTTCCCCCTTCCCTTCCCCCTTCCCTTCCCCCTTCCCTTCCCCCTTCCCTTCCCTTCCCTTCTCCCTTCCCTTCCCTTCCCGTTGAATTACCAGTCCTCCAGCATGGGAGCTGGATCTGGCTTCCCTTACAACAGGCTTGCAGATGCCCTGGATCCCATGATTTCACTTTGGGAATACTAAATTCCCACTTGCCTCAGTGTACCTGGTTTGAAAAGAAAGAGTTAATCCAGCGCTGCTGCTTTTGGGCAGGAGAGAAATTAATGGTATTAAACTGCTTACAAAGTGCATTAAATGCGGTTCTTTAGTATGATGTGTAGTAATTATCTTAGTCACTGTGTGACTACTTCATTTCTGAGCTTTGCAATATGGAAGGATGTGAAAGGCTTTCAGTATAAACCTTCACACTATTTCAGTGAATAAATAGCTAATAATTGCACAAGGCAATGGCAAGCCCCCTATGTTGCCCTTGCAGTACTTGCTGTATAAACATACGTTTGGAATTACTCCTACCGTTAAAATTGAAATTGGTTTTTTAGAGAATTAGGTTTTTTTTTTCTGTGTATTGCTTGGAGTGGTATGCTGCAGAAGATGACAATGGTCTCCAAATCCAACTAAAGATTAAAAATCAACTTAAGATTAAAATTTAATAATGTTGTTAGGTATTGCTAAATAGTTAATAGACCATATTAAAAACACCTACAGTACAAATATTGCCTATAAATAATTGCAAATTTTTATTAGTGTTGTAATTAAGAGCATGCTGGCTGCAAATGATACCTCACTAAGTGCAAAGAAAATTATGAAAAGTAAGCAGATGACTGGTAGTGTGCTTTTTTCTAATATTAAATAGATTTACCTAACCAGCAGGGGCTTAAACACTATTTAGCAGGTGGGGAACTGAAGATAAATGTTGTAGCCGAGATGTCTGCGTGTGTAATGCAATGGAGGCTTAAAGGAGCAATATTATATCAAAGAAGGAAAGGCTTTTGTTACCAAGATAGTACTAAGATGAGTATGAATCATTATTTTATGCAGGGAAACAGGAAAAAATGTTGATTAACTTGTCAAGGACCCTGAACCATTCTGCTTGGCACCACTTTGGGGGCTCAGCATAAGCTGACATGACAACATTTAGCAAGTTTCTGTAATTTTCTGTAACTAAAACTTAAACGCGCTACAGAATCCCATCATATTCATGTTTCATTTGTATTTGCTAAGCTTCTTTATTTTTCTGTATTTATTTTTTTTCTCCAGCAGCCATTCCAGGTTTTTAACGAGCTTTCACATTTTCACACTTTTGCATGGAAGCAGAGGGTTTAACTACCAGACATGAAACTTCCGTGTGTCCTTTCCAATTCTCACCATGCTAATGAAGAAGTTATTCTTCTGTAATTATCTCTGTCTTCGGTGACTCATCGTTTTCCCTGGCTTATGGGGACAGTCATAGCAACTCCCCCAGAACTAGTACGCTGCTCCAAGGGGAGGGTTGGGCTGCCTTGGCAGGAGCCAAGGATGTTGGAGGGGGAAGAGAGGGCTCGTGTACAAGCAGCCATCCCGGCGAGCAGCCAGAGGAGGGGAGAGGGGTCACCAGTAGATGCAGAGGAGATGGCAATCAAATTAATCCGCATGTCTAGCTGCTCCTATATCTAGGAGCATGAATGATGTTGTTCCACATTCATTTTTTTCTCATACAAGGTTGCCATGATAATTTCCTCAGGTATGAAAATTCATCTTTTGATTGTTGCAGCCGTGTATATTAACTTAAATTACTCACCAAACGGGTAGATAAACACAGAAATATGATCAAAGCTATTAGCCAGTTACAGAAACTACTTGGTTAGAAGGAAGCAGAGGCTGCATGTTGACTGCTGGATTACCTGGAAAGGGCTGGATTTGCAAATGTGAGGTTGATGTGTTTATGTGAAGGAAGGTAAAGATACATTTATGTGTTTGCAAAGCAATGGACTTTATTTAAGTGAGTGAGTGTCTATAAAAAGATACCATGAGCAAAACAAAGTTCATCTTCAGCTCTCCTGAGCATTTATGAACCATCTACGGAACCTTATGTGAAGTGATGGACTGAATTACATCTGCAGCTTAGTCTTAAGCAGCCAATTTTAAAAATTTGTAATTCTGACTAGCAATGAAACATCACTTTGATTGATGACATCATTAGGGGAAATAGGACTGAATATGGGCTATTGAATATTTTCTCGCAGGCATAAGCCCTTTTACAGTGTCTACAGAGTGCTTGTTATACGGTGTTTTGACAATTAACATTCTGAGATTTTTGAGATGATCCCGTCTTATTTACATTTCATAGTAGTAAACATTATCTTTGTACAGCCGCAGCTTCTATTCTTGTCATAGTTTGTTATAAAGTTCTTTTGATGTCATGGAACAGCAGCTCAGGTGGCCTTTTCCTTTCATATTCATGCCGTTTGCATATGCCTAAGAACTCTCATCAGGTACCTTTGCATCGTGTAGAAAAAATAATGCTCTCGCATGGACAAAATCAGTTATGTAGGAGTTTCGATCTAAATTCCATTATAAAGGAGAAAAGCAAATTCAAGGCGTGCTTATCTGGTGGAGGTTGGGGGATTAGACTGTAAATAAGAGGGCTCATAACACACACAGATAACCTAGTGTAATTTTGCGTTTGATCTCAATTACTTGGACTGATGTAGAAATAAATATTTTAAATTGAAAGTAATGCAGATCTTAAAGGTAACAATAAAACCTCTGTGCTATGCTTAGAAAGAAAACTCCTGAATGTTCTGTCAGGCTGTGCATGGCATAGAATAACCTTGAAAACGGCACAGAAAGGGTAATTTACAATTTTATCAAACCATATATAGAATCATTTATTTTCTGAGTAATTCTGCTGGTTTTTTCCAACATTCTTTTCTTCATTAAAGACCAGAAAAGATGTGGATGCTATTACCATAATCAGTCAACAGATTTTTAGCAGATAGTCAGACAAGAAGGATGGACAAGCAGAGAAGTCATTTATGGGATCGGAATGTCTAGTAGCCATAGAAGTGGGTTTGAGTTGTTACTACGATACTTTTACATGCCAGAATGAAAGATTAAACTTTTTTTAGGCACTTTTTACTTTTTCCATGGTCTGAGAGAGATATGTTTGGTACTGCTATTCTGTTTTGATGGAAGTTACTGGGTTTTGTTTTGTTTTTTTAAGCATCACAGTATCTGATAATACCACTCAATGGAATTAAACTGAGATGCTCAATATAATGATTTTTAAGAGATTTCTTCCTTGAGCAGAGTATTGACTTCCCAAATGCAAATCCTGATATTGTGTGATATTTTTAGGAGTAGTGTTTATTACCTTCCAAAGCCTTTAATGCCTGAGCAATTTTTATATGAAGAATATGTTGCAAAATCTTCAGTGAAGATGGTGATAAAACCATGAAATTGGAAATAGAAACTTTTCAAGATGTTTTTGTTCTCTTGACAGAATTTTGCATATCCGTTAATGAATTTAGATGATAGAATTATATCCGCTGTGTCATGTGGTGCTCTCTAGCAATATTACATTTTGATAGCAAGTATTATGTTGCCCTGTCTTAAATAATTGATTTGTTTGTACTTTTGTTTTTGATAGGGGAGTTTTGTTGCATGCATGACTGCCATTTTAAGGCAAATGGAGGACTATCACTATGCTCATTTAATCAAGACTTTTGGAAAGATGAGGTCAGATGTTGTGGTAAGTTTAACATGTTTTATCTGTTCATAAGATAGTTTGGCTTGTGTTTGGTTTTTTCCTGTTACTGCTTGTTAAATACACTTGTGAAATGTAAACAAAATGCGTTTGACATTACAGATTTAATATAAAAATAATTAATAAAGCACTATGACTTATACATTTTTCTGAATTTGCAAAGGACAAAATTAACCTTCCTGCCACACACAGGAATACAGCTCGTCTCTGGAGCTGTTCAATATTTTAAAAAGCAAGCACCGAGACAGTGGATTTAAGGCAATTAAAAGAAAGCATTAGGAAATAATAGTGCTGAGCCATTACTAAAAATCTGTTCTGTTTAAGGAGAGAAAGAAAAAAGAAAAAGCTTTCTTGAGGAAAGGAACTTTCAGTGTTAAATCTTCCAGATGTCCTGATTTCATTTGTTTAAATAGCTTTTACTTACAGATCCACTCACTTTAAATTTTATACAAAACATTTTAACCTTAAAGATGCCCTTAGTTGTTAAATAAGCAGTAATAATTGAAGTTTGTCTTCTCAGAGTCATTCAGTAGCCTAACTAAGCCAACAACACAACTTAATTAGAGCATAACAGAAGAGAGTTTATAGCTAAGGAGATAACTCTAATGACCTGAAACTATCATTGCCATATGGCAAGTGCATGCTGCAAAGTAGCTACCAAACTTGTTGGCTGAGATCCATCAATTAGCGGATGACCTGAAACCTGATCAGCTGTATTACATTACCCACTCTGGTACTGGGAGTTCTGTCAGGTGTATTAGGCAGCTTTTGCCTGTATTTTAATCTTCAGGGTGGCCTTTATTTAGGTTCCCTTCTTCCTTCCAAACCCAACGTAACAAAACCCAGGGTCTTTTCTTTGTGTAATTTCTTTATGTTTGGACTTTCCCATTTTCCCTTATGTCTTTAATTTTTGTTCTTCTGCTTATATTCTGCAAGATTTGAGCTCTTTGCTTTGTGCCAGTTTTCAGATAAGGTGCTAGAGCCTCTGGCGCTCAGTCTATTTATACCTGATCTGGCATTACTGAAGTACAAAGCTGATGAGTCAAGAGGGGAAGACAAAGTCCAACTGCAAAGAACTGTAGATGGGCATCACAGTATTGAAAGGGTTGCTTCCCAGTTACTCTGCCTCGGGATCTCGGAGCACTTCCATGGATAGTTCTCTTCAGTTAGTTTTCCATTAATAACAAAACATTCCCAAGCTAAATGCGGCTAGGGGAGTGAAAATAACGTTTTTAACACACAGAAAAGACACATGAGTATTAAGGTTAATCAAGCCAAATATTTCTGTACTTTTAAAGTGGTTCAAACCATTTGGCTCTAGAAAAGGCAAACTGATTATATGGTTTTACATGGAAAAAGATAAAAGCAGTTTGCTCTTAAAACATGTAATGAAAAAATGCAGAGAGAAAAATACTGGTTAGGAAATCTGTGATTATTCTAGTGGCAATAAAGGTGTTTATTTTCAAGTCTCGCTTTTTGGTCTAAATTGTCTGAAAGGTGGTTCTGTAGGTCAGATCTTGGTGAAAACAAGGGAGTAATTATGTATTTGAAATTTGGCATGTGGTCTATTTATAATTGCTTGTTTGATTTATATGCTATGCAGTACACTGGGATACATGAAGAATCACTTCTTTCTTTTGTCTTGACTCTCTTTATATTTGTCCCTTTCTGCATGTTCTTGGGTTGTATAGCTGGAATTGCTCTGGACATCATATTTTCCATCAGCATGTGTACTGTTTGACTACTTGTTTTCCACTGTTATGCCACTTGACTGTGGTTTGTATTAGCAGATAACACTAAGGTAAACTTGGTCAGTTGCTGTAATGCTTTTTATATCTTTAATTAAAATGCACCTTTTTAAGGTTTTAATATTGCTGTTGATTAAATTATAATGCATGTTAATGGGAAATAAAATACATAGTAACCTGGTAAAACATTAAATGGGTAATATGTTAATGATAGATAATGCTACCGTAAACTGACCTTAAAATATGAATAATATAAATGAAGGTGTGGAGGTATAATGCCAGTATATTTTTAATCCTGTGATAAAAGGAAACTACACTGAGTAAACTAATTTTTCTTTTTTTTTAAAAAAACACAAATAAAACAGGGTCATCATTTAGGACAAAAGGATGAAGATACCAACCCAGTTTCTCTGTTTAAGAGAAAAACTGACATAGCCTTTTCAGTGAGAACCAAGTGGGAAGTTACTGTTCTCATAAGTATTTCTTCATAGATGAGATTTCATCGTTAATTTGAAACCCCCATCTTGTTCAGTATTTTATGTTTCACCATAAGAAATGATGTCCCGTGAAGTGCTCTCAGGAGCATTGCCTCCTTTACCGTTATCGGTGCTGCGGTTCAAGTTTGCCCATGTTCCTTCTTAGGGCTTTTGCTTTCTATCTTCAGTGGTGGGGTGCTCCTGAACTATACTGTATGTGTATATTCCTTGGTACTGTATGGTTTGGGTGGGAAAAAAGCCCTTCTCTACTTCTTTGTTTAACTTTTCATGCTTTTTCCATTTATTTTTAATCTGACAATTTTTTGAGCCCGTGCTCTTTGACTCACCCCTTAGAGCTTAGATCCAGAAGTGTTTTCATTCAAATCCAACGTCCCTAACATATGGAGGTGATACCTGCATCTCCTATTACAGGGTTTTCAGTTTAATCACAAAGGCATAAAGAAGCAGCGATTTAAAAGTGAAACTAGATTAATTCAAACAGAAATGAATAGGTTTTTCTTGAAAAAAATTTACAAGAAAAAGGGAGAACTTAAGTGAAGCTGTGGTTGCTTCTTCACCATTGGAGACCCTTAAATCTTTCTTCAGTGTGTGCTCTTGCTCAACCAGAAGTTATAAGCCTGGTGCTGCAACTGCTAGAGGAAACTTTATGGCCTGTGTTATGTAGGTGTCAGTTTTAGTTTATTATAATGGTCTTATTTGGCCTCAAAAATCTTAGAAAAGATGAGGTGGAATGCAATAAAACCAGTCTTGTATCTCTCTGCAGAATATATTGTTTAGGTTCATTAAGGTATTTCTGTTCAAAGAGCAATTTCTTACTGCCAAGCCTACTATAATCCAGAGATTAAACATCATCCGAGATCAGTGAGGTTATTTCTGGGACTAACTGATCTATCTCTCCTTTTTACTTGGTAAAATTTATATTCAGTTAAGACGTATGTGGTATTAGTTGACCAAAAAAAAAAAAAAGTTAATGTTTTGCCGTGTGGAGTGTCTCAGAAGTATTCCTCCCTAAAGGCATTCAAGACAACGTCCTGGAGTCAGTGAAGTATGTAGAAAGACAAACTCCATCAGGTGTTTTAGATTACAATTTTCTGCACCTCCATTTTCTTCTTCCTCTTTAATATTTTGCACTCCTAGACTTTGGCTTTCAATGTGAGTATGGGCATTGGTGAGTATTGTACATCCTTTCATGACAAGCTTTGACTAACTGTTGATGTGAGTGGGTGATTATATGGCTTAAGCAGACTCCTCTTTGTGGAATGTGACGTGAGAGTCGCGGGGGATGCCTCGTGGTGGTGGGACCCCGCAGAGGCAGCCCAACCCAGAGCCATCCACAGTGGTGGAGAGTGGACTTTCCAGAGACAGCCTCAGTAGTGGAGCTCAGCGGAGGTTAAGCTGTTGTCCTGAAAAGTTGTAGCTGAGTGTATTTGATGTCTGCTATGCCTCAGGACTCAGCAAAGCTGAAATTTTCATCAACTTGGCCTAAAGCTTTTTCATATTGAGTTCCTACATGTTTTAGCTAGTTATTTTTATTAAGCTTGAGAATTTATTGAAGAACCTTTTTGAAATCCAGGTTGTGAAAAATATAAATAGTGATACAGGTGTATTGGGGTGTGATGCTCAGCAGTCCAGGAGATACGGAATTGTCTAAGCCTCCTCAGTCACAATCTACCCAGTTACAGGGCTGACCTTGCTCTGTGTTCTTTCTGTAATTGGATGGGAATTGTGAAGGGGTCCCATCTATTGTGAATTTTGCTTCCTTGGGATATTAAATAGGATTTGTATTTGTAGTCGGAGAGAGATCAGGAGTTGCAGCCCTTGCTCCTTTATTACAGGTTTTTATCATTTTTTAATGTTCAGAACAATTTGTTCTGCTTCTAGGTATGCTGAAAATAAGCAGACTTTACAGCAGCACAGCATGAACTGATAGCTCCCCTTCCACTCCCCCCCCCAAAAAAAAAGCTGCGTTTTGCTGGTAATATGAGGTTAATTCATATAGAATCATAGAATCATTCAGGTTGGAAAAGACCTTTAAGATCATCAAGTCCAACTGTAAACCATTTGCTTTTCTATAAGAAAGATAAAATGGAAAAGAGAGCAATATTACGAATACATAAAATACAGGTAAGCATCGGAAGCTTTTTAGTTGATCAATATTAGATTAATTGTTACAGAACATTATTTAAAGTGCCTGTGTGAAAGTAGGACTATTAAAATGTAAATATCAGTAGATTAAAACGAAGAGCTGAATCAGCAAAGTAGGTCAAATTATACGTGGCACAACCTCCGGGGTCAGTAACAAACACGAGTCATCAACAAAGTGTATGAAAATTCATCCACCGTCACATGCAGCTTGATCAGCAAAGTGTGCAGAGGTTCAACAGCTGAAACCAGTGACAAATAAAGTGTAAGGTAGAGTTTGCTACAAGAAATCAGGAAAGTATACATCTGTATTCATAAAATATTAAGGGAAAAAAAAGCCCAGTGAGCTCAAATCTGCCCTCTTGGATAGGTGATGACCCTTCCCATGGTGCCACTTCCACTAACATTTCAATTATTCAGCTGTGAAGCAGCATCAGTAAGAAAATCACCCGATACCTGCAGCTGTAAAAAAAGCACATGCTCAAATGAAGTACTGTGCAATGCTTGGGCAGCAAAAGATGCAACATGATTATTAGAAATTATGTAACTCTTTCACCAAAATACATGAAAAATGAGCAGTAAAGTATGCAGTTTGATCTCTTAAATGAAGACACATTTTACTGAGCTAGTGGAGTGTGTGTCTGGGATGAATTTTGCCTTATGCAACAGTAACATCTCATTAACCATGAGCAGTTCCAAATTTTATCTCAATCCTGTTAATGTCAAAACATCTTTACTGATGTTGTGTTGTTGGGAGTGATTTTGTTAAAACAACAGAGGAGTTATTTTACGAGTATTATACATTTTTTTGGGTTAAAATGTGTCTTTTGTGGCTGCTGATGCTCTGTTGGCCCTCTTTGGCTTGGGTGTCTCCTTGGTACCAGGAGCTGAGATGCAAAGCATCCCAAAGTAACCCTTGTGCTGTGCACACAGCGGAGATGAGTAGCCTGAAAATTCACAGTTTCGTGATCTCGATGTTGTGTCCTCAGGATTTCTGCAGCTCCCTGCTTCCTGCCAACTGTGAATTTCTGAGCCAGGAAAAACATCTTAACAGAACAACGAATCAAAAGATAAAATGCAATGAAGAGGCTGGCTCTCACACATGAAGAAATACTTATGAGAGCAGTAACTTCATATTTGTTTCTCACTGAAAAGGTTACAGAAAAACCAGCCTTAGTTAAAAGTCCAGTGAATGTAACATTTTGGGGGTTTTTGGTAGGCATTTGACATTTTAAAGATAGACGAGATAAATACCATTACTGAGAAGCTATAGCAAAGGAAAAGTATTCTAACCTTGGAATAAAAGTTCATTTTTGTCTCTGTGTGAAGTGGATCAAGGACTTTTTGCATTAAGTTCTTTTTTCGCCCTTTATCTTTCTCCAAGCATTTGATACTGCTCAAATTGTTAGATAGCAATTATAGATTCCCAAATTGTAGAAGATGATTTACATTGTAAAGTACATGAGGGTTCTGTTCCAAAGAGACGTTTGTTTATATCTGTGTAGAAATAAATTGGTTTATGCTACTAAATTAACTTTGTTCTGGGTCAGGTTTTCACTGGCAGAAGCAATTACTGTTACTCCCTTTAGGGAGAGAGTCTCTCCTAGTTTCAGGATGGCCAAACCATTGCTGTCATCTACCCCAAGTCGGGGGTAATGTGCACCACCACGCTTGCCTGAATCCAGTTTTGAGCTAGAGCATATTTTTTTTAGTAAATAGATAATCTTGATTTCAGGCAAGAGAAAATTTCAGGATGGTATTCACAAAGGGAGGGAAAACTCATCAACTGACTCCAAGGAGTTTTTTTAGTGTAATCGTAAGATTAAAATGAACATCTTTGTTTTTTTCTCTTCCCATGTACCAGTATGCTTTTAACGACTTTCCAACATAACACCAGGCATGTGTTGCAGCGTGTACGCTGCGATACACTCTGCACAAGAAGGGACTGTGAGACTTTTTCTATGGTATAGAAAAGAAATTATTTTTTTCAGCAGAAACTGCCTTTGGATAACTGGCAACCCAGTGCTTGTTCCTGAGTAATACCATTTACGTATTGTTTACGGGTTGTTTACGATGTGAGATTACTATTGTTACCATTTCTGAAAAGTTTAAACAGAATTATTGTAGGATTTATGTACATCATATATAAATATGCTTTAGTAGAATTTATGTATGTTGTATATGAATAATGGCTTTTTTATGAAGCAGAACAGTAAGAAACCTTTTGAATCTAGTCATTAATAACTGACACTACTACTTGCATTTTTTTGATCTAGAAGAGCGATCTTTTCCAAATATTTTCTCTTATTTTAGGATTTTCTGATGGAAACATTCATCATGTTCAAGAATCTCATTGGGAAGAATGTCTATCCCTTCGACTGGGTTATAATGAACATGATGCAGAATAAGTAAGTATAGAGGAAAAAGCACTGTAGCTTTCCGAGATGGCTGTTTCATGTTTGATCTGAAACAAGTGTTGCTTGGAAACAGTAAAACACAATGCGGCAGCTAGGGTGTGGGTTTTTTTTCCTTCTCTGATGCAAATAATTATTTAAAAATTGGCTTTGGAGATTGCAGGGCAGTGTTTTAGTGGCCTGTTTTGGGGCTCTTGGAGTCCTCGACAAATTAACGGTGGCGTCCTTCAGAGAACGAAAATTTTGGAACAAACTGCAGATGCAGTAGGGATCTATACATGTCTTACAATAATTACATGTATTCCTCTGGGGATAAATGATGTTTTGCATATTACCTCAAAAACTAGTGGTTATCATACGCTGACATGGTGTTGTACGTTCTGAATATTTTCAGTGGTATTAACAAGAAAGAATTGAAAGGGCATTTTAAATCCAGATTCCATCAGCCCAGTAATGAAGAAACAGGCTGCAAATGTTTCTAATCCCCTTTTTTTTTTCTCAATGATTGCAGCATTGTCATTATTTAGCATGCGTTTGTGCAATATTTTATGTTTGTGACATTTACTAAGTGTGTCAAATGCCTTTATGTGTACTGTGATGAAAGTGTAAGGAAAAAACATTATATTTACTAGTCGCCTGGAGAAATGTCTTCTGTGCTTACTGGTAGCTACCATGGCTATAAAGTTGTCAGTTTTAACTTATATAAAATCCTGAACCACAGTTCCTACTCTCATTATAAAAATGCACCACAACTTTAATCTTGGCTTCTGAAGTCTCCTTAACAGCCTAATAAAATCCATTCTTAATAAATACGAGTTAGGAGATTCAGCCATCTTTTGAGTTATACCCAGTGGTTATGGATGCACACTTCTGTGTGGCTGTAGTTTGCAAAGCATCTGCTGTTTTAAATGAAGAGCCCTTTGAGGTTAGCTGATGAGGAAGACCTAAAGCCCCTTGGGTTTCTTTTTTTTTTTTTTTCAATTTTGAAAGTGGTTTTGCTTCAAGAACTCCAACTGTCTCGAGAGTCGTGTTGCTGGTGCTTTGGAAATCCTCACAGCGTATGTTACCTGGCATCCTTTCGAACAGGAGAACACCTCTGTGCTTTGCTTAATTTTTTAAGAGATTGAAATATGATTGGGAAAGTCTGGTTTTGGACGCTATCAACGCCAGTTAACCAGTCACATGGTAATTACAGTGGTTTGAAAAATATTGCGATGACTCTTCCCCCAGATGTAAAGAAGATGGGTATTCCTTATATTATCTTCACAATATTGCCAGATGACCTCTCACTGTTCATTTGGGTGGAGATTTGACCTCAATTTTTGTTTTTGACTGTGGAATTATGGTCATAGAAATGTAAGAGCAAAAGTGTAGAAAAAGCCTTTCCCTCCCCACTGTTTTTTCTTTAAAGCACAAAGGTATTCTTACTAGGCAGTTCCTCACTCTGAAAATTTGGAGTAATACAAAGTGTGATGCAGAGGTCCGTAGTTATGGTAGGGGCTTTGATTTTCTGATCCTTAAAAATAGTCTTGTCGTTTTCCCATGCTGAACATTAAGTCCTGAAGAAGCAGAAACAGGATGTGTTGTTAAGATCTTTGATTCCTACTGAATAACCTCAGTACCCATAGAATATTTGAGTAGTATTTAAAGTTAAAAACATTTTTCAAGTCTTTCTGGTGTTGATGAATATCTGCAGAAGTGCTAAAGAGAGTTGCTCATCTCTAATTTGCAAGTTCATTTTCATTACACCAGCTCGTTTGTAAATGCTTCTGAATTGATTTGAGTGCTTTTCATTTTTCCTGTTGAAGCTAATGTGGTTTCCAAAAACAGAAAGCTGCATTGTAAAATACCTTTTTGTCCATCCGGTCCATTTATTTTCACTCCTATAAACTTTTATTGAAGAAAACTAGGAAAATTTTAAGAACAAATTCTATCTTTTAAAGCTACCATGTCCTCTCACTAGAAGTAGCTCAGAGCATGCCATTTTGTGTCACTCTTGCAAAGTACTTCTTTCTGCAGATCAAGTATTTCTGTGCCATAAGCCAAATTAAGTGAGCTAATTTTTAACTGTATCCAGACTGTTTGCAAGTTCATTTGTTTCCCTGCATGAAATATATCTGGTAGTGTGAAACAAAGGGGGGGAAAAAAAAAACCTAGCTGGAAGTTAGACCTCTAAGCTCCCTCTGTGTGCAGCAGTGAGACCTCCCAAAGCGCTGGTGGTACCGCTGTTGTAAGGGAGGTGGGACCAGTCTGTTAGGAGGTATCTCTTCACCTTCATAGCAGAGACAGCCCAGGCAGCTCCTCTCCATGCAGTGGTTTGCTTCCAGAGAGTTAACAGTGGATTAAAATATTCTGGCTGAGATAGAGTTGTAGCTACGGGGGAAGAGGGGAAAGGGAAAAACGCATGTGAAAGACTGTGTTACAGGGAATATTTGCAAATACATGCTTAGTTAAAATTTAGTACTACACTTCTTTCAACCTTACTTTACTAGTAGGGTTCCTATATACATAAATATATGCACACTCGTTAGTAGTCACAGAAATTACTCTTGTTCTGTATACTTTGCACACCTGTTTTTGGCACAGTGCATCAAAACTTCAGGGTACTATCTCTTTCCTATCCCTGCAGTATGCTGTGCCATGCACAGGATTACTTCCCATGCTCAGCGTGCCTTTATTTCAGTAACACAGATAGTCACGCTGTGTTACCACCTATCATGCTGAAATGAACACAAAAATCTTCATACCTAATGAGATAATTGTTACTTTTTTGTTCTTAATTGTGCCACTTAATACTCTATTTACTGACTTCTCTAATTTAATTAAAAACAGAGTCTATTGTTTTAGCAAAGTTAATTAAGAGTCCAAGGTTTTGAATGTCACTGGTTTCATGTAATCCTTTGGTTTGCCACCAATATGTTCAAGGCAGCATTGGTTTGCTGATTGCTGATCAGACGTGGCAAGACATGGTAGTCGTAGTGTAGGTTCATCAGGTGCTGTTCAATGTAAGTTGTCAGAGAGGGTGAAAGAAAATTCAAACAGATGCTATGGCTTTTCATTTCTCTGTCAAATTTCGGTCCAAATCAGCTGCTGTTTCACAGTAAACAACAATACCCAAGCAGCAGAGATGGAAAAAAACATTGATGACAGGATGACAGAGATGAATAATAGTCCATAGCGCGTTACGATTGAAACAGGTACTTCTAGGAGAAGAGCAAGAGACACTGTTTAAACCAAAAAGCTGAATGCCTAAAAGGCCAATACCTACAGCACAGTACTTTTAGGGGTGGTTGATTGAAAAGAATATCCAAATAGTATTTAACAATCAAGTCTTCATCCAGATATTGTCTTGAAATGGCCATTGCTTTTGGGTAAATCTAAAGAAGAGAGAAGACAGAGCGGCAGAAAGAGAGGAAACGGTCCTCAGATACATAAAATTTTGCAGCAGAGCAGATGGGAATAGCCTTTGCATAGCCACGTTGAATTGCATAAGAAGTATTGGTCATAAACTGTAGCAAGAAACATTCAAGTTCGAGGCTGGGGGAAATAGTCTAGCAGCAAGTGCTGCAGTGTATTGCTTGGGGCGTTGTGAAGTCTCCAGCAGCAGAGGTGTTTAAAAACAGTTTGACAAACATCTGTTAAGATGCTGGCTGTAATTTAGGGAAAAGGGGAATAGAAGAAATGATCTCTAGAGAGTCATCTGAGCCCTGTCACTCTGTACTGGATGGTGGATGCTGGGCTCGGACTTGGAGGTTTGCTTCGCAATGGCAGGTAGCAGCATGTCTGTAGGGTCTGCAGTATCAGTTCGGTAAAGGGTGAGAGAGAGAGAGAGACCCGCTGCCGTGCTCAGCCACCCAGGGGGTCCGTGCAGGGAATCCCCTGCCTTTTGCTGTTTCACCACCTCCCTGCATGGTGTTTCAGTGGGTATCGGTCGCTCAGTGCTATTTCTCTGTGTTGGATTACGTTAGGATTGTGTCTAGTTTAAATTTATGTAGCTTTTCATCTGTTGGGTTTTCTTTTTCAATGGGAATTTTTCAGCCAGGTAAACTCCTGGCAAGTGGTTACTAAATGTATTCATGATCATGGTTCCTCAAAATAAGGATGATCTAAGACAACTTTTAAGAGAAAATGCTACTTGTAGTTTTAAATGTTGCTGTTGGAAATTGCTAATAATTCTGTTTAAGATACTTGGGCACCTTTAAATTACATCTGCCCTAAGGTTTATTTGTGTACATATTTTCAGGAAGAGTTCTATTAAGGTAAAGGCGTAATATCACTGGATTAAAAGGAAGTGTTTTTATCAGCTGTGTTGACAGCTACTGCGACAGCCGCTTTGTAGCAATCCACCAGATGCGTGATAATGAAATTTAGGCCTGATCTTCAGCCACCGTGGTATTTCTGTCAAGCAGGTCTCTGTGATAAACTTCGATAGCTGTATTTAATAGTTGCAAGGTGTCAGGAGGTTTTCCTGTGTTTCAGGATAGGGATAAGGAGAGATTTGGAGGCAGAGTCTTCACTCAAGGCATCTCCTGCAGGAAAATGCACTTGAGGAGTTTTAACTGTAAAAGTAGTTTTTAAAAAAAGCAGGGATTTTGTATTATTTACATTTTTTCCTTCTAGATCATGTTTAGAAATTGTTCAGAAATGTTTTAGAAATTGTTTTTGACTTTTGTCATAAGCTGACAAGCTAAACTTAGGTTCCTCTTAAACACATAACTCAGAACATGAAAACAGTTCCTCTCTACATTTTTGTAAATGAAAATAATTTAGTCTTTGGTCTTACTTTTGGCATTTGAGATAATCAGTTCCTTTGGTAGATCTTATGATATATTAATTTGTAGCTACTACTTTCATCTGCAGCTGTTCCAGTGGACGCTGAGTTGCCTATGAAAAATTAATTTGATGTTTTCTGTTCTATTTTTTTGTCTAATGTCCACATTTACATAAAATACCTGGTTATTTTGCCTTTTGAAGTCAGAGAAAAAGGGATGAGATGCTTCTCAGTGACAATGAGGTTTCTTGTGCCTACATATTTTTTTCCAGAGGAAATATATCTTGCCTTGCGGAGGGAATCTGGTGGATGTTACCTGCTCCCCACTAGTGCTGCATTGGCTTTGCGGGTGGATGGAGGTGTGTTTCCTCCTGAAAACCCAGTCCAGAATCTTAATGAATTTTCCTGTGTTAAAAACAAAAAAAAAATCTTGCAAAGAGGAGGAAGAAGGATCAAGGAGATCCGTCTGGTAAACATGTACCTTTTTACTGTTGCTGGAGTGGCTTGTAGATGTTTATTTTTGGAGCTTCCGGGGGAATGTAGGCTGTTCTGCTCCATGGTTGTCATAGCAGTACCTGTCAGATCTATACTGTGCTTTCAGAATTAACTTCAGCTATGTATGTGACTATCTATCAATAGTGTGCAAACACTGAAGTGGTTATGAACTGAAGCGAGTTTTGCGTAACTGTGAACCTGAAAATGTAGTACAGGCTTCAGTTGCCTGAGAGTTATTCTTACTAACAAGTAACCCAAAGCCAAAATAAAATTGGGTTTTAGATTATTGAAATTTTGCTTAATTGCAGTATTCTGCTAGGCTTTATACAGGCATATAGAGACAAAAACATTAATGTTTTTAATAAATGTATGAAAATAGACTCTTTGCACTTACATAATTGACCAGTCAAGTTGCATCTGTCAAATTAGGTGCAAGTGCAAAAGCTCTTATTTAAAATCCATCCCAAGCTACTGATGGATGGAGGTGTAGTTTTCACAACAGGGGAAAATAGTCCAGAAGGATGACAAAGATTCTGGATAGAAAACTACAGAAAATGCAGGAACACAACGCAGTTTTACAGACTATTGAGTAATATCAGACATATGGGGTGGGGGGAGGAAACGCAAAAAAACTTTGAAATCATTGCTTAATTTTCCAAAACCGCTGCATATGTACAATGTTCAAGTCTGCATTAATACCATGTTCAAAGAGATTATTAGTAGACATGACTTGAAAGCTTGCACTTATAACTGGGGCACTGATCATTAAAATATTTACTCAATATGTGTTGTTATGGAATATGGTAACTGTTTTACATTTTCAAATAGGATATTGTGACAAAGAAAGCGTTTGAAATGCAGTTATATTTTTGAGAGGAGAAGGGATACGTTGTTTCAAGAAGAGTCTAAACAGTAGGAAAAGCTTTGATTAGAAGGAATTGGTGCTACTTTTCCTGACTATTAATACATTTACTATAGGACTCTGTGCTTACTTATTTAGAAAGTTTAAGAGTCCAGACATGCAACAAAATAATTTTATATAGGGATGGAATGAAGTAAGACTTCAAATGGGAGCAATATTGATTTTCTTTAGTGCCAAATATTTCTTTGTGTAGAAAAACCTCCCACTATTTACCATGTGTAGATTGAGGATAAAAATTTTCAAAGTGTGTAACTTTCTTAGGAGCCAGTTTTCAAAATTAACTCAGGTGTCCAAAAGTTTGGTCTTAATCTTTAAATAAAATAGATGAATGCACATCGATAAATTATATAAAGATACAGTTTCTGTACACGGAGAGAATTTTTTTGCTGTCCATAAAACCTGGTTGCATAATATACTGACCTTTTCAATAAAGACCTTGCAGGATTTTTGGTTTAGTATTGTACCTGTCAAATTAACTGGACCTGGGAGTAAAATGAATGTACTTGGCTATGTTTAAAATAATACACAGGTTTTTTTCTTACTCAAAAGGCTGAGATTCCTTGAAGGAATATGCTTCAGTGGGTGCTCTTTTTCCTTGATGGTTTCCATAGCGGGAGGAAAGGAAGCATCCCCCATAGCAGGTTATTTTATCCCAGCCATTATGAGTTAGAAATGTTGTGCCTGGCATAGGTGGTATATTGATAACGGTACTGTCGTGAGAACTGATGAACAGTTGGGGTTTTGGCCATCCACTGGATTTAATGGATCTGTTTTTCTCCTTTATTTCTGTAATCTGTGATCACTTATGCTAGAGAAGTTGAGTAGCAGCCTTTGCGCCAGTGAAGCTGCCAATGTTGCCGATGTATGGGTGAGATGTTGCAGCCCCCTCCCAGCCCCCCCAAAAAACATCTGCTGCTTCTCTGAGTACTCCGCCATGTATTTGTATCATGATTAATCTCTTCTGGGGTCTAGAGGTGGAATAATGATTTCCAGTACTAAAATAGTTACCTTTTTAATCATTATTATATAGTATAAATTATGGGTTTCATATGTTTGAAGATGTATGTTTGTTTTTTGGTGAAGGCATCCTGCAGTGAGGAAGGTGGGCTTGGGCTGGGTGACTGTGTGGAGCATCCGCTGTGACTCCACTTGTTCTGTCTTTTATTGTTATGCTTCCCTTGACAAACCTATTCTTCTGTCCCTAAAGCGTGGATGGGATTTGCTCTCCTCCTGGGAATGTAGATCTCTGTACCATGCCATCTCTGTAAAATCAGGTGAAGGCTGTTGCAGGTGTATTTCATCCTAAAGCACAAGGGAGATGGTGAGTTTAATTTTGCTGGGGAAAGAATGATCATTATTCAGTACTCACTTCAAAAATATCACCGTGGAGCATTAGACTAATATGCACATGTTCATTGCTCAGTAGTAGTTAACATCTTCTCAAAATATTTCTGATATATTCTGTGACACTTCAACCTTTTATTTGCCACAAGAAAATTACAGTGACTTTAAAGAAGAGAATTACGTGTTAGGGAACATCTCTTCCTGAACTAGAAAGAAACACGTAGGGATACAATAATTCCAACTGCTGGTGTTCTTGGGTTCAAGTTTTATATATGAAAGGGAAAAAAGTGAACTAAGGTTTTTTAGAGATTTTTTTCTTCTTTTCTTCTGTTACAAAGCCTTGCTATTTTTGGCTCCTTGCAAAGTTTTAAGTAGCAAGGCAGTCCTAAGGTTTAGATCTGGCAATATTGCTGTTCATTAACTGGTTGTCCTCCTTTGAGGAGGACACCTCCTTTGAGGTGGCAGATTTAATTCCTTCAAGACATTTTGAATGCTACGTGTATCTTATGAAGCTTGAGAACTGTAAAGAGATGTGTGAATTTAGAATAATACTTCGTCCCACGGACTTCCCATGTTACTGCTGTGGTTTTTACATACAGGGTATTTCATGGGGCTTCACTGGTAGGGGTAGCTACTAAACCAAGAGTTTGCCCTGCTGGTCATCTTCCTTGATATATTTTACCAACTCTTAAATATGTGTTCTGCAAACAGGTAATGAGCAATTGAGAGGCACCTCACAGTCTGTTGTCTTCAGAAGCGGCTCAGAAATGTGATGCTTTAAAAGAAAAATAGGGCATACGAGCTCTATGCAACCGAGCGAAAGTAGCAGCTTGGCTCAATGGTTAAGTAAGCAAAAGCAAGACAACATTGCAAATAGCTTTTTCTTCCTCAGTTTCTGGAATCATCATCCACAATATGCTGTGGATGTCTGGTTTCTTTTGTTTTTAACAAGATACTAATAAAGCCAACTCATTATTTTGGATACTTGAACTTTTTTTCCCCAACTTCCATATATACAGTGTTAAGAACTCCTGGGTTTAATATATTGTTTTGAAAGAAAGCTACAAGAGGTTATTAGACTATCTGTCATGATAATTCTCTGGTAAGAGTCTAATTAACATCTGAAGAAGCATTGCCAAATTAATTTCAAATGGAAAAGAATGATTTGGATATTATTTTCCCGCCTAGAATCTAAACTTGGGTTGACATTAAAATACTTTGTGATGATTATACTCATGAGCATATTATACCAACCAATATATTTATCAGTTTAATTTTTATGATTTTTTTTGGTTATCAAATGGTGCAGTTCAAGAAGAATTCAATATATTCTGCACTGAATACTGGATAATAATATGGTGTTACATAATTTTGTTTGTGTGCTTTGTGCTTTAATTTTTTCAGGAGTAGCAGAAACCCTTAGCAGATTACAGTTAATCAGATACTTTAGTGGAAGAGTTCCTTTAATTTAAAATTTTCTGATTCTAAATTTTCTAATTATAACTGAAAAAACCCTAACTGTAATTTTAAATTTTATTTTGTAATTCTAATGTTCTTTTTCTCTTTTGCTGTCTGAACTCACTCAAAAGACCTTGGTTTGTAGATATTCAAAGTTTAGCTGTATATAAGGCTGAGGGAGGTCAGATCACGAACATTTGAATTCACATTATTGTACCAGTGTGGGTGTTTGGGATGGAGCTGTATATGAATATTTGCTTTCTTATTTCATGAAGCCTTTGGGACCACGCGCCTTACAGCTTTATTCTGCTTTGCCTGGCTCCTCGCATTCAGTTTTGGTGCCAGATCACTCTCTCTCCCTGCAGCGTCAAATTTCGTGAGACTGCCCAGAGGAGTGATTGCTCTCTAGGTTCCTACAGGAAAAATTAATTATCAATCACAAATGTGACAAAAACGAAGACTGAGAAAATGATAATGGTGTCCTTTGGTGGTGGGAGTCCAAAGACCATTTAAGAGCATCCCAGTTCTCCCTCCTCCCGTGGGGCTGACGCAGGGCAGTCCAGGGCTGGCAGAGGATCACTTCTGCAAGAGTGTGCCACTCTGACGGGAGCAGGGTTGAAGCCGGACGGCATCCAGTCCTCTCCTCCCAATTCATTACACTGGCTGTCAGCCAAAAAGAGTGGAGCCCTTCCCCGTATGTGTTGTCCTTGTTCTCCCTTTGAGCGACAGAAGGACCGCATGCCCTGATGCAGAGTCTGTCCCTGAGACCTCCCTGTGCTGTGCCATTGAGTGAGACTTCTGATGGTCCTGTGTTTAAATGCAGCTTCAAATTATCTTCCTGCTGGTAGTAGGGGAAAAGGTACTACCATACAGCATACAGCAGATGGCCTTGTGATGTGAGCACCACATACACAAGGACACCTAAACCCACCTGAATGTGCTCTTCCAGTTATTAATTGAAATTCCGGTGACCTGACAGGCAGCCTGTACTCTGGGGCAACTGCCTGGATCGATCCATTCTGCATATTTAAACAACGGCATGAAGCACTGTCCGCATCACATATCCAAATATGAAATTGCTTTTTTTGGCACAAAATGTATGGCATGAACAAGAATGTGTGAATACTTGTTTCTTATAAAAGCAGCAGCATGAAGTGGGTAATTAAATGAAGCTGAAGGTGTTAAATCAAAAAGCATGTTAGCAGGACTCCATTTTTACTAAGAGTAAAAGCTAATATCATGTGATGTCTATTTTTAACATGGAAGGTGTAGCAATTTTCACTTAAAATAATTATTTTTCCGTGTCAGCTTCATTTAAGTTAATACTATTGCACATTTAAAAATACCTAATGAGTGAAGTATGTGCTGCTTTTTCACGCTTGAGTTTTATTAATCTTTTCCTCTTCCAGTATTTTAAAAAACCCAATATTTCAGTCTTTAGAAGTAACAAAAAATGTATATTTGTGTATTATAAATGGAAGTTCAGGCTTAAATGCTTCTCTTGGCTGTTACTCTGTAATGAAGATTTCTGTAGTTAGTTTTGAAACCGGATTGTAAATTCTGTGGCTTTGACCATCAGTTAGTGACTTTGTTATTTTCAGCACCTGGAGGTGGGAGAGAAAATGGCCTTTTGGCTGATCAGTCGTATTTTAGAAAGCGTTTTATTTACTTTTCCAGTAAAACCAATTGCTCTGCACTGTAGTTCTCCTATTTTCTTTAAATAATAATAATAATAATAAAAAGTATCCAAACCACAGAAATTCATGCCCCTTTTTTTCTTCCAAACAAGCAAAACCCCAAGCCTGTTGATTTTCAGGTAAGTGGGAGGTTTTGCTCTCCCAAGGGATTCCCATAGGAAACGGGAGTAGCTGACCTGCCACACACAGGGGCATGTGGATGCCAGAGCGGAGGTGGGCTGCAGTTGCCACTGCACAGAGCAAAGCTGCCAGCAGCAGTATCAGAGAAAATCCTTTGCACTTTCTTCCTGCTGAGATAGGAATTTCTTCTGAGAGAAAGTTATAATATTGCAAAGGAAAATAGAGTTGAGTACGTGGTCCTCTCCTTATGTGTTAACAAACATCACAGGAAATACTGTAGTGTGTTGATTCCTGTCGATTTACTTTCCATACTCAAATCATTATCCATAACATTTCCAGGTTATTCTTTCTGACTGCCTTCTGTCAATCACCTTTTTGTGATACAGTAATAAAAAATACTGGGAAATAGAAAAAGCTCCATTACCAATCTCAAGAGCTATCACTCAAGAAATGCAAGAAAAAATTTTCTTGGTGGTGGTATGTGAAGTCAGGAGGCTTTAAGCCTGAGGGATGAGAGAGACAAAAAATCTGCAGGCTTTTGGAGAGGTTTATCCTTCACATACTGAGCCACTGAGGCTAGCTGTGTAGGTCCAGGTGTAAAGAATACATCAGGTTATAAGACTTTGAGAATTATTAAAGGTTGTTCATTATTTTTTCCTTTTTTTTTTTGCCTGGGATATGACTTTTAGGACTGACACAGCATACAGAGCTGTATCCTTTTACTCTCTGCCCTTTCAAAAATCTCATATGATTTATTTTGCTGGGATTTGGTGAAGAATGACAACTGGATAACATATAAAGAAATCTTACACAGCCTTCTGGGCTGAGTTGTTTTTTCTTTTGGAAATACCAGTTCCTGTTTAAGTATGGCAAGCTGAAAAAGCTTTCCCTGAAGTGGAAGGGGTAATGTTTTGAGCCACTTTCCTTTGGTCCAGACAAGCCCATGGACAAGGAAGGGCGAAACTGTGATGTCAAGAAGCTTCTTGTATTGCTGTGCATTGAGAAAGTCTTTCATTGTGTTTAGCCAAACTATACCATATCTCTTCTTGCTTGCAGGCTGTTGTGTTTCAGAAGACAGCTTGTCAGAACGGACCAGCCCTTGTGACTCCCAAGTCTCATGCCCAAATCTTAATTTCCCATTTTCTTGTCTTGTAGAGCCAAAAGAGTTGCTTTGTAGGTGGTGTCCAGAAGTGCCTGTTGGTATCCAGCCTGGGTCTACACTGTGCTGCTGCTGGCATGGGGATAGCTCCAGCCTCCAACACATTTAACACCATTTCAATTGTATTTCCTTCTCCTGCCAATATTAGCCCATTTTAAGGAGAAAGGAGTTGTACAAGAACAAAAATAATATCAGAATAGTGACGGTAATTTTACTGCATCATTTCAAATGCTGGTTCTTCTACTGCAACATTTTTCTGCCGTGAATTTGTGGCATATTAAATGAACGTGGTAGGAGGAGTAGCTTGATTAAATAGAGGTATTGTATGTATTATAAAATAGTACTTCACTGTTTATGTATGATTTTTTTTAATAATTCACAAGAATAGTGACCAGCACAGTTATGAATTTAATATAATTTTGGTAAAATCTGCCTAAAGCCTTGTTTGCTTTTAACTTGTCAACACATTCCTTTTCTGGGTTTTCATCTTTTTAAATGACTGACAATTATGTAGCACTTTGGCTTCTGAGAGCAGTAGCCTCGATGCACAAAAAGCCAGTGGGGCCTTTTCTGGGGTTATTAAATTTTGGGATCAGAAGTATTTCATGAACAGATTCTAGACAACAAGATTTTACAGCTCAAGTATGAGAAAACACAGCCAGTGTGGTAATAACTAGAGTTTAAAAAAAAAAGAAAAAAAAATATTCATGTTCTGACATAACAGATTGTATGATCATTTGTGATTATAGGACTAAAAGAGTTTAAAGTATATTTAGAGAGAAGAGAGGTACCAGATCATTGGCTATCACCAGTATGAAGGTTGTCGTGGTTTAACCTCCGTCGGCAACTGAGTACCACACAGCCGCTCGCTCACTCCTCCCCCCTCCCCCAGTGGGATGGGGGAGAGAATCGAAAGAGTAGAAGTGAGAAAAACTCGTGGGTTGAGATAAAAACAGTTTAATAATTGAAATAAAATAGTAATAACAATAATAATAATAATGTAATAATAATATACAAACCAAGTGATGAACAATGCAATTGCTCACCACCCGCCAACCGATGCCCAGCCAGTCCCCGAGCAGTGGCCCCCCTGGCCAGCTTTCCCCAGTTTATGTACTGAGCATGACGTCACATGGTATGGAATGTCCCTTTGGCCAGCTGGGGTCAGCTGTCCTGGCTGTGCCCCCTCCCAGCTTCTTGTGCACCTCCAGCCTTCTCAGTCGGTAGAGCATGGGAAGCTGAGAAGTCCTTGACTAGTGTAAGCACCACTTAGCAACAACTAAAACATCGGTGTGTTATCAACATTGTTCTCACCCTAAATCCAAAACACAGCACTGTACCAGCTACTAGGAAGGAAATAAACTCTATCCCTGCTGAAACCAGGACATTCTATCACTGAATATGAGGACTGAAAAGTCATCTTCTCTCTTAATGACATAGCAGGCATAGATTTAGCTAAGGCATTCTTGACAGATGTTTCTCTTTTTTCATCATAAGGATTTTTGTTACAGTTAAGCAGGTACTGTTGCAGCTAGTAAAACGAACATATTGACAGATCTTGGGATGAACAGATCGAAATGATAAAGTAAATTCATTATTTTTTAACACCTACCAAAATGAGAGCATCCTTAACATACAGGTAATCATTTGTGTTAGAAAATATTAATACTGGGCCACATACTGTCAAATACTTCTGTGCAACTCCTGTTCTTTGAATGGGTGAGCTTTAAACTTCCAAGATGTTTTTCATTTGGAGTCTTAAAAACAATAATATGAAAACTATTAAAAGCAAATGTTTTCCTTCTTTAAATTAATTGTATATATACATTCATCAAATGCCTGTTGAGCTGCTAAGGGTATTTGCTGTTCAGTGTATTCAAGGATATGCTTGTGTTTGCTCTGCCAATGACAGTAGCTTTGATCTCCCAGCTTTTCAGATTTTTGTCCTGCCACGTGTGGGAAAAGCTTCCCTCTCTGCCTGTTGCAAGCCAGCACCTAACACCTTCCTATCTCCCTCCAAAGCCTGCCTGCGCTCGCAGCGTGCATCCAGAGCCCTCTGGCACTCTGGCTGCTGGAAGGTCTGAGCTCTGGAAATGCCTCTGCCATTCTTCCTCTGACCTTTCCCACCCCCACTTGACTGTTTATCTTGCCTAAGCCCTCGCCTTCAGATTCAGGAAGAGCATTACAGCCTTGCCTTTGTGGGAGTTAGTTGCTGATTGCCAGCAACTTCAGTAAAATACAAAAATATAAATAAATGTATGGTTGCTCCAGAAGGTGTGAAAACTGTAATTTTTAAGGTCAGTATGATTATCAGTAAAATTAAAAGGATATCTGCAAGTAGCTTCAGAGAGAGAGCTGAAACCGGAGCTTCTAATCCCTGAACCCACTATCTCCGGCTGCATTGTGACAACTTGCTGAAGTTCATTTTAGAGCTACTGCTACCAGGTGAAAAACACCACCTCTCCGTAACACAAAGCACTCATTTGGTACAATATCATCTGCCTGATTAAATTTGTTAATTTTTTTGACAGCTTAATTTGTTTTGGCAGGCTTTATGCTGGCTCAGCTGTCATCTGTCTTTCTGCAGCTGGTGTAGAGCCAGCATTAAAGCCTTGGGCTGGTGCAAGGTCTGTATCTCACGTGCTATGGCTGATTCCTAGCATGGGGATCTCTCCCCTGACTTGGACCAAGTGGATGTTGATGGGTTGTGATGTGCAGGTGATGGACAGTGTGGCCTTGAGTAGGATGCTGGCAGGGAGAGCCTTGCTCCCTATATCTCAACCTTGATCTTGTATCTCTAAACCACGCGTAACTTCTGGGTAGAGAGCAGTTTGCAAAGGTGATTCGTCTCCCACCAGCTGCTGTCTGTGGGGAAGGCTGTTGGCCATTATACAGTTATACATATGCATGTATGCCATTGGTCATGGAGGGGCAGGGGGTTGTGGTACCAGCTCCACCCTGTTAATAGCATACATTATGTGGCCTTCTGGATGGAGGGGATGATCCGTATTGCTTTAAAAAGCTTCATCTGGCAGGTTATTAAAGCTGTTGAGAGTAATTCTACTGCAGTTTAGGTGCTCATGAGGGCTGTGGTTAGGCAGTATAAGAAACATAAGTGTTAATAGGAAGAGGCAGAGTAGAATATACACTTTCCCTTTGGAGTTACTGCAGTATGTGCAGGTTACACACCGTGGCGTCAAACATGGGGCACTACCACGGAGTTCCCCTGTGCTGTTGGAGCATCAGCCCTGATGCTTGCCCACGGGCGCTGCTGGTTTTCCTGGGCTCTTGTCAGATCCACACTGATGTTGCAAAGTAAATTTTTGACCGGCAGCTGCTCTGTCCTCTGGTAGGAAACTTGGGATAAAGGTGCAGCAGCAGTTAGGTGGAAATGCATAGGGCAAGGAGAAGTCTTCTTCTAATACATGAACATTGAGATGCATTGCAGCATGTGGCAAGTCAACTTATCCTCAAAAACATTGGGAATTTACTCCACCAGATGGTCTTCTGCATAGCAATGAGTGCCCATCAGACTCCTCCTTCACAGGGATGTATTGCACATGGGTTGGATGGATGAAGTGCACAGGCCATGAAACGGGGAAGGCTGCAACAGTTGTATCCACCCTCCCTGGTTTTTATTTCTCTTTTCAGTTTTTCTCATGTTACATGTGAAAATTTTGGTTCCTGTTGCAGTCAAACTGCAATAGCTTTGTGGGAAGAACAGATGATCCTATATTAACAAAAAACTTAAAAAATTACCTTTATGACATTACTTATTTCTTAATGCTGAAATTTTCCTTCTGAGAATTCAGGTATTCAGTAATCACTGGTTTTGTTCCTCTCTGTGTTTGGCTCTGATAAAATGTATTACTTTCTATGGTTTACCTTTTGCAGGCCCAGTCATGTCTGCAGTATTCAAGGCGTAACAAAAGTACTCATAAAGTTGGAAAAATGAGTAAGATGTAGAAGATAGTTGATGGTTTTCTGACAGTCACTTACAAAGATATCCAAACAGAAACATTTCTGGAATGAATTTTAGATGCATGGTTTTGTCATTGAGGTTTTAAAAGGAGGTGCGATACTACGATATATTTTGCGAGTATTCACTCTCCCTCCTACACTGTTGTCTCATGTCCTTCTTGCTGGACTGTTTTCCATCTTTTCAGCCAGAAACCATGTTTAATTTTTAAAAATCAAAGTAAAGTTGTCAACTGTCAAAACCAATCATGTTTTATATAAGTTCTTGAACATTGAATACTTTTTCATTTGTCAAACTATTTTTTACAACATGCTTCTTCCACAACCACTTCAGTCATGTTTTCTCAAGGAAAAGTTTTCTTAAGGAAAATATTTCCCTCTTTGAGATACGTGTCATAGTTATTACCTGACTAATATATTCATACTGGGATGTACCTTCCTCTTTTGGTACAGCATCAAGCACTTTTTAGGCTTACCACATATGCATTCAGCAGTTGCCACTGTATTGCATCCCAGAAAATACTGCTTCTTAGCCATAGAGTTTTCCTGGTCTACATAAATCTGTAATTTTCAGTGCTTTTGACAGCATCTAAGGATTTTATTATTTTTTTTAAGAATTATTCCTCATCTTTTCCAGTTTGTCCAAATGTTTCTACTGCAGGAGTGCCAAGAAGCAAATGTACTTTTTCAGGTAAATACTGATCAAGGGGTGTAGAGAGGGATCATTGCATTTCCGCTCCTTGCCAAATTTCGTGCTGGAGTGCCTTAGCGTAGCAATGAAATTATACAAATGTGTGCTGAGTTTGGCTTTCCTTCAAATGACACTTCTATGTAGGCAGACCAAACCTTCAACGCTCATTTTTCACCCTAACTGTGTTTTGATACAGGCAGACTGCTAAGGAAGGGAGCAGGGGCTTGGTTCTCCTTGAAGAGCATGTTCTTGCCTCTACTGTAATTTCTCTTGAAGGCTGAGGACTCACTTTCTGCATCCGTTTCTTCATTCCTCCTATCTTAATTTACTCTTTTCTGGTCCCGTCTAATGGTCTCCAAAATAAAAAAATCCACCACTCTAGTAAACTCTTGTTTCTTGATTGAGGAAGGTGAAAATTCCACTCTCTCATTTGGTGCTGAAGTGAAAGAAAACACAGTTTATAATGAATATGAATCTACAGACAAGTATTAAATGAAAAACACGAGGGACTTGTGAGATGGTCATCAACCAGTCAAGGGTGATGTGATGCAGGTTTTTTTAAATTCTCTGTGGTTCTAGAAGGCCATTGCACTCTTTGCCGTGCATACTGGGTGATATGTAGCATCACCTAGTGCTTGCCAAATACTACTGAAAGCAGACAGTTGTCTTAATTAAATTAGACTGACGTTTTTACAGCTTTGTATATTTTAGTTTCTGCCAAGACAACTGACAACAAGAAATGAGGAATTTATGAAGAAATCATGAAAAATTTATGCTGGCATATTCATCCAGCATCTAAAATGTATTTTAAATTCCAACATCAGAGCTGCTAATAAGAAATTTGAAAATAGACTAAAACTGTTGATTGTTTTGTATGAATGTGCAGACTGCACACGAGATTTCCACCCTTTACTGTGCTTCATATTTGACTCACAATGAAGTCAATGTAGGTTTTAGACATTCAGCACTTCTAACTTACAAGAGTTTGTTTCATTGTTAGTCAGGATTTCAAACTAATTATTTGTGTTAGAAAAAACACATGGAATAAAAGCCCTTAGGAGAAAACTAGAATACTGCCAATGACAAACTTATGCCAAATCCTTCTATATTACGTCTTTAAAAAAAAAAAACCAAGACCCCAACCCAACAGTCAAGTGCATCTCTGAAAAAAAGCGGAATTGTTTTAGATTTTTTTTTTTTTTAAGCTTTGCTGAGCAGTTTCTGGATATTATCTTCACAAAGCAGAACTCGGTGTGTGGACATATGTGTCCACAGGGAAAATAATAGCATTTCACTCAGCCTCCTTTCAGTTAGACTGTTGCATTAATTTCCTTTATAACGTGATATTTGTAGTATGAATTGCTAATTTGTTTGTTCTGAAAGTTAGGCGGAAAAAAATTACCCCACTGAAGCCAGTAAGCAAAAATGCTGCTACATTCAACATTTTATTCCATGGTTCCCCTGACAGCACCGACTCCTCCATTTTGTGCTTAACCTGGATTCGATTTAAATTTGTAAACTTTCCCCGTGCAGTATGTGGAGTTTTATATCAGAGCATGCTGTTCTCTCTCCTGTAAAATATCTAATCCCTTTTACATACATGTTTCTGTTAAAGCTGTTCTCTTGTTCTGACATGGAAATCCTACCTGTACAAGGGTGATAGATGAAGTACAGCAGTTGCCTTGATTTAACGTGGGGACTGTGATAGTTTTGTTATAGCTGATAAATGGAAAGGTTTCATATTAAGACACACTGGAGCAGGTTCTGGGCAGAGACGTAGGTGTGGGGTGAGCAGTATGGCTGCAAGACTGGGTGATCATGAGAATTGATCTGTAGATCTATAAAAACGGTCTTTCCAGTCTGTCAAACAGACTGGTGAGAGATGTCTCACAGAAAGCATGTGGCATATGATAGCAATATACTGCAATTAACCTGAGATAGCTGGCTTGTGATGAGACAAGATTTAGTGGTACTCACTGTTTTTCCAAGTTTTGCAGCTAATTCAATTGAAAATCTGGAAGGGCTGAATTGTGTTTTGTGGATAGATATGTTAGATAGCAAATAAATGCTGTTAAAACTCAGCGGGTGCCAATGGCAGGTTCTCATGCAGTAGAAAAGATTCACTGGGTCAAGGAAGAGCTAAAGGTCCTCTTCTCTCCATCTGAATCGTGGGAGAGGTTCATGTGGCTGTAAAGATGGCAGTCATTCATCAGATGGCATGGTCAGAATGGATGAATGCCATGTGCTGAAAGAGTTACCACCAAATTGTTTCCAGCTGTGTTATTAAATAAAATTGCATATTGAGCCAGCTTGGTTTAGGGTTTTTTTTGCCTGCTCCCCGGTGCTATCTATTAATAATTGAATTCTCTCCATGCAGTGAATAACCCTGTTTGGGATGGTAAGTACTGTAAGACATCTTACAGAGCCAGTGCAGGATTTGGGACTGCTGCAGAACCTGCTAGGAGCTTTAGGCTGAGAAGGAGCAATCCCGAAAAGCATTTTCTAAAATAAAAAAGGGAGATTTACATGTTTTGGTTTTCTTATGCTTAGAGAGAAAATCACCATGTAAAGGTTTTATCTTGTGTTACTCTCTAGTGTTGTATCACTAAAGCTGATACATTAATTAGAAAGTTCGGTGTGAAAGATCTTTGGCCTGAAGATGCACCAACATCAGAAGGGGTTTTCTAGTGCTGGACACCATCATGTTGGTCTTATAAGCGCTAAGCACAAGGGTTTCATCTTTCCTTTGCAAACTCTTTTCTTCATGAAGTTTGTCCATTGGGACACTGTAATACCCATTTAAATGTATTATTGATTTAATTCTTATATAGATCTAAATTTCCCTACACAAATTCTCCTTCAAATTTCACTGGGAAAAAAAAAAGAAAAATTTGCCTTTTTTTTTCCTTGGGTTTCTTTTTTTGTTGTTTTTTTCCCCCTCCTGATATTTCCCGTCATCCATCAGCTTCATGGAGCCAGCAGCTCAGCTGCCTGAGGTCCTGGGCATGCCCACAGCACACGTGCACATCAATTCCAGCAGACATGTGCAGAAGTCCTGTGAGTTCAGGGCGCATCGCGCTTGCTGTGCATTTGCTGAGGCCATCTGTGTGGTGCAGAACAAATAGCTCCTGGATCTGCCAGGCTTGCGGGATGTGTTCTGTGTAGCATATGCTCAGTATGGAAGCCAGAGATGAAGCAGCTCTAGCCTGATGTCTAGCTGAAGCTGTAGATGAATAACTAATCTGAATGGAGTACTGTTTGGGTTTAATAGTACTTCTTTGTTAGAGAAAAAAGGTAATTGATTGTGGTTTGATTTATTTATTTATTTGTTTACTCTTAGAGCACTACATTTTGGCTGTTCACTGCATGAGCAAGCTGCTCATGATACAGTGATCCTAAACTTTTCTCATCACTTTAACTTCTATAACACTGTTTCTTTTTCCTTTTGTTTTTAGTTGTAACATACAAAGGAAAATAAATATCAAGAGTTAAAACTTTGTCAGCCCTTTTTCCCCCTTCATGCTAAATTTTTGTTAGATTAATCTGTATTTGTTGATGGTTACAGGTACTTAAATTTCAAACATAAATTTATAAGGTACTCTTATCCCACCATGTAAGCCTCCTGATCTGCAAATAATAGGATAATTAAAAATTCATGTTTATGAAAATGACTTTTTTTTTGCTAGTATGTTTTCCAATTCAATTAACAGAAGTGGGTCTTGGGTTCCAGGTGTACTGTAGTATCCTTCAGCTCTCCTTGACTGCAGTAAGCAATTGCTTTGACCATTGTCAACTTACAAAACAGTTCCCTTAAACATTTCCTTCTTTCCCTGAATCATAAATTGCCTGGCTCCAGCAGTGCTGTCTGGTAGGGGGAAATGCAGAGGCTGCTGATCTGCCTCTGAGCAGAGCATTGTTAAACTATGTGGGGAGTCACAAAAAGTGCAACTCATTCTCATCGATCCAAGGGAGAAATACCTGGCGTATGTATTTTGGTTATTTATATCTTATTCAAGACAGTTCATATATTAAAAAGAAAGAGGAAATTAAAGCCCAGGTTTTGAAAAGAGCATAGGCAATTTGTACGCAATGTATGACTCCACGCATCATTGGAGGGGAAAAAATGTATTTTTTCCTTGCTCTCTGATAGACATCCCAGCAAAACATATCCAAGGGGATGGGAGAGCTCTGCTGGCTGGCTTGCCGCAGTAGTCCTTGGATGCTGGTTCTTTGGCACTGACCCTCGCGAGTCCCTGAACGTGATTGATCAGAAAGTAAATCTCTGTCGAGTTCAGTGAGACAAAAACACTGTGCCTAATCAAATCGGTTGACCTATATTAATTCTAGCTTCATTTTTTTTAATGCTGTGAACATATTTGCGCTAAATGCTTATCCTATTTTAAACTAATTTAGCAAATACGTAAGTAAGATGGTGTGAGTGAATAATTTCAGGTTTCAGCTATTTTTTTCTGTCAGTAACTCAGTGTAAATACTTTTCTTTTTTTGTAACTACATTTCAGTGGGTTATATTGATGTGAAAGTAAGAGATACAGAAAGTAGCACTAAGTTCTGGTGAAAAAGTTTAAAAAAAAACCCCAAGCAACCAACTAGCAAAACCTGCTTAGCTCTGCAAAGATTCATGTAGGTATGTAACTGAGCCTGTTTGCAGGGGTCTTGCTTGAGGGTGGGCAAGGAAGCCGATAGGAATGCAGGAAAACTACTAAAGGAAGCGTATTCTGCCATGCAAATTAAACGGGTTAAGAAGGACATAAGATTTGTGAAGGTTTTGAATTTTAGCCCGTATTTTGGAGTCCCTCAGTCTATTTTGGAGCCTGAATTATAGCAAATACAAGAAAATGGCAGATTTAATGTCAAAATTCAGGTATTTCAAGACAGCAACATAGAGAATTTATAATCCAGGCATAAGGGGATGCCAGCAGTAAAGTCATGGCTACGTCAAGAAAGCAGCCGACGTTTTAAATGCAGTGCAGCTCATTTCTGAAAGTGCTGAAGGCTCTAATAGACACATGCTTCAAAATAACATGCGTAAATTGTACAGACAGATGATGGCCTTTAGGCCCAGGGGCTGGTGTAAGGGGATGCACCACGGCATACATTGGAGAAGGGGTGCTGATTTATAGCCTGCACTGAGGACTCTCCCAGGAGAATTAGAGATGTTTTCTTAACAGGTTTATTATCACTTTCCATCCTTGAGCATGCAGGAGAGCAGCAGGGAATGTGGTAATGTACCAAAGCATCTCTTTCAAGGTATTATATCATCGTACTGGGTTTTACTGCATTGTATAGTCTTAGCAAGAGATGTGAAAATAAACACCAGTGCAATATTTGCTGATATTAGTAAGGATACAATTTTGATTATTTTAACTTACCTTAACATTTTCCTTTCCTTTAGTCTTTGAACTGATTCCCAAGCCGTGGCAGAGGGCTGTGAGTTAGCTGTGGTGTAAAATCAAACCCATTGTTTATCCAAATCTTGTGCCTGTCTGAGGTTCAAGAAAATCAATGATTTATTTGTCAGGAATACAGCATGTTGTTTTCCTTTTTCTATAAATATTAGTCTAAAATGTGCTAATGACCTTTCTTCAATAGCATTTTATTATGGTATCTAGTTTATCATATGTCGTGGTTTAACCCCAGCCGCAGCTAAGCACCACACAGCCACTTGCTCACTCCCCCCACAATGGGATGAGGGAGAGAGTAAAAGTGAGAAAACTCATGCGTTGAGATAAAGACAGTTTAATAGGTAAAGCAAAAGTCACGCACGCGAGCAAAGCAAAACAAGGCATTCATTCACTACTTCCCATGGGCAGGCAGGTGTTCAGCCATCTCCAGGAAAGCAGGGCTCCATCATGCATAACAGTTACTTGGGAAGACAAACGCCATCACTCCCAGCGTCCCCGCCTTCCTTCCTTCTTCTTCCCCCAGCTTTATATGCTGAGCGTGACGTCACATGGTGTGGAATATCCCTTTGGTCAGTGGGGGTCAGCTGTCCCGGCTGTGTCCCCTCCCAGCTTCTTGTGCACCCCCAGCCTGCTCGCTGGTGGGGTGGGGTGAGAGGCAGAAAAGGCCTTGACTCTGTGCAAGCACTGCTCAGCAGTAATGAAAACATTCCTGTGTTATCAGCACTGTTTCCAGCACAAAACCTAGCCTCATACTAGCTACTATGAAGAAAATTAACTCTATCCCAGCCAAAACCAGCACATCATAGTAAAGCATTTATTATTTTTTCTGTGATGTTAGAAGTTACATATGTTTTTGATCTTCCATTCACAATCCACTTATTTAACTATTTGATTTAAAGGTACTTTTGGCTTGAATACAATTTAAAGGTACTTTTGGCTTGAAGACAATTAACTTAAAATATGTTTTGAGGTAATTACAACACAAATATCATTGGCAAATGGGCCCAATTTAATCTTATGTGCAAGTATATGTATATACTGTTGTTCTTACATTTTAATCTGAGAAATCCTATTTTGGATTTGTTATGCAAACAATTGGGCATTGTGGGTAAATTAAACTTTACCAACTTGTTCAGCTCATCTTTGCTAAAGGGGTACCATTGTCAGAGATGCTCTGTTTGCCATAAAGCAAGATTTATACTGACGGTTTTATATAGCGACAATAATATTAATTTGAATTATTTTTGTAAGAATCTCAGAGCATCTGGGGAAAATCATCTGCGTTATGTTGACCTTACAGATGTTCAAGTTGATTCATAGAGGAATTAAGTAATTTGCCTGTGCTCATGCAGTGAACAACCAGCAGTGAAGAACAGAACTCAAATCATATATTATTTTCACATGAAATACTCTGCTCCATTTTGGTAACTAGTACATTTTCCATATGAATATTAACCCGTAACTCTAGTGGAGATAACATAGTTCACATCGTGGGTGTGTAAGTGGAAAAATTATTCAAAATTTTATATAAAAATAAGGAAGGTTAATGTAGTATTTAGTTTTTAAGGTCAACATAGTTGTAGACAAACATTCACCCCAAACAACCCATAGAGGTATGTACTTCTGTGAAGTGTTACCTAGATGGTCCTTCCCGATTCCCATCTTTCTGCTGGAGGTTATCACTTCCAGAATATTGCTGCAAAACAACACCTTGTGTAACCATTTCCCCACTGGATTTGGGCAAAAAGAGCTAGGATGGGTTTGTATGGCTTAAATAAACTGAGTTGACCCGTTTGATTTTGACTGATGTAGATGAGAGTGCTCTCGTGAACCACTTTGCTGTACGAGCTGCACGGGCAGTAAGCTCCAGCAGCAGGCCTGGCGAGAAGGTACAGGACAGGAGCCTCTTCTGTTTGCATAGCTGAATCTGTAAGAAGACACCTTCTTTACAGCCTTGTTCAGCTTTAAACTTAGAACATAAAGTCTTTGGAGTATGGGTTATAGACCCAAGGATAATAAACGTCAGCCTCATCAAAACTTTCTGTAAAACTGTTATTACTTGTTATTGAGATAGATATACTTTGACATATAAGAGCTGAATAATGATTGAGATGTTAGCACATATGTTTATTTCACCTTTCTCGTATAAAAAGATGGATCAGGCAACACGTATTGCATTATCAAATTATCCCGAGAATTGGAGTGTGTTGCACGTAAAGCTTCAGTTTAATAATACTGTGCCAAATTAGCAGGAATGAATAGATTCTGAGTAAATAATCCTGTTTTGCTGTTAGTTTATAATGGATTTGTTGATAGGAAACAACTTTTCTATCTGTTTACATCATGATAATTTGATAACCCATTTGTATTATTTAAACTGCATATTTTGTAAATGCTGAAGCAAAGTAATTTGTTAACAGAAGCAGTATGTAGGAACTGCTCTCCTAAAGTGTTTTTAAAATTGCTTTGCTTGCAGCTACAGAGTTTGCCATAAAGAATGTTTTCTCATTCTGAAATTTCAAAGCCGCAGGAGTGGTCATATAGCTGAGAAAGGGACAGCCTGATGATTTAAGACTATTTAATGCCCCACTTGTTGTGGAACAGAGTGCTGTAGACCTTACTGGTCTAGCAGAACGTATCACTGCAGTTTCTTAATGCCCTAAACCAGGAAACTGATTTATCATCTATTAGGTCTTATTAGATCCCATTCAGAGGGAAAAATGAACTACTGTAGCTGGATGGCAGAAAATTAATTTGAAATAAATGTTATGTAGTCAGGCTTCTTCAGTTCTTTTATCCAAGTCAATCTCTGTGGCTGGAAAGCTGGTTTTCCAGGTTTGATACGGTTTCTTGCAGAGAGGTGTACTGTGCATGCACACAGGAATACAAGAATGATGTAAAACTGTCTATTCGAGCCAGGTGGAGCTCTGATGTGGTTACTTCACACATTTATAATCTAGATTTTTTAAAAAACGTTTACTGTGCCATAACATGTCCTCCTTACACATCTCCTTTGGTGCATGCAGCGGTACAGGGGAGGAGCTGATAGGTAGAAGGGCAGCTCTCAAGCTGCCACATTGTTTGGGGGTATCACATTGTCTGGGGAGGGGGCTTAAGTGTAGGGTTTTATTTCTTCTGATAGCACTTCTTCCCCAGGAGAAGTCATGGGGAGGCACTGTAGACATTTACCTACAGTTTCACATTTTTTGAGGTTAAATCTGTTGTTTTAAACCTGGAGTTGACTGTATTCATTAGGAAAACTATGGGCGGTTGCCTGCTACACACTAGCTAAACACAAAACCAGAAGAGGCACTTCATAGTTTTTACAAATTATATCCTGCTGAATTTACTTCAGTTAGTAAGAACGGTGGTCTTGATCTCAATTTCCTTACTGTTTTTAAAACTATGCTTAGAAACATGGGTTGATAACAACATACTTTGGTAGCAGCAGGCCAGATTGTCTGGAGCGAGCAGCTTCAGCTGCAGAGGCTGGGAGGAGGAATGTGGGGGAAAGATGATCTTTTCTTCTTCTCACCCCACTTTTCTTTCAGCATTGCCTTTTATTGGTGTTAGTTTAGATAAAGATTCCTTCAAATGCAATGCAAGAACTGCCCCTCAAGTCAATAAACATAATTGCAAACCACCAGTGATGTGCAGGGCTTTCACCTTGTGTTTGCCTTCAGAAAGGACACCCCGAATGCTGTTGGGAAAATGTTATTCTTTGTTGTCCCATCCGAGGGCTGGGTATAGACTAATAAATAGTAACTTGGCTTTGAAATCTGCCTAACCAAACCAGCTGTTGGATCTTCCCTGGGAGTCCCACAGAAACAAAGGGGCCATGGGCAGAGCCCTCACTGCCCAGCCAGTGCCCACAAACTTCTGAGCTTAGGTCCACCAGGTTTTTGACCGTATTCCCCTTCAATGAGGAGTTTCACGTGTGTATGTCCCTGCCCTTGTACTGCCGAGTCAAATAATCATGTCTCAGTACGTGGGCAATGACATGCCTATTGACTGCTCTTTACATAAAAGGAGAAAATATTGAATTCAGCTGGTGAAGAGGTAGGGAAGCACAGGTTTGCTTCTCACCCTGATCGATCATATTCTTCTGGGCGATGAGGCTTCTTAAAGAATGAGAAAATGAGGTTTCTGTTATTGTCAGAGGCAGCAGCGAAGATTACCTTTGGAGTTCCAGATGAATGAATGAAGTTTTATTTATTCTTTAACACCAAACAAAAGATAAAATACTAATACCTTGTCTTCCGTTTGTGCATCATCATACAGCATTTTCCTATTCCAAGATTAACACCGATTGTGCTTGGTTTTGTGATTTGCAGGTTTCACCTGAGGGCAGATTGCCTTTATTGAGTAGGAGAGTCAAAAATTGGACTTGCACAGCGTACAGGGCAGGTCTTTTAAGATGGAAAGTCGTTTGCTTCTCAGTAACACCTTCTGATGTACGAAATGGGGTTGGTACAAAAAGTTTGGTATTTCAAAGAAATTCAACACTCTGTTAATTCCAGATCAGCCAGTCGTCTTTCCTTGCTTGCTGGGGCCTCCCCCCTGTATTGATCTTTGCTACGTGTTTCTCTCACTCCGCGCAGCACTGAAGCCCCGTGTTGGAGCACATGCTGTGGGACTCGCAATGTCTTGAGGTTATCATGGGGACTGTTGGCTTACACAGCTGTCTTGCAAAGCAAAGGTCCCCGTTCTGTTCAATCTTTGCTAATTCATATAAAAAAAGAGGTGTGTTTTCTCCAAATAACTGTTATTTCTTCACATATGAACTTCTTTCTGATTTTGCTCAACATCTTTATTTATTGTCTGGCTGTGCTTATTAATCTGCCCTTGCATGATGAGTTACCCTTCCCTGCATCTTCAGGGCAGGATGTCCAGTGAAATTACCAATGAGATTTTATTGCCTATTCTGGAGTCACCCATCCCTATTGATTTGCACTGCCCTCCATCCTTATCACACCGAATACAGTAACGTGGGCAGGTGTACTAAGTCAGAAATTATATGTAGTTGGCCCAGTGCTATTCCTGTTGCAGTTCACATTAATTTAGGCAAAGCAACATGCTAAAACGTTCTTACGATTTCCAGAGCCAGTTTTGTCTGGACCTGTCCCTGTAAATGTGTTTTTAAGTAACTTTGAAAGAAACAAAGTGACACCCCAACTTACTGTGCTGTACAAAGCAACTTCAAAAAAAAAAAAATTGTATTTGCCGTAACTGAAAACTTCTTAGCAGAAGTTAATTTATACAGCTATGATCATCCAGTAATTACGATTTGTCACAGACTATTTACTTTTTTGACTAATTTTAAACCCATTCATTATACTACATACAAATTAAGAACAAAGTGTTGTGTTGGTCTCTGAATGCATGATTGCAATTAAGATAGTCTCTTGCAGAAATAATATGTGTAGGGTTAATGTTTTTTCTTCTGTCTTTGTGTTTCTGTACAATTAAATTATCCTACTGTGGCACAGAAAAACTAACACTTATTTGTATCTGGGATGTAACATGGCATTTTTAATGGAAGTATTTTTAATGAGACTGTGTAACGAGGGCTTGTAGCACAGCTTGTTGACTAACAGCAGATTAGTTATGTTTGCTCATTCTGTGAGAGGTGAGAGGCTCTGAACAGTGTTTCTAGCCCCAGTTGTGAACGAGCAACTTTACTAAAGCAAATTAGGTAATTTCTGATGAAAATGTCAGTGCTTAAAGAGTTAGAATCACAGGAGGTCGCTGCAGAAGTCTGTATTTCTCCCTTTTTAGTGGCATTTGGCTCTTAAACATTTAACAATGCCTTGGGAATAAAAATATTATAATTTTGTCAGGAATTACAAATTTGAGTGAATGTAATGTAAATTAATATATTCCCCATTATAAGAACAGCATTTGAGTGGTGTCATCATCTAATGCTATCTTATGTATTGAACTAAATCACCGTTTGTGAGGCTCATTTGCACCTTTACGTGCTATGTATGGGGTACAGGAAGTGTCTAACTTTTAAGTATGCATAAAGTGAGAATTCCGCAATTGCAATATAGCAGATTAAATATTAAGATAGATATAGCTAAAAAAAGGATAATAAAAACCCTTTCACTATTTCCCCCACTAAAATTTCAGTTACCCAACCTAAATAGCAAGGGGGGGAGGCTATTCTTTCCAATAAAACTAGAGAAGAAGGAAAAACTCTTAAAATAGGGGGAAAAAATCTTTATCTCGGTGTTTTTAGAAAAAAAATTAATTTATTTTTGCTATAATTTATAAAACACTTGTTATGTGTTTTCTTTTAAAATACTGTTTTCTACTAAAAACCTGGAAGAACTGAGGAAAGCTAAAATAGCACACACATTCAATTTTAACATCCCCTAATTCTTCAACAGTGATTCCCAAATCTCGTTGGCCTATCAGTGTGATCAAAACTGAACCCTTTTTGCAGGCTTTTGTGTTGATGCTGTAATACTAAAACTTTTGATTGAAACCATTATAAATTATATCATAGTTTTGTATGCCACTTGAAACCACTCAGTATTTTTTGGATGTCAGTCTTCAGCAGTCAGTTTGAGTATTACTGACATTAAAGCTGAAATTACGTAAAATTTGAACAAACTGTGCATGCCATTCTGCTTTTAATTTGTCTGCTAGTATATGGAAAAAATCCAGAAAACTCTGCTTTTTACCTTATGTAAACCTTTGACAAATCCTCTGGTTGTTAATGTTGCCCTATATAGCTTCTTGCTTTTGCCAGACTTTCCATAATGTCTGCTGCAGATGGACTTGAAAATGCTGGCAAGTCTTATCTGTGCGAGCATCAATATCCTTTCTAAAAGCAGCTTTTTCCCTGCCCTTCATGGGTCACTGCAATACCAGCATCCCTCTCTCCATCAAAAGGCTCCTGTTGTTAGTCCCTGCATCCTGCTCAGATCACTCCTAGCTTATTGGTGTTGGCACTTAGGCGATGTTGTGGCAGCAGCTTCATTACTGGGAGTCAGGAAAATCCAGCCGCTTCCAAACAAGCCTTCGTCCTCGCAGGATCTGTCTGTGTCTTGACAGTCCCAGCCCATCCTACACTCGGTAGCTGTAGCTGCTGCAAGTTTTGAACGTTCAAAGGCCGTGTCACGGGCCCTTGGTCAGTGCTGTACAACCTCACGCGTACATTGTTGCTTAAACCTCAGTGCAATGGAGGGATGAAGCAAATTGTGTATTGGCTTAGTGTGAATCCATAATACAGACGTCCTGGCATGATGAGGCTTAAAAGGCTTGTGTTCCTCTAGAAGCTTTTTAGATGACAGGTCACTAAAGAGAGATGTTACTCAAATTTGCATTTTTCAGCGCTGTAAATAAAGTCTTTTTGTTCCTTGGTATCTGGGCCTTTACATCAGGCAAAATCCCACTCGTTCATATATATTAAGACTTTGATATGCTGTCTCCATACCTTCCAACTATGTTCAGCTTCTGCACGACTTTTTCCTTCCAGTGATTGCATTAATGGTTTCCCTTAGAACTTCCATTATCAGACTCTATCTTCCAAATTCATCGTTTTATTAAAAACAGAATTTTTTATGAAAATTCTGGAAAATGTGATAAAAGTAACATAATGCAAGAAAAAAAAAAGTGCTTGAAGCTCTGAGTAGTTGAGGATGTTTCTGAATTAGAATTAGAAACGTGTGTTCCTACAGGAACGAGTAAACTTAAAAGCCATAAAGTCCTTGAAGGCTTTTATGGTTTACCATGAATAAAAAAGACCCTATTGCATGAACACGTGCGCCCTTGTCATGAGCTGCAAGGAAGGTACGCAACTCGTGACCTCCCCACCTGGATCGCAGCTGCAGGCAGCAGTGGCTGTGTTGGGGTTCAGAGCCGCAGGGTGCTGGTCATCAGCCTGGAGAGCTCAGCGGAGGCTCAGTCAGCAGGAAATTCAGCTCTTTCCAATCTGGTAACGTTTCAATGGCAAAGTAATACACTCTTTCATACGTAATATGCTGTATAAGATTAGGACAGCTTTACATGTTACTGTATACACAACCATTGGTTAAAAAAAAATCGATGTGAACATTTTGTTTGGTGTTTTTTTTCTGGGTGGGAAAAACTCCTAGTGTTAGGGCTAGTCTGGATTTTTCCCCACTTAGTTTCTATTGCCCATATGAGCCCATAAAATAATTACAGTCTACTCATAGAGAAGCTGCTGGCTTTCGGTGCCATTGGCATTGTAAATTATCTGCCTAGAGATAGCCAAAATGTGTAATTCAGGCCAGAGGAGAACGTAAAAGGAGCGTAAGTGGTGCATAAATGTTATGCGGGCCTTTTGCCCAACTATACTTTGACCCAGTCCAGGAAAATCGGTCCAGTGGCATTGATTTTTGTGAAGTGACTGGCTGTCTGTCTTGTCCTTGCGAGGCTCAGAAATACATTCACAGCACAGCCCTGTGTCTGAATTAACTGCTCTGGCGCTGCCGCGCGGTGCATCGCACCATCGGCACTGTGGGATTTATGATGCTCCAATTTGCTGGTGTCCAGCAATGCTTCTGGAATCAGGAACTTTCCAAATTAGGGTAATTTCCAAATTCAAAGTGCTGCTTTTTGGACAAAGTAAATAGACCTGCCTTAGCATTGGGGATGCACTTATTGCTGTGTCTACATTAAAGCAAACTTTTATATGGCTCTGCCTTAGCAAAGGTGAGGATTCAACACATGGCGGTACCTTTGGGTTATTACGCTGTCTTACAAACTCAGCTGTCAGAAATAAAATTTTAGTCTTACGGTGTCCTAAGAAAAGGGTTTCCAAGCTACTATTTGTATTTCAAAAGCCAGATAGTTTCCTGTCATTTTAAAAATACTTTATCCGTGTAGCATATTTTAGTAGCTTAAAGAGCTTCCTCAGGATTAACAGAGAGAGTGAAATTGAAGTATTGCATAAAAGAAATTGCAGAGAACGAGCTTTCATTCTGGAGGATCCAGTTGCAAGGCTTCTGAAGCCAGAATTTGTCGTATAACTGTACAGAGATGCTCAGCCTTCCCTAGAGAACAGGTGAGCTTTAGTGATGCTTCCAAGCTTTAATCTTCACCCATGGGGAGGCTGGGGCAGGGTGTGGATTGTATTGGCTGCATGCCTATGTCCTCCGGAGGTGGAGCGGTTCCTGCTTTCTGCGTGTTACCTATGTTTGACAGTAAGGGAACGGAGTTTAACGTATTCTGGTCTAAAGGACTGGAAAAATTGGTTAAGCTTCTTAACAAAATGAAAGACACGTTTGGCAGTCCTCATAAACAATGGTGCGTTGGTATCAGTGGCACATACATCTGCAATTATATTTCACAACTCATTTAATACAAAAATTCTTTCAGCAAAAACTTTGTCCCATTGACACACTTGGCCATTTTTTTGTGACCCTGATTGCATTTGCCTCTGAGGCTTTGACTTTACCAGGCAGAAACTAATTACCAGATGTAAAATTCCGGGGAGGATTGGCATGTCAGAGCAAGCGCCAGATCCTCCCTAGCCTTGAACACATCCAAAGACTGCACACTGCAGCCACCTTGCACGAGAGCATGTTGTTTCGATGCAGGAGATAGATACCTGCATAAAGGCTGCAAATTGATCTGTTTGCGGTGTCAGAAATGTTCCTCTGCTGCCCTGCAGTTCTGCTGGCATGTGCTAGGCTTGTTAAAAGAGCAAACCAAAATGGTTTGATTGTTTAGTTCCATTGCGGTTTCTTATGAGACAGTTCATTTTTATCTGCAGTGTTATTTAGCCCTTCTAAATTGGAGAAAACACATGCCTGGTAAGGATGAAATGAATGCTGAAGGCAATCAGAGGTAATTGGTGTTTCTGGGCTTCCCCAAAATAAGGGACATACTAGAACAGAAAAAAAAACCATTATAAATGTTATACTGTTGTTATCTGCCCTGCAAACCTGATTTTTGTGCTGTATCATCTGTGACTGTTTCCTCCTTAAAACATTTTGTGTCACTTTAATATCTGAGAGCCACATTTTGGATCAAATGCAGGCTTACCTAAAGCTCCAGTAAGGTTTTTTTACTTTACCAGCAGTAGTGATCCCTTCGCAAAGCTGTCAGCCGCATAAGCATCCGTGGAACAGCAACACAGAGCAGCTGCTGTGGTTTATCATTCTCATCTATTGCAAGAAATCACATATTAGCCTCATCCCAGGGAGTCACTTCTTCTGTGTGTTTGTTGGGGAGGCGGATCCCAATTTTGTGAAAGTTCAGCTCTTCTGGACGGTGTCTCTGTGTTTGTGATTCTCTGTAGTTAGACAATAAAAGTAATAGTAAGGCATAGGACTAAAAGCCAAATTCTTTTCACCTCCCATGGAAACTCTCTGCCATCAGGCATCACGATGAACTTTACATTTTGGGTGATGGACAAAGAGAATAGACCTCTCCAGCAAATTGAGTTGCTAAGCACACCTGATTTATGACCCCAGCAGCACTGAAGAGGTGTTAAACTAACCTTTGGACATCTTCTTTGTTGGCAGATTACTTTCTTTTTCCACATTAGTATTCTGTGATGGATTTTGATAAAGTAATTAAATACCCACAGGAAAAATTATTTTTCAAGCAACATTATGACATTTGTTTAGCCAGCTGCAATTATCTTAACAATTGATTGCAAGACAGATGAAAATGCCAAAGAATTTGAAATGTAGGGAATTGATTCTATTGATTTATTCATAATTACCTAAAGTAGCCTTAATCTGTATTCACATCTAGGAATCCATGGAAATGGGTGAGTTACAGAGGACAGTGCTGTCAGCAGAAAATGAGGGAGGTTCCTGTGCTGCAAACTGTGAGACACTGTCAAGTATTTGAAAACTTTTTGCCAAATTCAGTCAGAACTTTCACGCTTTGCAGGAAAATTTACCTGTGATGTCCTTTCCCACACTTCCCATGAGTTACTTCTCTTTTTTTAATTATTTCTCTTTCCAGACTGAATGCTTCTTTAAAAAGCAGTGCAATAGGAAAAAACCATCTTCTGTTTTATTGATTTTTATCACTGCAAAAACTAGCTGAATTCCCATCTCAGATGAGGTCAAAATAAGAACCAAGATGACATCTTTCAAGAGACTCCACTCTTGCATTGTTAATGGCCTGTAGGCATCTTGTGTGGAGAGGGTATCGGGAAAGCCATCTTCCTTCTCAGTTTGGAAAGGCAGAGCTCGGTTCAGCATCTGTTTGCACCCACAGCAGCTGTTGGCCCATGAAAGCAGTAGCTGCCAGGAGAGCTGGGTGTTGAAGCCTCGGGAGAGACGCACCAGCCCTGGCCAGCAAGTTCTGATCATCTGAGAGCCCACCAAGCTGTCCTCTGTGGTTGCACACTTGCTTGGAAGAGATGTTTTTTTGCAAATAAACTCACCAAGGGAAGGTGATGATATCTGTACCGTAGCAAAGACTTTTTGCATTTTATTGAGCAGCACGATATAATGAAAACTGCTTGTTTCATAGCTAACCTGATTGCAGAGATTTCTTCCAGCGGCACTACAACAAATTACATGTTTTAAATTATAAGATCTATTGCAAGTTTTTGTCAACTACCATAATAAGAAACAGTCTCTCTGAATTCAGTGTCTTCTTCCTTTAGAATATTAACTTTTGGGTTAGAGGAACACTAATACTGTCCACTTGCAATAGACGCTACTTTCCCGGTATTGTAGCCTTAGCTAAAAACTCCTAAATTAAATTGAGTTCTAGCATTTCCATTAGAAAACACTATTTCCAAGCTTTTATTACTGCGTCATAAAATTCTCTAGGTGGTGAAATTTAGTACATAAGGTTATATCCATGGCTGGAGTTACTTCTTAGATAAAATTTCAGGAGACAAAGTTTACTGGTGCTTTTGAAAAAGAGTATAGAAGTCTAAAGCTTCTTCTTTCCTGCACTCTGAAAGTCATCAAGAAACCACAGCGTGGACTTCAGAGTAGTGGTCAAGAAAGGAGGAGAGTGAGGGCAGTCAGACCCTGCCACAGGTTGTCCAAGGAGGTTGCCCAGGGGAGTGCACATCCTTGGAGGTACTCAAAACCCAGCTGGACACAGCCCTGAGCAACCTGCTCCAGTTTGTCCAGAGACCTCCAGAGGCACCTTCCAACCTCAACATCTCTGTGCTCCTCTGACTCTACACCAAGACCATTAAACAGACAACTACGCTTCAGATTGATCATTGTATTGGTGCTGTCCTCATGCTAAGGATGCTTTTCTTGCCGGGAAGTCCCATCGATTTTAGCAGGTGTCTGAGGTGGACTCCATATCAGCGTGGATCCATGCAGCTACATCTGCAAGGACGTTTGAATGGACTGTAAATCCCAACCTTTTTTTATACTGTTTATTTCTGTAAACATTTATCATTTGATTGTCCGGTGGTGTAACACTGTTGCCTGTCTATTCCAACAGGGTTGTTCCCTCAATTTTATTTTAAGGTGCAAAATAGCTGTACTGCAAATGTGGTTTGTAAAATAACACATTGTGCCTGTTATACGGTACCTGTTATTGGTAGTCAGACCACAAGTTTGTCCTTCAGAATTTTGTAACTTGCAGTTATTTTTCATTCATCTGTCCCCATTGTTTTAGAGGACACACAGCACAGAATATAAATTAGGAAAGAGGTGTCAGTGATTATAGATAATATGCTAAAACCATTTCTGAAATATTTATTAGAAAATAGGTTAATAAAGTGACATGGTGCACCTGTGCCAGTGTGGAGCAGACATTATGAGATTATGCTAATGTAGGTATTTAGTAGCAAGTCTTCATTGGGATTACTCTGTGCTGTTATCATAGTCAGCCCAGGAATTGTAATTCAAAAGAAAGCAAATTATCAAGGTTTTTGTTTCTTTTTTTTTAAGTTTTGACTGCTCTTTAGCCTGATGAATTAGAGGATATTACAAGGAATCTTTTAAACTTTTTTTTTTTCTTCTTTAAAGAGAGAGAGAAGTAGACTGGACAGAGAAGTGTCATATACGGAAGTGTAAAATGAAAAGTATTTTGGAAACCTTCATTTGGGCTGGGCAGTTGTCAGGTCTGGAGGTGTGAAGATGGGTGAACAGTAATAACATCACCAGAAAAGAAAAGAGAGAATTTGGGAAGGGAGAAAATTGGGGGGAAATGCAAGGAGGGCAGATACCTTCATGCTCACTCATTTTAATGATTTTGACTTTCATTTGACTTGTACAAAATACGCTATGAGGTCACTACTTCTTCTCTGTGTTCCAGGGTTAAAATAATTGGAGAATCACCATACTGTACACAATGCCAATAGAGAAGTGGTTATAGGAGTATATTAAAATGCAAGTTTTAATTCATATATAAGTAAAAAGTTGTTTAAAATTTAACTGTGCTCTGCAACACTGAGAAGTTGAAAAAGAATTTGAAGGTATTTAAAGTGATTGCTGTTTAAAAGAAGGCTTTGCTATTCATGCTTTAGTGAGCATTTGTTCAGGTTTGGGTTTTGCATTGGGATTTCAAGGTCTAGGTCTGTTGTTTCATACGCAGTCTGACAAGGTAAGAGTAGTCTGTCTCATATATGCACAGTAAATTTGTCTCCCAGAGAAGCAAAAGCTCAAGCATGGGAAGCATGATGATGTGCAGGAAGGCTGATCAGCTGTAATAAAGCATTCATTATCCTTCCATCTAAATTAACTGAAATGACATCATAATAGTGCCTTTTATAACCTCACTCCAAATTCCCTCTCTTTTATTGAATTATCAGCTAAACCTAAATTATTTTAAGCTGTATCTGTATATTCTTGTTTAGATAATTATTCTGTCATTAGGGAAGCCATTCGTTTGTTCTTTCGTTCTTCTTTTTTGATGTTCGCTTAAGGAAAAATACTGGGGAGTACATTTGTAGCTCGTATTGTTTCATATTTTCTTGTCTTAAGTATTTTGCATAAGTGCTTATAGTGTAAATCCAAATCCCTGGGTACTAGAGCTAACTAAATAATGTACAAAGTGGAATATACTGTAAGAATGTTTCTATTCTTGCAGTATCTCTCTCTAGATTATTTCTCCAGAAAAATCTTATTGCAGAGGCAGTTTGATTTGTGTGTGTGTGTGACCGATGAGAGAGGTGTGTTGCAGCATCATGTGGCTTCCAGCTTTCCTTGGCTCCTTTAGCTTTCGCAGGTACTTTCCAATGATGTGAGAGGCTGAATGAAAGAAAATGGGGCATAGAATATTTTTAAACATGAGCGAACAAGCAAATCAGGGCACTTGACTAATTATGAGAGAGAATAGAGGAAGAAAAACTGACTGTACCTGAGAAAGAGAAAAAAAATTAGTTACTTGGCACTGTTACGCTTATAAATTGAATCCCTGTGTCCCTTCTTCATTTATTATTGCCAGTTGAAGTCTAGATTTGATATATATGAACAGGCTCCTGAATTCAGTGAGGTTGTTTGTAGGAAAAAAGAGCTTCTTTACAAAGGTAAAATTAGAGAATCGAACCATTAATTTTTGCACTGTTTGGTGAACCAATCTCTAAGCATCCACAAACCAATTAACCACCTATGGGCCTATTGGAAGTGATTAGTAATCAATAACAGTAAAAATACCCAGAACTCAGTAGTTGCAATTGAAGTTAGTTCATGGCTTGAATCAGCAGTATATTGATTGATTTATTGACTCTGGATTGAGAGCCATAAATGGGGAGAAATTACTGAAGAAATTAGTACTAATCTGTCCTTTTGCCCAAGGCAGGACAAGGTGAATGATGCCTGACCAGATCACAGGTGTTTGCTTAACCTGTTTTTTTTGTTTTGGTGGGTTTTTTGAGAACTTCTGCTCTCGATGGCCTGTCCTTAGCATTACAAAGTATTTCCTAACGTCTAACCTGTGCCATAGGTTTCTGCATCTCCTGTCCTCTTGCTTCTCTCACCTGAGCTCTCTGCCATATTTTTGTGTCACTCTCGAAGTGTGGTGACTTCAACCGAACAATATTCCAGCCGAGGTCTTGCCAGGGCCAAGTAGATAAGAACAAATGTTTCACGTCTCACAGTGGACCCTTATCCTAATACAACCTGGACCGAGCATTTTGCAACATGATGGCACTTTGATGCTCAGCTGTTTTACTGCCCACCACCTGACAAACACACTTTTGCAATCTCCCACTGTGTGTGCGCGCAATTCATTATTCCTTCTGGCTTATGGAGTACTGATAAAGGTGTCTTATCGGGAAATGCATAAACAGGGATAAAATATCAAGAAATCCTGATGATGGTATAAGACCTCACTGTGACGGAAGCTATCTAAACACAGAATAAGAGGACAGTCCCTACTTCAAAGGACCTAACTACAACAGAAAGCTGCTGATGCATTTGGGAGCCATCCCCAGCACCACTCATCCCAGGGGCTCAGCACACATAAACCTTATCTGTCCAGGATGTTAATTTTGTTGTCTGGTAGATACTTACGCCCTTTAGCAACGGTCATTCCTCCTTCCACATATCCTGAAGTGACTTCCTTCTGTAATCATAGGAAATGTTAATTTCCTTCTTTTAATTGGGCTGATTAAGTCTTTTATCTAACAAATCTTTTCCAATATGTTAGCAATAGATTTTGTTGCTCTGTGTGACATTCTTGGTATTGCAGCGGAGTACATTGTGATCGGTTCCAGTCTCTGAACTTCTCTCTTTTTCAATGTTTAACTTTTGTGGCTCTTTCTGACATGGAAAATGTATGCTTTTGTTAATCAAAACTGAACTTCAAGAAAAGCGCTTCTTTTTATGCACATGCCACTGGAAACCAACCTTCATTATTAATTGCAGCAAGATAAGGTATGCCACTGCGGATTGATGTTCTCCATCTGAGCATAGGCGATAGTTTTGATTATTTGTCTGTTGGCCCAGTGATGTCTGAGTACACCTTTCATCCTTACGTGTGTTAGCAGCAGCCAGCTTACTCTTCAGTACAGAACTGATGCATTTGGTCTAATTCTGCCTATTCTGAAGAGCCACATTTCCCTCAATTTTTTCAGTTTCTCTAACTTTGACAGTGAAGTTATTGAAAGTTGTCAGTACCTGCTTTGGAGGAAGAAGAGGATTAAACTAACACCTGGAATGATTCATAAAATTTTTCTGCTTCCTTTTTCAAATTTTATTTGGGCGTAAACCTGAACCGTTTTTACATGCATGAGTTGCACCAAAGTTCACAGGTGATAACATACCATTTTGTAGATTATAGCCAAGAATTCGCAACCAAAATTTTTTTCTATCCAAATGATCTCTTCAGGGTAGTAATCTTTTTGTCCAATTAACCATACAACTGAGTGTTGTACCAAAATGGTGAAGCAATGCCAACCTACCATCTTACTTTTGCTGTGTAGCCCTATGTCCATTGTTATTTCTTCTGATTCTTTTTCACCGAATTGCAGCTCGTTCACAGGATGGTGTTTGAATATTCCAGGTAGAAATACTTACCTTTTTTCTCAGCTGACACCTCTCCTCACTCTTGTGTGGGTATGTAAGAGATTACGAGGTGGCCAGGAGTACAGAGAGTGGTAGTCAGTGATCTCACCTGATAGAAAACTACATTTATCTATATCCAGCCTTTCCTTGTTGGGCCCCGTAACAGTAAAGCTTTACACCAAGGTGAAGGAGGAATGCTGTGATGGAATCTCTCTACTCTTGTTGTCCCAGTATGCTATACAACTTGCTACTTCTTATTGCCAATATTTTAATATATATTCTTAAAATTAACTTCATCAGATAAAAATCATCACAATTTTTCTGTTTTCGCTTGGCACTGGAGGTACTAGATGATACTAGAAAGCACTGTGAGCTTAGCCATAACAGGGTCATTCTAGTAACTTCAGTTGTGCCAGGAGGCTGTAGTACTTAAATTGCATGCTGATTAATCCACTTCATAACTTCCCTTTTCCTCAGTTAAATCTGGATTATTCAGGATGGATCTCACTGTTATTGTACTGTGCCAGTTATGTTTCACTTTGCAGTACCATGATCTGGAATAGTCATATTTGGACTGCCCCCCCATGTTGTAGTAAAGGGACTGACAATTTTTCCAGCAATCCTTTCAGTACTGGTCGAAACAGGCACAAAATCCTCCACTTTGATTTTGAAAAATCAATCTAGTTGATTTTCAGCTGAAGATATACTGTTATAATAAAAATACTGTTCTGTTGACTTTCACTGGAACAAGAAGTGGGCTTTCTTCACTGACATACATTAGGAAGTGTTTTATCCAGTAACAGAAGATTGAGTGTATCATCACATTAAGTCAAAATTAAAATGGGGTTTGAGTAATTAAAAAATCAACAGTTAAATCTCTGCATCTCTTCTTTTGATGTTCTTCTGTAGAAAGTTGGGAGGAATACCTACCTTCCTAAAGCAGCCTGATTACAGGGGTAGCACATGGGCTGTGAGGATGGTGGTGTTTAATTACAACTACACTTTAACAGATGTGCTGTGGTTTGGTCCTTTTGCAGTTGCAATGTACGGTAGATTCTGTATTATTTGTTCTTTATTGGTATTCACTAGAATTAATAAAGGGGGAAAATGAGAGTTACAATTTAAAGAAAAATAATGGTATATAAAGTAATGAGATTGTTCCAAAGCTTAATTAGATGGAGCAGATTGAATACATTACAGTGATGTCTTAAGGCAACATAATTAAATTGTAGGCATAATCCTCCCTGTATTGGAACCGATTTTATCTTTGTAAGGCAAGGAGCGTTAGATGGCCTTTCCTACTATGTTAAATTACTAATTCTTCTAGGAAGACTTACGGATCTCATACCATAATCAGATTTTAAAACCACAAAACAAAACAGGGTATAAGTCTACATATCAAACTGTTGATAGTCTGATTACACGGATAACTTCAGTTTCAATCTTAGTATGTGCTACAGCTCAGTAATTGAATCATAGATCCAAAACACATATATCTGCAGTGTATTATTGTGTATGCTGAATTAATCTCATTTATAAAATCTCCTAATGAAGTTGTTTCCAGACATATACACTGACAAAGATACTGGTGAATAATGTACAGAAGTGCTGTTCCTGAAATGCATCTCTGCGTATGCTGGATGCAAGTGCGTAGATGCCTATGACATCTTAGCTATAAAGAGTAGTACTGAAAAATGTATGTATGTGTATATACCTATATATGTATGTATTTACTTTTTTTCTATATTCCTTTATATTTTATATATTCTTTCATCTTTTAAATTTTCTTTTGTATTTTATTTTCATGTTTGGATACTTTCCTTCTCCATTACACTACTACGGGGGTGAGCTGACCTTATAGTACAGACACATCCCAATGGTGTCAAAATTTTTGCCTTACTTCATTAATTCAATATACATAAAAAATCTCTCTTAGCATCCTGATGCCCGTGTGTTATCTGGAGGCTTCATTTCTCTTGGGTTACCACACATTTAGCTAAATATTAATTTTTTTCAGGAGAGATCACTAGGTGTCTTAAATTCAGTAAAAGATCTTTCGAACTGCCTCTACTGGTTTGTTTTAAATAATTCTGATATTTGTTTGTCAGCCTGTAGAAAGATTGTTATTTGCATTCGACAGTGAACTCTCTTTTTAGAGATTGCTATTGGGGGGGGAGAAGGTAGTACGTGTCATGAGTGGTCTTTATCGTTGCCGGTACTTTCAGGAGACATAAATCTCTACCAGTCTTCTCAGAAGACAAGCTCATTTGTCTGGGCATTAGCTGGCAGTTTCATAGCATAAATTTAAAGTTTTCAGGAGGAATCTAATGTTTATTTTGAAAATGGAGATTAGGGTACCAAAGAATAATATGTTTACTTTTCAGCACCATGAATATGTAGTGACCTACTTATACTATACCATTTGGTTTTATTTTTAAAGCTTGTCAAGCCAACTCCTATTGCAATTTAAGAAGCATCCTTTTTAGAAAAGCAATAAACTACACTAAATTAGCATTTTAGAAGTAGAACAGTGAACAATGTTTTGAAGATTGTCCTTCAACAGCATTTTTATGTGTTATTGTGCCATAAGTAAAATAGTGTTTGCCTCGTGTTTAAAAACATGTTTTGCTTGACCTGCAAGTTAAAACACAGGCAATTGCAGATCTAGGTTAGGTACGACACTAAGATACTGTAACTTTAAAAATATATATACTTTTTTCCTAATAAACTGAATTTTTAATGATCTCTTGATTATCATGAGATATTTTAAAGACAAGTGCTTTTATCCAAAACATTCCTTGTGTTTCTGCATATGCTAATTTACTTGATTAATTTTGAGAACATCTGCATATAATTCTGTATACTTAACAGTGGTGAGATCACACTGCTTTTCAAGTAACAGCTACAAATTTCACTTTCCAGACAGACTCAGATTTTTGTCTAATTGGGATGCCAAATGTACAAAGGTACCACAGAAGAGTGTGTAATTATGTAATTTTCTCTTGATCTTTCAGAGTCTTCCTGCGAGCAATTAATCAGTATGCAGATATGCTAAACAAAAAATTTCTTGATCAAGCCAACTTTGAGTTACAGGTAAGAAAAAAACACCAGTGTCTTGGGGACTAATGCTAATGTTGTAATAAATTTCTGCCCTAAACACGTAATTTTGGTATATGTATGTGTCATTGTGAACCCCAGGAGACCAGTTAGCCCAGTTAAGTCATTTCAGGCTCAGCAGGTATGTACAATCATTTGTGTCTTGTGGGCCTTGTCCTATAACAGCACCAAGTCTTACTCAGAGCTCACAGAAAACTCCTTCTTCCCTTCAGGAACAGCAAAAAGGGGTGTCCTCTCCCTTTTTGCAGCAGATGCTTTAGCAGAATTATTGCCTCAAATGTGGAGCCTGAGATGTGGCACCTGAGTGCCCTACTGATGAGAAACGTGCCAGTTTAGGTCACTTGTTCAGGATCCTTTTTTTTTCGTATTTATGTGTTCACATTTCATTTTACTTGAATCATCAAAACACAATCGATTAGGATTTGTAGATAGGAATGTTTCATGGAAACATAAACACAACAAGGAGATGTACTAAGAATATATCAAGAAACACCATCTCTGTGGTGTCTGTTATTTTCTCCTCTAAATATTTATGTGCATAATTTAGATACTTCTAAGTTGTTTTGTAGGTGTGCAGAAAAACAGTTCAGAGAATTAATGGTATCTATTCTTGTCATTTTGGGGGCTTTCAGCTTTGGAACAACTACTTCCACTTGGCTGTTGCTTTTCTCACACAAGAGTCTTTACAACTGGAGAATTTTTCAAGTGCTAAAAGAGCAAAAATACTTAACAAGTAAGTCCTGTTCGTCATCTAAATCATGGACAAGAACTTGAGGTCTATTAACATAATTTTAGTTTAATTTCTTAGCTAAATCCATTCAAATTGAGATGCAATCATGGTATAATGAAAGGTTGGCTTTAAAAACATGAATCAAGTATTGCATGTGTTTCTACCCTTGAATCAAGATCTAAATTACATGATTCATTACTGATGAAGACAGTATTTTATACTGCAGGATGTTCATAAAGTCAAGACTTTTCAGAAGTATTAACATACTATAAAACTGAATTTTTAAATCACTTTAGCTTTGTGCTTATTCTAATCTCCTTTTACATGCGCTCTTTATTGCTTAATCCCTAACGGCCTTTTAGAGTGAATTTTTGTAACTACAGCCAGTTTCACTGCGATATCCCTGAAGAATGGGTTTGTATAACTGCAGTCTTGTATGCTTTCCTGGTTAAAAGGGATTACATTGCCTACCGCTGAACAGGGAGCTTGAACTACTCTATTGCTATTCAGAATCCCACAGCAAATGAAACCTGTCAAAAGAAGAAGGACTGGAAATAGGACTGGAGCATGAATATTTTGTTTAATGTATGTATTTCTCCTAAATTTCATTGGGGTTCCAATGTAGTGGACCTTATCATTAATTAACTAAACACTGAACACTGAAAAAAGCCAGTTATGTGTTTTCAAATACGGTGCATGGATACTCTTTCTGTGTCATAATGTTTGTAAAGAGCACCTACAAAAGCAGTTTGTTCCCATAGTCAATCAGGTTACTGCAGTTAATGCACAAAAATGAGGAGTTTCAAAGCTATGATTCCCTGAGCAAGTATAGCTCGGACTCCTTGTACGTACAATATATATTATATATCTATATAGAGAAAGAAGATGCATTTTGTATTACTTCACCTTCTATATTCAATCCCTTTTGTATATTATTATGATGAGAGAGATCACAGTGAGAATGGGAAGAGTTTATTACTGCTGCAGAGAGATGTGATTTTAAAGGCTTTTTGCTTTCACTGTGTGAGTCGCAGGCTTTGACCAGAAAAGACAGGGCTCTATGTCCAATCCTTTTTTTTTGGCAGCTAAATTTTGCCCTTCAAATTTGTCCACTCCATCGTGAGTTTTGAGGTGCTTCCTTTAGAAGCTGTGCTTTATCTGGGTGTTGAAACAGAATTTTTAAGCACTGTATGATCTAATGTACGTACATGTGACTCATGGGGCTTCCTTGATGAAACAGGAATATTTACAAGTTCATTGGAAACGTGATGTCAAGCAGAGCTCAGGTTTTTGCACTTGTGCTATAAACATCATAAATAACATTATAGTTACATGTTTGCAAAAGGAAATCAAGATGGTTTTGTAGAGCCAGGTGAATTTTATTTCATTAGATTTAGAATTTATGGAACAAAATGGTTTTGTACAAGATGGGACCAGTGATGCAAATTCTCTTTTGTAATTAAGAGTGCGAAGGATACTTACAAAAGGCAAAGCACTCCAATCAATTAGAAAGCAGAGGGATCAAAGCCGTGGCTGCTGTTGGTCTCCTCTTGCTCTCTCTGTCCAACGTTGGTGTGCACCTACGTGAGCATTTTAGTTCAGATCAGACTCCTGACCTGAACAAAAAAACAACAGCTGAGCTGTAATTGGAATGGAAATTACTGTCAAATAAATACATTTGTGGGCTGATAGTCCTCTTTGTGAGGACAGGAACCTTAGACAGAAATTTTCCTCAAGTGATTTTTATATTAAACTGGGCAGTATATCTTGCTGAGGAAATTCAAGAAATCAACAGACATTTCTCACTGCTAATATAAGTAAGTAGGTTAAGTCATTTGAAGTTGTTACTTAATGAAGTTTGCTAAATTCTAAATCTGTTTATAATGATTTTACAAGTTGTTATCTTCAGTTTAATCATGTTTTGGAGGCAGAAATCAAGACCATAAATTCTTCAAGATGCAATAAATTTATGGTCTGGAAGTACTAATTTTTATTGCTATGTGAAACCACTACCAGTTCTGTGCCAAAGGGATATGATTAATCAGTTAATTCAATATCACACTCACCCATCTTTTTACGTATGTATTTCAATTAATATGTCAAATATTTAATAATTAAAAATTTAATTATTGTAATTTGTAGTTTTTGCTAAACATTGCATTTAAGCATTAGATAATAACAGATTCTTAATGATGCAGAAGAATCTCTTTAATCCGTATTAATAACAGGGTGTCTCACTATTATCCCACAGAAATCCCACAAGTTGCCAGATATTGCCATTTTGCTCATCTTGTTATTTAAGTAATGATCTTTAACATACAAATATTCTGTATAGCAGATAAATTCTTGGAGCTCATTATGGTTCCGATCCCATCATTAATGAAGGCAATAAGATGTTTTCCATTCACTAAGCTTTCCTGGCATTAATGTGGAGAGGGAGTAGAATATAAAAAAAACCCTGATGGGAAATGTGAGGCATTGGTGCCGCCAACTTTGCAGCAGAGCAGAGGCAGGTTTAGCAGGGAGGCTGAAGGATGGGCTCCCACCTCTGCCCTGGCTTGTTAACTGCCTGGGAAAACTCACTTTTGGTCTAGCCCGGGCAGGACACAAAATCCCATTGGAACATAGAAACCTTCTCTTTCTGATTTTGCACATCAAGGTACAAGACGTCACGAGATGTTCCTTGTTGCATTTTCTAGGACAATGCTATTCTATGAGGGTGTATAAAAATAAAATGCAGCCTTGGGCCGTGAAGCTCTCTGTTAAGCTTCCTCCAGCCATTACCATTTGGAAAATAGAAAATGCTCACAATTAATCTCTGTAACCACCCATGTGTCCCAAAGGACAGTTAGGTAATCTGAAAATACGGCAAAGAGAGGTTTTGCACAGGTGAATGTTTTGTGTGTGTTCTCCCTTTGGTAAGTATTGCTGCAGAAATTGAAAATCGGGGTCTTTTGAGGGAAAGCAAGTAACACGAGGTGAGGAACAGAAGCTGGTGGCTGCGTGGCTGAGGCTTTTGGCGTAGCCTGGACGTGTCAGGCAGCCTCTATGTCTCACTGCCTTGTAAAAGGGACATTCGGCAAAGTTCAGTGTTCACGGGCGCATCACTGGGCTGGTGAGGGAGGCTGTGCAATGTTAGTGTATTGGTTGAATTTGGAGAACCTGCTCTGTAATTTCAAATATTTTTGAATGCTGGTCAAATTTTGAAATGAGATGTTTCTGCTTATTGGTATTAGATTTTTATTGGTTTTTTAATGGTGGTTTTGTTTTCCTTTTTAAGGTATGGTGATATGAGAAGGCAGATTGGTTTTGAAATCAGGGATATGTGGTATAATCTGGGTAAGTAGTCTGAGCGCCTGTTGCTTAATGCTTTCACTCAGTGTTTGGATAAACCGAGTTAGAGATTAAATGAACTTGCTTTCTCTTGAAATAATGGTAGGCTTCCAGAAGGCATTTAAAAAGCAGGTGATTTTTAAATAAAGCCGCCTCTGCACGCTTATTTCGCCGTCTGGGAAAACTGTAGTCAACGTTTACGTATCTTCTGTCTTTTCATGGTATTCAACCTCATGCTAAATAAAAAGAAACAGTTATGGTGATACCTGTTGAATGTTGTTTTTTTCTCCTTAAAAATATATATATACACACGTATATGTAGACATAGATATATACACACACATACGTGTGGATGCAGTAACTGGGACTGTAGCAAAATGAACACGTCCAAGGGTTATCAGTAACTTAGCCTGGAAATTCTGCTTGAAGTCTGGTTTTCAGTCTTGTTTGGCTGCATCAGAGTGACTCAGGAAGATCAGTAAAGAATGGGAACTTGGGCATCCCTGGAGTTCATAGGTAAATTAGGCATATCTGACTATCTCAAGTCTGTGCTATTCTGTGGGTATAATTTAGCTATATAGGGATTGAATTTCATGAGAAACTGAGTATTTACTGTGACCTGAGTGTACTCGTCTGCCAGATTTCATTTTCCTGAGCTTAACAGCAGAGACACTTCAGCTCTTTCGAGTTTTATCAAAAGTTCCTTAAATTATCAGAAATAAATGCATTTGCCACTTCACTTATATCTCTAGCTGAACTGTTGTTGCTGAAACTTGAAAAAAATCAGCATATATAAGAGAAAGGAATGCAAGGGTTCATAAGTATTTGATATCACAGAGTTTGCATCCACCCTGCTGAAATGATGAGAAAAGGCTTCTGAGAGCAGCTGAGTTCACTTTTTATTAGAAGCATCTTTTGTGAATTAAGTGTCTGGAGAACAGATTAAAGCATAGTACACACCTGATATGTGACTTGACAGACAGCTAATAAAATCAGTATCGTGCCTGATGCTGGGTCATCCAGCTCAGGATGCTGGCAGCCTCTTTGTTGTAATTAGCCAAATCCTTCCCTGTTCTAGGCTTACAGTCCTGTATTCTTCTGTTATCTTTACTAATTTCTCTGGCATCTTTGGATTCTTAAACTTTTCCCAGAATTTACTAGACTGAAAGTAGAAAAGTTTGCATACATAGTTATACATCTGGCTGTTCTTACATGAGGTTATTTTGTTCAGGCTGGGGACTGTGGAGTGCATTGTGCTTTTTACGACTGCTGCTGACACTGGCTGCTCTTGGACAAGTTATTTAGTTGCTCTAGGGTTCAGTTTTTCACCATTAACAGGGAGATGATAATAATTTCTCCTGGAGTTTTGTGAATCGGTTGGCATGAGGGGTGGTGTTTTCTTCAATATTTCTTTCTGTGCTGTCATGAAAGCGTTTTATCTTTAATGGAGTTTTTATAAACCGAGATTATGCAGGTAGATGACTCCGTGACCTACTCTAGCTTTAATGTCTGTGATTGTGTAAGTGGCTGGGATCATTAATGCCAAAATCTCACATGTTGAGAGAGTCAGTAAATTGCTGCTCTTCCCAACAAAAGCTGCAAGAGAAAGGTAAATCGGAGGCAGGACCCCAATCCAAGGCGGCCTTTATACTTCTCATAATGAGCAGCTTGTTTTTTCTCTTCTTTGTAATACAGATAGTCCATGCTGATGATGTTTAACTTCTGGCTCGTCACCAATCTCATGTATGTCACAGCATCAGTTAAGAAAGAATTCTGACTTACCACTGCAGGGGAATTGACTGGGGGGTGCTTGACACTTTTATCTTAGAAGTTGCACTACATTAGTCAAATTATTAATGTATATGTTCAGAAACAAAATCAGAAGTGAAAAGCTATAATTCTTGCATACGCTTGAGCATATAATTTTTAAGACTATGGCATTGTGCATAAGATATGATGAAGCCAAACAACCCTGACTTTTGATTTATGTATTAAAGGGTATGGATAAGCCTCAAAAATTAATATTTTGTCTCATCAGTTTTTGTTCATAAATACCATGATTAACGTGTAATGCCTGCTGAGTTAGAACTCCCCAGTCGGGAATGAGACAGTCCTGTAGCTGTAATGCACATCTAAGAGTATATTTTATTTTCTGAAATTAAATAGTAAAATACAAATTCTAAAAGTTTTTTCTTGTCTGTGTTTCTTATGCAGTGTTGGCTGCAATATTCGTACCTTCCCACCTTTATAAGTAGAAAAAAAAAGAGCATGTATAGTGGAGAGCAACGCTAACTGTGTGCACACACTTTAAACACCTGTAATTTAGGAATAAGATTTTTGTTTTAAACAGGGAACCATGTACGAGACATCCAGCCTGACAGATTTTCTATTTAATTCCTAGTTGTAGCTGTCCTGTTTGATACCCTGCTAGATTTGATCATGAAGGCTTTAGATTTGAGTGCTCTGATGCAGCAGCAATGAGGGTGGCTTCAGGGAGCCTAGTTCCAGTGTGCAGAGCCCCCGCTGCGTTGCTTTTCTGAAAGTGCTGCAAGGCTTTTATTTTCTTGCGTGCACAAAAAATAGTGTACATTAGTCTTTGTAGGCTTTTTTCCCTCCATATCACAACCTGAACTTTAAAATAATGTAGTATTTTGAGTCACTGTTTTGCTGGAACTGGGGCCTTAGACCTCTGTGAGACAGTAAGTGTCAGAAAAGCATAAAGCAAGCTGTGGCCTCTGTCTTGAAAATGTAGGAATTGGAACAACGCTTAAAAGCGTTATGTGATGCAATTTAGCATATACAAAACACAGTTTGACACTAGGTCATGTGTACCGGTTTTCAGTGGTTAATGGTTTCAACAGTTACATGTTAAAGAAATTGTAATAACATTAAAAATAATATCCTTGTGGTAAAGTTGGTCAAGGAAAGCCAGCTCAGAAAACATTGCTTTTATTGTTGACATCTGAACCAGCCTAGAGGGAGATGGAAAAGTAAAATTCCTGAAGATGAAGTGAAATGGTTGTTGCTGCTGTCCTCCAGCGAGCTGCCCACTGGCCCGGCCCTACCCTCCAAGTGCTTGACGTCAGAAAAGGTGTCTTGACAGAGATGTTGATGTCATTGAAGGGAAAGCCAGGGTTAAAAATAGACCTGAACTTTGAGCGTTATATAAATAGAAGTCATTACAGATAACACTCTCTGAATTAGTCATGCATGTTCAGAGCTGACCCAAGTGAGAGGTGAGGTTGCTGGCAAATTAGTCAGTGTTTTTTGTGGCCCAAATTTAAATTAGAAGAACGTGGGAAATGAAAATCACACATTATCCAATAAAGAAAGCACCTTGGGTTTGGTTCGCGTAATGAGGTCTGTTCCTGTTGTGTGAGCAGTCTGTAGGAGCTCATCTCGTGGCAAGACAGAAGCCACTGCAAGGGGAGGTTTTTGCATGTTCAAAAGAATACTTTTTTTGCATGTGGTTCTTAAAGCAGCTGCACAATTTGGTTTTCAGAAGAGAATCCTCAATTTTCTTCCAGACTTGTCACATTTGGAGTCTCTGCATGGGAGTTCCTACACTCCCAGGGAAAAAAAAAGGTGAATTCATTGTTGGGTTGTTTATCAGAAAGTGTTGCCTGTGGCAGGCAGCTGGGATGGATACTCTGGAGTGCCAGAGGAAGATCGTTTCCTTTCGTGTTTTACTCTCATGCTTGCTTTTGTGACACAACATCGCACTGGATCACATCATCGTAGCAAGCACGTGCGTGTACATCTTCGCATCACCAATGTGTGTCACAGCGTCAGAAGGATGTCACGCAGGGCACTCAGCCCTCTCATGTATCGCCTGGTTGGTGGACAAACCCTTTCTTATTGTTACTCCTCATGCATGCTTGATGAAGAAAACCAATCAAGATCACTTAACGTTTTAATTTGTGCTGCCCTGCCTTCCTGTGGTCGCTGCCGGCCCCTGCTCCTGCCTGCCGTGGCCCCAGCGTAGCTGCCCACAGCAGGAATGGCTCTGGGCAGCAGCGCTGCGGGGCGAGTGCTTCACATCCAAAGCAGGCAGTGCTGCCCCAGCAGATTGTTCCCCTTGTTTTTCTCTGCAGCCGAGCTGCATAAACTCTGGTGGGAGCCACCCACGGACCCTCCAGACGGCGTGAAGAACTAAGTGGGTTTCCAACAGCAGACGAGGGTTTTTTTCGCAGTAGAACGTACAAGTGATTTTAATACTTTCTGCTAATAACTTGCACGCTTCCATTCCCCCCAAGTCCTTCTGAATTTCATATTTAGAGACGCTCTCTGTCCTTTTTGATTTAAAAACTCTGTTGGTGATTACCTGTGAGGCAGCACCGCTAATAAATACAAACAGTTGGTGAACAGCAAGAAGGCTGAGTGTGTGCTGTACAGCTTCATGGGTGGGGGGGCTGGCTGCTGCCGGCCGAATCATGTGTGGCCGGGAGCAAATCCTGCAGCCACCCTTGGCTCCCGTTCACTTCGGTGGAGGCATTGGTGAGCACCTGGGAGGTGAGGTCTGTGGCTCTCCGTGCCTTTGTTATCAGATGAGCTCTTCAGTGACTCCCTTTTTGAGCAAGAAGTTTATATTCCTGCGGAGAAGAGGAAAGGGGATCAAAGATTTTTAAAAAATCTTTTGTGAATTCGTTATTTTTCACGTCTAAAGTTCAGAAGATGTTAGTTACTTTTCTGAGGGAATCCCTGTGCTTGAAGCAATGGAAAAACCCACTGTGGCACACGGAGAACTTCGTGACATTGGATTTGTGCCTGACGAATAACTTTTGTCACTATAATTTGTTTTCTGAAATACTGACTCTGACACTTTTCAGGCATAATACAAGAAAACTGTCACCTGGGAGGCCGAATGTAATAATACTTGTAAGAGAGACAGAGGAAAGCTTTATGCCTCTCACTTGATATTCCTCACCAACAACCAGCAGTGCAGCATCATACAAAGTAGCAATTTTAGTGGAGTATTAATTTGTCCTAATAGGATTGCTAATGCTAATAGGATTCTGAAGTTTGCCAGATCAAGTAACTTAAATTATATCCGCTAAAAAAAAAAAGTAGCGCATTTTGTTAGTGAAGGAGTTCTTCTTGATTACGTTTGTTGAGATTTATGTTCTGGTCAAAAGTGAAACTGCTAATTAAAGACTTCCACGGTTACTGCCGTACTGGTGTAGTGCAGTGGAATATAAATGAATTAAAATCTGTTTCTGTCATATACCACTGGTAACTGCAATGGGAAACAAGAGTCTTAAAATGGAGGAAGCTGAGGGCTTGTTAAATTAGCTCAGCTCTGAAGAAGTCTGGTCTGAACCACAGCAGCGGATGCATAAACAGTGTATGAGTTTGATTGTATACATCCATTAACATTGCATTTGTGAGAAATGTCACCAGTTGTGTAGTGAGGTTCAAATGATTCCCAGCCTGTTGCTGAGAGGGGAATATATTTGTATTTTCTAAACTTCTGCCATCAAGTCCTCTGCCTGGAGCTCTCTGGTGCTCTGCTACACTGCTGTACACCAACATCTTTCCATGGAGTTGTTAAACAGATAATTTGCAGAACGTATAATCTGCATTCTCTACGCTTTAGCTAATAATATGAACAGTAACTAGATGTTTTTAACTAGTCCAACATTTATTAGGTGCCATGTTCCTGGTAAGGTTCGATTTCTGTTCCATGTGCGGAGAGCGTAGCAGGGAGGGTTAGGGGAGGTGCAGTGAAATAAAGTTTGCCAGTCAGATCAGCTCTCAAAGAAAGAAGACATATTGTTGGCTTGGTAACATGTAGTTTCATGTCTTGAGGCTGTGAAAGTATGCACTCGTGATGACGCTTTAATAGACTGACACAGAGAACATTTGGTACGCTGCGGAAGATACAGAAGTCTAAATAAGTTAATACAAGTGATGTGCCTTTTAGCCTCCTTCTCTCCTAACCATAAGTTGTATTTAGAAAAAAATCTTGAAACTTGAGTGTGCAAATATGGGTGCTTCGTGGAAAATGTGGTAAGTTCCAGTTTGATTACTGATTCAACAACTGTTGTGAATTTGGGTTTATACATACCACATACTTCCCCTCTTGTGGCATAAATAATAATATGTTTCAGTAGAGTCAGATCATGAAAAATACTTTCTTATGCTATATGAGAATTTATTGATACGGCTTTTATAACAATTATCTTCTACCAAAGTCAGTGGCTGTTCGTTAACTCTGAAATGCGTCTTTTCTCGTAAAGGTCAGCATAAAATCAAGTTCATCCCAGAAATGGTGGGACCTATCTTAGAAATGACACTGATCCCTGAAACCGAACTTCGGAAAGCTACAATCCCAATCTTCTTTGATATGATGCAGTGTGAATTTCATTCTACTAGAAGCTTCCAGATGGTAAGCAACAAGCTACAGATATTTAAAGTTTGTAAGAAAGATTTAACTGCTCTTTGACAAAAATGTAAGAATTTTTGTTATTTCTTATTTTTCTAGAGAATGATATAATTATGGATTTTCTATAACTCTGAGTGGCTATAGAGTTTTCATCTGAGGATTTTAAATTCTTTTGAAGGAAAAATTTGCATGAAGTAAATGAAACCTTTCTGTATGATACTGTCCTGGTTTTGGCTGGGATAGAGTTAATTTTCTTCCTAGTAGCTGGTATAGTGCTGTGTTTTGGATTTAGGATGAGAATAATTTTGATAACACACTGATGTTTTAGTTGTTGCTGAGCAGTGCTTACACTAAGTCAGGGACTTTTCAGCTTCTCACACCACCCCACCAGCGAGGAGGCTGGAGGTGCACAAGAAGCTGGCCCAACAGAAGCTGACCCAAACTGCCCAAAGGGATATTCCATACCATATGATGTCACGCTGAACAAAAAAAACAGGGGGGGGGGTTGGCCTGGGGGGCGTGGCCGCTGCTCGGGAACTGGCTGGGCATCGGTCGGCAGGTAGTGAGCAACTGCATTGTGCATCACATGTTTTGTATATTCTTTTATCATTATTATTATTTTCCCTTCATTTTCTGTCCTATTAAATTGTCTTTATCTCAGCCCATGACTTTTAGCTTTTTTCCGATTCTCTCCCCCATCCTGCTGTGGGGGAGTGAGCAAACGGCTGCGTGGTGTTTAGCTGCCTGCCGGGTTAAACTACGACAGCTATAAAAGGAGAGCAAAGACAGATGTCTTAAATTTTCACTGTGACTCAGGAAACAAGTCTGCTTCTGAGTGAAATTCGACATAAAGGAAGCCTGATAATGTGGCAAAAGAAACCATAACCTGTAAGAATTTATCATCTCTAGTACCTTATAATTTTGATACTCTCTACCATTTTATGGATTTTGAAGAGGAAAAAAAGCTATCCAGTCAGTGTCAGTGTTTCTTCATGTTATGTAGGCACTGCAAAATCTAAAATACTAATGTAGCATTTTTATTCTATTTTATTTTAACATGCTGAGGGAAGTCCTTGAATAAGCGCATGCAATCTTACCCTGATAGCATCAACTTTTGAGAGACAAGTGGAGTGAAAGAAAGTTTCCTGACATCATTCATTTGACCTTCTTTTCCTTGAAGCTTTGCCTTATGGCTTGAGTAAAGACTAGTTAGGCCAGGTAGTGTTATGGTATAAGCCAATGTAGCTCCTTTACACTGTGAAATTTCTGTCAGTTCAGGATATGACCTTCTGAATTTTGCAATAAAGTTTGATGTGTGTTGTTTACTTTTTTCCTTTTATATTGGCAGTTTTCTTTCTTGGATGAAAAATCTTATCCTTTTCCATACTTTTTTGTGAACTATAATTCATAACCAGCTCTTAATAAATCTGTAGCCAGAGTAAATGAATATCTGCGTGGAGAGATTTAAGCAAGGGAAATGGCCTCAGCTTTATTTCTTTGATTTGTTTTGTGCTGGATGGTGTGTGGAAAGGTTGTGAACTGTATTTTGGATCCATCCAATTACTGCATAATCATTCTTTCTTATGTTTGACTCCAATGATACTGTAAAGATTGAAATGCTCGCTGGGATGCCATTTAAACAGTTTCCTGTCAGATGCTCTCTTTTGTTGCTTGTCATTTTTTATTTGTACAATTATATGGATCATGAAAAATCCGAGGGTAACTTTATAGCTAAATTTATGGCCCTATATTTTCTTGACAGAAGGAAACCAGCTTTGTGTGGAATAGTTGGGTGATTTTAATAAATGAACGTCTTAAATATTTCACACAAATTCTTTTTGCCTTTTGAGAAGAAAAATGCCTCATGCTTAAGTCAGAGATGTCTTGGATTGTAAGTACTCAACGTATATTTCTTACGTCAGTATAGCTTCTTTCTTTATGGACACAGCATTGATATGGCAGGTGCAGAGGCAGTAAACCTTTTTTCAGTGCATTTGGAGTGAACAGTTATGTCTAACAGGGGATAATCAATCTGTCCATTTACAGTTTTGCAGATAATGTAGTTATATAGTTTGCTGAGTATCTCAGATTGGTCTTTGGGGAATGAAGATCACAGCTTGTAAAAAGCAGAGAATTATAGAAAAGTCTAGGTTGGATGGGACCTCTGGAAGTCATCTGGTCCAAACTGGGCCTTAGATTGGGTTTGCTGGGGCCATCTGAAGCTCAGTATTGAATATTTCCAGTGAGGGAGGTTTCACCACTTCTCTGGGTGACCTATTCCAACATTTAAGACTTTTCTTCTTATATCCAGATGGAATTTCCCTCAACCAACTTGTGCCTGTTGCTGCTCGTGTTGTCACTGTGCACCCTTGTAAACAGAGTAACTACATCTCCTCTATAACCACCTTTTAGGTGTTGGAAGGCTTGAGTCTGCTTTTCTCTAGGCAGAACAAACCCAATTCTTTCAACCATTCTTCGGGCCAGGTTCCCAACACTCTGCTCATCTTAGTGGCCTCCATTAGACCATCCCCAATTTGTCAATGTCTCTCTCGAGCTGGGGAAACCAAAGCTGGACGCAATATTCCAGCCATGGCCCAACAAGTGGAATAATCCTGTTGATCCTCTAGCTGTACTCTTGTTGGTGCAATCAAGGACACATTTTTCTTCCACTGAAGGGGTACACTGCTTCTTCATGTTCAGCTTGCTGTTCACCAAGTCCTTTCCAGCAGACCATCTTGTACGACTGCTTGCAACTATGCCATCCCTGTTTCAGGACTTTAAGTTTCTCTTCCTTAAATATTACACAATTCCTTGTTGGCTGTCTTTCAGACTGTCAAAGTCATTAAACCACCACCCGTTGAGATCAGCAATTTAGCCACTTTTCCACCCACCTTGTAGTCTCTCTGTCCAGTCCATATCTTACCAACTTGTCAACAAATATGTTTTGAGAGACTGTATCAAACACATTGCTAAGATCGTGACAACCACAGCTCTTCATCCACTGAGCAGATAGTTTCATCACAGAAGGCAGTCAGGCTGGTCAGATGTGATTTACCCTTGGTAAATCTGCATTGGCTTTTCCCAGTCACCTTCTCGCCCTTCATGTACCTGGAAATAGCTTCCACAAGGGCTTGCTCTATGGTTGCCTCAGGAACTGAAGTGGGCCTGCCTGGCCTGTAGCTTCCTGGCTCATCTTTTTTTGTCTCTTTTGTGTTTAAGTGATAGAAATAGATATGAAATAATTTAAGTATTACCAATACCTAGGCAAGCTTTCATACTTAATGTGTCGGTGTAATGTACTGCGTTATGTCGTCTATATGCAACTACCAATTATCATTGTCCAGCATTGCTTTCAAAAAGAATTTCAACATTGAATGATTGGCTGCTGTTAAACTAATCTGCCAGAAATCCAATTATCTAACCTTATTAGTCACATCAGCAAGGGTTTAGATTGGCTCCATTTCTCCAGCAGATGTATAAACCTCATGTTTTGTGGAGGAGGAATTTAAATTTTTTGCAGAACTTCTATGCTGTGATCGCTTGTGTTATAAACAGACAGCTTTCCCGATGGCGGTTTTAATTTCAGTATGAATTGGTTTGCCTGGTAAAACTAGTAACAGACATAATGGGAATTTTTGTTCTTCCAGTATACATGGCCCTGAGAAAAAACAGAAGATAAATTCCTCTGGTTTTTACAGAACTGAATTAAAGGCCGACTGAATTAAAAGCTGGAGTAGCCCATTTTTGTCCTCTCCCTCTTAAGATGCTTTGAAGCCTATATAAGACTTCAGAGTAGCCTCTATCTCAAAGCATGAATCTGATACTAAGGTCTGTGTGGGACTGAAGCTTCCCTATAGAAGAAAATGCCTCCTTCTCTACTCTGCTTTTTTCCCTTTGCCTGTTTTACTAGTGAACCCTCCAGATCAAAGGGAATATGTCAGAGCAACAAGAGTGATGAAAGAGAATTGGTTTGATTGTTCAAGGCCTGGTCAGGTAAGCGTGATGGATCCCGTGGTGACAGCAGGAGAGAAAGTTCATCATGAAACAATCATTCAGCTGAAATGTGGAATTTGGAGCATAAAAAGCCCCAACCTCCTGATTTTGCTGCCTGTTCCTTCCAGCTGTCACTTGCTCTGGTTCCATTTCCTATGAGCACTCCTGTTTGTTTGCCTACCCAAAACTTTAAATTACCTTTTCTGGACCTGTGTTATTGCTGATGTAATGTTCTGCTTATTTTGAGTTGAACCCATTCATAGATAGGTGCCAGTGCAGGAACTGGTACGAAACAGAGCATGGAGGAAGCAGGAGGAGGCAGGGGGAGATGTTGGGCAGGTTCTCCCTATCTCGTGGCACTGCATCATAATATGATTTCTTTTAACTAATCTGGTACAAATTAATTAGTAGAAGTAACTTACTTTAAGAGCCAAAAAACCCTATTAACAAAATAAGGTAAGGGGTTGAGTCAGAAGCACTACCCCAGCTTGTCTTCCCCAACATAATTACATTTCTCATCAAGTAGGAAGGAAGGAAGGACCTTTGTCCTTCAAAGTAAAATCTGAGAGGTGTACCCCCGACTCTGCAGTAATGAGCAAGAAGAAATTAGAAGTCCCATATGTCTAGTTTTCAGGCTGAACAGCATTACTAAGGAGAATCATCAGCGTCTGGTGGTGTTAGCATCAGTGGTATAAGTATACAAACTCCAGCATGTGTTCTTACCCTGTTAGAGTAAGGAGTTGTGTAAAAGTAATGATCTGAGGAAAGAGCCCCAAAAATGCAAAAACACATCTGTCCTGTTTTCTGCAAATTGGAATGACACTTAGCATAATGGAACCATAGCTGAAACGATAGAAAAATGATATAGAAATGCGTAAGCTATGAATGCATAATGCAAAATCATATAGAAATGCATAATAAATGAATGCATAATGCATATGATTACTAAAATAAAACCATGGGTGCAGCTAAAGTACTTCTAGCTAGTGTTCTGTTGTGAAGAGAATTAAATGAGTAAAGATCAGAAGAAATAAAGAGGAAACCCTTTTGATTCATTTCTAACATTTAACAATAAATCTCAGTATTATCAAGATGGTCATACTTTTTTATTTGCAGTGTAATTTCTTGTTGGTTATCAATGAATTTCAAATTTATGTAATTCTCCTTAATAAGAAGTACCTAGTTTATCTGACTCTCTCTCGACTTTTAGAACCTATAATTCCTTATTAAGCCTTTTTACCACTTCTGAGCCCTGTGTTAACCTCCCTTTCCCTGTGCTATAGATTTGCAGACAGAACACAAGTTAATGACTTGTCCAAGTTTCTGTGGTGCTGCAGATTCTCCTCTGTAATCCCACTGAATGTGCAAATTCAAATAAGTCATCCCCTGCAAAGGATTAATTTCAATAAGTAATATTTTTAGTTATTTACGGTTGAAATGTAAACGTGTAAGTTTTTCTTGTTTTCTGGCTTTTTGGAGAACATCGGTATTCCTCCCTCACCTGAACAGCAAGGCAGAAAGGTAATGCAGTAAGTCTAGAGACCTCCAAAATCACCTGCTATTAAATGGCTGCCGTATCTGTTTGCCGAACAGAATGCTGTGGGAAATAGGAAAGGGAACAGATGAAACTGTTGGGAATTACCACCAACTTTCCTAGCAGCCTTTGAACAAAGTTTTACAGTACTTGTGTGCTATTTCTGCATTAGGACTAATTTCTAGTCGTGTTATCTGTCACTTGAATTTTGTATGTCAAATTCATTATTATCCCATATCAAAACAAATTTATAGCAGCTTGGAGGATTGAAAGTCTTCCTCATCTACAGCTAGATTAAATTGTCAGTCAGTGCTACAAATGTAGCCTGACCACACTTTAGGTAAACCTAAAACCAAAAGCGATTAGTTGAGCTGACACTTGAAGACGCTAGATAGCTTACATTGATTTATTTTCTCCAGATGGGAGATTGTAACAGACAGATGAAGTAGTGGATATACTCTTTGCTCAAGTTCAAATACACATCCTAAAGAGAAGCTTGAGATCTTGATCAGCTGCAAGGAAAAGCTGATAATAATTTCCTGTAATCTTCCTAACATCACCCTTCAAGCTTTCACTGTCAACAGAAAGATATGAATCTAACTCATTGATGGTGCCAGATATACCCCCTTAGCCTCCAGAAGGAGCCTCAGCAAGTGTCACTGGCTGTAATGTAAACATTGAAAATTTGGCGCTTCTCCACTTGAGAGTAAATTCCATCACAATAATTGCAGGCCTACTTTGTGCTATTTTATGCATTTAAAAAAAGAAAAGGAAAAATTGAGACATTATCAACAGATGCCAGATGTGGTGTCCCAGAGCCATTAGCTTGCGCGACTCCAGGGCCATGTTCTTACTTCCATTGTGGAAGGCGATAGCTCTATAAACCTCAACTTGTGTTGATGAAACCTTCTTCTGTGGAAAGACCGCAGAAGGAATTTTAACTGTGTTAAATAACGTTTAGCCATCTGGCTTGCATGATCTGACATCTGCATCATATTGATTCCTTGAGAAGTATCAAGAGTGATTGAAGAGCAAAGATAGTGTTAATAGTCCTTAAAACGCCAGAAATGCCACAAGTCTAGCTCTGTTCAACCCAAGAGGGCCATTAGGGAGATGGCCCAGCAAAGCCTAGATTTACAGAAATTTAAGTAAAATTGATATCAGGAAGACACTGAAGATCCTGTATGACAAATGTAATTGCTCTTCTTCGTGTGAGTAATCTCTTGCTAAAAAATATATCACCTTAAGGGCTCACGCTGGCAGCAAGTGTCATTTTTCACATTGGTATAGAAAGTCAATTTCTTTCTGGCCTCATTAGAGAACATGAATTTTGTGACTTCTCTGTTTCGTCATTGTGTTGCCCCAGTATTTTACTTGACATGTCCTTGTACTATGGGAACGTGTTCCAGCTTATGTTTGCTTCTTAGAGGGGGTGGATTGCATTATTCTTCCTTTTCTCATTTTCCTGTCATTTTTTGAATAATGGATTCATTGTATTAAAACCCTTATTTCACTTCACTTTTCATTCATTTCTTTACAAGGAAAGTAGTGAGAGAGTGGAACAGGTTACCCAGAGAGGCTATGTAATCATCCATCAATGGAGATGTTCAGTACTTGGCTAAGCAAGTCACAGTTGGCCTGATCTAGTGTTGGCAATAATCCCGCATCACCTAGGAGGTTGGATTAAATGACCTTCGAGGTCTCTTCCAGCCAGTGTTTCTGTGATTTTGTGGATCATTTGGGGTACAGAAGAACACCTTTGAAATGTTTTAATCCAAGGTTTGGGGTTTTCATCTTTAAAACAGTGACGCATAATAATAAAAATTGTTTTAAGATGGAATATCTGTTGTTTGGGTACTTTGTTGATTCTATCACTGTGTGCGTGATACAATCTGTAGTTCAGGTTTCCTGACAGCTCACAGTTCGATTGACTTGTGCATGTTGTTAGACTGTATCCTGAATTTGCACTGAGCAGTAGGTGAGCAGGACTCTTTCTGCCATTATTTGTCATGATAGCTTGTAGTCACTGAGCTCGGGGCAGAGATTTTTTTTCTCTGTTTGTAAGAGAATTCTGGTGGGCTGCCAGGTAGTGCGTAAAAATAAATTTCCCACCTCAAATGCAGAGGACAAAAAGTCTGGGGTTGCATACGTAGGTAAGAAATGATGTGAACATTACTGCAGTTAATGCTGAGAAGAACATGGAGACTTGGAAAAGGAGACAAAAACAGTGTCCTGGATCTGACTCTGGGTTTTTTCATTACTGCTGTTGAGCCTGTTAAGATACTCAGAGATTGAGTAGTCCTAATTAAGAGGAGTATTTTGGTATTGTCACAATTTATCAAGCAATTCCTTCATACCAATGTCTATCTCTCCCTAAAAAGGATTTTTCTTAGCAAAGCAGGAATTTCTCTACAGTCCATGGCCACGTTTCCTGCTTGGGTTCAACTTGGCCGGCATGTGTATGTTCACAACTGCTGTGGGCTTCAGCAGAAGAGAACCTTCCAGGAGAGCAGGCAGGTGCCTCCAGCTGTGGGGTGGCCAAGTTGTTTCTCCTCGCCCTTACTTGCTGCAGGCTTTTCTCTTGTTCTGCCCAGGTTTACCTTGCCGCGTGCAAGCAGTTACTTTAGGAGAAAAGGATTGTGGCAGAACTAAGGGCTTGTCTGTTTGGTACTTGGTAGAGGCGTTATGATAACCTCTGTTGGCCGAGGTCGGACTGTGTGGGCAGAGCTGAAAATGCAGCGTATGTTGGCAGAAAGAGATCGGTGGTGGACATAGCTACTACGCCTCCTCAAAGTGATATAAATTAAGGTGGTGAAAAGCACTTTCTTATCATCAGAATTTCATCATGACATAAGTCCATTGGCAAGGGTGATCTCACACTCCTCGCTGAAATAAATATGCCAGCAGAATTTCACAGCGTGGACTAAAAAAATCCAGTTTCTCTTCCTAGCTAAACCAATCTGAGCCCTGCTGCTGGCTGGAGATAACACCTTGTCTTCCTCAGCTTCTCCATGGGACTGACCATGTAGAAAATACCTGTCCCCTGTTGTCCTCCCTGCCCCCTGGTCACTGCTGAGCGGTGGTGCTTCGGCCAGGGCAGCAGCACCAGTGGGGTGGCCACACGCAGCACCACTCATGGTTCAGCCTGCCTGGCACACTGCAGGCGAGACCACGGCCGAGCTCACCCCCTCTGCCGTGGCATCTGGGATGCTCTGGGATGACGGTCCCATTGCCTGGGTGCCCATTATCTGCCCTTGGCAGAGGCTGCTGGGCTGTCAGGGCTCTCTGCAGGGATTTTTTTTCTCCTGGTACATAGATTTTGTTTTTTGCCTTTCAGCATAGATACCAGCTACACCTTTAGCACATGACCTCTACTGCAACGCTCTTTGAGGTTGTCCTTGTTGCCTCCTTGTGGTTGTTCCTGGTGAAAGAAAAGTCTAATTTTGCTTACAGGCTTTCAGCAAAAGCCTGCCTTCTCTGGTTACAGAGAGCCTCTCTGCTGATTGGGCAGCGTTTGGTGGCTGTAACAGAGGAGCTAATAGTGTTGTCGCTGAAATAGATGTTTTGATCGGTGGAAATAATTTGTAAAGAATAAGAAATGCCGTTATGTTACTGGTACATCTTAGAAGTGGGGAAGTGTAGCACTGGGAAGGAAAGCTTGTAGCTCAAACAGAGGCGCAAGAGTGGGTCCGTAGGCTGCTGCTGAGCCTGGAGGTTGTGGAAGTGCGTTCTTGGAAGTACATCAAGCTACAGACAGTCCATTCTTTTTTCATTCGTACATTATATGCCGTTAGTATTAACTGCAGATGCAAAGTACGTCTCTTGACATTTACAAAATGTTAGTACGCTTTGTTCTTGTACAGGTGGCCCTTTGCTTCTCCTCAGAATAGTTAGGGACTGCTTAAGCAAGTGACAGTGAAAAAACTTGAAGACAACTGTTCTGTCAATAAACTCCCACTCTGACTAATGGGATTCCATTCCCCTGCCACAGGCTCTCTTCTCACCCGGGCTCTGCTGCTCTTCTGCTGTACGCTAAAAAGGGATGTTAGTGATGCTAGGGTGTGCATCCAGCTGAGTTATCCAGCCTTAGGTGTTATATATCCTCTTTCATAGAGCTTTCAACATTTTTGTATTTTACTTTTGTTGCTATTACCATTATTGCAGGGGACATTCTGTCCCTGGCTTTGTGTCTTCTTTTTCCCCGCCTTCATTCTTGTCATTAATCTCCTTATTTAGTTTTTCATGATGTAAATATTTACACTTCATTTAATGACATGACCAATGATTTTTTCAACAAAAAAAGTCCTTGTAGGGCAGCAGATCATCGTGGATAGTCTAATACAAGACTGCAAACTCTTAAAGTCAATCAAGCTTTAAAATAGTGGCTAGACATCTCACCAAGATACCCAACCAATCTGTGAACCATTGAGGCTACAGTAATAAAGTGAAATATTTGCCATCTGATTATTTACGCTTGCTTTGTTTAATTATAGTTTGAAAATGAGATCATCACAAAACTGGATCATGAAGTGGAAGGAGGCAGAGGAGATGAACAGTACAAAGTGTTATTTGACAAAATGTAAGTGTTGATCAGCGGCAAGATTTATGTCGCAGTAAAGTCATGAGAGAGAGCAATTAGACTACAATGAACTTTGTAGCCCAGAAATAATTAAAATCTGTTAATGATGCACAATATTTAAAATTGCACCTGAGTCAAGGCTTTTTCTGCATGTGATTAACAAGGCGAATATAATTGGTTTTTCAGTCTCTTGGAGCACTGCAGAAAACACAAATACCTTGCTAAGAGTGGAGAAACTTTTGTGAAACTTGTTGTCCGCTTAATGGAGAGGTTGTTGGACTACAGGACCATAATGCATGATGAGAACAAGGAGAACCGCATGAGCTGTACTGTCAACGTGCTGGTAAGCAAAGAGAAGTCATCAGCCTGAAATGACTACCACATTCTTAATTTTACACCTTTAACAAAAGATTTGTGTAAAACAGAGTACATGTTGGGATTCTCATGAACGTTTGAAATACTTTTGGGTTTTTTTCCTTTTTTAATGAAGGTCTATGAAATCATAGGTTATTCTTTAATTGATTCTAAGGAAAGATTTAAGGAGAAATGTATCAGGGCCTGATCTTTGAGGGCTGTTCATTGACATTTACAATTGATGTATGAACAACTTATGCAGAAAAACACTTTGACATACAGAATGTTGGAGTAACATGCAGTTTACTACCGAAATTTTCATGCATTTGCAATCCCATTTGTATTCTGCTTACTGCTCAGCTTCTGTATTCAAAATTTTTGAAGACATTTGAGTGTTACTATTTCATTCACAGCAGAAAAAGCTCGGGTTGTTTTCCTCACTAATGTGAGATTTCCTCCTCTTAGTTCCAGAAATTCTGGAGTATCTACTCTATACTACAAACTTTTGTCCATTTAGGCTAGAGTTGGAAGCAGTAGAAGTTGTCCCCATAGCACGCACATCATGCTCTTTGGTGGAAACATTAGAGTATGAGATTCAGCGCATATGGAAAAATGTCAAAATAAATTTTAGAGACCCCCAAACGTAGTACTTCCAATAGGACTCAGTATTAAACTTAGCCACTAAGGATTCAGAGCTTTCATCACTATATCATTGTCAAAGCTTTTATTTTGCTTAAATATGTGGGGCACAGACAGTGTTTATCATTTATGTGATATAGCTGATAGATTTCATTCAGGCTGGTTTGGAAAGATCTGAGTAAATAGTCTGTAGCTTTAGCACTTGCAAGTAATGCAAACGTCCTCAGCTCGTGCAGTGCAGCCTTTATGCCGCACTATCGCATAAACTATAAATGAAACGCTGCCCATTAGAATGGGAGAGAAGATAGAGACATCAAATCAGAAATTGGGATTTTATTTTTAGTTTGTTTTTCCTCTCTCTGCACATCAAAAAGCATCAGAATGTTTAAGAAATGGGAAAAGAGGAGGAACTTGGAGAGTTGTCACCGGCTGTTGATCTAGCAAGTGCCGTTAGGCTGCCCACAGAAAAGTCATAGCGTCCTCCCGAGCAGAATTTGAGTTAGAAAAGCCAGCCAGTTTACACCAAACAAGACAGGAAATAAAAAATCACATACACCATACGCTCTAAACCATGACAACAATTTATAAAACTGGGAAAATTTCCTTAGAAAGGTGAATTTATTTCTCCTTCCCTTCAGCATAATACTCTTGAGTCTTCTCCTAGTAATTCTTGCCATACCAACCACAGGGGGACCGATGGCGCACTTGGGGGTTGGTTTTGTTTTCTCTAAGTGTCTCTAACAGCATCTCCTGATGCTGATTTTTGTCATCTGAATTTTTCAAGTATTTGCAGATAAATTTTGTTGGCGATTTACTGCTGTCAAGTTAAATCACCGTGAGATATCCACACACAACCCTGCCGCTGAAGTCTGCAGGAAATGCAGGAAAGCATCACAGGGCAGAACTTTCCTTCATTTTCAGTAGGCGTGATTTAAAACCTTAGCTTGATTTTAAAGTCCCATTTGCCCTCCAGGGCCAACACAGTCTTTTCATCAGTCTCCATGCACCTGAAGTGAAATTTATGCCTTTGCAAAAATCCGACCCAGGGCTGATACTCAACACAGTTCCCACTTGAGATCTCAAAGAGTTCTTAATTGGGACTTCAATGATGCAGAGACTTTCACAGGATTAAGTTTGCCTGTATTGACTATAGTTAAGTCAGGGGTTTGATATGCATTTAAGCCAGCACAGCACACATGCATGGGCCAGTGCACCATAAGGGGGATGTGGGAACTTGCACCCAAAGATAGGGCAGGAGCAGGGACTGCTTTTGGGGAAGATGGAGCTGTAGTGAATGTAATGTGTGTCAGTGTCAACCTGCTGCCCAAGCCTCTTCCAGTTATGGTTGATTTGATGTTGCTTCTTGAGCTGCATCAGAAGAGGAGAGCAGCTGGCAGCAATATTAGGATAAAATGGTTTTATGTTATTGGTCCCCCAAACTCAGAAGTCTCTTCTACTTTAAAAAAACAAACAAAATACAAGAAAAACCAGCAGATTTTTTTCATGTGGTTCAGTTTGTCTTTTGAGTTGAACTCAAAACCAGTGAGCAGTTATGTCAACTAAAATGGTGTATCCACTGAATAATCCGTCATTTCCAACTCCGGTATGTAGATTCTATCTTGATTCTAGATTCCCTTCTCTTTGAAGGGAACACTTTTGTATTGGGCTTATGCATCTGGGCTTGTGCATCTATTAGTGACGACTCAGACTGGTTTAATTTAGCATTGAAATATATTGTAATTCAGTGAAGGAGAAATTTCTTTGTGTTTTGTTTTCTTAAATATATTTTAACTTCTGAAGGCAAACTTTAAATTAAGTTCAGAAATGCCTTTAATATCTCACCCAATTTATCCTTTCTTGCATTTACAATATTTCTAGTGTTAACTAGTTTATCTCAGGACTGGAGGTATTCAGACATTTCTGAAGAGAGTGATGATAATGTGTGGCATATGAAACCAGATAAATAACACTAATCTAACTTTTTCTTTCCAAAGAAACTATTAGAATTCAAGGGCAGATGACGTATTGCCAAACTAAGGTTTGGCGTTTTAAATCCATAGAACAACTGTTGCTTAAAAATTACGGTTTTGTATGTTACAAAATTTCAACTGAAAATGGTTAATGATGTGTGACTTGCAAATGCCAGAAGCAAATTTCTAGCAGTACTATTCTTGCAAATTCTTAACCTTTGCAATGAGGCATAAGCCCTGATATGCTACAGCATGAACCATCACAGCATTAGACTTTATAAGTTTAAATAACTTGTGTTCTAACACTAGAGGCAAATTTCATTTTGCAGTTTGCAGGCTGATGTTATGCAATTATGAATTTCTAATTTAGAGCATGTTCTGTATACATTTCAGACTGTGAAATCAATGACTTCGTAACAAAATTTTGTTGTTTTTCAGAATTTCTACAAGGAGATTGAGAGAGAAGAAATGTACATAAGGTTTGTAAACATGACCAGTGACAAACTCTGCTTGACTTACTGTTGTGTAATTGGATAAAATTAAGTTCATATTAAGCAGTCACTTGGGGGCTGGAGGGAAAGAAGTAATGAAAAAACATACCTTTACTGAATCTTAAGTACATTCAAAAACTTCTCTTCACTGAGAACAGTGAGCATTAGAAATTAATGAGATTTTTTCTGTCCCCCTTCTCCAACTCCCAATATAACTCAGTTATATTATGATGAACACTGAAATACTCGGGAGTGTTGTCACATGTAAAAAATAAGTAAGTCAAAAGAAAACTGAGCAAAGAAATAATTCTACTTCCGGGCGAGGTACAAAATATGTGACTTGAGGTTAAAAGGGCTATTAAATAATATCATGACTGATACTTATTTTAAATTTAAAGCTTTTAGGAACCTTTCAAAATCTATTTTCACACAAAGTAAAAATGGTAGTATGTTGTTGTGCTTTTTGTAAACCTCAAGGTTCCTAGTCCTCTATTTGTACTTTGGTTTAAAATTGGCTAGGCTGTTGTGCTAAAATGATGAAGCTTGTGCTTTTACTGCTATTTTAGGTATCTAAATATTATTCATGAATTCATTCTCAGATGCTTGTTACCTTTTTGGAAGAATTTTCACTTGTGAACTCGCTTCCTGTTGTTTAAATGGGTTTAATTATTGCTTTATTAATTTGCAAAAAGAAAATAAAATCTAGCAAAAGGCAGGATTGATAACTGTGGACAAACACGTAAAGTTATGAGTCGGAGGTCTGCCCTATTCAGCATCACAAACTGTCTCTCACTGTCAACCCCCCCACGCAAATTCTCTCCTATTTCTGTTAACACACTTATGTATCATAATGAATATCAAAGTTCTGTATTTTCACTGGCTTTTTCAAAATACAATTTTAATAGGTGTTTGGTTTTGTTTTTTTTTTTAAACTGTCATTAAAAAAAACAACAAACAAATTAAGAGAAGTCCCTTCCAGAGGTGTGATGATATTGAAGTTAAGGAAGAATACTTATATATCTGTCTCCATAGCTGAACAGTTAGAGCAATATCTCTTGCACAAAATCTGTATAGGATTCATTATGCATCACAAGTCATTTATTTTTATTTTGAAAAAAACCACAACGGAAATGCAAATGGTCCTAAAGGTATCCGCACACAGAAATACGAGCTTTAAATAATCCCACATACATTTAGTTGTTTGAAGATAGAGTTGAACCGTTGTAATCTTCAAAAGAAATTATTTAGTAACACTTAAGAACCAACCTTTTTTAAGAACCATTGTTTTTATTTCTTGCAGGTATTTGTACAAACTGTGTGACCTGCACAAAGAATGTGATAACTATACGGAAGCTGCCTACACGTTACTTCTGCATGCAAAGCTTCTTAAGGTAAACACCAAAATACACTGCAAGTTTTGAAAATCATCTTAGCAGTAACCAATAGTTTGTCAGTCTTAGAACATCTGCACTTTGGTTAACAACTGTGTGCTACTTCTTATGTCAGTTTTATCTTTTGCACATGTAATTCATACATGCAAGAAATCAGCCCTCTGCCATTAGTGTATGTCAGAGCATGCTTTACTCATCTTGATCTGAAATGAATGGAAGCACGGTCAAGTCAAGACCACAAGTTATAAATTGCAAAGCTGTAATTTAAATTTCTTTTAAATATCAAAATTATGTAATGTGTGGAAGCATCTAAACACATATTTTAGTAAATCAGCTCTCCACAGAATTGTTTTTGCACAGGCGATACAAGGAAGTGCTGGAGACTGTCCTCAAGTGCTCTTGGGTATCTGTAGATTCAGTTTTGATTTTGAAAAATTAAAGATTCAAATAGTCTTCTTTCCAAGCTCATGCCTTTAAAAGGTACATGTAATTTTAATGCAGTGTTACACAGTTTATAGCACATTTAAAGAGACATAACCATATTGCTGTTCTTCAAGGAATGTTTTGGTGTAACCTGCAACATACATAAAATTTTATCTATACAAGGTGCACGTAAATAAAGCATTTGAGTTTTTAACACTATATAGTGTCAGTCAGAAATGTACTGAAGCTATATTTCATAAGCATTAATCTCACTGAAAACTTTCTGGATAGATGGTGTTGTCTCTAACATGCAGCTTATTTCCATGATTATGTCACAAATGTGGCAGCGTGTGCCAACCATGTTCCTGGCGTTACCATATGGAAGGATGCTGCACTTAACAGCGGACACTTGTCTCAGGAAATCACGTTTAATGTAGCCTAGTCATCACTAAATTAGTAGGAGGGAGTTTTATGTTTTAATTTTAAAAAGCAGTCAATAGAAAAAGTAAAAATCTAAATTTCATAAGAATTAGTGTTTTCTAGAGCATTTGCTTTAGTCCCGTTCTTCTTCCTCACATCTCACCACCCACAGTGAAATCTTTCTCTCTTCAGGGAGACCTGGATCTCCTGCTCCCCTTGAGGACGGTAGTGCGCACGGTCATATGGGGCAGAGAGTCAGGGACAGAATAATTGAGAACTGCATTTTCCCCTTGATCTATTTCTCATGCCAATGAGAAATACAATGCAGTACAATGAGTGTATTGCAACCTTCTTTATTCTTGCAACCTTCTGTATTATTGCAAGCCTTTGGTATTATTACAGAAGCTATGCTAATGGTACCCCGTTTGAAATTTATCTCACTCTAAGCAGCGAATTGTTCTTAGCAATCTTTGATTTAATCTAAGCAATCCCAAGCAAAATGCGAGTGTAAAATACCTATGTTGAAAAGTTGAAAAGTGGAAGGTGTTAAATGAAATGCTTCTAGCAGATGCACTGAGAATTATTCGTACCTCAAAACTGAGTAGACTGCATCCAAGCTATAATAAGACTAAATATGATGCAGAGCGTACATGTGCAATTTAAATTAAGACATTTTGAAATGTATTTACTGTATTTTAAAATAAATAGACGGTTATTACACAAGAAAACATCAGTAAGATTCATCTGGAGTGCGAAAGCACTGTAGCAATAGCTTTATTCATTATTAAAAGCAGGGGCAATTGTTGGACACAGCCTGCTGGATGCAGTCACTTCCTTGGTAATGAAATTTTCTGTGCTGAGTCATGTCAGAGAGGTGAAGATGTGAGGAGATGCTCTGGCACCTTCAGTCACACAGACTGGTGCAGTCAGTTGTCTGTAGGTAGAAGTTCGAGTGAGTAACTTGCTGAGTCTGAGGCTATAAAGATCTTTTTTATTCCCATGAGGGAGATAAAACAGGACTGCCAAATTGTGTAATACTTGCTCATCACACTTTACATGAATGAACTTTTTAGACAAGATAAAGCATTCATTCCCTTCCACAGGTGCTGCATTTTCTGGAAAAATGATGGAATGAACCGTGCCATAAAATGTCATTCAAACTTTTACCTGTTATGGCTTGAACTTGCTAGTCAATATACTTTATGTGACCTTCAATTAGAGTTTAGCCAGTTTTGTTTTTTCTTACAGAATGTCTTCAGAGACCAGACGAGTATCTTAATATACTCCTTTAATTTACTGGAAGGAAATACCCAGTTTTCTTTTCTTATAATGCAAATCGATTGAAGATGGCAAATGTAAGGGTAGTATTTGTCACAGGTTTTCATCGCTAAGCGGATATTTGTTTATAAATACATTTACATTATAGTTTGGAATTATTTTATTATAAAAGTGTATCAATCTGTCTAATACAATATCCTGTTACTACCAGTAGTTAGCAGTGGATGGAGGAGTTCAGTATTGCTTGAGAAGCAGCAATATTGTAGTGTGTGTAACTTCAACCAATTGAGTTTTTCTGTCAAACCTTGAGGACAGCATTTTCAATGACACTCATCATTGGCATATATTTCATCACACTGATTTTAATGGGATCATGTTTAGGTCAAGACTGAGAGCTTTCAAGAATTTCACCTTTAAATTTGCGAGAAGGCTGTCTCTGTGGAGAGAGAGAGACACCATCATTTTCACCAGATCACTGCAAGCTGATGAAGCGCACTTAAGAAAAGAGACTTTAGTTTTATTGTTAACGCATTTTGTCAAAATTAAGATGTTCAAAACTAATAGAAGATAATGGCTCTTAGTATGCTGAAAAAAATGCCATTGCATTGCAGGCTCCATGAAGTTTGTGTTGCTCAGAAACACAGCTTTGCAGTACAAAGTTGTCAAAGTTGTCTGCTTTAGCCAAACACAAACATTTTGGCTAAATTAAGAAGTAATTGGGTGAAATTTAACAACATATAGGAGGTAAAACTGGATCATGTAACAGCAGTTCTGTGAATAAACCTGTGAGTTGCTGATCTTTGGTTGAATTTCTTCTTTTCCGGAAGTTATATCACTTTGTTTCTGTGGGCAGTCCTCCTTCTATAGTAACTTTGATTTTCAGAGAAGAAAGTGAACAGTTCTTTAATTAATTTAGTTTTTGAACTTGGTTTCTTAAGGCAAGAAGTCCTATTGGAGCACCTGTCCCTGTGTCTTTTTCAATCTATGAGAAGTTTCGTTTGATTTAATGGAGGTTTGTGATGTGATTTGATAGAGGTTTGTGAGTCTCTAAGATATTAATTTCCTGCTAGCCTAACGAAAATAGATAGCTATGGAAGGGTAGGATATAGTATTAGTATCCTGTCTAGGGAAAAGGCTCCAGTATTGTCTCATCCCCAGGTAGATCATAGGGAATATTAGTGGGAGGAGAGAAGGGAGGTGAAGAAGAGGTTTCAGTTGCATCTGTCCCTTAATGGACACCAGAATATGCAGGTGCAAGGGAGAAAGGCGTAGGGAATTGCTTGGTCCTCTCAGGTCTAGGAGGAAATCCGTTTAATATCTGTGCCTTGCTCCTCATCCGTTAGGCATTTGCTGGAAGAGCAAGAGCTACTAATTGCAGACAGGCTGTATAAAGTTAGTTGCGCTTTTCTGTGCCTCCAATGTTCTCTATGAATTTTCGCCATTTAATTTCTGTGCCTAAAGTCCTTCACATTAGTATTGATGTATCTTGGCTTCAGGGCTTCTCTCAACATAAATCTGCTAGTGTTCGTTATGCATCCAGCAGGTTGTACCCATCAGCAGGCCAAGGTCAGTCTCATCAAACTCACTGAGGAGAGGAAGCCACCTCAAGAAACTTCCTTCCAGCTGATATATGTAATTAGCCTCCAATTACAGCATTCAAATAAATGGTCCTTGTGCGCAAGGAATCAAAGTACACAACTGCAAAAAGAATCTTTGTTAGTGCATTACCTGTGGTACCACTTCTTTAAATAAAAAATGTGTATTTTATTTAGCCTAATTTTACTGACATATTTCATAACTTTTGATTTGCTTTCACTTTTCCCCTCTTTCTTGTATGATTTAGTGGTCAGAAGAAGCATGTGCAGCACATCTTACCCAGCGGGATGGATACCAGGCTGCTACTCAAGGACAGTTGAAAGATCAACTATATCAAGAAATTATCCATTACTTTGATAAGGGCAAGGTAAGAAGGGAAGAAAAAAGTGCAAATATGTTTCAATGCCTTTCTCTCTAACTCATAAGTTGAATGAAAACATAGTTTGCATCAAGTGACCTTCAGGGAGCTTTAAACTTGCTACAAGTTATTTGGAGTACTTCATGTAAACGGTCCACCAGCTAGCACTTAATAATACTTTAAAAAAAAAGTAAAAAAAAATCAATGGTACATTTATAACTGCTGTGTTAAGGGTAAATATATGTGCATATGATGCCATGGAGAAAATAAAAAACTGATGCATGTAATTTGGGGACTTACTTTTTCTGGCAATTGCAATAGCTAATGCAATCCTTCAGCTACCCTTGTTTTTCCTCGTGTACACAAAATAATTCCCTCAGAAAATGGATGTCTGTGGTTCATATTGTAAGAAGGCAGAAATATTCTCAGATGAGAATATTTCATTGCAACTGCATCTTTTATTGCAAGATGAATTTGCATTTGGCATTGCATGGTGGGAAGGGGAGAGTGCTGGTGTTATCTGTCCACAGAGATGTGAAGGGGTTTAACTTGGTACAGGGAGATGTAGGGATGTATCAGTGTTTGGATATTTCATGCACAAAATGTTTAAATACAGAAGTAGAGATCTCTGTCAGAATATTTCAGAAATGTAAACTTGGGTTTTTAAAAACAATCTTTGTTGCATAAATGTAGTGCAAACAGAAATGTCATTTTCTGGTAGAACTAGAATATTATCCAACCAGCTCATGTTTTCCAAGTAAGTTTTTAGCTGAATCAGATTAGTATTTTGATAGAAACTTTGCTTAAAAGGTCAAATTTCATACCTCATCTTAATGCAATATTGAGAAGTTGTTAATAAATGACACTAAAAAAATTGTAATTCTAGTCTGTGATAGAGCCGGGCTACACAAACGGTGGGGGGGGCTGGGGCTTGTGTAGGTGCCTTGGTGCTTATGCAGTGGATAGCATTGGTTTCCACAGCACGCTTCTGCTGCCCAAAAAGCTTTTACTAACCCTTTAATAGCGGGTAAGGAGAACCTCATTAGAATTAGCGTCATAGCTGATTTAAAAGTATATTTTAATATTACATTCCTCTCTGGAAAGGAAAAGCCAGAAGTCGCATGTTTTTATTTTGCTGTTTTACATCTTTATGGCTTCACAGTTAGTCTTTTATGGTGCTAGTACACAGGCGGTGGGAATTGTTCTTCTGAGCACCAGGCCAATGCATTTTAGCTATAAATTAAAAGCTGCAGTGTCTTTTACATCTGTATTGAAAACAGCCTGTCTTAAGGTTGTACCCACCTGTTTCTGCCGATAGCCCTAATGAGCTGTTTATATAAACAGCAGGCAAAATACCTGCTGCTTACTTTTCAGCCTGTGCCACATTACACACAGCACGGCACCCACACTTGAGAGACCGTTGTTAGACTGAATAACCATTCTTAATTTTTTCAGATTTTACAACTAGAAATGAGAGAAGGCTCTGCCTGCTTTCAAAACAAATAGCACTGAAAATGCTGTGTTTTTCCTATCCCTCACAGTTAGATTAAACAACTGAATCTTCATTATTCTAAAAATTTTTGGTGAACAATGATATCGAAGGGACCACTGTGATTACTTTTTCCTATTCCTTTGCATAACTCAAATCATAGGACTCCTGTGTGATTTTTTTGTGTCTGTGAGGAAATGATTCATTTTCAAAGCACTCGTTCCTAGTTACAGATACTTCTTCTCTCATTTTCTGGTCACTCCAGTTGGTGATAAATCTTCGTATTGTTCAATGAAAAGGAAAAAAAAGTAAAAATACACTGAGAATATGAGCATATTACCTGAATTTTCAAATGTCAGGAAGCTCAAAGTTGAGGTTTCCACAGTAGAATTAAGTTAATCCTCTCATTTGGGATGTTCTGACATTAGGTTAAATCAACTGCTTACACTTACCTATGCAGTTTGCAGATGTAGTCCAGCAGCTACTTTGACTGTGCCATTCCTTGATCAGTAACTTGTCTGAAATAGTATTTGCTGTGCATTTTTAGAAGACTGTACCGATACAATAACCAGTTCGTCTTTTTTTTACTATAATTGCCCAGCTATGTCTCTACCTGGCAATTCACTTGGGGTTGATCCTGCTACTTTGCTTTCTCTTCCCATAAAGTTAACAAGAGATGTCAAAAGAAGGTAATTTTAACCTGGGCAGCTGTAGAGCTACTTCCAGGCTTTTACAGAAGCCCAGGAGTTTTGTTTTAAAGTTGTTGCGAGACTGTGCCTCTTCCACTCCAACCTGCCTTATGGGAAGCAGTGGACTTGAGTGGGGAGGCAGACGTGGTTAGAAACATTATGTAGAAGACGGATTTCCTAAAAGGTGACACTTGGTTTTAAAACATTGGCTTTTTTTTTAAAGGAAGGTGTAGTTCAGCCTCTCAAAAATCACGATCCCTTTCTCTTAGCAGAGTAATTTCCCAAGAGGAACGCACAGTGTACTTTTCAAGTGAAGACCAACCATGAGGCTTATTCCCTAAATATTAGCATTCATGGTGAGACGAATTTCGAGGAAGATATAATCCTCCATACACAGTCTGCAATGGAGTGGACCTCTCACTTCTAGACCAGAAATGCCTAAGAAATTTGTAATTTAATAACACGGAGTGCGGGCTTGCACTGAAAGCAGGAGTGTGGGCATCTCATTTTGGCTGACAACAAAATACCTTCACCATGAATATCCCTGTTATTTGTAGTTTGAGATCCATCTAAGATTCCTCATTTTGATTTCTATTTCTCAATGTATTATTCTTAGGAAGCTTGCTTTTTTACTTACATTTGACTTTTGGTCCTTAAACCAATCTTCTGTAAAGCTGAAGTGTACCTTTCACCTTCGGTAAATTAGCATTTTCAGATACAACTTCTGCATTTTGCTGCTGTTCTACTTTATGGATTTGATTCCTTATTAGTAATACTTTTCATTACTCTTCTAAGCTCCTTGTTTCCAAAATGAAATGTTGTTACTTTCAAGTTTCCCTAGTATACGCATAATTTTCTCTCCTAGATTATTATTCTTTACTGCGTTGCAGTTTCCAGTCTCATCTCCATCTCTCTTGGCTTTTGCCCTTAAAAGCCTTATCCTCACACTTATCACGGCAGTCTAACCTATCCTTTGAACTGCTCTGAAGTGTTTGCTCTTTCTGTGTTTTGCTGAAGCTTTGTAATTTCCAACAAAGCCCTTAATCCAGGGACTTTACTGAAAATTGGTAGGTTAGAGTATCTCAGGATGAGAAGGAAAAATAGTGGCGGTCATAAAGTGACAAGGGAAGGGGGTGGAATTTTCCCTGTGTGGAGCAGTTGATGTTAGTCAATGCCAATGAACTACTGAAGCCAAGAAATACTCGGTGTCATCAACAAGATAAGATATTATTTTTAAACACGCTTGTGTGGTCTCTGGAGCCGTAAAGGAAGCAGCAGCATTCTTATGCCTGCACGGTAAAATGTACAAACAGCAACGTGTTTCAAGTTTGCCAGTGGATGCCGCAGTCTATAAATCAGTACATGTTTTCCACTGCTCCTTCATAAATTGAAAGCATTGGTCCCAGGGAGAAAAAAGTAAATAAATGCACACTGCTCATTTATTTCTGCTCCTCCTTCCTTCCCCCTCTCCCCCCGCCACAAAAAAAAAAAAACTTTTACTGTTTTACTGGAGCCACAAAACACAAAACTTTTGAAACTACACAGTAAATGCCATGCTTTGGCTTAAAATGTCTTTTTTCTGGCTCATGGGATGGCATCAAATGGCTTTTTCTTCCATCTAACAAGATAGTGGTGAAATTCACCTGTCTGCCAAAAATCAGCGCAAGGTTCATGTCCAGCTCGTATCCCATGTCAGATCGTAAGCCCGTCCTGAGAGCTGTGAAGGACGGAGACAGTCTTCAGAGAGGAAAGATACGTTGTTTGACCATGTTTCAAATGAATATAGCAAGTCGTTTTAAATGGTTTCCAACCATGGCTATATATATCTTGAATGCAATACTAGCAATAGAGAAATACTGTGTTTTAACATTTTATTTAAAATATTAAGCTTACGTGATGGTTAATTAACACTATCTGAAATTTAAACAGCTTGGAATGTCCCTCTTACATCAGAATATTGCACGATAATATTCTTATCCTAGACTATTTCATTTTTACTGACCGTTAACTCAGCAGGAGCTAAGAAATATCCTAAGATCTTCCTTTGCTGCTATTAAAGAACCGCAAAAACTAAATTGGATGCTGCAGTTCTTTCAGGGCAACAAGCAATCCAGCTTCAAAAGTAAATTAAATTGCTAGGTTTTCCCTAAAAAGATCTCCTTCTGCATCCTCACAGTCTTTCCCATAACAATTTGCAGCTCGTGTCTACACAACTAAATTTAGGCTATACACATTTTTCTTACGCCTTCAGTATAAAAGAAGCATTTTCCTTCCACTGTCGCCAACCTCTCTCTCTGGTACACTCTCCGGATAAATTGTTTCTCGCATTAATGAGTTGTACCTTGTACAAATCCTGTGTAGTAGCTCCCTGTATGGCTCATTCCTCCAGAAGACCTGCCATGTCCCGGGCAAGCCTGGGAAACCTTCCAGGGCAAGAAGTCTGTGAGGCAGCAGATTGGGAGTTATTGACCTTCAAGAACAGGGATTTCATTTATCAGGATCCTTTGCTACAGCCATGCTGTCCTCACCTGAATAAATTTGCTCTGTAGTAAACAGAGAAATCTTTCAGAGCGTTGTGCAGGGGATTTTAAACACATGGTTGCTGCTTCAGTTACGACGTTGGTAAAATTACCAGCTTTCGTTTTGTTTTCGGGGACATTGCAGGTGTGGTGGTCCAGCTGCGCAAACAGCCCAGGGAAAAGCTGGGTGGTTAACGGACTCGTGGACCTCTGGAGTTCAGGGCACTTGACATTTTACAAATTGAGTCTTATAATACAAGTTCTTGGTATTCCTTCGGAGGATTGAACCGGACAATTGGATTTCAAAATAGAGATGTTGGAGTGGAGTAGGGTTTTCAAGAGGTAGTAACAACAAAAAGTAGGTGCTTTTCTCTAAGACAGATCCCTTGGCTGGAGAGGCGCCTGGTTAGAGGCTGGCAAAAATTGAAAGAATCTTCTCCCATGGTGAGACACTTGTATCATGTATTTGCAGTATGATAGGAAAAGAGTAGTTTTATCTCTTACCTATACCTGAAAGTGTTCCATTAAAAATAATGTGACAAAATATGACCAGTATAACTTGTAAACTAACTTTTAAAGTATTTTTAAAGTCATTCCAGTAATTTAAGGTGGAAACAAATGTTGTTCATAATACCTGGTTTTTTCCTGTTCATCTCCACTTACAGATAGGGAAATGGATATTAGAGTGGAAGAATGCTAGGATTGTGCTATTACTGCATGTATATTGGAGAGGAACTAAATCTATATCATCATTAATTTGAGCATTCATTTTTTAGGCTCTGAAACATTTCTAAAACTCATTATTAATGTTTGTATTCAGTATCATCTAAAGGGTTTGATCAGGCTGAGGGAGGCGCAGCGGAAACACAGCCTCTGCTCCAGAGTGTTTACAGTCTCAACTGACAACGATGGGAAGGGGGGAAAAAATAATCACAAAAAAGATTTAATTCTGCCAAAGTCATCATTTGTGCTACCTACTGGCATTTACATGTACGCAGTGCCTTCAACAGCGCAGGTCTGGTTTTGATGTGCTCCTGGGCATTGCAGCAGTATAGATGACAGTGACAGCCCGCGACGGGACTCATGGGCTACAAAGCTGCGGTGGTGTGATGGCACTCACTCTGAGCAATACCAATACGGCGTTTCAGCCCCCTCGGCTCCTCTCCTCCTCTTCTCTCTCCCGTCGCTCATCCAGAATCCCCTGCCTCTTGACGGCCAGGTGTAATTAGTTTGCATTAAATAGCATACAGCCTTAGTACCGAGCCAGTGCTTTTAGTTGCCAGACGTGCTTTGGAAACGCATCGCAAAGTCTGTGCTTATTCAGGAGTCAGTGGAAGAACTGAATGAGTTTGTTTACAGTGTCGATGCAAATCTAAAATTATTTAGGCTTCCATTTATTTCCAATCTTTTTCGGCTCCAAAGCTGTTTGCCTGAGATCTTCTATAAATATTTTTACAACAGAAAAGAGAGTAGAAGTGCTTTGGGTTTGGAGAGGGACTGGTTAAATCTGGAGCAAAATTATGGTAACGCCATTTTCTTTGAAATGAAAATGTGCTGAAGAAGTTATGGATGACTGAAGTTAAAAAGAAAGTGGCAGTCAAAATCAAGAAAGGTTAAGTGATTTTGAAAGGTTTCACTTGCTGACTTACCAAACAACTGAATATTAGTATAGTTTCTATGAATTGGTAGTATATTGCTCTTCTGAGTCAAAATTAACTCAGCCTAGTATGTGAAAATGTACTCCATTTTCTGCAAATATGCCTTTGCTATTAAACTCATGTTAATTTTTGTTTAGAAATAAAAATATGCTCTGTATCATCATTCTAGATTAGATACATAATGTAGATAAAAACATTCAGGTCCTTCCATTTGCAAAAATTGTGTAGCAGAGTGTAGAAACTGCTTTGTGATTTCATGAAGACGTGAACCCTCATTACAGTGATTGTAATTAGTCGTTCTGATGCATTTTTCATCTTCAAGGCACTTTACAAACATGAGGTAACTTGTGCTCATGCCAGTCCTCTTCCCTAGATAAATAATATTATGAACCCTGTTGTAGAAATGAGAAAAATCAAGAGAAGGGGTCCAACATCATGTGGAGCCATAAGGAAAAGTTAATGTAGGTACCAGGCTCTACCCCTCATGAGGATCCGTCACCTTTCTGTCTTAAATTAGGTCACCACTCAGTCTCTGTTTGCCCAAGCATCTGCCCATTTGTTTTCTTTAGCACTCAAAAGCTCCTTTTCCCTTGTTCAGCCATACCAGTATAGTTTCTGGCCCATATTTTCTCTTACTTCACTCCCTTACTTCAAGAGCATAAATCTCTCTCCTTTCTCCCTGCAATCTCCTGTAACTATTTTTCCTTTTGCAACTCCTCATCTCCTCCACCATCAGCAGGTCTCTGCCTCTTCAGGCTGCTTCTTTCCTTCCCTCTCAGTCTGCCAGGACAATCCTTCAGTCCATACTTGGGTTTGCGGGACAGGTGCCCTCCGCTTGAAAATTGGCTTCTCATTTCCAGGGAGAAACAGGAGCAGAGAGCAAACTGGTGGGACCCGAGCCACATCTTGCTTTTGTGGCATTGGCATGCTACATGTGGGGGAAGGCTTACTGAGTATTCAGCCTGGCTGGGCTCCAAACTGCCAATTCCTAGGGAAAAAAATATATTCTAGGTCCCAGCCTGGTGTTTGTGCCACTAAATCATAGGTAGCTGTGCCCTGCCTGACTCCTCAGCCAGTGCTGGCAGCAGTCTCGGTCATACTGACAGTTGTAGAACCCTTAATGTTTTACTCTTATTTTTAAATCAATATCTAGAACTAGGGATTTTCCTAAAAGTCTTATTTTTTTCTAAGTTTTCCTTAAATACTAATAAATGTGATTTCAACCTGCAGATCAAAAGACAAATAAAATTCACCCAACATTGATTTTGGGCTTTGAGTAGTAGGATTTCACTTGTGTGTTTTGCGGGGCTTTTGGTTTTCAGGTAGTCTTGGAGGGTAAAATATTTCTTATTTATGCAGTGCGTTAGAGCAGATGGGATTGGGGGGGTCTGTACAGGAAGGATGCAGAAATTGGTTGTGTGCATGAAGGTTTCCCCAGGAGCTCTATTCCCCTTCTTTCTCCCCAGCATCCAGCTCCCACTATCTTTGGAAGTTGTGGTGCTTCATCTCAAACTCTTCATTCCCAAAGGTGGATGTCTTCAGGGAGCGATGGGGAAACGTGTTCAGCTCTTTTCCTCAGCCCTCCTTCATCTGACTGCTCTTTGCAGCTGCAGCCATCTCGGTGTTTCACTGGGGCAAGGAACATGCGGCCTGGTGCTGAGAGAAGAATTAGGTGGTGTGGACAGGGGATTTAAATTTAAGATGAAGGGTAATACGAACCAAATGGATTTATAACTCATTCCAAATCTGTCCTGGTTTCGGCTGGGATAGAGTTAATTTTCTTCCTAGTAGCTGGTACAGTGCTGTGTTTTGGATTTAGGATGAGAACAAAGTTGATAACACACCGATGTTTTAGTTGTTGCTGAGCAGTTCTTACACTAGTCAAGGACTTTTCAGCTTCCCATGCTCTACCGACTGAGAAGGCTGGAGGTGCACAAGAAGCCGGGAGGGGGCACAGCCAGGACAGCTGACCCAAACTGGCCAAAGGGGTATTCCACACCATGTGACGTCATGCTCAGTACATAAACTGGGGGAAAGCTGGCCGGGGGGGCCGCTGCTCAGGGACTGGCTGGGCATCAGTTGGCGGGTGGTGAGCAATTGCATTGTGCATCACTTGCTTTGTATAGTCTTTTTTTTTTTAATTTCAATTATTAAACTGTTTTTATCTCAACCCATGAGTTTTCTCACTTTTACTCTTCCGATTCTCTCCCCCATCCCACCCGGGGGGGGAGTGAGCGAGCAGCTGTGTGGTGCTCAGTTAATCGATGAGGTTAAATCACAACAGAATCTCTTTTTTTTAATAAAGTGAGGTCAGCAGTGCCAGCCAAATTTCAGCAGCAGAAGCAGATCATCGTTTGATCTTAGATAGCCTGGTGTGCTAATTTAAGCATCTTTTGGGGTTTGAGTGGTTCTTTATATTCAGAGTAGAAAAAATGAAAAATACACATTTAAAAACATTCTTGCTGCTCCTCATTAAGATTGTTGGCTTCTGAAGAGCTGAAGGATATTGTTAAATTTCTTTGGGTCAGTTGAGACGGCTGCTGAATTTCACGGTTGAAGAACAAGAGGGGAAAAAGAACCAATGGAAATATAATGAGTATTTGTTCAAAGCAATATCTGCAAATTGCCTGTCCTGTCTAATATAGATTATAGATATTAGAGGGAGAGAGAGGTGATTATGAACTATAATCAATCAACAGTATTTATCCACAGTCCTAGGTTCTGGTTTCTTTGTGGGCAGGCCGTGTTTACACATTATTGGATATCTAGTTGGACTAGCAGGAATCATTTTATTTCTGAAGCAATTTGATCATTTTACTTGATTTGCATCGAATAGAGACATGTGGGTAATGCTGCCACAGCTATTTGGCACATCAGATGCACGGTGTTTTCAGGCATGTGACACAATGCATTTTGTTGTGTTTTATTAAGATTTATTTTATTCCAATGTTGTTTTTTAACCAAGGTATGTAATTCAGGTTTTTTGTTTCTGTTTTGTGATTTTTTTTTTTTTTCCCAACAGATGTGGGAAGAGGCCATTGCCTTGGGTAAAGAACTTGCAGAACAGTATGAAAATGAAATGTTTGATTATGAACAACTCAGTGAACTGCTGGTAGGTTTTTTTAATGACATAGACACTACAACAATTTTTTCTGAATTTAATTTCTAAACTTTTAAAATTATATTGAAAATCTCTCTTATGACAGTAAAATTCAGAAATAGATGCCTGCTTTGGCTTTGTTGGACAAATGTTGATTAACTGGCTACCACTGGAGTGCCTGCAAAAGATTGAATTTTATTTTTTTTAGCTGAAAGAAAAATATTTCTGTAATGTTAAGCTGATTTATTTGGGGTATAAAAGGAAATTTGGAATTTAAATATAAATGGGAACATGAAAAAATCCCCATTCTCTCTCAAGTGTCTTTCCATATTCACATTTCTTTTTTTAGGTATGAATAATCCCCAAGCATTCATGTCTAGAGTCAGTTATTTTTGCCCTGATGTTACCCATTCATTATGCCTGCACCATTTTTTTTCTGCTGTTCTTCTCCAAAAACATAAATGGCAGCTGTCCCTGTCCCTCCTAACTTCTCAACCATTTTCACAGGAGTTGGGACATGATTCCAGTTTGGTTCTGAAAATTCTTGATTTTCAGGTTTTTGATACATTTTACCTTTGCACTCACCAGAGTACATCGTCCTTAATTTCTTTGAATTGTCTATCTGCTTTATCCCAGTCTATCAGAGCTGGGCATTAATACAGTGTCATTGCACCCTCTTTCTCTGCTGACACCGACACTCAGTTTGAGGATGGCTAGGAGCCATCTCCCCAGAAGCATCTCTGTCCCTGTCTCCCCAGAATCTCCTTTCCTGGGGAGGAAGGAATAAAGGTAAATACCAATCATCTCAATTTTATGGTTTCTTCACTCCTTTACATGTTCTTCTTTGTTTTGTCCATGATTCTGTCCTCCAGCTCTCTAGAGCTGAATTTATATCCCTTTTTGATGGTCGTCCTTTTGTGGCGTTTTAACTGTTTTTAGTGACAGACCGATTGTACTGATTTACCTAACAAATCTGGAGCCTGGTTTCATGTTGCTTTGTACTGCAGGAGGTAAGGGATGTATATATGGAACATTTCTCAGGTGCTATGATATGCCGAAAGAGTCTTCCTTGGCCTGCTGCCTGCGCCAGTGTCAGCAGGGCTGCGTTCAATAGAGAATATTCTTCATTTCAATATAAAAGGAATCTGGTAGAGATTGTTCCTCAGCTAGAAATGATTCTCATGCATCAGATACGATTATTCACCAGTGGGTAGCTACTCTCAGAGTCCCTCATTTTTAATTTTCCATCTCTTTATGCTTGCACATGGGAACATGAACAGCTTTTGTCACAGAGGCAACCACCCTTTACTTATCATACTGTACCCATTTTTGGAGCAGAAGTCTGAATTTGCACTTTCTACAGTGTAGCTGATGGCCAATAATACTGAATTATGTATTTTTCCCCATTCCTCTTGCACAGTAAATATGTCATTGTTTACATTAACTGACATAGTTCCAGGAGAGGCAGTGTATAAACTAGGTATGGTGCATTTGCATATGGAAATGGAGTTTCTCCCTCTTCTCATAGGGGAAACCCAAAACTTCTAATTCTCAGGTCAAACAAATGAGTTTACCTGCTCTTTATCAGGCAGGAGAAACAGAGAGAGTTGTCACAAAAATTAGTACCAGCATGCATTGGGCATTCATCCCTAATAAGGCAAAGATCAAAATTCACACTCCCGTGTGAGTCAGGTGTCGCATACCCCATCGGCCTTTCTTATTGTTGCTGCTGAATAGCATTAGCATGCTAGCTCTTTTTTTTTCCCCCACAATAAAATGTAAAAGTTTTTTGCTTCTTTCTGTTCTCCCTATTGTCTCTTTTGTTCAAGCAATATTAAATATTAGACACTAAGACAATTCACAAATGACAAAATAGTTTTGCTACAGGTGAACTGAGAAATATACAGCAGATCTTGGTCTATGTAGCCTTCTTGCCATTTAGTGTTATCTGTCGTATGGGAGCAGTAATAAACCTCCCCCTAAATCAGAATTCATTCTCTTACAGAAAGTAATAGACTAAAAATAAGGTAATGAACAGATCATCTGAAGCTGCACATTTGTTATTATTTCATCATTTGAGATAAAGAAGGATTCTGCTTTGAAAACAGATGGCGTCTGACATGCGTGTATTTATTCCAAAAGTTATATTTTTCTGCAATTCTCAACTGTGTGCTTTCCGTATGCAAATAAATAGTTGTAAATATGGAAAAGAAGCAAAAAAAATATAATGAAATGTAACAGCCGAAAACTGAGAAGTCAGCATCATCAAGATGAGCTGGCTTTAGCAGTACGTGCTTCATCGTTCCAGCGTTTCGGCATCGCAGTGTTGCAACCGGGAATTCAGGCTGCCTTGCAAATTCTTGACCTTCATCAAAATCTCCATATTGGATATGGAATAGTGAGGTTCACCAAAATGAGCATAAAAACAATGGCTACAGAGTCTAGTATTTCAAAATACTAGCATATATCTGATAGGTGAAGAAAAAGGGGTGAAGTGAGGAATGTACATCTTTAAGTTAGAGATATACATAAAAGAGATCTAGATATTAAGTATAGGGAATCTCCTTAAAGTTTAGGTCATTAAAGTTTTTCCTATTTATTTTGCAGAGAAAGCAAGCCCAGTTCTATGAAAACATTGTGAAAGTGATAAGACCAAAACCAGACTACTTTGCTGTTGGATACTACGGCCAGGGATTTCCAACATTCATAAGGGTAAGCGTCCACCTTTTTCCACAGACGATAGCAACGTTTCTTGCTTTGGAAATTTCCCTCAGTTGTGGAGAAAGTACATTATTGTTTGTCAGTGTGTTACTTACAATCTGCCTAACATTGATGGTTGGTTTTTAGGTGTATAAAACAAACATTGGTTTTTCCTTTCCAGTTTCCAATATGGAATAGTTGAATTTTGGTAGAGAAGCTTTTTCTTCAAACATATCCAATGCTTTATACTTCTTCAGGGTATCACTAAAAATGAAGATATACCACCCAATTCGTAAATCAGGGTAATAACCAGCACCATCTGAAATGGTGACATTTTTGCCTGACGGGTATGTGTGTATGTGTGAGTATGGTAGAGAAGCCTTTCGTATGTGACCATGTTTTCATGTGAGTGTCCTTTCCAGCATAGTCACTAAAATGAAGTTGAATATCAGAGATATGTGTGATACCTTTAAAAGCAATCTTTTATCATTGATTTTCATGAGTCGTGTCAGTTTAAAACATGTCACTTGGTTGATGCTGGTAATGTAAGTCCAGTAACATTTTAGATTTTTTCCACTGATACCAGGATTGTTATGGAGTTGAATTAGTGGCTAAAGAAGGGTAGGGATTTAACACATCTGAATTACATCTGTATCATGATTCTCTGGACTCTGGCACTTGCCAGTCGGTGACGTGGAAATAACACATTAGCTATTTAGCTGCTGTGCTGCTCGTATCTATCTGAAGAGCTGAGGATTTTCAATTTGGAAAGAAGCTCTCTCCAACCCTCTGTGGAAGAGTTACAGTAGATTAAGGCAGTTCAAGAGACAGAAGAATGAGATTATTCTTATTATTCTCAGATTATTCTCTGAGTCCAGGAGACTCAGAGAGATTTAGTCTCAGGCCAGGGGCTGGTAGTAGGTTTCCTCCTGGAAATACACATTTAGGAGATGAGTTCCCGGTCGTAACTGAGTAATTCTATGTTAGAACTCTCTCAGATTATGCCATAATAAATACCAGGAGCAAGCCCAAGCCTATGCTGAAGACCGGCTCACTGGATAAATCCAGTGAATGCTGATTAAGCTGGCTTTGTCAGGTTAACTGTGGTCAGCTGGTCTTTCATGGTGTATTAAAATGAAGCAGGGAGAGGCTTTAAAAAATCCCAAGAAATAAAACTTTTACTTAATCAGGTGTCCATTTGGAAAAACCTCCTTTTCCACCAACTAACTAAAGCCCATGTGAAGAAACTGAAATTCTTGAATCATCCCAAGAAGCAGCAAATGGCGTGGGTTTCCCTACACCCTGGGATGCTGTACTACTACAGGCGTTCTTGTACCATTTCTGTCTCCTGAGAAGTGCAACAAATTATCAGCTCTTTGCAGCTGCAAGGAAGAAAGCTGACCCCAGGCAGTTCCTGCCAGGCTAAGAGTGAATTTTTCAGCATCTGTTGTGTGCAGACCATCAAACAAAAACTGGGAGATGAGCTCTCGTATGTTAGCCCACTGCTTGGTCTCCAAATTATGGCTCGGCAGCTCATGCCAAAGAGACTCTGAGCATGCAGGAAGGTGGCAGGATCGTTGGTACCCAGAGCTGCCCCAAAGCTTATGAAATGCAATTCTGCAAACTGGCAAAGCCATATGTTAGTAACAGACGCAAAGGCATGATTGTGTGCAAGCTACCGTGTGTATCAAAAGACCAACTCTAAAGAGATGCGATGCAGCAAAACTAAGAATTATTGTGGTGTTTGAAATACATGTAGAGTAATGTACGTGCAACAGCTTTTATCAAGCATCAAACAGAAAAAAATGTTTGTGGTACATTAAGTGAAAAAGATTTAATAAGATTTTTGTAAAATGTTTATTAATAATTTCTTAAATTTTACCAGGCAAAAGGTATTTAATATCCAGTAAGGAGTCACTGTTAAGATTGATCAACCCATTTCTCTAGAAAATGATTGAATTAATATTTTATGATATTCCTATAGGGAAGACTTGCATTATCAGGAATCTTCAAAATTATGCATGTACGATAAAGTCACTAATAACTTTGCAAAAGGGATTGTGGCCATGAGTTGTTGTGAAATTTTATCACACGTACAGCCACTCTCAACAGACTGCACATTATCCTCTAGAAACATTGGGAATATCCAGTGATCCAGAGCCGCTAACGAGAGAGGGGTTGCACTGGGATCACAATGGGCACGACAAGCTGTCTTGACCGAGTGCATGGAGTGGCCATGGGGCAGTTTGTCTCAGCCTCTAACTCAACCATGTATTTGCATACAAAAAATGCAGAGAACACAATGTAATTTTCCCGTTGAAGCGGTGTGTTATACTGTATAGTCAAAGGGATACCGTGCAAAATAGTGTTAATCTGCTGTATTAATACTGAACTGCTTTTTCGCTTCACAACTGAATGATTTTTAAGTGGAGAAAAACACCATGCTTTACAAAAGCCTCGTGGATTGGTCAGTTTGTAATAAATAAGCAATAAAACCTCTGAAAATTTGGCTATTAAGCGCCTGAAAAGCTGATTGAGAAAATCCTTAACACAAGCTTTTTCTTCTATTGTGATTTTTCCTGTGAATTTCAGTTATATACACATGAATTGCAGGTATATATACACTTCCTAGGCATCTGCCCTTTTTCCTTTTTTTTCTTCCCAAATAGAGAGTATTCTTTCATCTACTGTGCATTTCAAAAGGCACCATTGCAGAACTAAACCCAGCTGGGCAAATGTAAATTATTCTAGTTTTCTACCCCTAGTCATAACACCAAGTGTTCATTTGAGATGAGTAATGAAGTTAAGCATATTCAGATGCAAGTGTTGCATTCATATCAAAACTTACTTTAATATGTTTGATCAGTTAAAATATGCAAGTCATCTTTTACATTTTTCTTTAGAATTTAATGTGCTTGTTCAGTACATAAATGGGCTGTATAAAATATATCTTAATTTTCTTTATTGTTAAAAGAAGAAACCAATATTTAGAAATACAATATACTTAATTTAAAAGTTATGCTGTGTGCAGACAACTGTACAATGGCAAAAATCTAATAGACTAATGGGATTAGAAAGACTGCGGTGTATCAGTCTTTCTAAAAGAGTCAGTATCTTTGGACCTTCCTCCTAAAATTGGCATTGTTTTCTGTTTGTACTTTTCTCTGCTACTCTTGCTTGCTCACCCCAATGCCTTTTAATAAATGTTTGTGTATAAAAAGCCTAATTATGCTTATTTACATCCATTCCACCATCAGCTGTGGAAGATGGATGAGAGGAATTACAGAGGGAGATCCTGGATTTGGTAGAGGACATAATTTGTCTTAATACATTTTCAATGGGCACCTATTTTATAGATCCTTGATATCATGTATTTAGACCCCCTTGAATTTAGTGTGGTTTATATATATATATGCCTAAAGGTAAGTGCATGCTTAATGATCTGAGTACTGAATTGAAGGTAAGGAAATCCATTTGTGCTTTATTGAAATGGCATAAAATATTTGTAAACTGTTGATTATATCATAGTGTGAGGAATGTAAAATATCTCACTTAACACCATTGGAGTCAATGCTTCTGAGATCCCAGTTCATTACTGAGGATACTGGTATTAGGATTTCACCTCTCAATTTGTTTCCAGAACAAAGTCTTCATTTACCGGGGAAAGGAGTATGAACGCCGCGAAGACTTTGAAGCAAGGTTATTGACTCAGTTTCCAAATGCAGAAAAAATGAAAACGACGTCTCCACCAGGCGATGACATTAAAAACTCCTCCGGCCAGTGTATCCTTAGGTTGTACAGTGGCTCCTGCAGCCACACGGATCGAGGATTTATGGCCAACACAAGCAGGAGACTGCTGCACTTCTGCCTTTATGGGTGTAATATGTTAATTTTGTTGTTCTGTCCTTTCTTCATGTTCCCGTTGAGATGCCTGTTCTGCGTGATTAAAATGCGCTTTTCAGTTCTTAACCTTTGAATTCAGATATTCAGTGCTTTACTGTAAAGCCAAAACTGGATTTACCGTCTAAATTTCACAGGCCAGTGTCAGAACAAATCGTGAGGTGAGTTTGGGCTGGTTTTGCAATTTTATCAGTCTCCTTTATAACACCTAAACTAGTTCTTGTTGTGGTATAACAAATCTGTACACAGCCAAGGAGGGTAGTAATTCTGAGGACATTTCTTGGGTATTCTTAATATTAGCAGGGATTCCATCCAACCCACTGGAAAACAGTGATCCCATAAGCATTTTGTATTTATGCATAAACTTTTTTTCTGGTACTAGAGTTTAACGGCAATTCCTAAAGAGATAGTATTTGAGTTTGATTGTGCTTTTCCTTTTTTTCAGTTTCTATAGGGTGAATGAAGTCCAACGGTTTGAGTATTCACGCCCTGTTCGAAAAGGAGAGAAAAACCCGGACAATGAATTTGCGGTAAAAAAAAAAAAGAAAATAGAGTACTTTTGGTGTTTGCTTGTTTATTCCCCTTCATTTAGAGAATCTGAACCATTCATTATGTTTTGGTTGTTGAAAAATAAAATCTAGCTTTAAATGTGATTATTTTTCATAGAAATTCAATTAAACCAATTTATCATGTTCTGTTTTATACCAATAGGAAAAATGGACAAAGCTGAATTTATTTTGTTAAAAACTGACTATGTTGAGAAAGAAGTTTAAAATGGCTATACCTGAAAAGAGAGATCTCTCTTGCCAAAACTTGTCTTGCCATGAAGATTCTAGTCAGGCATCTAAAAATCTTTTTGTAGTAATATCTTTTTTCTTTTTCTTTTTTTTTTCTTTTTTTACTAAACTGTATGTTTCATCTAATGGTCAATAAAACTCCCTTTGAGCACAGCTTGTATTCAGCAAAACGTTTACAACAGGTTACATCAAGTTGATTGCCTTTGTTTTTTATAGACACCATTTTATTTACAGGGGTTCTAGTTGGCGCAGTTAGTAGTAAAGAAGTAGTAGTAGTAATTAAAGTAATAAATTAATGCATCATTCCTTGAGCAAAGAACTTGGTTTTCTGTGTAGTAGCAGGCTCTAATCTAATCAATGTGCCAATAAATGCTGAGTATTTGGTTTCCTATAGCTAAGCCTAGATATTCATTCAGAGACTCCTTTAGTGTCTTTAGCTTCTCATGGTGGCTGTTATATCAAAAATTGCTAATTTGTTAATCTCCGTGAGAATCTACATCTGTTTTAAAAAAGCCTCACAATAAATAAGATGAACTACCAACATATACCAGTTCTAACAAAATCAGATCAAGAGATGTCTTTGACATCGGTTATGAACCAAATACACACATGTGAAGGAAGAGACATTAGATCACATATCCTTACATTCAAACCAGTGAGGAGATGTTACAACAAAGCCATTGCAGTTTACAGCTCAGATGAAATCACAGGATCATAAATTCAGGTCAGGACCTGCAGGTCAGGATGGGACCCAACCCCTGCTCCAGGCAGGGCCAGGTGCAGGGTCAGACCCGGCTGCTCAGGGCTTTATCCCAGCAGGTCTTGAAACCTCTGAGGGTGGGGACAGCACAGCCTCCCCCGGGACCAGTCCTTCTGCTCCCCTGCCCTCCTCGGGAAGAAGCTTTCCCTATATCAAGATGTTATGGTTTTGTGGAGGATGGTCCTTGAAAGCTCTAGAAGTTACGTGGGAAAAATGACAGTCCAGTAAAACGGGTGGATCTTTTATATAGTGTTCTCATTTGGTAAGAGAGCAGTTGTTCTCTACTAAATCATGTATCAGATTTAAATCGGCGCCACTCCATCATCTCCCCAAGCAGATTCCAACTGAAATTTCCCCCTGGCTTCATAATGTCTGTCATACTGCGGTTCCTTTTCCTGATGATAATGTTTTAAGGCTTTGCTTAAGATAAAAGCTATCAATCTGATAATGTGATGTTTATGTTGTATTTGCAGAATATGTGGATTGAGAGAACCATCTATGTGACAGCATATAAATTACCAGGGATTCTGAGGTGGTTTGAAGTCAAATCAGTTTTCATGGTAAGATCAATTCGGCTTTATTGAGATTGCATAAAAGAATGGGGCTCTTCTACAGCCAGGGAGCATTTATATTTCTGCATGACTGTGCTTCAGTTCTATGAACAAGCAATCAGTGTGGCTATATCTGGCATCCTAAGACAAGGGAACTTGCTTGCTGAGGGTGCTGATTGAGGGTTGACTGAGGGTGACTCAAGTAATGCTTTTCTACTTCTGAGAGAAGGAAATGTGGGCTGACTCTTCCAGGACTTTAGGGCAAGGTCCAATCAAGTGCTTGAAGTACTTTTACAAAGTATTTCTGGCTTTCAGCAAGTGAGCCATTACAGCCTGTGGCGTAAGTTGTGTGCCTAAAATGAAGAGGGACCTGAGGTGTTGTAGGGGAACCCTGGTACATCAAAATGAAACTAGTCTGAATTTTGGAAAAGAGGATTTGCGTATTTTGATTTTAATTTATTCAAAAATATGCCATAAATCGAATGCATTGTATGTGTCTGCATGTCTTCTCTACTTATCATTTGTGATTAAAGGTTGTTTTTGTTTCTTCTTCATAGTTAGCTAAAATATACCCTAGCAACCTCACAGAGTAACTCCAAATTATGCATTTCTCTGTTCTGCCATTTAGACTGTTTAGATAAGACATATCCATTAAACGCCTTAAGATTAAATTATTCTTACGCAGCTGTAATTTTTAAGTAGCAATAAAAACATTGTTACTGCAGTTTTTAAATCTCTCTTGTGAGGCTTGTTTTTAAAGGAAAAGAACAATTTGCATATGATTAATTAAAACCTTTTTCATTGCTCCATTGAGGTTATGTTGGACAGTTGTATTTAGATGAACAGAAGTAATGCAGAAAATTACTATGGTATCTATAGTAACAGAATATGAATGTGATGTTTGACAGTAATAGGCAGCTGAATAAAACACATTGAATTTTTAATGAATTTTATATTTTCAATATAATCCTGATAGAGAAGATTGTATTTATCTTCATGATTGCAAAAAGTGTTGTTTATAAAGGCTGGCAAATCTGATGAAAGTCTCTTTTCCTTATGAGTTAAGAGCACAGCCTGACAGGCTGCTTTATGCAGGCAATTTGTATACACACACCTTTAACGCTATGCTTGTCATAGAAATGTGCGTAAGTCCTGGAAGAGTGCTTTCTATAAGCTTTTTGTAAGTAAGGATTATATTAGTCACATAGCTGAAAAATGATACCAGAATGGAACTTAATAATATGTGGGAAGACAGCAACGGATAACTTTTGACCTAGCTCTGGCATAGTTACTACAAAATTAGTATTGACTTTCTTCAAGATTCCTGTCAGCTAAAATGCTGGAAGCATGATCACTAGGTTTACATCCCTGTAATGCTAAATTTTGATTATGGGTACAGGTATTATTGATGTTTTACTAAACACTATGAATTAAAGTAGCTTTGCACATTTCATATTTTATTGATGGAACTAGAATATCTTTAAAGGAAGGGGTGAGATCATATCAAATCAGTGCTGAGAGAGCTGAGTAATTTAATAAATGCGGTATATTATGTTACATAACCTGTAGGAACATGCATAATTTCCTTAAATCTATTTGCTTTTTAAATTCCTTCTGAGTACTTTTACCTAAACCTTTTCAGTCTGTTCATGATGTGCAAGTAATTTGTTGTACACATTCATTATTGTGTATCTGATTTGTTTTAGCTGGACACAAGTAGTTGTAGGGGGAAAATTTGCTGAGGCCAGCCAATGAATTGGAAACTGGATTTTGAATTATACTTGGTTTTAAAAAGTACAAATACTAATCTCTGTTTTGTTTTGATGTTTAATTTTTTAGTGTTGCAAATGTATTAGGAGTATATAATTTCTGTTTGCCATGAATAGATTGTGTAGTGTCCAGAGTTAGCAAGCTACTTCAAACAAGGCTCATAATTTACAAGTATAGATATTTTTAATAAATAGCTTTCAGTAGGGTCCAAAGCACAGTTTATAGTAGTAGGATGGGAACTGCAGTCCTCCATCTGCTTTTAAATAACTAGAGGGAGGATTATAAGAGTAGTAAAAGAAAAGAGGATGAGAAAGAAAGCCATGACTGCTGATACAGAAAAATCAAAAAAGATGTCTGTCAGCTCAGTGAGTGCTAATTTCTTTAGATATTCAAGAGCTTTAAAAGCAATGGTTCCTCAACAAATTATTGCATAGTTATAAGGCCATTAATACAAATAACAGAATCCTAAATTTAGCATATGATGTTTGCAACAGTTCTTGCCGAATCAGATGTTGAATATAGTCTTACTTTCCCTGTCCAAATTTCACTGGTAGCACATTCAGCTCTGAACGGCAGTTGTCATCTGTCCATCTGAGCCTGGTCTGCTCCACAGCCACAGCAGAAACATCGAGCTTGTTACGTGCCTTCCAGAATAATTCACCAGGCAGACTTTTTAAAATGCTAATTAAAACATCCTTGATGTAATCAGATGGCAGGTGTAAGAGTAACAACTAAAGAGATTTGATTATAAGTGGTTCTCAGAAACATGGTAAGCAACTGATAGCCAGGTAGAAGTGCTTCTCTGTTTATGTAGCATTTATGTAAATTAGGGTGTAATCAAATATACACTTGCATTTTCCTCACAGGCCTCAATTAACCTTCCTTTTCTATTCCTACCACATCATTTTTTAAAGTAAGTAGGCTATGTCTTAAGTCTTCCAGTGAGGACTGTCTACACTGTGGGTTGCTGCAAGTTAGTAATTTTTAGCCCATTCACTAAATGTACCTATTTTAGCAATATTTAAAATATTTTAATGCTGTTTTTTCAATATGAGCAACCGTCATTCTGAAAAACACAGTATCTGGTCATAAATAATAGTTGGAGATGAGTCAGTTAAAATAAAGCAAGTTTTACACAGTGTAAGAGCTAATTCACCCCATGAAGACCTCTGAGGAGCTCTCCTTCATTGAAGTCCAGGCTATGTGAGAAAGAAAATTTCTTCCTTCAGTTATCGACGTTCAGATAAAGAAAATGTAACCTTGTGGGAAAAAGCACAGCAGATAGCTTAGAAGTCATCTCTTCAACATATTAAACTCCATTTCCTTGGAAATACACCAAAATCATCTCAGCATAAGAAAGACACGTCCTGTTGGAGTGGGTCCAGAGGAGGGTCACAAAAATGATCAGGGGGATGGAACACCTCTCCTATGAAGAAAGGCTGAGAGAGTTGGGGTTGTTCAGCCTGGAGAAGAGAAGGCTCCGGGGGACCTTGTTGTGGCCTTTCAGTACTTAAAGGGGGCTTATAAGAAAGATGGGGACAGACTTTTTAGTAGGGCCTGTTGCAATAGGACAAGGGGGAATGGTTTTAAACTAAAGGGGGGTAGATTTAGACTAGATATAAGGAAGAAATTTTTTATGCTGAGGGTGGTGAAATACTGGAACAGGCTGCGCAGAGAAGTGGTGGATGCCCCATCCCTGGACACATTCCAGGTCAGGTTGGACGGGGCTCTGAGCAACCTGATCTAGCTGAAGATGTCCCTGCCCATCCCTGTCCCCTGACCTTTAGAGGTCCCTTCCAACCCAAACTATTTTATGATTCTAAAATATCTTCTTGATTTTTGAGCTGCTTAGGATTACATTTTCCATCAGAAAATCCACATTAAGTTATCATTTCTTTCTTACTGTTACATTAAGCTGGATCTTCTTTGTACTGCTAAAACTCACCGACTCGTAATCTCTGATGTTCTCCATAATCCTCCAAAAACCTCACGTGATTCCTGTCAGAGCCTTTTAAATGTTATGCTGTTTTGCTGAGATGTAATCTGTCCTACAGCAGTGAAATGCATTTAAGTTTCTCCACTGATCAATTGATTATCATATCAGTTACTGCAGTATATAGATACCAAATATTCAAATGCCTGAAACCACCCTTTCTGTTAATTATTGGTTAAAACAACTTTTGTTCTGAAATTCCTGAAATGTTTCTAGTTGTGGTGGTTTGGTGGACAGCTAGTTCTGTGGCAGGTTAAAAACTCTGCTCCTTGATTAAAACCTCCTTTTGTTTTTATTTTAGGTTGAAATCAGTCCACTGGAAAATGCAATAGAAACTATGCAGCTAACAAATGATAAGATCAATAATATGGTTCAACAGCATTTAAATGATCCAAATCTACCCATTAACCCTCTCTCAATGCTGCTTAACGGCATTGTGGATCCTGCAGTCATGGGAGGGTTCACAAACTATGAGAAGGTAACGTCAAAATTATCTCTCCTGCAGTGCTTCACCTCTTGAGCCTGGACTCCCCTGGAATGCTGCAGGACATATATGTGTGTGTGTATTTGTATATAAACACTATGTGAGTGTCCCCGCATATGTGCTTTGTAGAACATTGCTTAAAATTTACCTTTTTTAATGTCTTTCTGATATTTATGGATACATTTTTGCCTTCCTACATTTGAAGTAAGAGTTGATAGGTTTAGCAGCAAGAGTACTTATGTAGGTATGTGGTGGATAGTTGCTTACTAGAGTTGGACACTGAGTCTGATGATATTTCCAGTGTGTGCTCTCACGCGCTTGGACATCAGAGCTTCAGTGACCGAAGTAGCCAATTGCAATTCTCTGCTTTCAAATGCATGAGTTTTTAAAGGATTAATCAAATGGTAGAGACTTCTGAGATACCAGTCAGTTGCAAATATGTCTAAATAATCTTAACTGCACGTTTACAAAATTAGCTTTTGAAGTTATATGGGATAAGATATTAACATTGGGAAACTATAAACAGTGTATTACTTATGTCTTTGCTATAGGTAATTCTTCCATGGTAGATGTTGATTCATTTTCCGAAATAACTGCTCGTTTCTCTCTCTTGACTAGGCTTTTTTTACTGAAAAATATATACACGAGCATCCAGAAGATCATGACAAGATTGAAAAACTAAAGGATCTGATCGCTTGGCAGGTAAAACATTTTAAGTCAGGTTGGTTGGGACCAACTGCTATACAAAGACAGTTTAGTGTCACCTTTGAGAAAATTCAGACATTGAACTATTCACCCTGTGTACGCTTCTTTGGCATTTAAAACTGTCTTGGAACTTGAGCTAAAGTTACATCTTTTCAAGTCTGACATAATTTGTCATTTGATAAACCCGCAAGGAACAAACATGATCAACCTCTTTTTTTTTCTTTCTCTTTTTTTTTTTTCAACTGTAATACAGTGAAAATACCTCATCTACATCAAATGAGAAAATATTTTTAATAATATTGGTTAGTATTATCGGCGATTTAGTTTCGCATTTTAATTTTCTAAGGCTGATTTCAGAAATTCTTCTCGGACAGTAAGATGAAATGCTTAACCCTGAATCTCTCCTCCTGCTTGCACAGACTGGGGCAGTATTTCTTCACATAGAATCATAGAATAGAATCATAGAATCATTGAGGTTGGAAAAGACCTCTAAGATCATCGAGTCCAACCGTCAACCCAACACCACCAGGCCCACTAAACCATGTCCCTAAGCGCCTCATCTACACGTCTTTTAAATACCTCCAGGGATGGGGACTCCACCACTTCCCTGGGCAGCCTGTTCCAATGTTTCACCACTCTTTCAGTAAAGAAATTTTTCCTTACATCCAATCTAAACCTCCCCTGCCGCAACTTGAGGCCATTTCCTCTCGTCCTATCGCTTGTTACTTCGGAGAAAAGACCAACACCCACCTCGCTACAACTTCCTTTCAGGTAGTTGTAGAGAGCGATGAGGTCTCCCCTCAGCCTCCTTTTCTCCAGGCTGAACAACCCCAGTTCCCTCAGCCGCTCCTCATAAGACTTGTGCTCCAGACCCCTCACCAGCCTCGTTGCCCTTCTCTGGACACGCTCCAGCACCTCAACGTCCTTCTTGTAGTGAGGGGCCCAAAACTGAACACAGTATTCGAGGTGCGGCCTCACCAGGGCCGAGTACAGGGGCACGATCACTTCCCTACTCCTACTGGCCACACTATTTCTGATACAGGCCAGGATGCCATTGGCCTTCTTGGCCGCCTGGGCACACTGCCGGCTCATGTTCAGCCGGCTGTCGACCAACACCCCCAGGTCCTTTTCCGCCAGGCAGCTTTCCAGCCACTCTTCCCCAAGCCTGTAGCGCTGCATGGGGTTGTTGTGGCCGAAGTGCAGGACCCGGCACTTGGCCTTGTTGAACCTCATACAGTTGGCCTGGGCCCATCGATCCAGCCTGTCCAGGTCCCTCTGCAGAGCCTTCCTACCCTCGAGCAGATCAACACTCCCGCCCAACTTGGTGTCGTCTGCAAACTTACTGAGGGTGCACTCAATCCCCTCATCCAGATCATCAATAAAGATATTAAACAAGACCGGCCCCAGTACTGAGCCCTGGGGAACACCGCTCGTGACCGGCCGCCAACTGGATGTAACTCCATTCACCACAACTCTCTGGGCCCGGCCGTCCAGCCAGTTTTTGACCCAGCGCAGAGTCCACCTGTCTAAGCCGTGAGCCGCCAGCTTCTCTAGGAGAATGCTGTGGGAGACAGTGTCAAAGGCCTTGCTGAAGTCCAGGTAGACCACATCCACAGCCTTTCCCTCATCCGCTAGGCGGGTCACCTGGTCATAGAAGGAGATCAGGTTGGTCAAGCAGGACCTGCCTCTCATGAACCCGTGCTGGCTAGGCCGGATCCCCTGGTTGTCCCGCTCATGCCTTGTGAGCGCCCTCAAGATGAGCCGCTCCATAATCTTCCCCGGCACCGAGGTCAGGCTGACAGGCCTGTAGTTCCCCGGATCCTCCTTCCGGCCCTTCTTGTGGATGGGCGTCACATTGGCAAGCCTCCAGTCGTCCGGAACCTCCCCCGTTAACCAGGACTGCTGATAAATGATGGAGAGCGGCTTGGCAAGCACCTCCGCCAGCTCCCTCAGCACTCTCGGGTGGATCCCATCCGGCCCCATAGACTTGTGAGTGTCCAGGTGGCATAGCAGGTCATTGACTGCTTCCTCCTGGATTACGGGGGGTTCATCCTGCTCGCCGTCCCCGTCTTCCAGCTCGGGGGGCCGAGTACCCTGAGGATAACTGGTCTGCCTGTTAAAGACTGAGGCAAAGAAGGCATTGAGTACCTCAGCCTTTTCCTCATCCTCAGTGACAATGTTCCCCCTTGCATCCAATAAAGGATGGAGATTCTCCTTGGCTCTCTTCTTGTCATTAATATATTTGTAAAAACTTTTTTTGTTGTCTTTAACGACAGCGGCCAGATTGCGTTCTAGCTGGGCTTTTGCCTTTCTCATTTCCTCTCTGCACGACCTAACGATATCCCTGTACTCTTCTTGAGTCGCCTGCCCCTTCTTCCACAAGCATATTCACTTCTTTCTTCAAACAACATATTTTCCATTTATTAAAGTTCCTTTGTATACTTACAGTACCTTTTGGCACAGAATATTAAATGTGAGAGTTGCAAAAATTAACTTGCATGCAAAATATTAAGTAAATTCATCATTGTGAAACCTTCGTTTCATTTGCTGTATAACTTAACATGGTACAAAAACATTATTGATTCATAAAGCATGTGAAATTACCTGGTATTTTTATGATGACATATTAGAGCAGAAATCATTTAAATGTAAGATCACATGGGTAATATTTCCTGAACCGGGAGTGGAACCCAGGTTTCCAGCCCAGTGCCTGAGACAAAGCAAGAAGAACTGTGTTTCTCTTGCATGAAGGACTGTGTTTACATGTACCAAAGAATATTTTTCAGGGCTAACAAGAAACAATTCCAATTTTGTTTTATAGTCATATACTGGACGTTTTCCAGTGGTCTCAAGATAATTTTATAATAACTAAAAAAAATCAATATGATTGGAAGTGTTTTTCCCCTAGAAGAAAAAAGTGCATCATTGTCTTTTTATATTCAATTTTGTCTTTATAATAAAGGAAATAATTTACATTTCTATGGGTTTCAATCTTAGATTGAACTACTTAGAGGTAGTAGAAACAAAGATACAGAATTTAAAAAAAAAGTCCTCTGAAGACCATAAAATTATCACTGAATAAAAACTCTTTTGGTCTGCAAAAAAATTATGTATTTATTTATTTATTTATTTATTTTCTTACAAGCTTTTACAGAAGATTAGATTTTAGGAGCTTTGTGCTTTTATAGAGGAAAATAATTTGATCCCAGAAGACTAACTTCGTATCAGCTCTCTGTCTTTGCCTCTGATAGCAATACTTCAAATGAATTACAAACACAGTTTTCCTCAGCAAAGATTCACTTTGGTGACAATTGTGTATTAAAATAATATTACTATTTGAAAATATGTATGGCAGCTAATCACATTGTATTTTAATTATTCAGTGGTTTTAAATACATAATTTCCCATTCGTACTGTAGTTCCAAAACAACAGGAACCAGAAAAATAGAGAAAAGGGATCAAAAACTATTTTTATATCTGAAAATTCTTTTCACTAAAAGGTCTAGCCATTTCACGGTGGAAATCAGTGCTTTTAAATTACCTTAGACATTTGATATACATTTAGTGTATCCTAAGACTTAAACCTCCCCTCACATTATTTCAGTTCTCAGAACACTGTCAGCATAAGTAGATGGGAGTGGAGTGGGGAGTGGACTGCCAGATATCAGCTGGTGTCAGGAGAGGGAGTTGTTATGGAAACTTTCCGAAGTGAGGCAGTGGTCTGAATTCATCACGGGCTTGACAGTGATTGAAAGCAAAAATGAGTTTTCATTTTTCAATAATGTGGGACTTGGAGTTTTGTAATCACACAGAGATTTTCTTTATGCTGTATAAATCAATCTGGATATATGAAATAGTAGCCTGACAATCATATTATCAGCTGACTAGTTAAATGTAATTTTTTTTCTATCCCCTTACCTTACCTTTTTCTCCATTGTGCTATGGAATTCATGCTCTTCAGGATATTATCCTTTTATAATTCTTCTGAACTTTAAGTATACCTTTTTTTCTGTCTATTATTTTTTCAGATAAATACCATTAGTAAAGCAATGTCCATTTTTCTCCGTCTTAGTGCTTTTTCAACTTAGAAAAAAATGTTTCCATGCAACTACATCATTTCAAGCTGATCTTTTATTTTAACATGAAGGTAATGAAATGATTGATTGAAATGATGGTAATGAAATGAATGATTGATGACATTAGTCACTCTGCATTTAGCTAATGTATTTACAGCATACCAAAACTAGTATGTCACATAAAAATCTTGTACTACTTCTACATAGCTGAAAGAAATCTAGCATACAAAACTAAGTTCTTACGATCATATTTTATGATACCATTATTATGAAAGATTTTAAGATTTAAGATTTTATATTAATTTTAATAATTCAAATGTATGTAGCTTTTTCATTCTTTTCAGCCAAGCAGATCACGATCTTTAAAATAAAAAAAAAAATCAGGGAATAATTTTAAGTTGCAATGGATCTATAAAATTTTAAAATCGGCAAAGATTAGAGTTATGGAATAAGAATTTCTCATTCAGCTCATTTGTTTATAGTTCAGCTATTTACGTTACCTTTACTTTTTCATTCACCTCTCCAAAGGTGAGGGCACCCTGTAGGGTCTTTTGAAATAGAGCCATAAGCAAACCCACCCATTGCTCCAAAGCCAAATGAATTGGCAATATCGTGAATGTGGCAAAATTCTGCCTCTGTCTCCGCATCCAACGAAGATTCCTATAGGTTTAAAATTCAGTGTCACTTGTCACCAGATTTCCCTGTGACCGTGTCTGGAAAGGAGACGTAGGAAGAATTTTGAAGTTAGTAGAAGGTGACGAAGCAGAAATGGTAAAACAGTCCGAAGGTACTTGCTTTCTGTATTTGATAAATGTTTAAAGGATTAAGTGGTCTCAGACAGGGAGGCCAAATATCCTGACTCAGAAATCTCACAGAAGTTCTGTAGCAAAGCCACGGGAAGTTTATTAAATTCAGCTTCTGTTAAGGAATAACAAGCCTTTTCTTCTTCTTCTGTGGTTTCTGGTCTTCTTTCATTCCCTTATAGTTGGTGCCTCCTGTTGCCTGTTCCTCGATCTCTTGACTCAACAGTTCCTGTACCAGGAGGCCACCAGCCTTCAGGTGGTCACGTTCTCCCAACCCAACCCACACTCACTCCAGCAGACCTGGCCATCAGCCCTCCTATTTTTTTGCTTCTCCAAGTGCCAGAAGCTCTCCACGGCTGGCTGTATGCACCTGGTGTATACCAACAGTGAAACCCTCCTTAGCACCTTCAATTTGGGGCACAGAAGGAAGCACCTACATTTTTTTTCCTGACTGGGACATTTCCCTACAAAAAATGTCATTTACTTCATATTGCTTGATTTTCTAAATTGGAGATGGCTGATCCCTAGGACAGGCTCAGTAGTGCATTTTCTGCTTGTAAAAATTATCTCGGAGCTGAAGCTTCAGACCCCACGTGTACTTCATCTTGGTAATTTGATCTTTTTAAAAGAATCCATTTAAAAAGTCAGCAGGTTCTTTTAAATAAATGAGCCAAGTGACCACTTATCCCTGCAAAATAGGAGGGTCACAGTGTGGCCTGATAATTATGAAAATTTGGAAATTCGTTTACTTATTCAGAGCAGGGACATTTTCTGATTTTAATGTTTAATTTTTGTAGAGTGCAAATCCGTATGGCTACAAATAGAAGTGGCTACAGTAAAAAATTTTGTCATTATTCTTACTTCTCTTTGTAGTCTTTAGGAGAAGAAACTGTCTGTTTAAATAGTGCCAAATCACAGGGAATCATCTTGATAAGATTTCTTGAGTTTGTTCATCTGTAATTCATCTGTGTATTTATTATTCTCCTTACTAATAAAGCTATTCCTTCTGATTGCTGCTCAGTCTTATTAGAAAAATCTGGTTTTAATCAGCATTATGATTTAATTATAAATTATTAAGAAGAAGCCTCTTAGCCTGATTGCTGCAGAGAGTATCTGTTAGAATCAGAGCATCGTGTGGGCTGAAACGGACCTGGAAGAGGAAATATTTTTCCTAAGCTGGAGGTAGAAAACTAATGGTATGTCTGGATAGCTGTGGGAATGAAAATGTCTCTCTTAAAATATTTTAAAAGGTCAGCTACACCTCCACACTATGAACTAATTATATAATCCTGTGTTGGCATGGATATTTTGTGGCAGAAGCCTTGAAGATAAATTATTATTTTCAGTTACAAAAGAGAATTAATTTAATTATTTTCTCTTGTTTTGTTCCCAAAGAAAATAAAATAATTTTTCTAAAGAAAAATGTATAGTATATAAAACTATATGTTTTATTAGTAAATATTCCTCTGCAGTGTATACGTGTCCAAGGATGTAGCTCATTTGCAGTTTTAGAAATAGCATTTATTAAAGAAAACATACAAGTATTTTCTCCTTCAAGGTTTTATTCTCATGAAACTGGGAAAGGACTGATAGTAATAACCCGGTGTGAGAGTCATCATTCATCAGTTTGCCATTTTGAAGTACAGCGTGTATGGGGGCCTGTGTATATATCATCACAGGAATATTTGTGCTATCTGATATATTCAGTACATGATTACTGGGCACAGCTATGGGTGTATTAATTTTAAAGGACTTTGGTTAACAGAGAAAAAAACAAATCATGTATAACAGATTTTTAGATCCTTTTTTACTATGTTTTGCTTCATATACAATGAATGATGATTATTATTATTGTTGTTGTTGTTATTATTATTCCATGAGATCTTTCACTCCTCTTGCAACATATGTGAGAGTCTTGCCCTAACCCTTCGCTTAGGAAGGACTGGGCAGACTGAAGTAGCGTAACTCTGCTTTCTAGATCCCATTCCTGGCGGAAGGCATCCGGATTCACGGGGAGAAGGTGACGGAGGCGCTGCGGCCGTTCCACGAGCGGATGGAGGCTTGCTTCAGGCAGCTGAAAGACAAAGTGGAAAAACAGTACGGGGTCCGCGCTGTCGTAAGTTGCCTGCTAACTTTATGTTTGCTAAATATGTGGAACTTCTTTAAATTGTGGGCAACTGTGTATTTCTGTATTATAATTCCCACTGGTTGAAAAAGCAATGTTGATGCAGCATTGCCTGGTTGTTCTCAGTGGTCATCAAACTATTAAATACTGAGCAGATGCTATAAGAGATGTTCAGAAAGCCTTGGTAATTTCATCTTCTAGCATGGGAACAATTTCTAAATTGCCTGAATCTGTTCGTTGAAAGTCTTCAATAATAATAATTCTTCAATATTCCATTTTTAAAGAATTGGGTTTTTAAAAAAAAATAAAATTGCCACTATAGCATGATTTTTCTGGAGCCAAATGTCACCTTTCCATAGATGTAATTCCTGTTGAGATGTGAGGGCTGTGCTGCTCTACAGTAGTGTGCAATCTTACATACTCTGGCACCACCCTAAATGTAGGCAGGCAATAAAAAGATAGCTGCTACTTAGTGAGATTTAGTAGTGCTGGAGTTCATGTTTTTCTCATTCCAACACGCTATTTTCAGTCGCTGCTTCATCTTCAAGGCACAGCCAAGAATTTGGTGGAGTTTCCTGTGCGGTTTTGTTCTGCTTTTAATTTGAGCATTACCCTCGGGGAGGGAGGTCAAAAGCCAGCATGCAGCTTCATAATTCAGAATGTAATTGATAATTCAGTCAAAAGCCACGTTTTTTGGGTGCTATTATATGATCAGTTTTTAAAATTATTTAAAAACCCAAGATGCAAGTGGTTAGAGTTGCTCGAGGATTGACTATGCGGAGCTGATCTCCTAATAATATATTGAAGGCTGCCAGGGTGAGCTTTATCTCTGTCTACTGGTAGTCCTGACAGCAGTCTTGTAAACATGCTGTAATTTTTAGGTTTATTTGTGAAATGACAGTAGTACATGAAACTTGCATATGCAATACATATCTTCCCACTGCTCCAGAAAATAAAGCACATACATTTACCAGAAAAGACCTATATGTCCTCTAACGCAGAGGTAGCCAGCGTATCGTGTATGTGCTGCCATGATGACCTGGCATGCAGTCTGCTCCCTCCTGCCAGCCCTGTGATGGAGACTTGTGGCTCCTCTCCTGCCTGCTGGTCTGCAGCGCGCCCCCACCTTGGCAGGGGAACACCCCACGCACCCCGCTCCCCTGGGGAGGAGGATGGCACCACAGGGTGCCATGATGGCAGTAGCCTGTCCTTGGCACATTGGAAGTGCCAGGAAATTCTGGGGTCCTCCCTTTTGCTGCAAAGCTTTTTAGCTGAACTTGGAATCACCAGATCTACTCGCTTTTGAGTTGCCTTGTTTGTGTTGGTTCAGGATACGTAAGTGGGCTTCAAGCTTACCCAATTTTTAGAGAAAATTTTACCTCCAAAAGAGCAAACAGCGTGGTATCATTTAGGACAATGTGCATTTTCCCCAACTTGGACTCAAGAATATCCTATACCAGAAACCATTTCCCACAAAAAGTACTGGTATTAAAACCAAATGATCTCAAAAAGCAGTGATTTATTTTTAAGATTGCACAGATCTTTAAGATTGCACAGACCCACCTTCTGTCAGCAAAAGCCATCTAAAAACAAAGGAAATCACCAGCAGACCATTAATTACTTGGCCATGGCGCAGGAAAGACAGCTTGCCAGCCTGCACTTTGGACTGCCGTCTCGTCTCCATTCCTGGCTTTCCCTGGCACCCTGGAAGTGGATAAGGAGCGTGCACTGTAATCCCGTTAACTGTCTTTTAATAAGAAAGCCAGTTAGCAGGTCCCAGCAGGCGAAGGACATGGTATCAAATGGCAGGTGCCTCCCTGCAAGTGAGTGGTGGCTTCCTTACGAAAACGCCAAATCGCATGGTTGCCCCAGTTGGGGTTGGGTCATCATTTTTGGAGGTGCTGCATCAATTCACATATGTATTGAGGCAGATATTACTTCATGGGCTCAGATTTTGAAGGTTATCTCTGCAGCCATGAGGCTAAAAACACCTGCAGTTGTAGTTTTCGCCTTGTACCTGAAAACTCAGTGTCTAAAGCACAATTGCATAGAGAGGAGATCACAGAGAAAATAGTGCCCTTTTCATGCCCTTCCTGCCTTCCAGCCTTAAACCTTCCAAGGGCAAGAATATCAGATGGGAGCTCCATGACAATCTAGTCCTTAATAAACTAAGAAATAAAAGATTGAAATAGAAAAAAAGAAATTGATAACAATTACAAGTTCTCCAATTTTACTTCTGCCCCTAAATGAGCAGCAGTCACTAAACTGATTCTAAAAAGAATGAAGCAACCAAGATACACTTGAACAGTCTTAAACCAGCAACCTCTTCATGCAGTTCTGATTATGGTCACTAATGGGTGCATGCCACTGAGTTTATGGATGTTAGACCAATCACATCAATATAAACAGGGTGTGAATTTGGTTCCAAATTATCTCTGGAAAATCCCACAGAGATTTATTCTGAAGAGTGGATGATGTGGGATATGGTGAGGGAGAGAGCTTCAGCTTTCTGCTCAGTGAGATGCAGAGCATCCTGGGCTACGGAGGCAGCAAGAAAGATGCTGCAGCAGGCGGGGCAGCAAAAACGTGCCAAGTGATGTTGTTCTCTGAGTGCCCAAAACCTTGGTGAAATAGTACATGCCAGTGAAGTATCCTGTTGTATTTTATGACAGGCCTTCCTTCAGAGATTAATTTTCACTTTTGGCTATAGCAATGACTTTTTTTTTTAATGGGAACACTGAGATCTTATGGGGAATGTGCCAGCCTTTATGGTGTCCTTCTAAATGGTGTTCCATTTGTAGTCCTTCAAATCCCATCTTGCTAATATATTTAGGAAGAGAAAAGTTCAAATAGTAATTTATTCCCAAGGAGAACAGGAATAATTGACATTAATGATACTTGCATGTCAGTCACTTCATAATATACATTTACATCATCAGGGAGATGACTGGAAAGTCATACGCAGGTGGTGTTATCTTTCTAATTTCACTCTACCCACCAGAAAGAATTGTCAGGATTGATGGAGTTTTATCGCTTCTCTCTTCCTTGTACCAGGCCAATTTACCAGTAGTTGACAGGGTGGAAAATATACCTGTAATTAAACAGCATGAGATTCCTATTTGTTGACTGAAAAAGTTCAATTATTTTATGCATATATCAGTTATTAATGATTAACAAAGCTTGTATAAATTATTCAGAACTCTGAAATTGTCAGAAACAAAAAAAAAATCTTTCATATATTTTCTTCTTAACTTAGATGTCACTCTGTAAATTGCCTCTCTTGACATAAAGTTCCTCTTAGTCGTTTTTTTTTTCCCCTTTTTTTTTTAAATCTCCATTTTATTTAAATATACTGACAGGACAGTCACTTCAATTGCAGAGATGGATTAAAAAAAAAGTTTTTTGTAGAAAGCTCCTTTTTTAAAGCCCAGATGTAAAAAAGCATGTAAATACCATTGAAACGAATTATTGGAATATGTTTAAAATTATACATGTGCCTATGAGGACCTAAATATTTCTTCCTAGTCCTTTAAATGGATTTTCTTTAGAATTTGTTTCTTTGTTGTTAAACACACTGTATAATTACATAATATAAAAATCTACATGGAAGAAAAAACATTGAACGTTTCCACATTACTTTTGGTAACCAGATGTCAGCCATATTGTGATTTAAGAAATAAGATCTTCTATTTCTTTACTGCAGCTTTCAAGTCTGGATGATAGACGAGGCAGTCGGCCACGGTCTATGGTGAGATCCTTCACGATGCCATCATCTTCAAGGCCCCTCTCTGTTGCATCGGTGTCTTCCATCTCCTCCGACAGCACACCTTCTCGACCTGGCTCCGATGGGTGCGTAAGAAATAGTAATTCAGGGCTTATCTCTGTAAAGCATGATTTGGTGTGCACATCTGTAGGTTTTGAGGATTGTCACCATGGCGCTCCAGATCTCAGTGCTATCACGGTGTTACTCCTTCCGATCCTACTGACTCCTGTGTGGCAGCATGACGTTTGTTTGATCTCATAAGGAACTGTGGGGTTTTTTGGTTGGGTCTTTTACCAGTGTATTTTATTCCAGATTTGGTTCGTCATAATACCCCACAAACATTAATGGGACACAATGGTGTGAGTAACCAGTGTGGGGTGGGGATAGCGCTTTTAAGTGACAGCCTAATATTGGCTAAAAAAACCAACCTATATAGACATTTATCTCAAGATATATTCCTTGTCCTTTTTTTTAACCAAGATAAATATAATGCTTTTCTTGGTCCTCTTTAAAACAAAGTTAAACAAAACCCCCTAAGCATTCAAACAAAAACCCCCAAACAAACAGGAGATAAATTATCCCCTTTTAAAGTATCGCAAGTGTAATAGTTCAGAAGTGATCTTTTGCAAAGTCAGCGATGAGATGTGTGTTCAGCCACCCTGTCATGGTAAACAGGTGGAGCTTGGGAGAAGGAAGGGATTAGCTAACTGCTCAATTATTTCTTCTCACTTTTGCTGCCAGAAGAAAAGCTGCTTATGGCAAGATTGTACTTCAAGACTTATCAAGATATTTCACATGAGAACTGGGAATTCTGTTGATAAGCCCTGTCTCACAGTTGCATCCCTCAAAAGAACAAAATAATCTGTTTTCTTTTTGGGGTTTCCATGTAGCCTCAGAAGTCCCTTCTCCCTCTTCTTCCCCCCAGGCATTCCCCTAATCCAGAAACTCAATATTTGACCAAGGCGGCAGTTTTTTAAAGCTTCCTGAAGGGCTGCTAACTTACAGAGATGTGCTAGAAACATTCATGTCCCTTGTGCACCTTCAGAGGGAGTTATTACCTGACTAGAGAGTAAAAGCATCAAGTAAAATTAAATACAGCACCTAAGGACCAACATGATACTTACCTTGATTACAAACAGTTTATTTACCCATTGGGAAGAACTGCAAACAGAGTGCAATTCAGCTCTCATTACGTTACCCTCTATAATGTATACATGGTGAGTCGTGTTGATATAAATGTAGGACAGCAGAGACGATAATGCGTTTTGACTAATTCATCCACAAAAGTTGTCTTGCTGGAACTTGGGGATAACTACCATCCCAGGTTAGCGGGCAACTTTATTTTATCTCAGAAGAAAAATATTGATTCTTTCCCTGCCTGCCTCTACCTCTTTCTTTTTCCTTTCAAAATCATTATATGTATTTTTCTTTCTCATTGGATGCTATTTTCTTAAATTTCACCTCTCCATCCCAGCTTTGTTGTAGTAGGTGTCACTTAGTAGTTTTGGAGGCTCTCATGAGGCTACTCAATATGTATATTAAAATAACCCTCACAAAGATCACAGTGCAGCTCAGCTCCTGCTCCGAGCCTGGGGCAATACGACTGTAATATATGTGAGGAAAATGTAATGAACAACTGTCATCACTGAGAAGACCTGAAAAAAATGCTCATTTGCTTGATCAGTGAAGCAGGAGAAGAAAAATCATCAGATGTAAATAACATAATGACAGACCTCAAAAATTAAAATTACTGTAAAAATCATGTGGGTGGTTTGTCACTGCTAACTTGGAAGAAGTTCACCCATCAGGTACCTACCATAGTTGACTGGGTTTACGGTCAGTTGTCCTCTCCTGCTTTCCATTTTCCCCCTCTTCATATGTTAATTCTGAGGTTAGAGATGAAGCTAAGAAAAACAATTAAAAATGGAGCCGACAGACTGTCTTGTCCAGATCACCCAACTTATATTTTATGCCATCTCCAGCTTCTCCTGCTTTGGAGCTTTTAAACCATAAAAACTCAAAGCAGACGTTGACATAGTATGTGTTTTATAACTCCCAACTCTATGTATAAATAAAACTCTGACTTTAAAAAAGGACCTTGGGTTTATTCACTGCTTAAAATGGGACTTAGAAGTACAAATTGGAGCACTTACAAGCAGTGATTGGAAGCGGGGAAGTCCCAGTGTGCCTGTGTGATTTGCCATCTGTTGAAAGTCCTAACGTACTTCAAGTAGGAGCATGGCGTGCTAGCCCATTTTATCACCAATACGTTGCGTACAAATAATTAATAGTACTAATAATAGTAATGCCTGGAAGGGAAGCAATTAATCATTGTCTGAAGAATGGCAATTCCTCCTGGAAACTTGCAATCAGCCTGCGAGGTGGCTGTCAGTGCCATCCAACCCAGCGGAGCCCAGCAGAAGCGGCTAAAATAAGCAATTCACGTGGCTAAACACACGGTGTCAAGAGAGCTGTCTTCTGGTCTGGGCTTTGTCACTGATGTGCTTTGTGGCCCCAGGCAAGTCATTGCCCTCCCTTTTCCCTGTCTGTAGAATGGGTTGAAAAAAGCTTGCAGTTTTGTCTCCCAACCCGTGTGATTTTGGCTTTGGTTATGAGTGTAATGGCTCAGGGGCCGTTGTTGCGGGTACTGGTTTTAGCATCTTTCCATCAAATGAGCTAACTTAGGCTGAAAACTGAAGGGCCTTTAGTGCTTCAAACAATAATAATAATTTTGGATATCGCTGCGGGTATTGCTGCTAATGGAGATTATTAGGATAACTTCACTGCAAATTGTCTGAAATACGAATCCTCCAGTATTTCACAGCAAAGATTGTGGCCTGTATGTGCATGCATCACCATGGCATAGTAAATGCTTTTCCAATGTTAAAAAGTAAGCTGGCTTCTTTGTTTTGGGATTTTTGGTTTGGTTTTGGTTTTGTAATGCGATGATTTGAGACATCCTCCTGTCAGTGTAATTTCTAGGGTATGATTTTAGTAGTTTGTTTAGAATATAAAATAACATATAAAATACTTTGTCTAGCTAAGAATATTTTAGCTTGTTAAGAGCAAAATATCTCTTTACCTTTTATTTCAACTAATCATTTAAAAAAGGTGAGATAAGAGAGATTCCTTTAAATTACTGAGTGAGAATTAGCTAGAGAGTCCCACTATTACTTAGAATAGTGCTTTCCCTACAAAATCATAGAATCATAGAATCATTAAGGTTGGAAAAGACCTCTAAGATCATCGAGTCCAACCATCAACCAAACACCACCAGGCCCACTAAACCATGTCCCTAAGCGCCTCATCTACACGTCTTCTAAATACCTCCAGGGATGGTGGCTCAACCACTTCCCTGGGCAGCCTGTTCCAATGTTTAACCACTCTTTCAGTAAAGAAATTTTTCCTCATGTCCAATCTAAACCTCCCCTGGTGCAACTTGAGGCCATTTCCTCTCGTCCTATCGCTTGTTACTTGGGAGAAGAGACCCACACCCACCTCGCTACAACCTCCTTTCAGGGAGTTGTAGAGAGCGATGAGGTCTCCCCTCAGCCTCCTTTTCTCCAGGCTAAACAGCCCCAGTTCCCTCAGCCGCTCCTCATAAGACTTGTTCTCCAGACCCTTCACCAGCTTCGTTGCCCTTCTCTGGACACGCTCCAGCACCTCGACGTCCTTCTTGTAGTGAGGGGCCCAAAACTGAACACAGTATTCGAGGTGCGGCCTCACCAGTGCCGAGTACAGGGGCACGATCACTTCCCTACTCCTGCTGGCCACGCTATTTCTGATACAGGCCAGGATGCCATTGGCCTTCTTGGCCACCTGGGCACACTGCCGGCTCATGTTCAGCCGGCTGTTGACCAGCACCCCCAGGTCCTTTTCCGCTGGGCAGCTTTCCAGCCACTCTTCCCCAAGCCTGTAGCGCTGCATGGGGTTGTTGTGGCTAAAGTGCAGGACCCGGCACTTGTCCTTGTTGAATCTCATACAGTTGGCCTGGGCCCATCGATCCAGCCTGTCCAGGTCCCTCTGCAGAGCCTTCCTACCCTCGAGCAGATCAACACTCCCGCCCAACTTGGTGTCGTCTGCAAACTTACTGAGGGTGCACTCGATCCCCTTGTCCAGATCATTGATAAAGATATTGAACAAGACCGGCCCCAAAACTGAGCCCTGGGGAACACTGCTCGTGACCGGTCGCCAACTGGATTGAACTCCATTCACCACAACTCTCTGGGCCCGGCCGTCCAGCCAGTTTTTTACCCAGCAATAATAAATAAAAACTAAAAATAAAAAATAAAAACTCTTTAAACAATGAAGTTTTCCTTTAAAAGTTCATTGAACCCCTAAAGAATTTTTCCTTTGTAGCCAGAAAAAAAATAGTCATGGACTGTAAAAATTGCAGAGCTGATGGTAGTAGTATATCAGCCTTGCCTATATTCACACACTTGAAGCATTCCAGGTGGGAAAATACATCTGCTTTTTGGAAACTAACCTTCCCCTTCATTGTTACCTGACCGATTTTTCATTCTGGAGTTTATCTGTAATATCAGAACAACTAAGCTCAGTCCTACTGGCTCCCCCTCACCAGGGCATGCTGTAGGTGAGCAGAGGTGTTGATCTGTCAGTATACGTGTGCACACTCGTATGGATATATATCCTCATGCATGCATGCAAAACCACACATACACACACAGGGTGTTATTACAGACAGGAATGGTGCTTGTGTCTGTGGTTAAACCTCTATGCCTCATGCTTTTGTGCAATGTATAGGTGTTTCCTTTGCATTAAGGGTGATATTGTTTGCTTTTCTGTGAAAAGGTACTGTAATTTTGATGAGTTACAAGGATTAGAAAGCGTTTTACGTTGTGCATAGTCAACAGAAAATCACTACACCTCTGCAAAACAATTTCTCAACTGTTATTCCTTCTCTGGGGAATAAATACATCCTCTTTCTCCACCAAAAAAAAAAAGTCCAGGAGGAATTTGGGGACTTGGCTATTTTTTAAAGAAATCCTTACAGCCATTGGTAGACATATGGACTGCCTCCAAGGTGCAGGGGAAGTAGGGGTGACATTTCTTTAATTCATTGTACAGTTACCTGCACTTGTATAGTGCTGATTTCCACTGGAGTTTGCAGGCATCTGCTGGCACGCCTGCCATGGTGCCACAGCTTATATAGTGGGAGGGCTGAATTAGAAACTCATTTTTATGTAAACCACGTACAGTGAAACTCAAGAGTTTGTGTAGCTGTAAACCAGTAAATTTACTACAGAGCAGGGAAATACATGGTACTGGTTCTTCAGCAGTTCCGCAGTAAATTTTATTGTAAGACAATTACGATTGTTATGACCTTCTGCTCCCTCCTTTTCTCTCTAATGATTTTTCCTGGATTAGCAAAGCATCATTAACTCAAGTGAGACTTTGGGAAACAGTAAATGAAAATTAGGTGTTTTGAAAATAGTATTTTATTGATCCAAGCAACAACACTTTTCTTTAGGTTTGTGCTGGAGCCCCTCCTTCCAAAAAAGATGCATTCTAGGTCTCAAGATAAATTGGACAAGGATGACCTAGATAAAGATAAGAAAGAAAAGAAGAAGGAGAAAAGGAACAGCAAACATCAAGAGATATTTGATAAAGAATTTAAATCTACTGATATTTCTCTGCAGCAGTCTGAAGCAGTGATCCTTTCAGAAACGGTAACTTTATTAGCAAGTAATGCTTTATCTAATTCTGAGGAGTGTTCTTTATCTTTTTAAATCAAAATGTTGATTTTTACGATTTAGTTTATTTTTAGACCAAAAATAACTCTAAGGGACTATGCTACAATGTTAATATATGTGATAATGAATCAAAAATACAGATTTTATTTACAGTGTAAAAAAATCATGGTATCTCATATGAAAATCTTACCAAAAGCTATATATGACTATTTGATAAAAGGAGCAGATGGTATATCCTAAGTAAAATAAATGCTACCATTTTAGCAGCCTTTTGAATTTATGGTTCCCAATAGATCGTGATGGGTTTTCTCATATTTCAGCTGACTACTGCAAGACACTTTTTGGTGGAAATGTTACAAGGTCATTCCATGCATGGCAATTACGTGTTCTTGAAAGGCTATTTTGAGCAGAAAATCGCAAGCTGTTCCACTGGTGGCTGTGTGTAAGAATATTAACTACAGGGCATATCTCTCTTAAGCCCTCTCTTCTTGGCATATATTCAATTCACTGAAACTGTCCTAAAGGCTTAGGTAACTTGAGAAGTTTTAGCTCTGAAACTGAAAGCAAGGCCATTTTAAGCTGGAGCAGGGAGTGCGTGAACTAACTGTAACCTCCAAATCTCTGCCTGGACACTTCTTTTGAGGCCAATAGTTTAAAACTTGCCCTCCAGAAATAAATGTAATGTTCTTTTAAAGACTTGCACAAGTACTTGTAAAGCCAACTTTTAACTCAGCAGAGTCTTTCCTTGGTGACTGTGTCATTTACATTGGACTTTCAAAACGATTTCTCTCTGACCTGTGATGGACTAGATCCTTTAAGTCTTTCTGTTTGGTATTTGTAGCGGAATATTACTTAGATGGTCAGCCATGGTTCCTCTGTTTTCTGGATTTGCTCCTTCTTCTCCATCCAGAGATGACCTAATCTCTCAGATGTGTCTTCTGACATCTTGGAAGATCAGAGTTGTTTTGTCTGATGTGGCCTTAGGCCCAGTATTAGCTCGGCAAAAACTCAGATAAAATCCCTTTTGTGCATCTCAGGCTTTTCACCCAAACTCCTTTGAAGCCAGTGAGTTTTTCCGTTGACTTCAGTAAATTTTGGATCAGCCCTGGTTTGTTTAAATGGAGATTCCTCCTGCCAAAGCCAGTCAGGTGAGCATCGTTAGAGTGTTTTCAGACAGCAAATACGTTTTGCATAGATTTCCATACATCTCATCTTTTTGACACAATGCATTCAACTCTGCACATTGCAGCAGTTGTATTTTGACTAAGCCTGAGTATTGCAATGGCAAGGCTTGCACTCACATCTCCCAGATCCCCAAATGGACTAGCAGAGCTTGTGGAAGAAGAGCATGAGCCACAGGAGAAGAAAATTGTATTTCGGGGCAGCTCAGTCAGCTGGACTTGCACAAATCCATGAGACCAGATGGGAGGCGTCCAAGGATGCTGGAGAGCTGGTCGATGTCACTGCAAGGTCACTGTCATCTCTGAGAGGTCTTGGACATTGCAGAAGATTGCTTATGACTGGAAAAATGCAAATGCTGGCTGGAAAGGAGGACATGATAACCCTTTAAGGCATATTCCCATTTGTCATCTGAGGAACAAAAATGAGCAAAGCCCAACATGGTTTGACTCAAGTTTTCTACTCTTCCCAGTCAAGAGCTTTCAGTGGATGACTGGTATGACTAATTTTCCCCTGGTTATAGAGAGGGAGGGAAATTAAATGTCAGAATTAGTTACAGTTACTTTAAGCTTCTTGAAATCCACAGATCAATAATATGAAAAAGAGTTTAGTGGTGAGAGAAAAACTCTCCCTTTTCAGTATCTGCAAACTACTTGATGAGCTCCAAAATGACCAAGTCAATTTTTAATGCTTGGAGTTAGTGGTTCATTTTCTCCTGTAGGTGAAATAGAGGGAACACTTTAGCGATTAGTTTACAAGCGTGGTTGTACAATTCCCACTGCTGTCTTCAGGAATTTTGTACAGATAATGTCAAGAAGTTTAAAGATAAAATTTGTCTTGTCTTGAAATTTTTGCACCCTGGAGACATATGTCCCCTATTAATGATATAAAAGGGAAAATGTTATCTTTTGTGGGTAAGTATTCAGCTTTTCCATTGTTCTACTTTTGTGGGCTGCACTGCGTGCAAGTTCCTTTTTTAAGCTGAAATTGCTCCCAAAGCACTGCTACTGCTGTGTTTTATGAAGAAAAAGGTATTTTGATTTCTCTTACGTTAGGAGCTTGAAAGCAGAAAGTTCGCTAGCTTAAAAATAGATGATGATGAGATGGAGAGGGGAAAAATTAAGGATTTTTTTTTTCCAGAAAAATTGGAATCCAGATTCGACTAGAAATGGAAATTAAAATAAGATTTAAAGAGCTTTTAAAGTGAGATTTCAGTAATAAACTACTAGTAGTTACTAGCTTTTCCATTATAGTTACTGGATTCCTTCTGTTGAGAATTTTAGAACTCACTTGTACCATTGCTAATTCAATTACAAGATTTCAGTTGTTTGGTGAATTTTCTAATGGATTCTTAGTTCTGACTTATAAAATATTTGGGGGTTTTACAGCAGAAGACGTGCTTTAGTACGATGACAATTTATAAATACCTTCAAGAAAACGAATGAAAGAATAACAGCCAGTGTGCATTTGTCAACACCAGATCGGTCAAGCCCTTCTTCCTTCTTTCTGCGGTAGAGAAGGAGGTTCTGTGGGTAGGAATGATGTGGCAGACACCCGATGTGCCGACTTCAGTATGACTTTGGGCACATCTCACACTATGTTCTCATGAGCAAGACTGGGCAATGAAGTCTGGTCTAAGGTGGTGCTGAAGGATACATAGCAGCCTGGAAAAACTGCGCTCAATATCGTCACGGGTGAGACGGAGTAAATGAGAATCCATGATGGATTTGGATAGTGGGATGTGTCAAAATGATCTATGTGCAGAAGCACAGCGCGTGGTCAGCCTCTTTAATCGCTGGCTCTGTCTCATGTCTGTTTATTAATAGGAGGGTTCGATGTTTGTCACTACCATTTCATCCAGGTGTCATCGCAGTTTACAACCAGCCCATGCCAGTTGCAGCTGGCAAATAACAGGCTTGTGCTTGACAGTTTAAAAGTCCAGTTTCAGATACTCACCCACACACACGCATGCTCACACACAATCACCTGTTGCCTGACAACACTTGTATTCTACATTATTCTTCGCCCACCACATAATAGGTAGTTACCAGTGGTTTGCTTTCAGGAGGGAAGGATGCATCAATAACCTCATATATGAATCTGTTCTGGATCCTGTGTTATTCACTCCTAATTGGTTTATGCAACATAATTTACAGAGAATATCAAGTGAGAGGCGCAGCAGGCATGTCAGACAGCGGTCATTCCCATCTCTGCAGAGCTTCTGCTGCTCTTTTCAAAGATGATGTTGTCTAATTAAATGAGCGTTTCCATCACTGCGATGGACTTTCTTATATAGGAACTTCTTTTTTTCCAATCAAAGGAATCTTCATGGAAGAACATGGGAAGATTATAAAACTACAGAATTATTTCAGGGAGCTTTCACATTTTCTTTTAAAAGGAGCATTCAGGGACCATTTTGTCTAGTTGTATAGCTTAAATACTTTTTTCCAAATTTCACTGTACTCATAATGAATTTATTGACTGATCAAAACCCAAGCGCTAATTACAGAGATCTTGTACTACTATGATCTTATCAGAAGATAAATTAAGCACTTGGGTATCTGAAGATGATCACTAATGTCTTTATAGTTTTCTAGAGATTTATATCTTCTTTTAAGTATCACATAAACTTCTTTAACATAAATTCTCATTGTTAGTTCTTTGATTCCATGAGCTGATAGCAAACCTAACACTGAAGCCAGGTAGTTAACAGACCACTCGAAAGCTTGTGTAAGAAATCAGAGTAACAGGCTGTACATTTTATTGATTTAGTGACATCTAACACCACTCACTATTGATCCTGCTTTCATTAGACCAAAAACAAGTAGCAATGGGTTCATTATGGATTAGTGGTCTCTGAAGAGTTCATATTCCCTAGCACAACTGTGATTTATATGAAGCTTTAAGAAAAGAACTGTGATTTATATGAAGCTTTAAGAAAAGGACCAAGCTTGTCAATCACAGAAGAAGTTAAAATTTACTTGAGATAAGTAGCTACAGACCAGGTTAACTTGGGAACTTGATTCTAGTTGTTGGGTTTTCTCTTGGTTCTGGCATTGCAGCTTTCCTAATCAATTAGTGTATTTCCTTAGTTGCTTTTTTATAATTACATGCCTTGGAGAAAGTGATTACTGTGCTTATCCATTCTACTAAAAATATGCTTTAAAAGATCTTGAAAGAAGAAACCTTTGGAGTCTTTAGGACCTGAATTTTAGTATCGGGCAAATTTCTGAAAGGTTACCCTGAGGTCTTGATGAACTTTCAAAAAAAGTTATGGTCATTCATTTCTCATAGAAGGGTCTCAGAGACACAGCCTTTTATGCAAACCCTTTTAGGGTTTGTTTTCTGAAAATAAAAGGAAGCACTCATACCTCATTTTAGATGTCTCCTTCACAACCTACTTTTTAAAAAAACATTGTGAAATGACAGAATTCTTCAAAAAAGCATGAATTGCTGCTGGCATTTTCTGTTTTGTCCTATTGCAGTACCTTGGCTGTTCTTCCTGTCTTAACTTCAGGTTGCTGCTCCATTTTCTGTGATCTCCTGGAAATAAAAAAATCCTTTCTTCACTGCAATTACTGGAAACATGAGGGCTGGTGGATGGGTAACAAACAGTAGAGCTCAGGATTAAACTGAGCAAAAGGAATTACCTTAACAAAAGCATTAGTTGCCCATCAGATTACAAGTATCATTTCAGGGTTTCTGATGGAAAATTTAAATGGACTATGAAGCAGCCAGAGCAAAACAATAGGGATATTTCAGTGAATTAAATATAAGCACAAACAAGTACCATCAAGAAAGTGTTTCTGGACAGATGATGTCTTCCTCAGAAGAGAGTTTCACCATGCAAACAATTAAAGAGATAAATTTTAACAGGGAAGTAGAGCCGCATGAGAAGAAAGAAAAGATTTTGAATGCTGTATAATCTTGTGTAAGGATATAGACTTCCTTAGCTGTTATTAAGCAAGCATTTGGGGAATTGGCTCATTACTTCAGAAAAATATGCCAGGCTACAGGAAGGTGTGTGCATTAAGCCTCATTGTGATGCCTGGGGAGAAGGGAAAAACATTTGGAGCTGTGAAATACTGCATTAAATCAGAAGTATTGTATGTTCTCATTGCCCTATTACTGTTTAGGAGGTAGTGGGGAAAACGTAGCACTCCCAAGGTCTGCTGCTCAGTAACAACGTGTATGCCTTTACTGTCTCACTGGTTTTGTCCCTGTGCAGATCAGCCCACTAAGACCACAAAGACCAAAAAGCCAAGTCATAAACGTCATTTCAAGTGAAAGACGTTTCTCCGTGTCTCCATCACCTCCCAGCTCCCAAGTGACGCCACCCCCAATAACTCCACGGACAAAACTTTCTTTCAGCATACAGTCCAGTAAGTCTTTAATTTTAACTAAATTTTCTTTTCCTAGCAAATTTTATGCAAAATAGCTTCTAGTGGGGAGATGTATTTCCTGAGCATTGCATTACACCTTGGTTTGAGTTCTTTGAGTTAGTCTTTTTGCCATCACCATGGGATTGCTTGCAGGAACAAGAACTTGCCTCTTAACATCATGCTCCTTGCATTTGCCAGCAAAAAATATTTCAACAAAATACAAAAGCAAGGAAAATTGTTGCATCGAAAAAGTTTCTTCTCCTTTTCAAGTAATCATTAACAATTACTTAGGTATAGAGTGTAACTGTCAAAAATTAATGTTGTACTTGATTCTATATTTATATTGGTGCATAAAGGCTGAAAAAATAATCTTTCAATGTAATTGTACCTTAAAAGAACTTTTATTTGCTACATAATGAGTACAAGCCAGAAGGGGAAAAAAAAAGTCAGTCTTTTTCATGTATTTTTTGTTTGACATTGACATCTATCCCTCAGTTTTTCTGTAAAATATTGTCTGTTTGCTTCAGTCTTCAGGAAACCCTATTGCAAAATGGGGTATAATACAACACATTTCTTTTACAGTGGTGTTTTCCCAAAACTGTTATTCAGAGTTTTCAGTTGCTAGCATGTGATAAAAAAAGAAAAAGATCTTTTTGATACATGTACTCAAATGCTAGTATGATAGTCAAGAGTTCAGTGTTAGTAAAGAGGAGAATAGATGATCAGTTTTAAGAAAAAAATCTTGTTCGATCAAGGTCGCTGTTTTATTTACTTTGTTGATACTTAAAACCTTTTCTCTTAAATAGTGAGTGTTTTGGAAAGTTCTTGTTGCCAATTGCAGATATATGTCCTGTGAGCAGGAATGTGTTTATTTTACAAATCTATAGCAACAGAATTGTCGTCTAAAAGGCATCTGGCTTTGTTTTAATGATTTGAAATTGTTGGTTGCAAACATGTGGAAGAGGGATAAGCAAGTGCAAATCAATGCAGCGTTTCCTTTGCATAGTCAGACACCCAAAACAAGTATTTTGATAACGGTGAACTCTCTCCTTTCTTTACAGTTTTGATAGCCAAAAACTACCAGTGTGCTAAAAACTGGAATTACAGAGAAGTAGAGTATATATACTCCTGCAAAAGATATTCTTTGAATTGGATTATTTCTTCCTGTGTGCATTTTATTAAAACTAACTTGATCTCTTTTTTAAAAAAGTATCTGAAGCTATCATGTATTTCTGAGAATATTTATGTCTATGTGCTGGAGATTTATGGGTGTTATGTAAAATAGGTTCAGTTTATTGCAAAATTCATGGCGCTTGTCCATAATCGTTTGAGGAATTGTAGTGATACAATTTTTTAGGAATTCCAAGGATAAAGAAGTTACTTCAGTGCACAAATTGGCTAAAAGCACTTAATGGGTTGCTAAGCAATACTGCTTGCTTGTTAGCTGGCAGTTTAGGAGAATGGAGTGTAAAATTTGATCATTATGTTAAGATGAAATAAAAGTCATCTAACTGATCTCTTGCCAGCTCAAAGATATTCTCAGTGGCACGCGTCCAGCAAAGAATAAATATTCAGAGCATACTAGTCTGATGAAACACCTTGAATAATGGTAGCAAACCAGAAATTATGAGTAATTATTTGTATAGTGACTGAGTTAGTGAGGTATAGTTCAGCTGAATTGAGCAGGAGAAAATTAATAGATCTGTACCAAATAGATCTTCTTGAAACATGACTGAAAATTACTGAAGTTTGTGTTCGATACCTGTTTCTGCAGTACGGTAGATGAGTCCTGGATTTCATTAAACTTGTGTGAGAGATTAGCTAGTCAGGGCAAATAATTTTTTTCATTATAGAATATTGTTGTTCTACTAAATAGTTTGCCAGATTGAGTGCAAATATGTTGTTAATGTATATTGTGAACTATTCATGTGGATGGAAATACACATTTACAGGGATTTATTGCTGTCTTACAAAAGGGTGAGGTTGTAAAGGTGCCACGTACAGGCTGTAGGAACACGGTGGGGGCTGCAGAAAATTAGAGCTGTAACAGGAGCTGGGGAACGTAGAGAAAGGGAGAGAAGCAGAGCAGGATACAGTTGCATGGACAGTTGGTGACCATCCAGGTTGTTCAGAGTATTGCAGACCTTAAAGTAGAGTTTCCTCCAGACACTGTTTCCTCTGCAGCTCTAGTGAAAACATTGCTCACCTGCCTTTCCGTGGATCTTCCAAATGTCAACCTTAAAGAAACAAAGAGTATGTGTAACTCCTAACAAAATTTGTCTTGCCATCTTCTTGGTAGCACCTATTAGTCTACATGTAATGGCTTAGATGAAGTCAGTAGATACTGTAATATTATATATGATGAAAAGATGAAGTGTTCAGGGCAGTTAAATTCAGCTACTAAAAGGTTGTAAGACTAAATTTCTAATGTTTATCTATGAACAGAGCAGTGATGCTGTGAATGAAGAGGGAAGTTCATTCGCGGCATCAATGTTTAGTTACAAATGTTTTCCAGTTATATGTTTTAATGACATGAGCTTAGCAGAATTAGATTCTGATGAAGATATTTAAAGGAAAGTATTATGAATGTTGGGGGAATGGAGGAATTCTGTATGTGTAGAAAAGGAAGGATGAAAAACAGGAGCAATGGAAAAAGCAATGAGAAATTCAGATCCTGGAGGACAAACAAGCTTTTCAGTCTGATGTAGAAGAAGCCACTGAAAGTTTGAAGTCCCAGGATGGAAAATACTCTTCTTCCTGGCGTAGTTGAAAGTTCAAGTGAAAGGATGAAGAGTAAAATTACAGTTTTCAGTGACAAATCAATACAGCCACCTTACAGTTAAATTGTGTTAGTGAGAGGCCATTTTAGAGAACAATAAAAGGACGCCTTTTGTAAGATATTGATAGGAACCTTGCAATAAAAATATCTACATAAACAAGTCCTCCACTTGTTTCACAAATCACCCCAGTAAAATAAAAATAACCTTTTCTCATTTCCTAAATGAAAACGCTTCCCTAATTTATCAAAAATAAATTAAGTTCCTTATCTCATAGAGCTCACAGTGGGTTTTGCCTGTGTTAAAATGACTGAATTGCCCTGAAATACACCGTGGGTGGATTTCTACACAAAAACCTATGTATCACTCAGGCCTCAATAAACTTTATTGTCCCTCAGGCTATTCGCCTTTACAGCATGTATCTGCTAGGATTTATCTGCTAAGAAAAGGGAACTTTCTACCCAGTGAACAGTAATAATAAATGTTTTGTACTTTCTCTTGCGTGATTTTATTTACTCGACAACTAATGACTGCTCATGTATTATAGTTACCTGGAGTTTGAAAGTTTTTGAGAGAGATATAGTTAATTATAGGCTTTCATTTGTGCATTTTATTAACAAGAAGCTTTTATTTTACTGGGGGAAAGTAAATAAAGCTTAGCTGGATTATATTTTGTTAGTGCACTTACCAAAATTTTTATTGTGTATTAATGTCCAAGGTGAAAATGCAGAGCTTACAGCTGAGAAAATTATATTTGCTAAGCTATGAATATTTTGGCATGAAATCTGAAGGAAAAAGTATTTTCTATTAAAAAGAGGGGATCATTCAAGTATTTTGAGCCTATCCTAAAAATTAGCCCAATGCGACTCCACAGTGCATACTTCCCGTTGATGCGGGGGTGGGTTCATTTGTTCTACTTTCCTTTAAAATCCCTCATTAGATGAGCTGCAGATAATTATAGAGGCAGTGAAGAGCAGACAAAGATATCGCATGTGCAGCATTATCGCAGTATCAATGCCATAAGAATTGGCGCAGTCTGGATCTTTGGATTCAATTCAGTTATTGAAAGAGTTAACTCAGCATTGATTTTTACAGATCTGGAGCTGAATGGTATGTCCAGCTCTGACATCCCCGACGTTCCTCCTCCTCTGCCTCTCAAAGGAAGCATGGCTGATTATGGGAATCTCATGGAAAGTCAAGACTTGATCAGCCCGACAACCTCTCCCCCTGCCCATCAAAGGGTGAGTCCCAGAGATGATGATAATTTTCTGCAATTTTCTTTGCTTTTCTACTTTGCACGATCCACAGTGAGATGTAATCCAGAGATGTCTGCAGTTGCAAACGAGCGTCTGGAGTATGAGGGAACGGCATCACTCACGGGGACCGACCTGAAGGGAGCTTGGGTTCATTCTGGTTGAGAAGACTAAGCAAAATGTTGTTAGCTGTGTTGGTAAGGGAGCTTAAACTGACAGGATATAGTCTCAGCAGCAAATTAGATTTAATAGCCTTTCAATCCTGTCTCAGGAAAGGAAATAAAACATGTACCTGACATCTTTCCTTTCTGGAGCTCTGTTCTGTCATCATTTAATCGCCACTTGTTTCCTAGAGGCAAACACACGTGCCCCCTTTGAGGGAAGGAGCTCAGAAACACTCTTCATCATCAACAGGGTTTTCAGCTTTCTGAAGAAAATACACTTTTTCAACTTTGTTTCCTGTATCCTGGAAGCTTTTAAAAATAATTTGGCCCTTTTCTTTAAAGCAGCACTTTTGAGAAGGACCATTTATTTTTTGGAGAAAAAAATACGTTTAAAGAGGTTTTCTTTTCTTTGACTTTGAAATGTATAACTTTGGCCAAGCTGTTATTTTGTGGAAAAATTCTCAGCGGTAATGATTCTTTTTTGTTTGCAGAGGTATCTTCCAGGATTTCTCTGAAGTTCATCATTCAAATGAAATTCTGTTGAGTAATTTGCTTTTCAGTAAATTTCGTGCTTAGAGAAAGCATTTCTAATCTCAGCAGAGAAAGAGTCAGGCAGGCATTTAGTTTTGACTCTGGGAATAGTTTTATTTAACACAGACTATCACCGTGCACAACAGTACACAAGTCTGGCTTTTCCCATGGTTGAAATTGTAACTGTGTTGTTGCAGGAATTTAGTATTTTCAGGCTAAAGGGGGAGAAGAAACAGATATAAAAGTAACTTCAGGAATGTGAGTAGTGTTATTCAAAACACAATGCTTTATTCATTATATGCATATATTGAAAAATTCTCTATTCCCATCGTCTCTTCCATAGTTCTTCCCCGTGGCTGGTTTTAGTAAATATTTTCACTAAATTTTTTTGCGAACCCTTTTCCTCTAATTTTCATCGAAGTATACTAAGCTCTTACCCATTTCCCTGACTTCTCTCTCAGGGGCCAGCTCTCGCTTGACCCGAATACAGACCTCTGAGTGGAAAATTACAGAGTGTACAGGAGGGCTGCCAGGAGTTTTGTCTAAGGAATCCCATCTTCATGAAGAAACCTGAGAAATTCAAATTAGGTTTCAAATTTCTTGAATTCCTCCCTGTATGAGCTCTAGAGTAGTAAATTTGTTTTGTATGATATACTGCAAGTTTTAGGTCATGGTAGTAGCTCAGTATTGTTAACATGAGTTCAATTTTTAGCTAAAAAGCATTAAACAATGAGATGATAAAACATGCGGTGAGGAATAAAAATCCCAATAGCTGGGTTCTTTTTCCATTCCTTGCGAGGCTGTTTGAAGGCGTTTCCACTTAGTGGACAAATGCTAGATATTTACTGTACTACTTGCAAATGCCACCATGCTGTGATGGTTAGAGCCCAGACCTGAAGATGACTCAGGTTGCAGCCTCGGTCTCCTTGCTGTTGAAGGTGTGACCTTGCATAGCTCCTGTACCTGTCATGAGCAGGGTTTCCGCATCATTAAATGGAAGTTCATAAAAATAGTAGCAATATGCTCCCTTGGGTTTTTTTGCAAAGTTTTATTCAGGTCTTAATATTTTTTCTCTTTACAGTCTTCACTGCTCAGACTTGCTTTTTTTTTAAATTTAATTTGTAATTGTAGAAATGGTCAGATGCAATCAGATATAATCAAAATTTTCTTCAGCATTGTATTTTTATAAACTTTACAAGACGAGGGAATATAGTTTCAAAGTCTGAAAAAAGGATCTAAAGCAGATTTGTCAGAAAGCCACATGTATTAGGCTTAGAATTAATTTTAGGAAAGGCTTCTAGTCTTATAACAATCACTCTGCGCATTTATTTCATCAGGCTTATAGGAAGGAAGCTGTTAAAGAACATGAGGAAAATGAGTAGTGCTGGGCATGAAAGATCAGATGCGTAAATTCTTATTACTGCTGTGATTAAATCCCACTCCACAGTTTTTAATGGCTTGTGTTTCATGGGTCAAATAGCTACATACTTCATAACTTTATAATTCTCTGCCTAGTAAACTGATTGTCTTTTAAATTACACATGCTTTGTATCAGTGAAGAAAAATCAGTAAAAAATATTATAGATAAGTTTATCTTAGTAGCTTTTAAACTGGAAATATCTCCTTGTATGAGAAATTATTACGTGGTTCACTCTGCTTGTCTTGCAGTCAATTATGAAAACCAAAAAAAGCGCTGTAGTGAACTGAAAAGCATGCAGTGATAAATGCATGAAGAAATACTTCAAACTGCAGGCAATAGTGTCATTTAGTGTCTGAGAGGGTAATCTTAGATTATTTGGAGTCCACTATTAACTCCGTCTACCTTAAGTCTTTTATCCAAGTGATCATCTAATTATAATTTTCTGATTGTCCTCTTATTCCTTGTTAACTGTGATACCCTTATATATATCTTTCCTTGCACTGTATGATTTTGTCTGCTAAAAATGTTCTTAATAATATATGGGAACATAAAAAAAGAAGTCTACGACTCCTGCAAGGATTATTATTACATCAAGGGATTCCTTTAGGCACTTCTTATTCTTTATGGGATCATCCATACCCTTGCATACAAATCAACTGCCTGCTTAGTATTCACAGCAAGAAGGGAAACTCAAAGAAAATAGACAAAGGAGCGCTTAGATTGATAATATCGGCTATAACGCTCACTAAGCATCAGGTAATGGTTTGGATGAGAAGATCTCTATCAATCTGGCATAGATGGAGAGCTTGTCAAGGAGGGATAGCAAAGGCTGAAGCGGTGTGTAATGCGAGGACCGGAACGGTCTTGCATGGCTGACAGCGATGGCACTTATTTTGACTCTCTGGGATCCTGTTGCACGAGGAGCACTCAGACTGGCTATTTGGATATAATGGAAGTGTTTACGCAGAAGGAAGAATCCAGGGGATTTTTCATGTGTTGCAATGCATATACTGCAGTGCTGGTCATTATCTCATAGGTTAGCCACAGTGAGCAAAAAATTACCTTAAAGGCTTCAGCAAATGGACTCTGTACTCATGTGGACAGAGAAAAAGAGCTGAGGCTAGAAACCCAGCTGAAACTACAGAGGCAGCAGGTAATTAGGGAGCACTGCTTCAGGGTTTGCAATTTTTCCTTTTCCGATGTTATTTCTTGGGAGAAATCCCCTTCCTTCCCGAAGTGCCTCGCAGCCCCGTGGCTCCATTCCCTCTGAGCATCGTGGTGCCACCTCCCCAGGACCCCCGCCGCTGGTTTGGTGGCTCAAGGCTTGCTGCCAGCTTGCTTACCACAGCAGCGGGAGGTCAGTCATTAGCAGCATTATCCCATGGAGATGTTGGAAAAAGTGAAATTAGAAAAAGTGCATTATTAATCCGTTATATTAAATTAGAAAGTTAACATTGTGGACTGCATTTGCTCACAAATGGAAATAAATGTCTCCTTTTCTGTCTGATACTCCAGATTTTTAAAAAACAGACTCTCTGACCAAAAGCTTTCCATGATGTGTAGTAGTATATAATGTGCCCAAAAGAAAAAAAAATAAAAAATTGGTTTTGATTTACCATCTGGTAATTATTTTTGCCTGCTGGAGATGGGAAGCGTTGCAAGCCCTTCCTCCAGTGCAAAGTCTCTACCACCTCCCGCCTTGGCTGGGCTGGGGTTTGGTGGGTTAAGCTCTTGCCGAGCAAAGAGTTTCTAAAAAGCTCACAGTCACTTTTTAATAAGTCTCAAAATCAATGGACTGCCATGGCTTATTACAGGATTTTGAGTGAAAAATGTGTTCTTCTGTTGGCTGCCCGGAGACATAGAGCCCGTGATGTGTCCCTGAGCAGCACCCTTGATTTTGTTTCAGAAAAGGCCGTGTCGCTGCCCTCAGTGTTGCGCGGGATCAAGCTGCGGGTTTTGCTCTGGCCAATTGGTAATGTATTTGTTTATCGCTCTCGCAGGGCCCAGGCCTTCACTAAGAAATACAGTTTCGGTCTGGAGTCTAAACCTAATTCTGAGGGTATTGCTCATAACTCTTGAGGTCTGTTTATGTACAGACCAGAGCAGAAAAACGGTGCTTTTGGAAATCAAGTTAGCCAGCACGGTCTGAAATACTAATAGCCTCCTCATGCAGAAACGTGGTGCAACAGAGGGAAAATCGCATTGACTGTGCTTTAACACAGCTGGCACGCACCACGAGCAAAGTCCTCCCTGCATGAGGGGTGCTAGGTCCAGCTCTCCCCGTCATCCACTGCCGTCACCCCTGCGGGAGCATCCCTCCAGGGATCGCTCCCCATTGGGAGAGCATGGTCAGGGTCCTGCCAAACAACCCCATGGGGAAAATCTGAGGTGCTGGTTCAAAGCAATTAGATGTTGCCTGTTTTGAAGGATCTTTCACGTTGCCCAAGGAGGGGATGCTTAGCACGTGGCAGGTGGGAGCACACAAAGGGCACCTCTGCAGAAGGACTCTTAAAATTACTTTCTCTTATCAAAGTACACTCCAGCAAGGGCAGCTAACGGCTGTGATACACAGTCAGATGAAACTCTAATAGATGAAGTATGACAACAGAGTTTAAACAGTCATTTCACATCGGTTACCTGCAGTATTTTCCACATAATTTTGCTCCCTGGGTCAAACAGGCAATTAGCTTAAACTGTCTATAATTTGGTTCAAATTAGTGGAGTTGGGTTGATTCTCTCCACTGGCGCATTATTGCTCTTTCAGAATGGGAGTGTTATTCCTCCAAGACCTCACATTATGTGTTATTTTTCATTGCGGATATTAAATAAGCAAGCTGCTGCTTGTCAGGCGACTCAGCTCCATGCTAAAAGCAATGGTGTAAGCGAGAAGGAGCAATTCAGAGCTCAGTGTTTGGAAGTGTTTACACAGTCCCGTGTAACTGATAGCCTATATACGTCTCATTTCTACTGCTTCTGACCTAATTAGATCTGTTAATCCTTCAAACTAAAGTGTTTTTGATTGGATCTCCATAGCTTGTCATATTTATGACCATTTAATTTCAAAGAAAAATAGTTACACAGGAAGAAATCTCTTAACAGTGTCAGAAGGACCATTTTTGGGAATCAAATTTTGTTTGATTTTTTGTTTTTGGTTTTTTTAATAGTATTTCCTGATTAAAAAAAAACATTCTCGTATCTTATTTTGCTTCTTCACAGAGTAAAAAAAAATGTATCTTTTCATCTTCTTGAATTGATTTTTATTGCAACCTGAACATGTATAGTGCAGTGTATTTTATATCTCTAAGAGAATGGAGACAAATGTTTTTAAAGCTGATTCTTTTCTGTATCAGGAAAAAACCAAACAAATGGGAGCAATTTCATGTTTGAAGCAGAAGGAACAGATTGCTTCTGTGTTGCATATGTGCCTTTTACATAAGGTTTCTGCTTCCCCTGAGGTACCCGTGAGTCAAGGATTCTGCCCAAAATAGGTTTGAATGTGAACCAGCAGTCTCTATCATTATGTCAGAAAGTAAAAGCATGCTTCAAGATTCGTTGGGTTCACAATTAACCACTGAAAGATAAACATGAACTCTGCAAAGCAGTTCTTAATTAAATGTAAAATCAAGGGAAACTCTATTTTGTATTTCAAAGTTTCTAAGGGGAAGCATAGCAAAAATGAACTTCGTAAGCCTAATAATGATTTCCTGAGTATGACATTGAAGGGAGAGAGAAAGTGTGCTTGAATTTCTTCCTGTGCTGGAATAAAAGAGAGTGCGTATCAGCCCTGGGAGCGATGGCTAGATTTGGAGTTGCACCAGTTCCGTATTGGCACATTTTGTCATGCTAATTTCTCAATAATATTGCCTCGACGAGCATTACATGTCCTACTTAATATATTCATTGGTAGCTTATTATATAAATGAACATGTACTGAATTTATCCAACTTTCTAATGGAAATTGTAAATTCAATTATAATAATTATCTACCTATCTTTGTTATTTCTTTCTGCCTAATTTGCTTGCAGAATCTAAGCTCTGGTAGGTTTTGTGCTTATTGTTTATAGCATATATATTTAGCTTATTCTCATTGTATTTGCATTGTATTTGTTCTTCAGAAGCAGGTTTTCAGGGATAATTTGATTGTTCTCTGATCAATATGAAGGGCTCATTTGTTTGAGAAATGCCTTTGATCTAATTGAATTGAGAATTATTGCCAATATACTGTTATTTAAATTCAAAATGGATTTTCACAAATGATGCTATCGGCAAAGTTAGTTTTCTCTAGCAATAAATAGAATGTTAAAGATATCATCTGAGAGCAAAGCACTGAGGAAATTTTTATGTTTTGTAATGTATTTTAGAGGGGCACCTGGTTTATTTAGTTATGAAATTAATGCCATCTCTGTGAGGAGTTCTTGCATGTTGTATGCTGATGTTCTGCAGACCACCAGCATTTCCCAAGTTTGTCCAGAAGCCCCTGCCTGGATACATGACTGTAACTAAGCAGTTTTTCAAAGATTTCAAAATCTGCAGATCACACCTGAATGTGTGAGGCTAAATAATGTTGACAGTCCAGCTCTTATTCAGGTGCCTTAGTAGGAATCCAGGAGCTAACTTAACATACCGGGTTAAGAACAGTATTTGGTCAGGTAGAGGAAGTATTTAGTGGTTCTGACTGTAATACTTAGAGACAGATCAGCAGTTGCATTTTACAAAACAAAACAAAACACGAACTTCAGTTTTGCATTTAGTAAAATAAAATTCTTATTTTATCTGCTTTACATATTAGTCTGTTGATGATTTTCTGACTCAGAGATCATTGTGCACCGAGTCACACTGTAAGTGAGGAATAAATAGTCCACAGTTTTGAGCCTGCTCTGAAAAATGAATGCTGCTTACTCAGCAGGGTCTTCTTGACATGTGCTTTTCAAGCAGCGGTGCCCTTTCAAGACTCAAACCTTTTAATAACCTGGTTGTTTCTTCAAAAGAGCTCATATAAACTTTAACCGGACTGTGAACATGAAAGTCTTCATTGCCATGTATGTTCAGTCCTGTCCTCATCGGTGAGCAGGAGACTTCGCCTGGTATGCAGCCTTCCAGGCAGCACACCCCCAGGCTCTGGCACCTTGCTCTTGGTCCAGAGCTTCTTATCCAGTAGCAGATTAAAACCAATTGATTTCCAAGTTGGTAACAAAGCATTCTGTAGTCAAGGAGGAAGGTGAGAGCACAGGTGTCGCTGCATCGGTGGTGCTGCTGGAGAGGCTGGGGAAATGGAGAGTGGACGGTCTTCGTCCCTCCGTACTCTGGGCCTGCTGTTTTGGACAGTGGCAAAATGGAAAGACAAGCTCAGGCCACGCCTTTCCTGACGATAGTTTGTGATCCCTGTTCGTTCGCCACGGGGGAGAGCCGGGAGGAATGAGGAAAGTTGTAAAACAGATTGGAAAGTATTTCTTTCGAGGTAGGATACAGGAAAAATATTCCAGCAAAAATCCAGCCTTCCTGGCTCTGCCAGTATGCAGTCTTACCTTTCTATTTAGTCTACAATTAGTAAAACTGTCTGGTAAAAGCTCTGGATATATAACTTCATGCTGTCTTAAAAGCTGACGTTGAAGAGGGCATTCAGTTATCTTAAAGATACTTTTTTCCTTCTACTCTTGCACATCTCTGAAAACTCCCAGTCACTAGGTTGCAGTAGTGTTAGGAGGCTCTCCGGGCTTCTTGTGCCTCGCGGCAGAGGAAAGACTGAAATGTCCTGCCATCACCCTGAACTGCTCTTCTTTTTGGAAGATATCTTTTGGATATCTTTGGAGATATCCAAAGCAGCTTTGGATATCTTCTTTTAAAAGGAACAGTCTTGTTTCTTATGCACTTTCACGAGGCTTATCAGCTGCACATATACCAGTTTCTTACTGGTGTGTGTATATATAGAGATAGATATATATATATAACACCGAGAAATCATCAGTTATTTCGTCCAAGACATTAAAAAAAGTTGGAATACGAGTATCGAGGTTGCAACTGCAGTACACGCAATGTTACACTAAGGCATTTCAGATATTTGAACTGTTCTTGTAGCAGTGATTAAGGAAATTTGGCAGAGACGGTGTGCGTCGTAAGGTTTTAAGTGTTAGTGCGTGGAGTCAGCAGTATGGGGTGGGTAAGGCGGGACGGGTACACTGAGACACAAACAAGTGGAAATGAAAAAGCGTTGTTATGCTTGGAGGAAAACAAACGGCGGTGGCTGGCTGAGCGGGGGAAGAATCTTAGGAAAAAACAAAACCAAAGCAGTGTTTATGAGGTCTGACACTGCAGTACAGCCTCAGTGCAGCGATGGGAAAACTGTAATGGCTGCATAGCCAAAATGCTGTAGAAAACCAGACTGCAAAGTGTATGAGCAAGTTGCAGTGTTCTCAAGCTCTTTCTGAAACAGATTTTGTCATATATATGATTAACATTATGAAAAAAAGTCTTAATTTCCATAATGACTTTTTAAATTCGTCCAGTTAGCCAGTGAATCTAACCAAAGGTGCTCTTGTTCTGTTGTATGATACATGAAGTGATTTAAAATATGTATATTTGAACAGTCTGGAATTCTGTTTTGAATATTTTAATTATAACTGAATGTGTAATAGTAAATTGCAAGTTACTTATCTGTTTAAATGGTTTCCTTTTTTTTTTCAATTATTTGTGTTCTAAATGTGCAAAATACAAAAATAATGGAAAAGCAATGAAGCTGTTGCTTCAGAATAGCTTTTAAGCTCTGTAGTGCATAGGGGCTGAGGGCAATCGATGCAGACGAAGAAATCAATATCCTATCATGATATAAAGTGGAGAATTATAACCTTCTCCAGTGCTTTCAAAAGATTTTTCCTGAAATACGGAGCTAATTAATCACGAACCCTTGAGAGATTTTTTTTCATTGTCAAAGGTAAAAGTTTTATTTTAAGCTAATGGCATTCGGTATGCATAGTAGCAAATTCTGCGGAGAAGCTTTCAGGAGTCAGACGGCTACAGGCTTACCCACCGTTTCTTGCCGTTATAGGTGAACCAGTAAATGTTCCAAAAATCCATTCATTGCTAACACAGTCTCTTCAAAATTGGTTTCTTCCAGCACCTGCCACCTCCACTCCCCAGCAAGACTCCCCCACCTCCGCCTCCAAAGACAACTCGGAAGCAAACGTCTGTTGACTCTGGGATTGTCCAGTGAAGAAGGAAGAGTTTTTTTCCAAAGATAAAGCTGTAACAATTCATTTCCCTAAGTATTTTATGGTATATAATGTTTACCTCATTCAGGCGTGCAGTATCTAACATTTAGTGCAATGACTCTAACTCTGTAAGAAATCCATTTCTAACTGTGTATCGGAAACAACACTACATCACCCCTCTTTCTGGGGTTGTTCCCTCCTGTAACTTGAAAGAAATCTGGATTTCTACTTGAGGCCGGGAGGCGTTCATCAACTGACAGTACCCTCTTCCTAAACCTTCTCCCTGCTTCTTCTGAATAACTTCAGGCACACAGGTAGCTGTGGAGATTAAAATGAGAGTTTAATATTTTGTACCTAAAGCATTTAGGTAGCTATGGAGTTTAAAATGAGCTGAGTATTTTGTACCTAATCTCAGTGTATATAGGAATCGATGACGATATTCACATTGAATTCAATGCACGTTGGAGTAGGCTTCACAGTAAGGAGAAGCTGCCGTAGGATTTCCCCAAATAGCCCAGGGCTAAAAATCAGACACAGCTTATTTGTGAAATGTGCCTTCTCTTTAATTGTTCTGTATTACAAATAAACTGATTGCTAATGGGCTTTGTAAAATTAGTCGTCAGTGATCAGTCATTTCCATTTTCATTCAGTTGGCCATTCTTCTGGGTGTTGATCAACGGGCAAAGCAAGGAAGCCTTTTAGCTGCTGACAGGCACAAGCGTATAGGAAAAGAAACAGAGTAGGCAGATAGGAGACTCCTGGTCATTCTGAACCTACCGGTTGAGTACAAGAATGGGAAGAGCTTTTTCTTTTCTTCTTTAATGTGTAATATTTCATGTGGATTAAGATGAACTGAAAGGAATCACTTTGTCCTTGTGCCATCATTCTGTATAGAGTTTGTATATATGATGGTTTTTAGAATGTTTTAATTTTTATGGTGCCTGCTTTTCATGTAATAATGAATTAATGTACCTACAATGAATGCATTACGTATTTTTAATTTCCTAATTGCTGAAAGTGTAAAAAAAAAAACTTTTTTTTTCCAGATATTATGCTCTGAGAAATATTGGACAATGATGGGGTGGGGTGTTGGGAGGGAGGAAGGAAACTAACTTTATACTCTAGCGTTTTTTATTGTCATCACACTTTCATTTTTTACTATCTACAATCTTTTTACTCTTACGGTAGATTGTTTTTAAATATACCACTGACTCAAAATAAAATATTATTTTAAAAACTTGTCTAAGAAAATTAATACATTTCTTTGGTCTTTTTCATCCTTATTGTAGAATTTCAGGAACTGTTGCACTCTATAGAGGGCTATGTATACACTTTCTTTCTTTCTGAACAATTCTGAGGGAGCCCACGATAAAGCTGAAGTCTTTCATCGCACTGCTATACGTGTTCCTGCATGTATGTAGTACTGAGATAAAACTCGTCAGCTCTAGAAACAGCTGTCTTTGTATGCTGTCAATACTCATAATGATAGCTTACTTATCTTTAAGTTATAAATTATCTGTTCCTGAACACTTCAGAAAACAGATGAGTTCTAGGTAATATTTTCTACCTCAAGTAGCTGCTACATGATGCAAGTAGCATGACTTAAACAGCAGTAAAACAATAATGTTCTTACAAAGGCAGAAAGATTGCCCTTCTCATAAAAAGTGGCTCAAATGGTCAATTATATTCTCATAATTTTGCCTTAAACCATCATGTTGCTTTGGATCAAACAAACACACTTTTCCTTTCAATGTGAGATAACATCAGCTACGAGCATCTCAGAATTTGCTGTTAGATACTGTCCTACAATTCCCTATTTGTTTTGTTATTCGTATAATCTCCATTCAAGAGGAATAAGCTGGGAAGGATTCTTAGCTACAATTGATCAGATATTCTTTCCATAGACGATCGATAATGTATTACAACTTTAATTCTATAAGTCTGTCATTTAATTGAAAATTGCTTTAGAGACTGCTCTTGTTACTGTGTGGGAGATTGCGCTGGGATGCTGGTGAGGTTTCCTCTTTTCTGTTCCATTTACTTTCTAAAGGATAGAAGGAGGCTTTCACATGGACCTTTAACTGGATGCTTGTAAATTGTATTTCTGATAATGTGTTTGTTGTCACATGCCCTTAGCAAATTCCTGTGCTCGTGCAAGTGTTATAATTTGGCCCTGCAAGACTCCTCAAACAAGAGATGCACTTTCAAATTGGTCTTGCAGTACAAACTCTAAATCTCATATGTGTGTATGTTTTACAAATACGCAAGCTGAGACTGGGAATTGAAAATCAGACTCTCAGATTCACTTTCAGACCCAAATTGTCACCGTTTTTACAATCTAACAGCTTTTAGGCTGTAACTCGTATAAAACCCAGCCAGAACGAGTCATTACCCTCCTCAAAGCGTTGTAAAAACACACTTCAGCAAATCCAGAAACTAATTCAGTTACAGTCTCTAAGCGGTGAACAATCTTGCGAAGGCTGTTATTTTTCCTACGGTATACTCTCTTCCTTTGTACTCCAGTGGCGTTATATCAGAGCATCCCAATGCAATATGAATTTCTTGTGACATTGTTTGAACAAAGCTGAGCTAATGCAGAAGAGCTCAATACAAGGCAATACAGAAGAAGAAGGTTGTTTGATTTTAACCAAAGTGGTATCACTTACACTTACTCTGTCATGCTCACGTCCTCACAAGGGTCGAGGGACATGTGCCCAAGTAATGTCTCCGGGGTTGCCAGTCATTAGAGGACAAGAGGTGCCTGCTGTCAAGTCCACATCTCGTCTCCGGTGTTACTCTGAGGTTGGTGAACATGTGCTGGTTGTTGGATGTGCCCTTTTTTCCCTTTGGGAGTTGCCAGTGACTGTGATCTCATGTCTCTTTAGTCTGTCCTACTTCTGTGGGAATTCATTAGGCAGCACTCGATGTATTCGATGTCGGTTGTCTCCCTGCCTGGTGAGGATGGTGTACAGTTCCAGTTCTGCTCGTCATCTTCCCACCATCATCCCTTAATGGGCTCAATGAGTCTTCTGCTTTCCCAACCTCGATGCCTTGAGTAGCTGGGATTGGGATGACCTGGTCCAGCTGTCACTGCTTTATCCTTCTGCCAGTTCTCCTGGTGCCTCCATGCCCAAAGGTCCCCATTCAGACTTCATTCAAATCGATAACTTCTGCTACAGGAGGATGCCAAAAGAAAGCTGCTAGGAAAGGTGACCCCTCCATGTCTTCCATAGTAGACCATGTCCAGGGCATTAGGATCCACAGGGGCCAGGTTTTCACCATTTAAGACAAATGCTACTATTCAGGGATTAACCTCCCCCCAAATGCCATCCCTTCACTCAGACTTGAGAGCAATACCACAAGGCTTTGCAATACAAATTTTCCTGAAAGAAGAAATTCAGAGGTGTCAAGTTTCTAAATAGTATGAGAAAACAGATTTTTAATGGCCAGTAATTTTTGCTTCTTGAAAGTTAGCTTGAATTTACTTACTGAAAGTTAACTTACAGTGTCAATATAAAAAGGAAAAGCCCTTAATACCACTTCTCTGAGTCTTAGCTTGGGAGTGAGAGGGCAATTTTTACAGGTGCACACAACAATTCCCATCAGTCCCATGCAAAACCACAAAAGGTTTGTTGGGCAGCGGTTGTTTGTTTTTTAATCAAATTTATTTTCAATGGGAAGCTCAATGCAAAGGTCAGTTCTTAAGCTGGTTTCCATAATTGACATTTATGATTACTGAAATGTCTCTGATGATACCACAAATTCTGAGTGTAAAAATGTTTTTAAATTCAGTTTTGTCTTAACGTAGGTATTTTTCTTTACCATGGATGTCTGTGATAAGTGACTTTACAGAGAAAAATGTTACAAAGTTTGCAGTGCCTATAGATATGTTTATGATGTATGAATAAGAGATTTATGTGAGTGTACATACATATGTGTATACATGCACACACATTAAACACACATTTTTTAATGTAAAATATCTCACTTCATTGACTAGTTGAGGTGTCCACTTTCTTGCTTCACCTTAGACATCTTCCCTATCGATTCTTGTGACCTTTCTGGGGACAATTCTCTGCCAGAAGCTTGATGTAGTGGTGTTGATGCCAGTTGTCCCATGATGGTTGTTCACAATTACCTATTTTTAGTAAAGGTTCTTTGTATAAACTAGTCATTTCTTGTGTATATATTTGACACAATCAGGTGAAGTAAGCAGAAAAATTTCTTACAAAGGTTACAGCTGGTTTGATGTTTAAATACATGTAGACCAGACTTAGACATTACATGGTGTAACAGGAGTCATCCTCTTCTTCTGATCCAGCGACTACCATCCTGCATTGGGCTTTGGAATATTTTTGTATGCCGTTTTGAACAAAACGGCAAGCATTGGAACAGGCTGCCCAGGGAAGTGGTTGAGTCACCATCCCTGGAGGTATTTAAAAGACGTGTAGATGTGGTGCTTAGGGACGTGGTTTAGTGGTGGACTTGGCAGTGCTAGGTTAGATCTTAAAGATCTTTTCCAACCTAAACAATTTTATGATTCTATGATTCTAAAACCGAAGTATTTTATCCCCAAGCTGAAGGTAGAGGAAGGTAAGGCAGAAATTGTTTTTCCTGGACCTGTTACATTATGTGTGCATTTGCTGTGTTTCACAGAGATGTTGCTGTTCATTGTCTGTAACTGTCAGAAGTGCACACCGCCGGGAAACAGCTTGTCCTTTCCATTGCCACTGCCTTTCAGCCATCAGTGGAAACACACATGATGCCTTGTCCAGCTTCTCCCCGTCTCCCCATCACGAGTGTCTTAAGTTCTTTGTGTTCTCTTGCAATAAAAAATGTTGCTTTTTTTTTTTTTTTTAAGTAAATGCAGGACGCCTTTCTGGTTGTTTGCTTACTGTTAATGCGTCCTTTGAGATGCCGCACTGATAAATTGCCTGCACTTTGCTCAATGTGTTTAAATTCAGTGCAAGACGCTCAGGGTGCACACATGGACTAGAGCTCGGGGACAGGCCCGAGCTGGAGCAGGTTTCCCAGGAGGATGGGTGGTGAAGGTGGCCAAGTTTCGTGCCCGCTCAGCACCATGCTGCCGCGGGGCCAGGGGCCAGACTGGGGCTGCCTGCATCCTTCTGCACAAATAGAATAAGGCATTTTTCAATTTCCATCTACACCTTACCTTGTGATGAAGCAATAAATTGTAGTGCATGTAGAATATGCCCGTGAAGAAAAGACCAAGCGCTTGAGTGATGGTGAACGCTGAAATTCAGGGTTTGCCTTTATCCTCAGCTTTCGGCGTTAACATGGTAATGGAAGCGTGAGGTCCAGCTGCTCTGACATTTCAATTTCCTCTCATTCTCCTTTTTTACTTTTCATGGATCTAAACTGAATTTCAGGGTTGCAATTGCCATTTTCTTGGTGATGCAGAAATGTGTGGATCGGTATAAATACTTGGTTATTGTATGGGATCTAACCAGCTGTTCTCCAGTGAGGCTATTGATAGGATTTTTAATTTCCCTTGGTTTTGTCATATGTATTCTGCAGACATGAATAATTACTGTAAATTAGGTTTCTCTATCAAATGGCAGACTTAATTTTTTTTTTAATTTCCAGTGTGTGTGGTATTGTATTCTAGCACTTTAATGCAAAGTTGCTGAATTAAATAACTCATTTCACATCTAACCGAGCTGGCTCTGGACTGGTGTGTTGAGGACATGTACTGACCCCCTTATGAGACTGAGTTGGGACGGTGACTCCATTTAATCTCATGTTGCATTTAGCCAAATGGTTTCCATTCCCTAACACTGTCTTGTTACAGCTACACGTTGATGTATCGTTTTCAGAATCCAAGTTGACCATCTCAGATTCATTGCTACCCAAACTCCCTCTCTGCCATCCCAAACTTGCAGAGATTTTATGGGTGGTGAAATGTTGCTATTTTGGGTTGACTCCTTATTGTTTTGGCCATTCACTCAGCTTTTCATTGCATAGTTTGGCTCTGATGCTGTTGAACTGCTGTGTTTGCAGCCCAAACTCTCTTGCAGAACTGGGGAACTGAAGGGAGGAATGTTGGCCATAACGTATTAATGCTACAGATTCAGTGATGAGACCTCACTTTCTTCACTGACACCTTATGCTTAATTTGCAAACATTTGCAAATTATTTTCATGAAGTTTCCTCTGAGTTGGAGCTCAAGGCAGATTTCCGTAAGCCGCCCATATCAACATGTTCTCCTGGTATTTAGCCTCCTTGGTAGATGCTCCCATTTCCATTTTTCAGACGTTTTTTCTTCCTTAAAGTGCAAGAAACCCAAATGGTGTTTGAATCTTCTTGTTTGTCAAATAATTCCTAAAAAACTCTCCTGAAAAGGCTTCTGGGGCAATATCTGCGTGGTCCCCAAAGGTGCCGTGTGCTGCCTTGCACCTTGTCTGTCACAACAGAGGTGTCCTCGCTATGAGCAATGCCCGGTTGGGTGCCCCCATGTTCTTTGGGTGACTCATCTCACATCACATAAAAAACCTTGGAGCCTCTAATTGTCCTCATTATCACCAAGAATAAGCATCGTCGGTCGCTCACGTATTTCCAGACCAGGAGGTCTAGCTGCTTAACAGATGCTTGGAAAGATGCTGGTTCTGCTGTTATTGAAAGCTGTGGCCTTCTGCCAGTTTGCATTAGAGGGGAATATATGGTGTCATCAACATTTGAGGGAGTCCTTCACAAAGAGAAAGCATAGACAAAACCAGATGTGACACTGTTTTCTTATAGATAAGACATTTTGTGTGTATGCTCCTGTAGTTGGCTGTTCTTCCAAGTTTTCCATTTATTCTCCAGCCTTATTTTCCTATGGCTGTGCTTACATTTCTTCAGCACTGTAATCCCAATTTAAATTGAGTTTTCTTTCTCCATCATTCCTACGAGCAATGGCAGATCACTGCACTGACAGTGGAGAACCCAGAAAACGAACTACAAGAAACATCTCTGCTAAAAAAAAAAATATTTAGCAGAATATTAAACAGCCTGTGGAAATGAATAGGTACCCAGGCACCATTTTAGAGCAGTTTGACACGTGTGCTGTGCTGAATCACAGACGACTAATGTAGAAGTGCAACAGTTTGAGAGGTAAAACAACCCCACCAGCTTTGGTCTAGGCAAAACACCTCTTAGATTAGTGTAAATTATGCAGTTTAAAACACTTATTAACATTTAATTTAACATTATGAATGTTGGTTTGGGAAGTGCGTTCTTGTAGCAAGAGAAGAAGTCATCGCAGAGTGCAGGAAGTTCACTTAAGCTGTAATTATTGCTTCTCTGAAAATTATATGTATTTTCCTGCATTTTGATAGCATGTGCTCAAAATCAGAGAAAAAATCCAAATAAATCAACCATGAATTCAAAAATTTCAAAAGAAAACTGCCTTCTTTCAAAAGATGATGTAGTTATCTACTACTTACTAGTGTTACAGGAAGCCTGTCCTGAGATATTTTTAAAATCATGTTGAGATCTGGCTGTCAATAATGTCTCATTGGTTATAAACTGGTTATAAACTTCCTTCCATGAGTTTATTACCATGTACAGTTGGCAAATAAATTTGTTGTCGTTTTTCTTCTATGCAGCACATTATTAATTTGCTCCTCAGGGGAAAATAATAGAAAAAGCCTAGAAAGAGAAGATTTTTTTTTTAAGAGAGTTCAGTTTGTGTCTGTAATTACTGACCTCATGGCCCACATGGAGGTGAGCAGAGGTCTGTGGAAGGTTATAGCATGCTTTTGTGCTGGATCGTCCTTCCATGCCACGTGCAGTGTCTGAAACAGGCACTCGGGGACGTGAGTACGTGTACAAACACAATAACCTGCGGGAAGGGGCAAGCACTTCTGAAACTTGGATCAGAAGCATCAGGAGAGAAATCAGTGTTCGCTTTTGTCACAGCTGCTCCCTGGGGTTCTCGACATGGTGGCAGAAAAGTGGCCTTGGGAAAATTAATTTCCTTTCTCTGGTGTGAGGTTTTCTGGGGACGACGTGTGTGTGTGTAAGGTCAGTAGCAGAAATCACGTCTTAAGGTAGGCCAGCTCTCTTAAAGACCTGGAAAATGTGAAGTTCTGTTTTGTTTGATGGCAAGCGCAGTACTGGTCTCACAGTGTTTGCACCTCTATTCTTTAAAAGCACAAAGGAGGCACCAAGGGCTAAATCCTCTCCTAAGTTACAGCTCAGCTCTGCCAAGTCCAGTGGTACCTTTGCAGGTATCACTGCAGTTAAAACATAGCATCCTTTTCCTAATATTTAATCTATGTAAAGGTATCCATTAAGCATTCTCAGGATAATGAAACTGCAAGGCTAGTACTGAGTTTATGCCCATAGCACTTGCATGCATCATTTCTGTATTGCATTATTATTATTTTTCCTGGTATAGATGTAATATTTCTGCTGAAGGGAGTGAAATTGCTTTTCAAAAGTGTTGGAAGAATTAAGGAGGAGAAGTCTTGCCATAAAAGCTTAGTTTGTTCCTCCTGTACACTATAACACTACAGTACTATAAAATTCTTTTTAAAATAAATGATCATTAAGCACATGTCCAATTTGCCTCAATAACTAATTTTCACTCAAGAGTGAATGAAATTTCAGATGAAATTACTGTTGGTATCAGTGGGCTATACAAAGTGAACTGATTTTTTAATTCTATTTAAAATAAAAGATTGTTGTCCAAGAAATTAATCCAGTGCCCAAATTACAAGTAAGTGTCAACAATAATAAAGTTTGGTTTAGTTTTAAAAGTCAACTTTGAGTGATGATGAGTCAGTTCTAGATGATGATCAGTCTCAATACTTGATGCTTTGCATCCTGTTATTGATAAGGCTGTGGTTTAACTGCAAATTGCCTTTATTGGGAACCATCTTACATTAGAAAGTGCTTTAATCTAAAAAATAAAAAAAATAATTTGGGCATAATGGAGAACCAGGCTGCTTTCAACTTGGCTGCAGAGACTTACTGAGGTAATTGGAAGCAAAACCATGATTGTGTGTGGAAAAGCCGAGCCCACGGTAGCCACAAGCACTGGGGAGCTGAAACTCCCTGGCCTCGGGGCAGGAATAAGCTTGTCAAAATAAAGCTGTGGCTGACAGAGTTTTCTGTTTTGTTTTATTCAGTAAACAAAACCAATTAGTAAATGGAATTTGCAGTAAAAGCTCCCCAGCATCCTTCTGGGTGCTTTGGCCCTTTCCAGGCTGGGGGGTGAGCGGTCTGTGCCCCCCCCCACCGCGTGGGTTTGGAAGTGAGAAGTTGGCGGGGGCACAGGGAGGACGAGCACTGCTACGGCGAAGGGTTTTATTTACACCCTGCACGGCATGCGAGGTGCCCGCGGGGACTGCTGCAGGTAGGAAGGTTGTTCAGGGAGGAAATGCTGGCTCTCTTGAGGCAGCTGGCAGCATGTTGTGTGTCCGTCCTTTTTCTTGGGGAGTGGAGTTAAATTCTATATAAGGCACAGGAAGAAACGTCATCCTTTTCCTCAGCAGCCGTGGGAGAGCAGAGGGTGAATGACATCAGGGTAAGGTACATCCTTTCCAAGCATTACGGGGCAGTCCTGGCCGTGGGAAAGCAGAGGTACAGAAACACACCGCCCCTCCTCCACGCAGGCAGTAACCTGGAACTGCGTGCCCACTCCTGCAGCAAAGGCTCCAGCAGCGGGTGGGACGTGCAGGTGGGTTCAGGCAAACAGGCATCTTCCCTCCCGAGTGCACAGTTGCCCTCTGGGAGCGATCAACGCTTTGCAACACAATAACATGAGCCTGACATCAGCCCAAACAGGGGGAAATCCAAATGCAAATGGAATAAAATTAACATGCTTGTTGGACTGTAAGGAAAAATGAAAGTCCTCTGAAGGAACCTTGGAGAAATGTAGATCGCAGTGTGGAGGCTGAGGTCCATGGGACAGACCATGGCTGGGCAAAACCCGCCCATGGCCATGACTGTGCTTTCAGCAGTCCCACCCGCTGCTGGAGCCTTTGCTGCAGGAGTGGGCACGCAGTTCCAGGTTACTGCCTGCGTGGAGGAGGGGCGGTGTGTTTCTGTACCTCTGCTTTCCCACGGCCAGGACTGCCCCGTAATGCTTGGAAAGGATGTACCTTACCCTGATGTCATTTCTCCTCCTCAGTTGTTTGATTATCTTCCTTGTTTCTTCACCTCCTGAGGTGCTTGCCCCTGTTTTTCAGTTCAGGCTGGGTGGTTTTTTTCTTGGTACTTTGTTCACCAGAGCAGCGCTGACTTCCACACCAGTGCCCATCCCTGCAGCACACGTAGCTGCATTTCCTTCAAGATTTTCTCTCCTGCGTGCTTGGTGCCTACGAGGCTTTTCCAGAGCAGTAGCAGGACAAGTGCCAGCTCCATGTTAGCGGGGAAAGGCTGATCCTGAGGGGGGGAACCTTGCCCTGGCATGTCGTGGGCAGGAGGCAGCTGCTTTTTGCTGGGACCAGAGCGGGACTGGGCTCCGGCAGCGTTATCTAACGCGGAGTTACCCAAGTTCAGTGGGGATGCTTTTCTTCCCTGCAGGCCATCGTAGTATCATTAAAAAAAAAACCAGTCTCTGCGTGGAACGTATTTTTCTCCAGTGTTCCTTGTTTCTGGCTGACAGCAAGCATTAGCTGGTGGTAGGAGCTAATTGGAAGTGACCAGTGACCGCAAAGCCCCATGTGGGAGCAAGAGCCTGGCTTCCTCTTTTTTTAGAATACTGACGTTTGCATTTAAGATGTTCTTTTTTTCCTCCTCTTTCTCCTTCCTCCTCCTTCTTGATTTCTGTTATTTAATTAGGGAAATTTTTTAAAAGGGAATAACTCAAAGGTGTGTTTCATAAAAATGAGGGTGTGCAGTTTTGGTGCGGTTTCACCCCCCCTGTTATCCTATGGGCGGGAGCATGGGGACGTTTGGGTTTCTGAGGGATGAGCTGTCTGTGCCTGACTCTGCCCATGCTGGCTGCCGTGCCATGCCACGCCATGCCATGCCACGCCACACCACGCCATGCCATGCCACACCATGCCATGCTGTGCATCACCCCCCGGGGCCCATCTCACCCCGAAGGAAGGGCTGACCCCACAGTGTGGCCCCATGCCACATTCATCAGATTTGGGAATGGCACCCTCCCCAGCTTGGGCATGGTCCAGAAGCCATGGAGACCATCCCAGTGGAGATGTGGGCCTTTAGGAAATTTTTTTCCTGGCAAAAAGTCGGTGTAGTTGGGGGGCAGAGGTTCAGGGGGAACCTCAAACCGCATGGAAGGGGGTTTTGTCATTCAGACAAGGATTTATGCAGGCATATACGGTGTCAAATGATACTCGTATTACACTGTGCTGATAATAATAAATCAGTACACCCATTGCATTTTATTTTCACAATAAGAAAAATGAAAGGGAAGAAAGCCAAGTGCTTACCTATTTTACCAGATAATTTACCTGTAGTTGAACTATAAAATGAATGTTGCTTGCATTTCTTTTCTCTCTTAAAACAAAATGATGGAGCAGAGGAAGGCACCTTCAGGCAAGAGCAGAGCTAGTGGAAAAACAAAGTAGAGCACATGTTCCCATTGTGTTCGCTGAGAAATGATGTGAGCATTTGGCAGCTCCCCACGAGGTGCTGTGGTACCTGCTCATTGCGTAGGGGAGTGGGGAAGGATGGGCAAAGGGGGAGTGGGAAGGAAAGGTTGTTAATTAAGAGTTGGTAGCAAAAAGTAGCTGGCAAATTTATCTCTGTTTCCTAACCTCTGGATTTACTTTCAGATGGGGAAGTCGAAACTGTAAGGTGCTTTAGGTTAAAATTTCATTTGTTTTACAGGATTTCTGCCAGTGTGCTGTTTCTCTCATTTATAATGAACTGGAAAAGGTGAGTGCACCATCCAAAGCACTTAATCACCACTGCTCATCATGGTCTTTCAAGCATTTGGCTGTATTGTTATGATGATGGGTCAGAAATTATCTATAAAATAATGAATGCATCATCCACTGCTCATGAAGAGGAGCTTTGGCAATTCAGCGGATTATATGTGCTATAAAATATTTTAAACACATTCTGAACATTTTTGCCCACTTTCTCTTCTGCTGGGTAACCCCATCTCTCTGTCTGTCCCTGCCACAGCCTCCTGCCCCTCCTTGGGCTCAGTTGCTGGTTGTATGGGGAGCCAAGCTCTGGGGTAGGGCAGGGTTTCTGAGACAAGATCCAGCATTCAAGAAGAAAAAATATTTGCATGAAAAAGTATAAAATCCTAAAGGAAAAAATAATTTCAGTTCTCTGGGGAACGTGATAGCTGTCTTACTACTTAAACTTTCTCCATCTTACATCATGCTATTCTATGTCTTATGTAACTCTGGTCCTCAAACCTCACTTTAGTATGCTGGATGCAGCAAAGTACTGCCTGGATGATGTGCATGTTAAGATCTTGGCCTCCTGAAGTCAGAGAGAGTTTTTCATTACTTTGTTATTCCTAAAGCTGTATTTTAGCTCAGGGTTGGTTTTGTTTGTTTGTTTGGTTGGTTTTAATGCCTATAAGGTTTTTTAAATCTTTAGTGTCTAGTTCACAAACGGGAAGGATTTAGAGAAAGGGAAGTCTGTGCATTTTGCAGTCTGAACACTGGCACGTGTAGAGCTGTAGGACCTTCAGCTCTTTAAAACCAGGTCCTTTCCCTAGTTCATCCCATGCACCCCCAAAACTTCCCAGGTTTGGGCATCTCTCCCTTCTTTCTGTCTCAGGTTGAACCACCCAGAGAGGGAGAACGTCCCCTTGACCTGAGGAGCTGAATTGCTGGGGACGTAAGTGAAGATGACACTTTCATTCTCTATAGCCTCACATCCCGCTCTCTGCTCTTGATGCAGTCTCTAGTTTCTATGGCTTTCTGTGACTTTTCCTGTCTCTTTTCAACTGAATCAAGGCTTTTAGTCACATCAGCCCTTAAATTCTCAGTGCAGAGCTCTACGTCTGCCTCTGCAGCTCAGAGAAGCTGGCAATGCGGTAACGTGTATAAAGTAGATTTAAAAGCGTTTTCACCTAAATGGGTTTGATTTTATCGTTCTAGATGACCTCCGCTTCCCAACACATTGCTCTTAGGTGCATTGTAGCTGTTAAGAGAAATGGGATTCAACCATTCTGACAAAGTTAAGGGGAAGACTCTGGATTTTGAATATTTCGGGTTTTGTTCTAAGCATTAGACCATTTTTCCTTTGCTCCTTTATTTACAGGGGAATATTTGTTTGATACTATCCTGATAAAAGTGCAATGCCAACTTAGTGTTAAAATTCAGAACCCGAAGTAGATCAATCTTACAATTTCTCTTTTAACTTTAGCCTTGTCAGGCTCTATTATTCTCAATACAGTTTGACAGTTCTATGTTAAAAAGACATCAATTACCTTTTTAAAACAGGATTAGCTCTATTTTTGCTGACTTTGGAAGTTCGTTGTGCATAGTAGATATTTTTTTTTGGGGGGGTGCCTCAAAATGTTGCATATAACCATTTTGTGGCTGCCTTGGCGATGGCTGTGGCACTCGATGGCAACCATGTCCTAGTCCTTCTTGACCGCATTAGGCAGTCATTTTACTTATTAAGAAAAACTGGTTTGTGCGGATTTACTGCTGTGATTTCACTCCTCTTGCAATGTGTACAGCCTGTAAATATGGTACTTTGATATTGCACTTATTCTATTAAACATGCAGAAATTGAATCAGTCCCAAAGACTGTCACTACTGTATAACTACAGGCAGTTCTGTTATGTGCTGTGCAGAAAAACACTTTCCAGTTGTGGAAGTGGTAACTTCAGAATTTTCTCTCCCCCATTGGAATGTGACCAAGACCCTTGCAAGTATTTTTGTTTGGTTTGGTTTGTTTGTTGTTTGGCTTTTTTTTTTTTTTTTCCCCCAAAAAAGATAAAGTAAAAATAGGGGAGAGCAGGAGAGGAGCAGAATGGGCTTCTCCAGGGGACGGTTCGTCATTAGATGTTTAAAATTGCCTTCTGGAGGAACCTCCCTCTAGTGCATCTCCTGTGCCTAAAACAGCTTTATTAATCAATACCCCTATGCTCCTGGGGGGGTCTAGGTGGAGAACAGAGACAAAACTTCAGATTTTGTTTATAATAAGTAATTAGTTGAAGAGGTCTGGGTTTGAGCAAAAGCCAGAAGTTCTCATGTTCCCCCATTTCGCTTATTCAATGACTGTATATTTGACCTGTATCTAACACGTTCTGCTGTTACAACCTCCCCTCTCCTTCCCAAATCTAGTCAGGCTTTTGTGCATATTTTCAGTGACAGTGGATGAATTGATACTAGAAATGTCGCAATTTAATTTATAACCAGAAAATAGAGAATGTGACTGCAAAGCAAATATTATGACCCAACAACAAAACTGTCCTAGATTCTCACATCTTGTTTTGAAATTTTATGACAGCCTTATTGCCCAAGGGTACAACATAATCACTTTGCAGTTCACTGATATGCTTTCTTTTAGCAGCTGTACTAAATGCGTTTTTATCCCTACTGCATGTAAAAGCACTTTTTAATTCTTCAGATGCAAAGAAAAAAAAATCTCAAAGTGTATAGTGGCTAGAATTGCATTTATTTTAATTTTGAATGTAAATATACTTCAAAAATTAACAATCTTTCCACCCCCTCACCACCCAAATTCTTCATTGATGATACTGTTTTTCTGTCTTTCATAAGCATTAGCCCTGGATAACACCATCATAGCTTACTCTATTATAATATTTGCCAAGAAAACTTCTGAATATCTGAACCACAGGGTCATCATTTGCAAAAGTTACTGGTGGCACCAGGAGAGGTATGAGGGGCTGCAGGATCTTCCTGGCATTAGATCAGGTCCTGCATGGAGCATTTCGGGTGCTGCAGTATCGGGCTGATGAGGGCTGACTGTGTAGATATAGTAGACTATATCTACATATTCCTATTTACATGTGTGTGCAAATAAAATAAACAGATATTGCTCTGTTTTTCCATTAAAGTCATATGTGCAAGGTCTGAAAAACAGAGTTTTGATCAGTGGTCACTGAAGGGCAGACAACTAAAAATGTAGTCTTTATCCTGAAAGGTGCTTTCAATGGCACCTTTTGGATCGTATTAAACAGCTTAGTAAAATAACTCAGTAGCTGAATAAGAAGGAGATGTTCTTACTTTGACTCTTGTCTCCCTGAGAACCACACTTGGATCTTCCAGGAGCACTTTTTGTGCTCGCTCCCTCTGAATTCAAACTGCCTTTCACCTCGATTTCAATGAAACTTTGACCGCAGTTGAGTTCCTCTAAACCCCCATTGCCGTGTGCAGAGCTGATGAAGAGTGAAACGGACTTTGCTGACAATTAGGAACACCGTTCCAGAGGAAACAAACACTCCCACTGCATTTGCTGCTGAGATCGTATCTGACATCTCTCTGAAATGTGGATGGTTGGAAGTGACGCGGTGAGATAATGTCCCAGGACGACCTTTTTCTCCTTGTCCCAGCCAGACCTCCACAGAGCCTCTCTGACTCTTCCTCCTCTCTTTTCTGGATGATAGATTCGATGTTTGCCAATATACTGTTGTGTGTCTCCATAGCGCCCCGGGCTCTCAGCGCTGTGGCAGCCTTGGACAGAGGTTATGAATGAGCTGTGTGCCCTCAATCGTTTCACCTGGCTATTACCGCATGCTTCCTAAGTCTGTCATCGAAGAGAGACTTTTATGTCTCAACATTTCTATTTTCTATTGCCTTGAATAAAATAGGACCTTCACATGCCCATGACCAGCACAGCATTTTCTCATCTTTTCTTGGTGCTTGGATTAACCACATCATTAAAACAAACAAACAAAAAAACCCTGTCAGTGGTGTATGGTAAGTTTTTTGGGGAAAAAATCATCCTTAAATTAATAAGCAGAAGATAAGTCATGAAATATTGTATGGCCATAAATTCTGTTTAATTTGGATCAATAGGTATTTACTTTTTTTACATAAATCCCATTGCTGCTTTTATTTACTAGAGCTCCAATTTGGGGAGCATCACCAGTGCAGGTAGAGCTGCTGCAACCACTCTGGAAGTCCCTTTGCTGCAGATGAATGTCGGTGATCCTCATATGCTGAAACAGCTCTTATAAAAAAAGTAGACCTCCTGTTATATAGATAGATGGGAGAGTAGACTGTTGATAATCTCAACCTTTTGTATTTCATTATGATCTGTTGTTTCCTATCTGTGGTTTTAATGGATCGGCTTGTCTTATAGTGATTAGATTTCTCATAATTTATCTGAATTTCTGACTTTCAAGTTCTGGGAGAGGGGGTGTCACTGTTATTTTTCATATTCTTTCCTTTCTGCTTTTTCTTTTTGGTATCGTCTTCTTTTTAGGATATGCATTGATACATGCTTTCCTAGGAAGTGTAGATCTATTTCAATTTTAACCTATGTATACTATGTCTTGATTAGTTAGGAGTATTAAAGTAATTTTGAATCTTCAGATTGGCTCTTAAATTGCATACAAAGTTGAAAATACTATCTCTGTGGCTTTCTCCAGGGCAGCATCAAACCTGACAGTGATCTTTGCTCCTGGAACACGAGGAGCAAATTTAAAGGACGATCTAAAGACCTTCAAAAAAGCCATAAGGAATCAAAACGCCTTTCTCTAGCTACATGAAAATAATCCTTTTTTTCAAGGCTCCTTATTTATTTATTAGGAAGGATTTAGAGAGCAGTGAGTTATTTATCATATGTAAATAATTAGTCTAGTTCTGAAAATGAGACCACGCTGTCTTAGCTCAATGAATGTTTTAGAAACCTTCACCCTGCGTAGCAAAATGTTAAAATATTCCCCCCAAAATATTTATACCTGTGCCTGCACATTGCTATTGCATGAGCATGCTTTGATATTAATGGCAACGCCATGAGTTATCACATTCTGAATAGTCCCATCCTGAGCTATGTACTGCATCCCAGCATTTTTGAAGCTTTTCACTTTAGAGACATTTTGCCCAGATAGTAGCCTCAAGATTTATTTTAGTTCTGTTTTCTTCATTTTGCACTCCATTTGATCAGTTTTATACTCTGCCTGCACTGCACCTCACATTTGTCTGTGTCACATGGACTGCTTGCTCCACTTACTGAAGAGATCAGGAACCTGTTGAGTAGCACTTGACTCAGCTTGCAGAGACAAAATTTCACTTAGACCTTTATATAAACAAATATAATCTGTCTTAAGTAATGAAGCAGCTCTGACCAATTGTCACGTTTCAGGCTGCATCCCCAAAGCATGTTTCTTCCTCAACACCCACTCATAAGGACCAATCGTGTCTTTCTGGAAATCAAAGTAAAAGGTTATATATGCACTGTCGCTACCAGTGTTTTAAACCCAGAGACATTTAAGGTTTTTCATACTGTTTTTGCTCTCCCAGACTGTTAGTACACATGAACTACTTTCATTTTGCTTTTGGTATCGTTTGCATTGTTTTTAATGTCACAGCCCTGCAAGCTGATGCTCCTGACATAGTTTGCCACGCAATTTTGAACGCAGTCAGAAGACACGCTTGTGCAATCTCTCATTAATACACTGGGTAAATACCACCTGCGTGCTTCAACTCTACATGACTGAAATCAGAAGAAGTTTTCGCATTAACCTCAGTGGGAGAAAAACCTGGCTCAAAGTGATCTTGCGCGCTCTCTCTCTCTCTGATGCATTAACTGCTCATGCATATCTCAGATCTGCCTGCCCCAGAACTGCAAAAATACCACTTTTGTATGTTATGTCTGAAAACCAGTGACTGTAACTGCTCTGGTAGAGGCAGGGAAAGGGCATTTCAGCTGTTACATTTCATAACCATTGCTGGTGTCACCTAAAATCCTCACTCTTTTCCACCACCTTGAAACTAATGGTACGTATTAAAGCGGCTTCAGTGGTCCCAGAGTGGCCCAGGGTCTGAGCATGCAGGCACCACCTGGGCGTAAGGATCTGTAGATAGGGGCCGAGAGGAAGCAAAATAGTCCATGTCAGGAGGCACGTGGTTTACTCAGTCTAAACACATTTAGAAATTACTGTTTGCATCTGCACTCCTGTGGCAGGCAGCAGCACACCACCGCAGCTAGAGAAAACCCTCGACAGCACTGGTGGGACCGAGCAGAGCTCGCTCCAAGACCAGCTGTCCCTTCAATAATCCATGAAGCACTTTGGTGTCTGCTCCAGCACAACAGACCTGTGCCCCCTTGAGAGAAGCTGGTATGAAGGCAGGTGATGGCCCAGGTAGAGCTACTGATTGCAGAGGGAAAGCAGGATAATGGAAAAAAAAAAAAAAGGAATTGGAGTTTTCTACCCCATACCCATTTCTAGTGGTTTTGGACCTGAATGCTACCCTAGAAAAAATAGGGAGCTATGGGAAAGCATTTTCCAGTCGGGAAAAAAATTACTGGAGAGTTGTAAAGCACAGACACTTTAGCACAAAAAGGTGAGCTGTCCTGGAGGAGGGCTGCTAATATTCAAGATGGAAGGAGAGGTGGTGGGTCCATCATGCAAGCATCAGGAGAGGAAGCTTTGCTGGGTGCAGAAACCCATTTATAAAAACAACCACGTAATTTTGACTGACTGGGCTTCTTGCTGTCTGACATCTGGATGAAGAAGATCTATCTCTTCAGTGAGATCTAGTTCCTTCTCTGTTTTCATTCACTATGTCCCGTGGCATTTCACTCATTGCTACTGAGAAATGTCTCCCAGGAAGGGAGATCTTGTCACACAGACATGAGCTACATTGGGATTGTTGAGACCTTTGGTGAAAACTGGCAGGAAAAGGACCATTATCCACAGTTGTCTGATGTTAAAAACATTCCTCTTCAAACTGCAAAATAATTATCATTATGATCAATGTTCATGCAGTGCTTCATTTCTGGGGACACCTGTTTTTTGACAGGTCCTTTCTCAGGAGTGTGTGCTTACAGGAACGGCTTAAGCTATCCTCCAAAAAAATCAGGTACAGCTAAGGACACTTTTTCTTATTTCTTATAACGCGACGTGCAGCCCGGTCCTCATACCTGATTGGGATGCCCAGGCACGCTGCACTGAGATAATTAATAACAACAGTACCAGGACAAGACTTCATCAGCTGGCAGCGAAACCTCATCCCTCCTGGGTTGCAGGGTGCTGCCCTTTGCAGGCTGCCGTGATGAACCACTGCTCCCCGCATGGCCTCGGTGGCTGCAGGCATCGCTCCAGCCTTGGCACCACTGGTTTCATTACTCTGCCACATCATTTCCGTCGCAAGGTGGTTTTAGGGCATTTGCAACTTAACTCACTCTCACATGCTAATATGCTCTTGATCATTAACTGCAGCACAAAACAGATATTAGCTTTTCCTGATAACGCCTCTGACATAAACCCACTTATTTCATCCATCATTTCTGTCCTCATTGTTCTCTGCGTCTCAGAATTTAATACTGGAAGGGTTGAAATATTGTGTTGCAGTCTCTGCCTTCTTGTTTCTCCACTTCTTCCTTGTTTGCTGTGTGAATTGACTTGGGAGATGTCTACAGACAGCAATAAAGACCTTTCGACACTTCTAGACAAATTCCTGTTACTACAGCAAAGAGCTGGCAATAGTTCTCAGCTCATGGAAAGCTGACTGGAAGTCTCATTTTCGTGTCTGTGAAGGGCCACAGACTTTTGTATATCTTCAGGCTTTTGTATAGCCGACTTCATTGAAAACATGTTGTGAAAGCAGGCATATGGCAAAGTAATTAAAAGTTGTGAACACTTTATGACTGTCATTGCAGGTAGTGTGTTGTGCTATTTGACTATTTCATTCAGTCATGGTGTGAAATGCCTCCATTTTCCAGCGCTTCCTAAAATAATTGATGTTATTGTTACTGATATATTTTGAAATCTATCTTTATGGACATCCTTTTGCACCATTGTGGGGGTTTTTTGCATTCTTGTGCATTCTTTTTAGTTGGAATTAGTGTATTCTGCACAGTACCATGCTCAGGCTGTTGATAATGACAAGCTGCACAAAGAAATGTAAACCAAGCTGATGCAAATATTTAAAAGAACGTCACTGCCACATGCTTTACCTGAGTTTGGGACAAAGTACCCTTTACTTCTCATCTGAGGATGTTTTTCTGTATCAATGCTTTTCCTAATTGACTTTCTCATTGTAATCATTTCTCTTAAATTATTTGATTGGCAGTGAAAGTCCAGATTACTACCACCACTACTGAAAACCTAGGATTTTCCATCATCATTGAACCTGCAGCCAACTAAACATCACCTCAAAAGTCATGAGCTCCCACCCCGTACTTGCGTGCCAGAAGCTGTCTACTGCCTGTTCCAGAAGAAAACTGGAGGAAGACTGAAAAACTGTGCTTTCCGAGGTAATCACTTTAATACGTACTTTTCTAGCTGAAATCTCAGGCAGAAAACATGTCCATCCCCATTTCTATGGTCAGAGGCATTGCATTAGAGACAGATAGGAATGGTCAATACCTGCTTGCTGCAGACAAATGGAGTCCTTCATGGGACCTATTCTAGGAATAAGTTCAAATTGGTTCTCTGAGGATATCTTGCTGTTAAAACTGATGAGCTGAAGTCTTTGTGAGAGTGTTTTTCCAGTTCTCTGCCACTGCAGGACAGGGCTGTATAAAATATAGTTGTACTGGCTCAAAGAAATTTCAAGTAAACAGATGCAAACGTTACAAACAAAATCAAAAGATTACAATGATCCTAATTGTGAAAATAAATGTAGGCTCTGCTAAGAGATATGTACTATTGCAAAATAAATTATAGAGTGCAAGATAAATCACAGTCTTAAAAGCAAGTACAAAGGACTCTATAATATAGAAACCCTGTTTGAAATTATAATCTCAAATAATTTAGGCACTTCATTTACAATTGCATACTGTTTTCAGGCATTTCCAAAAATTCCTGAAGCTCTCAGCTATTTCACAAAATAATCTGCTTCATAATATGTCTGTAACATACATAGCCCATATGTTTGTTGACATATGGTCTCTCTGGCTATCGAACTTAAATCCTTTTTGGGGCTAAACACAGGATTATGATGTGCACAATAAATATCAATTCCTATGTTTCACTTAACACAGAATACAATAATTGTATAAAGTTCTGAAGTCTTAATTATTGATGGATTTTTCCATGGGCAAAGGCAGACAAAGGAACACACAAAGTTTTCCATCATCATCCCCCAGGGCAGTAGCATCACCATTATTTTTCCAAGGATGTTTCAGTCCAGGCATTTTTCTGCTTTATGTGCAGTAGAACAGGAGAGGGGAGCAACGGATGTGATGTAAAGGAAACCTGTGACTTTTTAGGGTTTTTAACCAGCATCCAGAATTCTCTCCAGAAACTCCTGATGTCTTTGACCTGATAACCTTGGCTGCCTGGAAATCAGCACAGATTGCTTCTTCATTATTGCCTTATGTTTCATTGCCTCACTCTCCCTGACAAATGTGTAGGGAAGTTTATTTGCAGAAAGGCTGAGAAGAAAACGTGGTTATAAAAAAAAAACCCTATGGCTTGTCCAACAATATGTGAAAGCCTTTTATCTGGTTACTTGACATTCAGTTCATTTACTTGCTAAGCTTCATCACAAAATATTCATAGTGAAGCTAAAGAACTTCTGTCCCAGGTCACAGGTTTTTTTTGTTTTTTTACTCTTTGACATGGGATATGGTACTCCTGGGGAAACAGTAATTTTCTCCTTTGCATTGGAAAACTGTTTTCACAGAGCTTTCTGGTGAGATCTTGTCTACCGGTGGCATGGAGATCCTGGAGGGTATTTCAGCTTTTGCCTTCAGGAGAAAAGAAGGTAAAAGTGAATAGCTGGGCTCAGCTCTGACTGTACTCCTGGTGCAATGATTTTGCAGTATGACCAGAAGTAGTGTAGGTTCCCCTTGCAGCTGCTTTGGCAGTGGCCAGTGGTGCTAAGTGGTTTGTTTGGAGTGCCTTTATAAACAGATGACAAAAAAATACCTACAGGATATGAGTTGGTTAGGTGGCATCATTGGCAATCGTGCGTCATGATAATATCTTGAAGCTGTATTTGTTTTTAAAATGAGCCTCTAGAGCAGGTTGGATATCTCCAGGCACTGGTTGCTGGATATCGATTCCCTCCATCCAGGTGGCTAATACAGCTCTCCAGGCTTTGTCAATAGCGGCTCTTTGATGCCCAGCCTGAAACAGGTTTTCTCACCTACAGGAAAGAAGTCCACGTCACAAGACACCGTCTCACTAAGTGCTAATTTGACAGCCTTATTGGCAGCTCTTGCTGCGAGGCCAAGGAGTTGTCAGAGCATGGATGTCGGAATTGCCATCCCAACCCCTGGAAGTCGTCCCTTTGGTTCACTGTCGAGCACACTGGCAGCAAAGTCTGGCAGCTGCTTCATCAGCCTCTGCTGACTGGTGTCAGACTGGCACTACGCTTACTAAACTTACTAAAAATTAATACTAAAACCAGAAGAAAATGTGCAAAGTAGAATTTCCTTTCCTTTCCTTTCCTTTCCTTTCCTTTCCTTTCCTTTCCTTTCCTTTCCTTTCCTTTCCTTTCCTTTCCTTTCCTTTCCTTTCCTTTCCTTTCCTTTCCTTTCCTTTCCTTTCCTTTCCTTTCCTTTCCTTTCCTTTCCTTTCCTTTCCTTTCCTTTCCTTTCCTTTCCTTTCCTTTCCTTTCCTTTCCTTTCCTTTCCTTCCCTTCCCTTCCCTTCCCTTCCCTTCCCTTCCCTTCCCTTCCCTTCCCTTCCCTTCCCTTCCCTTCCCTTCCCTTCCCTTCCCTTCCCTTCCCTTCCCTTCCCTTCCCTTCCCTTCCCTTCCCTTCCCTTCCCTTCCCTTCCCTTCCCTTTCCTTTCCTTTCCATGCAGAGAGGTTGGTTGGTAATGGAGCACAAAATCCTGCGTTCTCCACAGTATCATGGGATGTAAACTAAAATAGTATGGCATCTTTGCCTCTGATGTGACTAATTATTTCTAACATTTTCTCCTGAAACATCACGCAGTGAAAACCTCAGTCAAATCAAGCCAGAGCTGAAATACTAAAAAAAATAGAAGCAGTTACACTTAAAATATGTATTAGGAATCAATTGCATGCAATTTCCTGGAGGTTTAATTTTGTTTGTGCAGTTTTGAAGGACCTGACTTTTTTTTAGCAGCATGTTCTGTTAGCTGGACAGAACAATCTCTGCACAGGCCTGATGGTGACCTAGTAAAAAACACAGGTCTGCCTTACAACACTGCTCTATTCATCTAAGACTCCAGATGATTTTCTGATGTACAACAATTTATGCATGTATATTTTAGCAATAAAAAAAATTAGGAATGGAAGACTCAATTATATTTTGTTGTTATATTTAACAAGAAAGATGCAATATAAATAAGTGAGAAAGTGTATAAACACAATTTAATAAATACAAGAAGAAAGATACTTACATCCTCCAGCATGTGGAGTTTATAGCCTTGTGCAATGTAATTATGTTTATATGAGTATGAACATAATAAACAGTAGAAAGTCACACAGCAATGAATGATAACAGTGTATGTAATTCCAATGATATACAGTACCACAGCTGGCATACTGAACATAACCCCGCAATTTGTGTAACAGAGACAAGAGTGGAAGGGTGTTTTGTTTTGTGGGTATTTTTTAAGGGAAGGACTGGAACGCTAGCCAAAGACTAGAAAAAAAAAGCCCAAGATGCTCCCAAACTGGTACTATTGCAATCTGCTATTTAGCCACTTTTTTTCTTCCATTTTCCAGGCATGTGAACTGCATGTTCCCAATGATTCCTTTAACGTTCCCATTCGCTCCTTTTTGACCCTTGCACAAGAGCAAAGCTGTGAGCGGAGCGCTCCTGGGTGCTGTCGTGCTGCTCCAAACTCTGCACCTCGCTTTCTTCTGCAGCTTTTTAAGCTGCCCACAGGGTACGAGGCATTCAGAGTTAAGAGCAGAACAGATTCTTTGCTGACCTTAGCCGGTCGAGCAGCCTCAGAGATTGAAGACAGACCCTAGCAAAGGCCTGGCAACTCGGGTTTTAAATCCTGTAGGGATTTCAGCCTCTCTTTTTGGCTGCAAGACTTGGCTCTTTCAGAGCAGAGGAGCGTGTGCAGTTGATGCCCTGGGAGCCTTGACCACAGGATGGAGTTTTAGCATCTATTGCAAAGCTTGAAATTTCTCTCTATTTCCTATGTCGCTTCTCAGCCCGTGACCTAAATTGTGAGTAGAAGATATTAAGCCTGGATTTTAACTTGAGAGCTGACTACACCCACAGGAGAAATTAAAGCATAGTGTTGTTTTTTGATTGAAGGTAAGCAAGCAGTGAAATTTTACTGGATTCTTTGTTTAAACTGCTGCCAGAAATAGAAAATTTTGAGCAATATTCTGTTCTTCTTTATTGTTCTTTCTCCTCTAAAACTAGTCTCATACCCCCACCATATTTAGACACAGCACAGTCCTGTTTTGGCTTGTTCGTTTGTTATGTTGTAATAAAATGTCATCTAACCTTAAGTCCTTACTCCTTCCTGCTTGCTGTTAAACCTGTTTTCCCCCAAAATAGCATTTGTCAGCTCTTACTGGAATTTCTTCACCATAATGTCTGTGGGGTTTTGTGTGCAATGTCTCTAACCTTTTCCTTGGGAAAGGAATGTGGCAGAGCTCTAACTTCTTGGTTAAGCACAAGTCCTGAATTGCTCATTACTATGAGAAAGTGCAAACAGAGGCTGTACTCCACCATCCACCTGTGGCTGGTTTGTGGCTACCTGATGGCTACCAGTGCTCCTTCTGTTAGTATTCAGTGTATTCTTTATTAAAATAGAAAAAAAATCCAAATTTGCAAGTATTGACTCTAAATAAATACTCTCAGTCCTTGAATAATCCCATCTCCTTTGATTATAGATCCTTTGTCTGACCTCAGCCAGTTCTTTCAACTGCTAATAACATACCAGAGGATTTAAACCTCATGACCTTTGCTGAGGAATGAGATGCTTTAACTGTAACCCACCCTTACTGTTTCAGGGAAGATTTGGTTGATGTTGGACAATGAGGCATTTTATATTGGGTTTAGCTCTCTGAAATTTCAGCTAATACCATGAAAGAGTTAATTGACTTCTGCAGGTTACAGTCTAAGTTTACCCGGTGTCAGGATTTTCTCCTGACGCTGCTTATAGACAAGGTGATAATCTTGTATCTGAAGGCAAATATATAGAATACATCTTAGTGATCCCATGGAGCGGTTTCCCAGGCAACTGTAACATCTTCATCCACAGCAGGGTGCAGGGCTTGCCTGGCCAGCTTCTCTTCACGCTAGAGAGCCTGCAATCAGCAAATGTGCCTTGCCATGTTTTCTGGAGGTTAAAAAAGCAAATATGGTTTGGATGAGGTTTGGATATTTCCTCTTGAAGTTAAGGTCATTCATGGGTCTGGTATTGTCCAGAATAAAGAGTATTTGACTGCTCAGTTTGGAAAGATACATAGCCCGGTCACAACCTGACAGCGAGGATTGAATGGATGGATGACAGCTTCTGTGAACACAGTGAAACATGCTGCTCAGGGTCCCGAGATGGACAGGTGAACCAGGAACTTCCCCTTTCTAAAGAGAAATATTAGCGATACAAGAGACAAAAAATCCATATAGCTAAAATTAGGAAGGGGAGAATCAAAAGATCACTTTATGCAGAGGAAAAAAAAATAGTAAATGCATTTTGTTCTTGTACTGCATTCATTCTTGCAGAAAATGGGACTGACCTCAGAAGGATAGTGGAGAACATGAAGTCTGCATGAACATGGTGTGCTCTTCTTCAAAATTCATCCCCAGCCCCTATTTATGCTACGCCACCCCAAATGTGTCAGCGGGGCTTTGGGAGAGGTTGTAGGTTAGAAAATAGCCCTGGGAAATTCAAAGTTATCAGGCTGTGTGTTTCCTACCTCTGACATTTGGAACAGAAATAGGCAGCTTACAGCTTGTGAACTACAGGGACTGTAAAGCAATTTGATGTGGCTTAAGAACATAGTGTGTAATTTGGCACTGAAAACTCACACGTTGACTCTGAGATGCACACCAAGAAACCACAGTAGGGCTGAACTGTGAATTGTTCCAGGGAAATGGGAAATCTTTGGGTTGTGCCTCTTGGTCACGTCTTTGAGGCGCAGTTATCAGTATCTGAGCTAGCTTGGTATGCCCACAGTGTACACATGCCCTAAGGCCACAAGCTTCAACACTTTCAAAGAGCACATGTTAAGACTCTGTCCTTACATCAGAAGCCTGCAATGAGTTGAGTCAGAGTATTTTAACTCCTGCCTTGTTGGCTTAGATGACACTGATATTATGAAATTTGGCAAGGCAGAGAACTGTAGGGTTATCTGAGTTTCAAGGGATCTCTTATATGTAATATGGTCTTGTTGTTCCTGCTGTGGTAAAGAGACTGGGAACTGTGTGAGCTTTGCTTTCTTAATTGCTCATTCATAATTTGTTGTACTCGTCTGGAGCATCTCAGATCTCATGAAGTAATGATGAAGGGCAGGCCCACACTGGGCACTGGAGCCCTGTGCAGAGATCCATGAGCTAGTGGAGACGATGTTCACTGCAGCACCAGGAGAAGCATTACCTTGTCCCCAGGGCATGGTCCCTACGCCCATAAACCCCACTGAGACAGCTTGGGTCCCACCATACTCACATGATTATTCAGCATTGAGGACCAGGCGAGTGATACATGTGGTGCTTCCATGGAGTGTTAATTCAGGTGTGCTCCTTGCTGCTGCACAGTCGAGTCCTTCAGCTCCCAGTGCTTCTTGCTTTTAAAAAGAGGCCCTCAGCCCCTTTGAAACTTATACACTGTCTATCTTCACTCTTCACAGCTGGAATTTGCTCAGTGTTTATTGAAAAGTGCAATATTGAAGTCCATCATGTAATTTTTTCAGTGTACTTATGTGATGGGAATTGGGTTTAAAAGCATGAACTTTTACTGCTCAAATGAAAGAACTAGTTGTCAGCAGGCAGGCTCTTTGGAAGGAAGAAAGAGTCACAGGGGTTTTTGTGGACTACATGTTTGCTTATGGCAGTCTATATAGTGTCAAGCTGAATGGAGAGCTGGGCCTTTTCATGTACTGTGGCTGCAATGCTTTTCCTGTGAGACTGGAGCAATGAAACTCTGTAGTAAGTAGCTAGAGTATATCCACTGTCCTGTCCACAGAGAACAATCCTGATTCTCAGCATTTCTGGGCTTTCCTATTCCCTGGAGAGTGAGGTTATATTAGCTTTCCTAATATTGGATTTTGTGTTTATTCATAGTAATCTGTATTCTTGATTAAGCATTGCAGTTGATTACCTCCAAAGCTAGCAGCTGTGGGAAGGGGTATGGATTGGAGAAAAACCTGAAGCCCCTGATGCTAAAAGGGGAATTCACAAGGTGGAGACAGGGAGAGAGATGAGGTTTGTAAACTAGGTATTAATGCAGGTAATAGAAGAATAAGGGAGGCAGATATAACTTCCTGAGGAGTTATATCATGCGCTAAAACATAATAAAGTATGAAGAAATGCTTGCACAGAGCAAGAAAAATCCAGTCAGCTGCAACAGGTTTTCAGTGAGAAAACCAAAACTTCTTCTGTCTTTTGGCATGTGATATTTTCGGATGAAGCCTTTTATAAGAGGAGGAGAACATGAGGGGAAATCAGGCCTCTCGGTAGCTTATGTTCAGACAAAAGGTATGTCAGCTTGGGCACGGAATTGTATGACGTCAACATTACTTCTCTCCTACTTGAGGACCTTTATAAGCAACAATAGTCACCAAGTAATGAGCCAGTGCTGGCATTTCGCAAGGTAGTGAAGCTCCTTGCTGTCACTCATGGAGTACCAAAGGTACCGAGCAGTACCCGATACCTGGGTACCATCTGTGTCTCAGCTGCCTGTAGAGCAAGGCAGACTTGTAGTTTGATTTTATCTTCCTACCAGCAAATTTGAAAGCACGGGTATATTCACAATGTGAAGCTTGCTCTAGGGTTCAGTGCCTATTTGATTTCTGTTTAGTAGGTCATTACGGAGAAGACCCTTCCTATCAAAAGGCTTTTGTGGAAAAGGACGGCTCCTTTAAAAAGGCTGCAATATCCTTGTTTATTTAAGTGGCACAGACAAGTAGAAAGAAAATAGCAGTGAGTTAAAAGAGCACGAAGAACTGATGGAAAATGCTCTGCATTTTGGAGAAAAAAAGGTGTGTCCTTTCACCTCCTACAAATGATGACTGCTGTTCCAGATGTAACCACTTATTTCCTGAAGGTACTTTAGGTCTCGTGTCACAAAATTAAACTGGCATCTTACCCTTCTACAGAAATGCCAAGAGCCTATCTGTGGAACAGCTGAGATTTCTCCCTCGCAAATGTTGCCTGTTCAGAAGGAAATGAGCCACCTCTGAGTTGTGATTTGGATATTTTCTCATAATTTTGTGCCAAGCAAGAGGTAACTTTGCTTCTCTCCTGGCTGATCAGACCAGGACTGTTTGTAGATGAAATGAGACTGTTGACAGATGTTTTGCATCCAGCTGACCTGTTTTCCACCCTGAAGGTAACTCCAGATTGCAATAAAAACCTGCTCAGGTGTGAGCAATTCATGCCTTTCTGTCCAGTCTGTAGATGGTGAGTGTCCTGATGAACATTTGGCATCCTCACTGACCTTGCAGTTGCTACAGGTCTGCAGGTTTGTGTCCCACTTTTCACCTCCCAACCGTAATTGTTTCATTGGGTTAGCTGTGCTACTGTGACTAACTTTTGCCCTACGTTGCTCCTTTTTTTCCATTCCCAAATGACATAGCACTTGTTGGTATGACATCTCAAGGACTTAGTGAGCAGAAAAAATGGTTTTGAACTGAGATTCTAAGGACGAAAATACGCAAACTTGCTTGAGCCAGAATATTCTGTTGGCATCTTAGCATAATGAAAAATATCAGATACCTTTTCCTTGTCTTTCTTAGCCTTATCCACTGGAGAACCCTGGGATAGAGTGCAATAACATATTTAAAAAATTATGCCCTTCAAAGCCACCCAACTCTTTCTGTCTATTCCAAACTATTTATGCTATTTATGTTAGCTTTCTTTGACTCCTTTAAAGTTTGATCCCTTTAAAGTTTCATCTCTTCTTCTTCAGTTACATCAGACTTTCCTACATCCTTTTCTCCTCGCTCTCCTCAAAAAACTTCGCCTTTTCTTGTCTATCTAGGCTCTTTTCTCTTTCTTGCTTCTACTTCAATCACTATTCAGGCTTTCTCAGATCATCGAGATCTTTGTTGCATCTGAACAGAAATTGGGTTTCAGCTTTGACAGGTGTCTTTTTAGCTCAGCACTGACATCTTTTCTTAGGCAGCAACTTCCTGTAGGATCTATCTGAGAAATTTCTGAATGCATAAATTATGTTGGCATGCACAAATAAGCATAGCAAAAATGTTAATTACCACCACTTTTCGGTTGCTGAGTCTCCCCTTAATGGGTTGAGCAAGTTTTGTCTGCTCTGCTTTTTGTTTTTTCTTCAGATAAATTATCAAATGCCTTTAACATTTGGTGGTGGTGCATAGAGAATAATGAGAGCTTGTTTTTCATGTTGTACTTCATGCAGATTGTTTTTCTGAAGGCATGCTAAAGAATCTGACAAAAATGCAAGAGCATCTATAAATGGGAAATATTTTCTGCCATGTTTTTGCCAAAAGCATTATTCTTGTCATTTCCCATAGAATATAGCAGGAATGTGGTAGCATCAGCAGTTGCGTGGACATTTGTGCACTTGGCAGAGGGCCTGTAAGGTGCCATGAGCTGCAGACTGTGGGAGATGATGATGTTTGGTATCACAGACTCAGGTTTTACATCACTGCACAATTTGACGCAATCAGCAGCTCTGCCCCGTGCCAGGGAGTGGGACTGGCAGACCCAGATAAGGAAACTCATGCTGTCTCTGCCCACATGGTCTCTGTGTACATTGACTGTAACCAGGAAAAAGAATATATATAATTATAGATGATGATTTAGACTTTAAAATCCTGAGGATGGTGACTATGACACAGCCGACAATTCCTGTCTGAGGTAGGATTGAAAACATGACTTCAAAGCTAATTTCTACTTCTGGTGTGGGGGATCAGACTGCACCTTTATCCCCTTTGCTGTGACAGTGACATGCACAGCTCCCATGATGCAGAAATGTTTCAAAATTGGGTGGCAACCCAGACCCCGAGGTTCATGTTATCTGTAGGTCCTCAAATCTTACACCCTGCTCCTTACATAGTCTAACACTGCTTGCTTTCTGCACACCTCCTAGCTGCTGAGTATCTGTCCAGGCAAAGCAAGCCAACCAAAATGCCATTACAGAGTGGGAGGCAGGAGTGGCAGTGCTGCTTCTTGCTTTAATGCCTTTCTGATTTTCTTTTTCTCCTCGTAGATCAAACCTGTGCGTCAGAAGGTGCATTGCTGGAGCCTTAACCATCGCTAATGCAGGCTTAGAGGAGAATGATTCTGAGTGGAATTGCATTGAAAATTATTTTTTAAAAAGGAGTCATGCATCTTTTAAGTGAGGGCTGCCGTGCCACGGCTCAGTGTAGGAGCCATCCCCGTCATCAAGGAGCTCGAGCAGTGTATCACTCGCAGGACTTCGCTCTGCCGGTGGCAGTGTTAGCAAGCAAAATGAAATTCAACAAATGTGTCTCTCCTTCTGGAGAACTTCTGAAGTTGAAACAGGAACATAGAGCTGTTTATCCACAGCAGCCAATGTAGGCCTCGATGGACTCAGAAAATATACACCTGACCTTTGATGAGCCTATCGCATCCTCCACAGAGAGCACTTCTGTGCAAACACCTTGGCGGCGCAGGAGCAAAGTAAATCACACAGAGGACAGGCTCGAGCCCACAGGCCTGAGTGCCGCGTGTTCATGGAACGATTGGAGATGGTCAGTCACTGCCCAGTCAAATATCTGAGGGCAGGAGGGGAGGCAAGAGCTGTTTCCTTCCCCCAGCTGCACCATTTGGCCTTATAACCCCTTACCCCTGTCAGCCAGGGACATGCTTTTTCTGGATAGTAACCAAGTTTAAGGGGAAACAATCATGGCAGGGAAATGCACAGAAATAGTCAAGTGTGCATCTACAGCAACTTTTTAGCTCCTTTGTGCCTCTGTAGATGAGATCTCAGTGGTGCAAGCGAAGGGTTTGGTTGCATCCCCTTGCTGGTAGTGAGAACACAGCAGTAACGACTGAAGGAATAAACCTGCTTTCTGACTCTGTTTTCCTTCTGTCTTTGTGTCGTGCTGGGATTTTCTATTATCACTGAGTCAGAAACAGGTTTATAGGCTGTGAGTATGATTAATTTCCATTTTGCACCTTGCTATGATCTCAAAGCAAACCATCCTGGCTCTTTGGTTTCTTGATGTTGATCAAGATGTTTCTTGTGGTTGATCAAGATGTTTCTTGTGGTTCTTGAAAGCAAAAAAACTTTGAGCTGGGAGCAAAATATCCAGGCAGCTGTGTGAAAAAAATCCATTCTGAGATTTCACTGTGAACATCCTAGAGGGAAACAACGAGATTTAGCACCTTGCCTTTATCCAGACCACTAACCTGCTATGGTTTTACAATGTTTGGGGTTATACCAATGGACCATACAGACAGTCTTTGGTGTATGTTTTCATTTTTATTATTTTGATCCCTTAGCAAAGGCACACAATGCCAGTTTAAACACTTTAGATTTACTACTGTGATGGAGGAGGGAAATATCATGTTCTTAAACTTATAGGCCTATTAACCTTATTAAGTTGCAAGGCTCGATAGGCTTATCAGCAAGCTTTGTGTTGCGTTTCATATGTTTTTTGTGGGGAACCAAACAAGAGCAGCAACGAAGTGCAATACACTATTCCTTTAACAAAGCTGGAGGGAAGAGGTGATGTTGTTGGCTTTGCAGGAAAGTGGAAGATATTGCTGCTAATTTATTCTCATAAAATGCAAACTTTATGGATGCTGGGAATTTTTATTATGGTTCTTAATGATTCATATGACCTATGATACCTGCCAGTGAACCTTACCTGGGAGCAAGGCCTCAGACTGGGTGCTCTGCAGACAGAGTAGAAGACAGAAATGTCAAGTGCCACTTGTTCTGTTAAACCTGATCCATCCAAACCTGAAGTGGGAATATCTTGAATGTATCTAAATCTCCATATACACTTTATGCATGCAAATCACAGTTGTGGTGTGTTAAACTGCATCCCGAATAGCTAGAAAAAATAAACTCAAAGAAATGAGAAGCAAATGTGAGAGCTTGAATCTTCATTCTGTTCAGATAATACCACTTCCGTGTGTCTCAGAGGTGGACAAACCCCTTGAGCCCACTTCTGGGGTGGTGATGTCCCAATAACTCATACCCACCTAACTGCAATCTGCATGTGCCTCGTTTGAAAACAGTTTGTGGTTGCTCAGCTGGTCAAAGCCTTTGAAAAGGTGGAATCTGCTCTTGGATTTTGTGGGGGGAAAACCCAAACATTACTTGCCTGTCTCCTCATAGAGTCAGATCCTAAGGACCACAGTCTGTCAGAGGTGACTTTTAGGCAGAATTGGAAACAGAAAGCAGGCTAAAGAATTTTGTTAAGAAAGATCTTACTGTGAGCATTTATAATACGAGCATGAATGAAATACATGCAAACCCTCAGGTTAACCATTATTTTCTTCCTAATGTTCAGACCAGATGCGATTGGTTTTGCAAAGCGTTTGGGACATTTGCTGCCATATGAGCCTCTTTCCCTTTCTCACCTGCTGCGTGAAACATCCTTAAAGAGCGTATTTGATCATCTTTTTGTCCTTCCTTGGAAAGTCACACAAGAACTGTCTTTCTATGTTGTTCGAAGTTTCTGTAATCTGCTGCTTTGCTCCAGGCACCACAAAGCTTCCTCCTCTCCGGGCCTGCATGGCCATCTCCTTGGCATCCCCTGGGAGCTGCTTGGTGGCCTCACTTGGTTGTTCTCTCACCACCTGCTTATGCTGAAGATGCCTACAGAGAAAGGCTCTGGGCACCTCTCATGTCCAAAGCTTATGAGCTAGAAATGTGGCCAAATCCACTGTTTTAAAGGGATGTGATAATGGTAAGCATAGGAGGTACTGACCAGGCACAATGGGAGGTCACCAGGGACTCAAACAACTCATGATTTAAAAAAACTAAGTCAATAATGCACCAAAGGTTACCTGGATTGTCTAAGGTACAAGCTCCACATTGAACCTAGAAATCCTGAACAAGGCTGTTCTTGTCCCTCATCTTCCACAAATAATGTTATGTGAAGGTTAATTTTGTATTAAAATGGAGTTAAACTAAATGCAGATACAATGAAAGCTGATGCTAAACTACGCTCAAGCAGAATCCAACACGACGTGCTTTTCATTGCAGCAGAAACATGGGCTAATCCACTTATCAGTTGGAGTTGGAGGTCCTGTACGAGTCGGAACGGGGTGTTCAATTCAAACGAAAGGATTTTCTCTCTGAATAAGAGGACACATACTGAATATGCAAATAGTCAAATGTTCTCTTGACGGTTTTTATAAATGGATTGCTTACTGTGGTGTTTAAATGAGGCTCATTTCATCTTATATTTCTATAGTCCTGTTGGTCCGGAAGAATCCTGAAGTACTTTACCAGCAACTACAAACACATACTTTTTTAAAGTAATTTAAGAGTCATTGGATTATATCAACCACTGACATGATCAGCACCAGCATGTACAGTGATGATGAAAAAATATTCAACCACAATCTGAGATCAAATTATGAATTTTTCTATAGAAAGTGTTGAAGGCTCTTACATGCCACTGTATTTCTTCTGGCCTTATCTGAAGGCCTTACTGCTTTCTACCTTCTGGAAATAAATGCATCTACATGAGGAGACTGAATGTTCCAGTTAAAGTTGCCGTAATTTATAACAGCTCAGGTCTCCCTGAAGACTCACACAGAGTTCCCTTCTGGAGCCCTTGTACGTTGATTTTTCAGTGTAAACACTGAAGGAAATGCAATGTTTGAGGCTGCTGAGTCACTGGCATGCATGTCTAACACTGGGTGACTGTCAAAAAAAGATCCTTAGCATTTTCATTTGAAGAAAAAAAAAGTTAATTTAATGTTTTTCAGCATTCCCTTGCCTGTACGGTCTAACATTCAGAGACTTTGTGGGACTCCTACTGCTTTTACAGTACTCTGTATAAATGAACCACAGGATCCCCTAAAATGTTGCACAATTAAATTAAATATTGTGCAATTAAATTTGTTGCAGTAAAAAATTATGCTCTTAGACATTTGCTACATTGATAGAGATTAACAGAATTTATTAATTCTACAGAAGATTTGATTGAATAAACTTAACATAGGCTAAGATATGTCTGCATGCAAGAGAAGAAATGAATGTCCAAAGGACTTAAGGTCTAAGAAAAACACTTAAAAATTGGGTGCATTAAAAACTAAATATGTAAAAAAAAAAGGGGGGGGGAGAAAAAGAGAGAGAGAGAGAGAGAGAGATAGTAACATATTGTTCTACGTATTGTAGCTGCTCTAAGTATCATAACTTTGAGGAACTTTCTACTTAAAGTGCACTTTTACTGTTTTTCCCTTGCAGCCAGGCTTTACAAGGTCTTAATATGATATGTTTTGAAGTGGTAAAAAATTCTTGAAATGTGTTTTTGAAATCTTTAGACCTTTGACCATATTTGCTATGATGATACAGACTTAACAGTAAACCCGCCTGAGAGACATTTTAATGGAACACTTTAAATGAAATCAGTTGGTAGTTTCATAATGGCAGCTGAATATGTGTTCTTGCCATTTTCCCATTTAACAAGAAGAAAAGGCCAAACAAGGACCAATTAGTCATAATAAAATCAGCTTTGATGACATTTTCACTCCTGAACTCTGGTATAAAATGATCATCTAAGAAAGAACTGGAAGGATATGTGAAGAATTTGGTAGTATAACTGCATGTACATACCTACACACTCCTGAGTAAAAAATGATCAGGTAAAGACACTGCAGATTGTATATGGAGAAAATATACCGTTTGTGCGTTTATGTGTATGCATGTAGTTTTGCTTGGTTTTGTTTTAAATTTTAACTGATTTCAGTTTTTCTTTGAAGTCTATGCAGGTTAAACTTTGTTTTCATTCTTTGGATCTCAACGACATTTGTGTGTTCAGGTTACCCAGTTGTCCCTTCCACGGTAAGTCATGCTCCCTACTTACTTGAAGATTAGATGCTTCATTTCTTTTAAATAGCTATTTTATTTAAATGATTTTTCTTGTTTGCTTGTTTCTTTGTTGTTGGGTTTTTTTATAAAATGAAAGAAGTTTCCTGTATTAAAGTTATTAGTTAAATATTATTACCTAATTTTCCTGGAGTATAGCTCAATTTTTGCTTTAGTTACTAATAAAATATGCAAGCCTCTAAAATAATCATGTGAGAAATCTATTGCATATTTAATGCAGAGTGTGGGGAGCTTTTGCTGAAGTTGAAATATTGTATGGAAAAGAGAAAAACATCGATCTCCTCTCTATTTCATCTAAATTCCTTGTCTATATCAAATAGGTACAATAAGATATATGTATTAATTTCACTTATTGCTAGCTAGTTTATAAACCAGTAAATTTATTTGTCACTGTTAGTATGTAGGTAAAGGAGAAATTCTTATATAAAGTTGTGGAAAATTATTGCATAGAATCAGTAATACAAATGCGATTGAACTATGAAAGAAAGTAGAACAGCCTATAAAACTGAAGTGAGCAGGTTACTTAAATAATGCTAATATCCTTTCAGTTTCTGATCTAGATCAGGTTACCATGACAGATTGCTGGTCAAACTATGCATACAAAATTTAAGACTTTGCCAACACGGAATGAGATATTTTATTTCTGATGATGTTCAATTTTCCTGCTTTGGACAAAGTCTTCTTTAGACTCCCTGTTCCTTATTGCTGTAAAATCAGCTCCTGGAGCCATGGTTCAGGTTTCCTTGTTTCCTCTGATGTGTTTTGCATCATTATCTTTTCATTAAGGTGATCTATCACTAGCAGAAATGGTGGCTACTCGTGCAGGTGTTTATTTTATTGATTTGAAGTTCCCATTTGCCTTAATCTATCCATCGCCCAGTTCCTCTCTCTGTTTTACTTCTGTAAATGCTGAGTCATCTTTCATTTCTGATCACGGATAGTTTGGACACAGCTTGATCTGACTATCCACATTTCTTAATGGCTCTCTTTATGGCAATGATATAATAGGTAAAACGAGTTTAATTATTTCAATGAATATCTTGCCTGTCAAAATAATAGTCATTTATTCAGGAGTATAAGTCCCTATATAGGTTGTGAGATAGCAGCTAAAAATTCAAAGGGAAATTTCTCTGTCTCTGTGTTTCTTGCAGAAAGTATTTCTTCTTGTTAGGGAGAAACTTCAATCTGGGGAAAAAAAACACAGTCAGTGGCAGAAGAAGGCTGGGTGGTTAGTGAGCAGCGTGCCTGCTCAGTGGCTCAGACTTGGTGCATGCTCTTGCTTGCAGAAAGAATCATTAGTCTACCTTTTATACACACAGAACAGAAAAAATGTTAAGTACTAAACAGTATTAATAAAAGTAATAGCATACTGAATTAAAACTAATCTTAGTAAAGCTAATGGCAATTTTACCATAAGTTCCAGTGAAGGCAGGTGTTAACTCCATGGTTTTGCATGCAACCATGCTTTCCCAAGCAAGAGTGCAATATAGACAGCTTTAGAAATGATGGCAGAGTATTTCATTTAGATAGATAATCAGCAAGCTGGTGAATCATGATTCACCAAATCATGATATGGTGAAAGGTGCACAGAACAACTATAGACATGCCAGGAAATGTTTCCTCTTAAATTCAACGTTAATTTAAATGCAATTTAAATCTGTAAAACTTTTAAAATGTAGTTTACATTTTTATACTGTAAAGTGCAAGGAAAAGGAATGTGTACATAAACCTATATGGATTTTAACCCAGACTTTTAAAAATTCCCATTACTATTTTGTCATTATTAAACTTAGTCATAACTAGTCATAACTACTAGAAAGCTTCCTCCCCCAGATTTCTGCTTTACAGGTATTTTCATTTTCTCTTACCTGTCATTTAAACTACATGACTTCACACAAGTGATAACAAGATGCTCCTTCATTGTTAACTGAAAAAAATCTCATTTTACAGCAAGACACATGCATGCTACTCTAGGGAAACTGTGTTACATGTCACAACTGGTCAACATCACGGAAGGCAATTCATTTCATACTGTAAACATAATTGTAACAGTATCAGTATTTTATATCAGAAATACCACAGTTACGTTTTCTAGAAAGCTACGAAAAAATCTGATTTTGAATATAATAAATCCTTAGCAAATAACAGTTCATCCTTGTCATTCTAAGCATGACTTTTTTTGTGTTTCTGCTTTGCTTTTTATACTGAACAAGTCCTGATAAATACACAAATCCATGATTTTACCTTTTCTTATCTCTCTCTTTTTCTCCTTTTTTTTTATCTTCAGAGCAGCAATCCTTTTTATTTGAATTGCCAGCTGTATGGAAAATCTGATTACTGCCTCGTCCTGCTGAATAACTGCTTAGCCACAGTGGGCAGGAATGAAGAACTGGCTTTTTTAAAGCCTTACCTGGAGATGCCTTTCAATAAAAGGTCCTTTCGCAATGGTGTTGGATCAGGAATTAAAAAAACTTCCTTTCGAAGAGCAAAATCATAAACAAATGTTCAAAACAATACTCTCAATTTTAGCATCTGATGTTTAACTTTACGCTTAAAATCATCTTAATGCTTTTCTATGGTAAAACCAACAGAGACAAATGTACCCATGTCTTCATCATGTAAACAGATGTTTATTTCAAAGAGCACAAGCCAAGTAGAGCAGATGGAATTGCTCAGAAAAGGCTTTATTTCCAAAGTTACAGTATCATAAAGTTTTGTGTTGAAATGAATGTTTTCATTTGGTTAATTCCCCTTCTTTGAAAAGCTACAGATTTAATCAGCTTGCTGTTGATTAATACAAAAATAGTCCTGTGCTTTGAATAAATGTGTGCATGCAGCCTGTCGGGATGACTGACAGGATTATTCCTGACATCCATCCTCTCTGCCGTAGAGGCAAACCCACCAGCAAGGCAGGGCATGACTGTACTTTCCTGCCCCAAATCACATTCACTTGAAGACAACTGCTCTGGCAATTTTAATACAGATTTAAACTACATTTCATTTCAGATTTCCAAAGATATGAAGGGCCATTAGTGAAAGACAGAATCAGGCCCTACTTGTAACTTCTAGTTTCTTTTTAATATAGTTATTTAAAATGACTTTAGCAGGAAATAATCTCTTGAGATGTGTCATCTCACTTCCAGAAGAGTTCTGGGAAATCACTCTAAGGCAGGGTATCAGTGCAGCTCCCTTTGCCTCAATTAATTGACTTACATAGGCAACACACATCTGATGAAATGTGCCAAATGCAGTTTCTGCTCATCTGCTACAGTTGTGGCACAGTAATTAACAATGGGGTTTTTTTAATTTCCTGTGAAAAAAAAAAAGTCATTTGGTCTGAAAATACGTAAATGTGGTGTGTAGGAAAGGTCATCTGCTGAGTTACATATGTGTGAATTTTACCTTGTGGCTGTTTCCTCCAAATGCAGTGTAACAAGCTGTGACGTTGGCTTGAAAATGTTGCAAAGCATGTGTGCAATGCATTTTGAATTCAAAGCTAAGATAATAATAAATCAGTATATGGATGCTTTCTAATATTTCCCTATTAAATATCATAACCCAGAAGATCATCATTAAACCTAGAATAAGGCCAGTTGGCATCATCCCCTCCATGATGCCCATTCCTGTGTCTTGCACCCCTGAGCCCATGGAGAAAAGTGACTCGAGCACGGAGCTGTGCTAGTGTGATACTGGCTTTCTGGGCTGCAGCTGGCTAATTTCTGGCTGATTCAAGGAGATCAAGCACACTCCTGCCTGCATTTGTCCACGCTGAAATGTTTAAAGCATCGTATTTTTTAAAGCTGCTTAAACACTTACACTCCTTTTGGGTACCATTCGTGTCTAGGTTGCTTAGCTCTTGCAGCTCTTAGTCAAGTGAGACCTAGAGACCTTTAAAAATGTATAAGGAAATGCTAGGGAATTATTGTTCTTATGCACTCTGACTCGTGTAATGTCTGGATGGGAGGAAGCCCAGGCCAGCAAACATGGTGGCACGCAGGAGTTTCACTGCAGCAGGGCATTCGCCCTGTTTCATTCTTGGCTGCTGTGATTTAAGCCATGGCAGATGTCCTGAAAATGCAATTTTCCAACTCAAACACTTTCCAGCTCTGTCCAGAACTGCCCAAGAAGCAGCATTTTAATGCTTTTGGCCACGTGAAACTGAAGGGCTAGGAATGACTCCTGGCCTGTGACTGCTGAGCATGCGGCTAAGTGCTGCCAAGAGATATTGACCTGCTAAACACAGGTCCTGAGTGCAGGGTCCCAACAGTACTTAAGCAAAAAAAAGTAACATGGATTTAATTATGCCCTTGTGCAAGCATAATGTGTGTATTCTGCATCTGTGCACATCTGTATTCAGTGAGGTGGAGGTGTTTTGTCGCAGTGCAGCTACCTGGAGTGGCTCTGGCCCGCTCCTTACAGCTCATATCACCACCCAACTTATTTTTCAGGAAAGAAAAAACTGAAACAAGTCCAGATTTATCTTTGTCTTGGGCTTTCACATCCATTTTAGTTAACTTTTTTCTACATAATCAAATACATTTCTGCCTTGGTAACCTATGATAAACAATGTTGTCTGTAAGCCAACAGAGATATATGTGTAGCTTTGAAAATCAGCCTCTTCCTTTTCATTTATTGTGCAGGTGTATTACCAACTCATTTAGTGATTTGGCAATTGTCTTTGAGCAGGGTATGTTCAGAAGGGATGGAGAGCTGGTATCCTGCTTGCACAGACCTTCATCCCCTTTTTTTGAAAGTATGGGCCACAAGAAAAATAGTTTCTTGGCTACAGGAAAAAACCCATTATTTATGACTTAGTCATTGCCTGACAAGCCACTCCACCTTGAGGGATATGCATATACAAAAAAGATGGTACCAGGAGGCCACCAAGAGCCGTAAGTCTTGCACTTACCTAAATCACACCAAGCAAGCCTGGAAAACGTAGATTATCCAGCTGACTTACAGAAGTAGTTCTGTCACTGGTGGCCTGATCTTGCCATCACCACCCACTGAAGATTCACGGCGCTTATGCTGCCTTTGACATGAAATGCTAAACTCTTTTCTGAACGTTAAAGGTGGCTTTATTTTGGAAAGAACAGAGAGTAACCTTAGTGATCTCTGTCAGAAAATAAGGATCTAAAGGTGCCATTGCTGAGCACATTAATTTTTATGCTGACAGAAACTGGAAACACGACATTAGATGTCTTTTTTCAGTGCAAAGAGGACAATAGGAATGACTATAGGAATGCTAGCCTACAGCATAATTAATGTGCTGCAATGAATTATATTCCTTTCTGGAGAACAGGGATTCATGACTCTGTGAAAAGATATTTTGTTGACTTTCTTTACTATTTTTCCTGGCTAACCTAAGAGAAAGAGAAAGGATAAACAAGTTTGGAGGGTGGGAAGAGTAATGCTTTGTCTAGGGATTGAGGAGCAAGTTGGGAAGCAGGGAATGCCTCGACCAGTGTCGGCCTTTGATAGTAATTCAGTCTGTGACCTTAGATAAGTCACTTCATTTCTACTCAATTTCTCCATCTGAAAAATAAGAAGCTATCTTCATCAAGCCATCTTGCATAAGCAGTGTCATGACTGATGGATTTGGGAAGTGTTTTGGAGGTGTTGAGGCAGAGAAGGGTGGTCTCTGCAGCCGGCGCAGCTCACTGGGGCTGGGAGAAAGGCGTGAGCTCTGCTGCCCCATCAGCATGAACTCCAGTCTCACCTTCAGCATGGGACCAAGCACCCTAATGCCTATGTTCATTTTCTAGCCTCCAGGGAGCCCTATGGATTTCATAGCCAAGCCAATTCCCAGGTTTATGAGCTGTTTTCATCTGCATTGTCCATTACTCCAGCTACTGCCAAACAAATGGGTGAGATGCTCATTCACTGACGAGGCTGAGTGAGAGGCATCCTCTGCACCTGCACTTTCACAGTGCAGTTGCTATAGTTTATTCAATCTCGAGCTAGTAACACTATGTATTTTCTTCTTTTTTGATCATGCATCCTTTGGTAAAACACATTAAAATGCATTTAAAGGACATGCAGAATCCCTGAATCCATAGGGATTTTTTTACCCTCTTTGCTCTAACTTGTATCTAGCTTTGGAGGCTTTGGACATAAGTTTCCACTAATGGGTCCCTGTCTTTGGGCTGTGAGAGCCATCTTTGAGCATAGCAGTCACTATTTTTAGCAGCTAGCCTGTCCTGAGCCCTGGAGTCGGGCTGCTGCTGCCCTGCAGCTGCAGGAGCCTGTGCTGCATTCCCATCCCCATAGCTGGAAGGGCACCTTCCAAAGGGCCGTGCATGTTATTGTACGTTGCCTGCTGCTCCTCTGCTCCCTAAAAATGATCTGTGCTTTTGAAGGAGGCAGCTGAGGTTCACCAATAAGTGAAAATGAAAAGAACAAATCCAATAAAATATGAACGAGTGAAATCTGCCTGAAGACAGGAGGAAGAATTAACATTTTTTTCTTCTTCACAGATTATTGGTAAGAAAGGCAATTAAATAGCCTGATGTAATAGCATCTAATTTACTTGCAAGACTGAAAATTAGTTGTTGTAATAACATACCAACACTTGGTTTTCTGATTACCAAGCATATATTAAAGTATGTATAGAGACATATATATGTATCACGTTTAGATTTCCTAATTTGCTATTATTTGCCTGTAGATGGAAGAAAGGAAGAAGTCTCTTGCTGCTTTTAGCTCTGGCTATAATTTTGACCTTAAGAAAGAACAAGACAGATATGAGAGAGTATATTAGATGTTATTATTACTGTAATAAAATACAGATAAAAATCATAGTGCAGAAAGACTCTAAGACAACTATTAAGCATTTTTCATATAAAGAAAATCAAAATTTATCTTATCAGATATTCTGGCACTTTAAAGATTCATCATGAAAAATTACTTCTAACAGTGAAGCGTTTATGCAATATGTCATTGATGAGCTGTCTGCTTAAACATTTAAAAAGTTTGGAAAAGGATAAAAAAATGTCAAAGATATGCTTTTTATTAGTCTGACAGAATGTTTCAGTATACTGAAATTTATTTTTAATAGTGAAAAAGTATGGCATTACATTTTTTTAAGAAAATAAGCTGGGCGATGGTTAGTGAGCATAACCAAACTGAGAACGTAGCTTGTTGACTAAAAAATGGTACAGCTGTACCACAGACTTCACTCCGGTATTTGGTTTAGAGCCAGGGGGAATTTTTCTGCCTTTGTGGTTATAGAAAGACTTTTTTTCTAATACCCTACTGGATTTGAAGTCATTGGGTTGATTATGCTTAAAAGTAAGCATATCTTAAAAGCTTGATCAACTGAGACCTATCTTCTCAAAGTCTTCAGTATGAACGTTTCAGAGGACATAAAAGGGCTCAATGCGATAAGAAATGAGCTATGAAGTGCTGCTCTTGAGACATCATCCACAACTCATTGAAGTCAACAGAAAGTTACTGAGCATCGTCAGTGGGCTTTGGATCAGATGTTCAGCATATTAACGGTAAGAGTATTTTGTGTTCGCTTCTTACGGTCGGTCAAATGAATCCAGTGAATCTCTATGGCAACCCTTGAGCACCTCACAGCAGCTATGTGCACTAATAGATTTTTCTTCCCAGAAAGCATCCTCATTGATTTTTGTGGTTTGTGCCTACTGCCTCTTTTAGCCCACCGTATCTCAATTTGGGGACCATAGCATCACTGGCATTTCAAAACCACAGCCAAATGCTGGAGCTGGGAGCTCCATGAAGAGCCCAGGCCACTGCAGCTGGCTCTGTGTCTTCATTAGCGGCCACTGCAACGTAATTAATAGCATGACGCTTGGATGAACTGAAGGTCTACAAGGATGTGTATGTAAATTTATTGTTAAACACAGAGATGTAAATACAGGAGTGAGCATTATTCTAGAGTGATTTCAGTCCCCCCACTACTTTTTTTCTTTTTTTTAAATAAAAAGTACACTAGCACGTAGATGATGGTTATACATGTTGTGTAGTTTTGTCTACTTTGTTTTCAAGTAAAAACCATAAAGTCAATGAAAAGAACAAATGGATCTCAACTTGATTCAAAACACAGGGGAAAGGGAGAATATGTAGAAGTAAAAATGACCATTGGGGGAAAAAATCATTGCCCTTTAGTGGTATTTGCTCTTCTTCACTGACGATTTCATTGATAATCCTCTGCAGTGCTGTTTTAGAATATTTTTACAGTAAACAAAGACCTGGATTCATGAAATCTTTTGGTAGGAGCCTGCTTGATGGAGCTCCTTTTCCATGCCAGGGTCTTCATGCTCCTTCCATGCTCCTGCCCATCTGCAGTGTTTGATGGGTCTTTCTCAGCACGGTCTGCAATGCACAGCCATGGGGTGTCTCTGAACGGCACATCTCTGCACGGGTTTGGAAAACCCATCGATACATCAGACATACCAGACAGAGCTCAGCTGACTACGATGGGAGGTTAGACATACAATTCACATACAGACATCTCTTTTCAGGTTATAAATTTAGCTATCTTAATTTTGAACTGAGTCCCACTGTTTCTGTTAATGATTTTCTTGAAGCCACTGAATGGCAGTTGTGGTAACATTCCCCACTATCTGGAAATGTGTCAGAGATATCACATGTTCTCGGTTTGAAGTTGTAAGGGCTTTTGCTACATTTCTACATATTTTGGATAAAAGAACCTGACTTCTTGGACAGGCGTGCTTTTTGGTTTCCCCATGTTATGACAAGGGATGTGTTTGACGCTGCTGGTCTTTTTGCTTTTTAGTTTTAGCCAGGTCTGCAAATTATTCCTTCCTGCTGGCAATGTGAATCTTGTTAGCTTCCTGGATGATGGGAACAGCACAGTCACAAGCATATTTTCTGCTGCTCAGTGATGCCTGGCAAAGTGCATCCTGTGAAACGCCACTTCATTTCACGTTTCTCCACTTTAAATTCATTTTCACATTCAAAATATGGCAAAATTATTGTTGTGCAAGACACCATGGCACGTCAGGAAGGACGCTAAGTCATTCACTTAACTAGACAGCAATTGGTGCTGGCTGGAGTGCACCATAATGCGAAGCAGCGATGTGTAAGTCAAGGGGACAAGCTATTTGACTGCTCGTTATTGACTCAGTTTCATGGTTTGGCATCAGAAGTCATGCTGAGTGTGGGCTGTCCCTGAGTGCTGGACTCTGACTGTTATCATATTGTCTACCCTCGAGATGTCCAAGAGAATTACAAGTGCTATATTTCTACATCTTTTAATAAAATAGCACAATTGGAAGAAAACAAACTTTGTGTAATGTACTATTTATATCCTCTCTTATCTTTGGTTACTTTTGGTTACATGATCTAATCATGTCCATTTATTAATGAGGTTCCTTACAGTCACTTGAGGCAATGTAGGAAAACTGACTGGAGGAGCTTACAGAGCAATTTAAGGACAAATCCTGATTGCTGAACATAATGAAGTATGCTAACTGATGCATGGAGATCCTGTTGATTACTCTAAACAACCTTAAATGAAAGAAGACAAATGACCCACGTAGGTGGAATTGATGTAATTGGTCTATGAAAAGATACTTATAAACAAAAAAAATTGTTCTTTTCCCACTTGCAAACGTGGGTTGTTATTTATTTTTTTCTTTGCCTATCTGCAAATACGTATAATAATAAAAACAGCTTTCTCATGGATGCTTTTAACTGCCAGCAGCTGGGCAAGCCACTGTGTCAGAGCACAATCTCCGTTTCAAATTGATGCAACTCAAGCATCAGGACACTAAAGCACTTCGAAAAGCCCCACCAGTTTCTCTATTTTTGTATCAAGTTGGCATTTTTCTAAATTTCTGCCACCAAACTATTGCTTTTGATGCCCAAGTGCTTTGTGATGCACTGTTGTCTTTGCACAGTGCATTTTTCCAGCGTAGGAAAAGGATGTGCATGAGAATGTGATATACAGCAGGTTCAGGTCTGCTCCGTGGCAGTTAGTTTAGTTTGCTCTTTTGCATGTAAAGCATTGTGTCACTTTGCATATTTGGGTATTTGAACTTTACAGATCACTCCTTATGATCAACAAATAAGGTGTCATTTACGTGCTTGTGTTAAGGAAATGAGTTACATTTATCTTCACTACGTTCTCAGAATGAAGTCAGGTGTTTTGGCACAGTGCAAGCTCTCGCTGCCTTGCTCGTGCTGTTTGCCTGTCACCCAGTCTGTACCTTTGAGCCTGTAACACTGCTCAATTAACAATACCATAGATGTTACAGCCTGAAAATGAAAACTAGATGTTTTGGTCACTAGCCTAATGTAGATATTTTGCTAAGCAATATTCAATTATTTCACTTTTTATTTTTGTAAAATACCGTGTATTTTAGATGGATATAGTCATACTGCATTAAAAAAACCCAGCATTTTTGAGGGTCTCATGGCTGAAGACAGTTTCATTTGATACATTAATTGGAAAGTGTTTGTTTCAGTGCTTACAGAATTAGTGGGGGAATATATGATATGGTTATTCATTACCATCACACCATTTGCATTAGTTTGTTACAGCTCCTCCCCTGCAGTATAGAGAACAGGGTGGCGACAAGGTCCTGGCCTCTGACACCTGCCTTTGTCCTGCTGTAGAACAGAATTTCACTCTCTAAGTTTGACTTCACAAATGCCTGTCCTTTTCCATGTGAACCAGCTTGATGCTGATATGTCTGTGACGGTATCAGAATCTGCCTTTTCAGTTGATGCCAGTAGCTTTTTACTTGATGGCAATATTTTTTTTTATGTGTTTCCAACAAACGTGGAAATTTTATTTTGTGCAAATCATGAAAAAAATTAGTCTTCCACATTAGGTCTCTGCAAGACTCATACTGGTTACCATTAAAATGTTGACATTTACCGATAGTCATAGCAAATGATGTTTCAGTAGTTTTGCATTATATTTTTTTTTCATGACCCCAATACAGTTGTATATTTTTCTCAATGCCTTGTTAAATACAGTAATGGTCAGTAACAGCAGCAAGGTAAGTACTTGTTCATGACTAACTGAACAAAACTGGGAAGAAAAAGCAAACACAACCGCTCTCCAGGGGATCCTGTCTCGGAGTGTATGTAAACTCTTATTTCTGAGAGTTACTTTTAAAATTCTTGACCTCCAGGAAATGGTTCAATTTTACCATAAATAAACAATGACTTTCACATGCCAGTGGGGGAGAGTGAAGAGATTCTTCTCGTTCTGTTAATATTTTTATGCTGTGGAGCTGCAGAGGCACAAACCCAGGACTGCCGAGCCCAGGTGGGAACACAGTACACCTGACACAGAGCCTTGCAAAAAAAATCAATAAAAAAAATGGGGCCATTTCTCCTTTTCCTATAGGAAGCTTCCCCACGCTCCCTATGTCACCTTGGGCAGGCTACTTACTATTTCTGCACTTGGGTCTTACATCCAAAAAATACGAACTTGTCCTTTTTTCCTTCCTCTGTTACACTGATGTGATTTTCTGCTGCTGGGGCTAGTACACGCTCTCTATTTGGAATTTGCACAGTGTCTAGCCGGTGCAAATTAATTTGGTATGTCAGCACTACTGTAGTGCAAACAATAACTAATTGTGGGAATGATGGCTAACCAGCATGTGATGGCATGAAGGAGGAGATTTGCAGAGGAGAAAGGACAGGCTAAAATTTGTATCTCTGGGCAATTTCCATATTTTGGGGGTGTTTTTTTGTCCTGCATACTTGCACAAGAAAAGAAGTTACCAGAGAGGTAAAAGCATATGATGTAAGTATATTTTGCTCTTTCTTCATTTGCATGATTACAAGCTTAGCTTTTTAAGTTTGGTGGGTCTGGAGATGGGAAACGCGGTACTTTTTTCTCTGTGAGCTTGAAGTCATTGGAGGTTAGCATTCCATAATTATTTTTGTCATAAAGATGAATGCCATCCTAAAAAACTTGGAAGCTAACAGCACCTCAGCTTTGATATATGAATATTACCACTTTGAATGGTGGAATGGCATTATAGATGGTTTATGGTTTTATGACTATGAGACGTTTCTTAGTCTCTGATTCAGAAATACATTTCCTACACATTTTAAAGCAACTTTTGGTCATTGACTTTTTTTTTTTTTTTTTTGGCTCATCTTTGATTTCAAAATGCTTCTTGAAGTGAATTTAAGAGATCATAGGATTTTAGAGATATTAATTACAAAACTTAGGTGCAGAGTAGTCACCTTTAGCCACCTCTAGTTTAATAACCTGTAATGTCAAGGAACGGCTGCATTGCATTAATTCACTCCAGTTCCTGCTGGGAAATCACCAAGCCTTCATAGATAGCTGTTGCAATGTGAAATAGTTAATGTCTGTAACATTCTCTAAATTGTATACCCTCCTAGCTATACAAAGATCATGCAAATGTGGTATTTGAGAGAATATATTTGCAGAATTGTAGTAGTTTTTAAAATTAAAATAGCATCATTTTGTTTTGAATGTGCTTCTCCCCTCACCTCTAGCCTGCCAAAGTGCTGGCGCTTCTGCATATTGCAAGAAGCACTATTTAAAATATGTTTGGAAAAAAGCAGTAAAATAGAAGACTGCCCTCTAACGTCAACAAAGCCAACCAAAGGGGGCTGAAAAGGCAGCAAAAGGCTATGGAGGATAACAAAGATTGGCCATAACTTCCCTGGCTGAACAGCATTTTGAGTAGAAAAGCAGATGGAGGAACATTTGAGAATTTGGGGATTTCAAAAGCATCAAATGGAGCTGAGGTGCCAAGAGCCAATAAAAGCCAAATCTGAGCCTCAAATGCTATTTGTTTTGAAAATCCTCCCCCAGATGAGGATTCGACCTTTTCCTCATTGTCTTTTAGTGGTATACACATTTAGTAGTGAGTGAGTCTGAACAAGAGGAGGACTTGTGGGCACGTAGGTCTTCAGGTTTATTTTAGCGGCAAAAGTCAACTGGCACTGAATGACATGGATCAGCAACTGAACTGCTCTGTATCATCATCGTAGTGAATAAAGTTTAGAAAAGAGGTCCCAAGGTTTTCTGGTGTTGAACGCATGACGAAACTATGAGGTGACACACGTCCTTGAGGAACATGATAGTGCAAATATCTCAGCAACATCATAACCTCACATTTATGGGATGGGAACTGTCACTCAGACTAACCGGGGTCCAGCAAGGACTTTGCAGAAGGTTTCTGATATTTACAGCAGCTATGTTAAGTTACGCCATCCCATTGCTGTCAGCTCCTCTAGCTACTTGTGTTCTTACAGAAGGCCTCTTTAGGAGGCAAAACAAAGCAGTACCAAAGCAGTACCACTAGCAACAAGAAAAAACTCAAAAGTGTTAATTTGTGGTTGTCTGAAAAGCTGGCCTCCATGAAAAGGTAGACTCTAAATATAAAATATTTTATATTATGATGCCAATTGTCAAAACACACAGATTAAGTACAGTAAACATTTATTGGATCTGTTACAGCTTTCTATTGCAGCAAGTGTACTATAAAAATATTAAAGATACAAAAAAAAAATCCAAAAAAAGGAAAAATCAATGTTTGCTTAAATATATGCTAGTGAATAAATAACAAAGATTAATGAACACAAGGCATGAGTCCTGGTGTGAGCTCCTCCTCTGTTTACAAACACATCATCTTGTCTGCCTTTTTGTGATTTGTACGCCACCGTATTTTTGGAGTTTTTTTCATGTTGACTGACAATAGATTTCTGTGGATTTCATGCTGGGTCATTTATGGTGTGACTACCAGTTCAGAGGCTGGCTTCTCTCTCGCCCTGGGATCATGGCTACTTAACCACGGAGAAGTATTTGGGGAATAAACATGAAATGTGTTTCCACAAACACTCCTGGCTGCAATGTTTAATTTTATGATCGTTCAGCCAGCTCATAGGAATATGCACAGGGAAAGAACACCAAGGTGTATGCAAATTCAAACATGATTGAAACATCAGTCACTCATTCACTGAGAAATATTTACAGTATTTTCTAACTTGAGAAAGGAATAATGAAACGTGCATCCTGGGGGGGGGGGGGGGTATGGGCAAATTTTATTCCAAACATTTGCACTCTATACAGAAATTGTTCACTCATCAAGTATTGAAAAAGGCCAGGAATGAAACAAAACCCCAAAGGGATTGAAATTGGACTGGCCAAAAATCTCCTCCAAACAGTTTTCCATTGGAAAATGCCAGATCATAAAAAATGAAGTGATCTGTGAAAATCAGTCTATCCTGACAAAGTCACAGTGAAGAAGATTTCCTGCCACCTTGCCTGTCAAGCTCCCCGGTCCGCTGTCCTTTGGGTGTCAGATCAATGATGCTCGCCCACCTGAGCAGCTGGACAGGCGGCCGGGGAGCTGCTGCTGCTTGTGCCCCGAGTCCTCCCCAGCCCTGGAAGCAGCAAGGAGCTTCAGAACCATTGAAGTCAAGTGTCACTTTGACCTTTCTGTTAAACTGAATGACCGATGTTGTCTTTTGAAGGGACATATGCATGTGTGTTTTGTTTTTCCCATTTAGTAATGTATTTTTTTAGTCTAAAGATTCCTTGCACTGGAGGTTTTGGTCTACTGTACAAGAAAGGAGAAGCAAACCCAAGCTGAAAGCTAACGACCACAACCTATAGAAAAGATCTCCCAGTTTAGCAAAGCACACAAGTGCCTATCTCTAAAAGATTAGCACATTTATTGAAGTTAATAAGTGTTTATTCTTTGTTTTTCAGTGATTCTCAGATAATCCAAAGCAAGCTGAGCACTCATGGTGCTAAAAAGAGAGAGAAGTGCCCAGCCTTGGAGAGCTGCCATCTAAATTGGCCATTCCCAAACTGCAGTGCAGGTATTTACAGTGGGTCATGAGTCTTTCCTAAACCTCATTATATCCTACATGGAGGCATTAGCCCTGCAGCTACTGCACCTGCACTAATTTCGGTGCAATGGGGGGGAGGGTGTAGAGAGAGCATGAGCGCGGGGGCGCAACAGTTGGGATCCACAGTTAATGGCCCTGCTGGCTCTGCACCCAAGCTGCTGAAGGTGTTTATGCATTATAATAAGCATTTCTTCTTTTACATCTTAGCTATAGCACGATGTGATTCCCAGACATAAAGGAGGTGTTCCGACACGTATTGGCATCAGTTTGGGGCACATATGTGTAGGCTTAGGATGCCTGTTAGCAGACGGAGCTAGTGCAGATGGCATGGCTATCACATATGGGGAGGAGTGTTTGATTCCTCAGAGTAGGAGTGCGATGTTATTCTCAATCAGAGGGGTCAGAATAGCTTTCACTTATCACTTAGTATTCTTGGTACCTGTTATTTCAGGATGGAAAAATCTGTAAATATCACATGTCGAGGCTCATTGCTGGAAGCTTGGGAGGGATGGGCATGTGAGAGGTATTTCCAGATAAGGCAGTCTATATTCTGTAAGTTATTTCTGATAAATGCTGATTAATTGTTATTTATTTTTAATAAATTCCATAAGGAGAGATGAAGCTCTCCTCCACACAGCTATGGTCTGGTTTAAATTAAGATTCAGGAGAGTGATGGGAACACACCATTGCTGAACGTGTGGGGAGAGCAAGGAAATATTGCAGTGCTCTCATTTTCCAGAAACAATTTCTAATGCTCTCTTTCAAAACACAATGCCCAGTAGTGGGTAGAAACTAATATTAAATCTGTCATGTTTTTATTCTGTTCTTAACATCTCTGTTTGAAATCTAAACTAACTTGCACAGAAAAGCAAGGATCCCTCTAACAAAGCAGCATTCTGGCAGCATAAACAACAACCAAGCTCGAAAGGGAAATAAAATATATCTGTGTTCTCCTGACATCACATAACCTGTTAAAAGCAGAGTATTCTGCAGCAGTGACTGAGGGTTTTTATTTCTTGTATGGATTTTCTTAAAAATTTAATGGGGGAAACCAAGTAACAAGTAAGATTCTTCCACTTTAATAGCTGAAAGAGTGGATTTTATGGAAAATTGAGTGTGATACCTTTTATCTTTTCCTAATGAAAACACTGCCACCAGCTGGTTAATAAATGGTTTTGACTAGGGTTTTACACAGAAAGAATTACACTTTTTTTTTTAACCCACAGCTAAGCTGGAAGTTATATTTTAGGTCAATATGTTTTCAGAATAGAGAGCACTGATTATCTGTACCCTCCATTACTTTTTCAAATATAGGTACATGATGATAATGCAATTAATGTTTTTTACATTAAACATATTGTTAAAGAAACCTTCAGGACAAAGCTCAGCTCAGCAGGGGAAGGTGGCCACTACATGAAGCGCTTTTACCATCTTCCACCTTCATGAACTGGTGTGACCATCTCAGACTCCACCGTGGTTCAGACACCTCCAGGTTTTGTAACTGATTATTTTTAATTTAATAGTAAAATTATTTGAATTAAGGCATTTGAAATATATTGAAATTAATTTGCCTTTTCAGGTTCATAGTTTTTTACTGCTGTCCAGTGTTTTGTTGAGTCACTGCTCATAGGGGCTGGAATAAAACCTGACAGCTCTATGTTATGACAGCTGCATACAGTGCAGTTATGGGTCTTGGTGCCAAGACTTTTGGATGGTGCCATAAATGTCATCAGCTCTTTACTCGTGATTTTGCTAAAACATCAGCAGTGGCTAAGACACTTTGGCAGCGTTGGCATTTCAATTGTCATGTTGGTTTTTACTCCTGCGCTTGAGACAACTCGTGCTCGAAATTATCATTTCAGGTTCTCTGCAGACCCAAGAAAAATGCAGTTCAGCTTTTTAAAGTTGCCATAACAATCACAGGGAAAAGAAATCTTGTAAATGGAGGTTGAGGCTCGGAGGCATAATTCCGTGCTCAGGAGGGATTCGCAATTGATCTTGTGTCTGAGAGAAAGTGGATATATTGCAGTCTCAGAAGTTGCCAGTCCAGTAGTAAATGTGTTTCATATTGCAGTACACCATTTTCCTTACAACTGATAATCTCCTTTAGCCCCAGACTCAGGCAGTGACTTTTTGGGTTTTTCTTGTTTTGTTTTTTTTTTAAGCTCTTTCAGCAAGTTGAAGTCATGAGGAATTTCAGGGCCCCAAACACTCCACTGAGCTTTCACCTGGAGAGAATATTTGATACACACAAAACCTCTGTCTGTGTTATGGCTACGTACAGCCTCTCTTCTGCACCATGATCAAAGGATACTCCCAGGCTTTTGGCACAATACTCAGTTCAGGGCAAATCTAAACCTCAAATGAGGGCTGACACGCAGGTGATTTGGATGTCATCATTGCCTGCAGCTGAAGAGCTTTAAGCTGCAAGGGAGTTTCTGCCATCAACTGTGCAATGTTTGAGTCCTCTGCAAGAATAACAGCGGCAGCCATCCCATCTCCTGCACCAGCATGGCTTGTCCTTTCCCCAGGCCTCCAAATTTCCAAATGGCAAGCTGCTTCCAGTTAGTTTTCTTACATTTCAAGCATTTTTCACTTAATCAGCACTAAATCCCAATGACTGTTTTAATTTGTAATAGGAGGTATCAATTTTTCATTTTAAAATTAAGAAGAAAAATGGCACTTTGTATATACCAGAGCATTTGAATGAGCTATAAAATATATCCATGTAACCCTCTCTGATTTGCAACAGAAGTGCCACCGAAAGCTGTATGGGTTGCATGGGATCTGCAGGTTACAAAATATTACTGCTGTCAGTCGTCCTCCCAGATGCTTTAGTCAAGAAGGGGGAACCACAGCTGGCACGGCCTCCTGCAGAGAGGTTGTGCCAGGCAGGCGCACTCCTGCCACTGAGTGCAAACCCTCTATCTCAACAGAGTTTTCCTACTACTTTTAGGGCTTTCAAAAATATAGTGGGAAAATAGCAACAGACCCACCAGACATTCAAGAGCTTGCATCACTCCTATGTAAAAGCTGATTTTTCCATGGCACAGAACAGTTTCCCTAGGTTAATTTCCCAGCTTAAATTAAATTAACCCTTTAATTTCCTCCTATGTGTTTCAGCACTGTCACACAGCATAACCTTATCCATAATTAAAGCTGAATTAATATTCCCACTGAAGCCAGCCTGAGATCCCTCCATCTCGCATTGCAACAGTGGCTTCTGCTTCCAGCTTTAGCACAGGCAATATTTAAAGGACAGTTGAATTGTCTTTGCAAATCTTCAAAGAAATGTTTACTACTTTGCTCAGTGTAGGTGTTTGCACATGGTCTTGTTTGGGGCTTGGTGCATGGGGTGGGAGTGCTCCCCTCCACCACCGTGTGGGATAACCAGCAGGGCTGGCACCGGCGATCCACAGAGGATTGCTGCGGGGTGCCCAGTGATGGCATTGGTCCTTTGTGCTTGGTGGACTCCCCTTTCCCATACGTAACAGCAGACCAAGGGGGTAGCATGTACCTTGCACACTGTGGGGAGGCTCTTTAAGCTGCTGTGTTACTTTCACAAATGAAACAAAAATTCAATTACTGAAAATAGCAGCATTCCTTTCTTTTGTACAGCCAACTGTGTAAGAGTCTTTTATTGATTTCTTCTGAATGTCAATATCACAGTAGAAACATTGCAATAGAAACAACTTATATTTTTTCTTAAAATGCATACAAGCATAGAAAAATTTAAAATAAAACCTCAAACCTCCTGTTTTGAAATACAACTTTCAGCAGTTTGTAGTCAACACAGAAAGGTGATCCAAATCTGCAAATACTCCTGTAGAAAAAGTAAAACTTTCCGTCCATGGATGAAAGCTCACCCGTAGATGAAATCTGTCTAACATTTGAAGCAGAGAGTCAAAGATCCAGAACACCTGGGTTTCAGGTATTGCTATGCACCTTTAAGATAATCTTAAATATCTTAAAATCTCTCAGAGTCAGTTTATCAGTCATTAAAATTTGGTTAATTGAGGACCAGATCTCTGACTGCGATGTCTGAAAACAAGTTGGTGATAAGCATGTTGGTTTATACCAGAGTTCAGGTTTGTTCTTAACATGAGAGATGTGCACGATTGTCTTGAGAGCTCATTAGGCCTAATCTAATACCACTTGTAGTCAGCAGAAAGCTGAATTAGCTAAGGACTGGTTCAGGTCTTCACACCATGTAAGTACCTTCACTAAAGTCATTGCAGATATCTTCTTAACTTAAAAGTAATTCCAAGTTTGCATTAAAAATATTTACTGCTAGTACTCATAGACTGGGATCTTTATGTTCTACTTGTACATATTTTTTTATTTTAGGTAAAATCTTCCATTAGTAAAGGTAAGAACCAAGAAAATAAACCAATTTAAAACTCAAAACTTTTTAAATGAATTAGATACATGAGCCATTATTGAAGGATTATCAACATACTGCATTTTTTTCTGCATAGACTACAAGTTTCTGCCAAGTTTTTCCTCTTACCTTAATACTACCAAGACTTAAAATAATTCATGTCATTGGTTTTAACAAGAGGTAGTGATAAAACTTTAAATGACTCCAAGCTTTCTACAAGCATTACAGTTTCAAACCAGCAGCCCACAAGTCTTGCTTGGGGCTCCTTGTGATGTATTGTTCTCCCAAAACAAGCATGTGCTGCAACATTCCATGATGTGAGAACAAATTAATTGCTCCTGTTGTTCCTTGGAAACTAACATTTCTCTAATGATCCAATATCTCATTAGGCCACACTAAAACACTGTTTTTGCTTAAGAGCGGTTTGCCCAGGGAGGACCTCCTTGGCACCTAATTCGTCGTGAGCTGGCAGCAGGCATAGTACCTTAAAACATCAGAAAATTGGAACTATTTTGTCTATGCACCCTCCACAAGCGAAATGTATGCTATTCTTCATATCTGTTACAGTGCCTAAGTAGAATATTGCTGTTCAGCAATAACAACAAAATAAACACATTCAAGTCCATTGGTATAATTGCCTGCAAAAATCTTCCTCTGGGATGAAATTCAGGGCGTACAACATTTTACAACATCGGTCCGGATTGTGCCATGTTCTCCCGGTAGTCCCATTAATTTCAATAGACCTTTTGAAAAATAAGGTAGTGCCAGTGGAGAGAAGAGGGCAGCCAGCCCCGTGCCTTGCCGGGGATGCTGCCAGGACAGGCAGCAGGTCTGCGTGGTGCAGGGTGACTACAGGAGAGTTAAAACATGTTAAACTCCCGTATGGAAGCTCTCATCCAGGAGAAGAAGTTTCTTAGTTCACTCTACTGTAATCCTGCCTCAGAGAGGAGGATTAGAGGAGGATTAAGCTACAGTGAACCAAGGTTACTCTATTCCCGAACGACAGACTTCACACTGAGATTTAGTATAATTTGGAAAATACCCGCTGACTTCACATGGCTGTGTGGTTTACCTGTCTTTCCCGAGCCTGCCTGCGTAGGCATGACCGTGGCGCTGGGAGTTTCAGATAGGCAGCTTTGCGGGGGATGATCTTTAAACTTTCTGATCTCTAAGGGTGTTGGACTTGGGATGGCCACAGGACAGGTAGCACCTCCACTGGCTACAGCGGACGTTGCCACACAGACAGACAGTTATTTCCCTGCATTATTGCTAACCAGAGGTGGGATGGAGCTGCAGGTGCAAATACAGTAACCTGCAAAGGGGCATGGGTGAGGAGGAATGGTAGTTTTACTGAAAACCAAAATATAAAGATTTCACCTGTTTTTTTCTAAAATGTTATTCACGCTTTCTATTGTTGGGGTCTCTTTTGGGATCTGATACATAGGTGAATATATACTGCCCGAAGCAAATAAGGATTCAGATCTGATTCTGAAATGAAAAATTATTCCACAATTAAACAAAAAAAAAGAAGTATTTTCAATGTAAAATTCATTACAGGGAGATACTTAGACACCTGCATCTTTCCAGCATCCATAGAGGTCATTCTAGATTCTGACATTACTACTCAATTAGAGGGTTTCTTATCAACAAAAGGTAACTGAATATTTGAAGTCAGTTAATCAGCTGAAGTCTAACTCAGAGTATGACATGGATAAATCTTACCTGAAAATGTGCATGTATGTGACTTATTTTTTGGCAGATACATGCATTTTGCTATTGTGAGACTACTTTATTTTGCTGGACACTGGCGGCCAGGCTGGTCTGAGTTACTTGGTAGCTCGTGAAGTGTCTCAGGGTAATTACGCTTTTAAATTTATGCTTGTGTGTGTCTCTGACTGTTTGGGTATATATATCTCTTCTAAACTACAGATTACCTAGCACATTTGAGACCTCTGTGTTATACGATAGTTTATTATGAGCTACACAGTAATACTAATTGCACTTATAATTACCATAAAGTCTGACAGAAGAAATAGAGCATTTAAAGGATGGATTGCGATTGTTCAGCAGACACAGATAACCGATGAGAAGGGCCAAATTTTGTGATACAGCAAAGCTGATGTGTCCCAGGAGGACGTGCTGGCTGGAGCAGGCTCACGCGGGTTGGGACTGGTGCTCGGGGCTGGTGCAGCCATCTCCAACCCTTCACTTTATTCGTGGGTCTGCCCAGAAAGTACATGCATATGTGGGGCTGAACCAAACTCCTTTGGATTTAGTGTTCTGATCTGTCAATTGATCCCAGCAGACTTTGGATCAAATCCTGGGACAGCAAGACGAGTTATGCAATATTGACTGTTTAATATTCATGTTTCTGTAGAGATCTCATTAACTGTCCTTGCATTAGTTCCCTGATGTACAGGGTAATTGGATACTTTTCATTTTACAAAGGGAATATGTTGACCTTCAGTCAAATTCAAACAGATACTTTAGGGTAAGATTTAGAAAGCTCATCCTGGAAAAAATGAAAATTGTAGTGTGTCAGGCATTACAAATATCTTTATTTTCTCTCTGCCTGTTTCTGAGGCTTGACTTCTGATTCAGCACATTAACACCTGCAAGAAAAGCTGTTTTCCAATGTTCTTGGCAGATTTCTGCTTGGTATTATTTTAGATTGTAATGTTTTGCTTGCTGATAAGATACAAATAAACCCATAGGCTCCTATTCCCCTTTGATAAATGAATTAATAGAATAAAAGATGAAACGGTCTCTCTTAAAAAATGTTTGCATACATTACACAGTTGTGAAGCTTTCTGAAGGTTACTCATGCAAAAATAAAAGTAAATTAATGTTCAATGAAGTTTTGTGTTGTATTTTAGGAGGTTACCAGCATTACATTATTAAGTTGACTTATTTTCTCCTTATCCCCCTTATGGATACCTGGTCAATTTTGAAAGTCAAACAAGAAAATATCTCTGTATTTAGAAGAAATGATGGGCTAGAAGCACATCTGATCAGACAGTAGAAATGGGGGTAGTGTTTAGCAGAGAATTCTGCAAACAGAGCTGTTACTTCTACAATAGATTCCTGACAAGTCCAGAACAAATATTCTGACAGCAAATCGACTTCTGAATTGTGCGAGCCAAACACTTTGAAAAATGCTTTGTGTTGACTCAGTCAAAGGTTTTCTACGTTGTTAATAAACTCAGCTCTTTCAGTCTTCAAAAGAGCTATTTCTATGTTCTTCAGAGTATTCTTTGTGTTCTCATTGCAGGAATTTGTTAATGCAGGAATAATCAGTTAACTCTTACGTATTTAACTCTGATGAAAAGCGTTTCATAGACTACAATGGGCTTTGGATCAGCATCTTAAAATTATACCTTAGGAATAAAAATGTTTTCACGTAAGAAATTATTCAAGATCTCCCAGGCTAACAACACCCGCTGGTTTCTGTCATGTTTCCCATGGTAACATGAGCCTTTAGAAAAGAGGGAAAGAACTATCCCAAGGGGGGAAAACAACAAGAATAATGGAAAATACAGGCTTATGAAACCACTTGTTTCCCAATGACTAAACAGAGAGTGTGTATTTTCATTATGTCTTTCTAATCCAGACCACTGTTGGCAGGGGGACAGCTGCAGTCTTCCATGTGTCATCATGCACGTTGTGCTTCAGAAGGGATTTCTTCTCCAAAGTGGTTCTTGCCTGACATACAACAGTAATACATGAACAAATGGGGGGGGGGAGGGGGGGGGTGATGTTATGAGTCAGAGAAAAAAATCATCCTCCAAAAGAAAAGCTGAAAGAGACTCAAGAGATGGTTCAGTCCCAGATCTTGTGTTGCCTCCAAGCAAAAACACATTCTTCTAAATACCAAGTTAGGCAACTGTCCTGCTGTGACAACAGCAAAAAGCAACACTAGAGCCACTGGAAATGAGAAGGTCTTGTCTGTCAATGCGGCTCCTGGAAGATCAATTAGGAATCCTTAAAATGTCTCATGTTGCCATTGAGTTGATCTCATTTTGCCTCATTTTCAACGGACAAGAACAACTGGCTGCTGAATCCACCCCCACCCCCCGAAACAGCCTTCCTTAGTCTTCTCCTTCTTATATTAAATAAAACCAAATCTTACAACTTTTTCAGAAAAGTCATGTTTTTTTGAAAGTCTGTTAAGTCTCCCTGCTGTCCTCCAGCCTCTACAGTTAGTCTCTGACCTTTCTTAAATTATGTCATCTCCTTTGCAGTAGTCACAATACTGGCTCATATTCAATATATCATCCTCCCGCTCCCAGTACATCTTGAAGCGTTGCTGCATGGATAGATACTCCCCACCTGAATTTCACCTTTCTGAATGTGTACCATTTGCTCCCTTTACTGCAGTAATCTTGAGTTCTGGTTGTTTGGTTTTTTTCTATTTTGTGACATTTTAATTTTTACAGACTACTCTCTATTGCTGTATCCAAGTCATAAGTGAAAATACTGAATAGAATTAGACCAAGAAGAAATTCCTGTGGATGCACATTGAATTATCTCCAAGTGTAAAAGCAATTGATGAATTAGTTTCTGAGGGTAGAAAATACCTTTTTTTCCAACAAACATCCAAATAATTGAAATCCTGCCTTTACTGCCAAAGATCCTGGAGTGCTGGAGTTATTCACTATTCAGTCAATGCTTTATTTATGTGTACATTGTGGTTCCACATCACTGATGCTAATCTGCTTGCTGAGTTCCTGTCGCCTTCATGAATGTTTGATAATACATGGAAATAGTGCCGTGCTGATCTCAGCATTCGGACACATCTGTCTTTGTAGAGAACTCCATAAATGCCACATTTCGGTTAGCAGCCTGAGTGCGGCCCAAGACAAGAGGCTAACACAGATTTTCCCAGCTGTGTTATAACTGATTGGTGGTGGAAGCTCCAGGCTTTCCGACTCATGCACAAGTAGCATTTGCCACAGTAGCAATCACCTGAATTGCTCTGTCATTCTGTTCAGAAAAGGATGAGACAGAGTACCTGTATGAACTGTGAATTTAGGGTGGAATCCATCTTGTTTAACTCCAGTCATTTAAGAGCTGGATGTCTGATTAAACAAATAATCTCGCTCCCTCTCTAGTCGAGAGAGGCTAACGTGCCCAAAACCAGTTCAACCCCATCTGAGTTAACGCCTCAAGAGGATGAATCATCCTCCTGAGTCAAATCTATCACCGTATCATGTAAGAAAAGCCTGGGTGACAAATACGCTCAGTGTTTGGATGGTCAACCTTGGGCGAGATGAGTCCAACCTTCATTGCTCACTCTTCAATCCCATGTAGCCCTTGCAGGACAGGCTCTTAGCCCGGACATTAAATAATCCAACATGTTTGCTTATGCATGGGCACAACATTTTTGTTTGGTTGCTTTATTAATCACCACAAGAGTGTATTAGAAAGTTCAGCAAATGACACTGAAGAAAAAAAATTTCACTTCCAAATTTCTGTGCTGCTTCAAAACACCAAGATGTGAACTATGTCATTAGCTTTGTTTTTGTCATCTTCTCTCTCTGATTTTTAAAGCTTTGCACATAAGGCAACTGGAATTGCTACCATATTTTGAGGCAGGTGACATTTCTTTATCAGATGTACTAGACAGTTGATGACTCTAGTAATGCTCTAATTATGTGTAGTGAGTTGTCTCTAAGTGCTGTATGAAAATGCTTACTGCATCATTAGCTACCTTGTTGTTTACTAAATGTCTTTTATAATACTACAGGGGCCTAAATGAAGGTTGTGTCAGTGATTGTATTCTGAATTTCTATTTTTAGGGATTTATAATTCAACCATTTATTTTCACTTCAGGCTGAAGTCTGGCATACTGATTCTCAGCTGAGACTAAAGTTAATTACTAAATTTAAAAGAAAAGATCAGTGTGGATGGATTGTACAACTGGAGTGCGGGGGTTTTTTAACATTAGGCAACATTTTCCAGTACCTTTTCTTTTTGCATAGAGGAGAAGACTTTTAAAGGAAAGGTTTTAAAACCTGAGGTGCAGATAGTAGCCTAGATCTGTGAATATGCCTGAGCATAGGCAGGCACAGCTCAAGAAAGGGTTGCAAGGGAGTTTGGCTTATAGCAAACTGCTCAAGGGATGTGTCTGCAGCCCATTTCTCGGTGGTGGAGACCAGGGACATTGGAGGTCCCCGAGGAGCTGAGGTGGGTGGGCAGGGGCAGCCCTCCGCTCTCAGCCAGAGTAAGACACACTCGGGTTGGTGTATGAATCGCTGACAGATATTACAGAGGGAGAGTGAGACTTGGTATCCAGTGGAGATGATGCAAAACTGACAGCGGCTGTTGTAGCACAGATGTTAATTCAAACAGTCCAGCTTCACTGTCTGCCTGACACACCGTGTTGTACAGCGAGAATTAATAAATTGCCACAAATCTTAAGTTCCCACTAATGCTGACAAATGGCTCCAATATACACTCATTACGTTTTCACCATTTTGAGGGTAATAACACAATGCTTCTTTGGGTCCTTAGAAATTATTTCATTTGTGGTACATGTTGCTGGGTTTTGCACAGTGATAGCAATTTAAAATTATTAAAGCCTTTAATTGCCCAGAATGAGGTTTACTTTTGCTGTCTCTCACAAAGGTATAAAAGAAAGAAAAGGAAATGTCTAGAATAAAGTGTTATTTTCATGCTGTGCATCCTAAGCACAGATCACAAGTTAAACTGTGAGCCAAAATGACTTTTTTTTAAATGTGAATGTATTAAAAATTCTGGTTTAAAAAAAACATTTTTGAAAAGTCCCTAGATAGATAGAAATGTCAGTTAAATGTGTGCTGTGATGAAAAGAATGGTTATTGCCCTATGCTAGCTCTACAGCTGCCAGAAAATCTAAAATAAAATTACAACAATTTAAAAATAACACAAAGAAGTTACTGGGTTTTTACAAACATATCCAAATGTGATCGGCTGCAAAAGGATTTGTTTGCTGGTGGAGTAATTAGAGTAGCAATTTGACATGTTGTTTGGCAATGTCTAATATTAGTAATATTTTGTAAAGTGTTATAAATAATCTAGAAATAGTCTGGAAGGATCATTTAATGGCTGATTCAGCTGGTGCTTCCCAGAAAATTTTTTAATCAGTACATGACTACATAGTCATTTTTAAAAAACTTGCTGTAATTTCTTGCAATTTTGCAAAGGAATTAATCCTTGTAAAGTGGAGAAAGTAAAAGCAGAAATCCTTCTGCTTTTAAAGCACTGCTATGTTGACCTGGTGGGAGCCATTTCACATGAGGAAGAACAACAGCGTGAAGTATCTCATCCAAAGGAAAATGCAGATGCATGGGGAATGTTCTCAGTTAATGAAGTCTCCCATTAGAGATAGGTGTTATAAACCCCTAACGTATAGGGAGTTATACAGCTCAGGAGCCGTCCTTCTCTCAGGTAGCAGACGTGCGGTGGTGCAGGCCATTGGCCTGGGTGGGAGGGTGGTCCAGGAGGTAGGAGACCTGATGCTGCTCTTGGTTCACTTTGCTTGGCTGTGGGACCTGGGACACGTCCTTCAGACCCATCCATTGACCTTATAAAGACTCTTGCATTTGTCAAATCTTCACACCATTACCTTTGCATGGTCACATGAAGAAGGAAGAACAAAGTAAAGGCAGAGCTGCACGGAGCGTAACTGCATGATGTTGTACATGGAAACTCCAGGGCAGCCCGAAGCAGGTGAGACAGGAGCTGGTTTCCTTTTCTCACTTCGTGTCTCGGGTATCTGCAAAGACCTAGAGTCACTCTTGGGAGCACAGTGTGCTGCAGCAGGACCTCTCCGTGACAGTTCAGCGGTCTTTTGAATACATTTTATGGTTCAAAAATGCCATGGCTGGTGATTTCAGGTGGGAAGAGATAGTACATACAAGATCAAAAGAGCAACTATAGTTTTATTAAGAGTTTTCAGTAAGTGAGTTAAACTTAGATTACATACCAGATTAAATAACGTAATTAAGTTATTTAATTATCCATCTAAATTTCTAGACAGAACTTTCAGTCATAGTCCTATATGACTTAAAGCACTGCCCTACTCATCCTCCACTCCCCCCAAATTATGCAGTTTTAGTTTTCGCCAGTGACTTGAGTAATAACATGACAGTACATTTTATAACAAATCTTCCATTATCTTTTTTTGTTTCAAAATAGATTTATAAAAATGTTTTTCTTAGTGTTTTCAATTACAAGAGAAAGCTGTACATCATGTGGGCCCCTCACATAATTCAACCAATAATCTCAGCCATCAATTAAATTTTAAATGTTTCCCCATTAAATACTTATTTTACCACAGTAAATAATTTAACGTGTTTCCATTTAAAAGTGTTTTGCATCACAAAGTTTTCAGTCTTTCAATCTCCTTTTTTAATAAAGTCACATCATCCTATTTATTGAAACTGAAATAAAAGAACTTTTATTTAAAGATTTTTTGGCTAGTGCATTCACTGCTGGTAACTCTGCACATACATTTCCATTTAACATCTTAGTAATATGTAAAGATAGAAGAAAAATAAATTAAAAAAACAACCCCACAAACCTGAAATCAAGAGAGAAAACTGAAATGCACTGACATTTTACCAAAACCCTGCATCCATTTCTATCCAAAATGTGTATCTACTTACTGTCACAATTGGTAATGACCAGTATAATTCAAGTCATGGAATTACTCTGATATGCTTGGAAAACTTTCCAGAGCAATCTTCTTCAGTGTTGAATCTTTCTATGCTTGATCTTACCCCAAAATGCTCTTAATTTTCTGTGGACTTTGAACAAGGGAACCTTGCTTTAACATAAATATCATTTAAAAGTGTTCACTAGGACTTACTTTTCATACACAGACTGAAAGCTAAGATTTCCCCTCTGCGATCTGATCTCTGCCAGGTGATTTTAGTCATAAACTGGGAATTAATTAGAGAAATATTTATGGAAGGGTGGGAAGAATATTTTTACCTGTCCTTTTTTTCTGGAGGGGATAGAATCAAACACAGCTTAAAATTTGCATTGACTATCTAAAATCTATAGCAAGTACTAATGACACGAGAAAGGACTATAAAATATTAAAGTTTTGTATGATTGAAAAGACACTACCGCATATATGATATCTTGAATAACATTCACTTAGGAAGGTTGGTCTTAAAAAAGTGGTGTGTGTCTACGTGTGTGTATACAGCAGGACAGGGCAATGCCAGCACAGAGGATTGTGCTGTGTCCAGAGCAGAACAGGATAACCAATTTTTATTACCACCACCTTTGCCTGTTGCATGACTCCAGGACAAACATAAACCTTTTCCTCTCCTTTTTCCTCATTTGTGCATCTGAACTAGGACATCTGAAACCTGGTCAACAGCACTACAAAAATCATAGCACACATTTCTCTATTAGCTTGGAATTGTTTGCGGCACGCAGGACAGGACCATGCCCGTCAAGATGCCTGCTAACGTCGGTGGGTCTTGGCCTGCATAAAACTTACAAGTCAGGCTGGGAAAGGTCAATACCAAAACGTTGTTGTGCTGATTGTTAATAGACTAACAAGCTTGTACAATTATGTAAATGGGCTGGAAAATATTCTGTAGACAAGGATGTGCTGCAAATTGATTTCATATATTTATCTCATTGATTTCATAGCATGAGTTGTGTTTTCTGAGCATTATTCATGAACATAAACCGCTTATCCCTCCATCATTGTCTTCTTGTCCCGTTTTTTGTTGCAGGCTTCACTGGCCTAAGATTATCATAAACTCTTTGGAGCAGGGATATGTATTTGGACAGCATGCAGCATGGTGGGACCTTCTCTGGATTGGAGCATTATCACTGTGAAAACAATACTCAATAGCAATCATATGCAACATATGGAAAATTATAAGAATACCTTTAAAGCCTTTTAATTAGATATGATTATGAATATACTGTTGTCCTGCAGAAAACATTATTGAAGCCCCTGAGAAACTTCATGGGTATTGGACCAGCTTAAAGGAAACTTGCTTATTTCTAGTTAGTTTGTACTAATTGAAAGTTTTTAATAAGTTAGTCCTACATTAAAAGAAAATCTTTATGTTAGCATTCATAGCTGTTGTCCTTAGGCATTCTCCTATGGAATAATTGCATATGTATAGAAAGTAATGTTTTCCATACTTTGAAGCACTTAATTTACATTTTGACTTAAAACCAAAACAATGGTCCTTATAGATAAAGCAGAGGAATTGATTAGCAGGGATGAAAGGATGCTTTTGGCAAACGTCATACTTCAACACCCCGCTCTGTCAGCAGAAGGGGTGTTTGAACAGGGGATTATGTCCCTGGCTGAACCAGAACAATGCTGCTGAGCAGAGCCTGGGGATTTCAGGCACTTAACAATGTGCATCAAGCAGCAGTGTGTTGCGGGAGCAGACTACTCCTCTCTTACACTTTCTACAGTTACTAAACACGTTGCAGTAGTCCGGGTGGAAGGTCACAAAGACATCAGCAATATTATTGAAAAAAACTTCATTTATTTAATTTTTTATTCAGATTTCACTGATGTTGGCCAAAGAAGGACTTCAGAGATGAACAGGTTGGCTTACTGGATCATATCCTCTTGTGTTTGCTCTACAACCTGCCACCGGTACCTCTTTAAAATGAGCAGCAGAGGCCTTAGCATTGTGGTTGAAGATGCCAAGGTTAATTTTCACTTGGTTGTATGGACATTAGCATTTTAGTTCACCCCAGGGGTGCTTTTGGAATGAAGGCCGTGGCTGGACTTTTTTTTCAACATATATTTTCTGCCTTGCTCACTGCTTTGGTCAGCTGTGGGGGGAAGTTTTGCACACACACAGGAAAAGGAAAGCTCATTTTATTCTGCTTTCGTATGAATAAAAATGACTTTGCATGAGAGAAAATGCAAGCTGAGGGGTATGAAAAGGGCAGACTGAGGAAGCAACTTGTGACATGTTGCTTCTGTAAAGACAGAAAAAAATTGAGGTTGCTCAGAAGGTAAAGCTGATGAGTAAACACTGCTAATAAGTAAATAAGTATTTGACTATATGGGAGTAAATAAGCTTTGCAGGATAATCCAAGACAAGGTTTTAATAGTTTCTGTGTGCATTTTGGTATGCAAGAGGGAAACAGGAGAGAGCTGGTTTATGCTGGGTCTAAATGTAGCTCTTGATCCATGCCACCATGTCCTTACGGCTCCCAGGTATCCCCATCCTCCGTGAAAGCTCTTGCACAGACCATGCCATATAGTGTGGACATGGCTTCTTCAACCATTGCTCTTCATTCCTCCTGGGTCCTGACTGAAACGCCTGCCCAGGCTTCCTCCAGACATCGCAATGGCATGGGATGGGGGAGAGACAATAATGTCCCTCTCATTTTTGCTGTCTGCCAGGGGCACATAAAACAAACTGATGAAAACCTGGTGCCAGTTGTCCCGAGCATTCACTTCTTGGCCATGAACCTCCGTGTTTTGGTGAAGAGATGTACTGATGGGACAGAAGGAGGCTGTGTCCTTAATATGGGTTAAGTCAGCAGAGCAGGGCAGTAAACCCGTCCCAGTGTATTAAAAATGTGAATAAACTGTTTATTGCTTGATTTCAGCATCCCTGAACTCTTAGCTCTGCATTGCACCATATCCCATGATTGACATCTGAGCAAGGGGGATGGCATCCCGTGCTGGCAGTGGTTTGTCCCCCTCCACCCTCTTGCAGAGGTCACCTGAGGAGCAGGACACCGAGGCTCAAGCCCACACCAACAGCCAAGGCAGGTGCTTCCTTAGATCAGTCACCTTGCTGTTTCTCTTTTGCTGGCAGTGCCAAGCTGCCTCTATCAGATCCTGAGTGCCAAAACCAATTTTTGAAAATTTCCATCCCTCTGATTAATTAAAAACAACTTCCGCAGCACTGGCATGTTCCTGTTTGCTCATGAGAAAAGCCAGCCCTTCTCTCTCGAGCATTAAAATGGAAAGTGCAGCTGTTCAAAAGAGCTTCTCTGCTCCAGCCTGTTCCTCCTGAAATGGCAAGGAGGTCCTAAGGCCAACCCCTCTCCTGTGCACCGGTATGTCACACTGATTGTGGTGGTGTCACCTGTGCAGCCCATGGGCACCAGCTGGCTTCTGCCGGGCACTGTGCCGGGGCTGCTGCGCTGCGGTCCGGAGAGCGGCTGCTCTTGCGAAAAATCCTCCAATTTGGTAACCAAAGGTGCATGGTGGTTTTAGAGCCAGGGAAATGGCCTTGGTCGAGTTTCCTAAATAGTCCCTTATCTGTGAGCAGGACTTTTGTTTCAGCGGAATAAAGTACTATACACTGAAAGCGAGAGAAAGACAAACAGGCCCCAAACACGCAAATGGAATATGAATGTCAGGGAACGGTACACAAAAGTGAAGTTGCAAGTGGAGCGGTGTGCGCTCAGCTGCATGGTTAGCTTTGCTGTCACTTGCTTTTGCAGTCCCTTGTCATCTCTTCATGCACAAAACAGGTCTTTTCCAGTGGTTTTTAAAATGTGCTGAATATAAATGCAGACGCATCACAGGACATGTCCAAACTAAATAAAACCTCATGGAGGGTGTTAAATTAAAAACAAACACATGAGATATAAGTCCTTTAGCCGAGCATGAAGCAGTAGAAGCTCCTGTTCTGTATTGCAGCCTAGCAGCACTAACAGTGATATTTCAAGTAGCCATAGGTGGATACATGCCCGATGCTTACAGCCTCCTGCGACCACCTGAGATGTACAGAGACACCTGCACTAAATATGAAATATGAAAACTCATGGGATCCTAAAAATCACCTCGATTCTGGACTGTGATAGTCCACATGCTGCCCACTGAATTGCGCCATGCGCCTCAGAGAGATAATGGTTCACTGCTGCTTAAAGTGCATCCGTTTTATATGCTTTTCTTTCTGTGACTTCCTTCTGTTTAGCATTCACACAGAGCCCATTAAATGATGAAAACAGTGGATTTAGGATTTTGGTGGTTTGGTTGGTTTTGGGTTTTTTTCATTTTCTTTTTGCTTACACATAAAATAATTGTAATAGTCCTTAAAAGCTGTTATTCCCCATGCCAGGAAAACACTCTTTAGCCACCTGCTGTAAAAAGCATGTTTCAAATGCAGCATTTCCTTTAAGAATAGTAACCCTTGCTGCTCGATAGGTTTTTGCTGTGCAGCTGGAGCACTACTTCCGTGCTCCTGCTAACCCTCCATCAGTACCTGCACTCGGGTGCCCTCGGATATCCGCGTTCCTGCTTGCAGCTGGAAATCATTCAGCTCCCACAGGCTCTGAGCACCGAGTTTTCCACCTGGAACAGCCTTGGGCACAACACAAGTCTGGTGAAGATGCTGGGTCTGCATACCTGACCCTGTATAATGCCTGGGTGAGCACAAAGGGAATATTGACACTAGTTTTATTTATCCATATTGTACATCCACTGAGTATATGACACATCCCCTGCTGTGGTCAGTAGGAGCTGTTCCAGCTGTTTTGTATCAGCCAGATGTGGGGAGGTGTGGCCACACATCTGCATTTTCTGTGTCACCTGGTCTCCAGTCCCCAGCCTAACAGAGGATACAACTTAAAGCCATTAGGAAATTCAGCCATAGCAGCATAATTTTGGAGTGGGCAGGTTTTAACCTGCTCTGAATTCAGATCCTGGTCACCCGGGTGGTATGAAGATCGACCTTTCCTGAGAGACTGTAAGTACAATGGTCTCTGCTATGGCAAATAAACACTGGCTTATTATCACAGACTTCACAGAGAGGGAGGACTGAGCAAGCAAACACATTTTGAAACAAATTTACTTTGTATGCAGAGCTGCTGATTTTTAAATTTTAATATCTTAGCTATTTATTTATTCAAATGCCCTATGCACTTTATTTAAACTCTGTCTATGGCTTGTAGGATTTTATTTAACGTTTGTTCAGACAAGCAGAATAGAATGATCAACTCCAAACTTACTTTTTTTCTGTTATCCCATATATAAGGGGAAAAAAAACCAATCAAGAGACAAGAACTAAACTTTTTGGGGAAAATAATTTCTCAACAGAGACTTCATACCTGTCTCACTCTAATTGCAGTGTTGTGATTGATACGAATAAATTATAAAGTCCTAAATATTTAAATTTTTATATGACACAGTAGTATTATAAGCAAAAGGAGTGATTTAGTTATATTACTGTATGCTGCTACCACATGGATTCCCAGTGAAACAGGGTCTGGGACTGTAGTTTGTACCAACAAGGAGTGAGCAAAGTGCTGAGCACTCTTCCATGTCACATCCTTGCTGCAGGTGGCCATATTCTTGTTCCTTTAGTCTTTCATAAACAAAAGAGAATGCTGTGGAAACACACTGGCTGTCCTCAAGCATGGGAGATTTTGCACTGAATTTACAAAGAAGACTTTGGAAAGAAGATTTTGTGTTTGCTTTGTCACATCCCACCTAGGTTGCCCCTTCCACTGAAGGGTTCTTCTCTATTCTTCTCCCACAATGTTCAGAAAATAGTAAGTTGTTATTATTCAAATCATTGCCATTCAAATCCCTCACTTGACATTAAGAAATTACATTTAGATATTCTGCTGAAGTAAATTTTAGATGTCTACATAACTTCAGGCCACCTCCTTACCTGCGAGCCCAACAGGTCACGTCCCAGGTCAGAGGAGCAGAGGGGGTCGGTGTGGTCTCACCAGGGCATCTGCTTTATCAGTTGCATTTTGTAACACCCTGTGCCCTATTAGCCTTATGGACATTTGTGGGCACATTGCAATTCTCAGCAGTTATTCATTTTTATAGGAAGGAGAATTTGTGGAAAAAGGTCAAAGAAGATTAATGAGGGACAAAATGTCTAATAACTACACAATACTAGACAAAAATAGGGGAATGATCACTGCTCATACTGTGCTGTTTGATTTTATTACCCTGCATTAGTGGAATCCGTAATTTACAACTTTAATAAACTCCCAACCTCTTTGGGCCAAGATATACATTGCTGTTGTTTTTATTAGCTACATAATAGGAAGACACTTTATGCAACATAATTACCCTGCATAAGCAAACATCTAACCATTTCTAGGAAATTTTTAATGAGCAACTAAAAGGGACAAAAATCAGACAAACTACAATCTTGAGACAATGTGTTTTCACCTTCAGGTTTCCAGTGTTACAGATATTGCTATCAAGTAGAGGTCACTATCTTGGAACAGATGTTGAAGAAATGGAAGGCGCTAAGTACCAAAGTTCAAATATTATGCTCTGCAAGTTATATTAACCATAAATCTGTTTTGAAAGCCCAGAAGAATTTTAGAGAAAAAAGAGATACAGTGCGGTTCCTAAATACAACACTAAAATGGGACTCAGAAGACTATGTGTAATATTCCCAGCTCTGCCTTTAAATTCAGAGCATGATTTAAGTACTCACAGAATTTCGGAGAGAACTGAACCTTTACCATACACATCCATAGGATAACTTAGAAAATCCCAACATAGGTAGGACTTCATTACCTTTCTTGGATTTCTAGGATAATTACTTGGAACCTAATTACAGCTGTAAATCCTATTAAACTCTACAGAACTTTCCCTCTAGAGTCACTCCCTCTCTCAGGTGAATGTTTTCAATCAGTCCTTTTTATTTTATGAAGCAAGATTTTAAGCTAGTCCGAGGCTCTCCTTTTCTGTCTTCAGGTAAATGAAACTAAACTGCAACAAAATAAAACATACATGGACAGTTTTTGCACTCACAACCAAATTGCGTGGATAACTTTCTTGGGGTAGGTATCTGACAGTCTTATTTTTACCCCGAGTCAGCTGGACTAATACTAAGATTTTGGCTCATGTTTCAGCTGATTTGGTACACTTGGACACTATTTTGTGAAGGCAGATTATATCCACACTCATAAACCAGACAATCTATATGAAATTCTGCAACTTTGTATTTTCAGCCTTCTTGGCTATTTGAAATATCTGTAACCTGGTGCTGCTACTGACTATTTTTGCAATTCTTAACTAATGTGAACTCTTAGCATTATAAAAAGTAACTAGCAGATAGAATAACACATTATTTGTTTGAGCAGTGAGCCACTTACAATCCTACCGTTTCTCTTCAGTCCTACAGCTTAGGTCTCTTAACTCAGTTCATCTTAGCAGCTTTCCCTGGCAAATGTCGCTGTGCTTCTTTTCAGTGCTAATATTAAAGAAGAAAGCAATGGGATGCTAACACATGTCAGGGAGGTTTTTACATGTTGTCCTTGGCTTTTCCAGTCCACTCTAGTCTTCATTTCAACCATTTAAATTCCTACTGCCTTTTCTTATTTTGTTGCACAGCCTGTGTCTCACCACTCTGAATATGTGAACTGTTTTTCTCTTCTATACATACCAAACTTGAACGATACATCTTCATTTTAAGGCCTTTCTGGCCTAATCCATCCATCTACCTATCATCTCTTTCACAGTACAGAGCCATAGTGCCTGCACCCATCCAGTCAATGATGCTGACTGTGGCTGCTGATGCTTAATATACTTAAAAAAGCTTTGTTCTCTGCTGCAAAGTCACCTTGCTGTCCTCTATCTTTCCCCTTACTGTTTTATCTTCTGGGATGCCAATAAATAATTCCTGCTTTTCCATGTTAATCAATATAATGTCATTCTTTCCTTGGTGCCTCTGTTTTCTCTTCTGTTACTCTTAGATTGTGTATTTTGAGGATGACAGCAGTCACTTGTGTGTATGGTTAGAGCCCTCTTCAGCCAGCTGCAAGACAAATACTACTACTACTGCTACTACTACTACTACTAATTGCCTTAGAGAACTCCCGTTTCATATGCTAGATAGGGGGAGGATAAAGTGGGGGGATTTAGGAAATATGAAGTGTCAAATTGCAACACATAGACACAATAACCACGTAGGTAATTCCATTTGGGCTTCTGTAAATCCTGTAGGCACTTTTGAACGTGTCTCCAACAGGCACTGACCAACATTTACCTATCTATGTGCTTTCAGCATGTATGGTAGGAAGTGTGTGGGAACTGCACGGTTAACTTAAATAGACCTAAAATACTGGGCAGACAGAAGACAGTCAAAAGCTGGAGAGCCAAGTTATACCTTACTGAACTGCTCTTTTTCCCTTTGTTCCTTTATGTTTCACACAGCTTATCAACTCCTGATTATTGCCTTAAGGTACAGTGGGTTAAGTTATTAGTTAATCTAGGAATATCTGGCAATTTTGTCTCCTTTTACACAGCATATACATTTCTTAATATCCCTCTTCTTCTCCCTCAAGCTATAGCTCAGGTTGGGTGCACCAAACATCTTCTCCCCATGCATCGCCACTGCAGGTGCTGCGCAGCTGGGAGAGTTACAGCACAGAGGCAGGGAGCCACAGCTATAACAGGTCTTCTGCCTCTGGCACCAAAGGGCAGCAGCTCCATCCCTCTTTCCCCTCTTAGGTCAGCAAGTTTGGGGCTGGTTTTGCCCCAGGCACAGCTCCTTCTCTCCCAGGTAGTGCAGCGTGGAGCAGGCTAAGGGGTTAAGCAGCGATCAGCCTCGGGGCTGGGGCAATATGCTCAGCACCAGTTGTGAGTTTGGTTTTCATTTCCCTGGCAACCTCGGACCCCAGCACCAAGCGAGCGGGAGGCGAGAGGTGTTGCAGGCAGGCAGCAGGCATGCCTGTGCTGCAGCAAGCCCAGCCCGGGCTGCGGGATTGGCAGCAGGAGAAGGATGCGGCAGAGGAGCCAAAAACCCAAAGGGCAGGCAGCAAGTACCAGTGCCAACCCAACTGCGCAGGGAGGCAAAGCTGGAACCATCAGCCTTGGGGCCAAAGCCAGTGGCCACCTTCGCTGGAGGCAAAGGGAAGGAAAAACAATATGATTTTATGTTAACTGTGCAAAGCCTCGGCAGGAAAAATCATTCCCTTGTTAGCAAAGGCTTGGGTTTTCATGCGTGGGGGTTATTTTCCATAGCCTTTGGTGTTGGGTAGTGAAGGCACTGGCTGGTTTGTGTTGGCTGACAAATCAGCCTGGATTTAAGGATAACTAAGGAAGGTCAGCAAAGATTATAAAATCATCATATTGTTCAGTTTATAAAAAGAAAAGTATCCTATGTGGCAGATGCTATTCATGTCACTTAATGCTGCCGCTCTGAAATGCATTTAGTAGCAGCTGAATAGGCCAGTGTAGAAAGGTTATGCATAATATGTATAGTTCAATTTCCATGCATTGTTTAACTTACTAAATCTAATTCACTTTTCCACCCACTACTTAATTTAATTTCCAGGCATATAATGACTGGAATACAGCATCATCATGCTAGAGGCTAGCAGAAAGACCAGGCAGAGGTCAGGTGAGTGTCTGAAAAACAAAACAAATTACAGAGAACACTGATTGCTTTATTATAGGTTTTATCATCTTGTTTATAGAAAGAATAACTTTTGAAGTGATTGTTGATGATTTTAAATGTTTTCACATTTTTGGAGTAACACAGCTGGTATCGTGATAGAAGGAAATCATAACCTCTGTGTGTCCCTGCAGAATTTCAGTGTTTTCTTGGTGACAAGAAGAGTAATTAAAACTGGGAAAAGAACTGCAGGTAAATCATTTGCCCTGGGTCATATCGTGCAAATATTTTCCTTTCTGGGCTTGAACTAGGGTGAATTTGGGCTCTGCCAGGAATCTGTTTTGTATGTTTTTGTTATGGGCGGTGATGGTTTGGTTTTGTGTGTGTGAGAAGAAAAGCTTAAGAGAATCCAGGATGGGTTGGTTTGTGAGGGTTTTTTTAGGAGTTGTTTTTTGTTTTGCAAACTTAGGTAAAAAAATCAATTAAGGAATTTTTAGTTTTTTAGATATAAAGTTATACTTTTCCCAGTTCAAAAGTTAGCTGTCATATTCTCACCCTGAGGTATTCTGAGACAACTAGAAAAATGGAAGAACAGTGAATACTACCATGGACCTTTTAACAAAAGATGTAAACAAGTTAATGGTTACTAATGTAAGAGTTTTACACTGGTAATATTCAGTAAAACATTTGACTAATCCTTGGAGTGAGTGGGTTTGCACCATGGTTTGAGTATCCAGAATATGTGCAGTAAGAGATTGTAAAATAAGTATTTGAAGATTTTTCTTTAGTTCCATATCTCCCATAAAATGAGATTTTTTTTTTTAGCTATGACTAGTGATCTTATGTATTTGCACAGGTTATATGTGTGCATAGCAGACTGTCTCTGAGCTTCTTGGTGCTTAAGACAGCATGACAGCATGATACCGAAGGTAACCAAAGCCAGGAAGTTTTCTCCCCTTAATTTAGTTTTCTGCAAGCACCCAGCACCAGACACGTCTTCCCTCCCTGGTAGACCAGGTAGGTCTTAGGGGACACTGCATGAGCCAAATGTCAGAGGCGCTGGGAACTGACCAAGGACACCACGTGCCTCCCTTGTTGGAAATGTAAAGCAGCCCATAAGCTTTCAAAGCAAATAAGCATCATCCTGGGGTTGTTCATCGTAGGGCTGCACTGTCTCTGGGGGAATGCATCACCCAAGAGGCTCCTCTCGGTGATACACCATCCCATACATCAGCATGAGAGCATCATACATTACCCGAGTGAGCTGTAACTCTCATACCGTGTTACACCAATCCATCACCAAAGCAAGCTGTTGCTCTAATGATATATTAGTGTAATAATCTGAGCAAGGCAGACCAATGATATATTACTCAAAAAGATGGCACCATTTATGGAAGCAAGGTTCCAGGAAGATATTCAGTATAATTACAGGCTGCTGGCTGACTTTTACTGGCAAGAAAGTCAGCCAATGTACCCAGCATATAATGGGAGCCGCTTTCCTAGCTTGGGTTGGAAATGCCAGTATTGAAATAGGCTTTCTGTTAGTATAGCGGTAAATGTTCACTCTTCCTTAGCTGCAGTGGCTGGTTTTTAATTTGCCCTGGTCATTTGGTGGAAAAATCTAGATATCAGTTCCTCCAGGGAGTGCCCTGAGTACCTCAAAGTAATTTCTTTTTAGGGCCATGTTTCTATTTCTGCTATTTTCTGCATGTAGTTCCTCAGTTTTCTGATCTGCATTACAACAATGATTACTATTACTTGTAACCCATCCTCAGAAACAACATAAATTTGTTTTACTTTCATGCTGTGTTGTGGCACTTTGGTACCTTCCTGGCGCAATGTCATTCGAGTCAGTAAATATGGGCAGAGAGTAATTTTGTCCTCTGAATTGTTCATTGGTTAGAAGTCTTCTCTTTATGGGAAGAAAACTGCTTGCCAAATATTTCATATTTATAATGAGCACTATAGTTTTGCACAGTACAATTTGACCTGTTAAATCCCAACTTTCTGAATCCCTACTCATCTTGGCTTTTTACAGCGGCAAATTAATCGTATCTCATGAGAACAAAATTAAAGCATTCAAATAAAGAAAAAATGTAGGTTGTAGAAAATTTAGAAATAGAAATTATCAGGTGAACAATACTTCTTTTTATCTCTGACTTCTGTGAGTCAGTGAACCACATTTCTGACACGGACATGGGCTTATAGGGGTTGGCATACTGCAGTGCGAGGAGAAAAATAGAGCTGAGGCATCACCTTTCCAATGAAGGGCAATAAAATAATTAGCCTGGAGGCGGTTTTAGATCCTTTGATTCTGAAAGTTTTTTCCAAATAAATGTATGAACTTATGTTTAACATTATAATATCTATAACAATAATTAATATCACTAGTGCTTCTATCCAAGGTCTCAAAGTGACTTTACAGGCAATTAATCCCACGAGGTTGTAAGTATTAATGCCATCCTTTATACAGATGAGATCCGAAGGAAAAAGGGCCTAATTGGCTGAACCAAATCCATTAAAGTAAATGGGATGTGGGATCTGTGACTTTGAATCGGGTTTCAGTGACTCGTACAAGATCATGGAGCAAAAGCTGGCCAGTAGGATGTGGGTCGCCCGACCCACCACCCCGCGATGCTCCTCTGACATGCCCAGCCCTTCCCCCAGCCCACCTTTCTGTTGGGCTCTGGTGCAGCACAACAAATTACTTGTACAAAGATGGGTGGGAAGGGCATAAATTTGTCACTGTGGGGAGGGGAAGGTGGTGCTCTGAAGGAAAAAAATAGCTTTTGGGGAGCTTGGGAATGAGAACTTGGGCTTTGTGTAACATCAGGAACATATTGCACGTGTTGCACAAACATTTTTCTCAGAGGTAACATCCTTGACTCCTTTTCTGTGAAAAATGCTTCAGTGAACAATTCATCTTGTAGTTTCCTACCAGTTACACTGCATACAGCTGTCCTGGTTTTGGCAGGGATAGAGTTTATTTCCTTCCTAGTAGCTGGTACAGTGCTGTGGTTTGGATTTAGGGTGAGAACAATGTTGATATCACACCGATGTTTTAGTTGTTGCTAAGTGGTGCTTACACTAGTCAAGGACTTCTCAGCTTCCCATGCTCTACCGACTGAGAAGGCTGGAGGTGCACAAGAAGCTGGGAGGGGGCACAGCCAGGACAGCTGACCCCAGCTGGCCAAAGGGACATTCCATACCATGTGACGTCATGCTCAGTACATAAACTGGGGAAAGCTGGCCGGGGGGGGCACTGCTCGGGGACTGGCTGGGCATCGGTTGGCGGGTGGTGAGCCATTGCATTGTGCATCACTTGCTTTGTGTATTATTACTATTATTATTATTATTTTATTCCAATTATTGAACTGTTTTTATCTCAACCCATGAGTTTTCTCACTTCTACTCTTTCAATTCTCTCCCCCATCCCACCAGGGCTGGGGGGGGGAGAGTGAGTGAGCGGCTGTGTGGTGCTCAGTTGCCAACTGAGGTTAAACCATGACAACAGCAAAAAACGATCTAAAATAAATAAATCCGATATGCCACAAAGCACAGATACAGTCCTCCTTTTCAAAGTGAAATCACAGACTTGTTGAACCATGAATATGATTTCAAGTTGATTTTGTGCCACCGGATTCTTTGCAGGAATTGCATATTACAACATGCATCAAATCAATATACTCTGCCCTCTGGGATTATTTATTTACTTTATTATTTTTATTTGTATTTTGCACTGCTGTGTATAATAAGCTGTCTACAAAAAAAAAGGCTGGAAAGAGAAAAGACTGGTTTTTTGGTGTTATTAGCAAATTCAGAGTTAGGATATACTGTAATGAACAGTTAAAAGACTGTCAGTTTGGTCATCATGGTTAAGGTGCTGAACCTAGAGCATGATTTATAATGTTAATATATGAGGAACATGTCAACAGTACAGGAAACTTTAATGTTAGCTGCAAACCTTCTCTTTTCTAGATCACTTTTCTGTTAGTATGATATATCTCTGTACTGTAAGTACTTCTAGATTATCAGTTATATCAGCTGCTTGTTACAGTTTTTCTACTTTCAGATTCTCGCCCTGCGCATTGATTAGGCAGTTATAGCTGTTTACAATGTGCAAAACAAGTGCAAAATGTTATGTCAAAATTCTCCTTTCATTTAGGCTTTGTTCAGGGTCAAATACCTTTGCAGAGTAGCAAAGCCAGTTTTGCAAGAAAACAAATCCCACTTATACTGTATTAAATATAAGGTAGCCACTAGTAGAAGGTCATGAACTTATCACTATTAGCAATACTCTGTGTCAATGAAATGAGGTTGGATTTTCTTTCAACTGTTGATTTGTTTTTATACCAGTTGAAAAATGAAGAGTTAAAGGGGAGCGGTTGAAAGTACAAACACTGTCAAGCAGATTTTTTGTAAGATCTCAGGTGACCAGCAAAATCCTCATTAAATTTGACCCAGTCTGGGGAAAACAGGTTAGTTTTGGCTTGAAACAACTGCCAGAAGTAGTCAATTCAAATGCAATTGTGTGGTACTAGTGAAAGTGGACTTCAAAGAACCATAAACAACCAGCAGAAAATGAAACTGTCTCTCCCATCTTATAGCTCAAGCTGCCCAAAAAGGAAGCCAAGAGCCTCCAACGCTCAGCTGTTAACACCTTTTCCTCCAAGTGACCAGACAGGTGTTTCCAAATGATGGCTAACAGCCCAAGGAGTGGTGGTAAAGACTGAGCTCTGCTGTTAGTTTCTCTATATTGTCCTTCATCAGATTATGCAAACTTCTGGACAGGTCCTGCCTGCAGATGGTGAGCAGATCGGCAGGAAAAGGATGGAGAGCCAAGGATGCTCAAGCCTTATTTAGTGGGGCTTTGGTAACCATACCCTTTTACTCCAGGTACTCCCTGAGCACCAGCTGCAGGAACGAGGTTGGTATTGTATATGTAACACCACCAAAAATAATTTTTCCATTATGTTTGCTGAAATTTGGGTGGAAATCAGAAAGGTGGACAAGCTGGCGTCCTTGGCTGAGCAGACGTCCAGCTCTCTGCGTTGCCCAGCTCCCGGGCTCCCGGCTGGCAACCCGCCTCCTTCTTCCACCCTTTGATAGATGGGCTTCCTGGCCAGGGAAACAAATGGGTTTTGCCCATGGTCCAGCATAGCAAGCCTCAGCCAATCTGAAAATAAATCACAGAGCATGATGTGAACACTCATAAAGACTTTCAAAAACAAAGCAGGTCCTCGAGGAGACATTCTCTGCAATGTCTTTCCATTAAACATGCGTTTTGCAGTAATGAATAGCCTACTTAATAACGAATGCGAAAAACAGCCCTCAATAATGAATAATGGGTTCCTTTACAATCCATTGCAGCAGCACATGATGCTCCTCGAGCACTGCCCCTTCTGGGGTGAAACTGCTGCAGGACACGCAACGTTTGATACTGCCCTGTTTAGTCCAGGTGAGTGGTGGAAAAGGAAATGCTCTTCAGGAAAAGGAGTAGTTAACTAGGTAATTTTTGTAGAGCACTTTTTGACAAAATGCCCATAACCATTTAACTTTACAGTGTTAAAGTAAGTTTTATATAAGCATATATAGAGACATAGATTTGTAGCTATATATAAGCATACCCATATATAAGCATCATAAGCACGATGCTCTGTTGTCCTGCATGGTGTGCAGTATTTCCTTCCAGGCAAACCCACCAAGAGAGGGGCACAGTGACACCAGCTCTTCAGGAGAGGTGGTTGGGAATTTTGTGATAAATGTGGGTTTTTTACTAAATATGGAGAAGAAATCCTTCAGCTTCTCCATTCTTTCATTCATGAACACATAAACTGTCCTATTGCTGCAGCCACACAAAACCTATCACTGAAATGAGTTTTGCATTTAGGTGCTAACGTGTGAAAGATTTGCACTATTATTTGGGCCACATATTCATAAGCAAGCAGCTTCTTTACATAAAACAATGAATTTATTCCCATAAAATTCATAAAACATTATTTCTTTACATTTTTCCCCAGAAAAAGGCAGATGTTACACCCCTAGAATTCAACAAACCAAAGACACTTCGTATCAATAAGTATGAACACCAGTAAACCGAAAGGGCCTCTCTCCTACTGGATCCTCAATGAACTGAAATAAAATAGGAAATAAAAATACAATATACAGAACTTCAAAATATTTGTATGTCCTTTTTTATATAACCTTTATTTTTATACCACGTTTTCTAAGTCTGGCAGATCATGAAATACGGGAGTTGAAAAATGGAATCCTGTTGGGTCTGAAAAAGTTATTTTAGGTCATTTTAGATATTTCTGAAAGGCATTGATTATAATTTGTTTGTTTTTTGTTTTTGAGGTCACAGTATTAAAGCTGGCTGGAGTTACAGGTGGAAATAGATGAAACATAGTACCAGTAGCATTTTAAAAGCAGTCTAGAATGGGTGGTCTGAAAAATATACTGTGCATACAGAATATATAACCACATAAGATTTTACTAAAGAAAACAACTCTTCAGGATGAAAGAAAAAGCATTTAATGGGCAAAAGAAGACAAAGAAATCAATGCATTTTCCATGTCTTTCTTTCAGATAGATTTTCCTGGCAGGCACTTCATACATTCATAGGGGAAAGCAAAAAGTGCTTGGCTGGAGTGTACGCAGAGCTGCCTGCTGGAGCCTTTCTCATGTTCCAATTGCTAGTGAATGATTTTGATCACGTTTGTTCCCTAATGATGCTGCAGGGAATTTATTTTTCAATACAACCTCTTCTGAATTTCAGGTCTTGATCTTGGATCATTTTAATGAGGGGGGGGGAAGAAATTACCAAAGTCTGAGTAGAGAGACTGAAGAAAAACTTAATGGAGAAATGTATGTTATTGTGTTGTGAAGATATTGATGCTGTTTTGTGCTTATGCTGTCAAGCTAGAATCTTTTACTCAGAAAGGAGCAAAACTGCACTGTATTTTATATATAAAAGGAACAATTTATATATGAAATATAGAAATTTATATGGGACAATTTATATATGTCTAATGTAAGAAATGTTAAAACAAAATATTACTGGTGCCTCCTCATTTCTTTTTTCATTACATCCTGGTTTTCTTAAGGAAAGATTAATGCTTTCTCAGCTTAGAAAAGAAGGAGCTGCTTACCAAGGAATTAAAATCACTAATTTAAGAAGATAGATGTGAGTATGTCAGGTGCAGTGTTTATTGCTACAGGCCATGTCTTCTCACTACTGTACTCACTGCACGCCTGAAATTTAATTTTCTATAGTTGCAGCTACTTCACGTCTTTCAAAACTAATTTTTACATCTGCTGGTTTAACATAAAAATTTGACAAGTTTTATAGGTATTAAATATGAACTTAAATATGAGAAATGCCCTGCAGACAGGTAATGAGCAGTGGGTTGGCTTGCTGGAAGTTACACGTCTCTCTCACGTTTAGCTTCATGGTGCCTCTGGATTTTACATCTCTGTCCACGATTAACAGCAGAAAAGCAGTGCCTGATAGCCCAGGAGGTGGCACAAGCGGTGCCCAGGAGGTGACACAGATCCGTGCCCCTCCAGGAGGTACCAGTAGCACAGAACAGCTCTGTGTCTGAACTATACAAAGCATTCAAAACCTCTCAGCTCTAGACCTTGTGTCACATCGATTACGGAGATACAGGGCAGGCAGGGTCTCGCTTGGCTGGAGCTGTGGACGGTGGTGCTGAGCAGCTGCCCACGGAGCCCGCAGTGTTTGCTGCTTAGTGATTTAATGGTAGGACCCATCGGTGGGCCAGACGATCAGGTTACAGTGATTGCTTCATGGAGAAACCTGAACCTGTGTTAAAAAACCTTACTTGTGTTAAAAAACTGAGCTATTTTGCTGAGTTTTATCATTTGCCAGCTGCTGATGCTTCTGTATTTGAGAAGCCTTGGGTGAGAAAGGCTGTGAGAGGCCGAGGGAGAAGTCTATTGCCTTCCTCACCTTAACTTCACATTAATTGCAGAGCGTGGAGCAGTGCTACAGAGTTACCCTATTAGAAAGTATTTTGTCCACTGGTACAATCATCCTCATGCCCCACTTGTAGGAACTGCTCATACGCCCTCGCCTGACATCCCACATCCTCCCTTCAGCTCTCTGCCAGTGGGGTCAGCAGTTTTATTCCTATTTTAATAAAGTCTGAATAATTAAATACAAATGTAACTATATGCCTGCATGCTGCTACACCAGCATCCAAAGGGGTACTGGAAATGCTGAGCCCTCTTTCACAGCAGAGACCTCACTTCGCATGCCGTAGTGTCTCTTCTCCATCTGAGATATGCAAATGCATATGAATTTCAAATTACTTGTAGTTTTTTCAGTGAAAGAGAAAAGCTTAGTTTTAATAATTTTTTTTTAAATTGCAGATGTTTCTAAAAGAGAACATTCGAGACTTTAAAACCTTTTAATTAAATAAGAATTGTTCTTATGACTTTTGTTGATAGATGGGCAGGAAGAAAATTAACGTATTGAATTAAACATTGAAAGACAAACTCTGATAAAGGTAGAAAAAAAAAAAGGATGAAATCCAACCTATAAATTTTCATGAACAATCAGAAGTGCATATAAATGAAACGATTTAGCCATGTAAAGTATATAAATTCAAATAATCAGGATACGACAGTTAAGAAGCTGGACTTGAACCCAAAACCTTTGCTGTATGCAAATTCTATTATTTCGAGACACAAAAGATTGAAAAATACGTATGAAATTGCTCTTGTACGAAGCCATTCTTAACACATGGTCATGAAAAAGGCTTGCCTTATCTGTCGGAAGTTAGATATTAAAATAAATTAGAATATAGTGTGTAATTTAAATATGGCAACCTCTAGTGGATTTGTCTCTCTTACTGGCTTCTATTGAAGAGACGCATTTCAGGATTAAACCATAATTGCTGAGATTATTTGAATTCTAATTTTAGAGTTCATTTAGTTAATTGCCACAGACTAATTGCCTCAATTGATTGACCTGAAAAATATCTATTTGTTAGCTAATAATTGTCATGCCAAATGAGCATAGTTGTGTGAATTCAAAATAATATTTGGATTACTGTTCATGATATTTGCTGTATTTCTTTCTGTTTTGATAAACTCTGGATACTTCATGTTAGATTACTTGTTGTTTGTTATTTCTCACCATGTGTTTATATTTCACTTTCTGCTTCTTCTTTTTATTTTAAACAAGGGGAGTTTATTCTAACGTCTGGCATTTCAGGAGAAATCACAGACTGATGTTTTTGGTGCAAACCACCTACATTTCAATCAGCTTTGCCAGAAAAGTATCGAATGCTTTGTTCAAGTGAATTACTGCATTTAAATCTCCCAACCAGCCTCTGCACACACCCCTCCTTCGGGTTTGCTTTCACTATTTTGAGTAGAGGAATAAACAGGGAATTTTTCCCACTTGATGCAGAGGAGCTAATCCCATCGCCATCACCAAAAGCTGTGGGGTAACAGCCAGTGCTATGAGGAGGAATCGTATTGTCCCCAATTCCCCACACCCAGGTTGTCAGTAGCAAGCTCTGCAGCTGGAAATGTGGGGCCTTTGCTGTGACATTTTCAGAAAATATAGGGGCTCAGTATTGACTGGTAGTGATAAATAATCTAGGACCCAATGTATTTTGGGAGTTGCCTTCTTTTCTGCTGTTGTTTTGGAGCATGGAGTGTTTTCAAGATACTAATTTTAAGGTGTGTGAAAGAAACTTGGAAAACTCACGGCACTGGCACAGTCTGTCCTGAGTTTTAAAGCAGTTTGTCTGTTTTTCATTGATCCTGATTTCAGAGAGAGTGCTGCCCCTTTTCTGCTTTTTGCCCTGTTTGTTTGAAACAGTTGCTGTGATGGGCTGGTCTTGAGATGTTGATCTCTGGCTCTGCCCTCAACTAATTGCACCTATTGTGACCTTTTAACTCACCTTATTCATAGAACAAGGCACTAAAATACTATCCATATAAAAAGCTAAACATGCATCATACCCACTGCAGCTAGAAGATAACCACAGCTTACTGCCAAGGCTACTGCTACAATTTAAATACAAAAACCAGTAAACCAAATGATACCAAGGGATAGTAAGTACACCTTAGGTAGCATCATAATGATGGCCAAACTCAGGTTTCTGCTTTGGCTTCTCCAAGAACAGTTCCCATGTATTGCCGCGTAGACACATAGGCATGCCATCACATTTTTTAAAAAGAAGTGGAGCATAATAGCTGAAAATCACTTTGTGATTTTAAGAAGACACAGCAAAGCACACATAGCAAGAAATGGGAAAGGAAGGCAGGCTCAGGTGATCATCAGCTTGGAAGAGAAACTGATGCAGTGAATCAATGTAGTTATAAGGGGAAGGATGACCAGGCTGGACTTGAACAGCTTTTCACCCACGGCACCGTCCCGCACGCTGACACCCAGGAGCAGACCGGGCCTGGCAATGAGGATGCTGCTGTGTGCGCGTCACCTTTAGCAAGCCGATTAAGCTTTGTAACTCGACGGCAATGTACCGTAAACTTGCAAACATCGCTGAGTGTATACTACTTCTGTCTTTCATGCTTGCTGTTAATGCACCTCATTTTTCGGGCTTTAAGGCACATAACTGAAGGGTTAGAGTGACAGCAGTCAGGAGGCGGGAGGCGGACACCCTTTCCAGCGCTAAGCGCGCACATCCGCGCTAGGAAACGCGCGGCTCCGCGGAGCGGGTATCATTGCCACTAGATGGCATCGCCGTCCCACAATTAACCAAACCCGCTTGGTTTTACGTGGCAGTGACGCAGCAGGCAGGTTTGGGCTAACTCAGCTGCGGCTCTTGAGCTCAAAATCCAGCTTTTGTCGATAGCTCGCACTATTTGTGAAGTGTGTCTGGACACACGCACATCTCTCGCCGCTGCCGGGCGATGGGCGATGAAGCACACGATGGCGAGAAAAACTGCTGGAAACGGTGCTGCTGAGCTACCGCAGCGTTTTAAACGTGTATCAGAGACCTGCCAAAGCTACAGCAGAGATTGCTGCTTCTTGACCATGCTATCACAATACGTTCCTCACCTTGTGAATTCAGGTGGAATGCTAGAGAAAGGAAAGAAAGTTGTAAAAAGCTCTGTATTTCAAAACAAGAAGTATTTTTCCCATGGGTTAGAATATCATAAAGGAGTTATGTTTGGGTGTTTACTAGGGATTGCTGGGTTTCTGCAGAGCAAAAAGTCAGCATTGACAAATACATTATGCCTAAGTATTTTCATGTCCTCGTGTGTCAGATCTACTAAGAAGGGGAGAATTTAATGAGCTCTCTGTAGACTTGTAAATTGGTACATTTAGAAAATATATGAAATAAATTCTCTTGTTTACATGGTAGATGGTAGTCTAAAACTTACAAGAAAATTCAGCCAACCCACACTGAAGTTTGCCACAAGGCACTAGACTAACACAAATAATATCACTCTGCCGGTCTGCTCTAACCTGACGGATACAAACACACACTACACCTTTCCCTGTGGAAGCAGCTGTAGTTGACACACAGACAGGCAGTGGGTAGACAAGCAATGCCATGGAAAACAAAACAGCCTTTCTGAGGAACAGGCGCATCCATGGGCAGCCGCACTGGTGATACCCGGAGGTCAATTTGTTGCTGGATGTCTCCGAGTAATCAATAAGTGCAGGGAAATTAAATAACTTTCAGTTTATGTTTGGGGTCAGGTTGTTTCCTGAGCTAATTTCACTGAAATGGAAAAAATATCATCCCTCACACTCTTGAGATCTGAAGACAGATCTTCTAAAAATATGTCTAAAATAACTGGTATTCAGATGAATACCCTGTCAGTGGTATGAATCAGCTATTTCTAATTTTGCAATGTGCATATAGGAACATTCAGTGCAAACTTTACATTAGCGGGACAATGGTTTTCAACGCTTTTTTACTTTTTTTTCCACCCAGTGAAGATGCGAATGGCTATGACAATTGGCTTGTTTTTCTCAAGCATTTTCCAAAAGCTCAGACAAACAGGTGTACCTTGCTGCATGGCCTGAAGGTCAGCGGACTAAACCTTTCCTACCACATTATCGTGATATGTCAAAGGGCCAGGGCAGGGGCCTCCAGCAAAGCTGTGCTGCCTACCCTGATGACAGGTACAGCCCAGGAGTTCTGGGATGGCTCCGAGAGGGTGTTAAAGACAAATCCTTGCCTTGGCATAAGCCTATATGTGTGTGTATATATATGTATTTACATATATATATGTGCAAAATGGGTTATAACACTCATGCTCCAGGGCAGAAGCTATCCACTAACTGTCTTCCATTAGGAAGAAACCCGATCTCCTAAGTGTTTCTTGCATCTCTGAAGCATCCGCTCTGAGCCACTCCCAGAGAAAGCGTACTGGGTTAGACAGACCTGCCATGGGAATGCCAATGCCAACACACACACACAAATAACATGTTTTAGAAAGAAATAGTTCAGACATAAGGATGGTATTGAAAATGTAAAGATCTAGTGATACAGATATACTTTCACACCTGCATTCGCAGACCCAAAATACAGATTGACAGATTAAGAATTGGAGGTGATTTTATGTGTATGAGATGCCACCTGAAGTATTTTAATTCTCTACCACAGATCAGTATCCCATTTATATTTACCTATATATAGCTATAGCTACTGATGAAGTCATGCCTTTTATCTGTATTTCTGAGGAATGGTCTGAAATTTCAAAAAGCCAGACATACTCTATAGCAAAAGAATATACAGAAATGCAATTTAAAACCAATTTTTCATCAAATCATGATATGTCTTCTATCAACTATGAAAAATTTTAGATTATTTTCTTCTATTTCAACATCGATGGGAGAAAACATAACTCAAGACTCTGGTTTTACAGGAGAGTAAGAAACGCAGAAGAAAAGTTTTTATAGAATGTCATGCATATGTCAAAAAAGTGAAAATGAAGTTATGCACATGGGCTTTTGTGGCTGCAATATTCCACCAAAGCTGTACAGGTGCATGGTTTGCCATGGACCAAAGCATACTGCAAATTTTACTTTAAAGTCAACACCAGCAGTACCAAAAGAAGAAAATCCTTTCCTTCCCTTGCAACCCAGTATGTGGGCACCGCACTCACTCACTGATTTATTTGGTGTGTCACAGCTCTGCCTGGGGGCTAGCAAGGCTGTGAGCCCTGGTGGTGTGCGGGTGAGCACCACGGCTTTCTGTAAGCATAGAGAGGAGTTAATAGTTTGAGTTAAGGAGTTCGGTATTAAGAGTTTGTATGTGCATGTAGGACCATACATGCCTTTAAAGGTTTTGCAAATGGGAAATTTCAATTTCCAAATGATCATAATTTTTGTTTTGGACTTAAAGGAAATGTGGGACTGCGTGTTGATGATTTCTTGCAAATGTATTTATTTGCTGGAAGTCAAAGCTTGCTGAATGAAGGGACAGCTGGGCCTGTCAGGCTGCTTTACCATAACACTATAGAACCTAAACAGAGGTGTCAGTCGGGGAAGGGATTGCCCAGGTCAATCGAAGTTCAGAAATTGTTTTATAAGCTACCTAATAGGGACACTCCAGCTTTACTGCTGAAGTTCTTGCATCTCCCATGCAGTGGGATCGGGTCACCCTGTAACCACTGTTGTAACCTACACACACACACATCAAAAGCTCAAATCACACAGTCCTGGAAACTCCTAATTTGTTCTCCAGTCTCTGAGGGACGTTTCCAGAGCGGGTTTAGGCACCTTTTTCACTTTTCCTGACTTGCTGGCAATTTCCTCACTAGAGGACAAAGGCTCTAGTGGCCATATGGCTTTTGTGCCCTGGGTTGGGCAGGATGCAGAAGGTGATATCAGGTGGCGGCTCTCACTGTTGCGGTTTTCCCAAATTCTCACGGTTTGCCCATGAAACTTTTCCTGCGGGGGCTGGCGATGCCCGCCACGGGGGCTCCGAGCGAGCGTGCGGCGGGGTGCGCTCCGTCCTGCACCTGGCAGTGCTTTATTGAGTGGGGGTTGTGGGGTTTGGGGAAGGAGGGAGGACGGAGGGGAGGTGTTTCCCCGCGGGGCTGGGGGCGGCCCGGCGGGCGCCTGCCCGTGGCGGCGGGGCGCGGACACGCGTGGGGCGGGCGTCGGCCCGGGGTGGGGGGTCCCGCCCCGCTCCTCCGCCGCCGGGCGCGGGGCCGCGGCGGCCGGCCGGAGCCGCGGGCGGTATTTAAGCGGGCGCGCCTCGAGCGGCGCGCTGCCGCCGGGGCTGGCGCGGCGCCGCCGGAGCATGCACGCCTTCGGGCCGCCCGCCGAGCCGCCGCCCCACGCCCAGGAGCTGCTGGACGTGGCGGTGTGCCCCGGCATCTACCCGCCGGGCCGGCCCCTGCCCCAGCCCCCGCCCGCCGCCAACCCCTACCTGTGGCTCGGCGGCCCCGCCGCGCCCTACCTGCCCGCCGCCCCCTTCCTGCCGTCGGGCTGCGCCCCCGCGCAGCGGCCGCCGTCGGGCGCCGCGGGCGCGGAGCGGGACTGGCCGGCGCTGCCCCCGCAGCAGGAGTGCCTGCGCCCGGCCAGGCCGCCCTACTCCTACTCGGCGCTGATCGCCATGGCCATCCACAGCGCGCCGGGCCGGCGGCGCACCCTCAGCCAGATCTACCAGTACGTGGCCGAAAACTTCCCCTTTTACAAGAAAAGCAAGGCGGGCTGGCAGAACTCCATCCGCCACAACCTCTCCCTCAATGACTGCTTCAAGAAGGTCCCGCGGGACGAGGACGACCCGGGTAAGGGGATGGGGACGGGGACGGGGACCGGGCGGGCGCGCCCCCTCCGCCCCCCCCCCGCGATGGGGCGCGGAGGCGGCGGCGGCCAACGCGCGGGGCCCTTCTTCTCTCCGCAGGCAAAGGCAACTACTGGACCCTCGACCCCAACTGCGAGAAAATGTTCGATAACGGCAATTTTAGGAGGAGGAGGAAGAGACGGGCCGAGGCCGGCGCGCTCGAGGGGGCCGGGGAGAGCGGCGGGGGCCCGCGGGCGTCCTGCCCCACCGGGCTGCGGGGTCCCCCCGGCGCCGATGCCCCCCTCTACGGCCGCGCCGGGGCCCAGGCGTGACGAGCTCCCCGGGCGCACCGAGATGCACTAACGCACGAGAGAGGAATATTTTTGTAACGCGTAAATGTACATTTTTATATATAATCTATAAATACAGAGAGGTGCAGGAGGAAGGGAGCGGGGATGGGGGTGTGGTGGGAGCCGAGCGAAGCCGTCGGGGCTGGCCATGGGTGCCGCTTTCCCTGCTTTTTCACACTGTCCCTTCCCACCAAAACCTTGGAAAGGCTTTAACCTCCTGCCATGTGGGTGTCCGGGGTGGCTTTCTCACCTTCGCATGGCCAAGAGCAAAGCAGAGCTCCCCACAGCAGCCCGGCCATGCAGCCGAGGGCCTCCCGCTGGAAGGAAGGCTCCTGCCAGCCACGGCCCTCCTGAGTGGGTTAGCGGAGGTAAATGCCGGATTTGCAGCCTGGACTTTCGAGAGATGCCAGGAGAGAGCCTGGGATGCAGGGAGGGACAGAGGGATGTGCCCTCACCTCCGGGCCCCATTCCCAGGGGGTAACCGGGCTGGTGTGGGGGGCACCCAGCCCCACCATCATCTGCAGCATTTCTAAATAAAACCACTTTATTTTTTCCAAACACAAAAGATCATCTTTGTGTCAGCCCGTGGAGCTGGCAATAATTTGTATGAAGAATTTCAGATTTAATCGAGCGTCCAAATTTAAGCTGGATCCCCGCTGAGGAGCCCTGTAATTGCTGGTTCTCCTGCTAACTGCCTTGACGATCGCTTGTGGGGAGCTGGTGGCCTGCGGTGTGGGTGTCCCAATGCAGCCCGGGCTCTGCCCCGACAGCGCAGCAGCTCCCAGGTACCCGCTGGTGTCCCGGGGCACCTGCTGCTTGAGGTTGCCTTGGTAAAAACACCTCTGATTTATCCACAGCATCCACACATACATGTGGTTTCTGCATTTTTTATGAAGCTTTGGAAAAATGTAACGTGGCACCAGTGGACTGCAGCCACGGCAGTTATGTTTGGACATTTTATTAAATACTTCAAATGGGAGGTTTTTGCTACCCCTACTTGCCTACTAATACCTGGTGCCTGTTCCCTGCTTTTGCTTTCCGGTCGTTCTTTGAAGGTCCTTGAGTTTGAAGAAAACAAAATTGTGAACTATATAATCTGTTGCCTTTCCTTTCTGGCTGGCTGTCTCCTCCAGCCTGCTCTTCCTCGCTTATGACAAAAATACAGCTTTCTTAAATAAAAAGCTAAAAATATTATTGTTGTTGTTTACAAGGAAACAACCCCAAACAGAAACCTGTATAATGCAAACTTTTTGTGCATTATAATGGAACCATAAAGCAAGTTTGACAAAAAAACCATAAAACAAACTGTCTAAGAATCTAAAACTTGTCGGAGATGCAAGTCCCTGATGGAGAGGGAGAACCAGCTGTACATGCAAAGTTTTTCCTGGCCCCAAATGTAATAACTAGTATTACAAACTATCCGATTTACAAATATCCAACTTTAGTAGACCTGGAGTAAAGGAAAGAGCAAACTGAACTTGTCAGCCAATATCCTGTGTCAGTTTATGTAGTCAAATTTCTTTTTTATTAATCTCCTATTTGAAAAAAAGCTTCATACAAAAAAAAAAATCAGTATTCCAAAATGGCTTTTAAAATATTTCAGACCGAATCTTTATGTTATTATTTTCCAGGGCTATCGAATAAGAAGACATGTAAATTATAACTCCTGTTTCCTTTTTAAAGTGGGTAGAATCCTGTTCAAGGTTTCAAGCTCTTTTTCAGCAGGGTAACCTTTAGCTACCACATTAAAGGGTGCAGGGAAAGTTATTTTTGCAATTAGTTGCATTTTAAGCTGCTTTTTTACAGCTGACTGAGGGTTGTGGTGAGCAGGTCATGTAGAGAGTGAAAAGGGGAGATAGCCTTGTATCTTTACCAAAAAAAAAAAGGCCCTGTTGATTAATTTCTTGGTGAAAATGGCTACGTGCTTCAGTTGGCATTAGAATTTTAAAAAGCTGCCTTTGGACTGTGAAATTCATTTGCCGAGGGGTGGGCACACACTTTTAAATAGGAAGGATGGAGTAGCTCTTGCCCTGGCAGAGCTGGAGGACCCTTCCGGAGACAAAGTGAAGACATCGATCTCAGAGCTGGGAAACCAATGATTTCACTCAACCCACATTTTCTTCTGCTTCAGGATACAAAGTTCTGGATCCAACAGTAGGGGCCAAGCTCCGTATTTTCACCTTGAGACTATTTGCCCTGGGACAGTACGCCATTGCAGGATCCTGAAAACGCAGCAAAACACAAAGAGAACTCCAGGTGGCTGCAGGTACTTCAAGCTTTCTCAGCGTGGTCTTTGTAAGCAGCTCAGCTGGGTCCTGTGTTGGTGGAATTCCATGGATAGCTCCGTGAAAGGACCACACTGCATTGCCAGAGCTTTTCTTTAGGGACTATTTAAGATGCTGATTCAATGTGTACATGAAGGCCATCATTTGTATTTCTTTGTGCTTCTGTGGTACTCTAATTCTATTTTTGTGTATTGGAAAGAAAAGGAGACTTTTTTAAATAAATCAATCTAATTGGAGCAGAGAAGTTGCAATCTCTTTAAGCAAAAACACTGCTTGAAGGAAGGACCTGCATCAGGTAACAAGTCTCTGGGTTAACAGGGTAGCTGCAGGCTGTAGTGAAAAAGAAACTGAACCGGGGTAGATTGATGGCTCCCCAGCTGTCTTTCCCAGGCCCTTGTATGAAACATTGCTAACTATGGCAGGTACCCTCTGCATGCCCCTCACTGGATTATTTCTCCTTGCAGCCACACTGTTACTGCAGCAGGATTCAGATCTGAGTGTGGCAGAAGGTACTTCAGGGAGCGTTTGCACTTAAGCTGAGACCAATTTCCCCTAAGCTCCCTCCCTAAGCTGGGAGGTGAGGCGGGCTCCTCTGAAGGGTGCCTGAGAACAAGGAGCCAACTCAGGAGCTCGGACGAGACTCCAAAGGAACTTGTCCTGATTGACAGTGTGGAAAGGCTGAGGAGCTGAGTCTTTTCACTTGGAGACTTAACACAGATGTCAAAAATCGAGTGCTCCTAGGTGTGCAATGCCACAGCAGCCTGTGATACACCCTGCTGTGACACACACCCTGCTGTGACACACAGGCTGGATGATTTGCTCCTGGTTTTACGTGTCTGTGTGAGCTAAAGCTTCTGACACCATTTTCTTATTCTCTCCATATTCCCAAACACACGGTATAATCAAAGTGATACTATGCAATAGCCAAATGACCAGGCTTAGTCTGGAAAAAACACTGCAGGAGTTCCTCTGGGTCTATGCAAGAAGGTAAACACGAATGCAGACACTGTGGGTCTGGACCTGGCGATGAGAGCCTGCTTTAGTGCAGAATGAGGTACGCCAGTGCTGGGAATGGGGCAATGAGAGTGAGGGACTGCTAAATGCAAATAGAGACCGATGTGTGCCCAGGGACCCACCACTGCAGAAAGAAAGGTCAAGGGGCCTCAGAGCCCCACATGCACCTTAGCCAATAGCCTCAGCTACGTGGTGAGTGTGTTCAAAGCACGTAATGGCATAAGAGTTTGTGCATGGGTGGTGAGACATCTAACATGAGTAAGAGTATGGGAAGCTCCTGCAGTTAGATGCCATTTCTGGTATCTCCTGATCTTGGAAACATTAGAAATCCACCCCTTGCTGAAGTTTAGAGCAACTCGGTGCCTACTGTGGTGTTAATTCTTCAGGGATGGATGTAGCATCAAGGAAACGGCTCAGCACCTTTTCACCATTTTCCCCATGATAAACCGGAAGGGGGGTTGAAAATCTTTCCCTGTTTGAGGAAGTATCCAAACAGAGCAAGAAATTGTGTTCATGGTTCATTTCAGCCAGGACGCACTGGAGAATTGGACTTACATTAATATGTTATGGAAAAGTTCAGGAAGTGACAGTTATGGTAGCTCCGCTTTCTACGCTGTGCTTTTTACAGGGGATGCTATAGTACTGGCAACAAGTAACAACAGCCTTGGTTCATTATTCAAGGATAAACCTATGGAAATAAAGAACTAGACTGTTTCTTTATCCAGATAGAGTTCAACATGATAAAAAACCCCCATGATTTCTTTACTCTGGAGCAATGTGTTGGCCTATATAAGAAAGAGAAGGGACTGTCATATAGTCATCTTTTTGGGACTGGGCAGCAATGCACCCCTTGCAAGGTTAAGCCATGGCTGGTGGGTTAGCAGCTAATGTGCTGAACATTTAATTCTTGGACTGTGGTTTGAGCCCAGCTTCAGGTCATAAGCCAAGCGGGTTTGGAGGGCTTGCCTCTACTCTTAGCAGACAACAGTTGTCTTCACAAAGAACAACCATGCACCGCTTGCTTATCATCCCTGGCAGTTTTTCCTCACAAAACGGATTGGACAAAGCTTGGGGAGTGCATAATGACCTCTGGCTCATAAGGGTGCAAGGGATTTTAGTCGCGTGCAAACACTGCCAGTGGGGCGTCTGCTGAATTAACTTGGAGGAATGGCAAAGTCTGATGGTGAGTTCCCAAAAACACATGGAGTCTGTGCCTGCAATTCTCACTGGCTAAGCAGGGAAAGACAGACAGTAGCTGAAAAGAACAGACAGAGCTTTCATTTCTTAAGAATATTCCCAAATCTTCATCTATGAATTATTTTACTGAGCTTAATTCCTTACATTTTAATTTTAGTTATATTTTAATCTAATCGCAAAATCAATAATTCTCTATTTTTAGAATGATTATCACTTAGGAGGAGTCCATAATAAATGCAAACAGGATGCGATAAATCAAATTTATTTCTATTTTTTATTCAATTTTCCATCAGCTCCGATACTTGCATGCAATTCATCCTTGCTAAGCATTATGATTTCCCCATGCTTTATTGTATTATGACATTGCTTCCCAGGATTTCTTTTGGCAAAACAGAGTGGGGACTATCAAATTGTATACAGCTGCTCTATATGGGTAAAATCAATACATAATCTGAGTTTCCACATTCTAGTCACTGCCTTGGAGTCAATAGGGCAAGGGCTGAAGGGAAAGCAAGGCTTATGTACTTGTTACATAAAAATAACGGAAAATTCATCCTTTTCAATAGGTCCCTGTTGTATAGAAATTCATGCTGCGGGAGATGGCCCTTCTAGTTCTGGTAGCGTCAGAGAAAAATACATAGGCAAATATATAGCGGAAGCAGGTTAGATGTGAATGACTTGTCTTGTAACCTGTAGCAATTCATCTCTATCCACCGTGTCTGCTTCCTTGGGCTTGTGCTGACTCCCTCTGTGTCCTGGGAGTACCCAGGGACCAAACGCTGCTTCTGCGGGCAGAGATTCGCACGAGAACAGCCCCTCTCCCTGTGCTCCCAGGTGACATCCAGCGCAGCAGCACATCCCAGCCCTGAGCATCTCCCTGGTGAGGGTCCTGAATTTTGCTGCTTTTGAGGGGTAGCAATACCCTGCAGGGATGGCAAGAAATGCCACTCAAATGGTGCTTGAATACAGCCCCCTGTGTGAACCCAGGCTGCTTGCCCCTGCTCCAGATACTCAGATCTGAGATTTGATGTGGGCCCCTGAATGCCAACACCAGCTGTCCATCCAACCATTAGGCGGGGGGCACTTCGGGGATGCTGAGATGCTCTGAATAATATTGTGAGCTGACTCAAAGAGCGAGACGCTAGTTGTGGAGGGGACCAGTTCCAGTAAATGCTGAATGAAATATTGCAGAAGTTGGGGTGGTAGAGGGGAAATGGTATAATGAAGTAGTGGAAAAATTGAATATAATAAGAACCCTATCTGGTATTGGCTTTAAGATCATATGGCCATAATAAGGACTACAAACTCTCTAATCCTGTCTGCGGTAGTAGCATTTACAATGCCCAACTCATACCTACCGAAAAAGACTAATCTGTTCTTTTCACAAGATCAAACTGACTTTTTTCTTTCAAAATGACAACACGTGACTTATCTATGGTTTGTTTTGGTTTTTTTTTTAAGGAAAGCACTTCTTTATCACCTGTATAACCAGATAGAAGGGAAGATTTTTTTATTGTAGGGTGATTACTGCTGTGCTTGCTGAAAGATTTCATACTATTCTCTGTTAACAGCTTAGTTCATTTATGACTGTCAGGTTTTGATAGAACTGATACATTTTATTTTATTTTCATTATAGGCTTAACTTGCAAGATGTTGCTGCTCATGCTGAGTCCAAAGACACTTTAGGCTTGTGAGTTTTCCATCATTTTGCTAAGATGAACTCATTAATTTTTCTTCAGACAAAGAAAAGCCAATGCAAAAAAACATTTCAGCTGCTGGACAGTTAGTCACTAGCATGGCTATCTGGTCACTTCACAGCAGATGATCAGCATAGACTCTTTGCTGTGTTAGCCATGAGTTTTTAAAACAAACTTAGTTCTTTGCTGTTCATTTCTAGCTGTGGTTTTTTCCTTAAAGTGTTTTGTGAAAGATCAATAAATCTTATCAGGAATTTTATGAAACATCTTATAACTTTACCCTGGAGCTTCTCATTTACATTAAGACAAATTTCCTAAAGTCTGAATATAATTAATATCTATTTAAAAGTTCTTTACAGTGCCCAAGCGTGTAGGTGAGCATTCTGCAAGGGGGATTTGCTCAGGTGCTATCTTGTAAAACATAAACTAGGAGCAAGAAGTACTGACAGCTCAGCTTCATTCACTTTTTCCTCTGTATAGTTTCTGAAAGAAAAGCACCATTAAACAAGCAAACAAAAAAATTACACGATGAAGTTGTTTGGGGAAAAAATATGCTTTCCTGTAAGTGTCTCTTCTGGCAGTATAATAGCTGTGTTCATACAAAAATGTATGTATCCATGCTGAGATTCACAGAGTATTACTGATGAGGGGGCTTACTTTCAAGGACACCTCTCGATAATGCAGCCCATGCTTATTTTTTTCTTAGACCCTATAGGTTTTGGCTTGCATTCAGTTTTCGTACAAAGCCTTTTATCACATCATGTTTGACTTCTGCCTGCTCTCTGCTCGAGTGGCCGGGGCTGCCCAAGGCACCCATTAACTCCTGCCCCAAAGCTGCTCTGGCCACCGGGACTTACCCCAGTCTGCTGGCTGGAAACCCTTTTGCTCTGATAAGCCTTGGGGCAGATCAGTTTGGCTTGTGATGAAGATAGAAACAGCCTTAAGAATGAAGAGTTTTAATACTTTAATTAAAGGTTTCAGATTCATATGAGCAGTTTTAAACTACAGGGTTGTTTTTTTTTTTAAATTACACGGCCTGGCCCTTCAGGTTCCCCTCGTAATCCTGCTGGGGCTCACAGCCTTCCCTTACATTTCTTTTTCACACTTTGGTTTCTGTAATGAGATAATTAAGCATCTCATGGTTTGTTAAGATACAATACATGAAAAAAGGGTTTAAAGCTGTTGATTCAGGATGGGAAGCCAAGTAATCACAGTTTCCTACTACCTGTTACATACAACCTTACAGGAGAGATTTTGTCCCTTTTTAGAGGAAGAAATTGTTCAGAAAATCACGCCTATTAAAAATACCATGTGCTTAATTTAATTCCCACTGAAGCGGTTAGATTTCAATATTTAAAGTCAAGGAGTTGCTTTAAGTGTTTTCCTGACTGAGCTTATATTGTGAGCAGGTGCATTGGATTTGTTACGAAAACTGGAACCCATGAAAATACAGAAGAAAGCTAAAAAACCCTTTCAATGCAAGCAGGTTAACAAGACACTACCCAAGTACCAGTCACCTCCATTTCTGCTGGCTTGCTAGAGTACTCAGCGCTTTCATTGTAGGTAATGGCTGTTATTCAATAAGTGTTTCCTTTTTTCTTCAACTATGGAGTACTAGCCATTGGCAAGACCATGGTAAAGGAGAAGAAATTGTCAGGTAATCCTCCCTTTTAAAGAAAACTCTACGCATGCAGAAGTCAAGTCTGCTGACAGTAAAAGGCCAGTATGAGTGGGGGCTCTAGCAAGCTGCTTGCCCAGGTCTCCTTAAATTATACCACGGTGAAGCAAACTCGACCTCCATATGTCAAGATTCATTAATCGAAGACAGCAGAAATTCTTTTCCATGAAGGTTAATAGCCTAAACTCTTGTGGTGTCCTCTGTTCACTCTCAGCTGTACCTCTGCTCATGGTCCAGTCAAAGTTCTCCATACCTGAACCATAAAGGACATCCCAGATGAGGACTGGTGTCAATATTACAGTGTCCATTGGAAATGCAAACAGATTTTGAGATCTCCTTTCCTCCTGGCCCACAGTCACCATCCAGTTGATGCTGGACCTCAGGTTCCTCTCACATGTCAACATCCTCAACGTCCCCTTGAGGAACCCGCCGTATGGCCCGGCCACCCCTTCCTTGGCAGGAAGGGCTGTCCTCCCTTCTCCCTGCTGCCTCTCACCTCCCTGCACACCAGTCAGGCAGCATGCTTCTACTTTGTGAGGCAATGTTGTTAATGAAGATACTAATGAAGTTGTGCCCTAGACCCATCCTGAAGTGTTATTAACATATATCCCCCATGGTTACTGAGTGTTGCGCTGACTTACCCTCCTAAGCCACCCTGGGAATGTGCCAATATCACCCCAAATTTAACTGTCCGAGCTCCCAGTTGCTCATTTTACACCATTTCTTGGCACTGGGTAGTTTTCTTCGGTTACACGGTGTATCCCCCCCTCTTCAGCACGCAAGCAATCACTAGAATGAGGAGGCAATATTGAGACTTCAAGATCTACAATGGCAGAATTACCCAGCAGCAAGTGGAAAATGCTGAGTTTAGAGCCAAGGGAGCTACCCCCACAGCTGCAGTGGGACTGGGGGCCGCCCTGGTTGTCCCCAAGGTTGGGGGGTTTCCATGTGCTCAGAAAAAGGCAGGGGCATGGGGAAGCCCTCTGCCGAGAGAGCTGCCAGGGCCAGTTGAAGAGGGAGCCCTATACAAAATAAAAAAAATTCAAATATCTCTGGGTGTGGTGTGAGCTGCGGCTGCTGCTACAACTTCCATCTGCCGTTCTGCATTTGTATTTTAAAGGATGGAGTTTAACTGGGTGACAGTACTTGGAGGCAAGGATAAATCGATGGCTTGTGCCTCAGGCTTTTCCTGTCATTGCAAATTGTGCCGTGGCGGGTATAAATTCACAGTAGATTTTTTTCATCTGCACAGGTACAGTCCAGCATATTTCTTACTGCTGTAAATGAAGAAGAGTAAACAAGAAAAAGAAAAGAAAGCCAACTTCATGCTATGTAAAGCAGCTTGCATTTTTGCTTAGAAAAATGTTACCTGGAGTCTGTATCCACATCTGTCCTCAAGCACAGTGTTCTTGAGTTTGCTAATACAGTGGGATGAGACAGCTGCAATTTGCAAATCTACCCTCCATAGTATAATAAAAGCCCTATCTGGTAATCTCACTCAAGTCTGATGCCTTATTGCAGTAGTACTGCATCGGGCTAGGTTTGAAACAGAATAGCTTCTCGCGCCATGACGGCTTGCTCCGCATTTAACACGGCATGGTGGAGCAGTAATTCCAGTCCTGCCGCGTCAACAGATTGCAGCCCTTGTCTCCCAGCACAGGACAAGCTCGCGTTTAATTTTTCTATATCCCAACACTCCTTTAGGTATGAATAGAGTGAACAAATAGTCAGAAAATGGCACCATGTGGGGATTGCACATATTACATTAAAATATTGCTTCGTTCTTAGCTGTGCAAAGGGTTTCCTTGAGACACTGAGTCTCAGTCATGAACTACAGAAGAAAGGTGGTCAGACTGCTAGGACACAAAGTGCAATTTTAAACAACAGGATATTTTAAACAATAGGATGCAACCTGAATCTTTGCTTTAAACACACAAATCTGGTTTTATATTGTATCTAACTTTTAATAATTACATGTCTTTAAAAACTACATTAGTTGTGGTTTTTATCTGTCTAAATTTAAATGGAGAAGTAGAACAGTAATTTAGTGACAAACTGATGCTAACATTTCTTTTTAGCACTCAAAAAAAGCAATATTAAGGATACAGAATAAACTGGCATTTTTAATGTAGTTCTAAGGTATGACTCATATTTCAAGTCAAGTTTGTGCTTGTACGGCATAATGCTTTGTTTCATAACGATACATTAGTGACAAATTTTGATACTTTAATACACTATTCCCTTCTTCAACAACTAATTACTACAATTAGCTTCCCGCATAGTAAATTCCTTCTCCCTCCCATCTCTTAGCTGCGAGCCTGTGACAACAAGCACAGAGCTGAAAAAATACTTTTGTCTTTGCCGTTCGGTCCTTGAGAGGGATCTACAGAGGAACAACCCGTAGCTTTTTAATTGGGAGGATTATTTAGACACCTTTTACTTAGAATTTGTCTGGGAACCTCGAGGAGCAAACCAAAAGCTGAGTAGGGTTATATGACAACCCCTTTTTGTTTGCACAGTCCCCGGCAGCATGCTGGGCGCCAGGGCAAAGCCTCGCTGCTGCAGGGAGGAAAATGGGATGGCCATTCCTCACCCCGCTAAAAAAGATGACATGCATTACCCGATATCCGAGTCTAATGGCTCTCTACAACCGTAAACGGTATCCCTGACGTAATTTCCCCAACCCTGCCTGTAGGAGGTTGCTGGCTCTGGGGAGGACAGTGCGGCAGCAGAGGATTGTGCTGCCAGCCTCGGGGGCAATAGCAGTCATCTTTTGAGGGGCAGTGGAGGAGCTGCAGACCTGGGCACCTTGGGCCAGACTGGCCAGGTCACTCTAGATGCATTTGCAGTTGAACTCCTTCCTGCTTTCTTCCATGATGTTTGAGTTTCAGTACTAGTTTGCAATGCAGCTCAGCAGACTTTCCTGTTTTCTGGGGATAATTCCTATGTCACATCTTGATTCCTGCCAGATAGATCCCGCTTTGCCCAATCCCGCAAAGATTTTTAGGCTTATTATTTCTCTCCTACGTAAAGTCACAATAAAGTTATATTATACTGATGTATTTGATGAAGGAAGAGGTACAAAGCCACTCAGGACACAGCAAAGACAGAAGGGTCCATCTGTGTTTGGGAGCTGCTTGGCTCCGCAGGGCTCGCTCTGGCCATGCACGGAGGTGGAGAAGGAGCTTCGTCCTGGCGTTTGCCTGCAGGATTTCCTCAAAAACGTCTGTCAGCCCTGGCTTTGTGTTCAAAAAGTCGTATTTGCCCAATTAAGGAAGCAGAATTTGTTTGCTTTTTTGTTTTGTAGGAGAGGCAGTGCTTTTTGGTTTTAGTAAGATCTTGCCAGGAAGACACAGAAATCGCTAAGTTGATATGTAATTGGGAGTGAGAGGGAGCTTTTTAAAAAATAATGAATAAGCAAAGTTTAATTGAGATGAACAAAAATGTAAAAGCTTGAGCTGGTCCTTCAAGTGGCGAGATCAAGTCTCAGCTGCTGTTCTCGTGAATGAACTTTTAATTAAGTATAATCTAACTGTGTTACATGTAGAAGATGAAACAAAATATTCTGATGAAATTAGCAAGACAATATCCTCTCTGAATCCAGTTAGATGGCCAGATCAAATCCACTTCACCCCTCCTTCACTCCCTCTTCCCCGTGAAACACTGCAAGAAATTGAAATCGATTAAACCCCTTTAGTTTAGAGTTGTAGTGCTCTTCTGGCACAGCACCTTTTGCCCAGGGACATGCAGACAGCTAATCATGGTCATCAACTCATTAACATCCACCTTAAAATCTGTTCCTTCCTTTCTTGCACCCAGTTTCATTATTTCAGTCCTCTTGATAGTTAGCAGCATTCCTCCATTTTCTGATGTAAATTTAGTCGTAAATATTTTGGAACATTTTTCTCTTCTGATAGGACAAAATTTTCCTTTGCCTTACATAGTTCTTCTCCTCCTGCATTTCAGCTTTCATTAAAATTGCACAGTCTTTTCTCTTAAAACAAACTTGCCATTTTCCTCAGTGCTGCAGTTGGCATTTTTCTGTACAAGTTCATATTTACCATGCTTGAGCTTTGGTTACCAAAATAATTGCGCTGTGGTGAATATGAAAACATTGACTTTGTAAAGTAACATTTCCCCCTTTTTGTGGTTGATATTTGGCCCTTCTCCCTCTAGATAATGTGTGAATAGCAAATGCAAATAACTCACCCCTATGCAGTGCAATTCTGGGGGGGTCCTGGGGTGCCTCCTCCTCTTCTTCAGCATGATGTATGCTTTGTCTCCCTTTCAGCCTGTTCTTGAAACATCTTTTAATTCTTGTACTCATTTCCTATTTTCTCAAGTCATTTTTCATGTTACAACAGATTATACTTTTTCATGAAGTGGAAGTAGATCTATTGCATTTTCCTTGAAGGAAATAAGTTATCTTATCAAAGAAAGATAAATTAGTCTGGTATTATATCCCAGTTTCCATTTACCCTTATACATTTACTGGAGCACTGGTTACATTCCCATCCTCATTGGCCTTCCGACTCATCGTCTTTCATGAAATAACTTTTTTGCCTTTAAAATAATGCTTGCACTATCCAGATAATTTAGGAAATGAAGCAGATAAAACATGGAGCACATATTGTGACTATGTCTATAAAGTTAAATAGTGCCAGAGCATAGCCAGAGACGCAGGAACTATACTGGTCTATACTGGTGCTTTGGTAGAGCAGTCCCTGGCACATCTTTGGCCCGTTGCATCAGGCCGTTCTAGTTGGCAAGATAATACTGTGACTTGGAGTCCAGACACAGCCACCTACGGCTTACCTGGGGTTTATTTTACGTACAGCTAACAATTTGGGTTCATCATGGTGAAACTAATTGGTATCATAGCCCGAGTGCCAGAAACTGCAGCAAACCGAGTAAATTAGGCATTAGATCATTTCTAACATTGCTCCATTTCAAACTGGTTGCTTCTCTAGAGATGGCAGGATCTCTCATGCTGGAAAGAGTAAACTGTACCCACTGTAATTTGTGTTAAAAGCAGTATTGTCCTCATCATCAACTTATCATCTCAACAATAAGGAGAAACTGAGATGTGGGATGCTCTGCACTGACTGGCATGGATTCCCATGCCAGCCAGGGTGGACTTATTCTGACTCCTGGGAGATCAGAGAAGGATGGATAGGTGGTGGTGGTGTAGATCCCACTCATCATCAATGATCTCTGAGCAGAGCAGTCATTTCAGAAGTCTCTGTATTTCAGATTAAACTGATGAGTGAGACAGAAGTATGTGTAACTCCAGAAAAACACAGAGCTGGGGGTAGGGTGGTGTAGCAGCAGCATGATTGAAGAAGTGCAGGTTGTAATCATGGACTGCTGCTTGAAATAGGTCATGAACTAAGGACCTCTTGAGGGTTTTGTGGTGGTCCATCTAAGAGGGGGCCTTAAGACCCTAGACAGCAGGCATTTCAAGTCTGCCCAGACTGGAAAGGTTATTTCCATGCTAGGAATCTATCAAGGGCTTAAGGGCAGTAACAGGCTCAGCAATCCCTTGTCCTCTCAGAGGCCTGGCGGGGTGCAGCTCAGGAGGCTGGAGGTCTCTTTCATGCAGGGGAAGAGATTTTAACGAGTATGAGATTTTTCACTCCATATTGGAGCTTGACACAGATTCTGTAATTTGCAGTTTCCTTTTTTCCAAGCATATGAAAAATAATTTGTTTTTCCAAAGTTTTCCTCCTATATATTTTGGAAAGGTTAAAATGATTTTGTAGTCTCAGAAATGTGCAGAGCCTTAACCTCGTCCCCATCAGTGCACATCAGGAGTGCCACACCGCCCCTCTTCCTGGTGCTGTGTCTGTCCAGGACACCCCACCGTGTATCTGCACTTCTCATCACTGGGGTATAACCTTACAGACAGATACGTTTTGAGTCAGAGGTTAGTTAAATGCATCACATATCATTCAGGTTTGACACTTATAATGCTGTATTCTGGAAACAGTTAATAGCCAAGAGTACAATGATGACTTTTATAATTCAAAGTGACCCAAATCATTACGATATCTTTTTCCAGTAGTCATCAATTTTCAGAGTAAGTTCCAACAGTTTTCTCCTGCTGGCTATAAAATAACCGAACAAAAGGGTTTGCTAAAGGAGTGAGATATTTCATGCTTCTGAAATTTTCTCACACTCTTGAGATCCTGAAAATATGCACTCTTCATATTTCTCACTGCAAATGACAGCAGAAACTCATTAATTCATCTCATAAGGAAATACAGGTAAAAATTATATTCACTCCTCCTGCCTTCTGCTCAGCAAGACGATGTGATGTAGGAGACTGGAATGACTCTTGAAATCCAAGATGCATTTCATTGCATTTATATTTTACTGACACAACTAAAGTTGCTTAAATGAATTTCCCTTGCTGCTATGCCCACAGCAGTGCCAAGCCACTACCATTGAGATTTAGGTCTTCTTTATCACATCTCTTAAGGCAAAGCAGTTCTTTTGAGAGACCTGAATGATTATGTCTTGCCCAGAAGATATTTCTGGTAGGTATCAGTGAAACCAAAAATCCGGAACCTAGAAGCAAAGAGTAAAATGGGTGTCCTGAAACTGAGGGGGGGGGGGGGGGGGGGGGAAAGAAGGAGGAAAATAGAGCACTGGGAATAGAGATGAGGCAATGAAAAAAAAAATACCCCTAAAGTATCTGGCTGTGAAAAAAATCAAGTCAGCCAAAGGCTGATTAGTAGCTGTGGTACCAGGGTGATCCCATTAGGGATGTAACATTGTTTTCATCTTGATATATTTTTGTGGAAGAAAAATTATCCAGCAGCAAGAATGGAATTCTTAATGGAATAAGTATTTCATTAAATCCTCTTAATGAAAGAGATTGGAAAACAACAGAGCGAAAAAAGCTCTGAAGAAATACAAATATGTAATGAGGAGCTGACTCCGTCTGCCCTGAAAATGAAGGGAGGCGACAGCAGAATTGAGAGGACTGTCAATTTAAATGAGGCAGTAATGGCTTTGGCTGGCACCTCCAGGGCTTCAGAAAGACACTCTCAAGATAATACACTGTTAATTAACTTTCCCTTTCCCCAGAGGATCTTAGCGTCCAGTTGTTTTCAGACCTACCTAGAAAATTTGGTTTAATTCTCTTTCCTGAGTTAAAATTTCATAAATAGGAATGCTGAGGTGAGGGAGAGACCCGGGATTTGTCTCCAGCAGTGTGAGCATGAGTAGGTTGTTAGGGAATTTCTGGGAATAGAAAATAAGAAATTAGCTTTACCTATTTTTTTAAACTGCATGCCTTGTAATACACTGGAAAAAATTTTGTGCCTTTAGGAAGTGTTTTAATGTGGAGTTGTCGTGGTTTAACCTCAGCCAGCAACTGAGCACCACACAGCTGCTCGCTCACTCTCCACCCCCCGGTGGGATGGGGGAGAGAATCGGAAGGGTAAAAGTGAGAAAACTTGTGGATTGAGGTAAGAACAGTTTAATAATTGAAATAAAATAAAATAGTAGTAATAACAATAATAATAAAATAATATACAAAGCAAGTGATGCACAATGCAATTGCGCACCACCTGCTGACTGATGCCCAGCCAGTCCCCGAGCAGCGGCCCCCCCGGCCAGCTTTCCCCAGTTTATGTACTGAGCATGACGTCACATGGTATGGAATGTCCCTTTGGCCAGTCTGGGTCAGCTGTCCTGGCTGTGCCCCCTCCCAGCTTCTTGTGCACCTCCAGCCTTCTCAGTCGGTAGAGCATGGGAAGCTGAAAAGTCCTTGACGAGTGTAAGCACCACTTAGCAACAACCAAATCATCAGTGTGTTATCAACATTATTCTCACCCTAAATCCAAACCACAGCACTGTACCAGCTACTAGGAAGGAAATTAACTCTGTCCCTGCCGAAACCAGGACAGTAGTAAAGAATTATTTTGCAAGTACTTCATACCGTGTGTCCCAGGTGCACAATGCTGCTGTACTGTGCTTGGTACAAAGGCAGGGGTGGCAAATGTCCCCTAAAGGAGCTTGTGCTATTCTGCACAGATTCAAACAAGAGTCTAGTAACACAAAAGACTTTTATCCCTCTTAATGTTATCTTTTTCTTTTCCTTAGCTATAATTTTTTTTTTAACTGATGCTAAAGGCTTGTTTGGGGAACAAATTTTTGGGAATACAGCTTTGTGAGATGAGTGCTCAAGGCTGAGCCCTTGTGGTTAGGGGGATTCACAGTTTCACATTTCTTTTTCTGTTGGAAATTGTTTTGGTTTTTTTAAGTATGCCACAAAAAATGACATATTTGACATGGCTTTTAGGAAACACTCCTGCTCTGACCATGTTTTGGACAGGGTTCACCTCAACAGCTGAATTATGCTCGTTGTTGAGGCTGAGACAAGATGCTTGGGATTACCTCTGCCCTCTAAACGTCTTGTTCCTGCAGTTCAATATATCTTCATGATGGGCAGTGTCAGAAAGGCTGAAATCTCAGACTTGCCTGGTACCTTGCTGAGGATGACAGACTGCTGAAGGATAACTTCACGTGGCCTTCCAGAGGACAACCATGCTTTCACCTTATTTTCGGAGATCGCTTGCTGGCTCTTGCCTTTCAGGATCATTATTTTCTATCAAGGCGGCAGCTTCTCATTTTAAAACAAATATTGTCCTTGAAAGCATCCCATTGCCACTGATAAAATGATGCTTCATTGAGTTATCTCCATAAGCACGTCAGCAATCGCTGTGGATAAATTACATACACCAAAGACTCCTTATGACCCTACTTTGAGTAAAATTAGCTTCCTGCATTTGCATCATTAATTAAGCTCAACACCACCCTTCCACATATGCTGCTTTCCCTAATAAGCCTATGCTGTCTACGAAGTATAAATTACTGCCCGTCTACTCAGGTTCAGTTTTGATACACTGGGTACAGCAACACAATCTAGTTTGCATTTACTTGTTCTAGGAGAGATCTTAAGTTGCACATATCTTAAGTAAACACTGAAATATTAGATAAATTAAAGTTCAGTACAGCTCAGTGTATCTAGGTATTGGAAAACAGTTATTACCTACACAGGTTCAGTTTCTCACAGAATATTGTACACCAGGGTTTATTTGTTTGCCCAGTCTCAGCACGCGTATCTGCCTGTGTGACATTTTACACTCTTGAAGATATCTCATCACTCTTACACCCCAATGGTCCAGTCCATTTGCCTTTATTTAGGCTCCAGGAGGGGAGCTCTCTTCAGGAAGCTCATTTTGACAATTTTGGGTTAGATCTGGCATGCTACAGAGGAAGGAGGAGCACACAACCATGCACACAACCTGAGCTGCAGGAAGCACCTTGTGCACGCAGGGCACCAGCTGATCCCCTGCTCCTTCCTGCAGAGATCATCTCACCGTCAGAGCATGTAGGGGGATTCAGATGGAGGAGAGTGGTGAAGAAGTGCCTGTCACCCCTTGGATAAAGAAAGCCACGCCACAGCCAAGGGGTACAGTCGTGTCCATTTCCCTGCAAATAAGCAGTGGGATAAAAAAGCTGCGCTTGCAATAAATTAAAAAAGAAAAAAATAGGAGGAAGTGGACTTTACAGATCACAAGTTAAAAATATATACCTGGAAGTAAAATTTTCTATTACAAGTATCATACATCACACCTCATTACTTCTTGCTTGCTCAGTGAATGCCTTGCCCTCTAGTCTTAAGCAATCTAAAGCACTTAGTAAAACTTTTTTTTAGTAACTTCATGCTCTTAACAAAATCTTGGCCCTGAACTCTGCAATTGTAACCTTCTAAGTAACGTGACAAGGCCCTGTGCTCCAGCTGTCCTCCATCACTACTTCACCACCTTGGTCCTCTCCAGCAGCACCTGTGAGCCGTGACTCAGACAGCAGACAGTTATTCTCAGCTTTGCCTTCATGACAGCTAGAAGTTTTCTTATAAATAAATGCTTTGCTGTATGCAGCAAAGCCAGCCCCATTCACAAAGCTACTTCCAGAACTGTATAAGCAGAAGGTAATAAGAGCAATTGGTTAGAAAGAAAAAAAGCAAGCAAATTAAAAAGTGAGTGGAAATTGGCAGGCATCAGCAATAAGCCAAATTCTGAGCAAATTAAAGCAGAGTGGTACAAAGTATTTATAGAAACAAAAGCCGTTCCTAATCCTTTTAGGGCAGGGGCCTGCAAAAATTGTTATGCAACATCCACCCAGGCAAAGATTTATCCTTAAAGAAATTGAACTCCGGAGTCAAATATATTTATACTACATCCACATCTTTTTGACACATACACAACATATCAGAAGTTTAAAGAGGACCTGCCAGATCACTAGTCCAATTATAGAAGTATATTAAAATCTCCTCAGATGTGGACTAGTACATCTCAGTTGTCTTTCTGAAACATTGCTTTTATTTTTTAGGTTTCCAGCACTATCAGAATTCTAGAGTAAATGTTCAAAACCCAAAAGTACTAAAAAGAGTGTCTCTGAGGTCAAAATTCAGCTGAGAAAGTCCTCTCAAAAATCTGCTAGCAGTGAATCCATCCATCCACTGGTAGTGGGGCATAAAGTTTGTGCTTCGTGTTTCTTTTTTGGAAAGATCAACAGTGGCTTGGGTTTGAATTTTTTTTTTTAATTAGCTGGTAGAGCCCAGAGGATTCACCTAATTATGTATAAAGGTATGCCCTAACCTTAGGGCCAGCTGCCACTCATTCGCATTTGGTTTCCTTCTAACTTGTGCTCATCTAACCAGCAGTTACATGAGCCTGTAAGCACCTGCTAGGAGAACAGCTCTAATTCCCATTTTTTCCCCCCCAAATCTGACTTTGTCAATCAAGCAATAAGAGGTGCTAAATAGGCAGCTTGTGCTTCCTGTTTCTCTATCAAGTCCTCACTCAGAGCAATGTCAGCTGTGGAACGCATTTGGTTTTCAGTTCCTAAGGTCCCTGTGAAGCAGTTTTGTGATGAAACCAGCTTATTTTAGGGTGGAGGGACGCACTGCAGGAGCTAGAACTGGAAGTCTTTGGCAAAGGAAAGATAAGTATACGTGTCTTGTATTTATATTGTCCTTCTTTCCTTATTTGAAAAGCTTTTTATTAGTGAGTGATGAGCAAAACAATAGCTAAGTGAGTCAATGTACTTTTCTGAATATTCAGTGTATAATTCTTGGTACAGAATAAGCAAGGGGTTATGCTTATTTCAACCTTCCAACCACGACTAAGAATTTAAAATATGCAGTAGTGTCAGAGGTAGGTTTGCTAGTGCACTATTTTATTGTAAATTATTTATTTCTGTCAAACCTTGACTTTGGGAATCTTGTGACTGCACAACTTTCTCTCCAACTCATTTTTATATTGCAGAAATGTTAAGATTATCAATAAAAGCTGCTATGAGGAATAAGGAAAAAAAATGCTATGAACTTCTTATTAAAACCTCTCACTGTCTATAAATTAATCTTATAATTTATGAAGCCTTTTGGATTAGAAACCCTGTAGAGGCTGGTTTAGAAATGTATTCCTCTGACTCCCAGTTCTCCCTGTTTTTTCATCTAGTGTTATCTTGATCTGTACTCCTGAGGTGAAAACCCACCAACGATGCTCGACTTTTTCAGTGCCCAGCCATTTTTATGTAGGTTTAATTTATATTATTCTTGCGAGCATAAGAATTTTACTTTCTATTAATATTTCAAAAGGCTTTAAAAGTTGATTGTTGTTTTAACAGCAATTGTAGAATTTTTTTCAGCTTTATTTCTTAAATAAGTTGAAAGCAGGAGTAGAAAATATTATCAATTTGAAAGAGCATCAAGAAAATGTGTTCTTCTTATGCAGTACTTGAATATTCTTGAAATCTGAATGGAATGAGATAATGTGTATTGTTGGGGTTTTATGTGGATAATTAGTCCTACATTTCTGTTGGCTTTGCTTCAATAGCTGTAAGGGATGTTATGGAGAACTGGTATTTGAACTTGGTTTCTGCTTCACAAAAGGTTTTAAGACATGCAGTCTGGATCCAAATCTGGGCTCTGCTAATGTGTGACGATCTTTGATTTGTTTGCAGCCCTGTGTAGTTTCCCTTGCCCATTGTGGGGGAAGGACTGAGGGCTCATGGACTCTTCGATAGTCACCAGCACGTGGCCCCTGCAACATGTTCCTCACTGTGCGTGCCACCAGGGCATGTTGGCTTCTGCCTTTTTGAGCTTCTGCCACACAACCTGATATTTACTGATACATTTTAGCTGTAACCCAGAGCCCATAGCTTTAGTGCCAAAATGAGGTTTTGTGTGGCACTTAAAAAGCTTTATTTCTTATGGGTAACTGGAGGGGAACTGAATAGCTCTCTGCATACAACATATAATGTTTGTATATAAGACATAAAGATCACAGAGGGTTATGCCTTCACCCCAGTGTCCTCCTGAGCATCCTCATCCTCTTTGAGATAAGAAAATGGCTGTGTAGGTTTTGTCTGAAGAAAAAGCAAGTATGTGTGTGGTGCAGCCTTTCTACCTCGCATACCTGGCCTTCTCTTGCAAGATGGTTACATGCCTGACAACGAGTGCAAAGACATCTTCGTAAGACTTGAGCACATTTTTGGCAAGACACAGTGATAAAATTTTAAATATTTAATGTTCCTCTGATTCCCTGTGCTTTTTGTTGTATGTTTTATGGTTCTAATGTTGCTTAGGAGGTGCCTAGAATGCTATGGTAGCTCAGGGCCGTAAGAAATGAGTTTACTATGTTTTATTTATTATCATAAAACCCTTTTCCAGACCTTCTATAACTGTCTCCAGAAGGAATTTGAAATATATTCTTTTCCACTCGTTAGCTCAGGAGCTTACAGCTGGAGAACTGTGACGGGATGCTGTAGGGAGCTGCCTGCACATCTCCCAGTGATGCACCCAGACCGTTAGCGTGTGACTTGATTTCAGGCTCTGAGTTTGCTCCACTGTATAGGGGCAGCTTAATTTGTTTGCTGGGCTTCTAATGAATTCTAATAATACTGCAGCTTACCCGTAAGTAATTCTGTTGGGTGGTTTTCCACTGCCCTAGGAATAAATCAGATTGTGGTCTTTCTCTGAAAAGGTACTTCTGGGAGGAAGGATCTGAGTAGTGTGTGTATGGAATAGTGAAATAATATAGCACCCATTGGGCTATCAGAGACTGGCTATAAAATGTTGAACTCTTAATTTCCAGGGTAGCCAATCTATCACTTGACAGATTGTGGGAGTGAAGTAATGTGAAAAGATTGTTCTTCTGGTTTGAAAGGCAGTGCTAAAAGCTGATGTTGCAAGGGAGCTGAAAATTTTCTAATTCAAGATCTGTATGTTGTTTCCACCAAACTTCTTTCCATTGGTCAGTCACGACTGGGCAATACTACTTTTTGCCCAAACAAAACCATCAAATGATATTGTTTCTGTGCTTTTATTGGGTGGAGGAGCCTTTTTAGGAGGGCTGGAGCAGATGCTGTTGCTCCTCCCTCCCTGCACAGAAAAAAGGATGCTCCTTTGATTGCATTCCAAAAAACTCCAACTTTGGAGATTTGCCTTCAGTACTAGTGGTACTGCTCCAGTTCTGTGTAAGGAGCAGGTTAATTAAAAAACAAAACAAAACAAAATGCTTTCCCAGTGGTTCATCTCGTTCTTGGATTTCTCTTTAAACTTGAGCAAGCTTTTAAAAACTGTTCAGTGAGACAGTCAATAGCACCTTATATTTCAGATTTTAAAAGAAGGTATTTGTGAGTCATCTTAGACTGCATCTACGCCTCAGTCATTTAAACTGTAAACTGAACAAATGCCAACTTACTGTCACCATGAAAACAATATGTCAAGGTATATGTTGTCACAAATTGTACAGAATAAAAGAAAGCCTTATTAAGAGACAGTGTGCCACCCACTGCAGAGCCTCTAGCAAGGTCCAAGTTCCCTTGAAAATATCATATAGCTGGAAAATTTCAGGCAAACTCATGACAGCTCGTCTTACCGCATGGTTCTCCAGAATGATTTAAAGCTTGAAATCTGTCTTGCCTGATGTATACCAGTATTTGATTAAAAATGTCCTGCAGCACTATTTCATGACTCTTATTGATAGTGCAACGTAAACAGTTCTTTGTTTTTTCCTCTTGTCAAAATAAGATGCTATGCTTAAATTTATTTGTGCCAGTGTAACAAAATACTGACATGTTCCTTGCAGCTTAAACCAAAAAAGGCTAATAAAGGGCTCTTCAAGTAGTCCATATCCTTTCTGAAAGACCCTTGAGAGGCAAATTTGGCATGAGACGTTATTTTAGTACCATTATTTTTGTTTTACTCTGCAAGAATCCAACCATAGACTGCCATGTCCATACAGCATGTCTTTAGCCAAATGGCACGCTGCGTCTTCGGCATTGGCTCACGCCCTCCCTCTTGTGTCAGTACTGCTTGTATTGATTTATATCTCTTGTCCTTTAACTTCTGGACTCTGTAAATCAATTCTAAGCATGACTAACTAAAATTAGCTTTGTGGTGCCTTTGTGGAGAGATGCTGGAACATGACAGCCAGAAATCATCCTGCCTCAGGTAGTGAGGAGGAGGAGGGTAGAGCAGACCTATTTGAAGTCACCTTTTTTCACAGTGTGGCAGCAAGCACTGGTTTGCTCTGGGAGGTAGAAGGGGGATTCATTCCCATCTCCTCTTCTTCCAATACAATCCTTAGTACTTGAACTGATCATGTTCACTGTAACTCACAGACTAAAGATTTACCACTTTTCTCTTGCCTATTCCAGAGGAGATTTTTTGCTATTTTGGACAAGTTTTGTCCTGTACCATCTATTGCGACTGGCTGGTTATAGCAGAAAGCTGGTGCAAAGAACTGTAACTGCTGTCTATGTTGTACTCCTGCCATCCCCAAGCAAGCATGCATTTTACCATTTCAAATGCTCTGAAGGTATCACTTGCTGTAAACATTTAGACATAAAATTCTTGTTTGGGTTTTTTCCACAGTTGTAAAAGCCATCAAGACACCTGTCTTCCCTCCCTATGTAACAGTTGAAACAGCTTCAGACTGTTTACTGTCAATATAATCCAAAGTAATAATGTCGTGCTGCCTCTTCACCTTGGTCCAGGCATCAAAATGCAGAAACGTTACAAATTGTAAAGGAGTCCACAGTACTGTGCCCTCCACTGAAATGTTACTTTCCTTTTCCTGCTTCTGGGGTCTTGATTTCCCATGGAAAACAGATCACTGGCTGATGGTAAGCGCTTGGGAGGGAGAATTTGGTTTGCTTTGTTTTACTTCAGCCCAGGTGTGTCGTAAATCTGTGTGTGTGCTCCCAGGGTTCAGCTCACTCAGCTGAGCATAGATGCCCAGTGGCACTTCACCCTGATGGCCTCCAGCGTGTACCAAGCCTGTGGGTTTTCCTTTAAGTCCTACATCGCATCCACTATCCCTGGGTGTATGCTTGATACCCAGGGTAAATCAGATGGCATCAGAACTGACCTTAATGAAGCTTAAACAGGTAGCACAGTCCTAAACTGAAAACCTGCTTTTCACAGTGCTAAGCATTGATTTGGATTTGAAGTTGCTGAATCTCTTCAGCCTACCTGATGCCATATAAATTGTTGTGATTGCTGCTAAGACAAAAAAATCTAGCAAAGAAGTTGCCGGATTAGCTCTGTGAACGCTGAAGTCCCCAGGCAGCTTGTGTGGGGGAGGCTATGGTGTTCCTTAGTGGTGAGTTAGTAACCACAAAAAGGACTGGAATGGTTCAGATCCTGAGGCAGGTATGAAATGATGCGGGGGGACTCCTGCTGAGGACCAGAGGTTTGTCCCAGTTGTTGCCCAGTGCTGGGCAGGTCTTGCCTGTCTGTGGGGTCATTTGTAGTAGAAGGGAGCAGTGTGCCCACAAACTGCTGCTCCTGGAGACAAGGAGTGAGAAGAGGAGGTCTTGGGTACTGACTGCCCCGGAGGCCATCCTGTGCAGTTGGGCATGGAGCTCACCAGGAGATGGAGGAAAGCCTTCTCCTAACGTTTCTGAACTGGCTCACCCATCCCCTAGCGCAACGGAAAACTTTCTGTTTCAAAGCAAAACACTCTATACCTTGTAACTTGGGGGGCATGAAAATAGCAGCAATCGATTGAAATCCTTGAGTAGTTCCTGGAAAACTTCAATACAAGTATCAGTTGTGGTCTTCTTGGATTGAGGTCAACCTGTTGCCTTTCACTGCCTGTGACTATAGCTGCTGTTATGAGATGGAATAGAAAAATGGTCCGAAAAGCCTCTGAAATGCCTCTAACAAGGCACTGAAGAAGGAAAATTAGGAGATCTGGAAAATAATTGGAGATCTGGCTACTCCAGAGCAAGTGTGCTGTGTGCACTGCTCCATGCCCCACTTGCAGCCCCATCTCCGTATGACATCCTTTCTTCAATAGTAGGTGTGTTGAGTGTTTTCTTCTCCCATGTCTAGGTTCACATCCTGCTGTTTTCAGAGGCCAAACTTGTACACCAGTGATCCTTAGCCGCAAGGACATGGGTACTGATCCTGACACATGGGTACTAATCTCAGCCCACCTTAGCAAACAGGCAGCTGCCCTTGCCTTCTCTTGCTCCCACACGTGCACTCGTGTATGATCACTCATTGCAGTTCCTTGCCTTATTTCTTTTCTGTCTGAGACAGGAGTCACTTGATGCTTAAAACTATTGATAACATGGGTAGAGCCAAGGTGAAAGAGCTGGAAAGTGGTGATAAATGACTGTCATAAAACAGCTATTTAATTTACCTCTACCCAAAGACTACTTCTACCTTCTGGTTTTCCAGTTTCCTCAGAAACTAGGAGAATTGGGAATTTTGGTACTGATTAGAAAAAAAATTACAGTAATTCTCTGGTTGTCTGCCTACTGAATGTAACGCATTGATATTGAGTTCAGGACCTTGCTTCATTCTATCAAAATATTACAATGCTCAAAAATCATTTGTTTGATCTTTTAATTCAGCTGCTTAAGTGAGTTTCAGAATAGGTGAAGATAATTTCTAGATTGGTAAAGAAAGAAATCTGTTTTAGAGGGCTGGAAAGTCATGTTTAAAACGGTTCCCTCTTACAGATGGTGCTATAAATGAGATTGTTTTTTTATTTCCATTTTGGAAGTATTTCTATGGTTACTTCTATAAAGCTTCCACTCTAGGGTAATTATCTCCTTACTGAATTCAGATTTTTCATGTCCCCAGAATTTGTTTTATTTCATAGGTGGAAAGCTGAGAGCAAGTAGCAGTCTGCACATGTCTGTGGGCTGTGATGGCAGTGTCCTTCCCATGTCTCACCTGAGAAAACAGTGAAAGTAGCTAATCTTGACATAAAATGCTGCACGGTAGGGTTAGTTAAAGCCACAGTGAATGAGAATTTGAAAAGAGTTTAAATGGCTCTGAGTTTCAAACACATTAATTGAAATTCACAATATATTCCCATTCTGTTATAAAAGATCTGCCACCTTATTTAAGTGCACTAACTTTATATGTTGATTTCTCAGAAGTGCTGTAATTTGTCTTGTGTCATCAGCTATAATAATGCTCTTCATAAAAAGCCCAGTGCTAACCAGGTATGGTTCTGGGCTGGCATTTTCAGCTCCCATACTCTCTACTACCCACCCAGAAACCCTGGCAGCGTGGGCAGACAGCAGGCAGCCTGGCAGGGATTTCTCAGCCTTGGGATGCCAAAACCCACCTTCCTTCCCCAAGACTCAAACCTGCACAACAGAGAGGGATATATGAGAAAATACAAACATTGTACACTTAAAGTACAGCTAAAATAAGGACCAGGGACAATACAGGTTGCCTTTTAGCATTCTAAGTAAAATTACTGCCTTGCCCCAGAGCATTTCCAGGCCAGCAGCATGAAGCTGGTGCGTGAGCCCTGCCTGGAGAAGATGGCCGAGACACTGTTGGAGCAATACATGTGCCATGCTGGTGGCACAGCTTTACAGCTGCGTAATGGCAGCCTGTGTACCTCTGTCAGATTATTGTAATGATGCTGAAATTATTACCAACACACCAACCTGCCTCCCCACGCAGGGCACGATGTCTGGAACTGGCTCCAGTGACAGAGTGCCCAACTGCAGGAGAGAGGACAAGATATACGTAACCCGGGGCTACCTGGAAATGAACGGCACAGATGCTGGAGAGTGCGCTAATCCCCATGGCCCAGCTCCCTGTTCACAACAGTGATTTAATGCTACGGTGCAAATATAGTGTTTTGGTAAAGAAGCTTGGGGACTTTGTCATTTACATAGCAAAAAGTTTTTTTAGACACTTGGCTTTCTTCTGTCTGTGTAAGTAGAAATTTCTTTTAGATGACAATATGAAGAGAATTGAGATTTTGTTTCGGGAACCTGCAGATGCAGCATCTGCAACACCTGAAAGTGTTTGTCTGGCAGGAGGGACTGAACAGCAACAGCACGCCATGCTCCTGCAGGGATATCACCCCCCACGTTCCTACAAAGATACCCCCTTGCATCTGGGTATAACCCCATGCCAGGGGCTGCAGCCGGAGTCATCCCCAAAAGCCACTATTTGTCTACATGTTGCTCGGTTTTGTTAACACTTTGTCATGAGATGCCCAAAATGATTTTTGCTGTATTTGTTAAGTCTAATCCAAATCTGCAATTATACTTTGTTATGAAATATATTCTTTTAAGAGAATATTAGCTGAGAATTGTACCCCGTTTTCAGGTAAGAAGCACTTGTTGTTATCTTTGGCAGGGGGGAAAGGAGCTGGTCTGGAGGAAACATCTTTGTTTAGCCCCTTACTGCACACCCGTTCAATTACCTGTCACTTAAGGAGAAGAGCAGCCTTTCAGATCTGAAGTCACATAATCGTTGCAAAAATCTGTGGGGAGAAACTAAATACCTTGGGAATAGTTGCTGCTGGCCTCCTGTATGGTTTAAAGTGCTGAGAAGTGTCTGAGAGAGGTGTCAGCGTGAAGATTAAGAGGAAATTTCCTGAGGCAAAATACTTGTGGGTCTTAAAATGTTTTCTTTGCTTTCAGAAAGTACACTTGTCCAAATGTTTCCCACATGGGTTGAAATACTAGTTTCTCTACAGATGGTATAATTTCATACCTGGCACCAGAGGGTAAAACACATTTCAGAAATGGGCAGGAGGAGAGAAGCTAACCTTGGAGTCAGGGGCTCTATAAATCCTGATGTTTTAGCTTAGAAAGTCTTCTGACTTTATGCTCCAGTGAGCACTACTTTAAGAACCTTTACTTACTTGTTTTCCTCTTTACCTTGGCTTTTTTGAAGTACCGTTATATCTATTTCAGCTTGCAATGTTATTTCTTTGTCACTAAGGTAATGTCAAAACAGATGCGCCAATCTCAGAAAAATGGAGGAGAGGTTATCAGCCAAACTGCTACTACAATGAAACTCTATTTTTTTAACTGCCATTTGGAGATCATCCAAGGAGAGGCACAACCCCCATCCACAAAGCCAAAGAGAATAAGTCTAAGAAGATGCTATGGATAAATTGTTTCCTCTTTAAGCAAAGTATATCTGTGCTGCTGTCCCCTCCTTCGCGCTGGGGACCTGTCCTTGCAGTTAATATCTGGAGGTTGCATTGGTGGAGTAATGCCTGGAAGAAAATCCTTGCCTGATAATTTCTGACACTATGAGCTGTGGTAGCCCTTCACTTCAATATTTTTATTGTGGGCCTGACCTCTCTCCTGCTTCACAGAAAAAGGACTCAATTTTCCCACCCAACTTGAACATCTACGCTCAAAACTTCCAAAGATACCTATTCCCAGCTTCTTGAAGTGTCATACTTTGGTATGCTCTTGTCTCTCTGGGTGCAAACAGGCCATCAGACTGGCAGTAGGAACTGCCTGGCTTGGTTAATGGCATGCTTGTCTATGCTGGCCATGCTGGAGCCTCACCACCCTTTTTCCAGCTCTTTCTTCCTCATTTGCAGGCTGGGGTCACAGAGCAAAATCAAAGACTTTGCTACCTCCCCCCACCATGGCAATAGCTGTGCCTCTCTCTAGGGCCAGTACAGGCATCTTGGCATGTCTCTGTTGGGCTTTGCTTCTCTTGGCCACGACCTGCCTGGCCAAATCCTGACCAAGAAGCAGCCATCTCCAGCCTTGTGTTAGCAACTTTCTCCATGCTGGACCCTAAAACTGAAAATTGGCTTTTTCTTCATAGTTGCCTAAAGAATTTCATATCTTTCATTCCAATTTTTGTGGATCTATGATTCTCTTGCAAAGCATTTCAGTTAATAACTTAATAGCGGTGAAAATAATGGTGTGAACAGCATGAAGGTCTAAGACTTGATTCTCTCTGGCCTACCAGCACATGCAGGAGAGAAGCTACAATACTGTATTGTTGCTCTATAAAGTCTTTTATGATCTTTTCAGTTTTGTGGCACAAATGTCTTGACTTGCTGTCTTGTATCTGACCAAAAAGCAATTTGTTTTGGCCTCTGGTTGCACTCAGAAATCCTTATCTGGAAGGACTGTATATCCTATGATAGGAAGCTTCACATTAGAGCTTGGGATCGAATAGGCTTTGTAGTCCTGTTTGCTTCCAGTGCAGTAACTCTGTAGTCAGGGTGGTTTAGTTCTGGGTTGCAGTTTAAGTTGTGAATCTTACAGAGGAAAGTTGCTTGACACCTGGTTTTATAACTTGGTATTAAACAAGTCTGTTTGCAAATGAATCAATATTGTAAACAAAAGAGTAGTGACATATTTTCCCCCCCAGTCCTTTTCCTGACTATGTAATCCTTTGCCAAGCTGAATTAACACTTTTTTGGTTTAAGGGTATTAGCAGCCCAGTAATTAGTACCTCGCTGGGGTCACTAGAGGTCAGAGGAACAACCTTATCTCTTTAGAAATCTACTATTTTTAACACTATTCCTTCATGCAGCTGAGCTCGCATTCTCTCCATGTCTTGCTTTTTCACAATTATTTTTTTATTTGCTCCCATTTTCTAATATTAGCAGCAATGCTGGAATAATAGAATGGAAAGTATTAATTTTCTCTGCAATAGTTGTGACTTATTAGTTCAGTCTTATTAAACTGATCATAAACGAGACTCACAGTCTCCTAATGTGCTCTTTCTTTTCATTGAGACACTATTAACCAAACGCCAGGGAGTCCTGTTTGTTGTATGTCACTCTTCATGGAGAAAGATGTTCATCTTCATCAGTTTCTGAGCAGTACAAACCTGTGCTGCCTCTTGCTTGGTTTGTGATCCCCAGTGCTGGAGTGACATGGGCCAGGTTGTACTTCACACTTAATCACTTGTGCATAATCTCAGCAGGTTTAATATTTTTATTATTATATTATATTTAATATTATTTTGCTATAATAACTTCATACAGCAAGCACTGCATACCTCTGAGTCCTTGAAATACACACTTTGGGAGAGCTTCAGAAGTGGTTTGGTCAAAAAAAAAAAAACACACCCATTTTGTATATAGTATGCACTTACTGTTGCTACTCCTGCTAACTACTAAGTATTTGTAATTGTACCTTAAATCAACGTAGTTGGAGAGATTTAGCATGCAGGACTATGGTTTGCTTTCTTTCTAAAGGGTTTGGAGTGGGGCCATTTTTTCCATTAAAAAACATCCAGAAGCATCCTAGTTACAATGACTCTGATGTTAAACTTCAAATGACTGAAATTCAGTAACAGCTTTTGGAAGTTTTCCATTCATATTTTTTTTTTAATTGAACAAATAGCAAATTTTAATTGGAGCGCTGGATACCTAACAGGCAAGACAAAAGCACCAATAAAGGCCATACTGCATGTGCCCAAATGAAGATAGAACAATGTAAAATACAAAATTGCTTCAAATATTGTTATTGTGCAGCCACAGCCCATGGAGCTGCCTGCCTACAGATGCTACCCCACACTGCGAGTGCATGTCGGTGCGCACATTGCTTCTGCCCCAAGTGCAGAGCAAAATCCCTGCCTGCCATAGGGAACGAAATCAGCAGAGAGCTGCCGGTGACTTCTCTATGGTCCTGTAGGTCCCAACCACACTTTGCTTGTAGGAATTAAATGTATCAATATGTAGACCACTCCTGGAGATTAACAAAAAGTGGAAGGCTTGACTCAAGTTCCCCTCCTCCCTGGAGAAAACAGCAAAATAAGGACATAAAATTTCTGCATCAAGTTTTATTTATGACTGCGGGCACCTTGCACGGTTTACACACAGTGTAAACCCTTCTGGATTTGAAATGAGCCATTTGTGTACCTGGATTAAGTCATTTGAATCTGCTTATTGAGGAAAGTGCTTGTGAACTAAACAGATCTCTTTAGCAGTACACAGGTTTTTCAAGCTATTTTCATTAATGAAGTTTGTGTTTGCAGAGATTTGGCTCCAACTCCAAGCAAAGGTATTAAGTACAGAAAATCAAATCAGTGTGTTAACTGTGCAAACAAAACAAAGGTCTAAGCCCAAGGCTGACTAATAGATAATAATTCAAACAAACTATATACTTGTACGTGTGCATGTCCAAGTCATGGTATTTCTACTTATTTGTGGGTTGAAAGCCTTTTTGAACTCTAAAAAGAAGCCATTAGCAGACCTGAGCTCTGCAGGCTGGACTTTGGGGTTGGTTTTCTAACATGGTTCTGGTTTAGGACTTGAAGTTTGGTTTGCCTGTTTCTACGAGTGACAACTCAAAGGCCTGTGATAGCACACTGAACCAGTGTGCATTTTAATTGATTTACAGTGGAGAAATTAAAGAAAGGCCACAGCCAAACTCTAAACTGCAAAGCCTGAATACTTTTAGAAAGAAGTCGAATAATGTAGTTGGCTGGAGAATTGCAAATCAAAGAACACCCCTTTGCAAGCCAGGAGCTCTGTCTGAGAACAAGCAATTATTGAGTCCCTCGAATGGAAAGGTCCTAGAGAGAGACTGAGTCTTCAATAACATTATTTGATTTATGTCAGAATTGTATGTTTTTTTCTCTCATTCTCTCATTCTGATGTAAAGCAACTTGAGGCATGATGGAGCATTATGAAAAAGGAGGCTATATCCTGGGGCAGTGGAAAAAGCAAGTTGTTTTTCTACATGTAAGTGCTGTGCTGGCCTTTGACTAGCAAATGCTGACTGCAGGTGTCAGGTGTACTTTCTCATTCGTGGGAGCCACCTTCCCTGGGTGGACTGCAGAGGCGTATACAGCATGTAAGTTCATATAAACTAAGGCAACAACAGGGCTGCAGCTGCCTGCACAAAATTCAGCTTCGTATTACTTGCAGAGAAGCTTTGGTTTCCCATCAGACTGTGATTTCATTGTAGGCTGCTTTGTTTTGAGTTAAGACTGACTGGAGAGTTTTGGGTAGTGTAGCAAGAAAGACTTCTAAAGAAAAATACAGCCTGTGGGTTAATGAAACTTCAAATCCTTGTGACAGCCTCTGGCAGTGCATAGTTAAAATAGTTAATCCACCATTTGCAAGCAGTGCTCTGCTGGGCAGTGCTTACTGCAGTGATCTTCAAGTCTTGACCTTATGGCATTCCTCCATGCTTCTACTCCCTTTCATAATTTCCTGTGCTCTTTCACCCCTTCCCTAGACCTCCATGACCTTTGCTATTTCTTTATTCTTCGTTTCACACTATTGCGTTCATTGGAGGTTCCCGTAGGCAAGAACAGAGAAGAACAGTGCTTTAAACCCTCATTTTAGAGTTCTTTAGCATTTACCTGAATCACATGCCCATTGGTAAATTCTTTATTATGTATTTTTAAACACACTGGAGACTGTCTTTACAAAATTTAGTCACAGCTATTCTGAAGTCTTCAACATACCAGGGCACTGACCCAGGTGACATTGCTTCATTATACTGCCCTAAAACGAGTCTGCTCTCTGAAGAGTTACTCTGAAGTAGACTGTGGCTCTTGGGGTCAATGTGAGAGCCCATTTATACCCTTAAAATTATGTGGATGATTTTCAGAGGCATTCAATTCCTCTGGGGATTATGGCCAAGGTGCCTCAGATATTTAGTGAGGTTTTTCTAACAGTACCAGTGTCTTCCTGGGTGCCTTTAATATTATGTTGTTTGAGACAAACCATTTGGGTTTTACTCCTCATTTCAGCTGATAGCTTAGCTGATAAATTGTGTATGGTTTTTGTTTGTAACATTTATCCACGCACTCAAGAAAAACTATTCTGAGTCAATTTTATAATAAAGCTGAAGTAGATTTGATATCTCTTAACAAGACATCCAGGATGGGAAAATCAGCTGGAGTTCTTATTTCTCCTTGCCCATACATAGGAACCATAAAAGTGGTATAAAATGCATCAACGGGCTTGTAAAAGCCAACTGTTCAGTTTCTGTGATTCACACGAGAAACCCGAGTGCTCTTCAGTTCACTGCAATGTAAAATAAGTCAGGTTGTGAGGACCTGTCTTGCGATCTGATCAAATACTGCCCAACCTCCAGGCATGAACACCTCCGGCAGAGTACAGAAACCCTTATCAAACACTGAACTTCCCCATGAACCCAGCACATTCAGAGGTGGGGCTTTGAAACAACCCAGCAGCAAGCCTGAGAAGTCAGGATGAGAACAGGGTGGGCTGCAGGCATGTTGGCTCACAGTGGAGGTGAATAGCAGCCTGCAGCTCACCTCTGGAAAGTCAAGCCGAATTGTCACATGTTTTTATCGTTCAGGAGGTGAGAAGCTGGCCTTTTTGTTGAGAAGTGGCAGACCTGTATTAGGTTTAATTGCTGTTTCTTGCTGAAGGGATTCAAACTCTCTCCTCTTGCCTGCGACGGAAAGCAACTTAGCAGCACCAAGCCCAGGAGTGCCCTACTGCCGTGGGGGCACATGGCTGGCTTGTGGCAAAGGGGACCTCTTGTGTCATCTCCCTTTCTGGCTGGGAAAACCTCAACAAATTCTTCCTCATAGTGTACTAGCCTCTGTTAGAGGAGGGCAGAGCATGTAGCTGTGAGAGAGAGAGAGAGAGGAGGGACACTAAACTGGATTTCCTTCAGATGGAGGACAGGTCTGGATCTCATGAAGACACAACCCCAGGTTTCTGGGGTTCTTCAAAACTGAAGATGGATGAACACCGGCACTCAACACTACCACTTCTGTACTAGATGTCTAAACCCTTTACCCCCCAGTATATCTGAATATCCCCTTAGTTTGGCGTGGTTAACTCTCTCCTCCATTTTTTAAGAATGGTGCCAGAATTAAGAATTTCAGAATAGAAGTCCAAGTGTTTAGACCTGCAGAGGAGCTAGATATGTGGGAAATGAAACAGAAAACATTGTCTTAGGGAGAATAAACATGTTGTAAGGCTTACAAGCCTTGAGCTTGGAATTCTAGGAAAACCATAATTAAAAACAAACTATTTTGTTGGAGTTGTACACTATTTTATTGGAGTTGTGCACCATTTACTAGTTCATAAACCTGATGGAAATATTTAATACTGCCTATAATATTATTCATAATATATTTGCCATATCTTAGCCTAAACCAACTTTTTTGAAAGTGGATCTTGTTTTAATTGATTGAGAGACTCTTTCCATCTGGTCAGATCTCAGTGTTAGGTGCCATTAGGTTCTGGGAGGTTTTTACTGCTTGAAGGAAGGGGGGGGGGGGGAGGGGGACGATCACTGCCCCATCCTGACACTGACAAATTGAGTCCTTTTATTTGTTAGACTTTCAACATAAGACTTGCCTGCCATTTCTATGAAGGAATGTACTGGCTTCAATATCTTCCTCTAAAAAGGATTTGGAGGAAGCAGTACCCCTGCAGGCAAATTCCCCATCATTGATCAGCAAAGCACCTGCCATCTGGGGGAGGAGGAGGCCCTGCCATGCTGCCCCTGGACAAAAGCAGCCCTTACTGCACCATCTAAGCATGTTTAAGTACATTCATAGATATGTCCCACACTTATGCATGTCTTAGTTTGGTGTGCTATGAGAACTAACTCATATATGTTGAAAACGTGGGTTTTTTTCAGCCATAATTAAATCGGTTCCATTACACTATCAGATCAGAGGGATCTTCTTTCAACCTGGGGAAATAAAACCATCCTTGGGCTTCAAGCTGTTCCACAGATGAGAATGAGAGTGCTCAGTCTTAATGAATGCTAACAAGTAGCTACAGCTGCTTGAGATTTACAAGAGAGGAAAAGCTTGCAGACTAAATCCTTCTTTAAGATGCTTTATGACTTTCAGATGAACATATTTAGTCTTGAAATTCATCTTGGACAACAGTCCACATACACAAAGTATGTTTGTCTACACACAAGATGGTTTTGCTTTTCAGAATTACCAGATACTAGCGTATATGTGAAAGAAGAGGGTTTCTGCACCCTTGCAAGTGCATGGTTGGCACTTGCTAGCTTCCTAGAGAAAAATTTGCTCTTTAAATTATTTTGGACACATGTAATAAGTCAATGTAAATAATGAAATAAAACTCTGGGGTTTATTCTTGCAAGTCTATGCTAGGGAACTTTTCTTGGAATAAGTGATGACATCCTCTTTTCTCTAAAGAGGGATGAAGAGTATTATCTACAGAAAAGGTCAATGCCCTGTTCCCTGACTGTCCTTTAAAAAACATTTTGAGGAAAAACAGAAGATGCTACCCTGTTCAGCTCCTTTCTTATACCTGAGTTTATTTGTCTGCTGCACCCCTCTTTGATTAAGGACTTTGATACTCTCTTACATCTTGTAGTTTCCTATAAGCCTTATCTGTGTTAGCTGTGCTGCTTTGCAATAAGCTGCCTAAAAGTGTTTTCAACTTGGGTTTCATAAAAAATGTCTGAATAGTCACCCCAGAATTAACCAGAAGCTATAGATCCTTTTCAGTAACCTTTTTCTTTGGTTTCAATAATGGCAATTATTTCCAGATTAGAAATAGTCACCCTCTGGCTGCAGCAAAATAATTTGAATGCACACTTGCTTGCAGGATAGTTTGACATCTGTGGGCGTATTTAAGTCATTATTATATTAAACCTAGAGGTGCTAATAAAATCCAATATACTGTGCAACAGTTTTGATTTGCAGGGAGCACGGTGATATTTGTAACAGAAGTGACTGCAAATAGCATTTAAAACTTAACTGATGTGTACGTTTAAATATTGTTTTGAATGATATCCCTTTGCGTTGTTTTCTCTCCCATGCAAAGTTTCATTTCCAACAAATTGTTGGAAAAATAAAACAAGCTTATTTCAAAATCTAGGAACTGTGGCCACTTGAGCATGTCTCAACTTATAAGGCCAGGACTAAGGGAAGCAGAGTAAAGGGAGAGACGGTGATAAGTAACTACCAAGATAGTATCGGTGAGCAAAGGCTAGCACTGTGAAATGGGGGCCCTACTTATCTTCTCATATTCATGAAAGACAAATGAAGATGGATGAATATGGGTTGTCAGTTTTCTTCTCATCCGCTTCTACAGCTATATTGCAGGTAACATGCCATGCCAGTAAAATGGCAATTTATGGGCTGAGAAACCTTCTTTATAAATTAGAAACTGCTACTTGAGAGGTGTGTTTTGTCAAGCTCCTCGAACTTTACAGACATCCACAGCCAGCAGCGGGTTTATTCCTGTGCATACTTCAGTGTGGTTTCTGTTTTGTTTTCCCTTTGCTGCTTGGGGATTTGATAGTAGCATCAAAGCTAACACATAACCTGTGGTACATAGCATGACCCTTTTCATTTAGCTTCTTTTGCTGTTGTTTCCTCCACGCATAGACTGTTAAATCTGATAAATACATGGGTTTGTTCCTAAAAGCTTGTTTCTTACTCCCAGCTTGCAGGTAAAACATCTCCTTAAAATACTGGTGCGAAGGTGGCAGCCCAGCTGGCCCATGCAAGCACCGTGTCCCTTGCATGCCTCTGGTCCTGCCTGCCCGTACAGGGAATGGGAGCAACAGCATCTCAATGATAGAAATATCAGGGCTTTTTATTTTACATTGCAAATCCTAAAGTGTTGTCTAATATATACTGGAAGGTACCTGGGTGCAGCTCGATGAGGGAAGGGTGAGAACAGGATCTGCTGCTTTCCACAGAGTTCAAGGTCTTTGGAAGATACTACACCTACTCACAGAACTCTTCCAGTTCTCCAAAGAAACCGTGGTCTGTAAACTGAGCACCTAAACTGCTCATTTGAAACTCAAGGTGAATTCCTATGGCTATAATGTGGTTAAATTCAGGACCATAGCCTTAAAATATGCAACCGTAGCCCTGGAAGTTTTGCACCATGTGGCAGAACAGTGATCATATCTGTGGTTCCTGCATTTCCCAGACCTTGACCACAACCTTAACCACAAGCTCTTTGTCTCCGATTTAGACATAAAAGTAGAGACATCTTCACCACATCCCAAAGGGTAGAAATCATACATGCAAAACTGAAAGAAAACTAAGCCCTTGTCTTAAGTTCTCCAATTCAGGGGCATTTGTGAGGTTCCAGATTTAGCCACCTACCGGGAAGTGGAGACTTGCTTCTTAAAAACATGAGTCATCTCTTCTGTGCTCAGAAAGAAGACAGGCAGGTTTCAATCTTTCTCACTCAGCACTGAAATGTGTTTTATTTTACAACCATAATGGGTCATCTTGCAATAATTTCATAGTTCTGTGGCAATACGTTGTCATTTTTCTGTTACAGCCATGTGACAACAGCCATAGTATTGCTCATGTTTCAGTACTGTCAAAAAAAGGCAGAGTTTAGCAAAAAGTTTTAGCAAAAAGTCTCTACAAAAGGGAGAGAAAAAATGACTGATAAATGTTGTTTATGTATTGGGTTCATCATGCTGCATTGAACGCGTTTTCATGATTGAGCTGTAGAAAAATGAGCAAATTGGGAAGTTTTCATGATTGAGCTGTAGAAAAATGAGCAAATTGGGAAATTGAGAAATAGAGGGCATTTCTTGTTTCTGTTTCTCCTGTACACAGGGAAATGGATAGGGAAGACTGCCCAATAATAGTGTCTGCAAACATCTTCTGCCCAGATATTCCTGAGCTGTGATGCAGACAAGATTTACTATGGGAGCCTGATGAGCACATCTGATCTTCATGTATATCATCTCTGTTGAGCATCGTCATGCCATGATCTTCTAAATAATAGGTCTTTTTGGGTAGTCCCAATATATTTATAATGCAACAGTGATCTAGCTCTGATAATAATAGTCATTTATATATAAATATTAGTTGAAAACCTTGACCATGGTTGATTTGCAATGTTTATAACTTCACTTACAGGTTTTCCAAGGATGGCACTACTATAACTGACTTAATTGCTGTGCTTAAGCACTTGTGCTTTTTTATTCAGCAGTGTGTCAGTATTGCAGTAACAATTTGATGTGATGTGTATGCAAAGGTGCCCGATTCTCAGTATTGTTAGATTAGTTCAATGTAGGTATTCTTGGATTTGTTTTGGTGTTTTTTGCTTCCCTCAAAAGATGCAAAAGTGCCTGGAGAACTTGATGGTTGAAGCAAAAATTGCTCTTGGCGCTCTCTAATCCATGTTATCTTCTCTTTAAATGGAGGCGGGGAAAGGAAGTTGAGATTAGCGAGGATATTTTGATCCCCATCAGTTTCCCCTTACAGGATAAACGTGAAAAGATCTCCATTATTGTCATGTTAATTTGTTCAAAACTTGATCCAAAGCCCACTCAAGTCAATGAAAGTTTCTGTTCTTTCCTATTTTCAATTACTTTGCATAAAGCCAGCAGTACTGTTTTTCCCAACACAGAAAGATACAGCAGCTCACCCCCCCGGCAAAGGAAGTTTTCAGTCACTATGCTGTAACATGCTTCTGTTGGAAAGAATCAAAAGTCACATTAAGGTTTGGGAAGATGCTTGAAAAGGTGGTTTAAAATGCTGGCAAGTGATTAATTGAGCTACTGCAAAGTTAAAGATGATACGGTGGTAGGAGGTTCCCATCTGGACAGATACCATTAGAGACTTGCACCTACTCCGTGTGCATCCCCTGTGTCATCCGTGTGCTTTGCTAGCTCTTCTATGTGTTCAGTTGCTAGAGTAACTTTTCTTTTTTTTTTTTTTTTTGGAGGGGTGCGATTATGGAACCTTTGAAAAGTTCATCTATTGCCTTGGTAACAAATTTTAAGTTGTCATCTTATTACATTTTATGTATGTGTTGACAGAAAGAAGGAATTTTCTTCTTGATTTGCTCCATCACAGGTTGTTGAAGTCTTTCTTGCACAGAATAATGGTGTGCATAGACCAACAATTTGCATATATTACCCACTTGTCTTTATTTTGAATAGGATTTATTATTTATTTATTTAAAAAGAAGAATAAAAATATACACACTAATGTCTGCATAGATGCTAATTAGAGGTATGTATGTGATGGAACATTATTCTTTAAAGTTGTATTAGTCCTGTAAGACAACACTGACTCTTTGTGGATAATTTTAGTTCCTAATGTGCCTTTCTTCAATCTCCTGTTATGTTAGGTTCAACAAGCTTCCCGGTGCAATCCTTCAGCTGTCTTCATCAGACCTCCTGAATGCTTTGGTCCTGGATTGTACACTGGTTCTAGACATTTGGCCTTATATTTTACGTCGCTTCCCACTTTGTGCTGCAGTCTACACAAGTGGGGTCTAAGAGTGGACATGGATTGCGGTTTCCAGTCCCAGCTTTCAGCTTGTTCACTTGCACTGGTATAAGCTATGCTGTGTTGGGCTGGAGGTTCAGCCAGCCCAGTTGCCTGCCCACTCCTTTAGTTGTTGATCATGCAGGAGCTCTTTCCTACTCTCGTTCATCCTTGTTGCCTTTCTCTAAACCTTTTCCAGTACTATGTCCTTTGTTTTTGAGATGTAGCACATCTAACCTGTATAGGCAAGCCATGGATTTATATGTCATCGGATTATATTCTGTCATCTCTATTCTTTTCCTTTATTATTCTTTTTTCTTTGCCCAACATTTGATTAGCTTTTCTGACAGCTGTTGAGCACTGAGCTGAAAACCCAGAAGTCTCCATCTGAGTCAATTCAGTGAACGTAATTTCAAATGTGAAACAGGGATCATTTTTCCAGTATGCATCACTTCTCACTTCAGTATGTTACTATTCCAAACAGCACACATCACCATGGAAAGGTAATGGTGACCTCCATCCTTTGCAAGATCCGATCACTAACTCCTACCATAGGTTCCTGCCTTACATATGTTATCAGTGCCAGATCCTCCCTTATGCCACAGCTACGTGACTTCAGCTTAAAAGCCTGAGCTGGGGAACTTTGTAAAATCTTCTTGGAAATCCACAAAGACTCCATAATCTGGACACCCTGATCTTTGTTAGTCTGAACACAGGTATAATGAGGTGTACAGTTTACTGTGCTGCTGATCGTATGAATTGTCTGTTGTGCATGTATGTTCACAGAAATTGAGTATTCGCAGTCAAGTACATTTCATGGATCATCTAATGTGATCGCTCAAGACTTCTCCCAGACTCTAGGGCTGGCCCTGTGATACTGCTTCGTTTCATATTGCAGTGTGGTTCATGGTGAGGTGCAACGAAAACTACAGATAACAGAAGTCCTAGCTCTGCAGGGAGTGTCTAAATGTAAACGCACATGGATAGCTAGGTACCATTTTAGGAAACACTTCTTGTAGTGTAAATCACATAATTCTCCATTTGCCATGTGACACTACTGTCCTGTTGCCTCTTCTCTTTGACTGTTTTTCCGGCTATAGTCTATTCTAGCTGGGAAATTGCTGACAAAAGCCACTGTTAAAACAGTTTCTGTTAAAGCATTTGGCAATGGTGCAATGAAAGAATTCACTAGACTTGCTAATTTTCTCTGGGTGACTGAATATGAACCCATGATTTCTTGGCACTTTACATTAAATGCTTTTTTTCCTTCTCCTTGCCATGACATCTCATGTATGAAATCCTCAGATTCAGTAAGGAGGCCAGAAACGCTGCACGTACTTAGAGCATGGGCAGATGAAGGCAATGTCTAGACTGAACCCCAAAGTCTAGTTTTATTATATTTAGTGATTTTCTTTGAAGTTCTTATAACTAGGATATCATCCATCTTTCAGTGGCTTTACTAGCATTGACAGCTTCCTTGGGGCTGTAGACAGGCCAAGCACCAGTGCGTTGATGTATTGCCCTATTCTGCAAAAGTCTGTGAGTGTTTCCCTTCACTTTGGTTTCTCTACACTGAATGACACTTTTCTTCTCAAATAGTCCCATTTGGCAGATGCGAGCAAGGGGAGATGAATCTGATCCTTAACATGTAAAAACATACATGAAAACAAACAGTCTAAATAACCCAGAGTTAATTGGGTCACCACTGCAGGATCTCCAACATAGTGAAAGGTCCCTCAGGAGAAGCTGTCACAACACAGGGCACTTTGCTGCAGGAGCAATGATCTGCAGAGACCACTCACATCTTCAGAGAGCACCTGGGAAAGCACAGGAAGATTTTTAAAAATTTTTTTTTTAGGGCTCCACAGGTGTGTTTTTCTTTTATAAATTTTCTTTAAATAGGGAAAACTTAAATGTAGCAGAGGTTAAACCACCTTCTTTAAATATATCAAAGTAGTCGTGAAAAATTTCCTCGAATAAATAATGTGTTCTAGAGTAAATTGTTCCTTTAAATGATATTATGCAAGAAGTAATGTATGACATCAGAAGTATATACATACAGCATAGATAATCATAAGGAAAATTTATCAGACGAATCCTAAAGCTGGTCAGAAACTTTGGAAACATGGAGAATTATTTGACTGACTTTTACTTTTTGATCACCTGCAAAACCAAACCAAAACAAAGAGCAGGGCACAAGGGTTGGCAATGTTTCCAAACAATAATATCTTGGGTTTGGATAGTTTCAGAAAACTTCTAAAATGTTGGAAATTAAGCTTGGGTTTGGTTTTTTTTCTAATATCTTTCTAAGAAAAGCAGGCATTTCTTCATCAGAAAAGATTACTTCAGCACTGGAAAATGCATACAAATGGCAGAGTAATACAACTCCACTGTGTATCTGTATCTTCCTACATTGATGTTTGTTGCTGAATGAAGTTCACTTTTAATTATGCACAGCTTTCTTCTGCATTGCTGACTTTTAGAATTGCTCTTTGCCCTAGAAGCTTAAATCTGAATATACTACTATTCACTCTAATATCTGATGCTTATTCTGAGGCTTTAGTACGTAGAACTAGATGAAAAATACTTCTTAAGAGTGCCATTAATATCCACAATCGCTCTGTGTTTTCCTAGGATTTTTTTCTTAATCTATTTCTTTCATCATACAGAAATCTGCAGTCTGAAAAATGTTGATATTCATTCCACACTATTTACTTCCCCTCTATGAAAAACAGTTTTTTGTCAGAGCCTGTTTGAAGCTGAAAAACCTGCTTCCATTGAGTATGGAGTTGGTGATCAGGTTAAACATACCAGCCTTTCACATGGAAACAGAGCTTGTCTGGATTTGGCTTCTGAGGGAGCATCCTTTCCTTTAAAGGATCCACCCCCACTCCCCCGTGCTCACAGGTGTATTATCTCTTTGCTATATCCAGGAGATAATTAACCATGTTTGGAAAATAATTTTGAGCGATACTGTTTAATTCTTATTTGGAATGATGTTTTTGCTCGTACCCTATTGATCAAGAAATAGAAGTCAATGTTGTCGTGGTAACACAATATTTTTACCTTTACTTTGAAGACTGGGACTGCATAAATCCCATTTTCTCTTTGAGTCTGTATTTCTAACCATTATTAATCAATAGCTTTGGTAGCTCTGCGCTGTTCACACCAGCAGCTCTTATTAAGTGGCTTTGAACGTCTTCTAGACTCGCATGCCTCTGAGGTTTTTTTGGTTGTTTTGGCAATTTACCTCTTCTAATATTGGGAACTAGCCAAGAAACCTTTTCCAGTGGTCACGTATAAGCAACCCACCACTCTATGCTGTACCCCTTATGCTTGTTTCCAGGATGTCCACAGAGTTGGGATATCAATTAGAGCGCCTAAAATGAACGTGCAATTTGGGTAATGCTTTTTCTTTGGTTTTTTTGTGTCTCAGAGAAGGAGGTGAAATATAGTGTTGTCTTTGCATATACAGTTAAGTTAGTTCTCTCTCTTCCCCCTCTCTTTTTCACTCTCTCTTTCAAAGGAAAACAGAAAAGGAAAAAAAGAAAAGGGAAGTCTGGTAGCGCAGCCTAGGAAGGAGGCTGCTGCCCTCTCATGGTTCTCGAGGCGAATAACCAGGAGGAAAGTGGTTAATGAGCAGCTGAGAGGATCCCGCTTATTTTCTAGCAAAGGTCTCCTGCCAGGCACAGGAGCAGAACCCAGCTGTTTGACTGAACAGGCTGAGCAGGAAAGGATAACTCTGAATGTCCTGAATTATTGCAGAGAATGCTGTTTTGTGGGATTTGATTTCCTTATTTTTCAGTTCCTTTTCTTGTAAGAGGTCATTTTGATGTGGTTTGACCACCACAGGTGACTGCACTCCTCCAGCAGCAGAAGCCCATTAATGCCTGGACTTCATTGCTCTGAGATAACTGGGTGCATCAGGATTGCTTATAGAGATATTTGTCACCACCACCTATAACCTGTCACCTAGAAAGGTGAGTTTTGAGTCATTTCTTCAATGTTCAAGGATTTGCAGCTGCTTTATTAAAAAAAAGAAAGAAAAAAGAAGACGAGGCTGTGATCTATCAAAGAACCTAGATGTGTGTGCAACCGTGCAGTGCCTGAGTAGAGCTTGTTGCCCTTGGTGTTAAACAACTTGCCTGGCAGTGTCGAAGCACCTGCCGCTCTGCACCACAGGCAGCTCTCCTCCTCTGCCCTTTGGTAGCATGGGGTAAAGTTTTAGCCTTAGCAAAATGTGTAGGGAGAAGAGCTGTAGGTGTTTTTAATCGCTATGCGCAGCTTGCTGGGCTCAGAGCCATGCCCCTTGAAGAGCAGGAAGGTCTGTCTCGCTGCCTGTTTGGACTCTGTTTTATAAGCAGACTTTTTTCCTTTGAACTAAGTTTTCACACTGATCTCATCTCATTTTGACAAGGCCTCCATCCCTATTACCCAGCTAAGACAATGTGCACATACCCAATCCTTCCTTCTGGCTTTCCACTGGGAAGCTGCTCCCCCCTCCATGAGTACTGTTTTGCAGTGATAATATGAGGACGTACCACAAAATCTTCTTTAAAGAGATCCTCATTGAATGCCACTGCAATTCTTACCTAGATTGCTTTTAAAAGATAAATGGACAGCAGAGAGATGCAATGATCCCTGAAATGTGACTACTAGCTTGTGCCCACTCTTTAGAAGAGGGAACGAGAAGCTCACCTAGAAGCATTGATGACAAAAATTATGCAGAAAGAGGACACTTAAACTTAGGATAAAAGATTTGTTTCTGTCCTTGCAGTAAATTTTTCCAAGCAGGGATTTCTCTGGGATGTTTCTGCAGCAGTGCTCCCTTCCAGAACAACCTCACACTGCCTGAGGCATTGCTTGAAACCCAGTGTGTATCCCATGCCATGATCTGTGTGCTCTTTGAGGGGCCTGTAGGAAGTATTTATCTGGCGGAAATGCTGCCAGCAAAACAACCTGATGAAACCCCATTCCAAGTGTGGGACAAAAGATGTCCGTGGTAAAGCCTCACAAAATCCTAAGTGCTCAGGACAGTGTTGGGAGCAGGTTTTAGAGCTTCTCGTGCATGAAGTTGACCTGTGTTCCATGTGGGACTTGCCTGTGTCTGAGAAGGGGGAATGTCATCTGAGGTTTGATGACTGGGGGCTCTGTTACTCGTACTGGAGCAGCGTTAATGTGTGCTTCACCAGCAATGCTAAAATTGTTGAAATTCTTTACCTAAGAACTCCAGATTTTAGCTCAGGCTAACAAATGCATTGGCTGGAACATGGCTGCGTGAGGTAGGGCACCGCTGCAGCTTCCATCGCTGTTACAGGCATGCCGTACGCCGGCTCACAGAGCCTCCTTTGCTCCTGTGCTCTCCCAGCAACAGCGTTTCCAGTGCCAGCTTCTGAGCTTTTGAAAACTAAGTCATGGTTTTAAAGCAAAGGTTTTCAGAGGTGAGAGATGGAAGGGCAGGGAGGAGCTGTTGATCGGCACATTTCAAAGGCACTGGCAGCACATGTGCTTTCCCAACTTGCATCATACCTCTGCATTTTTCCCAGTGAGTGACCAAATGGATAGCACCATTTTACACAATGTAGCTTTATGGCAGGCAGGCGTGTTAGGTGGGCTCATGCAAAGGAAGGTACTTGAGTAGTAAAATACAGCTGCTAAGTCAGTGAATATTGGAAACCTGGTACAAGTCAGGTCTGTCTTATCATGAGAATAAAACTCTCACGTGTGTGCCAGTCTAAAGCTCTCCTGTACATTTTCATGCCGTAATTCCTTGAGCTGCCTTACGTTTGAGTAGCTGTCCCACTTAAAGAAAGGACACTCGGAGAAAAAGCTGCAATCCTGCATTTTGCACCCAGTCAACATGACAAAAGCTAATGTCATGGGGTGGGGGACACTGCTGCGCTGTCTCATGGTGATCCTGGCTTCAGGCTCTTCTCCCTTTCATCCACCGTCCAAACCTGCCACAGGGCTGTAAGAATAATACTTATTTTTAATTCTCTGATACTCCTTTAATAAAAATCATTACTGTGTTGGCGATACTGCACTTGATTTAGAACATCGATTGTTAATTCTGGCAGTTTTCCTACCAGCAGAGATTTTTAAATAGCAGGAGCTGGATGACTCTTTAGCAGAATAGCTCCTGGGGGACAGGGATTGGTTTTATTGACTGAGTCTCTTTGCCTTGGGTAACAGCAAAGCTGCGCTGGCTCTTTTTTCTGTAATTGTGAAGTTAACTAGCTTCTGCCATGCTGTCAAGTAGATATGCCTACATCAAAAATTATTGCATTTGCCTGCTGTGAGGTTTGCAATGTGTCTTATTAAATGTTTTCAGCTGCTGCTAAATATTAAGGTAACTGATAATTTACCAGACTTTGAGGATCTTCTGTGTTGCCAAAGAAAAAGCTGCCTTTATTCAGCGTTTCTACAGTCGTTGAATTTGGTGTAACTTTTATCCAGTGTGAAACTTTTCAAGTGAACCATAAAGCTCAAATAGATCTTGCATAAATAGGAACCAGAGCTTCTGAGGTAGGAATGTATTATCAAATAATGCTATATATTATTATTTTAAAATGTTAGTTCCATCATGATCATTTTAGTAGAAGCATCCAAGGCACTTATTTAGTCAGAGCAACTGTTATGGATAGGTCAGTGTGGATTGGGAGTGACGGGCTGCCCTGGCTTTCTCCTTCAGGGGATAAAGAAGGAAAAGAGCCATTTTATGCCCATTTGAGTGGGGAGCAGAGGGGAGCTGCTGGCTGCCTTGCTGGATAATCCTCCCCTTGTTCCTCTCCAGCTGCCAAACTCCTGGCAGGGCTTTGCAATAGCTGCAGTGAGTCATGGGTTCCCAAGCATGTTGCAAACAGAGAGCGTGGAGCATGCAGACTTCATCCCGCTCAGCTTGGTGCATGCAGTGCCAAGGGTGCTGGAAACACCTGGCCAGAGGGCTCAGCTCTCCACTGAGGTGTGTGGTGGGTGCTGCTGCCCAAAATTGCACGCTGGTGCACATTGCACACGTACTGCCCCTTCCCCAGCGAGCTCAGAGCTGGGACCTCAGCTGCTGGAGGGGAGGATTCATCTTTCAGCTGGTTTCAGCCTGGATCCTTCCCTTGATCTGATCAGACACAGCTCCTGGTGAAAAGCAACATGCTTCAACTACTGGCAAGTGATGAATGTGTAAAATTACCCCAGGTTTAGATAAGATGGGAGCTTGATTTTTCTTTCAAGAGTGCATCAAGCTGACAGTGCAAGCTTTTTTCCTTTTTACCTAAGGGTAAACTGCCAGAATTTGTCCTCATTAAGAGGATAAGTGTACTGAACACAGCTCCATTCATTTCAAAGGCTGTCTGGTAGGCAAGAGCCAGACCAATTCCTTTTTGATATCCTAAAAGCTAAATACAAGGTTGGATTATGTTGCATCCTTTCTTTTTTTTTCTTTCTCTTTTTTTCTTCCTCTGGTAGAAGTGGCTGTAACCCAGATGCACAATCCCTTCTTACTGAGCTTTTGATTCAGGGAATGGATACCTGAACTGTTTGGTTTCCTGTTTGTTCATCCCAAGTATTTGCCTGCCAGGGCCTGGATGGCTCCTGGGCGGTCTGCTCTTTCCTCAGGAGACAGGTAATTCCAGAGCTGTCATATTTTGTAATTTAACTTGGAGCAGGTGCTTCAAATCCAGGCAGATATCAAGTAACTGACCTTTTTGTGGTATTATATTTATAAAATATAATAATTCCCATGGCACACAGCACTGTGCTACCACTTTGCAGGGCTGAGAAAATGGGGAGAAAAGCTTGCGTTTTTCTGCGTTCTCCTCTCCTCCTTGCATTGCATCACTTGCCTCTCACAGTTGCTTTCCCCATGCTTCCCCTGCAGCCTGGCTGAGGTTGGGTGAGTTCATCCATGCAGGGATGTGAGCAGCCGCTCCTTGGGGCACCGGGGCTCGGTACCGCGGGAAGCTGCCGCCTTCCTTGGCCTCATCGCCACCTGCTAAACCTCCATCAACAACATCTGCCAAGCCAACACCATTGCATGAAGCAGAAAGTATGTAGCATAGGGCAGAGAGGATCATTTTGAGCTTGAGAAGTCCTGTCTTTGATTTGAAATAAAACATTGACTAAGAATATTAAGGTAGCCTTATTAGCCACCTACAACTTTAACTACTATTTAAATTTGGGTTGTTTTTTTTTAATGTTGTAATGATTTTGATCTGTAGTTCACATCAAAGCAGGTGAGCTCTCACTACTCAGTGACTTTCTGGCAACATGTGCCTCCGCCACTTCGCAGCCGTACCTGTCAGCAGGCGAGCATAAGGTCCCTTGAGACTTCCAGACTGATTTTTAACAGAGCCATGTGGTTCAAACAGGCACAGAAAAATGGGAATGTTTGGGTTTTTTCTTCCGGTTCTTCCATGGCAATTAGTACTTCAGTGCAATAGAAATGCCCAAGCAATGGTAAGCAACTGCTTTTCAAAGCAGGAGCCCCTGCTCCTCCTGTATTACTCTATTACGACGACTTTATTTCTCTGCGAGCAAGTGCCTGATATAAGTGTAATTGCATTGTGTGATGGATGCTGGCTGAGTACAACAGTGACAGATGCATGCTGAAACTGTGTGAAAATTTTTGCAGCCAAAGCAAAACTGGCAAATGTTTGGCTTTCCGCCAGCTTAGCTTGCGGGTGCACAATATCTGATGGTTTAACTGCAATGTTTACAGCACTGAAAAGCAGTTCCAGGCATGGTTCTTGTCAGCAGTGGAGAGCGGATAACATCTCTTATTTTGTTGACCCATGCCACCCCTCAAGTCTTAGAAACCCTCTTCCCCCCCCCCCCATCATATGTTTAGTCAAATGCTTAAGCAGGATGGAAAAGCCCTATGCTTTGATTCCTTTGAAAGAGCACAGCTGCATAAAGTATTGGGTACTTTAATCCTGAAACTTTATTTTTTGACATAAATAGTGAGAAGTCACCTCTTGTGTCTTCTCATCCCCTCTTCAGAAATGCTTTTTTTCCTCCATGAGCATCTCTTGCATCATAGGACAGCTATCAAGCTTGACTGCAAAAATCATATTGTAAAGGAAAACGACGTGATAAAAAAATTGCTCTCCTAGCTGCAGAGGTGAGGAGCAAAGGAGCAGAAGGTGCTGACCACCGTTTTGCACGGTGCACTTCTCCTGGGGCGCGTGCACTAAGCATGGTTTTGCGCGATGGCATTTGTTGCAAGGTCACATTCATCTGCTAACCTTCCCTTGGGAGGGACAGGAAGGGAGCTCCCCACTTCTGTGCAGTTCTACAGTTGAGTGTCTTTGTGTGCATATTACATACTAATTAAACCGGGCATAGGGATGGCACTGGCCATAAATCATCCCTACAAAAGCCCGCTATTTGGCTTTTGTGTCAGGGAAAAATGACAGTCTGGCATAGCGGGTGGGGAAGGGGACGGCCACACCTGCTCAAGGTGCAGCTTCGCCGTTTGCTGTCAACAGTAATCAAGGGTCTATAAATAGCCTGAAACAGGATTTTGCTAGTGTTTGTACAAATTAATAATTTGCAGATACTGGGCTCCTATGCTGTCTTCTGTAGGCCATGGCCCATCCTCTTGCTACTGCTGCCCTGTCTGCCACCCCAGCCATGGACGAAAGCGCCGAGTGAAGGAAGCGTGGACAGGGTCAATGCTGTCACTATTGGGAGGTTTGATGTGAGGGCAACTGACTGCAAGCAAGTTTGTTCAAGTGCCCACACTACTGCTCATGAACAGGAGCCTGCAAGCCTGCCCGCGGTCACTGGGGCAGTGCTATAGGGACCTGCGGGAGAGGATCCCTAAGCAGGGAAAGGACAGCGGTAAGAATTGCAGGACAAAATGAAGCACTGATACCTTAGTGACCATTTCTCATCACCCCCAGGGTTCCTGGTGTTTGCACTATTTCTGCCCTTTGAGATCCCAAATTACATACACAACCAAAACAATGTCTCTGATCTTCCCATTCAGACCCAAAAAGAGAAGCAGAAATGCACTCGGTGGTGCCAATGTTGGTGCACCCCTGCAGAAAGGCTGTGGTCCAGAAAAATCCAGAAAGCACAGGTGGGAACAAGCCTCTCTGCGCTGCGTGGGCAAGAGGGCGGCAGTCCTCTTGGAAAGGTGGTGGTGGTGGTACGGAGAGGAAGAACCCTTCTAGGAGCATGTTTTCACAGCGATCACTCTGGGGAAGAGCAGAGCCGTAAGGTGCATGAGGTCCATTCCTACAGGATGGTGCTGGCACCGTGCGCTTCGGGGCATATCTACTCGGAGGTGTTTAGGCAGCACATTTACCGATGAAAACTTCTAAGTATTACACTAATACCTAACATAAAGATAAAATCAAACTGCTTTGAAGACATAATAGGATATTTTGTTAATTGAACTACACACACAGCTCCAATTTGAATGGAAATGATCAGCCGTGATTGTCCACATTAAATAGTCATTTTCCTTTACACCTTCTTTTCAGTGGCATCCTTAAAACAGAATGACGTCTTTTGGTGCATTTTCAATGGGTCTTTCCTGCTCTTTCTTCTTATAATATCTTGCATGGTCATAGAAATATATGATGATGATAGAAGCAATGTTCAGAAAAATGATGAGCAGCATGATCCAATATGAATACCCATAAGTGTGTGCAGATTTGGTATGTGTGTGCAGAAAAGAAAAGCATCCACGGGCCAATTCTACAGACAGGCCATTTTCTTCTATGTTCACAGGAAAAAGTATCATGGCTATAAGTACAAAGATTCCTAGAAAAGATAAATATAAATGTTAGAGGTGGAACTGTAGTATTATTTATGTAGCTACTTGTAAATAGTCTACTTAAATTGGTTAGAATACCTGGACTAGGACAAAGATTAATCTAATATTTTTCCATTAGTAAAATATGAGGGCATTTAAAGAATTTTTGTCCCACCTAATAGTATCTGCCAGGTGTTTTGACATTGGTAACTATATCTTCTGCTAAAATTAATGGATTCTCACTGACTATTCTTAGATAAGGCTATTCAATGTAATTTTTTTCACTGAATTTAGCGCTGATGAGTATAATATATTCACCCCTTCAATGATTTGCAGAATGCCTATTTGATATGAGCCCAAATTCATGGGATGTGCGGTATCACAACTGGATAAAACCCTGAGCAACCTGGTCTGCATTCAGGGTTGGCCCAACTTTGCTCAAGAGCTTAGGCTTAGAGACCTCACCTTTTTTCCAACCCAAATTATTCAATGACTCTGTGATGAGCCAAAATGTCTTATTAGATCTATATCTATTTCCTATAGCCTTCTGAATATAAGTGGAATTCGGTTACTTTGACTTTTAGCTAAATAATGCTTTTACATCTCTGCTTTCATAGTGCTAACAGAGGTATAATCCCTGAACATTGGTGAAAATATTTCTATTCCTTCCCTCTAGGCACACCATCCTACAGATGGTCCCTCTGAAACAGGTTCAGGTTTTTGCAGGAGGACACTGGACTTTCAGGTCATCTGGTAGAAGAATTAGGAACCTTCAAGATACACTCACACATCACATGATGCATGATTTTTCATAAAAATATGCCCACAGCAAAATAGACTTCCAGGTCATAGCACTTACAGGGCTGTAAAAAGTAACCACAATCCTCAGTCCCCATGGGGGTTTACTTTCTCACTAATATTTATTTTGGCAAGCCCATGGTCCTTTCATTTCAGGTCAAAGCTTGCAGATTCAGGCTGTATAACAGGTGCTGGGCTCAGGAAATGAACTTTCTCACGCAATAAGACAATGATCTGGTTGTCTCAAAAGTTAATAATTGTCTAATATAGGCTTTTGCTCACTTATTGTGTTTCAAGGCATCCACAGCTGTTTCAGCATCTATCTTTATATGCTCTGTTAGACATGGCTGGAGAAAAAGGAGTGGGCTTCACAACCCCACCTGTACTTGTTATGATTAAGATTACGTTTATACGATTCCCTTTCCACCAAGGCCTGATTTGGCAAAGGCAGCTCGCAGAGTGTGGCCCCAGGACAGGACACTGCTCAAGGGAAGGCAAGCTCCCACTCAGCAAGTGGAGCATCTTCGGACCTAAAGTGCTTTTGAAGGACAAAATGCCAGTGCTGAAGTACTCTGTAATCAGATGTCTCTAAAACAAATTTTCCGAGTGCAAACCTAATATTAGGGGAATACATAATCCTCTTAAGACAAATTGAGTGTGAGAGCTGAAGTCATTACCATAGCAAGATGCAGAGGGTAGCAAGGTGCATCAGGAGCAGCGAGGCTCAAGCCTACCGGGTGAACGAGAGGTCACACCTCCAGGGAGCTGTTTGACAGAGTTCATGTCTCTAACAACTCTACCATTTTTTTTCTGCTTAGGAAATGTTAAAACTTATTTTGATCTGTCAAAGTGCTTTTTAGAGAAAGAAATAAATTTTGCCATGACTCAGTCCTCCTAACTGCCAGCGCCCCGTGTTTAACACTGTTGTGGGTGTATTCAATTCAACACATTTTTCAGAAATGAAGCTAGATTAGATGAATCCTATAGATTAGACCTTAGAGGCCTAATTTGGTATGTAGGTAACCCAGCAACAAATATGCTACAAATACCATAAAATAGTAACATAAGGTCTTAAAGAGGTTACAAATTGCACTGTAGTCACATCCAGTGCATACTTTTCTGTTATTCTGTATTTGTTCTGTATTTGTCAGCTTACTGTGTTCTTCTCGATGTGCATCATGCATGAAATAATGCTACACCTGTTGGGGCTTTTTCATTTCCATTTTTGCTGCCAGTGAATCCAGACTCCTACTGATCAATGGTGACACTTCAAGTAAATAATACTATTTTACTGGTACTTAAAAGATAGTTTTCAGGTATCCCAGCAGACATGGTTAAAAACCAAAACCAACTGAACAGAATACTTTTCCAAGTGTTTCCTTTTATAGATATATATTTCTTAATCTTGGAATCAATGAGAATACAGTATTCATCTGTATGGTAGTCAGCAAGTGGTCAGCATGGGATGCATTACTCACCGCATAAGGAATTCCAGGTATAGACTCCGGTGGGTCCCAAAAATGTCTGGTAGGGATTACTGACAGCATTAGTGCAGCTGAATCCAGAACTCAGAAGGGAACTCAGTAAACTGAGAACCAGAATCACGATAATTGCAGTGATCAGGCTTTTTGCCTTGGTCTTGCTCAGGTTATCTGCAACTGAAATACAGCGTCTCAGCATTGATAATCAGACTTTCCAGCACAGTCCGGTGGGCTTGGACAGCCTTATCACTTACTGACGTGGTTGTAATTAAAAGCTAATAACCAGAGATTTGGCTGATCTGTAAAGATCAGGATGTAGAAGGAACAGTAGGTTTGGATACAGCACATGAACTCAAATCCAAAATGGAATGAAGGTACATTAGCCTGAAATAAGCGCATGTTAATCCTGCAGGCACACAAACTTCCTGGGCATCGGGTTCGGTAGTAAACTCCTCTTCCTTAATATTTCTGTAAACATTTCCTCTTGACAAGGCCAGACAGAAATTTTATGCCTGAATCAGATCAGAAAACTAGGTGTTCCTCTGCCCATCGTTCCTGAGATGTCTGGCAACTTCTACAGATGCCTGACTTAAAACTTGGCTCCAATTGTAGATGATTTTCTTTTAATATAGCAGCAGTCCCCCTCATATGGAATAAATCTGACAAGGGGAACAGCTTCTAGAAGTCCAGTAAAGCCATTAGCCTGGAAGGGTCAGGTGCATTTGTAGGACAAATGTAACTGAGCGTGGTCATTCACGGACAGATGAGGCATGGTTGAGCTGGTGCTCATATCCTGACTAGATCTGTCTCTTTCCATGTCCTGCAGAAAAAAAAAAATTGGTGGAAGCAGTACTTGCTCACTTCTTTTAAAAGAAAGGAGCAACTCCTGCTTTGTTTTCACCGGGAGGACCAGGTGCACGGAGTGCTGTGGCTCCCAAGGGGCTGCACTTCATGCTCACGGCTGGTGGCCCTGGGCTCGGCAAGGGGACGAATGTGGGCTCCCGAGCTGCCAGCTCGGCCCTGCCCTTGGGCTCCTGCTTTCAAGGTCTCTGCTCCTGAGGCCACGTGTCAAGGAGTCATGCATCTTAATATCGAGCATCCTGGCACCTCTTGTTTTTGCTCCAGCTTAGTACAGTTGATACACATAGATTGTTGTCTGGTGTAGTTTCTATAGCTATATGCGTGGCTGGCCATATATACATGGCACATAGTCAACCCCTCCAGGACTGTAATAAATTTTATTGTTTTTGCCTAAATCCTTCTAGATATTTGATATGTTGCTGATAATAAGAGACACAAATGTGAATGTAATGTACTCCAAGTGTAATTGCAGTATAGCTGCATTGAAATATATTATTTTCCTCCTTTCAATTTAAAGATTGAAAAGGCAACTATAATGTGCCTGTGGCTGCCTTACCCTATAACAAATATGACAACAATGTTTTCAAGCTCTGTTCAAATGGGTGTTGTGATAGACAGCCATCTGTAGGAAAAATTCCTTTCTATGCTCCTTTTAATACAAAGCCATTATGGCAGAGTGTTCCGTTAGTGCATAAATTGGAGAAATCATAGCAGTAAAAATATTAACAAAAAATAGTAAAAACTCCATAAAAAGAAAATAAACACTCATAACAAAAAGAAGACCTACTGGAAATAAATGAAAAGGAGAGCTTCTCTCTCATTTTATATAATATTCCTGGTAGAAGTTAATTTCTGTTTGAGGAAATGGTAGGTAAGGATGTATTATGGAAATAGATGAAAATTTAAGCAATTCTCCTAGAAGAATAGGAAAGACAGGCATTCAGGAGACATCACTCAATTAAATGGAAGTGAGCACACTGCCGGTTGTACCATGCCCTTGCGCTGAAGCACCCTTACTGCTTGGGCATTGCCTAGTTCAAGAAATAAGTTTGGAGCTGAATTAGATGGGTTTGTGTGATTTCCTTCTAGCAGCCTCACTTAATTTTATCGCTCAGAACATCTCCAGAATTGACTGGCTACAGCTATTGCACCCCCTAATTGATCTTGTTTATCTCTGACAGTGATCCGCAGTTTAGGGGATGTAATTTTGTTAGACTCCGCCTGTTGTAAGCATGCCTGCAGCAGCACAAGACTAAAGGTTTTAAATAAAATGCTGTTTTCATGGTGGCAGATTTTTTTTTCTAAATAAAGCAGTCTGTGCAAACTGAAGGAATCTACAGTAGCTGATCTACTTGAATGGGATTGACAGTAACCCACAATGGGATAACCTCTGCATCAGTGTAAAATATCCTAATTCCAGGATGAAAGCAAAGGTTTTTACCTTCGCCGGGTCTCCCCTTAATTTCCTGTATCTTCTCTTTTTTTCATCTTTAACTCTTGTATGGTTGGATAGAATTTCCCAAACTTTTTCCTGACCTGAGTGTGAATGATGTCCAGCTGCCAGCCTGGCGGCCTTTTCTAAGCAGTGTGGATCTGGCAGGTTTTATGAGGTCTACAATCACTTATGACACATAATGAATTGTTCATTTAAAAAAAAAAAACCAAACAACAAAACCAAAGTAGAGTTCAGCCTAGCTTTCTACTTTTCAGGAGACCCCATAGCACACCTGGAAACTGATGATAGCATTAATGAAGTTCCAGCAATTTTCAAGTGTTTCTCACGTATTTTAAAAGTTTAATCAATTCTTCTCTGCTATAGCAAATTTCAAAGACTTTCTTGTGTGCTGTTGGCCTTGCTGGTTGCCAATAGTCAGATAAATCCTGACTTTACAGGACACCCTGGGCGTGCCTCTTCCTGCACCTTGCTCACATTTTTTACGTTTGACTTGGACACGAGCAAGGCTGTAAACAAGCTCTTTTATAGACTATTATATTTATAGGTGGTTCCTTTCTAAGACAAATCATTAAAACAGCTAATGAAGACTCTAAGGACTTAAGTTATTAAATAACTTTTACATTCTGCCAGGTCATTCTGCTCATCCCCAGAGCCTCCAAAGTAGCCTTATTGATTTATTGCTCTATTAAGGTCGTTCATGGCAGTCTGTTAAAGGGGCTACCCTGATCAGGCAGTTCATGCACTGTACACTTGCAGAGACCATATTCCTTTGTTTGTCTTTCATCTTTGCACTCGGAAATTTCTCTTAGTGTTGTGGTTTCCAAAAGAATAAGTTATGGTCTTTGTAAAGGCTGTTGATAATCTGCTTTTGCATGGCCATTAATAAAAGCCAACCTGGACTATTGCTAACAAGTACTCTGTATCCCCAAGCTATCGTCTTTGATTTACTCATGATTTCCATTCCTTTCTCACACCCAAATATGAAAATACCATTTGAGAAAGACACTCAGGGTGCACAGCAGAAACCCCCAGCCAGGCCATACTTGCTGAGCGACAGATCACACTGTGATTTAAAAGGACGCTTATAACTCTTCTTACTGTTCTCTGGAATGTTAGAGTGGAGAAAGTACAGCACTTCATTTCTCCATAGCACAGGCAATCCATTTACTTAAGGATATCGTCAAACAAAAGACATCTACTGTCTTAGGAGGACCCGATTATTTGAATTTAAAAATAGTATGTATACAATTCTGTGAAGTATTTCTTCTATTTCAAGAATGTACGGAATCTTACTTAATACAAAATGTGACAATCATGCCTAGTACAGAGCCTAAGAGTTAATTTAAAATCGGTTCATTTCATCTTGGATATATGCCCGATGGAACTGGTGAGGGATGTGGGCAAATCCATATTTAGACTATTCATAAAGCATAACTTTCTTTCAGCAGCTGTTGAAGGCAACTAGCAATTCCTGAAGCTCACTTGTTTTGTTCATCCCTAAATGGCTTAAATGTGAAAATTGAGACAACATTTTGTAAATGATAAGCACAAAAACCTGTAAAACTGGTGGGGGGAAAGCACCAACAACAACAAAATGCACGTAGACCACGCAAAGAACTCAAATCCTTTACTGATGCAAGTGTTCTGTGAGTACTTGTCACTAATTGTAGTTAAAATCTGTATGTCGGTAGGGCCCAGGCCCTGGGATTGGGTTGTGTTAGCTGCTGTGCAGACAAAGGCAAGACACATGCCCTGAATTCCTGCCAGACTGCGTCCTCGCCCTGCAATCAGCTCTCCATGGGTAGACTCCTGGTTTCACACGGAGCCCTATTAAAATCAGCAAGAGTCCTCCCACATGGCGCAAGGTTTGGGGCTTGAGCCAACTGGCATGGGGAGATACAATCACATATAAACTATTTTTATAAATATATATTTACTCTTATAAAAATTACTTTGATTATTCTGATATGACTGTAAATAAACTGGTTTGAATGACTTGTGATTTTGTGTTTGTTATGTAATGATCTCAATATATGCTTTGCTAGGAACACTGCTGTGTTCAGGTTTTTCACGCCAATATAATTGTTATACTGTGAACTGGCTTGTGTGATATAGCTTTGCCACTGTGGTAATTTGGGTGCTTGTTTGTAGGAGACAATTTCTGTACTAAATTAAGGTGGGAAAGAGCTAGGAGATGGGAACCATCTGGAGGCTTAGGTCTGCTGTGCTCTACCTTGGTGGCTTCTCTGTGATGGGACATCTTACAACAGCCTACCTAGAAAGGAAACATTTCTTAAAGTACATCTCGTTTCAAAATTGTTTGACCTACTCTTCCAACTTTTCGTTAGGTTTCTTTTGACTGGCTTTTTTCACTTTTACACGTGTACATCAGCATTATTGCAAGAGACAGCAAGATACATAAAATCAGTGCAAATCCTTGATCCTTGCAACAGCTTTCATGCTTATCTACCTTTGGGCTTTGTGAATGCTTTTCTTCACATCGGTAGAGCTACTTGTGCATAGAGTTAAGTAAATCTTTGCTGAACTGTGTGAAATCGGTATTGAGTCTGTGGTTCGTACTTGGTATGCATAATTTCTTGTTTCTGGTTTGCTTTTTCTCATGTTTTGCTTCTCATACTAGGATTTTTCATGCTTGTCTCAACTTTCTCCAAGGTTGCTCTAAGGTAAAACCCCTTCTGCTCTTCCCCTTATTTTTTAACTTTGTTTTATTCCCATGTAGCATCTCTCCTCCCTTATCTCTCAGTTATTCTGTCCTCCTTAATTATTTAACAATTTTTTTTCTTCTGTAATAATTCTACCATTGAGGATAAATACCAAGAACCGCAGATGCGCAAAAAGCAAGATCTGCTGCATATCAACATAAGATACAGCTTAATTTGAATCTACTGGATCTTTGCTGAAATGTTATTCTAATAACCTTGTTTCCAAAGCTCATCTCAGAGGTTTTTTGGAAAATCATGATGATGATGATTCACCTGAAAACTGTGCATTGCGTGGGGGAAAAAGGGCCTTATAAAAGATGACAAGCTATGTTGTAATTCATACGTCACGGTCTAGCATAAAAAAAAAAGACATAAGGTTTGAAAATACTAACCAAATGGTTAAGTTTGATAATAGCACTTAAAAATGGAATGGTGTGTTTTTAAAGGAAGAGATAAAAGGAATACTGTCGTTAATGTGTAGGTCCAGCACAGGTATAAACACCATGTCTATCTAAATTATTGTTTTACATGTTTTGTTCTTTTCCCTTCAGCAGCCTCATAAAACCTTCTTCTATAAAAATGATGTTAATTTGATACTAGGTGGCAAAATATTTTAAATCAAACAATTAATTTAACGTAAAATTTAAAAAAGGATCTTGGAAGGTGAATTAGGTTTGTAATCCTTTAATAAAATGGTAATTGAATGTAGCTTTTCTGTTCCTCACTGAAAGCTTCTGAAAATTAAAATCAATTCTACGTAAAATTCCTATTTTGTATTTTTTCCTTGTTCCAAGGTGTAGGCTAAGATCACAGGTAATTAGAAGAAGTTCCTATTGGCAAGAATGGTGCAGCATTTCTGTGCTTTTTTGGGGTCTTCTTTTATACCACTTAAATCCCCAGACTGGTTTACAGATATTCTTGTTCTCACTTAAAGTACTATAGTCACAGACGAATAAAAGAACGAGCCGCGGTTCCTACGTCTGTCACCTGCATGAGCAAGAAGACGCCATCCATTTCTAGGAGTAACACCACTTACCTTGGAAAGTCTTTTCTGAAACCTGAAGTCCCGCATCGACGAACTGTTCACAGGTACCGCTAAAAAGTCCGTAGGTGAGGCTTACAGTAACGCTGGAGTTTGTGCCAGAAAAGCGAACCTCACTACTCATCCAGTGCTGGGTCGCCAGAACAACACAAATCATCACGAAAGAGCAAACACAGGTAAAAAAAGCGGATGCAAACATGGCTGTTTTTTTTCTGGACGGCATTTTGTCAGACAGATTTTCCACTGGTTCAGGGTATTTTCTTCTCTTTAGTCCTGCTTAGCATGAGGTTGTTTCCTCCTTCTCGCTATCTGGGTTCTGCTCTCTGTACTAGCAGAAAGTTACCCTGGTAAACTTTGAGCAAACAGCAGTGGTAATAAAAATGTAAAATAATTGAACTTTGGTCTGGAGAAAAGGTGTTGCCATAGTTACAACAAAACCAGCCTGGCAAAAGCTGGGAGGGAATCATCGGCAGATGATTTACGATTGCCTTGCTGACCCGTAGCTTTTCAGATCACAGCTCTGGCGACATCTTCTAGAGCCTGATGCCTGCGGGGCCAGGGTTCCCAGCTCGCCTTACTGCTTCCTGGGAGATTTTTTACTCCCTGACAAAATTTTCTGGCCTGTTCTTGCTTTTTCTCTTGAAAGGCTGATAACTAGGCTGGAAAGATTTTTTGCTAAATCTGTATCTAATCTGTATCTAATTTGTTATGGTAAAGATTAATAAAATGTTCCTTCTCTGTTCAAATTCCCAGCTTGCTTAACAGCTACCCAACTATCTCTTTTGAGACCTCTTTTAAATTCTTTACGCTCTTTGTAAATACACTGGGTTGGTCTCAGCTTTTTGGGGGTAAGGACATTCTATCTGCAGTCAATAGTTGATTTTCTAAGGAAGAGCTCAAAGTCTTAATTATATTCCATATATTTTCACGCAATAATTCCTTCCCTTTTTTTGACAGGAAGGACAAATACCTTAAATAGGGATTCATTTCAATGAAGTAGTGGATATGTAAAGGGAGCAATACTGAAGAAAATCTGTTCTAGACTATAAAGCAAGAGAATACGTTCTTTTCTTCTGCCCAAATTGATCTAAACAAAGACAAAAGACAGTAACAACATGATATCAAAGAGAACATACATTGCTTAATAATAAGACTGAAGCCAAATTTCTAGAATTTAAGGTAAACTAGGCACCAGGGTCTGCATTTTGTTTGTGTGAAATCTGAAACCTAAATTAATAATCTGTTGTCAGGATAAAGTAAAATAAATTCCATTGGTTTTTATTTCTATTAATTATAATGTCATTAACCCACGTTATACTCAAGTCATGCTTCTGGAGCATCCAGCATTTTTTTAATTAATCTTTGGAAAGCAGTCTGTTTTAACAGTGCTGCTAAATAAATGTGTTGAGCTACCTTCCTGAAGCTTGACTGGTTTGTACTGTAAAGACATTGAGAGATTAAAGTTTTATGGATTTGAGATGGCAAAGAATTTCTTGAGAGGAGAAAATACCTGTAATGCAGTGATATTATACTGTAATTGTTCTAGTGTTATGATTTCTTGATTCAAAACTTTAAAGCAGTAACCACATTTGAAATCAATGTATTTTATTTCTGAGATGTACAACTGGTCTTCTATATGATATGGTCTTGCGTATTTTTTTTCAAATTATATAGGACTTCAATGATACTTTTGATGTCATTACTTTTAAGAATTTATACATTTTATTCATAAATAATTTATATGCCTCATATATGTACTTAACATACGTAACATAGTGGAAATCAGTCAAAACACGATTTAAGCACCAAAGACCAAAGGGAAGCTTTTCAGCCTTTCGATAGAAATAAGAAACAAGAGACCTGTCTTTCATTTTCTGTTTGGTACTTCAGTTATATTTTAACCATAGCAATACGGGTAAACTTCATTAGACTGATCCACCTCTACGGGTTTATTAATCCAATAGTTCTATTCGCCATTTAGTTGCATATAAAGAGCATAGTCCAAGTATTTATAGTCCAAGGATATTTTTTAATGAACTGAGGTAAAAATCTGCCCGCCTGTCATCAGTCCTGTGCCGTCAGCTGTGCCACTTGTCCCCTATGAAATACGTTTAAAAAAATATGTATTTAAGAATTTATATTTGTCTGGGTATTGACTTTGAGGGAATAAATTTTCAGCTGCTGCTCAGTGGTCCTCCTTTGACAGACTTGAGAGAACCAAATTTAAATGAACTGAGCACCCACACCTTTAAAAATGCTAAATAACAGAGACTAAAAGCTGTAGTGGATAGCCTGTAGTTCCTTTCTAAGCAATCTTATTCAATTATATTTAGTTTTCGGTGACACAGATCAAATTTTTGTGGTTCAAATCATTGAAACTCTCCTGCGGTCAGGGGAATTGCTCTGTAAACGAGACCGTAATTTGCTTTTTTCTTCCCTGTCACCTTGAAGTTAATCTGTTCTCTGCCAATGGTACGATTCCTTGTGTCTTTTTTTCTCACAGCTACCTAAAAAAGCATCATATAACTTGTAATGAAAATTGTAGTTTGACATGACACACCTCATCACTTGAGAGAAAAGAGAAGAGATTGGTTTCATCTGACTCAGAGAAAATATTTCCCGATCAGCACCTTACCGACTCTGTCCCCACTAATACAGACTCAGTCCTGCACAAGAGTCAAACAGAAAAATCAGAGTAATTCGTTATGAATCAGATGGACAGCAGAGAGATTTGGAATCCTTTACTATATAAAATTACATATCGCCCTGTATTTTTAAAGGTAGAGTATGTGAGTATTTCTCTTCTGTTTATGTACAAGTCAGTTTGCTTTAAGAAACCAGATATGTAAAAAGATAAAATGAAAGCTTTTATTTGCAAACATTTCGTATACATTTATTTTTCTATGTTACAAACACATTCTTACATGTGAAACAAAAATCACATGGTGGTTTGTTGCTTTGCCCCCAGCTCTGGATGGATGCCATCTCCCTAGGGATGCCATCGCCCAGCTGCGGCAGACAGGGTCCGAGGGCTCGCTCCCAGCTGGCTTGCAGGTAAGTGCGCTCAGCCGTGCTCAGCAGCAGCCAGGGAAATTCAAGGTGAAGCCACTGAAAATTATTTTCTGTTCTGCTGCAACCACAATGTTTAGTGATGGTTACTGGTGGTTTAAAAAATTCCATATTTAGTTAAAATCTTTCATTTAAAACACAATTGACAGGTGGCAAGATGATTTAGCAGCGTGGTTGGCTGGCAGTTGCGCTGCTATTTGTGGTTTTCCTTGGACACCACCTTTGTGGTACACCATGGTATATCACACAAAGCTTTCACATCCTTTTTATTTTCCATTTTCCACGTCTAATTGCAGAGGAGCTCAGCATCTGAGGTGGCAAGATCCTTGAGCTGCATTTGGCCCCAAAAGGAGCCGATAAAGCCCCACACGAGGCAGATGCACGCGCCACATTGCAGGATCAGGTCATGCATTACCAACGCTGCCTCTACCTCTTCTAAGATGGATAAATTGTAATTAATTGAAACAAAATCTTATAAATGTACTATAGAATACTAAGAATGAGATTGATTTTTTTTCTCTGGTCGCTTTGCAGCCAGCATTCTGAGTGGTGACTGAAATAGGCATTTGTTTATGCCTTTTGGACTGGGTGAAGGAAATCGGATAAAGCATCATGAATATTATTGTAGCTGGAGATGAAAAATTTGAAGCTCAACTGAACTGCAAAATTATTGCAACAACTGTTTGGGAAAGTGAGAGGGATGTGATCACAACAATTTTTGTGTATCCATACCCAATGCTGCTGTGCGGTGGATTTGTACTATTCCATCTTCTGATTTCATTCTTCTCTTGCTCTGACCTTTTTAACAGCACTGTTGGAAAAAAAAAAAAAAACCAAACACGTCTTAAATGTTGTTTGGATTTCTTCCCAGAAAATGACTAAATCTTCTCAGCTGAGAACTCCATCACTAGATAGTTATTGATTTCTGAGCTCTGACACTGGAGCGTATTGGTAAGTATGGGAGTGACAGCTGGAATATCGTGCTGCCACCAGCCCCTCCGGAGCAGCATCCTTTCACATGAGCAGTCAGCAGGAACAGTGACTGGTGGGTTCCATCTTGAAAGAATAAAAGGAAGAAGATCCCAAAGCCACCACACTGGTATTGACGCAAATGCGATGAGCAAAATCCTGTATTAAAATGATTGCCTGCTGCAAAAGCATTCCTCAGTTTTACCATCTGAGTAAGCTAGCTGGTGTCTGTTCTGGTATCTTGAGGCACAACCATGCTACTCTAGAATATATTCACAATACAACTGTATTTTGTACTCAGACACCTGAAGAGGTGATGGCCAAATATGCCTGGTCTTGGTAGAGGAGGAAAAGTCACGTTCAGCATCTCCTCTGCTGGCCATGAGAGCTCCTTGCCCAAATGGGAATGCCACTTGCCTTGCGTGGCAGCTGCAGGGGCAGCCCTTGAAATTGCCTCTTCTGAAAGATTTTGAGATTAAGAAATTAGCCAGCATTAAGTTTTGATAAGAAATTAATTCTTCCATTGCAAAGTTTATCTTCTAAAACTTCTCACACAACACATGCCAAGGCAGGTGAAGGAGACCCGTACCTCAGTAGCAGCTCACTGAACATCTGACTTCTCGCTCGTCCTGTTTCTCTCCATTTCCAAGTTACAAAATGCTTGGGGGATTTGAACAGAACAACATAGGCCATTCTGGTAAAATAAGACATTTTAAAATAAAATTTTGAAAGCATAGAGACGTTTTCCATTTTCCTTTAACCCTCAAGTTAGACTGATGTGTCACTGACTGCAGTGACTGCAGTTACCAAACCAGCTGAGCTCCACTAAAGCCTCTAGGAAGTCTGAGGGTATCTTTTTTCCATACCTTAAAAGATGACTTGCAAAACTTTAAAATAATGTGTTTAGGTGTTAAAAAGCTGCTGTCATTCATGGCTGAATAGTGCAAGTTGAGTGGTCAAGTACAGTTTATTGAAGGGTGGGGAAAAAAAGCCTTCTGGCCTTTTCAGAAGCAGAAAATATGACCTTTGCAATATTTTCAATTTAATAAAATGTGGCTTTGAAGCTGCATCAAGGTTTGTAATGTTTAGAACAAACCCTGGAGGTAGAGATGGAGAGAAGAGCTGGCAGGGCAGGCTTTCATTTATTGCAATTTCTGTAACAATTATGAAGATAGGTAGTCTTGAATATTTAAATATATTCCTAGATACTCATAATTTTAGATTCCAAGTGTAAAAATCTTAGACAAATACCTCCTTGAAATCATTAAATTAGCTACCGCTGGGATATTACATATTCTCATGCTTTTGCCCAATTATCTGTACATTAAAGAGTTTGTCATGTATTTTTAGGCTGAGATACATTTGTAGTTACAGAAATCATGGTCTGCATCTGTTATTTGCTGTGCTGCCTCTGATTTTCGAACTTCTTCACTACATTTACAATTTGTGTTCCAGTATCAGTAAAGAGACAGATCTACCGTGCTGCTACCAAGGGTATAGTGGCCATTTCTCAGTAAATGTGGAAGCCTGGTAAATATTTGGAGAGCTTTTGTCTAAGTGAAGGAAAGTGGTAGGATTATACTTGCTATTGTATGCTTTAATAAGACTATAGATGCTCCTCCTTGAAATCCTTTCTCTCAAGGCTGTGACCACGCGTTATTGTCTTTTGGTTTTACAGGCATTGTACAGAAAGCAGGAAACATAATTTTATCTTACTTGGTGCTATCAGGTTCGCTATCATTCTGGAATACCTGAAATAAAGTTTTGGTGTTCAAATATTGCCTATTTCCTACCATATATTTCTTCAGCTTGAAGCAGAGAAAATACTTTTTGTAACAGAGAGTAGCAAAGGGACTATAATTGTTCATGGGAAAGTTTCCACCACTTCTACTGGAATAATGTTACTTCCACGGTGGGAAACAAGGGATGCAGGTGCTGGGTCCTGCCAGAAGCTGTTGGAGGTCCTGCAGCTCCTCCGGCAAATTGGAAGCAAGGGTGAAAGGGTTGCCAAAGAGCTGACATTTCTGAGAATGTATTTGATTTGTGATGGAAAGAGGGGAAAAGACAGATGACCAGTGGACTGTGAGATGAACAAAGAAAAGCCACTGTTGGAGCTCTATTGGGCTAAACACACGGACATCTACCGGTTATTATCTTATTTTTGCTATGGTACTTCAGTCTCCCGATTTCTTAAATTTATTTTCTGATGAAGCAAGTAAGCTCTGTCAATGTAGTTAAATTGCTTCAAATCCCATAGCAGCTTCATTTGTCATCCTCTCCCCTTTCTTAACAGCATAAATTATCTTCAGATCTTGTCTGAAGAGCACTGAAAATGGGTTTAAAGACGCCTCATTCTTCAGATCCCCAGCTCGTAGACTTTGTGGAGTACTAATCTCATTTTCTGGATAAAGCGCTATACCAGAGAACGTCATACTTCGTTGTTTTTCTCTAGCCAGCAACTGAAGACAAAATCAGCCTCAGGCTTACTCTTTCTTGTTGACTCCAGCTCATTAGTGTATCCTGAAACACATCAGCGGCATAAACACCGGGCTTAGAAGTATCCAGGATGTGACTGCAGGAAAGCAGAGCTAGGAACACCAATGTGGATTAGCGAGGCTAAATTTCTGTCATGTATCAATAGTTATACTTAGGACTTGAGTATAGGATGCTGGAGCAAGAAAGATTGGATGAAGTTTCTTTTGTAACTTTATTTCACAATTGTACAATTTATTTAGATATTCCCCTTATCTACAGAAAATCTCTTTCCCCCAAATAATGTATTAATAACTAGAATGTGCATTTTCTTTGGTTCTTTATTGTACATCTTTGCCTTCACATTTCTTTCTCATTACTAATTAATTTTGGAACCACGGTATAATAGTACTTTTAATTTCTGCACTAATAGAAAATGTGATAATTTTATCCAACACGTATAATAATTCCATTTATTTTATTGCTTGGATATAAGCAGTCATTTAAATTAATATACAATTTCTTGCAAATGGTTCCTAGCAAGAAAATTGCTGACTTGCAGTCATTTGATCTACAAACATGTTCATTAAAATCAAACGCCTTCCTGGTACTGTGCCCATTTGCACTGCCATGTCTGCTGAAAAATTTTAGCATTCTACTAAATTGCTGTTTCCTAGTCAACACGATGCCAAAGGGACATAATTAGGCTCTGATTAAGTTTTCCGCAGAAGACACAAATATTCACAGATGTTCTAATATTTTGTTTCGATGGTCTTTTCATACAATCCCTAATTGTCTGACATCCTTTGGTACGCTTAAAATAAATATGGTGTGCATGGATATGGGTTTTTGAAAGTAATATATACGCGAGGCCCTCCTGGAGGAGAGATTTCTTCTGCAGAGAGACTTGTTTTGCGAGAGGTGGTATCCTAGGGACTGGAGACAAAAGAAAGCAAGATGTGCCTTCTGACTCTCCGATTCTTGCCTTTCCTTCAGTAATCCCCTCCTCCCTGTCCTACTTTTCAGCTTGACGTTTCTATTCTGGGTCTCACCGTCCTGATTCATCGGCCCCATGCAGCCCAAGCTGCTGCAGAGGTTTCTTGGAGGCGGAGGTGGGTGCAAAAGGCCTCAGACTTGTCCCTTCCACCCCAGCTCTGGTGGCGCAGTGGCATGTTCATGGTGGGGTGAGCAGAAAAGGGAAGGATCCCGGGAGGCTGTCTGATCCTGACTGAGGACTCTCGGATACCTCCAAGCTGTGTCACACTGGTGATCTCAGGGAAAGGAGGACGCCCAACCTCGCACTTGCTGCCCAAGGAGAACTCGGCGGCGTTCAAACACCTGGCCCTCGTGCTCCCGCGCATCCTCAGCGTTGCCTCTGTAAAGCGCAGGAAGAATCGAGACACTTTCAACATGCACAGATAGTAGGTCTGACTTCTGAAATTTTGGCTGGTGTTAGTAGTCGTCACTGTGCCAGACAGTGGAGCCGAAGCCCTGCTTGAAACTTCGGTGTTAACACACAGAAACTTGTCATCTGCAGATCAAATCATTTCCAGTAGGAGGGAGTCACCGGGTGATTAAGTACCCGCCGGTGAGCAGGCGAGCTGCAGGGTTGAGCACGGGGGGTCCCCTCCGCCGCCGCCCGGCCCCGGTCCCCCGCTGCCGCCGCTGCCCATGCGGGCGGTGTCCGCCAGGCGGCTCCGCGCCCGCCGCCGCGGCGCCGAGGGGAGGAGGAGGGGGAGGCGGCGGCGAAGGGAAATTTCCTGCCTGGCTGCCGCCGCCTCTGCCCGCCGCCTCGGGCCGGAGACCGCCTGGGCGTCCCGCGGCCGGCCGCGCCCGCCGCCGCTGTGCGGGGGCGCCGAGGGGCCCGCGGAGCCGCCGCCGACGGAGCCGGCGAGGTGAGCGGAGCTCGGTGCCCGGCGCGGCGGAGCGAGGGATGGAGGGAGGGACCCGCCCGGCCGCGGGGCAGCGGGCTGGGGGCGGCGGGCGCGGTGCCGCCCGGCCGGGGGGCGCGGGGATGCTGCGGCGCCGGGGCCGCCGCTGCCGTCGGCAGGTGCTGCCGGCCGGGGACGGGGCAGGCTGCTCGCCGGCCGCGCAGGTGCGGGGGAGCCCCGTCCCCACCGCCGCTGGGTGCGGAGGGGTGGCCGGGCGATGCCCTCGTCGCCCGGCGGGAGGCCGGGCCGTCCCTAGGTGCGCGTCGGGAAGCGACCGGCGTTTGCGTGCTCCTGCCCGCAGGGCTCTCGGAGCCGGCCCTGGCTGCCAGCGCTGCCGCCCGCGGCCGCGCTCGCCCTCCAGGGGTGTCCCCGAGGCGGGCGGGGACACGCATGTCCCTTTCTCCGTGGGGTGCCCATCCTCGGGAATTAATGCCGTGCTGGCTAGCCCACTGGAGAGGCCGGAGGGTTGGGCGCGTTCCCCTGGGAGCCGAGAGGGCAGCGGGCACCCTCGCGTTGAGGCGAGGTGGCCGGGTGCCTCCTCGCTGGGGGGGCTCTTAACAGCAGGCTGGGTTTCTGAGCCATGCGAGGCACACATGAGATAGCATCGGGGCCGAGGGAACAGCCGAGCATTGCGCGCTCCACTGACAGGCATCCCTGTTAACTCGCCTCCACGCCACCCAACTGGGAATCACGGTGTCTCAGCTGTCAGGCTTGTCCCCGGCCCCCAGGATGGGGCTTGCCTGTGAACTTCAGCTCTGAAAAGCCATTTATTTCCTGTCAGCAGATCCACACTGTTTTCATCCAGCTCTTTCTGAGGTGAGCGAGGCTGTGGGTATATGCAGTGTTCAGATGTACAGGACCAACAACTGAGGGGTGACACGGCTGTGTACAAACTCTTCCTTGGGCAAGATTAGCATCGTTTAAAAACCGTACGGTTCCATTTGTGCCATTTATTGTTTTCCGATAACATTGGCCAGCCGGTTCATGCTGCTGACAGCGCGGTGCCCTGGCAAACACTGCGATTTGGCACCAAACGGTGCCTGGAGGAAGGGGGTCACTGGAGGAACCGGCGTCGGTGCTGCTGCCTGTGCTGCCTTTTGCTCTCCGGTGCGCCCCTCTGGTGAGGCTCTGGGCTCCTCAGAGCTGCTGACAAGGAAAGCACCTGGTTGTATGGAGGTAGGTGTAAGTCCTGCAGCTGGTGAAAAACTTTGTATTTTCCTTATATAGGCTGTGAGGGAGAAATCAAAAGAGGCTTTCATGGAAAAAAATCAAATTTATTACTTCCAAAACCAAAGGTATTGTGTTGACAAACCTCACAAAAGATAACGTAGACAACTTTTAACTGTTTCCCATCATTAGATTTTTTTTTTTGCACTTTAATTGTGGGTTGTAGAAAGGGTTAATGGATATCTGCTGTGAGATTGAACAGTGTTTTTTAATTGGGAAAGGGTGTCTCTTAATTTTTTTCAATTTTTCTGCAAAGTTGCTCTCCTTGTGGCTTATTTCCATAGAGTGAGGTGATTTGCTGTGTGTTCAGCTGCGTAGCTTCTAAACTGCTGCCTGTGTGTGGTCTGGATGGGGTAGAGACTGCTGAGTTGAAAGAAATGACATCGCTTATCGAACTTTTTTCCCTAAGATGTTATAAACCCTATGAGAAAACTTGGAGAGTTGAAATAAAGAGGCTGAGAATTGAAAAATATTTATTATGTGCATGACAATTTTAGCTTCTGTGCATGTTGTGCTTTGGGGCTTTAAAAAAAAAGAAAAATATTTAATGAAAATTAATGACATTCAGCTGGAAACTCGAGATGGGATTTTAAAGAGACTTATGTGGATATAATGTGCTGTCCTCATTCAGGAGGCACATTAAGTTCCCGGTTTACTTTGCTGGGTAACAAATGAAACCATTTCAGTCTTGATGTGGGAAGATGGAGGTGGTCTGGGTGGCACTGGCCCCATCTTGTTCTTGCCAGAGGTGGAAGTTGGGCCTTGAGAAGAGGAGTCCCTAACGGGGCTAACTATCTCTAATTACTACCGATGGCACCCAAGGGTTTGCAGGGCATCCTGCCTCCGCTTTGTGCTGCAGGGTGGTGGCACTTGTGCCCTGAGAGAGAAGGGGGTAAGGATGGAGGTGGGACAAGCAGAGACCATCTGGCTGAGGTCTCCAAGACGACTAGGGGGAGTGAAGGGAGTTAAGCTAAAAACATTTGTTTTCTCAAGTGACAAAATCAGGTGTTCTAGAAATGTGGGAGAAGAAGGGAAAGAAAATAATGCAAGAAACAAAATGGTGTGAGTGTAGCGTTTGGTTCCTTTAATTTGCTCTGTCTTTGCTCACAAATAAAAGAATTATATAGGAGCTGTGTTACACCAGCCATCCTTGCTGGCTCTGCCTTGACTAACATACTCTGTATTCCTTAAATGCATTTAATATATTCTTCGAAGTAAAAGATAAAAACAGAATTCTTAGTTTAAAAGCTTCCTCTGCCTGAGATACCTTTAATAAAAACAGAGGTTTTTATATAACTCAAATCAGTCTGATGCTGCTTTGGCCTATAGTGATTTATCCTGAGCCTGTGAAGTGCAGGTGCAAAGACAATAATTTTAGCGCATTTGGGTCCTAGTTTGCTTTTGTATCTTGCTTTCTTTCCCCTTTTCCACTTCATACGTTTATGTTTATCTGTCTGTTATCTAGCTCAATCAAGGTTTTTCATCTGTATGAGTTAAGGGCTGACCTCTGCCAGAACAGCTGTCTTGAATCCCTGTTTTTCTTGGGTCTTATTTTCCTTCCCCCGCCCTCCGTTACATTCCCAGCTCCCGGATTATACGGCCTGGGCAATGTCAGAAATGCACCATGTGGGCTGAAATTATTGGAAGCTGGAAGATGATGGTTTGGGGATTCTGCAGGTTCGAAGTCTGTGTAAGGCTTTCCTCTTCTACATGGGTTCTTGTGAAGCTGAAGCAGAGGATGGGCAGAGCTGTGGTCCTTGCGTTGCACACGCACGAGTGGGCTCTTGCATATTCCTAAGTGGAAAGGCTTACGGGGATTTTGAAATTTGTATTTTCTTGGCATCTTTCTCACAGGATGATGTGTGCCTTATTATAGCAAAACTTGCTGTAGTTAAATAAGCTTCTTGATTGCAAGACACCTGCCTCGCACTGTGCGTGTCGTGTGCTTTTTGATTCTTCTCTAAGACAAGTTGTGCCGTAAGTTGGTTTTTTGGAGCAGGTGGTTTATGGACCAAAGCGGCAGAGCTGTGTTATTGACTGAACTAGTTTTAGAGCATGTTATAGAATTACTTCGACCGGTGTACTTTGTGACCATTTTCTCTTTCATTTAAGAGGTTACATGAAGAAAAATGGGTGAACACAGATTGACAAACTGCAAAGTGAAAAAGAGCTGTAGGAAGACTGTGGTGCAATGCTGCCTTGTCACAGCTGTCCTTGGTGTTTTCTGAGAGGTCAGCTGCACATGTTATCAGTAAAGTGCTTATATACTACTTCATGTTTGATGATGTCCTGCAAATGTGTTCACCAAGATTTTGGAGCATGTCAGTTGTACTGTAGTGCAGAACAAAAAAGAGCCAAGGCAAGTGTTGAATGCTCTGTAGGATGAAAAACAGAAAGATAAAAAGGAATACTGAATGTTTGCCTTACTGATGTGAGTGCAGTCCACCCTGCTCACTGAAGGAGTGCGAGGTTCTGCAGGAGAAATTGTTCAATTATATAGAGAACCTGGGGGTTATGTTTGTACGTCCTTTGAACGATACTGTCATTTTGTAAATGCGATACTGGATTTCAATCCCTATTTCCAAAATACTCTTCAGCATAGATTTATGGCAGGGCTTAACACCAGCTGGAGATCCTGTGTCTGAAGGTTGTATCAGAGCACTTGAAGGCCATTGGCAATGAATGGGGATGCTTTAGTGGAAAAAACTTTCCTTTTATATAGAAACATTAATGTGAATGACTCAGTATCTGGAAGTACCCTGAAAATTCCTCAGCAAAAGCAGTTAGCAAGACAACGGATGTTTTTGCTAGAAGGTGCTATTCCATTGGCCTCAGGGGGGTCGGTAAGAAGGGACCTGCTGAGTGGTGGTGGCTGATCTCTGCCTGGAGCAGAGGTGGGGGCAAGCTGGGGTCTCGTTCCTGCCCAGAGAATGGGGAAAGCAGCAGGGACCTGCACTCTGCGAGACAAACCTGTGAGCCGAGGAGCCCGCAGTCAAACTTCTTGTTTGGGAGGATGATGCTGGCATTTTAATTTTTATATAAAACGTAGCAATGGGGTGCGAGGTGAAGAGATTGCTGAGTATACAGTTACATGTTTGAGTTTACTGAAAGGTGTAAAGGGCTCTTAGGAGTTTTGTCAGGATTAGCAAGAGTGGTGTGTTCAAAGTAGATGGAAGGAGGCATAAGAAATTGCTGCTTGTTTAAACTGGAAGGCCTGTTACCACGATTGTCATGTTTGAGTTTAGAGATAACCATGCGGTTTACTTGATCCTGGAATGTAAGCCGTATGCTGCATTTCAAAGAAATACTTGGGGTTTTTTAAATTCATATATAAATAGTGTCGTCAGAACAGTGCTACTTGGTGTTCCTGGTGAATAATGTGTGCAAACTTAAACTTGGTTACTTGCTCCACATCCAGCACACACTGGGATGCTGCGGCTTTCCAGCGCCGCATCCTTGTGGCCCAGGAAGCAGCAGCGGAGGAGCCAAACCTGGGGGCTGCCATTGTGATGCCTGCAGTGAGCAGGTCTTTATTTCTTGATAGGCATTTCATTATTGATTTCTTGGTACAATATTAATGAAAGCAGAATCCCTCTGTAACCTAAAATATAATTTGGTGCCCTGTAATCAAAAGTATTGTAAATTGAATTGGTACATTATTAAAGAGTTTTGAATTACATATTCTTTGTGGAGCATCGTTTATGGGTACCTTGTATGTGATGCTCGTTTTATGGGTTGAGAGCTGTCTTAGAGAATGATTCAGATATTGCTTTAACTGATTTGTGATGTGATGCAGCAGAATTCAAGCTGAATGAAAAGTGGCTGTAGCCACCAGGCTGCTCTGTGCAGGCTTTCTGCATCCTTTTTAACTGTAATCTTATCTTTTTTTTTCTCGTTGCCTGTGCCCTTCTGCACGAGGTTTCATCCCAGTGTAGTCTTTGTTCTGTTTGATAACAATAAGTATAGTATAATCCCAAATGCTATAAGGGTTAACATTAAAAAAAAAAAAAAAGTGGCTGCATTTATTCCAAACTTTTTGCTGAAATGTAGATAACTTTTAAATATATATGTACAACAGACCAGAAAACTTGGGTAAGCTGGAGCTGAAATGAGATACTGGTAAGACAGAGATCAGGAGAAAGTCAGCAGCAGCAATTTATTGAAGTATTTGTACCGGATTTATGTTTGAGTTATTCACAACATGGAACATGTTTTTAAGGCATGTGCACAGTATTGTGCTTTCTAATTCAGTTGACTTACTGCAGGTGTAATAATTCCATCAATGATATCCTTTTGCCTGCCAAAATCCTCTGTGTTGTCTGCGGAGGATGCCTTTGGGAAATGGAAGAATAGATGGGAGATTTTCTTGCTGATAGGAGAGGGTGATGCTGTTGGACTGTCTCTTGATTGCAGTGGGCTCAGATTTTTCTTCCTAAGTAAGCCAGCCAACCGATTATCTCCAGTGAAACAGCTCCCTGAACAAGTGTAGCATTAAAGGCTGCTTTTTTCTGTCCTCCTAGTCCTGGCAGTGAGTTGGGGGATGAGTGGCCTCGCTGACAGTCTGTCCTGGCACCTGCAGCATGCGGACAGGAGCCCTTGCCCTGCCTGGTGCCATGTCTGTTGGGCAGGGAGAGAGCTGCCTCCGCACAGCCCTGTCCTCTGCTCACCGAGTACATCTCCTGTTGAACAGCGATGCCCTAAAAGTGCCCTTCTTCCTTTGACTCCTGACTAGTGACTCACTGTTGAAGTGGCAAAGTAAAAAGCTGCTCGCAGAGGTCTGGTGCTTGCCCATGCGGAAGCGATGTATCTGTGTTCAAAGGTGTTTCCTGGTTAAGGGAAGAAATAAAACTGGAAAGAAAATTGTTGGGTAGTTTGTTGCTTGCAGTGACAACTTATTGTCACTGGATAATGTGGCACAACTCAGACATAGGTTTTTCTATCCCTTTTATCCCTGCTGTAAAAAGGAAAAAGTGCTCAGTCCTGAAAACTTAGGTTATCGGAGATTTTGTTTTTCTAATGTAAAGTAATAATTATTGGTAAGAATGAGAGATACGAGCAGGTAAAACAAAAAAACAGAACTGTAAATCAGGTAGAGGTGCGATGAGATACAAACTAAAGACGAGTGATGGAACCACAGAAGTGACAGTTTTTGGATTATTGCTGTTGAGAAGAGGCAGCTGTTTCATGCAGGAGAGCCAGGATGCCCCAGTGGCTGGATGAAACTATACCAATCGCACCGCTGTTCACTGAAGGTTACACACACAAACAAGGATGCAGCAACATCAAGAATCACCAGGAAGAATGCAGTCTAGAAAACGCTTTGGGTAAATAGTAGTATGAATTTTTAAGAAAAAGCAAATAAGCAAATAGCAGAAGATTTACAAGGGAAGCAAGTGAAAATTGCGTTAACTCATGTCACTTAATTCATTTTTGTCCTGATCTTTTTAGATAAATTGGAGGATAAACTTTTCTGCCAAAGCAAGGGAGTTAGATGAACTAAGAAGTCTCCTCCTTCTAGGTTTTGTTGCTCTGGAGGCATTAAAGGATAATTCAGAATGAAATATGCAACTCCACGTTCATGACAAGATCTTACTCTTTTGAGACCAATTCATTTCAGGTTTCCTGGTGGTTGGGTTTTTCTTTAATTGTTGTGGTTCTTCAGTTTTCTTTCTCTTCAGTAGAATCAATATCTTTTTCATCTGAAATAACTGTTAAAGAAAGCTTAGATAAAATGGAGCGCTGCTGTAGTTCGTGATGGTGCCCCTTGCAAGGGACTGTTTGAAGACTAGCAGAGTAATTTTGATTATCAGCCAGCATAACCAAAGACTGAGAAGAATTACGGGAGCACGATGCTTTTAAACATCACTTTCCTGTGGATGTGGTGTAATGTGGATTGTAATGAGGACAGAATAGTTTGGTGGTTTGTATAGAGCTAGTACTTCCCTGGCCTGTGGTCTTGCCACCTAAAGGTCACGGTACCCCATGGTCTGCTGGTGTCCTGTCTATGTGTTCCCAAGGGTGGGACCGCACTCCATGAGGTTCATGCTATGTCTTCTTTTATCTTGGCATTTGCTCCCATAATTTGTTACCTCCCTTGGTTCTTTTAATGAAAATTTTTATCAGAAACAAAAGATAACTCTTTGGCGAATGAGAGAAAGCCCATGTAACCACGACTTGAAGCCAACAATGAGAATTTGTGGTTAAAGACCCTCTTGTTTTCAGTATATTTGACAAAGGATCTGTAAATATTTCCTTACCAAGAGCTGTAATTCTTTAGCTTCAGAGCAGTTTTCACTACTACATAGATGCATTTTAATTTGTTTCTTAGAGGGGCAATTAACTTTTCAACCAAGCTTTCCGTCTTTGAATTTATTTTTGGTATAATGTGGCAATTTGTAAGCATATCTGTGTGTAAAAACTGCAGAGAATTTACCATAACTTATTAGGATGCTCTCTTGTCTACTTGCCTGAGTAGTGCTAGGTCTGCTCTTGCTCCTAGTGTGCTTCAGTTGCAATTTTTAGACTTCCAGTGCTGTAAGACTCTGGTTAGAAGAGTGTGAACCTTTCAAAGTGTACGTAAAATTATTTTTTTCCTAACAGATTTTATTGCTGAACATAGTGATTTCTTTACCTGTAGCTGTTTCTCAACTGAATTCCAAACTAACAGTGCAAATTAAAAAACAAGCAAACAAAACCAATCTTGTCCAATACAAATATATCTGTTAACCCTTGCTTCACCTTGCTTACTATTTCTTTTAGTAAATTCCATTTTTATTGTCTTTTGCCCTTTAATCTTGTTGTGCTTTGCTGTTTGTCCTTTGATGATTATTTTTCTTTGCATTCCTAGCCTTAGTTTCTGCTGTAATATGCTGTATATTGCTTGAGCTACAGTGCTGTGCTTTTTCATGAGTAGTAGGCTGTTGATTCAAACAAGCAATTAATAATGTTTGTATCCTGTGTTCTACAGGTTTAGATGTCTCAGGTACTTTCTGAGTTTTTTACTTTAGATTTGGGTTTCATGAATGTATTCCATCATACCGCACAATGTTACTTAAAATGTTTAATTACTCAACAATATTAATTTATCTGCTGCCTGTGTTTTTACTAATCTGGTACAATTGGACAAAGTTTGCAAATTGCTACTGAGAGCAAGATTGTGGTAAAATAGCTTTCATATTGCAGAAGAAAAGCCTTTGTATAACCAAGTTAAAATGATGTATGCTTTTCCTGTTAAATATAGGGATGAGTTTAAATGGGTTCACATTATCATTTTGTTTGCAGTTGTCAAAAGCTCATTAAGTCAAACTACCTAGCTTGCTGCTTCAAATTGCTTTTAAATTACATATGTGCTGATCAATCCTGAAAAGCCAAATTAAAAACTCAGCTGAGGGCACATTTCAAGGCCACAGATACAACACTTAATTCTAATCTGTTTTTCACAGGCTAACCTCCTACCTCCCGCACTTCTCTGGTTCCCGGCAGAACTGGGGGGAGAGGAAATTTTAGTGACTTAAATATTTCTGGGAAGGCGGGGAGGAAAGGAAAAGGTGGAAACAGGGAACTATATTTAAATAATGACCTGTTTGCATTACTTGGTTTAAACTATTAAAAACAAACTTAGGAAGATGTTATGCTGAGATAATTGGTACTATCATAATGTGTGATTTTTTTCAAGGAGACTTGTTGCTATTGCACTGTAAGTCCCTCTCTTTCACCTGAGCACAACATGGCTTGGCCTAGGATACAGAATGATGTGCAGGAGAACTCTTGGCAGTCAGATTCTTCACTATTTCTTTCTTTAATATCTTTGACTAGCAAACTGCAGAAGTTATTTAGAAGTTATGTGTATGTGTGACTTGATTGAGTTGTAATTTGTACTGAAAAAGCTTGAAAATTGCTCTACTAGATCAAACTGTTTGCCCTTGGAATTTGGCCTCATTTACCAGGATCTTCAGAGGAAGAAACTTGAATAATTTCCTTTAGAAATCACTGAATCCTCGAAACTTTCTCTGTAAACAGTGTTTACATTTCCAAAGGTCCTTGGTTAGCAGTTTATTCTTTGAAATGAAAGCTTAATGCCTTCCAAAAGAGATTACATCTTTTGTCTAGTGTAGCTCTGTGTACAGTTAACATCTTCAGGCTCAGTTCTGCCGGTCTGCTGCTGTCCCACCAGTGGGTGTGCATACTGCTTTTTCCTCTGGTAATGTTATATTTAAATATAATAAATTTTAGCAGGTTAATTGTGCACAATATCTTTTAGAGGTGGGTGGTTTTTTTTTTTTTGGTACTCAGTCCTTCCTCATCTACCAGGCTCTTTCACATCAGTTTTAGCAGCTGTAATGTCTATATTCCTGATGTTGGTTTTGCTTTAAAAAATATGGCGAGAAAAGATCCTGCAGTGACATCTTCTGTATCTTAGAAGGAGAGAAAACTGGTGTGAAAGTACTGCTGGCAAAGTTGGAAACAGCTTGCACTGTACTGTTCCCTGATAATATACTGACTTCTTTGGGGCATTGCGCTTTCTAACTGATACTTGACTGCAATTGATATTTTCATAGCTGTCAGCCTCTGTGGGAAACAGAGGTACCTTCTGTTCCTCTTTGGGGATTGTATAAAAGAGAACATAAACACAGGGACTGTCAGAGGATGAGAGCACAGAGCCTGGGAATAGCTGCTGGTGTATCTCCAGCCTGCCCCTGTAATCCATACAGTACTACAGTTTTCAGTAATACTATTCAGGATGCTTTGGTGCTGAAGGTGTTCTTTAAGAACAGTTTTGCTCTGTGTACTTTTACTGAAATTGGACTTAAATGTGACTGGTTATGAAATGCTGAAAGGAGAAAAAAGATTATGTTAGAAAATTCCCTCTGGGGGAGAGCTGTGATTTTTATTCTTTTAGAAGAGAAATTACCCTGCTTGCAAAATGAGATGAAAGGTATGCAGTGCTTGCTTTTCCAGCAATAGATTAGCAAAAGAAAAATCTTTTGGTTTTTGAGACAGTGCATTTATTTACCTTAGCCCTTATGGCAAGGTAGGACCCGCAAGCGACTCGGTATTTTTGGAGACAAAGCTCATCTTGGACTTCTTGGAGGCTAGATAAATAAGAATCCACTGTTCCTATCCAGCCTGGCTCTGGTCTGCTGAGATCTGCCCCCTCCGGAGAGAAACTGTTCAGCCCCTTAAAAATGATACAGTGTGATTTGGGAGCGGACCATCCCTGAGCTTTTGTCCCCAGTACACCTCGTTCCGAAAGCTGGGCTGTGGCTGCCTGCCCCGTGGGACGCTGCCATCGCTGGGAGCTGTGATCGGAACCAGCTCCGGAGCGTGGGAAAGGAAGGAACTATCCTGCCGGACGGCGGTTGCAGAAATATGCCCAGCTGTCAAGGGGCCGGGGCCAGGGGAAGCAATGGTTTGTCAGTTTTTCAGCTAGACATGCATTCACAGCTGTGTACCAGTTTTTGGAGGTGTGTTATATGCCTTTATTTTTGCCTTCATACCCAAATTTATTTCGAACTCTTAAGTTTAAAGACTTCTGCTAAACATAGTCTCCTTCTTCAGAACCTCCAGACTCTCCTGTTCTCTTAGAGCTGAGCAGGAAGCTGTTGTCCTGTGCTGTTACACAGCCTCGTATCTAACAGTGCTTTGGCCAGCTTTTAACATCTTAAATGATGATGTTATTATGCAAAGACATGTTGAAAGGTTGGTGGATTTCTGCTTATTCATTTAACGTATTGCTCAATGTGCAGTAATGTTTTTCACGATGTTGGTGTGCGGTTGTCCCGCAGGAGCTCTGCCAATGCTCTGTCCCGCTGCTCTCAACCCTTGTTGCATCCAAGTAATTAATATCCTCATCACTGATTGGGTCCATCAGGCTTGATTTTTATTAAGCTGCTTGCAAAATATGTTTCTGAAGCTGTCAGTGACTCAGATGCATGACAGTTACTTCCCTAAAATACATGTGTTCTGCCTGGAAAGTGAATAACGCATTCTCGTCCTCATCCCTGGGCTTTCACCTGTAGTGCTAAACCCCATAATAACCGTTGTATGACTGATAACGGAAACATCGCCTTTGTAGTTAACAGAAAGTAAAGGCCTGACATGGTTCAAGTGGTTTTCGGGTGTCTGGGCTGCATTACAGGAAATAGCATATCCTCATTTACTGCTCTCTGTAGGTGTGTTTTGTTATGGCCAAGAAATAGAGGCTGATGATTCAAGGTCAATGGGACAGCAGACGGTGGGATGTGTTGGTAGTTATCTGTTAGTAAAATTTGTGGTGGGATCACTTTGAAGACATTCCTTTTATAAAAGTACATTTATGGAAAATGTTTGTATTGTATTTTACTTTTAAAAACATTTAAAAACCAATCCCCTCCCCCCCCCAAAAAAAAAAAACCAAACAACCCCAAACCCCAAACTAAAAGGCTTGTCCTGCAAAGAATGATATGCCCCTTCGATGACACTTTAATGCTCGGGTTCATATGCTCCCTTTTTAAGTAGATGGACAGATTGAAGTTCAGTGGAGAATAGGTGCTGAATCACAGTTCAGAATTGGAGCTAGGATATGCTGTCTTCCTTCCAGTAGTCAGGTTATTCTCATAACAAGGAGAATGAAATATACTCTGCAGCCCCTCAGAGAAGTAGTCTTCTTACACAATGTGTGGGTGTGAACTTGTATTATTTTTCTGTGTTTGGGACCAGGTCCAGCTGCTGCTGGGACGGAAGGAGGCTGTGCCCCTGCCTTCTGGCAGAGCAGGCTCAGACCCTTGGACTGCTTCTCGATGGTCATTTGGTGTTTGCATACACAGAACACTGAATTTGTGTATATAAGAAATGTGTATTCACACTGGCTGTATTTTAACACTACTGCTTTTGCCATGATCAGGATGGAAACTTGATGTTTGGGTAAATTTTCAGGCTGTTGTATCTGTATATGAGGCATGCTGCTGTTAATACACTTACCAACCTCAAATGTCCTGTTTAAGACTGTGTTTTTTCCAAGATTAATTTAATGTATTCATGTGCTTTCAAAGGCAAGTTATTTGTGAATGTCACATAATTAAAGCCTCTAGGAACCTAGATACATTGCTATTTTAATATTATTGGAAATTTGAAAACTTGTATTTCCCAGTTTATAAACTTGAGTATGTGCGCTCCCCAGCATTGCACCCCTAAACTAGCAGGCTGGTTTACTTAAGCTCTGTCTTTAGTTGCTAGAGAGAATCTTCTACAGGGATAATTCAGAGAACCTGTGGGCTTGTGCCCTGCACTGAGGGCACTTCTTGTCTTGAGACACTTGTCCTACCTTGTCCCTCTCTCTGATGAGGGAAGGGAGCTAGGGGAGACTAACTGGTCAAGTTCCAGTGTTGGGTAATGTACATTTTATATATATATTTGTGTCTATACATATATAGAGATTGATTCTTACAGCTAAAAGAAACTTCTCAAAGCTAACAGAACAAGACAAATGGACTAAAATATTTTTAATGTATTATTTCTTGTATACGAATAACAATGATAACCTGATAAAATATTCATAGACAAAGTTCATGGACAGTTTGAATGGGATTAAAATGAGCTGCAATTTTAAGATTTGAAGTGAAACTTCAGCCTGTTGATGTTTAATTTCCAGGGGTGGAGGTGGCTTGTGTCAGGAAACAGAGCTATTTGGGGAAAGGCAAGACAAAGAGAACAGCTAATAGTGAATTCAAGAGAGGGCTGTGGTGATGCCCAGGTTGAGTGGCACATGGGTGAGGTTATGAAAAACCCACAGAAAGGGCAGGGTTTGAAAGGTGGAAGTGGGGTTGTGAGTTCCTGGCTCTGCCGGTCATCACCACCTCAGTATAACCAGGTACAGGGCAGAAGTTGCAGCTGGTAAGTGTGATGGGCTTTCCTGTTTCTGCTTTGAATAAGAAGAACCTGAATCCAAAGAACACCTTGCAAATATATCCTTACATGCATTGAAGACTTTGTCATAAAAATGATTTTTAAGGAAAAATCTGCCATTTTTTTTTTATGAATTGAATCTGGCTGTGCTGTAGCTTTCACTTAGGTAAGCACATTTCCTGATTGCCTTTCATTTCGGGACGCTCTGTGGCCTTGATGGTATCATAGAATCATAGAATACCAGGTTGGAAGGGACCTCAAGGATCATCTGGTCCAACCTTTCTTGGGAAAAGCACAGTCTAGACAAGATGGCCCAGCACCCTGTCCAGCTGAATTTTTTTTTTTTTATAATTCCATGAACATTTATTGTATTTCATCATTCCATGAACAACCATCTATTTCTCCAACTTTGTGCTACCTCCTTGAATTTGATTCTTCCCGTATGCATCCTTTCTGCAGCATCACGTCTGCATCTTTCTTCCCATCAGCATTAACATAATCAATGCACTCAGCCCTTGGCAGAATGGCAAGCCCTTCGTTTTTCAGAGTAGCAGCTGTCCCCAGGCGGGGATCTTGCAGGGGAGGGGGCTCCTGCACTCTCTGGGACACCCAGCCCATCCCCCCCCGGCACTCCTGGGGACAGGCTCCCTGGCCGCACAGGCAGCAGCGGGCCGGGCTGGGCTGGGCTGGAGGCGCAGGTGGCAGGGGCAGTTATTGCAGGTTGCTTCAAAAAGCAAGAATGGAAACAAAAAAGCTGAAATTTTCAAGAAAATACTGTATTTCTTTTGAGTGTTTTTCACCGAAGGTGATACAAGCACATCTGTTGATACCTAGTAGGCTGCTGCTCGGCCCTGACTTGAGGAACCACAAATAACCATTGTGTTGGTCAACATGACTGGCTCTGGAGCTCGCTTGTCATACAGCACCAAACACTGAAGCTATTCATGGTGTCTGATTCAAGGGGCTGACAGCAATCTTTATCTCTGCATAGAAACTAGAATTTTCCTCTGGGACAGAAGCAACAAAGCTTGAGGGTAAAAATGACCGTGGTCAGCGCTGATTTCTTTCATTCTGTCAATGGCAAGGCAGGGGCGTAGGGAAGTCCCCTCCTCCCTGAGCCAAAGGAAGGTGGTATCAGCTCTTTAGTATCTGGGGCTTATGGCTGTGTTTTATATATGTTTGTCTTTCTCACAAGTGAGGTTTTTATTTTTTTTTTTTTTTTTTAATCTCATTAGGTCAGAAGGGAATTATGCTTTCCTTAAAGATTCCTTGTAGTATTGGTCTTTTTAAAATTTATTTATTTTTTTAAATACTGTATTGATTATATATGTATTAATGAATTGTATCTATGGAATATAAATGCAACTTCAAAATACTGTTGTGATCTCAAGTAGAAGGAAAGGGGAAATTTTTTTGGCTAGTTTCAGCATCTAAAATCAATAGTTAGAAATGATATAGTGTGTAAACGTCAGAAGAAGTACTGCATTTACTGGGAATTGGTGACATGTCAGAATTTGCTGATTAGGGGTTTGCAGCAGTTGAGCCGTAGCTAATAAATTTTCAAAAGTATTAAACAGATTCTGTTAATTTTCAGGGCCAAAAGGAAACAAAACTCAGAAACCACAGAGGCATTTGTGTAATTTCTAACTCTGTGTTTAAGATCTCCCATGGGAACCTCTTAAAACCAACAGGTGTTTTCTAGCTTTTTAGGTCTTTATTGTTTTCTGGCTTTTTAGGTCTCCCTGGAAACATATAAACAATTGCATCACATTCCTGCTCTTTGATCAGAGTCTTTAAATATTGAAACTCTTGTTTAATTGCAATACACACTGTTTGGTAATATGAATTTGTGAAATAGTGTATCCTTAAAATAGCTTCATGCCTAGGTCATGGTAAACACATAATGAAATTCAAGCTGTACCAGGATAGTAAGTGGTGGCAATTGGGAATTGTTGTAGTAAAATTAATTTTGGGATTGTTGGGACAGCAATGTTGTTGTGGGTTTTTTTGGTTTGGGTTTTTTTTTCCCCGAGTTATTTTAATTATGACCAAAGTTAAATAATTGAGCAAGGCTGATGTTTATGGCAGCAATTCCTTAGTGTTGCTGGGCCCCAAAATAGGAGATTTCTCTGTACCGAATTCCCGGAGCCCATGTTGCTTCTGGATTGTTTGCCAGCTGTTCATTTTATTTTATTTTTTCCCAAGGCATGCAAGCAGGTATTGAATATGTTTACGCTGTTGTGTCCTTTGTAGGAAGAATGGGCAGACAAGGCATTGCCTCTTTATAAAGTTTCTGGAACGCTAGAATCATAGAAACAAAATGCTTTGTTTCCAAGCAAACAAAGTCAGAACAATGGGGAAAGGATATTGTTATTGGGCCTCTGGGACTCTACTACTGCATTTTATTTTGAAATAGCCTTTAATATTTCTGACCTGGTATCCTGAGCAATATAAGAAAATTCCAAGTGGACAGCTAGCTTTCCTTACTTTGGAAATGTCTCTGCTTCCCCTATTTTTTTTTTTTTTTTTAACTTAAGATGCAGGTTATTTTCTTAATGCCAGAACAGCTTATCTGCTGGTGGTGCACCGCTGTATCTGAAAAGTTCAGCAAAAATTAATTCTCTACGCAAATCAAACCAGCTAATGTAGTGTCATTGTCCTGCCAGAAGGTAAAGCAGAAAGTAAAAAAGGAAAATAAATTATGCAAATAAATAGCATCGCAAGAGGGAGTATTGAGTATAGGGTTAGATGATGGATGTTGTTTGAGACTGTCTTGAGTGTCTGTCCATGAGCTTTTGGCCAGGTAGGATCAAGTCTTTAAAAAACCGTTTCAGATCTTCCACTTACATCTGAATGAACGAGGAACCTTTATAGTGCTGAATCCTAGAGGGGACTAAAATTAAGTCATGGCATTGTGGTCCAGAGGTCCGAATCCAAACTATTTCTCCTTCCACCCTTGAATAATATTAGCAGGCATTATTCTGTAGATGTCTGTTAAAACTTTATTTTAAAATGTTGTTTCATGTTAACTGAATGCCCCGGGGTGGGCAGGGCTCCCTCACTCCATCCTGAAGGAAAGCATTTGAATGGTACTTCAACACAACAGTCCAGTTTGATGCTGTCTGGATTTAATTTAGCAGATTTGGGGCATTTTCTGGGGTTATTTTTACAAGAGAAGGAACAACTTTATTGCTGGGAATGCTGAGCAGTTGTTATTGCGTGCGAGTGGGCTGTGTCTGGGCGATGTTACACTTCATTTCGGTTCATCTCTTGGGGGATACCTTCTCTCCATTTATGTCTTCAATAACATGTTTACTGTTAGCATTTAAAAAAAAATTCTGCTGGTTTTCATTTTCCTTCTACAATGTTTCTGCATAACAAATGGAACAAATATATTGCATATTCTCGCTGAGTTAACCTCAGTTGCCGGTAGCCCATGAGGACCAGCCAGGAGCCAACTTAGTCCGTGCAGACTCTATTTCAGCAATACTTCTGCTACCCTTGAAACAAAAAGTTTACTGATATTGTGAAACAGCGCATGATATTGTGAACAAACAGAGTGTATTATTGCATGGTATTAAGACACTAACAGGGGTAGATATCTGGGCTAATGTTGTGACATTCTGTGCTGTTCCCTTTCAAGGCTTAGGCAGTGTAACTGAGAGTGCCTCTGATGCCGACCTGGTGGGGACGGTTTGTGCAGGAGCTTTCTTAAATTTTTGACTGAAGCATAAAGTGATCATGCCTGGTAACAAAAAGATATTTCTGTAGCTCATGTCTGTTAGAGGGACGAGGATGGTTGTTAGATAGGAAATGACCATTAAAAGAAGAGGTAAGAGTTGCTGTCAAAATTCTTTTTCATGTTCATGTACAGAATTTGCCACATGACTGAAGAAATCTCATTGGCAAACACAAGTTTTGGAGAAGAGGAGCTACAGAAAGGTGCTTCTCCTTACAATAAATGCAGAAGGAATGAAGAGAGAGAATTCCTTCCTTAGATGCACAGGTGTATTTGTTGTAGTAAAAGGGACTCTGCATATTGTCTCAAAAAGATTAATTTTTTTTTTTTTTTTAGTATTTAGAGGAGTTTTTGATGACTTGATAGTAGTCACCTTCCGGCATTCGTACCATCATTTCATTTCTGAAGACTGGGCTGTAGTGTGGTTCTTCTCTTTGGTTTCCCCCCTAGCTGTGGTTTAGCTAGTGAGAAGCTGCTAAACCAGTCATAGCTCTGAGGTCTCGGCTTCCTGAGGGCCCTGAATTGTAGGTTGAAGGATGAGAACAGTCAGAGGTATTTAAAACTAGACTCCTTCGGTTTCTGTCCCCCTGAAACAGATCTCTGGGAATTGTGGTTGTAGTAGGGGCCCTTTACACTCCCCAGGGAGATGTAACAGAGGAATATGCATGACCCAGGAGACTGTGTGTTGATTTTCTGCCACACCTCTGGAATGCGGACAGTCTTTCTTGGTGTGGCCCATCAGTCTCTTGAGCGATTCACGTCATTGGTCCTGGTTTGTGGACCTGCCTGCCGGGTCCCATCACTGTCTCTGTCCCTCCTGTAGCTTCAACTTCAGAGCAAAGTGGGAAGGAAGAGCACATGAGCAGAAAAGGCCTTTCTAAGCTGATTGATTTCTAGCTCTGTGGTGTTTACAGTAGAATTCATCTGTGTAGGCCTATCTGACCACCAGTATTGGAGGGAAAGGTTCATCTGACAGACAGGCTCTGTTATTTGAGCCCTTTGAAGGCAACCAAGTCACAGAGGGTGTTTTCTTCATGGAAAAATAGACAGTCTGTGCCAACAGCTGGGCATAACTCCACTACTTAAGGAGTGGAAGACACTGGGGCAGCAGAAGATCCCATGGAGAGTCAAGTCTACCTCTTCACTTTAAAACCCTGTCATATGTGGACTTCACTCTGAAAACAACATGTGTAATACATGCATTAGAAGTTATGGGACTCTGGAGGTGGCAGGAGTCACAGTACTGGTGATCATCCTCAGCCTTGAGCAACTGCCGGAGATCTCAGAAAATATATTGGTGTTCAGTATCTGTTTCAGCTTGGAGTTGTAGAACTCCTTCCTCATCATATTTTTGCAAAATAGTCAGACTCCCTATGAAATTTCGTATTTTTGAAAGGAGATTTATCTGTTTTCATTTCACCCTCCCACCGGTAGTTTTTGTTTTGCATCTGGATTTCTGGTTGTTTATCCAATCTTCAAACATGAACATCTGACATGCTCCTGGAGCCAGTAATAATAGTGACTTAAGGAAGAATGAAGTTCACCATTTCTCTTTGGATAATCGTGTGGAAGAATAGCTGAAATAAGCAAAAACTGATACAAGTTTGAGTTCATCTCCCACACGAGGCAAATAGTGGTTCTGAGTTTCTACAGGAAGGCCTTAGGATAGCAGCATCCAAGCAAAAAGGTCAAGTCCCTGTAGGACATAACCGGTATATTCAAATGAAGGAAACTTTGTATAAATGCAAACACAAAATGCTTCCTGAGGGCAATAGCTTTTATTTATCTCCTCAGTGTTACAGACGACAAACACGGAACCAATTTCTGCTCTTTAAAGCACCACTGCAAGTCTCTGGAGTGTGCTGTCCTTCCTGCACATTTACAAGTCTCCAAGGAAGGGTCCTCTCCAGTTGACTCAATATGTGAAGTTGGAAGTTTCTTCTGCACTAAGGCAGAGAAACAGTGTATTCACATCACATTTGTTCTTAAACAGAAAGGAAGAAAAGGCTATAGGTTAACTAGGTGTCAAAGCACATTTATAATGAAAATTGGCAACCGTAAAGCAGGAGGGAAGTCATGTCTGCTGTACTGCAATGTTAGACGACAAAATAGTTACTTGAATCTTACTGATTGATCGTGGAATGGTCAGGGCTAAAGCAAGGCTGTGCTAGAATGAAGATGATACTTAAATGTTTGCTGCTGTTGGGGTATGTGATTTTGAGAATCCTGTTGTGATAAAACTTAATGCCTCAGAAATGGGAGATTGTATGTACTTATCTGGAAGTTACCCTTCTTTCAAGCTGATAAAATTCTAAGGAGAATAAAAATAGAAATTGCCATCCACTGACTTGTGTCATCTGATTTAGAACAGGTTTTTTAGGCACTCTAGTTGATGGAAAAATATTTTCTTTCAATAATATTTAATGCAATCTGTCATGTTTGTGAAGTAGAGTTGAATTATATGGGCTATGGAAGAGGGAATTGAAGGATATAACTTGTTAACTCTTATCAGTGATCTGACTGTGGATCCTGCTCCCAGGCTGCAGGCGAATGTCCATTGTAGCAGACCTGACCTGGCAGCCCTGGTCTCCGGGATAGGAAAGGGGCTAATGCTTCTGTTTGAATTACACTGGAAAAACCTATTCTGAAGTCTGTGCAAATGATTCACAACTTACTTGAGCACTAGGCGGAGATGACTGCAGGACCTGCAAGCAGAGCCTGCGTTTCCCTGGCTCCGCAGCAGAGGAGCTGCTTTGCTCATCCCAGTCGGTCTTTCTGGTCTGTTTATCTTCCCTTTTGCCCGCAGGGAGCCATTATGTGAAGGAGATTTTTGGACAGGAAAAGTTACAAACTGAACAGAGAAGACGGGCAAAGGCTGAAATAAATGAACTAACAGTATTCTTGTTTTGTCAATTTGAATGAAGGCTGTTGTGGTTATATGGACGTCTTCTTCCAGCAAAAATTTGTTAATAGGTTTCTGCCTGTCCTCAGTTACTTTTTCATGCCCCTGAGCTGCCACTCACTGAAGATGTATAATGTTGTTATTTGTGGGCTGTAAATCAGATCAGGGAAACGTTTCCTTCTGGAGGGCTCTTGCTTTCGTATTTTTAAAATTTATTTATTTTAACCCAGATAGTTTGCTGTAAGCCAGCCCGAGAAACAGTTATGCCAACACCAGTGGTGGTGTGGTGCAGGGCAGCTGAGATGGTTCTCAGCTATGGAGGGAGGGGAGAAGAGAAGAAGGGGGGAAAAAAAAGGAAGCCTTTGGTCTTGGACATTGTTTTTATTGCTGTTTGTATTCATGCACATGCTGCACTCTTGTTTTCCTGCTGCTGTGAGCTGTGCTTCCTTCCAGCATAATGTTGAAAAGAAGATCCCCTATGGCTATATGATGTTTTAGATAGCTACATCGCAGCTGGTCATTGTGTCTTAAAGATGCCACACAAAGACAAAAGTAAAGAAATTGAACAGGAAAAATAATAACCTAGTTATTACTAAATCAATATGAAACCCAATGAGGAGAACCGTGTTTCCGTAAAAGCACGGATGGCTGTGAAGGAGCTGCCCTGCCCTTTCCTCAGGTGGTGGCAGTAGGTGCCTTGGCCAGTACTGCCCTTAGGGTAGAGGGAGTTGGCATTGCCCAATAACCCGAGATTATGACTTCAATTTGTTGCTTCCCCTGGATATCCCTGTTTGAGAGCACACTCTTGTACCACTTAGCTTGTCATGTTTGTGCTTTGTGTGACACTTCTCTGATTGTCCCTCGGGAAAATTGCCTTGGTCTCAGTAATCATTTCAGAATGAGCGTGTTACCAAACCCTAACGTTATTTCCAGACATTGCAAAATAAAGTTGTTTTCAAGACATATATTGCCACATACTGATGCAGAGCTTAGTCAAGTTTTTCTCCTGTTAATTTGTTAAATAACTATGTAAAACTCTTCAATAACAAATACATCTTGGCTATTTAAAAAATGGAAAATCTCCTATGTCCTCTGTGTGTATCTCCTATTCTTCAGAATTACAACTTCTCCCCTGACACAGAGGGTAAATCCAGAGCTTCTAAAGCAGAACCCTAAAAGTCTTTGCTGCAAACACACATCCCTTGTTAACTAGTATTTACATAAAACATGCTGACACCACTTTGGGGAGATTGAGTAGGATGCTTTCTCAGCTGTTGAAATTTGCACACGAGATGGAAGATGTTTTGATTAAAAAAAGGGTTAGCTGAATATTTTTTCCATTTATTCCCATGTGTCAAAATCAAAGCAGCGTTTCTCCAGGCATTTTGCCCATTTTCTTTTTTTTGTTCCTCTTGTTCAGTTGTTTGGATTTTTACCCTCAAGGTTGGGATTTTTTTTTTCCTCTTAATGGAGGAATTAAATTGCTTAATGAGATAAATACATGTAAAAATGCCTTTTAGACAGAAACATAATGTTACTAGTTGTAGATTCCTGTTCATTTTTAATAGTATTTGTAAATTCATTCTTTTATTTATCGGTATAGGCAATGGTGAACTAGGGGTAGCTGGTGGGAGACCTGTGAGACTTCACCAAGAATGTCCTCCTGCTATAAGAACAGTAATTAAAAAGATTACAGTTATAATGTCTATTTTACTTCTACACATTCTTCTACCTTGTGAGTTTTCTAATATGAAGCCCTTTCTGTGATAACATTTTAGTATGTGGTTGCTTAGTTTATTTTTGAGCTGTATTTCAAAAGCCTCCTGTCAAGAAGGAGAACTTCCAACTTTCCTAATCAGTGTTGAAATGACTTTTTAAAAGCATAAAATAGAATCTTATCTTTTTTCTCTGCAGTGAGGAAAAACATTCCCTTTCTCATTTCTTTGTTTTTATTTTTCTCCATGTGGATGCTAGTGCTTCTGGCCACTCAGAAACTCGAGCAAAATCTTTTTTTAGAAACTAGAGCAGAATTTTCATAATAAACCTGATCTCATGCAGATTCAGAGCCTCCTTTGGGGGGAAGTGAGGGAAGGAAGCTGGAATTAGGAAGGTTTATAAGCAGTGTAATTTCAAGGATCCCTATTCTAAAAAGTCTCCACGGACTTGCTACTGGTGCCTGGATTAGAAGACCCTTTGATTTGCTTTTAATTAAAATGATTTTCAGTTATTCTGTGCCTTCTTCAAAGGTCCCAAGGCACCTTACAAACTTGTGATTATATATATGAAATGCAAAATCCATATTCATGTGATGCTGAGGTTTCATGTTGCAGTTAAGGATAAAAAAGAGTTTTACCCTCCTTTTTTCTATTAGTATTTTTAGAACCTCAATTCCCTATTACAGTGCAACTTTTAAAGCACTGTAGTTGTACAAGTTTGATCTCAGTGAGATTGCAGTCCAAAGTGTAAACATTGACCTTCCATAAATCTCTTATCTGAATAATATATTTAAATAGCCAAGGCTTTATTTTTGCAACCTCATTAAGTTGGAGGAAAAAATCATGTAAATACCTTTATTTTTAAAAAAATAGGTAATGCACCTATCGCAGAAAAGTCCAAACCAAAATGCTATGAAAATTATATAATAAAGTGGAAACTGTTACATAGCTTGTAAATATAGTTAGGTTATGCTAATTTTCTTTTAAATAGCTGATCTTAATACAATGTAAATATTCAGAAATGAAGGAAAACCTTTCCTAAAAATGACTGTACTGCACTACATTTTACTTGTGTACTCCACAATAACTACTAAAGAACTGAAGAAATAGGATCATCAACTGGAAAACACCATATTTTAAATGACTTTTGTGGTGGTTTCTTTCTTTTTGGTTATTTACTGTGGAATTAAACCTGGTGATCAGCATGGAAACCTGAAGAAGTCCAAGGAGTAGTATGGATAATGCAGTCTCAGGTAGGAATTTGATGCCCCAGCTGAGGTGACAGTGATGGAGCCAGTGCTGGGAGAGAGGAGCAGCAGAGAGGGGGAGACTGGCAGGAGCAAGTATGCATAAATGCTGAATTTTTCCAGAGACTGGAAAAGTTGCTTTTATGTTGTTTCTTTTTGTTTTGGAAGAAGCATAAACTGTAGTGGCAGAGATGCTGAGATCTTTTTTCATGCTCATGAGTTTAGACAGCTCTGAATTAACGTTGGGACATTTTGTAACAACCCGCAGTCTGCTGGAGGCAGAAGTTCTCTGTGTGCTTTTGCACGATGTAGGCAGTTGTACAAATTCAGTAACTGTACCATGAGTTTTTAATATGCAGTAATTAAAATGGAAAAACAGAACAAAGTCCTTAAAAATTTAGACATTTATTTCATAATAAAATCATGTCTTGAAAAAACGGGTCTTCTACTGTCGAAGAAGAAAACCTGAAACTTTTGCTTGTTTATAGAGAGCCAGAAATTTCACTGTTCAAGTCAGGGTAAGCAAAATGCCATTTTTGACATTGCACTGTTGTTTGAGGATATTACACCAGAATTGTGAGCAGCATATTTTCTTACAATACCGTTTTTGTTTTCGAAATGAATACAGCAGTGTTCATTTCTACGGAGGAGTTATTCATGAGGAGTTCACAGAACTTGCTCAGGATCTGGGAGGAGGGTAGATGGCTGTGCTCAGCAGTTTGACTGAGGATGGGATTTTTGGGAGTTTTTGGGGGATTAACTTTTAAAAGGTTGGAATCTTTGCGTGGATATCTAATGTACAATTTAAAAAATCTGATGTAATTGTCTACAGCAGCTACAATTCCGTAGCCTGTTTGTAGTCATCTGCTGAAGCTGTCCAGGTAGGGTAGAGGTGGTGCTGGTGGAGGCTGTGGTTGAAGAGCAAGAACCGAGTGATCCCAGTGAACAACTTCAACTTGGAGGATTTCCCTCCCTAACACTTGAATGATTCGATTTGAGGTTTCTGGGTTCTTTTGTTTGTTTTTCTTCCACCATTATTTCCCAAACCTGTTCCCCATCGCCTGCTCTACAGGCAAATCCATAAAGTCTCAGTATTATTTTCTAGTATAAGTGGTCAATAAAGGTGACTGAATATGTGAAGGCTGGTATTTGGCAAAGCATTAGTGAAACAAGTTGTAAGGGAAAGTGTCTCCTAAGGGCAGGTATACCTCCTTCTCCCCCCTGTGTCCTCTTCTGTCCTCTGTGGTTCATGGGGGCAGCGGATTTCTGGTGGTTGAGTCTTTCTTCAGACCTGGAGTGGCTTATTTCCAATGAGAAGTTGCTTGCAAACTTCGGCCTGAGAATCCATGGATTTCTTTTTTCTGGAAACAGGTTAGGCAGTAGGAAAACTGTATTTTAAAAGTACAAACGACAGTTGCAAAGTAGAGCTGAAAAGGCCTTTCATTTCTTTTTTCTTGTTTTTAGTTGACTCTTACCTTGAGTAAGATGTTTGACTGAATTAGAAAGATGGTTATAACCATCTTACAAAACCACTGTGTTCTGTTGCTCTCTAAATAGATTATAATAAATGACTGGTTTGGGATCGTGTTCATCTGAGACCAAGAAACATGCTGCTGCAGGCTGATTTCTTGTGAAATTGTAGGCCATTAAGATGATGGACTTAGCAGCAGCTATCCACATACAGTTTTATTAAGGGCCAGTTTATGCATTTGTGGTGAAAACCATAGCAGTTGTGTATTTTCAATGACTTCGCAAGGCATCTGTATTGCATCTACTGTGCTTCATTGTTTCATTTAGGCACAGATGTTGGAAAAATGACTGAATGGAGTTATATAAAACTCCAGTGCAAATTGTTATTCTCTTTGAAATTAGGATGGTGTCATCTTGTTTTGGCTCCAGGGAGGTTAGATGAAACGAGCTTCCTAGAGGAACTTCAAATACCACAATTTGCAGCTGAGTATGACCCTGAATGCTTTGTGAGAGCTCGCTGCTCTCTATCTCTTTAGTAGTGCTACCACCATGTGGTATTGGCGTGAGTTATGATCCCTGGGCAAATGTCATTTACACTGCGTGTTGCTGCCCGTGGGAGGACGTCGGCATCAAATAAAGTGCCATCATGTTGGCAATCCAGTTGAAGAGATATATCCTGCTGTCCTGATGTGCTGCTTCAGGACAAAAGGGTGTAGAGAAGTGCCTGTAAATTATATAGACTTAATGAACAGCCTTATAGGCTTCCCACGAAGCAGTGTTAACTGCTCTTTAGGCAGTGCTGTTGTATTTTGAAGGTGAGGGGAAGGTAGGTGGAGGGGAGATTCCAGAGATAACCCATGTAACTGCTGAGGGTTTTGGTCTGGTGCAACTTGACCTCTCCGCTATGATCAGGAGTTCATCTGTGAGTTTATCTAAAGCTGGATATGCTGCGAATGCTTCAAAGTTGTTGTAATCTTGTTCGTGCAGGAAAGGAAGTTCCTTAATGAGATCAGGGTAAAAGTAATTTTCATAATTACTGTTCTAAAATAAATTTAGGAAATACTCATGACTTTGCTTGACAGTCCCTGGAAAATCTAATCTAAGGCCCAGCTTTCCACAGAAGATTGGACCAGGTGGTCTCCAGAGCTCCTTGCCAACCTCAGCTTTCCTATGATCAATTTTAATATCACTTGGCATGTTTCTTTCAGGACTTGCAGCGTTTTCAGTAGATGCAATTAATTAATTTCAGGTGGAAAAGGGTGCTTAAAAGACTCCTTTGGGGGGCACATGTAAACTGGTTTCAAGCATTTTTCTTATTTTTATTTTTTGGAGGGGGGGTTGCGGAGCCTTTTTAGTGCATGCATTAATGCAGGGTGAGTAACCAGCATATTAGAAATAAATGCAGTTGCACACCTGTCAGTGAGCATCTGAGTTGAGCTGTTTGTATTTCTGCTGCATTGAGGTGTAGTGACATTTGTGAGTTTGTCTCTCTTGAGTGCTTGTGGCAAATGGTCAAAACATTAGCAACTGAAGTCTGCTGAAATAACTGCAGGTCTTAAAGCATTTTATATTCATCAAGAAGCAATTTTTGTTGGTTTTTTTAAGATGTGGTACAAGAGTTGGACATTAGTTAACATAGTCCTGATTTTGTATTCCCTATATATCTAAAACATCCTAACAAATATCCTTTGTACATCAAAAACATAGAAGGCATGCAAAGCCTGACCTCTGAATGCAGTGTTTTTTTCCTGTTTACGTTGGCCAAGGCCTTTAAAAAAATTATATATTTTGTCATGAAGAAGACTACCAAATAAGTTCACATCTGTGGAAGCTTGTGTAAGGTAGATAGTGAAACTTGGCATGTTCTGCATGTTCTTGGCCTTCCAGGAGATCATTCAGGACTTTTGTGTGATATCATCATCTTATCATTGGAGCCACATGGGATCAAAACGAAATGACTGCTACTGCGCTCTAGCAGAGAGCAAACTCTGAAGTCTGATTTGCACGGCAGCTGTTCCTCATTTAATCTGAACAAACACGAGAGCAAAGGTCTTTATACGTAATTTTTCCACTGGGTATTATTCAGCCATACATTCATATGTAACATCTCTGCCAGTGACCTGGATGATGGGATGAAGTGCACATTCAGCGGGTTGGCAGATGGCCCCAGTTTGGGAGGAGAGATTGCTGTGCTGGAGGGCAGGGATGCTGTGCAGAGGGACATCAAAAAGCCTCCTGACGTTGACCAAAGTCAAGTGCAAGGGCGTGAGGATGTGAAGTATGAGCCCAGAGGAGAGGGCTTGCAGGGTGGGGACTGAACTGCAGTCTTCAGCTACCTGGAGGAAGGTAATGGAGAAGACCGAGCCAAGCTCTACCTCGAGGTGCACACTGCAAGGACAGGGGGCAGTGGGCACAAGCAACTGGTTATATGGGGCGAAATTGCAACTGGTTATATGGGGAGAAGAAAATTCCCTGTGAGGGTGGTGTGCAGCACTGGAGCAGGAGCCCAAGGGGGGCTGCAGCATTCCCTCCTCGGAGCCCCACCAGCATGAGCACATGTCCCAGCAGCCTGGAGCTTAGCTCTGCGTTCAGCAGGAGGTTGGGCAGGATGACCCCAAAGGTCCTTCTCAGCCTAAGTTATTCTATCTCATTCAGCATTGATGCTCACCTAAAATCCTTGCCAGGAAGCTGTATGTGCTATTAAGTGACTTGCTATTGTTAATTGTGAATTAAGGAAAAAATGCAAAAAATTAATCCTCTGAATGACAGGGAATTCACATCTGTGTGCAAGTCCAACTGCACTCAGGTATATACAGCATTATTCCAAAATGCTGGAGATCCTGACACTTTTTATCATCAGTCTGCTTAATTTGTTCATTTTTATTCATAGTTATGATTAGTCTAAGAAAATGTTTAACACATGTTCAGAGTCTGTATTGACAGAATAGCGTAGCTTATCACAGCAGGTGTTTGTGCTGTTCTGTGGGACTGCACTGCTTTAAAACATCCTCTGGTTACAGTTCTTCATTGAATTATATTTTAAATTAATTTTCATGAAGTAGGTGTACTGTTATGCTTCTATTTTTAGCCCTGCTGTTAGCTGGTGTAGTACTGGAAATCAAAAACAATTCTGTTGATTCAAAGCAAAGTAAAATTTTATGTTTACCTAAGGCTTAAAGTGTCAATGCTTATAACAGACTATAGGGAAAAGAGAGAGCTCTGCTTACATCTGGAAAGGATTGTTTTCCTATGATGTAAATCTGATCAGTATACTTGACTTAGTGAAGTAAAAATCTTACTGGTAAAAGCATCATTACAGTCCATAGTTTATGGTTTTAAAGAAACTAAGAAATGAATCCGTATTTCAGTGATCGGCAGATAATGTGTTTGAATACTGGTCACTCACCACCACCCATCCTCTGGAAAGAGCTTATCTTCTTGAGCCATCCCATTGTGGTAGTATTTATATCAAAACCAGTGCTGTTCCTAGACCATTAAACCAAGATGTGTAACACCAGAAACAGTTTCTAAAGGAAGTAAGATATATATCTATATAGCTTTGTGTGGTAGCTATGATACATGTATGTATGCTTGTATATACATACATGTATCATAGCTATACATATATGAAAGCTAACACACAGTTTTACTCTGTTTTGAATTTTCAGTGTTGAAAAATAAGTCAGTTTTGGTCAAGTTGGTACAGTTATCTCTTACAATACGTCTACTTTTGTGTTTTTAGTGATGCATTCTGCATATGTGGATGAGCATGCACTGATTAAAAGTCAGAGTGGTAAAAGTCATGGATCTTTTTGTTGAAGCAGGGAAGGGTTCCCCTCCACAGAATAGAAGGAGGAACCTCTGCAGGCATCGAGTATCAACAGAAAATGTATTTAGATTTAGATCTTCATAGAAGGAAAAGGTTGGGAAACTGCACAGAAAGGTATGCAGGTAAGTTTCGAATTGTATTCTGCTGGGGGAATTATGTTGGTTTAGAAAGGCTGATGATGAATGAATCGCTAGAAGAGCTCCTGTGGCCTCTTTTGGGCAGTATTTAGAAAAGTACTTAATTATCAGCGCTGGGACATGGAGGGACACAGTTAGTGGGCTACAGCCGTAGCTCTTGGCCATTGCAACTGACTCCTGTGGGTACAATACATGGTTTAACTGAGCACCAAAACCTCTGCATTTCGGTCAGAAATCACTCTCTGGTCTAGGCAGCACATGGCAGCAGCCCTGCCTGGGGACCTCCTTGCTTTCATCGATGCTTGTGCAGGTAACTGCAGATTGATTGGGTTTCTGGCAGCACCGTGAGTCGTCAGGGCCCCTGGGTGCAGCAAGTTGGTCCCCAGGGATGGGCAGAAAGCCGGGGACCTTTTCAGAGCCAGCAAGATCTTCTCAAGATCTTTTTATCTACTGAGTTTAGAGATGACCAGTCGTGTGTATAGTCAGCATTTTCCCCCATCTTACCAGTTTGCATTGGTCATGATTGAGTGGTGTGATACCTTTCCCCAAATCTGATCCGGAAATGCTAACTTTGACCAAACTGAATAACTTTAAACCTGCAGATTTTGTCACCTCCCTGTTTATCCTTTTTCCAGATCCCTGAAGAATGGCATTTCTTTTATTTATGTTGTCCAGGCACCAGCGCAGCTCCTCGTGAAACACCATTGTGAAAACCAGTAAGTAGTTAGAGCAGAAAGAGTGAGGGGCAGAAAAAGTGGTTCACCTGCTAGCGGGTCTTCACCTGTGTCCTGTCGTTAAAATACAGTGAAGTCAAGAACTTCAGTTTTATATTTTCCAAAAGTGGTATTTTGGATGTGTCCTCCATCACAATATTATCCTTAGTGATTAGTGTTTGTGAAATAAGGAAAAAACCAACCCAGTGACTACAAGTATCTTGCTGTTCCACTTAACTTCACGTTTTGTTTGTGTGCCTATACATGACTCATGAGGCAAAAGTTTTGCTTTATTATTGAAGAATCGAGATGTGCGTTGTTTAGAAAATACTCCCTGCAGGTTCATCTTTCACTAACTCAAAGGTGCTATAAAGAAGGCATTGCCTTATCTCAGTAACGCATCTTGGAAAGTCATTTAGTGAGCAAATTGCTAGATAATTGCATTGATGGTAATTGCATCTTAAATTGATCTGCTGTTGAGAAAGATGCTGAAAATGAACTGTTCTTAATCATGATATCAAAATATTCGTTCTGCTCTATTAATTAGCATGCTGTGAAATAGGAATACATTCTTTTTAAGGAAGGAACTTAAGCTGATCTGATTTGCTTTTTATTTTTAGTTAATGCCTCTAGTTGGTTCCCTGAAGGAATCAAAGCTCTGTGCCTGTGTATGTGAGAGGGAGAACAAAGTTTCTAGGATGTCGATGAATGAAAACACTAAAGATTTTTTCCATAAAAGAAATTTTGAGGTATATCTTAGGATTTGGTGTAGCTTTACCAAAAGATTTTTCTCTTTCCTTCAAGCCTGCTGTTTTCCTAGCAGTTGCTCGCCAGTGACAGCATGCCCTTTGCTTTTGAACCTGTTGTTAGCAGCAAAACATCTGCATCAGTCTGTTGTGTATGTCTGCATTTTCTTTTGCTGACCTGGTCAGAGAAGGTGATGACTGAGCAGCCAGGAGATGCAGAAAGCTTCTGTTCGGACATGGGGGCATTCATTTCATAGGATGTTTATGACTTAATTTGCTCTTCTCCCACAAATACACTTTCCTTTATAGTCGATCCACTTGACCTGTGGACAGAAGGTCTCTTGGAAGCCAGTGTGTTTTGATTTTGTATGTTGTTGGGTTTTGTTTTTGTTTTGCAGCCTGTTTTTGCAGAGTAGCATTGACTTAATATTGACCTAAGTTTAGTTACCATCAATTTTGTTGATAATTAGACTTGGCGCTCTGCTCTCTAGCAATCTCCACCCCCACCCCCAATATATCTTTATGTAGCTTAGTTCTATGATATGGCCAAAAAAACTAAGACTGATATAGATGCAAAATCAGTTGGAGCCTGGAAATGAGTTACAATCCCATTATTTTGTCTTATTTTGTTATTTTTCAGCAACATGACTATGGTTCTTTGGTGGCCTTTCAGGAAGGGTATGTGGTACACTTGAGTATGAAGGGAGAAGAATTGAGGGTATGATTTCTTTTGAGAATTGCTCCGGTGCTACTTCTGATAAGGCTAAGATAAGTTTTATGAGACAGCTAAGTTGCACTAAATTGTACATTAATGACTTCAGCTGGAAAAGCAGATCATAAGCACAAAATATGCGTGCCACAGGGCAGTTTTTTGTAGCTAATGCCTGATGTGATGGGAAAGGAAGGGATATGTTTCTCTCACAGACTGCAGAGCTGCTTGTAAATGCAGCTTGGTTCCATTTCTCTCCATCACTGCAGTATGCTGTATATAGGATGCATATATATTACGTATATATTATTCTTTTTGCTGTTGAAAAGTGTGTGAGGCGGGGAGAAGCTCTCAGCACCCCAGCAGTGCCTCCTGCGGTCGAGATCTCTGGGATAATCCTTGACCACTGCAGGAGTGAGCGGTACTGCCAGGCATACTGCGCTCAGACCTGTACGAGCAAATTATCCTCATTTTCTTCTCTCAGTGGAAAGAGGTTGACTTGAATCTGGCAAAATCAGACCTACCTGTTGTTGGTTTTGCAGCTGCCAGAAAGAATTCTTGCCAAAAACTCAGTTCAGGTCTTCCATCTAATGAGGCTTCAAGTTCTTCAGCATTTTGAGATTTCATTAACTCCAGTTTATCTGCTGCCTTTCTGAATTTTCCACAAGTAGCAATTGCTAATCACGTCTAAAGAAAAAGACTTTGTAGTTGTTATGTGAAACACACACAGTCCCACAAAGCACATGGGTGAACTCTTACCTCTCCTCTTCCCACCACCCCACTCCAGATGAGTGTGAGTTATACCATCAGTTGGTGTGGCTTTCCAGAAGACTATTTCCTTCATTTGTACACCTAATAGGCTTAAATTAGCTTTGCCATCTCACAGAGCGCGACTCTTGGTTCTTTCAAATGCCTGTAAAAAGACGGTTCTCCGGAGCCTGCCGGACTCTGAAACAGAATATGGTTAAAATTACCCTGACCTGGAGATAAAAACCTGGTTACTTTTTCCAGAGGTACCTGCTCTCTCAGATTTGTGCGTCTTCTTCAAACACAAAATTTCTCTCCTTTTTCCTTCTCGTGAGATGGAAAAATAAAGTAGTTGGAGATTGAATTCAAAATCCCATCTCACGCAAGTGGGTTGCAGGAACACCAACCCACTTTTGGGGGTGGGGAGCAGGGGTACCTGAGTGATGTGAGCAATGCATTAACGCCAGCTGTTAACTAGGTTTAAAGAAGTTGAGTCCCTAAAGAAGTTTCTCAAGCTGGGTTTTCCCATGACGGAGAGGAGGCGGCTGCGTGGGAACATGCTGATGGTGCACTTGTAGGGATGAAGGAAAGTTGCAGAAACAATTTTCTTGTGATTTCCCCTTCCCTCCTCCCCCAGTATTTGTAAATAGGGTATGACGAGGCTGACCACTGTATATTGAATATTTTGTTTACATGTACCACAAGTAGATTTTCTCCATTATTTCCTGGGGTAGAAATACATGGCCAGGTTCTCAGTAGCTGCTCTGTTGAAAAAAGAGGGGACATCACTTTATTGCAGCTTCAACCAGTCATTGATCAGCCTGAACGTTTCCTTTTCCAGTCACAGGAGGAAAATTTTGATGTTATAGCATGGCCAGAGCCTCTCAGGTTATTCCGTTGAATCTGTGGGATGAGCACTTGTCACATGCCAAAACCGCAAGCAAAATATTCAGCAGTCAGGGTTTCCATCACCAGGGTGGGACTACACAAGCACACTGAATTTATTCTATAAAAAAGCTCACCCTTTTTTTGGCTGATGTATTCTGAAAGACGAGTTTGACAGACAGCAGCATTCAACTGATCTGAAAAAATGGATCCCGTGGGGCAGCGGCATTTGTTCTTGGGCATCTCTGCATCAATTGGAAAGCAGGTAAATAAAAGGAAAATAAAAATAATCAGTTTGTATAATGCATTTTAATGAAGCGTGCCTGTATTTCTAGATGTGTATAGTCTTTGGGACCACAGAGGGGAAATACAGGAGATGTTGTGTGTCTCCTGTTTTGCCATGCAGGGGTAAATCTGCCCAAATGCTCCAAACTGCTGCTGGAAGAGGAGGGCACAGCGGGGGGTGCAGGGAGGCAGTGAGGGACCAGCAGGGTCGTGAGACGGGACTGGGACAGTGGAAACACGTCCGCTTGCTGAACACACAGGACTTGCTGAAATATAACTCAACTAGGGTATTTAGATTGAAGGACTGAAAATGAATCAAAATTACTTTTAGTAGGCTGTCCATTGGTTGTATAAATTACCTGAAACAATCTCTTTAGGAAAATTAAAAAAAAATTTGGGAGGGGGACTATAGAACAGCAAATATGAATTACTTGGGTGAAAAGAGTTGGAAATATGATCTGGAGGATCTCCTGCCTTAGCCTCTTGAGCCTTTATTTTTTTACCCTAAAATGTGCATGTGTGTGACTTGTCTTTATGAAGCTGGTACTATGGCTTGGGCTTAAAAGTATGGGTGTATATTTGTGCTTTGAGTGATTGGGGTCCAGAATGTACAGGGGGAAAAAAACAAGATAATGTTCCCTGGACCAGGAAACGCAGAGAACTAGGAAGGTATTTTAAATACTCACTGCTTTGAAAGATTCTTTGTTTTAGAGAAATTCATTTGTTACAGTGTGGTAACCGATTACTCAAAATAGAAGATGAAAATGCAAAACAAACAAACAAAAAAAGTAAAAATATTAGTACCTGCACATTTGTAAATTATACTGCTTTCGTACTGGAGATTTCGGTGATACTATTTTAAACCTGTTACATCAGAAAGGGTTATTAGAAGGAAGTAAGGTTGACTGGTTTAGTTTCATATCCTCTGAAGCTAAAAGTGTCATTTAAGTAATTTTTGGGTCCTTCTGTGTTCGACAGAAACTAAAATTCAGTGCTTATGTTTCTGTAGCCTAAGGGAATCTGAGCTTATCTGAAAGTTTTGTAGTTGTCTTATTAAAAAGTACTGTTTAATTAGCTATATTGTACTGGCAGTGTATTTTTATTGTCAGAAGAAGTAATGGGAACATACTATTCTGATGCATAAAAATCCTGCTTGATACTTGTAAAATTGCACTTCTAGTGAAAACTTCAAATTCTTTTCCATATGAAAAGAAATTCTATGTCCTGAAATGAGCCTTGAGGTGTATGGTATCCATATGCAGGTGCTCGGTTGTTCTGCGGGTAAGTGGAAGTATGGAGGGGGATGGATTTTGGAATAACAAATTATTTCTGTAATATTCCCTGGTAAAAGCCTGAGAGCAGCCATGCACCATGCAAGTGTCGAGGTTGGATTAGCAACCCCAACGTGTACATACACTGTGTCTGGGACCTCGGGACCCCTCAGTGTCCCCGTAATCCCTTGGGGAGGGACAGAGCCATTCCTGGGAGCCTTGTGGTGCCTTGGCTCATGCTCCTCCTGTGGTGTGAAACATGCTTTTCACCCGTCCTTGCATTCTCCACCCAAACACACCCCTGCTTGTGTTTTATCCTCAACGTGTAATGTGAAGTAAGTGACCTAAATGTCACGTAAGTGAGTAACTGGACGCCAAGCCTGTCTGAAGCACAGGGGCGGGTGTGTTTGTGCATCCTCCACGTGAGTCTGGGCTACCAGCAGGTTTCCAGTAAGCAGAAACAGATGGCTCGGGCAGACGCGGAGCTCTTGCCAGCTTCCTTTTTTCAGAGGATGCCATAATAAACACTGGGGCAGAAAAAGAAGTCATTTTTTATTTAAAAAAAAAAAGAAATCTGCCCTTTCAGAATACAACTAGTTTTACAATGGGAAGAGCTTTCCTACCCTGTTATTTTGGTGGATGCTGCTGGTGCTTGGCACTGAAGGACAGCAAGGGCAGGACATGTGCCTGCCAGACAGTACCAGGTTGTAGGCTCTGCTCTTGCTGTTGTCTGCTGTTTTGTTTGTGAAAATAAAGCTTGCAGATTTGGCACCGAGTGTCCTGTGCAAATGCTAGATTTTTTTTTTTTTAAGTTAACATACTTCCTTTCTTCCAAAATAGAAATATAATTCTCTTTGATCTTAGGTCCAGGATACAGTCTCAGTCCAAAAAGCTATTCCCATGGTAACAACCCACATTTGACCAAGGGGTATTTTCCACCAAATAATATTTTTGGATGAAATAGGCCAGCATCTCTAAACATGATGGTCAAATCTGCAACTTTGTTATGTGTTTCACTCCAAGGAGGTTCCAAAATGGGACCTTCTTCTGTATTTTCTAAACATGGTGGCTTAGGGAAAGCTGTCAAGGGCTGGTGGGAAAACACTCTGCCTTTTTTTTATCCCTATCTTCAAAGAAAAACATTCCTTTATGCAAAAATCCAACTTACAGAGTAAGGAAGAGAAATAAATGTTTTTAGAAATCCTTGCAAAATTATGTTTTTTGCGAGCTATAACAAAATGTGCTGTAAATACCCCGAGCAGCACTCAAAACTTGCTTGTGCTAAATATTGCTCAAGAGTATGCTTCTACATTATTGCTATTATCATTGTACTATTAATCACATACAGTTTTTCTTCTGTTCTGTAGTAAATATGTTCAAGAGTAGCAATTCTTTTTAATACCATGTCTTGAAAAGAATTCATAAGAATTTGAATGCTAACTGGCTGTGGATGTTCAGTGCTTTGCCAGGGATTTGAGATACATGTACATTTTATCAACAGTAATGCCATCAGGAATTCCGGTGATGATTTTAAAACACATTAAATAATAACATACCAGTTTATTCTGCAGAAAGTATGACAGTAAATGCATACTGTTGTTGACACCAGCTGTCACTGGAAAGCAAATATTCTTTAGGCTGTTTATTTGTAGGCAGCAGAAGTAATGACAGCAACCCATAGGAAAATCAATAGCTGGGTTTTCCATCATGCACTGCCTCTTGCCAAATGGCTACTTCTGAACGATACCGCTTCAAATTAACATATGTTTGTGCACTTCTTGGTTAATTAATGTTGTCAATATCTGAGCAAAAGAAAAAAGGGATTGTGTATTAATGTGGGTGGGACAAATGGCAAATGTAGGAGTGAGGGCTGCTGGTGGCTGGGTTGGGGAGCATCAGTGTTTCCTACCCCAGCGTATTGCAGCCGTGGGTATCCAGGAGGGTTTGCCATCCTCACTGTCAGCCTCTGCTTGTGCTTTGGGCAAGAAGTCTCATCATCTCTTGATTTATTTCGCATCGTATTTTCCCAGTTATCATACATCTGCCAGTTCCTCTTCTTTCCGAGTGATGCTTTCAACCTTACTTTATGGCTTGAAATTTACTGCTTGAAATTATCTGCTGATTAAATGCTACATTGCCATTTTTTGATTGAAGTCCAGCCCCTGCCAACCTCTTTCTTGTCTCCTCCCCCCCAAAAAAAAAAAAAAAAAAAAAGTTGAGAAGGCCTTACGAGGACTTTATTCATGGATAAGCAATGGCAAACTGTAGCTTTTCGCCCTGTCTGCTAGTGCTGCTGTGGGGAGTTCTTGTACAGCCTTTAATTTTTCTCCCAACTTGAGTTGAAAACTGACTTTAAGCCTCTGATGCAACATGGTGTTCGTACCTGGTAAGGTTCCAGAGGAGCCACCAGCCTTCCTGCTGGTACCAGAGTTGCCCTGTTTTCTCTGCTGGACTTTTCCTTTGGCGGGTTTTCCTGATTTTGCTTAAATATACACAATTACAGCTGTATCTCGGAAACCGTCTGGCATCCATCTGCTCCCATCCAGTGCAAGGTTTTCCTTCTCTTACTCTTGTTTACATGTGTTGGAAATGAATTTTTCTTATTTCACCCACTCCCTTCAAACCATATTTGAAACAAGTGAGGCAGTGGCTTACTGCACTAAGGGTCAGGCAAAAAAAGAGACTATAATAAAAGGAAGGAAGAACTGTCATTAATTGTGGAAAACAAGTGCTTCTTGAAGTTAATTGAGGTGTAAATGAACTTGTTGCACACATTAGCATCAGTGAAACCGAATATGCTATTCGGTAATTGCAGTGAGGGCAGGCAAGTCTCTAGATCCAGACTATTTCAGCTATTTTTAGTTGTTCCTTTAGTCATCAGCTTCCACTTTTGTCTGTTCTAGGCACCAGTGGGAAAATACAGCAGCTCTTTTTTCCAGAAGGGTCATACTGTTCTGAGGAGATATGATTTCTTTCACTTTTTTGCATAAAGGGAAAACGCATGGTTTTGAGCTCTTAGGATTATTCTGGTGAATACTTATTCCCATCACAAAACTATAACGTCTTTCTCAAAGTGTCAATTTTTTGAGGATTTCTAGATAGGTGTTAAACAGGTCTGAGTTTCTGAGTTGAAATGACGAAGCATTGCTCATGAGAAGCAGCTGAATATTTCCTCTAATGAATTATCTTCCATCTGAACTGCAGCATTGGGCAAAACATGAAGTGGCACACCTGGAGATGTGCCTTCATCTTCTAGCAATCTGCTGGGTTTTATGCTGAACTGGGTAGCTACCAGAAGTCCGGGCAAACTAAACCATTCTTGGCAATTTCCAGTGAACAATGGAATTGATTTAAAATTACTTTATTTTAAAAACTTGTCTGGGTGAGGCCAAATGTTATATCCAAGAACTGCCTGGTTTATGGGTCTCCAATGTGGTTCTGCCTTCTTGTGTGTCTTCTTGTGTTTTAAAGGTTGTAAAACTCTTCCTTAGTTTCTTTCTTTCTGGAAAGACATTCTGCTAATTCTTGAGGAGTCTTGTTAACTGGAGGCAGGAATATGGTGCTTTCCTGGAGATGGTGGTGTTGACATGAGTGTAGAGGGGAGAATCCAGAGGAGGGTTCCTGAGAGCATCTGCAGACATGAGGGAAGGTTGGGTTGACCTTCCTTTTCCCTCTGTTGTTGGCTTGGACTATACTCACCTGTATCATGTTAGTGGCAGTAAAAGCCGTGGTGGTGGTGGTCTGAGTGAACTTCTACAGTGAACTCTGCTCATCAGAAGAGTTTGATTCAAAAAGCAGTTGTATGCCACAGCTTTTTGTAGCTCCTTAAATCTACAGGTCAATGTTAAGGTGATGAAGAGGAAATTCAGTATTTTAGCAGAAATGGACTCTGATGGGGTCAATGTATCAGGGCTGAAGCTCTCTTTAGCTGAAGACTTATATTGTACTGTGGCTTATCCACAGTACAGTAATCTTCATGATTTTTAAAGAACTTTGCTGTTTTTCTCCACATAAATTTTTTTTCACAATAATTTGAGGTTGCTATACCAGTTAGTAAACCCATACTGACTATAATCAGAAATGAATGGGAGCAAACATCAGTCACAGCTAAACCTGTGCTGGAATGGAGTGAGAAAATGGCAGAAACAGAAACTCACTGTTTCCCATGTCAAGCTGCAGCAATAATTGAATATAGTCAACTGCGGTCCAAGATCTAAAGCAAGCTTTACAGCTGGCAGGCAAAGTTGGGATGAAAAGGGGAATGTCATGCACAGAATAATGTACCAGGCTTGTTGAAATGGTATAAACGAGGTCTGGAGGAAGCAGAACTTTTCACTTTCATTTGCTCTTAGTCTATGGGGTCAGAAAAGACCTTGGTATTGTAAATTAGGGAATATCTACCTTTCAGGTGGTTATTCATGGTGATAACCTTGTACAGTGTTTGCCTCCTTCAGAAAAGCAGCTGTAACGTCCATGTGATGTTCATTGATGTGGACACTTACTGTAACTCAGTGTGTGCACAACTGAAATACAAAATAAAAAATGTTACAGTTATTACAAAATAACTGTTTGGGCTTTACTGTCTGGATTGGCAGTATTTGAACATATGTTTGCTGTCAGCTTGGCTTGCAGATGAAAACCTTAATGTTTCAAACAAACCGGCTTTTGTGGGCTCTGTATGTTAAGGGGAGGTACAGCAGCCCCGAGAGCCTTGTCTGTAGTCGGATTCAGCAGTGGTATTCTTGTTTCAGTGCTGGGGATTCCTTTTCCTTTAGCTTCTTCAGTATTTTCCCAATAACATTTGTTATACCCCATGATTACCAGTATATACTTATTATATAAGTTTATCTATTACTTATTATTTAATTATTTGTATTACTGCTATATTACCTGATTTACTAAGCGTGCTGCTTTACTCATCATGCTAAGGCACAGAAGTCACTTTGCTCAGCAAGACAAGGGGGGGTTTATGCCGAAGCCCAGTCAGGCGTCTGCGCATCGTGCTGACAGTGCTGGATGTGCAGGATAACCTAAATACACAGTTTTAGCCAGCTTCAACTGAATTGATTTGACCTCTTTTTTTTTTTTTTTTTTTTTTTTTTAAAATGTGAGTAGTAAAAGGGGAGGAAGCCGCTTTCTTTGTTGATTTTTTTTTTTTTTTTTTTAATTTTATTTTCAATCCGTCTGTTAAGCCCCCTCACGTTTGTATTCCAAGGGCATTACATTAGACAGTCTGGTTTGTTGTTATGTGGCAGATTGGTGCAATGACATGTTGCTGCAAGGAACTGCACATGCAAACCAGTTCATTAAGAAGATATAATCAGGTTTGAAATCATTAGATATTCTCCCGATGACTCCACTGGTGTCATATGATTTCTCATGATTATGAAAGGAAGAGAACAAAAATGAAAAACACAGCTTGTTGGGGGCTTTTTGGTTTGTGGGGTTTTTTTGACTTGTAAATTTGTAGGTGTGTCTTGGCACACAATTATTTTAAGTTTGGCATCAGGAATTGTTGGAGAAGTTCATGCTTACTCTGACTTTCCTTAATTTAATAAAGTATTTTCTCCTGGAAAGGTATGACTCTAGGATGTAAACTAGTTTGAGTTGTATTTTCATTTTGGATTTTATAGTCTGGAAGACGAATAATTTGTAAATGGTGCGTGTAAATGTATGTGTATGTATATACAGGCCACAGATCTTGAAGCAGTCGTACTTGCAGGATGAGAAGAAGTCGTTGCAGCCTCATTATCTGTCATCCCCTGGAGATCCATCTTTTTCCCTGGAATAGCTGCTTCAGGAAACAACAGACCTTTCACTCAGGGCAGTGAATCACATGCAGGGGACTTGGGGGTGTTGCAGAAGGGATGCAGCCCTCTCCTCTGCCGAAGCAAGCCACTGTCGGGGTGCTGCAGAGGTTTGCCCCAGCTGTGATTTGTAACCTGCGGTTTGCTGCTCTCACCAAATATTCCCATTTAAGAGTGGGTAAACCTGTCAGTAAATCTGCAGACTGCGGTCTGCTCATTTCTCTTCCATGGGGGTAAAAGCATGTTTCGAGAGCACCAACCCTTGTTTTACTCTTCCAGAAGCAAAGACAATTGTAGTAGCCAGCTTATATGAGGCTTTACTTCTCCTGAGTAAAGTACTGTGGGTGATGGAACTTTGTACCTTTGTCTGCCTGAATTTATGAGTTGGAGCCTGTTGTCCTACATGAGACCTCTGAGTAATGATGTGGTCCAAAGTCTTCTGAAAGGAGAAAATGTGCTGCTTAGGGTGCACCAAAAGCAAGCCTGATTGGAAGTTAATATAATGTGAATAAATGCGTCTCTTGTTCCAATTCAGCAGTAACTTTGCTGGAGTAAATGAAGACTGTTCTCAAGCAAATATTTTAGTATGTCCAAATTGCGCAGAACAACAGGAGCGATGCAGGCCTTGTCTTGTCGATGGGAAACTAGAGGCTAAAAAATGAATGGCATTAGTTTCATCTCTTTAGAGGTTTAGGGAAATGTTCCTACTTGGACCCTACGTGAAGCCGCTGGAGAGAAACCTCCAATTAACCCGTGGTGCAAGGGCAGAGGTTTCTGCTTGGTGGCATTTCCCCTGCCATTTCATCTATCAGCTCCTGGCAGCACCTGCGACAGCAGTTGGTTGTAGCTCTGTGGTCCTGCCCCGAACACCCCAGCAGAAAACAGTGGTTCGCTTTTATATTGAGTGGATAGGACTTGGTGAGGCAGCTGTACCCTGCCAACCAAAGGGCTCCTCTCCCCAGTTTGTACCATGACCAGGTGGGAAGCTACAGAAACCCATAGCAGCTATGCTGCAGCATCGCCATGGCAACCAGTGAAAATAAGGGCCTCTTCTGGGAAAACGAGAGATTTCAAATTTTGTTGCAGCCAAGAATTATTATTAGTGTCTGATTGCAACGCTAGCACATCCTTGTTTCAAAGTTTCTCATCAATAAAAACAAATTGCAACGGCTATTTCTGTAATGCTCAGGTGAAGGTACTAGCAAGACTGTACTGTTGGTTCAAGAAAAACAGATGGGATTAAGCCAAAAAATACAGAAGAAATACAGCATTAATTACATTCATAAAGCTACTGAGTGAAAGATTAAAAACTAAAAAAAGTCTGCAACATCCTCAGTGCTGCATGTAGCCCCAATGAAATGTGTGTACGTACATGTATAAGGCTGTGTATAAAATCAGAACACCTTGATTCTGTAAGTGAAGGTTAAGGTCTAGTTTTTTGGGTTTATTTTAAGACGTCGGAGGAAGTAGCCATGCATCCAGTAATTTTCTTAAAGTGAAAAGCCTATTTTTAATATTGGGCTCCTTTGCCAGTCCTCAAGGCATCAGTGCACTCTAGTTCTTTATACACAAAACTGTGAAATTGGTATTTTTTAATCAGGAAGTTATTAAATTATTTAAACTATTTAACAAAACTCTAAAACATATAAATAAAAATGGGGAATTTGATAATTACAAAAGCAGTGTGCTGTTGAGTCAGAGCTTATTTTGCGTAGAATTACCATTTTATGTCCTCTTTAGCTAAGAAACTGAACTATGTAAGAAAATACCATATGATATTACATATGGCATTTTAATAACACCTATTTTACATAGCTTCTGCTTAGCCTAACTGATAAATGTGAAATGTAAAATTTCAAAGACGTCTTACCATTTCTAATGGAAAGTCAAGTTTACTTGGCAAGCTAGACGATGCTTTTTTTTCATTATTAATTTTATTTTCATTTTTCTTTGAGCAGAGGGGTGAGTTCTGTGCAATTGGGGGACTATTGCCCCATCAGCGTGGTTATTCGTTCATCAGCTTTTCCTGAGCCGGGTCACCGTGCCATGCCCGCAAGCAGCGGGGCTGTGCTGGGGCGACCTCCTTCCTTCTCTTCCTCTTTTAATCACAGTTAGTGACAGATCTTTCTTAAACATGGGTTCAGGTGAAGATTAGGGATCTTTTCATGTTATTTCTGGCTCCTGCATTTTAACTGTTGGTCTGTGGTGATGAGGGAAGGGAGAAAGGAGAGTAGATGAGAGCCTGCAGCCAGCAAATGGAGAAGACATAGGATACAGGGGTTATATATGAAGATACTACCCTGCTTGGATTTCTGTGTGTCTATTATAAATGAAAGCTTAGGTATTTTAACTGATAAAAGTTGGTTTTATTCTAGTTCCTAATGTCGGTGTGGGGAAGTACACGGGTCTCCCAATAATAGTACCCACCAGTCTGGATGATTGGAGTCTTGGGTTTATCTTCTGGCTTTACACAAACTACGCATATGTTTTGGTCTGAAAGCCTAAATCCATACATTTTTAGGTACTTAAAGGCATTGAAAGTTGCCCAATGAAATTTTCCAAAGTATCGAGGTGCCAGACTTCAGATCTAAGATACAGGTTTTTCACCCTTCTACAATTACGTTTATACCTGATTTGAAGACCTGATATGGTGTCTTACTCGCACTTATGATATATAGAAGTAAATATGAGCTGTTTTTAAATTATAGATATGGATACTGTGAATTTATCTGTGGGAAAGCTACTTTTCTTATAGAAACTTTAGACTTTGAGGGAACTTGCTGAAATACTTTTAGCCCTCTACATAATCTGGGAAGTACTGCTTCCACTGTAGCATATAAAAAGAGTTTCCAGGATTTACTATGAATTCAAGAAGATAATGAGCAATTGTTGCTCAGAAAAACATAGTAACTTTTTTTCATAAGTGTAATCTTAGCATTAGGTTATTTTCAAGAAATATATTTCGGTCCATTAAATCTGTCTTTCCTAAGGTAGAGAACTTGGAGTTGGCAATAAAGACCTGACCTCTACCTCTTTCCTCCCATTATTAACATTTGAAGCCTGTGATGGTTTTCCTCTGTTTGTTTAGATGTGGAAGAAAGTTGACAGTGGGATATATCAGCTCCATATGCCATTTCCTTCCTGAGAAAGTGGAATGGTTTTTTTTTTTCTGAACGCACAGATAGGACGAGTATTGAGTATACATCATTTTGATCAGTCAAACCTATTATTTTATAAATTATCATCGGTACCGTGATATTAAAACCAAGGATTAAGTTGCCTTTATTGCAAAGTAAACAGTCACTTAAACAAACATTGACAATTAAAGAATATTTAAAAATATAGAATCGGAAGTTCTCAGGTTTGATAAAACAGTGGTTTGACTGAATGATACATAATTTGTGGATCTCATGCTCAGCTGCAGAGATCCAGCCTTGGGTATTACTTGGGCAAGTAATACGTAAGTAAATAAAACCTTTTCCTTTTTTAATCAAAAGTCAATATGGTTGAACCCTGCCCAGCATTCCCATTTGCAGTCCAGTATAGTTCCCTGTCGTTAAGAGATGGAGAAGAATCTCTGGCCACACTTCTAAAAGTAAGTTATTTAATGATTACTGTAATCCTAGGTTGTACTGCATTTGAACAAGCAGCTCTCCAAGGACACTTTACAAGTATGTTAGCTGGAGATATTAGACTTTGCTCAAGTGTTTGAAGTTATATTTTTTTAAAGAACTCTTCCCAAGTTAACATCAAAACAGAACTTTTTGAGATGATCTTGAACTTTTCTGAGAATGCTCTATGAATTTGCAGTTGAGTTCTTAGAATTATTCTAGATTATCACATTACTGATGAGACTATATAAAATACATGTCTAAAACAGCCCCAAAGAAGACTTAAAGATAATTTTAATGCTTTTGGCTTAAATTTCAAGGGCTTTGCTGGGTTTGCATGAAGAATTTCCATAAATATGTATTGGCTGTATTAGCTTAAGTGGTTAGAAAAACACAGTGGTGGGAATGGATCGTAATCCTTTGGTTAACAAGAACGGGATAGAAAAGTATTATAGGCTTACTGCTTCCATTGTCAGGCGCATACGTGTATTAGGCTGCTTTTCACAATATGATACAGTCTTTCCCCTAAGTCGATGTAAGTGTTGCATATAGGGAATCCCTAATTTTGGCATATCTAAGTGCATTCCAGCAGATGCATTCAAAAATTCTGCACAGCTGCCATTTTTCTGAAGTTATTCACAATTAAAATAATATAATTAAGTAATTTAAATGTGGTCACAATGAAAATAACTTTTGTACGGTATCTTTACTCTCCAGTCTGACTTCAGCGTGGGCTGCAGAGCTATTCTGCAATGCAAATGAATATTCAAGTGTGTCCTTTGGAACTACCTGGAGATAGCCACATACGTTCACCTTCTTTGGAAAGCAATAGATTGCCTGGATCAAAGTTTTTGTCCTCATTTAAAATGTAATCCTTTACCTTTTCCTGAGGTTTCTTTGGTGCCTTGCTTTTCTTGTATGTATGATGCCGCCTTATTTTCAAATGAAAATTGGCTTACTATCAGATAAACAATGTATTTCATGTTGATTAAAAGGAATTAAAGATTATAGGCGTATAAAGACAAAAATTTTGAAAATGTCTTAGAAATGAGTGTTTATGCATCACGACAGTATTCTTTGACAGTTATTTATATACAAAGACTCACTGTTTTTCAAGTAGTTTTCATTTGGATGAAGAAATGAGGCATAAAGCTGTGCTTTCAGATCCATATATGCATTTTGGAAATGGCATGTGAACATTCTCCTTTTTCAGGGGTCATAGCAAAGTTGAGTCAAGCACATCGCAGTTCAAAACACTGGTGCACTAGATTTTGCAGCTGTTACGTTTCAGGGGCTGTTTAATTTCTTTGGGATTAATTTTGTGTATTTGAAATATTAATCCTTGCCTCTTGAGGCAATATCTTAGAATTATTGAAGTGATAAATTTTGCTTGGAAGCACCTATTTAGCTAGCTCAAATGCCAAGAGAGCTAAACTGAAGATTTATCGTTTATCACTGTAGTTATGATTGAAGAAAAAAATGTTAGCACCAAGTGCCATAGATACACTTTTAGGAGAAGGATCTAAGCTTCACTTTAGCAGGTCATTATGTGTATCGTACTGTTGTTCAGTTTTCTGAGCCAACAGGATATAAATATCTAGTAAGGAAAATAGAAGGTCAAGTGTAAACTTCTCACATCAAAGGAGGCCATCCAGCATCTTCCAGTCTTCATTCTGCTAATCTCTGATGAGAAAAACATATTTTTTTCTTTCATAATGCACACAAACCAACCAAAAAAAAAGTCTCTGAATTCACTGGGGCTAGGAATAGTAAAAGGTGGGAAGTTAGGAAATGGGTGGATTGAGGAGTGTCAGGGATGCAGGGGTGGTACAACCCAGGGGCGAGAGCTGTGACTGACACTGGATCCTTATGCCGGATTTTCCTGGGAAGGGTTTTTAAGCTATACTCTTCAATACAGCTGTAAATGCAAGTGAGAATGTGCCATGTTTAAATGTTTTTTTGCTGCAGATAATACTTCCAAGGAAGCTCAAAATGTTATGACACTTGCATAATTATAACTGCAGTGGAAAGAGCTTATTTTCTAAATATAGTGATGATATTTAATTTATAATTCTCTCCTCTTCTTTGGGGCAAGAAAAGCTCACTCTCCTGCTCAAGTTTCTTAGTTGGTGAGTATGACTACTGAATGTGTAGGCAGCAATGGAAGTAATTTGTAGACGTGGAGGCTATACACAAATTCTGTATGCTGTTCTCCTGCCCTACTAAAATGCCGTGTGATTCTGAGGCTGGGCAATGGGGCAGGGCGCACCCTTGCCCGGTTTGCCAACAGCACCCAACTGGAAGGGTGGCTGGTAGACCTGATGGCTGTGCTGCCGTCCAGAGGGACCTGGACCTGCTGGAGACATGGGCCAGCACGAACCTGGTGAAGCTGGAGGAATCCTGCCTGGAGGAAGGCAGCTGGAGGAATGTTGCTGCATATTTAAATCTGCTTTGGGATCTAACTTTTGAAAGCTACCCTTTTGTTGACTAACATTATGCATACTTGGCTTTAGCCCTGTGCTGTGCATTAGCATTTTAAACCTAGTTTTTTTAAACAGGTTTAAACAGGAGCTCTTGCAAAAATGGCTGGCATTTAAAATTTGGCCATACGTATGCAAATATTCATTGTGGCTTAATGACTTAGCTCATTTTGAATAAATCAGATTGTGTTTTTTTAAATTTTTTTGTGTGATTTAAAACCTGCAAGCAGAACGTATGCGTGCAGTATGATGCTTCTGCATTTGAGTTGGAAGTAAAACCTGTGGGATGGTCGGTGGTAATAAGCTGCAAGGTCTGCTGTTGTACAGGGGAAACCTACATCCCTCAGTCAACTCCTTTTGTTTTCTTGACATCTCTTGAACTGAATGATCCGACAGTGCTGTAGGATGGCGGTCGCACAAAGATGAACGTAAATGTTGAAATGTCCATAAGTGCTATAGGTTGGCTATGCTATCAATGCTTATGATTGCTCTTCCTGGCTTGCTTGTTAATAGATTCATGCATTTCAGACAATTTGCACCCTTTGGCACAATTTTGTCCATTATGGATGCATAATTTGAAATGCATGAATCTGTTAACAAGCAAGCCAGGAAGAGCAATCAGTAGGCTGAAACATTGAATAGTCAAAAGTGAGAGGTAACATAGTAATCAACATTTTGGAAGCAGGTCTAAAATAGATGAAGTATGCTCTTTTCTGAATATTCAGACAATGTAAGCCTTGTGAAGGTCGTGTAGTTATCTTGAATTTTTATGAGAAGATAGTCTGCCCTTGCTAAAGCAGTGTACGGTGAGACTTCCATAGCTATGAGGCCTCTGGCACCTAATCAGATCTCACAAGCACAAAATTTGTGGCATAAATATGTTGTTTTAAGTGGCAGTGAGTAACATGGATTATTTTCCTTAAGGTTTTCAAGAAGACCCTTGCTACGGAAGTTGCAGTATTATTAGTTCACCATAAATATTGCAGTCGACTAGAAAACCTATTTCTGTATTGAAGGTTGCTATTTATATTTAGGTGGCATTGAAGAGAAAAAAATCCTGATGTAATTATTTAGTGAAGCCATCAGAACAAAATAGATAATATGACCTTGATTGCCTGATCTAATGATACCTTTTCTCAAAAGATGCAGCAGCTCCACCACAGAAAGATTCCTGTGTTTTAGGTAAGTAGCGTAGTTTTTGGAGAAAGTGGGGACGCCACTGACCTAAATCCATGTTTATCTGAGAACTATTCTATTGCAGGGAGGTTTTTAAATAAAAGCGATCTTAATCTTAGTGCTCTCAATCAGTAGGGGTTTGGAGATTTTTAAGGTTACAGGACCCAATAAATTTGTATGGACTTTTCTTGCATTATTCTGTGTTTATTACACAGTTTCTTTAACAATCCTGCAATTTATCATTGTCTTGGATGTTCATGTAGTAGTAATGTGAACTTAGCGTGAAGGTGTAGAACAGATTTAAAGTGCACCATGTTAGACTGAATATTATACCTAATTTCCATTAATTTTTTTGAATGGATATTTCAGCGGAGATGATTTTCTGGCTGTAACAGTTCAAATTTCTTTAAGGCTCAGAAGTGCTAGGTAGAGAAGCATTTTTCTTTACTCGTGAGATGCTGTCAACAATTTTTATATACTATGAACAGTGATTTTTATTTTATTTTCTGATGTTCTCATATTTGTAAGTGGCATCTCTAATACACTAAAGAGGCTGCAGACGTACCCTCTGGTGCATATTTTATTTTTCTTCTACTTGAACTCGCTTGCCACTGCCTGCCAGCCTCTCTCTCCAGTATGAGCTCCACCTCTATAACCTGCCTTTCCCTGGAGAGCCCTGCAGCTGCTGGCTTGTGGTTTGGAGAACTGATGGTGATCGGGGAGGTAGGGGAGGCTGGAAAGGAGTGGGCAGAGCAGCGATGGGTGCGTTTGCAGAGGCCGTGTTTCTTCTGCAAAATTACAATACAAAAAAAATAGAATATCAGCTGGGGATTGTCATTGCCTGGGGATTGTCATTGCCTGCTCCTTCCCTCAGCATGAAGAACCATTTGTCGTACAGGGCATGGCTGTAGGATGCTGTTAATAAAATATTTGTGGAGATGAAAATCAAATTAAATAATGTTTTCAGCAAATTGTACTGCCTGCGAAGAATTTTTCAGCCATCAAGGATGAAGAGATGTATCTTGGAGGCAGAGTAACTTTTTTTTCCTTTAAGCATGGATTGAGTGGAAAGGAGCAGAGGACTGTGTAAGGCAGAAGTTTTGACTGTCACAAGGCATCCTGTTATCCTGCAGATGCATGGAGAAGACAGAAGTTTTATCATGTCACTTCAAGGAGAAAAAGGAAAAACAATGCAGCCATGAGTCCTTATTTAAGGAAAGCTTTCTGTTGACTTGCATGAGATAAAATCGTAAAATTTTGCATAAGATAAAATCTTAAAAGTTGACTTTCATAATCATGAACTTAGGCTGTACTCTGTAGTGCAAACACTAAGAGCTGCTCACAGATACCAGGAGTCACAACCCTAATTTTTGCAAATACAAAAACTATAGCACACTATATAGCATAAGTTTTACTACTCAGCTTTGTTTCCGATTAATTACTAAGTGGTTAAGTTCTTGCAGATGAGAGCCTAAGGCTGTTGTCATTGACAGTTGGGATGCTCAGATGATGATACTGGTTTTTCTGATAGGAAAAAAAAAGTTTAATAATGTTCCAGTAATGAAATTTATATTTTCATTCAGAAGAAAAAATTAGAAGCCATCCAATGTTAGACAGAAGAAGTTGCGGAAGAAGAATTATCTGTGTGCTTCTTGATGCATAAAGGCTTCAGCCTTAAGCTTTCTGCCTGAAGTGCACTGCTTCGGGCAGATTAATTATAGAAGGCAAATGGACTTTTCTGAGTTTGTCCGTGTATTTTGAATTACAGCTGGGAATGTAAAAATTTTTTCTAATTAACAGAGTTTAAGGTTTCTAGTCTTCACTTAAGGTACTTGATGTCCAGGTGCTCCTAATGGGCAGGGACATTATTACACACTGACATTCTGCATCTGGGAGAGCCCATAATTTCTAGCAAATTTGAGATGAAAAGGTAAAAAAATTGTTGCCGTTGTTGACCTACATGTGCTCTGCAGTTTAGTGAGGGAGTTTAGCATCATTTGAGAGAGGGTTTTTCTATACTGGAGGTACTGCAGATGCTTTTTAAACATGGTTGGAGGCAGCTGCTGCTTTAGAAGCAGTGACGGTACTGGTGCCACCGTGGGGTGCTGAGGACAGCCAGCATGGGCTGGTACCGGCTCTCAAACGCAGGGCAGGGGGCACCCAGACCACCCTGCAGAGCTGTCGCTGTAGTGGAAGAATTGTGGGGAGGCTCTATTATCTTTTCTGCATTTAAATTGCTGCTAAATAAGTTAGTTGAGGTGGCAGACCTGTGGATCTGAAATGGAAGTAGAGAAAATTATTCTCCTTTATGCAAACTAATAAACTTCTGGTTAGAGTTCTTGGACTAGGGATGTTAGGAAAGGGCACTGTGCATGCAGAAAAAGGGGAGTGGGTGCTTTGCTGCTGCTCTTTAGGGGCTTTGCGCCTCCGCAGATGGAATGGGGTGCTCCGGAGGGATGCAGCATGGGCATTGACGTGGGACTCAGTTTTCTTTGTAAGAGTTCCTTGCTTATGATTCCTCCTATTTCCTCATAGACCAGAAACACAGAGTATTTTTGGTGTTTATTTTTCCAAAAAAATATGTTTTTAAAAGATGGTTAAAATGCTGTAAGTTGATATTTATTGGGCAGTTAGGTCTTGCATACCTCCCTTGTAAATAGTAGCACAAAAGCATTAGTCTGTACCAGCTTTTCTGAATTACTAGGAAAATAGGTTTAGGTTAGTATTTATTATTTTGCTAGCACCTTAAATATGCTTAGGGCCTCAGTGTAAAATAGCGGTTCTGGATGTGTTTCATTGCTTTGATGCTATGATCCTGCTTTTAGTGACATCTAGAAAAATAATGGAAATACCATCACAGTGTTTATTCTGAAGATAAATTCACTTTTTCCCCAACCTAGTCTTTGAATAGGATTGCTGTACCTCTGCCAAGAGCAGATGTGCAACACCAGCTTCCTCAGCAGGGTACTCAACATGGAAGTTAAGGGGTTTTGTTGAGTGCACTGATGTCGGGTAGCTCAAGAAACTATTGCTTCAGTAACTCCTTGGATTCATAAAAAGAACTGGATGTCTGTCTTACCTCCATATCAAATATAAGTACAAATATGTAGTGATTTTTTCATAGAAAAAAAGGTAATCTTACAGTGTTTTAGCAGCTTCTGACCAATATTATGACAACTATTACTCAGCCAAAGCAGTGGTGTGCTTGGTGGCAAATGAAACAACAACAACAACAAAATTGTAAGCCTTCAGTTTTGTTTTGAGCTATTTCCTGTATTAGAATAACAAAATTGCATGAAACTGGAAGGATTGTTTATGAGAAAACTATTGCTTCGCAAGGCTAGAGGTTTAGAGAGCGCAGCTGGGTAGGTAGATTGGTGGCAAGACGAGAAGGTTTGCAGGGGGTGCTTGGGGAGGGCAAGGGTCAAACCTAGGAGGAGTGGAGGGGAGCCGAGAAAGAAGAACAAGTAACTCAGTGGGGCGATAGGGAACAGTGGCAGCAGTAACATTGACATTCTCTTAACATGTTTCTCAGACTGTTTCACTTTCACTCCATATATTGGACATTTTACCATTCTTATTTATTGTATTTCTATGCAGATTAGGTTTATACGCAGTCCCAAAGTGTGGCCCAAACACTAAGAACAAGGGAGATGGTTAACTGGCTTGTTGGGGTGGGGGGGTGTTGGTTTTTTTGGTGTTTTTTTTTTTTTTACTTTGTTTTGTTTTTTTTCCCCCATGTGAATTCTTACCGTTTGATCAGAGCATCTTCAAGATGAGGCTCAATCCAGTTTCTCATGGGAAGTGCACACTGACTAGGAAAGTGCGTGAGCAGAGTGCATGAGAGAGTGCATGAGAGATGCTTATACTTTTGCATTCACCCAGAGACACCCAAGCTGGCTGTGGTGGTAATTGTGGAAAGGAGTCCACGCTGCCAGCTGTAATTTGAAGGGGTGACAAATCATCTTTTATAGCTCATCAAGAGCCCGGCTTTGCAATATGAATGTCATTGCCTCGAGGAACTAACATGAATCCATCAATTTGTAGGACTGTAAAAGTAAGATGATGATGATGGATGGGAGGTGAGTTAGGCACATGGAAAGGACATCTCCAGCCGTGTAGCTGTTGATAGTTCATGCAGCTCTATGTCTGTTATCAGTGCAACTATCAGAGATCATCATCTTCCTTGGTAGATTTTACCCCAACTCTGTATCTTTGATTTCAGAATCATATATCTGAAATGGTCTTCAGCTGTCATGTAATTTGAAGGTGATACCTAGCACTATTTTTAAGTGCATACTAAATGATAGCTCAATTTTTAAGCTTAACTGTGCAAGTAGTGGTGCGAAGAAAAATTTGTACAAAGCTTTATCCTTCTTTCTAAGCTTAATGTAAAGATTTTTTAAAGCTTACTGTATATATCATACAGCTTATACTAAAGAGTGCCTGTGTCCTTTAGTAATCAGTAAGTACAGGGAAAACAATATGCAACAGTGCAGGATGTTTCTAGACCCAAAAGCTCGCCCATGGTTTTCTTACCAGTGCCTCACCTCCTCCCAGCTACCTATTTCTTGGTCCCATTGCAAGGAGACTTTGCTAATAGAGTGAAAAGCTATCCTTGCCTATGCCTGTTCATTAGTTCAAGAGTATTTTAAAGCCAATTAGATAACACAACAAAACATTTGGTGTGTTTTATTCCAGTGCACTGGGGGTATATTGTAATCTGCAGAAAAAGGGTGAGTGATTTAAGCCATTTCTTTGAATACAGCCCAGGTTGGCCAGCTGCTAAGTTGGGCTCGTAAATCCAACTCATACCAAATGAGATATTCCACTGAGTGAAGACTTCTCTTCAAAGGTAGTGCAAGTTATACAACAGAGCCAGGAGAAGGAAAACAAGGTGGGGTGTGTGTGTTTTGAGTGAAACGCCTCTGTACGAGAAGAGCGGAGTTACGACACGCGAAGCAGGCTTTGAGAGCCCAAGAACTGCAAAAGCGAGTGCTGTTTGCTTCCTCCCTGAGTGAGGCTTCATGAGGAATCTCTGTACATTTCTACTTGGGGGGGTTGGTTTTCCTTTCCTAGTGACATTTATAGAAACGTAGTCAAAGTCAAGCTATAATCCTGGGTCAGCTAGAGAAAAGGAAACATGTTTTTCCCTAGTGATAAAACATTGGCGCTCTCTCTGCTACGTTGCAGCATGTGTCCAGGCTCTCATTCCTTTTTCTGACGTTAATTCTAAAAAAAAAAAAAAAAAAAACAAAAAACCAAAAAAATTTAAATGTCTTTTTTAGGAAGTTTGCTGCCATTGTGCAGTGCTCGAACTATACTTTTTAGATGACCTGTACAAAACTGAAAAATCTCTCCCATTCCTTGCAGTTCTGTGGCATTTCTTGGCTGAGCCACAGGCTGGCGCAAGGGGAAGCTCTGCAGTTCTGCCTTGGCTGGGCCGGTTCCTGCGGGGTTATCAGCAAAGCTCTGATCGCTTTTCACTTGCTGCCTGTACAGAGATCATCTTTTGGTTTGGGGTTTTCCTGCTGATCATCCTTTTCTTTGAAGTGATTGATAGATTTTTTTAAAGGTATAATACTACATTAAAAAAGCAGAATTTTGAGTCTTGACTCCTAAAAATGATTCATGTTAATACAAGTGGCTGCAGGCTATGTGCTGCCCTTCAGAGATGTTGAAGTACTTTTTTTATTGGACTCATTTTCTTTTTTTTTTTTGTCTTAATGGGTTTTATTTTTTATTTCCTTTTAAAACAGAGTTGACTGATTTGTCCAATGATCTGAAATATTCTCTGAGCTCCCACTTACTGAATTTTTTTTTTTAAGAATATGTGGCCACCATTATTAATTTTGAATGGTATGCAGGTGTTTTAAATGGAAATTCAAACATTTAATTTGTGCCTTCCTGCCCTGCCCCTTACTCCTTCATTTTTCTCATTCTATGAAAAAGGTTAATTTTTGGCAGAGTGCCGGAGGGGAGCGGCTACCTGGGCTCCGAGTATCACATGTGTCTCAGGGAGGACTTCTTTCCAAAGAGATGAAAGTAATTTGATTTTCTGTTTTAATATCTTCCAATAGATTTCCATTTCTCCAAATCCAGAGCAAGCTTGAAAGTTCAAGAAGGCTTCGGACTTTGAAAGATGCTCCGAGGACATAGCTCAGTCCAATACTGTTTTATTGGGTTTTCTTGTATTTTACCAGTCCAGTGCTGGTCTGATCTGAAATGATGGAAAATTCACTGCATTCCTACAGAGATGGTTTCGGTAGTGAATTGGCCTCACGGTCTAGCATCAGTGTTTTGCCATCAGAGATGGTATTACGGGGAGGAGGTAGGAGTTCTTGCTGCGTTAACCTCTCCAACTGCTGCAGAGCACAGAGTGTTAGAGAGCTTGTTACTAATGTAATTTTTCTATCATCTGGTGGCTTTTCCAGCCTGCATCAGTGTTTTCCTCTTGGGCTTAACTTTCTTTTTCTAGTTGTTGTTCCTCTTTTATGATACTAATTCTTCTTTTTCAGACTTGAGCAAAGAGAAATCTCCCCCCTGCCAAGAAACCTTAATCCTCTGTTATGCCATGAAAAGTTGCAGATAGCTTATTCAGGATGGATTTTATTTTCTCAGTGCAGAAGAACAGTATGTGTTAGCGCTTTCAGCACTGTTCGTGGTGATGCTGAAGCTGTGCCTGGGGCAGCGATCTGCCCTCCTGCAGTGAATCGTTAGGGTGTGGGGGGAGTCCCAGGGACGCAGGCACTCAGCATCCCAGGGATGCTGCCTGTGGTTTCTGTGGACAGGCTTGAGTGCCTGCATCCCTGGGACTCAACATGGGCTCCAAAAGCTGCCTGCACAAACCATGCTGCGGGCTTGGATTTTACATTTCTAATAACTCAGAGGCTTGCTAGTTTAATTTTAATAGTAAATGCAATTTCTATTTATTTCTTGAGACTATCGGCTGTAAAGAACTTTACTATCCCTAGAAATTTGCATTGGTAGTGATCTGTTTTTGAGATAAATGGCTTATTAGCAGGCCTAGAACTTAATAATGGATGAGAAAATCAGATGCATTTCATGTCCCAAAGCCTTGTTTTGAATTAAAGCTGCTGCTGTTGATACCATAAATTTAGTTATATAAATATATCTGCTAACTTTCTGAATGTCACAGGAAAAGAGAAATACTGAACGCTGGTGACAGATGCTACAATATATATGTAATGCAGGCCCAGCTATTGCTTTAGTTCTTAGTGCAGGGGAGCTGGAAGAGCAGAGAGCTGCCGTCTGTCCCCAAGACAGCGATGTCTTTCAAATAAATAATTGGAGTATCAGGCTTTTGATGAATGCTCAGCAAGCAACTAAATATAAAAACAGATGTTACCCTTGAATCTCTGTGCACATTTCCGCACTATGTTGTTATGATATGACACCAGTCGCAAAACAGGTGTTACATGAAATTATCTGGGGCATAAGTTCAACGTCTGGCATAGCTTGCTTCATTAGTTTTGTAATTGTTTCTTAAGCATTTAATTTGCCGCATAGCCTGACTGGTCAATGGGAAGCGCTTTTGGTTGGAAGCTGCAGGTTTTCACAAGTAGCATGTGGCCATCTATTTCATTAACCTTTGATTTGGTTGCTGTTTTGCTGTGACTGCTGTCAGTCTCAGGAGACGATTAGATTGTATGAAGGATAAATGTTATGGGGTAACATTTAGTAGTTAAAGTTTTAGTGCTTCTTTGTAAAAAATTTGAGATAGAGTTATACACACACACACACACACACACACACATATTTCCTAAGTGGAAGCTGCAGAGGAAAAAAGGCTACAAAGAGTATGGATTTTTGCCTGTTGTAAATTACAGTGTGTGCTGTTTTGAAGGTGATGCTTTCTGTGAGCCCCTGGGATGTACGAAGTGAGCGTGGTCCTCTGCTTGCCTTGCATGATGAGTGGCTTAGTTTGAACAGCAAGAACTCCTGTTGCTTTAGCTTTAAAAATAATCCCCAAAGTGACATTTATCGTGTTGCTCTCTTGTATTTTGAAAGATTCAGGTTCCTGCTCTTGTCAGTGTTTGTATACAGCTGGCTCAGCGTGAAGTGGTGTATACAGCCCATTAGATGCATAGAGAGGTGTTTTCCCAGGGCTGTTTGGGTTCCCGGTGGTGGGCAATGCCAGCAGCTTGACGGTGGTCACTCTTGCGTGGCTGGCAAAGGGGGTGTGGATGCTGCATCCTTGCTGTTGACATGAGGGTCCACATTGGCCGGGTCAGAGATATGGACATAGGTCATAACAGGAGTTGAGAAGAGGGTTGAGCATGGCTTTATAAAATAGTCAGTGCTTAAAGAAAGGGAGAGCCTGGGTGGGGGCCTTGGGGAATGATGTCTGCTTAGACATTATTTCAGCTTGAAGAGCAGGTACCTGTCTGTCTGTCTGTAGGACATCAGCAAGATCCAGAGCTGTGCAAGCTCTGCCAAGGAGGCTGCGAAGAAACAGTCCTTGTAAGCAGAGAGAGATGTGGAAGCCCGCCTGCAGTGCGTGTGTCATCTGCAGGCATGGCCAAGCTACTCCTGACCAGGCTGGGTCAGATACCATTCCCAGTGTGAGATGTCCTGCCCTGTATTTACTGCTGCTGCTCTGCAGTTCCTTGCCTGTGCCTGCTTTGCAGTATGTGGGCACCTTGGTTTCACTGGCTCAGCCATTGGTTGGGCTATGCTTGTGAGTTTGACATTAAACTGGTTCAGATTTAAGAAAAAAATAAGCTTTCCTTCCTTCTCCCTCTCATTTTAACCTGATCAGTTGGCAGTATGATGTATGGTTGTGTTGGCGTAGGTAGGAACAAGAGGGGTGGTAGGAAGACAAAAGGTATAAGAACGTGTAAAGCCTTGTGCTGTCAATCCCTTTGTATTTTAAAGCAGCAGCCAGAGGCTGATACAGCCCCTCTGGCATTGCCTCCGAGCTGTGCCTGTGTGTGCTGGAAGGAGGAGGTTTCATAGAATCATAGAATCACAGAATGGTTTGGGTTGGAAGGGACCTCTCAAGGTCATCTAGTCCAACCCCTCTGCAATGAGCAGAGACATCTTCAACTCGATCAGATTGCTCAGAGCCCCATCCAACCTGACCTTGAATGTTTCCAGGGATGGGGCATCTACCACTTCTCTGGGCAACCTGTGCCAGTGTTTCACCACCCTCAGCATAAAAAAATTTCTTCCTTTTGGTCTTGGCAGCTCCATGCCCCAGTGAACCTGCTGGAGGAGGGTGTCAGCCATGTGTAGATGTGGTGCAGAGCTGATGAGAGTAATTATAAACCTTGAAACACGTTGGTACCTTTACTATTTCTCCAGTTATACAATTGCTAAAAATTTATATTGCTGTACATGGTAGCAGCTGAAGGCTTAAAACCAAGAACTTATTCTACTCAAAGTACACATCAGACATGTTAACTGCAGAGCGGGGGAATCCCGTGGAGGACACCAAGCAGGGAGGAGGAGAGGAGGACAAGCGGGTTACCTGAAGCAGCTGGTCTGAGCAGCTCTGGAGCTATCTCCAGCAGTAAATCAGGGGAAGGAGCAGTTCTGAGCTCTTGAGCCGTGCCAGCTTTGTGGTGGGGCTGGAGCTCCTGACCTGTCTCACCAGCGAGCTGAACTCCCACACCAGCCAAGGAGAACCTTTACTATTAACTTTAATGTTGATAGTGTCCATTTCAATCTTCAGCTTTGAAAAAGTACTTCTATCTTTAAATTTTGCCAAGCGATGGAGTTGACCCTGAATAATATGCCCAAGGCTTGGCTGCTTACCTTTTCTTCACGGATAACAACTGGTTTACCAGATCAGCTCTGAAGAGTGCCTCTGGTGCTGCCTCCCGCCTGGAGGGGCTGTGGGGTTCACAGTGGGACGTGGGGCTCATGGCCACCAAGCTCCGAGGACCTGGTGTGGAAGGAGCTCAGGTTATGGTGGAGTTAGAGAAGCAGGAGAAGGATCAGGAGTGAGCTAGTACAGTGTCCGTGTGTTATGGCCAAGGCTAATGCCAGCACCAAAAGCAGTGTCTGAGTTCCCCATGTCTGGACACACCATGAAATCCACCTTTTAGCTTGGGAGCTTGAGTGTTGCTTTCGCTGCAGGGACGTTGTTTGGGTTTGAATTTCTGCAGTGCAAAGCCATGCTAAACTTTGGATATACCCGTAAGGTTTCCAGGCCCTGCTGGGCTGAACAGCTTCAAGCCATAACACTGCTACCTTCCTTTCTGTATTACACCTTCTTGGTATGTTATGAATGAATTCTCAAACATCCAGATGTCATGTTCTCCTTTTCTGCTTTATCTGAATATGTAGACAGGGCACACACTTGTGCTCTTGTTTTTTCCCTTCCTCCCCTTCTCTCCTCTAAAATGAAATACTTCACTGCTGAAACACAAGCATTTAATCTGGCCATTATGTGGTATATAATTCTTCTGTATGTATTTTCCATCATATATAATTAGCTTTCGTTTTCAAGAAGCAATTTTAAATATTCATACAGATCTATTACAAGGGAGCATCTGTATGATGATATGTTTTCTGCAACTGAAGAATAAAAGGACCACTGGGACGGAACAAAAGGCAACTTCTCAAGTTAATTGTAAGATTTTTATTGGTGTTTCACTCCACTGCTCGAGGGTTTCTCCTGCGAATCAATCGCAGATTGCCTAATATATGTATGAGCCCTGGTTGAAAGGCGTCACAGATTGATTTGCTGACAATGCACGGGGAAAGGTGACCCTAATTTGTGACTTCAGTCTCCAGCACAGGCCTATTGGGAGAGGGGGATGCTGGAAACTTGCAAAAATGTAAATGCAAATTTTTGCGTTTGTTTGAAAGGTTCTCCATATGTATTCAGTAAAATGTAATTAATTTGGGGTATGGGTAGCAATTGTTTAGAAGATATTAATGAGATTTTAAAATCAGTCGAGATGTTTTTCCTGAAATGTTTCTTCCTGTAAGATTTTATAAGGAAGTCCTGGAACTTTTTTGTTGGCCAATGTTGAATTGTTTGATTAGTGCCTTGAAAATACTTGTCTGTTCGCTAAGTCTCTTTTCCTTTTCCATGTTTCCGTGTTAATGAACTCGCTCCTTTGGTGAACTTGCAGGTAAAATAGTAAATAATTCAAAATAGAGCCTTGCTGCAGAGATCTTTTATTTATCTAAAATGAGACCAAGAAGGACAGACAATGAATATTTATGCAGCGAGACACATTTGGATATGAACTAGAAATGTAAAATAGCTGTGGCATAGACCTAATGATAGACAGCATGTACTTTTAAAATAATCCAATGGTTTTTTTCTTTCATTTTCACCGTAATAATTTTCTGTGCTTTAATCTCAACTCAGTCTTTCATGGCTTGATCCTCCGCTTGGGTGCTGGGCAACTCTTAACGCTCGGGCTAGTGCAAGCATCCCCCAGGGACTGTGGCCGTGCTGCGGCAGGCTGGGGTGTGGGTGTGCGGTTGTGGCACCGGTGGTCGGGAGTCACAGCTGCCCTGCGAGGTAGGCCACCACCAGCCCAGGAATCACAACTGCTTCCTTTCTGTGTGCTGCTTCAGGCCGCCATGCCGTGGGACAGTGGCCATGGCCGGAGCGTGGGCTTCCTGCTGACTCAGCACCAGCATCCTGCCTGCGCTGCCCGTGCCACCACTGCCCCTCTCATTAACCATGAGTTACAGCTCGTCCTCGCAACAGATTTGCCCAGGGCTTTTCACTTTAAAGTTGTAACTCATTATCTGGATGTAATTTCTTCTGTGCTGAGTATCTGTCTCTAAACTTTAAAGTGTCTTTTAGGATTTAGTCTCTTATCTAGAATTTCTAGAGATTGGGGGTAGGAAAGGGATTGATAGGGCAAGCTGAGGTTAGCAGTGAGAGCCCAGGCAATTTATAAACCTCCTCTGCCAAAAATAAGATGAGGCCTTTTCTCCCACACTGTCTTTGAATAGATTGGCTCCTCTTTGTACACTCCAAAAGCTGGGTTTATTCAAATGTTCGTCAAAACACTGATATAATGGTCTCCTGTGCCGGGGAATGGGGGCCAGGGGAGAGCTGGCTCCTCACTGATTATAAGCTTTTCTATATATAAAATTGCATGACTGGCTCATGATACCGCTAATGCAATATGAAATGTTCTATTAACTATTTTATAAATTCAGCAGTAGTTAGAGCAGGTATCACTTGCTTTCCATAAGTCATTTCACTAATGACTAAGAGCAAGGCATAGTTCTTAATTTTCATGCACGCAGCTCTGCATTGCAGAAACCGCTGCTGCAACTGGGCACGTTAGCAAAAAGGAAATGGTGAAAGTGGTCATAAAAAAAGGGAATAAGTCCAAGCCCAACTGCACGGTACAAGTAAGAAAACAGCAATGAACTGAAAATAAATAGTTCTTCCTGTAAAAATGTCATACAATGGAGATTCACATTAGAGGATTATCTGACGAGCCTGCAGAAATACTGCAATTTAAATACTGCAAACAACTAATTCAGCTCTTCCCTTAGCTCAAGAAATATCCTTTAGCTCAATAATACTTTTACAGCAGCTGTGCTTTGCATGGAAGCAGTTGGTAGAGAATCGCGCTTGTGTATGGAGTCACCTGCTGGCGGCTGGCGTGTGACACTGAGCATGGACAGTGGGTAAGATGAGGTTATCAGAGTGGTGACACCAGGATGTGTACAGGTGGAGTGATGGTGGCATGGAGCTCCAGGATTTGCTGTTCTGGTTTCCAATTTCTGCCTCTTCTGCTCCGGCTGAAGCTGTCATGCAGTGGAATTTGGGCTCAGACCTGGCATTTCAGGTCAAAGTTGTTACTGCAGCGAGGAGCTCTCTCTCCAGAGCTGCAGTTTGCTGTTTGAGGGCAGGACCGTGCATTGCAGCTAAGACACGAGGGAGAGCATCTCTCCCTGGGACCGAAAAGAGAAGAGTCAACTTCTCATGAATTTTCTGGTTTCTGAAAAGACCTCTGGTTTTGCGGAGTTGATGTCGTTCTGCTCCTTTACAGCTGTATCTTCATGAGATGACTGCGGGTGGTTGGGCTTAAGTATCACTGAAAGAAATGGTCCTTCAGGGGCTGCACATATGAATACTAAAGGTAGGTGAAAGAACGTATGGAAGAGTGGTGGCTTAGCTCCCCTCCCTGGCAGAAGATGCTCAGCGCGTTGGGCGCCTGCCCTGCCTGGGGACAAGCCGGGAACAGGCAACCAAACCCACCAAGGTACCAGCGCCGCGTGGTAACAGGGGTGCAGGCATGGGAACTTGGGCTGCGACAAGGGAAGGACAAATTAGCATTCAGATGAAGTTAAGTGTTTCTAAATTAGGTGGCCTGTGTGAAATCCTCATCTGAGAACAGGCTGGAGTGATCTCCGGGTGGTTTGTGTTTGAGAGCTCACAGTGGCCAGGAGATGCTGTGTGTGCAGGCAGAGGGCGTTACGTGAGTCCACTTTGGGAAGGAGATGAGGAGGAGCTGCAGGTTTCACAGTCCGGTCAGCTTAACTCCATTTCCAGGAAAAATACCAAAACAATTAAATATCGATAACCCTCTGGAAACTGTTGGAAAGATGTGTAGGGAGTGACACGTTCTGTCAAATCAGGCTTTTTCCTGCGACGGTGTAACATGCCTTGTGGATTTCAGCAGAACCTGTAGATGTAGTGGGGTTTTGCCCCTGTCTCAAAGAGACGATGCTTTCTCAGAAGCATGCTAGGAAAAGATGGATGTGATGAAACCGATGCTTTCAGAGCAGCTATTAATTGGAAAAACTCTACCCTGAAGAGTGAAGGTGTGTGGTCTTCACAGTAGCCTGGATGTTATGTATTGTGTCTACTAATGGCTTGGCTTGCATGGGAAGTATTGGATTAATGGCATTCAAAGCAATCTTGACTAATTAGGGAAGCATTGTGGAGCGGTGGCATGCAGATGCAAAGCAGTTGCAAAGTCTGAAGCAGGAGTCATCAGCTGCACCGCGGGAGTTGCTGAAGTTGCTTGCCTCCATAGGATAACTTAGGAAAGGACCTGTCTGATCCTTCCCCTGTCACGATGCGTAAAATATATGAACGGGTGAGATAGTGAACTGATCGTACCCCTGCATTTTGGGCTGATGAGGCCTTACTCGGAGCATCAGGACTTTGGGAAGGATCTTGAGCTGAGAGAGTCCAGAAGACTGGGGTTTAGAAGTGATCTGTTTGGAGAGGCTGAAAGACTTGCTGCTGTTAATGAGCTTACAGAAGAGATGATTAAAGGGAGATGCCTGTCTTCAAGCATAGGAAGCTCAAATGGGATAGTTTGTAATCCATCTCTCTGGGTGGGGGGAGAAGGAGCGGTGGGCTGAGTCTACACAGGGAAAATAAATTTTAAAAATAAAATTAAAAAAAAAAGGACTGGAATACAGAACTGAGGGATGCTGAAGAACTGGAGATTTGGATGCACACTTCAGACTAACATGTCAAGGACGGGGTAGGTGTAGTTGGTCCAGCCTATGGTGAGGGAATGGCCTCAGTGATTTCTCAAGGACCTTTTGCAAAGAAGGCCCTTTTTGCTCCACCGTATTATTGAGCACTTTACAGCTAGCTCCATTGGTTGTATTTAGAATTAATCCCCTTGCAGTTCTGTACACACCTAAATAAAAGATGAGTCATTTAATTAATTACACTGAAATCATGGGACTTTACACTTAGCTTTAGATAGGAGTTACTTTAACTTCCTCCTTAATGATTAAAGCCTCAGTTCATGATGTAACAGGTGTGAATCTTTTAAAAATATATTATTAGGGGATTTTTTTTAGTTAACATAGGTATTTGTGTTTGGTTGGTTTTTTGGTGTGTTTTTTTTTTTTTTTTTTTTTTTTTTTTAATAATGGAAGGAACTACAGGAATCTTAGTTAAATTTTTGGGAATATTTAAACAGTTTCCTGTACATGAGGTAAGAAAGTTGTGAAATGGTGTCCTTGGTGCATTGACTTTGGAACTATAGCTCCTGGTTATAGCACTCTGGGCTTGAATGACAGATATCCATAACGGTACTCATCACATCTGAAAATATAATGCTGCATCTACAAATAATGTTAGTCATTGCATCATCAGGAGGGGGGCTATTTTATAAATTACAATTTGCTTGCTGGCTTCATCCCGATTAATTATATTTCATTTATTCTGCTTAGTGTGGACTGGCTTACCCTCCCTCGGTTTAAATCAATATTGGTTTCAGTGCTAGCCAGTGGAGATGGATTATGACTACTTCAGAAATGCACCTGCTGAGACTGTTGTTTCCTGCAAAAGTTGGTCAGACAACTGCAAAAACTGGCAAAAGAGTTCTTTAAAAAGTGTTTGAGAGTAAATGTACATCTGTGAGAGAGAGAATGTATTAATCATCCTAACCTTTTTTTATTGCAACATGGAAATATAGTTTTGAATTGGAAAATAATTTTCATCTCTCTTTCTCTCTGAAGTTGTAGTTCCTTCTCTTCTTTGTGTGCTCTTTTCCTAATTTTGAATTTTTGTGGTATGAAAGCTGACTATTCCAAGTCTGACCTGTGTAGTTTTAGATACGATGTCCCAAAATCTTCACAGCCTTTGTATTGCTTCATTGAGAGCCACTCAACACAGCACGGAAATGGAATCTCTCTTTTTTTTCTGCATTTCCAGAACTATGGGGCTGCAGATAAGCCGTATACGTAATCCATGAGTGGGATATGTATAGTTTTCCGAACTGAAGGCTGCAGTTAAAGTTCATTATGTTCCTGGTTTTAAACACATCTAAACCAATCCTCTTTTTAATACAATTTAGCACATAGCATATCTTCATAACTGCTTTGAATCTAATCCTGGTGAGCAATTGTACCAAAAAACCCAAGCAAATAGAAGAAAACAGATCACCGTCATACTCAACACTGCTGCTTCCTGGTCCTGGGTGCATTTGTAGAATCCGATGGATTGAAAAATTCCTCACCATTTCTAATGTGGCAAATGTCACTTTGTAATGACGGCATGTCAACCCCACTGTCAACACTGTCATTTAATCCTTTTCAGAGCAGACCTGCTAATGCAGTGCTTAATCTCCTGGTGACAACCAGTGATTTATATTCACTGGAGATCTCAGTATTGCTAATTGAAATGGATTTGAACTAGTGTTAGCCATGGTAGACTGGGTTTTGAGACTTGCTCATGATACAAGACAGATAGGACCAGCTATATCGGGTCAGTAGAATTTAAAAATTACTATTACAAAAGTGGTATTTTTGTCTGTATTAAGACATGTATCTTTAAACTTTTTTTGACAGATAACACATTTTCTCTATAAATCCTTGTTAAGCTGTACGTAGTCCATGAATGCGTGTGCCATGCAGATTGCTAGTGTGCTTACCTGAGAAACTGGCCTCTGGCAGATCAGAAATCGTCATTTCTTAACACTGCTGTAACTTTTTGTCACACACGTACTCTGTGCTGCATATGCTGACCTCTTACATGAAAATAAAAGCGAATGTAATAACTTGTCTACCTGAATTAGAGACAAAGTGACTAAGCAAGTAAGACAGTCTATCAAGCTTGATTATTCTAAATGGGAATTCATTTTATTCAGTTAATTGGTACTTTGCCTCACTCAATCTTTTACGTGTAAGTGATTATTCTAATTTGTATTTTTTAAATCTAATTATTTCCATCTCTTTTAAATGATCTTTATTGCAGGTATTCGTATAGAATACATGAGGAATTGTTGTTGTCAGATATAATTTTGTGAGCGGTTATATTAAATTATACATGCTTTTAAATATTAGATATTTATGACTTAAATTCTCTTGCTATTCCTGAAGAGGTCAGAAACAAAGCTTGTATTTATATGTACAAAAAACCCAACAGTGAGTGTGCTGTAGACAGTCCCATAAAAACCACATTTTTATGACGAAATTTAACTTTTCATCACAGGGCGTTTTCTACCTTGCGTCTGAGGAACGGCCGTGCAGCAGACCGCGCGGCTGAATTTCGAGAAACGTTTCCCAGGCAGAGAGGTCCCTGCCCGAGCTTCTTGCTGCTTGCTGGGCTGCACTGAATGCACGTGCAAACATCTCAACAAATATCTCAAGTCCTTTTTCTTTCTCTGGATTTTAGGACATCCTAAGTCTCTGAGCCAGAATTACAGGAATTCAAAAAAAGAAAAGGGAAAGACACCAAATATATTCATTTTTTTCTAAAGCTCCTAAGTTTTGAAGCAGGTCAAAACATGAGACTTCTACCAAACTTCTGGAAATTTGATTCAGGGCTTAATGTATGACTCCAAGTAACAAATTGTTATTGAATGGTTACCCCAAACGAGAGGAATACTGACAAGCTGTTTCCAGCTGATGCCCCGTGGAGTGGTGGGACGTGCTCGCCCGCAGAGCTGAGCGCAGGAGCCTGAGGTCCTGCTGCTCCAGGGGCTTTGATGCCGACTGCCCAAGGTGGGGACGGCGGTGGAGAGCCTGGCCTTTTGGTCGGGGGGGTGAAGGGGTTCCACCGGGACTCGGCGCTACCCTTTGCTGTTTATTCAGTTATCTTCAAGCCACATGTCTCAAATTAGTCTTCAAGCAAGCTCCTACTTTCCACCTGTTCCTTTGGAATGGAAAGGAGCACTTCTTTTTCCAGTTATTTTGTAAAAACATAATTCAAATGAATAATTTTGTTTGAGATGATGCAGTAATGCGTTCTTACCCGCCTTATGACATAATGGTGCAATAAAGTCCTAACCAAAAATGAAGTCACGCAAGAGCTATTCCAGTTAAACTATAACTCAGTGCTGCCTGATGTGCTAAGATGGGTCGGCGGAGACGCAGTGGGAATGCCAGAGCTTCAGGAAAGAGAAGGTAGCTGTGGTCAGCCCGACGGGAGATGAGAGCTGCTCCCGGTGCCAGGGGTTCCTGGACGGGGGGGCCACCGCCTCGCCTGCTCCAGGTAGGGCAACCCCCCCAGGTTGAAAAGCAGGAAGGACAAAAAGAGAAAAAAGAGAGCAAGGAGAGAGGGTGGCTTTCCCCCCTTCCCTTTTTGCAGATATTTTTTTTTTTTTTTTTTTTAAACTATCAGTCTTTTTGGGTAGGCGCTTGTTCTTGGTGTGGCCAACATCCCAGGTGCCAATGCATTTGTCAACCTACAGTGATAATGCTTTCATGTCTCTCATTTGTAATTATATTTTCTGAATTGTTAGTGCTTGTCCTTTAGAATATTACTTTTTTAGCACTAAAAATCTGGGGCATGACCTGAGCTGCATGATACTAAAGCCTGGGGGAAAAAACCAAAACCCAACAGTCTCTCAGCCATCCTCTGTATTAGATGGGATGGTTCGCTGTTTTATTCCTGCTTTAGGAGGATGCAGGGAATGGGTATCTATTCTCTAAAGTAGCTTGTGCGTCAGGCTCCTTGAAAAAAAGTCACACAGCTGTAGCAATGCCACACAGCATAACAAAGGTTTTATTAGTTTGTTTTCTTAAAACGCAGGTTTTATTCTTAAGCTGTCAGGTCAGATGAGGATTCAGTTCTGCAGCCAAAATAGAAATTAAGCATGTGTACTGATCTAGTAATCCCTGAAAATGATACTGTTTTCTCACGTTTTGGGGAGCTGGGCCATCCCCCATGGCGTCTCCTTGGGCCGTACGTGAAGCGGTGTCAGCGATCCCGAAGCTGGGAAGAGCTGTGCACAGGCTTCGCGTGCTCCCGATTTCTGAGCTGATCCTTATTGGATTGCATTTAGATTTCAAGTGTTCTGCCTCCTTGGCAGGATTTGAGTTAGCTGTGCAATTTTACAGTGATTTTTTTTTTTTTTTTTTTTGGTCATGGTATCAAGTTCTCTGTTGGACATAGAAGCATTTACCTATAACAATGCAGACTTTTAAAACTGTGGTTGTAGCGGGAATCTCTGGCACCTTTTTAAGGCTTCAGATAATCAGCCATAACTAAGAATCCTTCACTCCAAAAAATATTCCATGGAGTTAAAGTTGAAGTGCCTGAGTCATTTACCCACGCGTATCTATGACATAAAGGCTGGAGAGAGTAGCATATAAGTAGATAAAAATGCAGTGTATCCCCATGCAGTTATGAAAGCAGTTCCTATTTCTTTTTCCAGGTGGGGCAGCGGTTGCCTTACAGCAAAGCCATGTAATAATGACAGTGTATGTCTCTGCCTGGATCTTTTCCTCTCTGATTTTATCACCAAGAGGCTTCTTCTGTAGTATGCGGTTGTCCTTTCTTGTTCAGCAGTGCTTTTCTACCTGCCTGTTCTCTCTGGAGAGGAGTTGTTACTATTTTTTACTTTTTTTTTTTTTCTTCTTAACAGACCGTATCATGACATTGTACCTTTTTGAGGATGTCTGTGGCGGTGGGGTTTTTTGGTTCAAAAAATTATATCTTTACGGTCCTGTCTGTGAAGTAGATAAATATACATATACATTAAAGCTTACAGTGTTTTTATGTTATTGCAACTTGCTCACCTCCCCGTCCACCCCAGTCTGAAGAGGAGCACTTACTACTTGGTCATATGTAGTGCTTGGTTGTGCTAAGCTCAGTCTCTTGCATCTGCTTCTGTGTTGCGGCACCTAAATCTGCTAAAAGTTCTAATCCTTCTTTCTTTAGCAAGCAGAAATACAAAGTGCTTCGGACCAAAATGAGATACCAGAATTTGCATAATCTTTGTAGATGTGTTTATTTCTGATAAATTGTGGGGCATCAACTGTATACTCAAGTTACACTTTATCACCTTCAAGAGAACAGATACAAGATGTCTGGTGTGGTTTTTCTATCTGTAAAACACTCATAACAGTAATTTTGTGACAAATGTTGCTGTTCCTGACTTTCCAGTCTTTTGGAAACCTGCCAGGAACTTCAATTTTTTTTTTTTTTTTTTTAAAGAGCTGGATGTATTTTAACGGTGAGCCGGTGAACTCAACGCTGCACTGCAGAATCGTTCAGCAAAGCAGCTCGCTGTAACTGCCAGAATTGATTACCCGAGAGTCCAGTGGATTTAAGCAGCCTTTGCTGAGGGTGTAAAGCATTACAGTCAGCAAAGTGCAGCATTCAGCACCTCGTTCCTGGCAATGCCAGCCCTTTCCCTATTGATTCAACTTTTACTCTGGCTTTATTCCAGATTTCCAAATCTTCTTCCTTCCTTTCCCCTCCCTTCAGTTTATATAAACTGCTGCTGCGTGTTTTGAGCTGCCAGCATACTATTGCTTTATATTCTAACTTATTGAATGTTGGAAGGTTATCTATAATGCTAAATACAATGTAGCCTTACCGGGTTTTTATAATATGGGTTGCTTCCAAAATTACACCACATTCCACTGGGGGTGTTTGTTTTGCTGAACAGAAGAATTCACCGTGACTTGCAGGTTTTTGGAGCAGGTGATTGTCTGATAGATACAGCCTGTTTTTTTTTTAGATACAGCCTGGGTTTTTTTCCTGCACCATCAAACTACTAACTTCTTACTCAACTCTTACAATGGCTAGACAAGACTGAGAAAATATATTTGTTTAACTCAGCCCAAGTAGCCTAGGTATAAAACTTAATATAGTTGATAGCAAAATGGTCCCTTACTATGATGACTGTCATACAAAACTATAAATGGTTTTGACTTTATCTAGTTAGACCTGGCTAAAGCGATTTCTTGAAGCTGGAGTGTTTCAGAGTAAGAGGATGGGTCCCCTGCCAGGCTGAGCCAACAAAGCTGCGTCGGCAGTTGTCAGACCAGGTCTGCATGCGATGGTAACAACAATACGTTTTGCAGTAAACTGTTATGCATAATTAATTGTCTAATTCCAAGAATGGCTAGTTCAGGGTTAACCTGGCTGTTTACTGAGCCTGTTAGTGTAAGTTATCTTGGCTGCTTAAATTCTAAACAGTATTAGAAGGAATTGAAGGAGTAAATCGTCAGTAGGAAGCTGGACTGGAAGAAAACAAAAGGAATTTAAGATAATAAAGTTTGAGGCTAATAATACTTTTTATTATTCCTTCTTCACTCATTATGTTAAAGAAAAAATTCAGCTAGGTCCATTGAGCTTCCAAACTGTAAGAAGCGGAGCAAGAATAAAGAAATGCTATTGTGTCTGCTCCTGTGTAAAAAAAAGTTTTACACTTTTTTTCCCCCTCAAAATATACATTTTGTCTTTTTATTTTCATGTCCTTTTTTTCTTACTCCTGTATTCTCCTATCACTTGGAAGAATTTAAAATAGCATCCTAGGGGCAATGGATAGAAGGCATCCTGCAATCCCTTCTGGAAGGGGTTACCTTGGTAAACTGAGCGTGCTTTAAGTGCTTTCAGCGGGCAGAAGGGCTGCTCTGTATCTTACAGAGCCTTGAAAAAGAAAATAAATAATGAACTGTAATATCAGATGAGATTACTTGATGCCCTTCCTTTAAGGGTCTGTGTGCTCCCTAAGGCAGCTGCAGTTTCTGATGCCCTCTGCTGAGCAGTGCCCGTGCTGGCAGCTCTTGTGCCTGGCTTGGTGAGAGCCTTGCTACTGCTGACATCCCTTCAAAGCATGAGAGAATTAATTTTTAAGTCTGTTTCTTTCTTTTAAAGAATACCAGGTGTGTGTTGAGTTTGAATTTAGTCCTAGGTATAGCAGAGAGGCTAGGAATAAGGTTCACTTCTGAGCAACACACGTGAGAGTGGTGAAAAGGTGGTGTGAAAGTTGTTGTTACAGAAGTTTTTTATACATTTGAGATTATCCAGAGATTATTTCTGGTGGATTATCCCATTTTACATTGAAAAGAAGGATTTTCTAATGGTTATTCTAATGATTGCCAAGTTCCTGGATTTTTTTTTTCCTGTTGTTAGGCAATACTATATAATGTCCTGTGGAAATTGTAATATTAAATATATTATACAGAAACATCAGGGAGCTTTGTTGTGCAGTATTACTGTGGTTATAATTTTAGCAATGGATGTAGAGCCACCATCTGGATGTGTTCTGCCATTTGTGAAATACAGAAAGTAATGCTTGTGTGTTATGTTTTTGCTAAAGAAAGTATTTTAAAATCAATCAGGGCCAGCTAATGGATGAGATTGCAGCCTCTTATAATTAATGCGTTTATTAGGGACTGGATACATTTACAGCAAATTAATAACAACATTTATTTTTTCCACATAAACCACCTCAATTTAGAGGGACTAGAGTATTTCTAGACCAGCTCATTTATCTACAACTATTAATTTCCCTGAATTTCTCTGTAGTCTTCAAAGCAGCAGCACATTCTCATCACGCCTTTTCTCTAACCTTCTCTACATTGGAAATTATTTTCTGGTCTCATGAAACCTGAAATTCTCTGTATTTGGAAGGCTCTGATGAAATGCTTTGTAGCTCACAGAGTCATAGCTCTGGCACAGGTGTTCTCCAAAGGAATGTACTCCGAAGCACCATGTGTATGTCTATAGGAAATCAAGGTGGGATGAGGAAACTCTGAAAGGTGTTTGTTACAGGTACTTTAAATTTTGTGGTTGTTACTGGTCTGCTTGGTGGTAAAAGCTTTTCCTCTTTGTTTCGGTCTCCAGACATCTGTGATGCCAAAATTGTGTGTCGAAGTTACACAGCATGGAAGTATTGGTCTTGTGGAGGAAAGTCACTTGGGCCCTTAAGACAGGGTCTGGCCACGCTGGGGTTTTCGGCTGCTTTCCCCTTCCTGCAGCTCACGCTGCTCCTACTCGTGCTCTTTGCAGAAGGTATAATACATGCAATTACAGTAGTAACCACCAAAAATACGTGATATTTGCATTTATTCTCAAGATTTGCATTTATTCTCAAGATTCCAGCTGCTGGTACTTAGGAGTTTTCTTCTTATCTATGGAAATGACTTCCAGACTCCTTGCCTCAGTGTCAGCTGCTGTGTTTTACTGATGTAGACTAGCTTTTCTGGCCTGATTTCTGTCGTCGTCTTTGAACGATGGCTGAGCATTATCTTCCTGTTCTTAGATTTAAAACATGCTTAATGAATTCTTAGTGCGCACAACTGGTATTTTCCTTTTCCTTCTGCATCAAAACTGAAAGTTAAGTGATAAGGCAATGGGAGAGTATAAAACAAGTTTTAAAACTTGCCTCATCTAAAGTAAACATTGCTTTTTCTTTTAGCTTTGTTCTGACATGAGGAAAAAACATAATACTAGTTTGACCTGAAAATTTATCTTTTGCTTTTGTTTTCTTTTAGGTCCAGGATGGAACATTCCTGCTCACTCCTGCTGCTCTGTGTTAGTTTTCTGTTTGCGCAAGCTTTACCGCCCAATGGAACCGAATTGCCAAAACCAACAACAACAACAAGTAAGGACATCACTTAATTTGCAGGGATGGGAGTGGGTGTGGAAAGGGACTTCTGGTGGGGTCCCCCTGGTGACATAGTCCTGGATATTTTTCCAGGACTTTGACCCCACTAATGTGCTTCTAATCTTGCCAGATGACCTCTGTATTTGATCTCCATATGACTGGTGCTGTACACTTTACTTTCTCTTTCCCAAAGAATGGGAAATGCACAGGATAGCTTTGGGAGTGGTGGAGAAGCACAGGATGTCTCCTCCTGCCTGGGCTGCAAGCTCTCCACACCCCAGGAGCTGTCACTGTGGATCTCCAATGTGATGGGACCTGGACACAGATAATATGGAATAAAGAAATTATCAATTAGACAACAGGATGAACATATTTAAACATCATGAGGAACTACAGTCTTTATATGTGTTCTGTGTTTTCTAATGATACCAGCTGTCTAAGGCAAGACTTGAGGAGGTGGATAATAGTGCAGGTGTCCTGCATAAGATTAGGACAGGTGAAAAATAGACAAGCCTTTTTCAGAGACCTGAGAGCAATCTTCTACTTTGTCCTGGTTTCGGCAGGGATAGAGTTAATTTCCTTCCTAGTAGCTGGTACAGTGCTGTGTTTTGGATTTAGGTTGAGAACAATGTTGATAACACACCGATGTTTTAGTTGTTGCTGAGTAGTGTTTACACTAGTCAAGGACTTTTCAGCTTCCCATGCTCTACCGACTGAGAAGGCTGGAGGTGCACAAGAAGCTGGGAGGGGGCACAGCCAGGACAGCTGACCCAAACTGGCCAAAGGGATATTCCATACCATGTGACATCATGCTCAGTATATAAAGCTGGGGGAAGAAGAAGGAAGGGGGGGGACGTTTGGAGTGATGGCGTTTGTCTTCCCAAGTAACCGTTACGCGTGATGGAGCCCTGCTTTCCTGGTGATGGCTGAACACCTGCCTGCCGATGGGAAGTAGTAAATGAATGCCTTGTTTTGCTTGGCTTGTGTGCGCAGCTTTTGCTTTACCTATTAAACTGTCTTTATCTCAGCCCACAAGTTTTCTCACTTTTACCCTTCCGATTCTCTCCCCCATCCCATTGTGGGGGGAGTGAGCGAGCGGCTGTGTGGTGCTCAGTTGCTGGCTGGGGTTAAACCACGACATACTTACTGGTCCATCACAGCATCTTTTATTCATCCACATTTCTATTTTCGGACTTCCTTCCTCTTGCTTCAAGCCCTCCTACAACTATGTCCTAACACAATACAGTCCTGGAGAGGGGCTCGTTCAAGTCAAGTAAGGGTTTGTTGAGGTTTTTTATTTAAGATACAGATTCTACTATTATGTTCTGTGATGCGATGATATATTTTACTTGCACATTGTCCTTATCCTTCGTAATCCTAGCTAGCTATCTTTGAAATCCCTGTGCTGGTGAGTGTTGTTTGTCAGGCAGCAGTTCACTATTTAGGCGGTGGTAGTGTGTGATGCTGTGCTCATGTCAGAGGGGGATTTCCGAAGGGATAGCTGCTCTGTGGACTCGGTTGAAGGGAAATAAAGCTGATGAAGTTCCATATAAACAGTGTGGTGAAATCTTGATAACTTTTCAGGTGACTGTTGTTGACACCCAGTCTTTATAGGAGGGTGTTTTTGTGGTTTCGTTGGTTTAATCTGCCTGTGAACTTTACACCCGTATGGAAGGAGAGCCAAGGGAGAATCAAATGCCAGGCATGGCTGATGGCCACTTTGTTTTGGTCCTTGGTTATATTAATTTAGGTGTTTGGCATTTGCTTCCATCAAAATCTGAGGCTGGAGAACAGCAGAGGCAGCTGAGCACTGCTCTGCCTGGGCACTAACAGACCTCACAGGGCATGTGGTAGCACCTGGGAAGTGGAGGGTTAGGGGAGCAAGGGGCTCTACCATTAGTAATGACAATCTTAGTGTTGTTTTGCTTAGGGCTTTCAAAATAAATGAATTGCTAATATAAATAAAAATGTAGCTAAGTATAAAATTGCTGATAAATGGCTCTGTTGAAATATTGTCAAGTAGTTGTCAGTGCCCTGCTTCTTGTCTGTCACCTGGAGCAGTAGAAGAACAAGTTAGTAATATTGGTCTGAATATGTAAGAATAAGGGAATTGGGAATGGGAAGTAGCTTGTTAGTTGTATCGCTTCCCAGAATTTTAATAAAATCAGTAAAAAGGGAGTTTCTCCATAGATGCTGTTTATCTTCAAAGCTTAATTCAAAATTGTGTTGCGTTTAAGTATGATAATATGGGTAAGAGTAATCTTATCATCTGAGTTTTAATTAAATCTTAATTTCAGTGATACAAGTTAGAAATTATTAGTACGACTACACTGTTTTATTCTAAATATCAAAGCCTTCATTACTTTGCAGTGAGAAGTGAAGAAGAGTTTTGTCTGATAGACAAGCACGCGCACACTGAAAATGTATTGCTGTATGGAAACTTCCAAGATAATGGGATTATCTAATACATTTGATAGCCACTGGCTTAATACAATATTTTTTAATACAAAAATAAAGATTTTTGATTGAAGTGTCAAGAAAACTCCGTGTAAAAGAATATGGAAAGATTCTAAAAAGAATCCAGCTTTCCTTTTGCATGCTAATTTGATGAATGATCCAAAAAGATAAAATGCTTTTGATTCTGAAAGGAGTAGTTATAATTTATTGCATGTCATTATTTTAGCTGACTTGGTTTTTAACACATTTGTTGAATTAAAATGTTGTATTTATTCTTATTTTAAACATGGATACTTGGTCTGTATTGCTCAGTTTTTCAGCACTATCGACATTTTGCTTCCTACAAGAGTACCATGAAATTGCTACCATGAAATTTCCCATTCATAAAAAAAGAATATTCTGGTTTTTATTGCACTGCCATTTACTGGAGAAGTTGCACTGCCATCTACTCAGAGTATTCAACTATATTAAATAAATATAAGCCAGTATTTATTTATTTGGATTTGCATAAATAAATGTGTATTTCAAGTAGATAAAACTTTATGCTATCAAATATGTGACAGACTATTTATATGTGATACTGTCCATGGCATTCAAATAATTTCTGGTTACTCAAATACTAATTAGTTATCTAGTATTAATCATAGGCAGGATTCTTTTACTTCTTCTTGTATTTTTACTTGTTATGTAGTTTAAATGTGAAAGCAGCCTGGGAGTTGCAGTAGTAAAGCTTTTAAGTCCTTTCCAAATGTTTAAATTTCTTTAGTGTTTACTTGATGAATATTTCATGGGTTTCATGCCCATGCAGAGGTAATGAATTTATCAGATGAGGGGGAGGTTGAAAAGCAGCAAATGGTGCAGCTTTTGATGCCCTATTTATGGCTGGTTTAAACTTTCAAGAAGTAGTGGGTGTCTTTGAAGATAACTAAAGCAATGTATAGAAAGAATAAAATCTTGTTGTACGATAGCCAGAACGGGACCCAGAGATGGGGACTTTCATGCTAGACTCGTGGTGCTTCTTTCATGTAGAAAACGAGGCATCATCAGAAAATTGAGTTTTGAAGAAGGAGGCTGGCTCATTTTGCTTAGTATTTAAAGGCCAAAGGGATGCTTTGCTGGTAGATACTCAATTTCAAGAATTAGTTTGAAAAGCGGAACTTCAGAAATAGGTGGTTTTGGATTGGGGGTTGGACTAGATGACCTTTAAAGATCCCTTCCAACCCAAACTATTCTATGACTCTGTGATCGTGGTGGGAGGCGGGGCTGAGCTCAGTCTGGCTGTGCGGCATTCGGCTTTGGGATGGCAAATGCAGGCGTGATTCTTGCATTTGCTGCTGCTTGCCTTCTTGTGTAGTGCAGGCTGTGGACACTGGTTTGTCTTCCCTACCTGTCTTTTTCCTTTGCCCTTCCTTTATTTTTTTTTAATTTGGGTTTTTTTTTCATATGTACCAAATGCATCTCCTGTTTATCAGCTGCTTATCTGCTTCCTCTCCGCAGTCGAGGCACAGTGAAGCACAGCGATTCTCTGCAGGGTTGGGGTTTTCTCTTCCAAAAATAGCGTGAGAGGGCTTAGTCTGGACTTTGTGATATCCCCGTTGGCATGGGTGGACTTCTCCTGCCCAGTCATCGCAGCACAAGTTCAGCTGGACCTCAAGGAGACAGGGTAGCTAGATGAAAACTGAGAAAGGAGGAGAGTACTCCTTTTATTGAGTTAACTTGTAGGTTTTCATTGTATAGAAAGCACACACTGGTGTGCAAGAGGCTTAATTATAATAAATTAATCACTGTTAAATCTGAACAGAAGGTTCAGTGAACGGAAGTTAAGCACTTGCAGAAGTTTTTACAGCAACAACAAAAAATAAATACTCTGCTACCCACCCAACCCGGACATTTCAAAAATGCTTATGTCTACAAAAAATACTAAGGACTACCCAAAACACATCAGTTGAGTGTGTCTTCACCTTAGTATCAGTCCAAATGATGGCATGAGGACAGCCTGTGCCACACATGCATCTGCACTGTGAGTAGCATCCCAGTACCCCCAGCAAGGTAGTAATGTGAAAGGGTTTCTGTTCTGTGGCTGTGTGTGCTTTGGTGAGCTCTGCCGCTCCCTGCAGTTGTTCTCGGTGAATTTTGAGAGCGTTACCTGCTCTATGGGGCATGTGAAGAGCATTGAAAGACTACAATAAAAATTGAAGATGCTTCATTGCCCTTTGAAACATGAACAGGTGAAGGAGTAATATGGAAGATACTCAACACTCTCATGCATGATAGATTATCCGGTCTGAAGTATCTCCTGAATTAATGTGTGAGGTCTTGCACGACCACTAGGCAAGCTGGCTGCGGAAGTTGATGCAGGCTGGACTGAGCTCTTCAGCAGAGACATGTCTAAGAGCTCCTGTATCCCACATGTGGGGGATGCGTTACTCCAATAGAAGTTGTGTGTAAACTGGGAAGCATTGGGTTTTGTGTCTGCAGGTGACAAAACACCTCTATTAAAATTCGACCACAATTCTATTCATAGTCATATATTTTATGACATGGCCTATTTAAGATTGCGTGTACTGTGTTTGCCATGTGATGGATAAGGTCTGTGTTAAGACTTTGTGACAGCTGCTCTTCATGTAAAATAAATGTCGGAGGAGGTTGGGGTCCTTTGCAGGGCTGGATGTCTGAAACAACAGTTCTGACCCAAACCAGAGGCACGTGTCACTGCCCAAAAGCCTCTATGGTCAGATTTGACGGAGCATTGTTTAAAAGACGTTTGTGTGTCTGCTGAAGGGACAGCAGAGATGAAGGATGCACCCTGAAAAAAACCCACTTGAAGTCTAACCCAAATAATGGGTGAAAGCAGTTTAGTTTTAGTTTTGGAGAGGTGGCGGGTTAAGTTCTCTGTTTTTTGAAAGGAAGTTCAGACCTGTGAATAAATGGAGCCCGTTGTTGTGGGATTTCTCCTGTGCTCAGATAAACAATATCTTGTCTGTTCTTTGTCATTTGACAGAATAATTTCAGGTACCTGACTTGCTATCTAGGGCAAACTGCGCACCTTGCCTTGTTAGCTGGCTTTTGTGGAGGGAGAAAAAAGTGTTCTAATCACACTTTCGTTCATGGGCTGTTTCACTGTTCAGGTCCTGCTTGCAAAGGAACCAATCCAGGGATGAAGAAAATCAAAGTTTGGGAGAGAGTGTGGAGGGAGGATCACGGGGCAGTTACTGATGTGCTACATTGCTGTTAGTTCCCTTTTTTTCTTGTGGGTGGTTTTGTTTTTGACACATATGGAAAGTGGGAACATCGTAACCCTGAAGGAAATGGTGATATGCTTCCAGAAGGAGCCGTTCAGATGGCTGGGCCAGCAGCACAGGGAATGAAGCCGGGAAGAACCCGTGAGTCAGCCTCGGTGGGTGGCAGGGGAAGCACGAGGGGTTGCCACCATCCTCCTGATGATAATCCTCCTCTCTTGTCAAGATGAAAGTCACTATTTCATGTATTTCTAAAAAAAATACCCTCAGGATGATGTTTTTTTGTGTGACTGCAAACAGAAAGCCCTGTGGTTTTGGACCACAGCTCTCTGTGTTGGAGCAGTGGAAAATTTTCCCTGGCAGTGGCTGCAGTAGAGATCTGCTTTAGAGAACATCTGCCTCTTCTGCGTGCATTTACTTATGTGTTTCAGTTGTCAATTTTTGAGGCAGCACTGATTAAAAATATATTTCAGGTCTGTCTTTCTGTTTCCCCTTAAAATCCCACTTCATATGTAGATAGTTGTGTTGGCCAAAGATCTTCCAGCCTCTGAGTCTACAATGGCCTAAGCCCGGTTGTAACTTTCTCTAACAATTTTTGGGCTAATTATAAAATTACCGATGCAGATATGGAAGAAAATACAGGTAATAAATGCAACTGTTTAAAACCACGCCATGCCTTACACACAGGCTCTGCAGAGGTGAAGCCATTGGTGTGCCACTGCAAGGCTTCGAAAACAGATGTGCCCGTGTACAAGGACGAAGGGACTGTTTGTGGTTTTTTACTTAATTTCCTTGTGAAATGGTAGGAGGAGAGGTGAGATCTTGATGCAGAGAATTGCATCGGTTATTGCAGGGCTGCTCTGTCCTTAACTAAAGAAATGTAGACAGTAGTGTTACAGGAGGTTGAACTTCTCTTCTCCTGGGTTGGACTGAGGCTTTCTGTAGTCGTCCGGGAATCAGTTTTCCAAAGACACCCCAAAAACATGGTATGGGCTATATCAGTTCTTCTGAAAGGAGGAGATGGGGGATTTTGTATTGTGTAATGAACTGAGGGAAATTCTCATTCCCTTGTGACTCAAACTTGTTGTTTTCCCCTCTTGTGTCATGGGTTTTCGCACAGAGCCAATGATGAGAACTAACACAAAACCCCTAAATCCTGGAGGATTCTGAGATGCTGAGTCTGAAATTTCTAAGCCTCAGAAGTGGGCTAAAGTGGCTCCTTTTTGCCTGTGGGGGCAAAAATAAACATTTTGTTTGTTTGTTTCTTTGCCAGACTTTGGTTTGTATACAGAGTGCGGTATTGCTAAATACCACACAGAAATTGTTAAGCTGTTTCTGGTGATGCACATTCATCCAGACACTCCTTCCAATAGTGATTTTCTGAAACCCCGTCAAGTGATGGTTTCTGATTACAATTTTGTCATGCCTGTCACTTTTGTCTTTATATACCACTTAAATGTCAAGTTTCATGCATTTTATTGCTTTCCCTTTCTTCGTACTATTATGTTGACTTGAGGTACCTTCTTTCCTTGTATGCCCCTAGTGCACCTATGCCTCTAAAGGAAGTTTTTCCGTGCCCTAATACCCTGTTTGAGCATCCAGAGAGTTTCCAGGTGCTCACGAGATACAAACCAACACTCAAATGGTTTTGCAGGGATCAATTCTGGACAGCCAGTCTATCCATATGAGCTCTTTTGTATAATATTGCAGGTGTTATGTAGTCTTATATAGTTACTGTAATCTTTTGTTTTCATGATATTTTATGTCGAGGCTTGTGGCAAGGTCTCTTCAAAAAGCCTTTGCAAAAAGCAAGCAAAAAGAAAGAGGTTAGGGAATCATAGAATCATAGAATCATAGAATCATTGAGGTTGGAAAAGACCTCTAAGATCATCGAGTCCAACCGTCAACCCAACACCACCATGCCCACTAAACCATGTCCCTAAGCGCCTCATCTACACGTCTTTTAAAAACCTCCAGGGATGGGGACTCCACCACTTCCCTGGGCAGCCTGTTCCAATGTTTCACCACTCTTTCAGTAAAGAAATTTTTCCTTACATCCAATCTAAACCTCCCCTGCCGCAACTTGAGGCCATTTCCTCTCGTCCTATCACTTGTTACTTCGGAGAAAAGACCAACACCCACCTCGCTACAACCTCCTTTCAGGTAGTTGTAGAGAGCGATGAGGTCTCCCCTCAGCCTCCTTTTCTCCAGGCTGAACAGTCCCAGTTCCCTCAGCCGCTCCTCATAAGACTTGTTCTCCAGACCCTTCACCAGCCTCGTTGCCCTTCTCTGGACACGCTCCAGCACCTCAACGTCCTTCTTGTAGTGAGGGGCCCAAAACTGAACACAGTATTCGAGGTGCGGCCAGTGTGCATGCGGGAGGTGTTAGGAGAATTACTGCTGCAGTTCTCAAAGACCTCTGTAGCACTGGTGAAGAACTCGTTAAAGGTGTGTAAATGTAGTTTAAAAAGAGAAGAAACACACCAGCAGCGACAAAAGTTGCCTTAATTTTGGAAGAGTATATGTTGGTAAGAAAATATAAAAAAAGTGCAAATGAAGGAGGCTGAGGAAGGCTGGTGTAACGATGGAGAAACTGGGGGGTTCGGACCCCCAGGGAACTGTTCCAGTGGATGCCCTAAGTGTGGGCTGCTGCCTCGGGTGGCTCCTTTGGCTGTAACTGAGGAAAGAACGGCCTTTTTCTGTATCCTATGGCATGGGCAATAAATTCCAGGTGTGAAGGCCTCATCCTTCCCACTTAGCGAGGTCTCGACCACTGCTGTTACACTAACCTGGATTTATTTGTCTGGTCAGAAAGAGGAACAGGTGGCAGGGTTCTATTTTGCTTGTTGAAGGCTAAGGCTGAGAGTTTTGCTTGCTTAAATAAAACACGTTGTTTTTTAAATTATTTTAATGTGTTATATATTGAATTGTTCAGTAGAATTAAAAGGTTACAGAAGCATAATGAAACTGAAATGTAAAAAGTCACATACATAAAAACACTATTAACAGAAGGATGAGACTTGCAATTTATACTAGATAAAACAAAATCTTAATTTTTTTTTTAATCTCCATTCTGAGTGTTTGTTAAAAGTCTCATCGTTCCTACTTGTTCTTGTATTTATATATAATATGCTATATGTTATATATAATATGCTATATATTATATACAATATAAGCTATAGAAGACGCTGCAGTTTGCACTGTCCCCTCCTGCCTTCCCCCTCCGTCATGCTCAGTGTACGCTTTACAGCCTAATACAGCCAGCAGCGGTGTTTTGGACTGGTAAACGAGGTGTGTTTAAAACGTTGTATCTCTGGAGTCAATAAAATCTATACAAAGGGTGGCATTGTTGGGTGATGTCTGGCTGGCTGAGCTGATGCGCATAAGGATACTGCAGCAAACCTTTTGAATGGGCTTCAAATTTAGTTTAAAACCTTGCACCCATTAAACTTACTCTAACCACAAGTAAATTCTTTGCTTAACCAGTCATTCCCAAAAATATCTTGACATTCTCAGCAGCAGATAGTTTGTTTGTGCCTTTGAAGGGGAAAAAAAAAAAAAAAATTCGAACTTTCAATTTTAGCTTTGCATATATTAAGTAATTTGTGATGCTTTTGGTAAGTACAAGCAGCATATTGCATAAGAACCACAGATTTTTGATACCCCAAGCACAGTTTCTGCCCGTACTAGATCAGGCAATCCGTGTTTATAAAGTTTCACGTTGGCTGTGTTCAATCCACAGATTCTACAGAGGACAACAATTTACACAAGGACCTATTGACTTCAATGCTGATTCTGCTCCTGGTCTTCATCATTTTCATTCTGTTGGCTGGCTATTTTTTCAGGTAGGTCTGTGTGGAGCTCTGCATGTAGAACTAGCTCAGTCTTGTTTCGATATGATCTAACAAGGAAATGAAATGCGTACTTATGGTGAGGCGGGAGCCTCCATCACAGTGTAGAGGAGGGTGCTGCGGCGGTGGTGGCTCTCACTGTGAAGATGAACAGAAAGAGCTTCTCCAGAATTACATGGTTGGTAAAGGCTGGTTTGGAAAAATGCTTGTTACCTTTCAACATAGTTCCTCAGATTAACGTGGTGTATGTATTTCAGGTTCAGAAGACATAGGAAAGCTGTTGTGAACTCTGGGGACAAAAAGATGCCAAATGGGATCTTAGAAGAACAAGGTATGGAGAGATTTGCTTTCCTTCTCACTGTGAATTTTGTTTGTGTACGCACATGCTTGTTCGCTAATTAAGAATTCAGTTATTCAGTTATGTTTGCTTTTTATTTATAAGTTTTAGGATTGTTACTAAAGAGAAAATAGTTAAAAAAAAAAAAGAGGTCCATATTTAAGTATGTGTATATATAAAGTTAACTTTCAGTTGTTGGTTTTAAATAATTTTCACTTTAAGTTGGGACACAGCAAATATTTATTTGTAAATGTTTCTTGTGCTCTTTATATATGTTTTATTAGGATGCCAGCTGAGAGCCAGGTTTCTGGCACTGTGATCTTTGTATTTAGAGAAAGGATTGCAATATTTCTTCTTAAAAGGGGAAAAGAAAGGCCCTTAACTCTTTGTGAAATTACAGGCTGGTTCCTGAACGTAAAGAGAAACAAGCATGGGGAAGAGACAGGGTAGTATTGTAAGCCAGCGGCACTAAAATAAAACACTCTCAGGAGTCAAAAATGTTTCCCATTGGCTTTTTCAAATGTGCTGGGTTTAAGTCTGTTAGTGGGGATCCTTTCGGGGGGGTTGCTCTGTGCGACTCAGTTCAAACCTAGCAAACGTGGAGGAGCCGTTCATTTCTTGCTTATAAATTACTTTAGCCATAACAAAGAGAAAAACTTAATGATAAAAAGAATTACATCTTTGTGCCGGTTCCACATCGCTACATATGAACTGAAGAGCGGGTTAACAAACACGGTGGCAGTCATAGAGAAAGTCAAACCTCTAAATATATCCGTCAGCTTCCTGCTCGGTCGGTGCTTGTGCACAGGAACCCCGACGAGCGTGGTTTGGAGATCCCCGTGGTGGCCCAGCACCGGGTAGTGCCCTTGGGTGGTGAATGGTTAGTGCAGCCACCAGTGAGTTTTAGTTTGCAAGTGTGGCTGCTGGAAGTTGCCCCATCATTATCAGCATGTAGGGAAGTGGTCTGCCTTTCTGTTTGCCTTTGGTTGTAAATAAAACTTGTCTTCACCAAACAGTGGGCTTAATCGCTCTGCTTCTTCCAGCCGTGCTGACAGGCAGCCCGTGGGGATGCTCATTTCAATTTTCAGATGGCCAGTTGTGCTCCTGAGGGGCCATGAAGGCAGCAGGTGAAGGTGTCCTGGGGCTTTATTTCCCTATGCGAGCCAAGGTCTAGGTGGCAAGAAGTGCCCGCAGCAATCCCCGTACCAAACCGTGCTGCCTCAGAGCGATTGCGTGCCAGGGCTGGGCTGATGCTGGGGTGATCTGGGGCAACCGAAAGCAACAACAACAGCTCATCTCGGTGCAGAGTTTCTGGTGTCTGCCAAGTTAAGGATATTTTTTTAATTCTTATTATTTCCCCTTCACAAGTGAAATAATCTAGCAGTATCTCTTCAGTGATAGGCACTAAAAGCTGTCCCTGCAGTCCCTGCCCTGTGGCAAAGCAGCTCTGGGTTGGTCAGCAGAAGGAACCTTCTCCTTTTCTAAATAAAACCTGGTCACATTTTAATCCAGTGTAAATACAGAAACCGTTAATTTTACCAATAGTGGTTCTACTTGAATTTATTATGTTCTCAGAGAAGCTACTTGGCATGTGGTTTTGGTTTTTTATTTCATTTAAATCAGCTTTATCTCCAATCGAAGTCTCATGTGAGAAGTATGTTTTGGCATCTTCCAGCATAAAAATTAATTTGTAGTTGGAAATAGCTTGTTATCTGTTGCTCTGGACATGCCTTTAACACCTACTTTCCTTGTACTGACAGAACAGCAACGGGTGATGCTGCTCAGTAGGTCTCCCTCGGGCCCAAAGAAGTATTTCCCTATTCCAGTAGAAAATCTCGAAGAGGAAATACGGATGCGATCAGCAGATGAAGGGAAACTCTTCCGTGAGGAGTTTAATGTAAGTCCTCACATGCGGAGTGGACGGTTGCATGGCAAAAAGTGGGGGGCAAATCAAAATGCCTGCAAATATTAACAATTCTTTTAAAAATGTTTGGTGCGTGATGCTGGTATCTCAGAGCCTCAGCACTTGTTGTGTGAGCGCGCTGGTGCTGTTTGTACATGCTCTCACATGCGTGGTAACCCTTTATCTGGACAAAATTTGAAAAGTTAACTGCATTATGGTATGGTAATGCCAAATCTGTAATATATAAACTGTTTGACACTTGCAAGCATTTAAAGAAGGTCTTTTGTGTTTGCCTGAAAGCTGGAGGAGAGTTGAATTGAATATGAATCTCTTCAGCGTTGATTTTCTTGGTGGTGGTGGTAGAAGGGTTTTTTAGGAGTCTGAGTGTTTCACCTCTATGGGAAGTACTCAGAGGAGAAGACACAGTGTGGCCTTTAATATTGCCCTAGTGAGGTTTGACTTTTTTTTTTTCTGGTAATTTGACCTTCTGCTCTTTACCATCCCATTGCTTCCCTATTTGCAGCACCCTGTGCCCTAGCAGATAGGTTTCGATGAAGTATCTCAACTTTAAGGGTTTTTTTTTAAAGTGTTGCCTTGGTCAGAAAGGAGATTTTATTTTCTGCCCATAACCCGAGCTTCAGTTGTGTGTGGTCATATAGATGAGTCGTAACTGGAGTCTGGTGAGCTGCTGCAGAGCTGGTTTCTATGGAGAAACCCGGCACGATGAGTCTGCTCTCGCACGTCTGCATTCGGAGGCCTTTTCCATACTTTTATTATTTCTTTTCACTTCCCTTCACAGCAGAAGCAAGTTGAACAGAGCAGTAGCTTAAATGTCAAATATGGAGTTGTCAAAACTGATGCATGCATTGATTAGACAGTCTGTTAAGTTACCTTCTTAATTGGTAGCATATTTATATCTGCAATTTGTTTGGTGATATATTTAAAACACATACTTTCTTTGCCTTATCAGAGAGGGAGCATTGTGGAGATACTTACTGAAGTCGACAAAACGAATGTGAAAACTAATTTGACAAGATGTGCGCTTGTGAATTTTGACTCTCCTGATTAATTTGTTCTGCAGTTAGGAGTGAAACAAGCCATCTATTTTTATTTTTAAAACCTGCTTTGCTTGGATCATTTTCTGCACCATGCTGAGAGCGTGTGAGTTTCTGTCTGCACACAAGTGCTGAGTCTGAAAACTGGGGTCCCGTCCCCATAAATGAGCAGTCTGAGCAGTGGCAGAGGGTGATGGTACAGAAAGTCTGCTTGAAGCTTTATGTGTTTTTTTTTTCCCCGCTGTATCTCCCGTGGCTGCTTGCATGGATATATGAGTTGTTTGCTCAAGCCTGAGAGGGGAAGAAAGGGTGAAAGACAGTTGAAAATCAGAGTGATTGATATTGTGGCATAAACCAGGAAAGCTGATGAACAGAAGTCTGTTACTACAGCACTGGAAGGAAGGGGGTTGAGAAATCAGGACCCTTCAGCACAAAGACATCTGTGTAACAACCTTTCCTTCAGAGCATCCCCAGCACACAGAAGCCCTGAACTCGGCTCCATCCTCCCACCAGCTGGGGTTACACCTATATCTGCCCCGCGAAGCCATAGCTGCCAAGTCCTGCAGATTTTGGATGGGTCCAAAGCCGTCCCCTTTGTGCAAGCTGTTGGGCAGGAGCTGGTGGACTCTGACTGCAGCCCAGGGCTGGGGATGCCTAGCTGATGGGGATCTCTGCCCGCTGCGGTGTTTGCTTTGCACCGTCTAATATAATATGTCAGGGGTCAGGTGTCTCGGGGAACACAGATACAGGGTCTCCATTGTGAATTTGGAACAGATTTAGGCTGAAAATGGTGAGTCCTGTGAGCCAGCGGTGGCCAGGCACATGCACCAACCAAAGAAGTTAGGTCCCAAGCGATTTTTCTGGTGAAAAGAAAACAAAGCAAGAGCTGATAGATGAAGACACGCAGTGGAGAGAAAGGATTTTTGAGGACAGTTCTCTTAGATTTATGTGCTTCGTGGTGTTCTTCAATACTTTTGATTTTATCCTTAAAGCCTAAGTTACGCTTAAGAAGTACCTTGCACTTGTTGCACTTGTACACTAACCAAAATAGCAGAGGCTCCTTCTACCCTCAGTTGCTTCATTTTTTTATTATTTGATTTCTTTGTGAGCATAGAGCACTAGGAAGTGTGTGTTCTTTCTAAACAGAAGAAAAAGAACAAAAGAAGAAAAAAAAACCCATATTCCTTTCTGTATGGGCCCTTACCTCTATTTATCATCCATAACACAAGATGAGCTGGGTGTTTGAAGTTTATGATGGCTGGTTTATTGCCTTGATTTTCAGAGTAATGTCTGAAAACCTTCCTCTAAGAAATTGCTTTTGAAATTTTAATTTTGACTTGATTAAGATGTCCCTGTGGTTCATGCAGTGAAAAAAAAGAGAAAATGCGCCAATGCTGGGGTGAGTCGAGCCCCTCGGAAGTGTCAGAGAGCTTTTAGGATTCCTGCGAAGTGGGAGCAGATAAGACTGCAGTGGCAGCAGATGACCCCGTGCCACCAAGACTCATCAGCTCCTCGTGATTCGCAGGGTGATGGAGAGGACGTGATGAAGTGCATCCTCGATGAATCACATCCTCCCCTCTGAAGATGGGTGGAAGCAGCGAAACAGGCTGTGTCCTTGCACTGGGGCTTAATACCCGCGCTAAGCCGTGCAGAATGACATTAGGAGGTTTCTAGGGAGATGTGAGGGCCTTGCAGGAGTGAGGAGCAGGGAATGGAGAGATTATTTTGCCAGAGATAATTACTTTTCATGCATTTTTCACATAAAGATGCAGAACTTATATGACTGTTTATTGGGAATTTGTTGCCTGACCTTTGAAGTTTGAAGAAATCGTGTTTGAAGTGCTAATAATTTCTTTTTATGCAAAACATAAATTAAGTTTCTGTGTTTTCTAAATTGTAAATGTATTTTAATTAGCAAAATCATGGGCTTCATTCAAATAAGGAATTAAGCAGTTTGCTAAAAGCAGCATTCTTTTTCAACTCTTTTTTAACCTTCTCTCTCCTTTCTTTTACTTACATGCACAAGTTTAAGTGTGATTAAGAGATTAAAAAAAACCCAAACCAACCCACAAATGCACATTGCTATTTCCTCTATGGTGGTGGAGAAGTCCTCCCCGCACCCCCCCTTTTATCCTGTGTCACCCTGACAACACAGATTGCTGCTTTTAAGGGGAAATTCCAAGCCCTGCTCTCTGCCAGGCAAGTGAGGATAGTTGCTTTAAGCTGTACCATCGGTTACCATTTTTTTCCCTTCCCCTACATGATTCAGACCGGGTGGTGGGAGGTAGAAGGGTGGGAAAAGGCTGTTGTGCCTTCCCAAACCGCTGGGATTCTACCTCGGTGGGATCCAACACACTAACACTGGGTTTTAGGAATTCAGTAGAAGAAACTTGATGAAACTCTATTCTTGTTCACATCATTTGCAGTGAGGGGGCAGCTAAAAGTGCAGGGCAGGAGCCTCGATGTCTCTTGATGAACGGTCCTTTTCCAACTCTAGCCCTGCCCTGGGCTCTCCGCCACAGCCCGAGCTCGGCCGCTTGGCTCCGGTGGTGGTATCTCAGCAGCTTCTGCGTGGAGGTGGAGGGGCTCCACCTCGGGCACCCCCTTGTTTTCATTTTCACCCTTTTCCTCTCTGTTTCTTCCTTTCATTTGATTACTCTGAAAGACTGGGTTTTTTTTTAAGCTTGACTAAATTTATCTGCAGTCTTAGATCTTGCTGATTACTTGCAGAATTTGACTTGTGCTTGTACAGCAACTTTCAGCATAGAAGAATTGGGGTTTATTTTTTTCTTCCTCCCTTTCTGCCAGCATTGGGCCCTCACCTGTGGATCTCGGCAAGATGTTTGGTATTTAATGTTCTTAGCAGTGAGCTATTAACAATCAAATTCTATTTGTGTTACTGAACCAACTGTTATTGCTAAAAGTAGCTGTTGGAGCCGAGCTCGAGGGAGCGGCGCATCCGCACGGCTGGGTCATGGCGCTGTGAATCACCGCGGCAGATGGCAGCTTAAAGTAGCAGCTCAGAGTTTAACAATTTTCTAAATAACTGCGATCTCTGGTGGAAAAATTACTTATTTTTCCAAAACTGCTGAACTCCTTTTCTGTAGTGAAATCTGCCAGGACGTGGTTTCCTGTTTTCGAGTAATGAAAGTTATTGCGAAAAAAAATAAAATAAGTTTAATTCTGTTGGATGCAAGGCAGTATGTATAAATGCAGATTTTCCCTGAGCCATGTGCAGACAAGAGTTAGCTGTTTTCTAACACATTGACTTTTGTATCTTTTTTTTTTTTTTAGTCATTAACACCTGGATATGTGCAGGGAACATTTGAAATGGCAAATAAGGAAGAAAACAGGGAGAAAAACAGATATCCTAACATCCTGCCATGTAAGACATTACCTTTTCTTTTAAATCAGACAATTAACTCTGGCACTGAGCATGCTGGTAGCAGTGTTCATTTGCTTGAAAATACTCAAGTAGTATAATTTCACTGGTTACAAATGTTCTTCATAAATTGTATGTGCAAAACCTGTCTGTTTTGTGGCATGTCTCTGGTATTGATTTTCTCCTGTTAGGTTTTTCTGACAGCAGTTATCAGGTGCTGCACTAGAAAGCCTTAGCTCTCACGGGGTTCTACCAAATTACACTATGTCAAGTGGATATTTTAGTGTCTTAGGTTAGTTTTGGGCAATCAAATATGGCAGAGTTTGGGCTTCCAGTATTGTAGAGCTGCAGTCCCAGTGACCTCCAGGTGTGGGAGCAAAGCAAGACATTTGTGGAGAAAGTTTCTTAATGAGAACTAGGAGCAATACGGGAGATGGCTGGCTTGGGAAGTGTATGCTTAGCCTGGCCTCCTGCTTGCAAGGAAGTAACATATTTCAGATTGATTAACATGCAGATGTGCTTGTAATGTGTTTTCTTCCAGATGATCACTCCAGAGTGGTTTTGACCCAAATCGATGGAGTCCCGCCTTCAGACTACATTAATGCGTCATATATAGATGTATGTTGACAGTTGTCCACTGTTTGCCAAACTGCAAACTTTGACTGTGAATTAAATAAGTATTTTTCTGCTAGCATATGTTGGCATTTCATCTTTTAACTGCTATGATATTTATTTCCATAGGGTTATAAAGAAAAGAATAAATTTATAGCAGCACAAGGTAATTTATTCTCATTTCTGTATTCTGTACATCTTATGGCTGAGCATATTTAATTTTAGATGTGTTTTAGAGGTTATTTTCAGCTGCAGATGGTGGCCAAATGCAAGGTGCAATTTAGAGGTTACAGTTTAAATGAAATTAAAGTGAGCATGAAGTCAGCCACTACCTTTAGACCTGCAGATACTGCTCTGAGCGAAGAGGCTTGCCTTTCCCCCTACACCCCCGCTTTGCTTCTCTCTTCTTATTTTTCATCTACTTACTGGGGGTTTGAAAAATTATGTCTCCTGATAATACATTCTGTCTAAGCAATCCTGATACAGAAATCAGCATTTTCACATGAATTCTTATGCTGTATTTAGTCATAAATTTTGTGAACTTTGTCACCGCAATCCCAGACACAAAGCAATAGCTGCCCCTCCCCTTCAAAAATACTCCGGTCCTGCACAGCACGATGAGCAGCTCTCAAGACCAGTTGTTCATTGTGGTCACAGGTGATGCTGGACCTCGGCATGGGGGAGAGCTGCAAAGTAGAAATCCTGAATGATGCTCCTGCCATAGCCCGCTTAAAAGAGCATTAAGAATATTTCAGGAGAGGAGGTATCTGCTAGAAATGTAGATTTGAGTACGCATGATTGTGTAAAAGAAAATATGATTTTTTTTTTTTTAAGAAATATGTAGTATATTCAAAACCTGAGCAGTCTGTAGTAAACACAGATCTGGGTGGGCACCCAGTGCGCAGGGGCAGGGGGTGTTCATGCTGGTCTCCATCACCCCTCTTGAGCAGAGCTGTATTCTGTCTGCAGGACCAAAGCAAGAAACAGTTAATGATTTCTGGAGGATGATATGGGAGCAGAAGTCGGCCGTTATTGTCATGTTAACCAACCTGAAAGAAAGAAAAGAGGTAAAGAGCTTTCAGTTTGCTCTGGGTTGTCTCTACCAAACCGTGTTCCAAAAACAGTTGTGGCTGCTCAGCGTCTGGCCAGTCACATTTTTGACTACTTCCTTCTCCCGTCCCTGTTAGCACATCTGAGTTTCTGCTCATAAATGTAGTTTTCATTTCCAAAATACAAATTTATATACGTAGATCTCAAGGAAAAAATTTTGATAGCTAATTTTGTCCTGCGTAGCCCATAGCCAAAGGCAAATTCTCATGCCTGTGTTTTTATCGCAGCGTAAGGCTGCACTTGTGAGTGGGTTTGGTTAGAAATGAAGATAAAAACTTTGTTCATATTTTTGGGAGTTAGGTTTCAAAATTCTTTCTGGCACATGCACATAAGAAATTAAAAAACAACACTTTTTTCTTGTGAGTGATGCTGTTTCTTCCTGTCCCCCCGTTTCTCCTCATACGTGTCTCACTCCTCCCGTTGTGCGAGACTTTCTACGTGTACTGGCTGAATGCTGAGATGCACACGAGAAGCGTGAAACATGTAGCTTCATTCCTGCTTCGCAGACTTGAGAAGCTAAGTTAAAATATTAAGGAAATGTATAATCAGAAACATAAAAGATGCTTTTTAATTATTTTCTTTTCCCTTGGGGGACAGTTTGCCACACTGAACATGCTATATCCTTATTTGAAATATATAAAGTCCTCAAAAACATGTGGCCAAGAAATAAACCTTGTTTCCCTGGTGAGTACGCCTAAAGCTTAAAAATAAAGAGTCCAGACATCCCAGTCCCCACAGCTAGGCACCCCCTAACAAAAAAAAACAAACCACAACAAAAACTGTTTAGGTCTGGCTAAGTTAAAAAACAACTTCAAAGCTATTCTCACCTTCTCTGCATAAATTTAAGCATCAATAGCACTAGCAAAGTGTTAAAGCTGTATTGTGCCAGATGAGAAGCTCTGCATACTCACATGCGTATGTATGTACACTATTTTCAAATAATTTCATTGTTTTATGGATGACCAACAATGAAAGCAGATTCAGTGTTACAAAACTCACTGTGTGTTTTTACAGGAAAAATGTTATCAGTATTGGCCTGACCAAGGGTGCTGGACTTATGGAAATATCCGTGTGTCAGTGGAAGATTGCATAGTTCTGGTGGACTACACCATCCGCAAGTTCTGCGTTCAGTCGGTAAGTAACAGTAATGCTCTTGCTGGGTCTTCATTTTAATTTTTAAAGCAAATTGTTACAATGTCAAATATTTGCTAAAAAGAAATTCAGGAAATTAGTTAAACATATTTGCAAATCGAGAAAGGTGTGGCACTCTCCTAGGCAGGTGAGCAAGCTCTGCAGGTCAGCACACGCAGTGTCTGCTACAGTTTAATGGATTGCAAGACGTTCTGCTTGGTTTCTTCTTGCCTGTAGTCAAGGGCCACAGAAAGTCACTCCTCGTGACTGTCAGGGAGGGAGCACAGGAGCAGTGTCTTGACCTTTTTTGGGACAAATTGCATAGAAAAATAAATGAGTGAATTTGGATACGTTTGGGTATTTGGAGCAGTCTGTGGATATTAGTTGGCCAATGTCAGCCAGCATTACAGCTTGATTTCTGTTGTATCCTTGGTCTCCGGCACAAATAAAGCTTTAGATCACAAGAGAGATGGTGGGGATGACTTTGCTCTTGTCCAGTGTGTAGCCTTGTACGGGAGCAAATTGCTAGAGATCCTCACCCCCTAAAGAGAAGGCTGCTGTGTTTGTAATGCAATGACCGTCTAATTCAGATAGAAGACTGAAGACAGTACGGGCTGGTGAGAGGTGATAAACCACATATAGCTGGGTAGAACTACATGGAGAGCTCAGAACCCCTCAAAATACGGGTGGATTCATTCAGCATTAGTTATAGATTCTGAACTGTGACGCAGTCGCTGCTGATTCAGCGTGCAGATTGCTTTGGTATGACTAGTGATTGCTGATAAGGCATCGCTGATAAAAATGCTCAGAGAAACTGCGCTCAGAAGGCAGAATGGGAAAGAAGTAACGGTACAGAGATGTACGTACTGTGGATAAGCTGAAGGGCTGGAAAGTTTATGAATGGACCTGGCTGCCTTTCACTTGTTGATCACTGCTGAGTATGTGTTAGGAGGATTTGGTTATCCATTGATGGAGACCAGGTAACCTTACAAAGCCAACTGGCTTTCTCCACTTTGAAAGAAGCGGCCTTGACCCTGGCTAACAGACTGAAAGCTTGTGAAACAGGTACGCTTTCTAACCTTAAGGATAGGTTGTGGTTAGTGAATGCAGGTGAAACGATGCTGAGCTCTGCTGTCGTTGCTTCTGTAGCATCTTCTCTTTTACTCTTGAAGAGTAGGTCAGATCATGAAACTGTCAGTGGTTGGCCATTAGAGGTGCAGCCCTTCTTTCATTATTCATATGTGATATGGCAAAAGAGAGCATTTGGCATCTCATAGCGATTCAGATCCTGAATGTTTAGGCTGAATTTTGTGAGTTTCATCTGAGGCTGCTAAAAGAAGCGTGAAGATTTTATAAGTGAAAAAGGACTTAGGATTTGATCCATTATTACCATGAATTGAGTGTCTTTCTTTTTGCAATCCTATCCTGGGATTATTCCAGTTTTCACTGCAAAGATGTATTTTAATAAGATATGGTAATTTTACTCTATGTTTGTATTTTACGTACACTGTAAACTTCTAATCCTTGAGTCAGACTCTAAGTGTTGTAGGAATTAAAGTCATAAATAACCAGAGCAGTTTGTTTATAAATCTTTGCATGAAAAATGAAATGTCAGACTTGGAGCCTGTGTGTTCCCTGCAGCTTCATGACGGTTGTAAAGCTCCGAGGCTCGTTACGCAGCTTCACTTTACCAGCTGGCCTGATTTTGGGGTGCCTTTCACACCTATCGGGATGCTGAAATTCCTGAAAAAAGTCAAAACGTTGAATCCTGCCCATACTGGACCAATTGTGGTTCACTGTAGGTATGTATGTGCTCTTCAAACCATTCTCTTAGCTTGGCCTGGAGTTACGTGTAGAATATCAAGGCTAAATTTTAATCTTCTGTTCATAGGCTACAAAGTTTGTGTGTGTGTGTGTATGTATGTATGTTTGTGTATATATATATATTTACTTACATATTTATATTTTTATCTGTAAAGGGCAATAATATGCTGAACTTTTTGAGAGCCCAGGTTAAAAGCAATTTCAAAAGATCTGGCTTTGCTGTCACTTTAAGACTCAAACAGAAGTTGTTGTTTTGCATTTTTTTATCCATGAGTGATACCCAGTGTTTGGTATAAATATGTTCTTTGTCAGAAGAACAGACTTGTAATACAAATCTGCGACTTTTGCCACTAAATGCTCCTCTGAGAATTCATCCCCCACTTCTCCCACAATAAAATTGCAGTTTGCTATGTAAATTATCTATTAAATGCCTAGAACGTTTTGAATAAAGACTTGCATTTAAGAGACTTAAATGCTACAATTTTAAAAATGTACTACATACCAATACAGAACATATTCCCACTCATTTGGTCACACGCGCATGAACTTCCTGCTATTAAAGGCTTGTGCTAAACAGTTTGAAATCTTATGTTAATGAAACCACAAACTCCAAATCAGTTTTAAAAGAATAATTGCAATCTCTATAGCAACTTGTAAGCTCAGAACTGAGCAAGGAGTGTCTTTTCAGGAGCAATTATCATAGCGAGGTCAGAATAAAAAGAAAAGAATTGCAGCTTTGTCTTTCCGGGTTTTGTTTTTAAGGAAATGGTTGTAGATTCATGTATTTGTTTCTTTTTCTCTTGCTTGTGTCAGACAACTAGAAATACTCTCCAAGAGTCCTTGAAGTGCGTACTATTGAAAAAGAGCGTGTTTGTCCTGACCAAGCCAGCCTTTTTGTTCCTTCATTTCCATCCACACCTTGCCTTGCTAGGATTCATCTTCTCTCCCAGGTGTCATACATAAGAGGCTTAAAGAAAAGAAGATTTTAGTAGTCTCACATAGTCTTTCCTTTGAGAAACCTACAATATTTTTATAGCCTTTTGCCATGATGTTCTGTGGAGATTCATACTGGGTTTGAGCTTTATTTTGCATCAGCAGGAAATTCTGTACTTAGTTTAATCAGCAGAAGTAGAGACAAAATAAAGGAAAATATAAAATATCATAATAAAAATCTGCAGAGATTTAAATATAGTGGTCTAACAGAGCGCTGTAATACCGCTATGTGTCAGTGCTGGGGGCTAGAGCAGTACTTCAGCCTACTTTAGAAATAAAGAATGAGAGAGGTGACAATTTCCGTTACAGTTCAGGATATGACACTATAGAATTGTTGAAAAACGGAAAGGGAAACTCATCGATAGTGAGTAACTGTCCATTTTTAGTGAGCTTTTACAAAAATATCACCCAGTCATTCCGAGCAAAAACTGCTCAATCGCAATCTTTTGGAAGTTAATAAAAAGCTAATTTAGAGTTTGGAAGTAAAGAATAGCAGATAAAAGGCGGGGGGGGGGGATTTCTGCCATTTTTTTTTTCCAGAAGTTTTCAGCAACATATTTTTTCAGTGAGCGGAGAGCTACATAGAGGAATAGCTGAGTAAGGGGCACCCTACAGGAGGTTAAGGATGGATAAAATCAGGGAACTTCCAAGGCAAATGTCAAGGTTGGTGAAATTACCGGCTTTAGCAGGAACATGCAAGGATTGAATTAAGCGGTGATCTGAAGTAAGGTAACCTCGGGGCAGAGGCATGGGGAGGGGACAAGGATGTGTAAAAAAGGATTGTATCTGCAAAGGGAAGAGAAGTGAGGAAGCTGAGCGCGGGGCTCGGTGGGTAAAAGCTCACAAGACTTGAGTGATGAAGGACAAGTGTGAACTGGCGATGAGCAGCCCATGCTCAGAGGTAGTTTTCAGGACACGTCAGGAAGAGGAAAATCTCTGTAAACTGAGAGTCAAGACAGTAGGACTCGAGGTGTACTCGTCCGTGGTGGCAGAGGTCAAACATGAATGAAAGGAAGCAAGAGGGAAGGGAGCCTTGGCCACCGTGGGGTGGAAGCTGCAGTGGCCCATGGTCGGCGGCTGCAGAGGGGCCAAAGGGGACCGGCGGGTGGGAGCGCTGGACCGGGATGTCGCTGGGTGAGGAGAGAGGGGAGCCTGCCAAACTGATGATTAAACGCAAAGGGATTTGGAGGCAGGAGGTTATAGTGGGCTTGTTCACTGTGAAGAAGTTGCATGAAATTTTGGTGGAGGGCCGTGGTACTCCATGGGTCTGCTCATCTCGGTCATCCCTCTGGAATAGGAGGGCTTGGGGGCTTTGGCTTCATGTGGCGTTTGCTGTTAAAAGTATGTGTGTGTACATATGAACTAAGTTGTATTATGCATGCAATATTTTTTTTTTTTTTCTGGTGTTATTTAAAGCCTAATGTTTCCTGGCTGAAAATTGATCCGTATCTTTGGACATGCTGGGATGGGGGGAGAGATTTTTGTCGTGTTTCAGAAGGTGTTTGTGGACACTACAGCAGTTGCTGTGCGAAGTAAGCTAACAGAAGGTTAAAAGAGAGCTATTAATGCCTAGCACAGGATGCCATGCCCTTTTCCTCTGAAAGGAAGAGCTGAAAGTCACTGGAGTAGTGTAATTTATAATGATCGTGCTCCCTCTCGTGGCTGTTGAAGGATATATAAAAAAAAAAATAATTTGGGATGTCAGTTAGGAAGTGTAGAACTTGTAACAAGTAACTATTATCTAATTGGCATGCGACAGCAACCATGCAGAAAAGAGCAAAAATTAAGAAAAAAAAATTAAAATTTCATCTTAGACTGAATTATTATACTTGGTCAAGCAGAATTTTTTCCCAAAGGTCTTTTCTAATATAATTTTGATCTTATCATTTCAGAGCTGTTAAGAGGTGACTTTTTATGTTAAAAACTTAGACCCCTTTTTGTTGCTATCATTGCTAAAATAAAAAATGAAATTTGGTTTTTCACAGCGAGTATTTCAGTCCAGTATAAACAACATAAGTTCTACCTGTGTCATTGCTGTAGCAATTCCTGCAGACTTTGTAATTCAATTGAGCTTTTTGGTTTTGTTTCCTTTTTAAGCGCTGGTGTGGGTCGCACAGGCACATTTATCGTTATAGATGCCATCATAGACATGATGCACGCTGAACAAAAAGTTGATGTTTTTGAGTTTGTTTCAAGAATCCGTAATCAGCGTCCGCAGATGGTTCAGACTGACGTAAGTGAACTTTAATCAGTTGAAATAACTTTTTGCGGTCGAAGAAAAATACGCTTCTGTATTTCCACTCTGATATGCATCCCAGTATGTCCTGTTCTGTTGCACACCTGGATAAGTGGAAAATGAACAAAGCCCAGTAGAAGGATGGGGTTGGAGGAGAAGATAAAGGCATGTTAGGGCTGTGAAGACCACTGTAAGGCACGTTATCTTTAGGTATCATGTCCAGGTTTCCCCATGCACACAAGAGTGGAATTTTAGAGAATGTGAGCGATGTAACAGGAAAACTCTGTTTTAGCTTAAGGTATATTTTGATAATTAGTAGATTGTAGACCAAATGAGATAGATGAAAGTGCCAGAATTCATAGTTTTACTTCCTTGCTTTGCAGTACGCTTATCTGCCTCTTTGTTTGTTCCAGATGCAATACTCCTTCATTTATCAAGCCTTACTTGAATACTACCTCTACGGTGACACAGAGCTAGACGTGTCATCCTTAGAAAAACATCTACAAACATCACACAACGCGGCACCAAACCTTGTCAAAATAGGGCTAGAAGAAGAATTTAAAGTAAGTATGAAAGTCCTTTGCCATAGGATTTCTAAGTGTGGAAACATTTAAGCCAAAAAGATACTTCAAAAGCAGGAAAAGCGTAACCTTAAAAGAAAAGGTCCATCAAAACAGAACAACTTGTTTTATTTTGTGCTTGCTGTGAATGGGTCCTGCGGAGTCTGTGAATGGGGCCTTGCTTAACATCCTGTTCTGCAAATGCCCATTCAAAGCTACATCGTTCTACGGACCTTTTCCTATATACTTTGTTTGTTTATAAAAGAAAAATGGAATTATTCTTTCAGTCTGGTACTAGATGCCAGATCAGATAATGCTGGAAGAGGGAGCTGGATTACATGCACCTAATTTGCATCTCAACGGGATTGTTAACTCAGTGATGACTGACGGCAGAGAGAATTGCAGAGAATTTACGCATCTTGTGCTGAATATCCAGACCTGTCAGGAAAGAAAAGAAAAAAAGCATTTCTGTTTAGTGGAGAAACCCCAAATGCAGAAAGCAACCATGCTGGCTGTTTATGATCATTGTTTAAAATAGACTTTATTGTCCTGAAGAAATAGTTAGAACTTTTCTGTGACTTTTGCAATGCTAAAATATTTATTCTATATATAGGTCTAAAGCATTAAATGACATATAGGTGTTAACTGGAGTTCTAATCAGAAATTGGGAACTGGGAAAAGAAAATGATGTAAAAATAAGTCTGACGATATAGCAACAAGTTCAAAAATCAAAAGTAATGGTCTGTCTGAGAGAAGGAAGCAAATGAAAACATCAAGTATTCTACTTTTTCCAGAATTCCTAAGTTTGTTCTTGCTGTCCACTGTGCTAGCAAGGCTGCATTAAAGTGCAGAGAGCAACATCTAGTTCTGCCATGTATTCTGAAAAGCACTTAGGTGGCCCAGGAGCACTAAGCCCACCTACACCAAAAAAGAGTAGAGCTATATTGTAACCAGTATGAGAGTCTCTGACATAAAGTCTATTGAACACAGTATTATAGAGTAGCTGAAAAGTGATTTCTCAAAGGGTAGGGGTTTCTTTTTAATAGTTTGTTGCCGGTATTAGAGATTTTACTGGAATTGAGATACGCTCCTGCAACTCAGAACCTGGCAAATACATGCCTGAAAATCTGCTTGCAATTTGAAAATTAAATTAATTTTAATTTAAATTGAATTTAAATTAAATAGTTGCTGAAATGCAACTGTGTAACTATGATCGTTATCTGGTAAGTCCCACCCCAGCAGAAGGAGCCTACTATTGTTGTGTTATCTTGCACAATCTTGCGGGTGTGTAATCTATACTATAAAAAAAATTGTTGGGGCAAGAGCACTGTTTGTCTTCTGTGTCCTGGGAATGCCGTCAGCACAAACTGAATAAATAATAAGGAATATCGGTCCCTTCACTAGCAAAAGCTTGAAAATGTATAGAGCCACGTTGCAGGATTTGGTGCACAGCAGTCCATAAATTCGTGTGACCTTGTTATGCCAGAAACAGGGTGGTGTGCTGCAGGGAACGCACAGTCCGGAACTAAAGGACTGGAGTTTAAATACTCTGAACAGGATTGTAATAGTAGTAATATGAATGAAATTAATATGAATATGAATTCAGTTCATGTTTTGACCATAAAGGAAGTGAAGTCTATAAAAGAGAAGTTTTTCAGTACTTGAGAATAATGTGGAAATGAAAAGCCTGTTACTGCGGTGCCCAGCTGGCTGGAGTGCCTGTTGGCAAAGCTCCTGATCGGGGGCGGCTGCTGCTGGAGACAAATGGTGGTCGGCGTGCTGGTCAGTCTGCCTCTGCTTACGTAAAGGCTGGAAATTAAAAAATAAAATTAATTCGATAAAATGGTATGCAGACCTTTTTTAGTAAAAGGTATTTTCAAAAGTGGCTAATTCTATGAAACTATATTTCCAAATGTCAAATTTAAGAAACTTATACCTTTTCAAAAGGAATGAGTACTCTGTGCTTCTGAAAGCCACACTCAGACCGTCCAAAAGTGTCTTAAAAAAAACCCAAAAAACAAAACCACAGACCCAAAAGGTCAAAATCTGCTGTCATTTTACAGCCCTTAAACTTTATTGGGAGTATGTTCAGATTCTTAAATATTTATCAGTATGAAAAAATTACGTGACTTATTCTTACTTCATTTCTGTAGACAGGACAATGAAGTGGCTTTTGTGAAAAGTCAGTCTTGCTTTGACTGTGTTACTGCTTTGTGTCCGATAAAGACACTTAGGAACCCTCTGAGTACAGGATATGGTGGGCGAGAACCACTTCTGTTCCAGTGAGTTCTCATCCTCATTTGTGTGTTTTATTACAGAAGTTAACAAATGTTCGAATAATGAAAGAAAACATGAGAACTGGCAATCTTCCAGCAAATATGAAGAAAGCTAGAGTCATCCAGATTATCCCATGTAAGAGATCAACTTTTTATATAGAGAAACAAGTGCTATAAATACACGATTATCTTAAGGTTGTTGTATACACACTATATCTATATGTTGATAACAACACACCTCATATCAGAATACAGCTCTGTTGGGATAACTCAAGAATAGAGGTCCTGCTCAGATTTGGAAACTAGAATTCTGCAAATAATTACTGCGTATGTCTTAAAGAGAAAAAGTTTTAACTTCTCTGCCTGTAAAATTCAAATGTTTTCAAAACCTGTTGTACTGTCCAGAGTGGTAGTTTTTGGTTTTGCTTCATTTCTAGCTAGAACGCATTTTTTGGGGTGTTTCTGTTAGCCATCCCCTTGGTTTTGTTGTCCTCTCTGCAGGCGTGTCTGCTCTAAAGTTTCTAGAGAACTTCCTGATACAAACAGCGCTATCCTCTCCTTATAAAGTGTAATGCCCTTATAAAGTGTCTGCAAACAATTTAATGAATTGTTTTTTACTTTATCAATGTAAAATGTATTACGATCAGATATTTTTCAGGACTGAATTAAATAATTCAGCAGTTTCACCTTTTAAACCAACACACTTTCTGCGTGATTCCTTGCGTAGTCTGGAGCAGCGCTGTAATGTCTGCACCTGAAAATGAAAGTTTCAGACCTTGCTGGCCGTATCCTGTGTGAATGGAAAAACAACAGCAGAAAAACTAGTGCCCTCCCCCGCACACTTACTAAATCCTGGATAAGATCTTTGAGACACTCTTTGCCTTTCAGATAAAAGATTTTGTTGTTTTTCTTCTTTCACAAATGTAATAGTGGAGCAGTCAATATACAGTTAGCAAAAGTAAGACTAGACTTTTTTTTTCCCCAGATGATTTTAATAGAGTGATTCTGTCGATGAAAAGAGGGCAAGAGTATACAGACTACATCAATGCTTCCTTCATAGATGTAAGTATAAAAAATTTTCATGTATTTAAATTGCAAGTCAGATATTTTGCTGTTGCTGATAAGTCTTCTTAAAGAGACACAATCAACTTGGCTTATGAAGAACATTAGCTTTTTTGTTTGCGTTTGGCTTATGAGAGTTTCGAAATATATTTCTTATCTGGTGTTTTCAATTTCAGTTTAAATGGTTGTGTAATTTAAACATTTGTGTTGTTAGATTTATAAACTAAGGTTTTCATTAAATTCTAACAGTCAGCGAAACAAATTAGCTGTAGAACTAACATCCAACAGTTCCATTATCTGCATTCAGGTTAACTGATGTAAATATGTGCTCTTCTGAGGAAAGGAAAAAGAAAAGTCCGTATTTAGCATGGGGAAAGGCTATCCCAGTGTTTGGGAGCCAGGGCTTACCTGGGCAGACCTGCATTAATTCCTAACTTTGTTCCTGGCTTCCTGTTGGAACCTGGACAACACCTTCCACCGTGTCTTATTTTTATTTAAATATGAGAATTAATTATATCCTTAAGCAGTAAAACGCCATTAGTTATTGAGGATTGTGGATACTACAGCTGTGAAGATCACATCAGCATGTAAATAGAACTGTAGCTCAAAAGTTGAGATAAATGTTAATTCTATAGTAAAGCTAATAGCTGCAGTTGTTAACTTTGATAATCTCATTGTGAAATCCTTTCAGTTACCTGTTATTACAGAATTTCATTCCTTCAGCCATGATTGTAAAAAGTCATAAAATACAACTCAGGATTGTGAATTTGGGGGATTTTTTTCCTGTGTTTCTGGCAAAGAGCAAGAATTGGGTGGGCTCGGTGTCGCTGGATTTGCAGTAACCATTACATTGTCAAGCAGTGGGGCTCACGAAGCACCACTTGAAGTAGTGATCTTCTCTCTGAACATCAGCTTCTGTCCCTCTTCACTTGTACTCACGTGTCACGATGTAAACGCATGCTGGTCTTTCTCTGCAGGGCTATCGCCAGAAAGATTACTTCATTGCTACCCAGGGACCGCTTCCGCACACGGTGGAGGATTTCTGGCGAATGGTGTGGGAGTGGAAGTGCCACACCATTGTTATGCTCACAGAAGTTCAAGAGAGGGAGCAGGTATGCGTCCCACAACATTGCATTGCTTTCAGGAGTTACATATTTTATTCTTATCTGTTTTAAAGCAGTATTTACCATCTATGACTCCTAAGCCCTTTTCATCTTAATGGTTTATACTATAAAAATATTTTATTACTGTATTCTTGGTTATTAGCCTTTTCATAGGATCATAGAATCATTGAGGTTGGAAAAGACCTTTAAGATCATGAAGTCCAACCATTAACCTAGCACTGCCAAGTCCACCACTAAACCAGGTCCCTAAGCACCACATCTACACGTCTTCTAAATACCTCCAGGGATGGTGACTCAACCACTTCCCTGGGCAGCCTGTTCCAATGCTTGGCAACCCTTTCGGTGAAGAAATTTTTCCTAATATCCAATCTAAACCTCCCCTGGCACAACTTGAGGCCATTTCCTCTTGTCCTATCGTTAGTGACTTGGGAGAAGAGACCGACACCCACCTCGCTACAACCTCCTTTCAGGGAGTTGTAGAGAGCGATGAGGTCTCCCCTGAGCCTCCTTTTCTCCCGGCTAAACAACCCCAGTTCCCTCAGCCTCTCCTCATAAGACTTGTTCTCCAGACCCCTCACCAGCCTCGTTGCCCTTCTCTGGACACGCTCCAGCACCTCAATGTCCTTCTTGTAGTGAGGGGCCCAAAACTGAACACAGTATTCGAGGTGTGGCCTCGCCAGTGCCAAGTACAGGGGGATGATCACTTCCCTGGTCCTGCTGGCCACGCTATTTCTGATACAAGCCAGGATGCTATTGGCCTTCTTGGCCACCTGGGCACACTGCTGGCTCATATTGAGCTGGCTGTCGACCAACACCCCCAGGTCCTTTTCCGCCTGGCAGCTTTCCAACCACTCTTCCCCAAGCCTGTAGTGTTGCACGGGGTTGTTGTAACCCACGTGCAGGACCCGGCACTTGGCCTTGTTGAATCTCATACAGTTGGCCTCAGCCCATCGATCCAGCCTGTCCAGGTCCCTCTGCAGAGCCTTCCTACCCTCGAGCAGATCAACACTCCCACCCAACTTGGTGTCGTCTGCAAACTTACTGAGGGTGCACTCGATCCCCTCATCCAGATCATTGATAAAGATATTAAACAGAACTGGCCCCAAAACTGAGCCCTGGGGAACAGCACTTGTGACTGGCCACCAACTGGACTGAACTCCATTCACCACAACTCTTTGGGCTCAGCCATCCAGCCAGTTTTTTACCCAGCGAAGAATACGCCCATCCAAGCCATAAGCAGCCAGTTTCTCCAGGAGAATGCTGTGGGAAACAGTGTCACAGGCTTTACTAAAGTCCAGGTAGACCACATCCACAGCCTTTCCCCTCATCCACTAAGCAGGTCACCTGGTCATAGAAGGAGATCAGGTTAGTCAAGCATGACCTGCCTTTCAGAAACCCATGCTGACTGGGCCTGATTGTGTCACATGATGGCACTCAGGATGACCTACTCCATAACCGTCCCCGGCACTGAGGTCAGGCTGACAGGCCTGTAGTTCCCCAGATCCTCCTTCTGGCCCTTCTTGTAGATGGGCGTCACATTTGCTAACTTCCAGTCAACTGGGACCTCCCCAGTTAGCCAGGACTGCTGATAAATGATTGAAAGTGGCTTGTTGAGCACTTCCACCAGCTCCCTCCTTCATTACAAAGTGTTTAGAACACGTTTATTATGCTGTCTGTCACCTCCTATATCAGAGATTCATGACAATGTAGATAACTGGAAAAAATTTCAAGGGGCATTTACAATTCTCTCTCAATTTTGCAGGAAAAATGCTGCCAGTACTGGCCATCAGAGGGCTCTGTAACTCACGGAGAGATAACCGTAGAAATAAAGAATGACAGTCTGTTAGATGCCATAAGTGTAAGGGACTTCATAGTTACATACAATCAGGTAATATGTTTTTAAATTACATGAGGGTTTGGGTTTTTTGCATTTGAAGGCATTTACAAATACGATTATGTAACTTAAATGCTGGAATTTCTATCTAAAGATAAATGTGGTTAATCATCATCCGACATTGTATCAGTCAAAGGGAAGCTTATATGAAACATTTTTGCTTAAAGCCCCATGAAAATTCTGGTCAGTAAAACATGTCCTTGATCAAAGCGAGATTTGGGTTTTCGGGATTTTTTAAATGTTTTTTGTTGCTGTTATTCTTGTGTTTTCTACCACCTCCCACATATCTATAAAAGAAAATTTAATTTAAGATTTTTAAATCCTGTGAAGCATTTTATAGCACATGTGCTTGCCTCTGCCTCTTAGTTCTTCCTTTATGTTTCTCTGCTACAGGTATGATCTACTCAAACCTATTTTTGATCTTTTGGGCATGCATCTCTTCACTCACTGCATCATTTCTTTAGGATCTGATTTGCATTGCTGTTTCGGGGAAAAAAAAATACTTGCAGTTGATAATGTCATTCATTTAACTACTTATTGCATTGCATATAACTTAGGCACATGCAAAGCAAAAGGACTTTGAAGTTAAAGTACTCTGTATTCCCTTATGAAGGAGGGTGGGGGATTAGGTGTGAATACACACCCTGCTTCACAAAGCAGAGAGTCCTTGTCAATGTGTTGACTTCCATCACATTGGAAAGTATTTAAAACTCAAGTAACAGCATTTTAGATAATATACAAACAGCAGTGGTTTTGCACTACAATCCTGCATCGTTAGAAGTGTTTGCTGCTGCAGGTCTAAGAAATCTGAGTAACTTTTGTATTGTGCCCGAGTCCAGCTGGACTACAGCAATAATATTTGAAGCATGAAGAGCTGGGAGGAAGGAAGATTGACCAAGCCTTTTTCCTCGTAATGGTGACATCTTCCAGGCTTTCAGTACAAAACAGTGTCCAGTCTTCCCATCAAACTCGTTAACCAGATGTCCCCTATGGTGGACACATTGAAAGCACCCAGCATCAGCAGAGACCTTGTGTTTTCAACTCTGTGTGGCTTGCAAGAGTTGATAATATATAGTAAAACTGCCAGAATATTAATGTTGCATCCATACACTATTATAATGCAGTCATGGGAAGCAGCAAGCAAAAATTTCAGGTAGTTAAAGTAAAGAGTCTTTGTGCATCCAAACCTGTCTAGAGCTACTGCATTAGCATGGTATTAATACCTGTTTGAACTTTTAGTGTGCTTTTAATCAGCAAGCATAAAGACGATGCAAAGAATTGTTAAGGTTCAAAGTAGCAGGTAGCGTTGTGCAAAGATTGAGTGCATTTCATGAATTGGGTTGTTTTAATGGCACTTCGGATTTGGCCTGTGCATTGTGAAAGCTTTCAACCATTGGTACTCAGGATGAATAATCTTTAAGTGCATTCTTACTACTACCCAGGTGAAGCAGCTGTGCAAATCAAAAGGAAAATTATAGGGGTAAATTATCAGCACAGTGGATGGGGAATTTGGAAACAGAACTATCAGGTCTGCACGACCAATATATTATGGACCAGGTTGCAAACAGCCCCCTCTGCTACAGTGGTGCAAAATTCATGCTACAAATGTTTAAGGTAGGAAGTGTGTTTCCATTTTGAAGTAACAACTGGACAAATCTGGTGTTTTACTGCATGCAGGCTAACCAGGAGAAGCAAAGCAGGCTTGTTCGGCAGTTCCATTTCCATGGGTGGCCAGAAATCGGGATTCCTGCAGAAGGAAAAGGGATGATCGACCTGATTGCAGCTGTCCAAAAGCAGCAGCAGCAAACAGGCAATCACCCGATTACAGTGCACTGCAGGTAAGAGTCGCCTCTTCTTCCCACCATTAGCTAAGGAACTGGCTTGCTTTTTCTCCAGTCTGGTTGTTTTTACGGCAGTTTTCCTTCCTGAGGGAGTAGACTGCATCCTTTAAAAAAATAACTAAAAATTAAGAAATATGAGAAAAAGATAGAAAAAAAGAAAATCTAGTGTAGCATAAAGGATTTTTGACTTGTCTTTTGCTAAATTAGCAAAGTGGATACCTTAATGGTAGCCTTAATGGCTGGGAGTAAACAAATGCATTATTAACTTGGGGTGTTGTAGTCTTGCACCTGAGTTTTGCTAAATGCTGTGATTAGGAATTTTTATTTTTTGCAATGTTTATTGCAGTGATGTGTAATACACCCCACCAATATAGTGCCCAAATATTCGATTGGGATCAAAATGCTGTTGTTTTTTACAAACTATCAGGAGAGTAAAATATATCCCTAATTTAAGCAGAAGGCAAAATGTACCCTGTCCTTGAAAGCAGATAGGAGAGCTGGGAGGACAGAAAAAACAATGTTTACATTAACGCTAAGAGGTAGCTTGTGTATGACTTGATACGTGATAACTAAAGTATATCTTTGTCCTGTGCCAGGTTTTCACTTTTGGGGTTTTTTCAAACTGTACTTTTTTATTGCAGCATCATTTTTTGTTGTTGTTGTTTTGTTTTTAAAAGGTGTACATTGGGCTTTTCCACTGTTTTTTCAAATGATATTTTTCAGAGTGTGGGGTTTTTTATCAGTCTTTTAAATTTGTCTTTTCCCTTTTCCCTGCTGATTTTTAAAAAGTAGTAGTAAAACTAGTATTCTGCCTTTTCCTAGTTCAGAAATCAGACCTTGCGTTTAAAGGTTTTTAAAGAACCTCTCTGCTTGCTGCTAGTTAGAACTGGGAATGGCATATTACAGCTGTTCTCTGCAGCGTACACTGACTTTTATTTTGCTCTGATTTGAGCTTCAAAGGTGCTGCCTCAGTCTCTGAGAACTATGGTTTGTGTTTGGCTGTCTGCAATGTCACCTGTATTTTCATGCGCTGTTGAAGCAAAGAGATCCTGGGAGCTTGAGCCAGGGCTCGGATTTGTTGGTGTTTTGGGACGTGATCTTGTACCGATGCATATTCATTGCTAAAACTTTCTCCTCCTTGCTTCAGAAGTGTTTTGCTCTTTGCTGCTTTCATACATTTTCCCTAGGGGACTGTGGGTTCCCCCACCCCGTGGGTGGCTGCACTCGAGGGTGATGATGACATTTTGTGTTTGATTCAGCAATTTGACAAATTTGAACAGCCACTTTTTTTGAATTGCTAGGGAGTTAAAATTCTGAATGATAATTAAAGTGGGTAAAATATCAGGGAGTTCTAGCCAGTAAAATAAGAAATAAAAGTAACTATGTCTTCGATATGCATAAATTAGATGCATAAGAACTATCTGAGGTATACATTGCTTCTACTTTTCTGAGCTTTTAGACTTGCAGCCTCTCTGGAGCCTTAGCCTAATCATTTGGCATGCAGTTGTCCAAGATTTTTTAAAATCTACTGCAATCACTATAAAATGGAATTAAACAAGAAAATCCAAACCACCATCCAATCCAATGTATTCTAGGATTTTTAATGTTGAGAATTCTCTCCTGTCCCTACTTGGACAGCCTGTACATCACATCTAATACATTGTACCTGTTCATTTTTCCTCCGACGTGACTTTTAAGCTGAGGATACATGCATTTGCACTTAATCTTTTCATAAGGCTTGTGCTTATCAGATTTATAACTGATTGATAGAAATAAGGTAGAAGCAATGATGTGATTACAATTCACCTACTTGCGGTTAAAACACATGAAAATGTTAAATTTAATAAAGTATTTTGTGTTTATGCTTATTCAGCAATCCAGTGAACCTTCCACTCCATCTTACCACTGATCGCCAATTTCCCAATCCCATCCCGTTTTTAGTAACTATTCCCTACCAAAGCTATTGGCATTCCAGTGCACAGCCACTGATTTGTTAGAGTCAAATAGTCCTTAATTAGTGTGATTAGGAGAGAGAAAGCAATCTTTTTTAAATTTTTTTTTTTTGCTCTAGAGTTAGGCATAATAAATCAGATAACAATTACTGAAATATATTTTGGTTCCACGGAATCATGATCTGAAACAGATATAAGGACAAAATATACTGAGTCAAACATACTGAAACAAAAGAAACTACAGTTACTTTGGAGTACATTAGGTTGCTTATTGTAGTCAAGATAGAGGCAGAACAGTCAATTTTAGTTTCTTGTATGTAGTATAGCCTCATACGTAGTCTTGCTTTAGTTTGTCCTTATATCAGCAACTCTGAGAAGAAATGGCTTAGATGCTAAGAGCTATTAAAATCATTACAGTTGGATGGGACATTTTCCATCAAATTGCTTTGGAGTACTACTACTACTACTAATCATCATAGTAATTATAATAAAGCTTCATGTCTGTCCACCATGCATAAGTATAAATCACAACCTAATAGAAAAATGTGGGTTTGATCGCACAGTGCTTCTTTGCATTATAACCAAGTTTTGCAACTGAAAGTCTAAAGGTTGTGTTCTCCCCCATCAAAAAAAAAAAAAATGAAAGCAGAGTGTGGGAGCACCAAAAGATGTCTTTGTTGAAGATAATGCAGATTTGAGTAAGTAGCTTTGCCAGTTCATTATTTGAGTCTCAGACTTCGGCTGAGGGTGTCCACGTGCTGCCGCAGCCAGCTCAGGATCTCCCACCTCTGTACAGAAGCTGTCAGTAACGAGCCTTTATTGGTTCCAGCCTGGCTCCGAGTTAATTTCCATTAATTCTGGCTCCCTTCTAGCATAGCTGAGGTGACAAAATAAGCACACAAAAAATGAGTAGAAGTTGGCTAATAGTGGTATTTGGCTATTCTATATCACTATTATTTCTCTTTTAACATTTTTATCCTACTGTATGTCAAGTGAATGTGTTTACGTTGCAGTGCTGGCGCTGGAAGAACAGGTACCTTCATAGCACTCAGCAATATTCTGGAACGAGTGAAGGCTGAAGGGCTCTTAGATGTATTTCAAGCTGTGAAGAGCTTAAGACTGCAAAGGCCACATATGGTGCAAACACTGGTATGATATTTAACAATCCGGATCTTTGTCAAAGGATATATGTTTGTAAATATTCTTGTGGGAGGAGAACAAAGCATTTTTTTACAGGTTGAAATGAATTATGTATGATGGCTATGTATGTACAAGGTATTATCAGAAAACTGTATTTTTACAGATTTTTTTTTTTTATAGCTTTTCTAAAAATACAACTTGGCTAAACATTCTGTGTCTTTTAGGAACTGGATACAGTTAAACCAAAATCTTCTGTGTTGCACGTGACAAAACATAAGAAGTAAATGCCTTTTAAGCTATGTATCAGTTGTTGTTCTTACTTGCCTTAAAATGTCTGGGCTTAAATTGGCTTGCAGTTGATCACTGAAAGGGAGAAATGTCTTTGACTTCTTTAAAGTCATCTACAAGTAATATGTGAAGCTTGGTCCAGGCCCTTTTCCCTATTGAATAAACATTAAAAAGCTTTTTTGAGACATGTTTTTGGAAAATACATAAAAATGCTGATATTTTGTATTTTAAGAACAGCTTCCATTCAGTAGTTTGAAACTTCTTTAGAAACAATTATCTCAGAACACCTTTTTCAGGTAGATGTTTTCTCCATACTACGGATAGGAAAAAAGGGGTTGAAGAAGGAGAACTGGATTATCCGCAGTCATGCTGAGACAGGGATGAAAGACTTCTTTTGGGGTTCTGGCTCTGTGATTTAATAATGTTAGTTAAGGGTGTAATTGCCACTGATGCTCCCAGCTGAGCCTGCGGAAAGACTTCTGCTAAACTCTGCTTTCCAGCATGAGTGAATTCAGATGCCAGTTCCATTTATTATCAGCGTTGTTACAGATTTTGTAATCCAGCAAATCGTGTTGAAGGCCTATCAGCATGCCTAGAAGATCAGGATGTGTCCCGTCTTTAGGATGCAGAGGACTAGCCAGCTGGCTAACACAGGCAGTGGCTAAATAGACAGCCTTTGCAAGGGGAACTCCATTTCAGAAAAACACACGTAGAGGTTTTTTAATGTTCTATACATTTAAAGTTACATTGTCAGAAGTGATGTTGTCACTTAGTTTCTGCTGTAAAGCTCAGAAGATCGAGCCCAAAGTTAAACAGCCAGGCTTCCTGGGGAATGCACAGGAGGAGTTACCTGCTTTAGTGTGAGCCGGGTAACAGCCAGGTACAGTAAGCTGCTTAGTTTAAATGACAAGACAGGTCTAAGAATTGATTCATTTTAAGAACTATCACCTAGAAAGCTTAGAGAAATTATTTCAACTGACAAGCAAGAATCAGCCTGTATTTGACAAGAGCAAGGTACCATTGCTTTTATTTTAAAAAATAAATACGTAAATAAAAATCAGAACAGACCAGTCCTCAGCTACTGGTCCAAGTAATGGTCCAAGTTACAACGTGTTGCGTTTATCACTACGATTTACATAAGTATGATTTTCTGCAGTGTAATCGTACGATGCAACCAAAGCACATTTTCATATCTTTTTATTGTTTTTCAGGAACAGTATGAATTCTGCTACAGAGTGGTACAAGATTTCATCGACATATTTTCTGATTATGCTAATTTCAAATGAAAATTCCTGCCTTATTTTTTAATTTGTCTGTATAAATAGTTGTATATTCTGTTAATTTATTCCATGTCATTTTGATTGTTGACTTTACTGTAAATATGACCTTGTGTTTGCTCTAAAAGTTGCATTTGCTGTATAAAGTTATTTCTTAAATATAAATATCTTCTAAAGCGAAGTATAATGTTCATACACAGTATATCACTATAAGATGGTATAGAAATCTTTATTCTAAATAACTAAATTAATTCTTGAGGGTCTATTATTTGAATTTTTCCACTTAGAAGTATTTATCAATAATGTTGTCTCCCAATTCTTGAAACTTTACAGAGGTGATTTACATTTCATACAAAAAAAAGTGAATTGTGGTACATATGTTTAAACTAAATATGTTTTGGCCATAAATCTTTCTTCGCTATGAAAATAGATGTTTATTTGGGGACACATTCTGATAACCTGCTTATGCTTACTTGTAATTTATTTCACAGATAGTCTCACTGAAGGGCAAAGAGGCTGTTTGAGTGAAGTGCTATTAATGATAAAGGTATCAGAATATGGCCCTTCATGTGTAATAATGTACAGTCCAACTGAAAAATATAACTGCTTTTAAAGTCTGTTTTTCAGAACCTCCAGGTTGATGGCAGTTCTATTTTGAGTCTTACTGTCAATAAGATATAATCGGTATAAATACAGATGTGAATGTTTGATTTAATAGAGCTTTCGAAGTCCATTTATTTTGTTCTTTCCTAAATATTACACCAGCTTAAATCAATTTAGAAAGACAATAATGTGAGTTTACCACTATTTTGAGAATATTTTGCATATCAGAAGAGTATATTTTGCAGCACCTGAACTTGTCTACTTGAAGAGGCTTTATAGCCATTGTCAGAAATGGATTTAAAGCTTCTCTATATACACGTGCATAATTTCCCACTTCTTTGAGAAAAAGTGAGAGAGATGAAGGTGAACTCTTATTCTTTGATTAGATTCAACAGAATAATCAATAATATTTGCTAAAATTTTGAAAAAACCATTTTACTAACAGTGTAATGCTAGCAACATTAAGCATTGTAACAAAAAGCTCCTCTACGTTCTTACCCTCCCATATATATTATCAAAAAAGGAATGCTTCCTTTATCTAAAAGGGGTATATGATTATGTGTATAGATATATTTTTAATGAAAGTACTACTGATAATATAATTGGTGAAATAAAGTTTAAAAGTCTTTATCGTAGCCCTGAACAGGATATGCTTGGGGGTTAGAAAATCCAAAAATCACAGGGCATCCGAATGTTGAATAATTAAAATGTATATCTTTTCCACTCTTTCAAATGCATATATGAATTAATGAGCACAAAGTATGCAAATATGTACTTTAATTACATAACTAATATGCAATAGTTCTGTCTTGTCCCGTTGGTTGGGTTTTTTCAATGCAAACATAAAAGCCTTATTTAAAATAAGCAACTTAGACCGATCATTTCACTATTGTTCTTGCACTATTTTATCCCACGACCATTTTTCATTTCCGGTAACAAATAGCATTATACTTTGTAACAACGCAAGGAAACAGGAAGGTGTTCATACCTCTCCTTTCATTCCATACTGAATGGAAAAGGTGCAGTTTAGAAATGTCTAAGCACACTGTTCTGAACGCTGCCTTTTACTGCTTCCTGTCTTCCCATCGATGCACTTCTGTATTTATTTGTACAGTAAATTATGCACTTAAAAAAGATTGTTTAAAGACTAAACCTTTGTTGTGAGTTGCTATTAGAAGATACACTCAAGATGCAGAAAGTGTTGAGTAACGAAAATGAATGCTAAGTAAGTTTACATTACTACTGCATGCTGAAATTTTATCAAATTTTTAAAAGCCATCAAATAAATTCAGTATGGAAACCAATACAGTGGGGTTTTCGGTATGATCATTTGTAGCACAGGGAGACTCAGAGAGGTTAAATGATGATAGAAAATAATGCAAAGAAATTTCCACCGTTTTCCAAAGAAGCCTATTTTATGGTCCCATTAGATCTCAATGTCAGGATCTTTCCAAACATTTAGCCTACATTTGAAAAATAATTTGTCTGTTGGACAGCCTTTTGGGTCCCTTAAATAAATGCTTGGATTAAGAGTTGCCTCGTGAAGCAAACCTCCTCAGCACAATGGCAATGCGGTGTGATGTTAGCGGGGACCCATGGCCCCCCGACAGGAACAGGAGCTGCAGCAGAACTCCACCTGCCCACAGGGTTTACTACAAGGGATCATTCTGTAGGGCACAGGCAGCTCTCTCTAGTTACAGCAAGTAGTAGGATGGAGTTAAGCTGAAATGTCAAATACTAAGTGGGTACTCAGATTTTAGTTGCTAACTATATTAAGATATCTAGGAGGAAACAGAAATACCTACAATATATTTCAGACGTCACAAATATAGCTACATAATGACTTTTTTTTATAATTTGAAAAGCTTGCTTTCCAGTTCTTGTGTTTAGTCAGTAGACTGCTCATTGCAGCAGCCTAATAACTGGGGAGCTATATCTTGATATAGATATATATGAATTTTCTTTAAAATTTTCCTATGTTGCATGGAATTACTTTAAAATGCCAAATAGTTGATTAGAAGTTGTACATTCTGATCTGTATGTGGTTTTGGTCACTATGTGACTTGACTGTCTGTTTTCATGTGTTAAGATAGGTTCCAGTTCACCTAAGCATTTAAGCATTTGCTTTATGACATCTCTATGCCACAAAACGTTTAAGTACCATAGGTTCTTTGTTCTGAAGCAATCCCTTAAGTGCTTTGCTGAATTGGGCCTTAATGAAGAATGCATACTGTAATTACCAGTGTTTTTTAGGGTATTTTTACGTATCAGTTTTTTAAATTTTTAAAATGAGCCTGACCACCTGTGTTCAGTATTTTGAAATGTTTTCATTTCCCTAGTACCATTTTTAATGTAAAGTTGTTGAAACTTTTCTGTATAACCACATTGTATTTAATTTGTCAAATCTTTATAATATATGTATGTATTATACAGTTTCAGCTATTATTATTTTCTTTTATTACATTTATAATTTGATCTTGCTGTGTTTTTAATGCCGGTGAATGTTGCTGAATTATTTGTATATGCAAATTGCAAAATCTAATACATTCTGATGCAAGAACAAAGCTTCGTTTTTATTCTCAAACTGTATTACTTTCTTTAAATCTTTTAATTTCATTCCTGTACTGTGTGTTCATTCTAAAGGAGTTGAAATCCATTATCTAGATAAATAATTTTTCAGTACTTATCTGCAGCTATTTGGGAGTAATATTCTGATTCATGTCGTAACTGAAGCATTGTGCATATAAAGTGCATATAAACTCACAGTAGCAATCGAAAGGCCAGGTCTTCCCAAACTGCGTTAATAAGTAAGACCTGACAATATAGAACTTTGATGTGACTCATCCCATTGCAGCCTTGCCTTTTGAGTATAAATGTGATGATTCAAAGTCTGACCCTGCAACACCTCAACAACAGTTACTCCTCCAGTATATTCATATAGCACCTAGCACAATGGCTCTTTGCTTTTCGGTCAAGCCCTTCCTCTAGTCCTTCCTTCCAGCACAGCATCAGAGCAGGGCAGAGCTGCAAGAAGCTGGGGGTCATGCTTCCTTCGAGAGAGGCGGGGAGGAGCGGGGGAGCCCAGCACCATTTTGCATTGCCAGCTACTCTGTGGGATGTAGGAGCAGGTTTCGGGCTCTGAGAGAGACAGGATTTCAGAAAATGGTAAGGTTAGTGAGAGGGGAGAGAGCTTACTCACAGCGCACCATACCTTTCTGTTCTTTTGTATGTAAGTTTTAATAGTTATGTGGTACACTATGGTCTCATACCAAGACAAAAATAGTAGCTTAACTTTCAACTGTCACCCCATCATTAATTGAAAGCCCACTCTAGTTAACAGCAATTTCTTCATTAATTTCAACAGGCTTTATATTGGACCTCATGCCAAAAATAATCAAGATGGCCCACTGTTGTAACAAGTGTCAGGGGAGATTTATGTAAACCAGGAGTAACTACGCTGAAAGATTACAATCCTGATGTCAAGCTAATATTGCTGAGATTTGAAAAGACTGAATGTTATTTGTCAAGTATGATTTAATGAAGCAATATTTGTTTGACCCCTTTAGCCCTGTTTCATCTGGTACACCTGGCACCTAACTTTTGGGAGGTACCTTTTACAGTGTAGATAACTTTCTGCTTATTTTTTCCAAACTTGTTTGGAATAACTTTTAGTTTGTATGTCCTCCTTGTGCACTGTATGTTAACCTATTACAGAACTCTCTGTTCTCGAACGTTTATCAAATGCCTTGTTCTAACATTTAAGTATTTGCATTTGGTAATCACGCTGCTTTCAACACAAATTAAATCATCCGAGAATAACTGTAGCAACATGTTTGCCAGTAGTAACTTTGCTTGAGTGTTGCTTTCTAAAGATAGCAAGCACGTGCATCCTGAAGGCATGTCTGCTTTATTGAAAAAGATAGATTTACTAATCGAGAATTTGCCTGCAGAGTTTTAAATACAGGGATACGCCACACTGAAATACAAGAGCCTTTAGGAAATTAGTGTTCAGGAAAATATCGCTGTTTCTTACTGTAACACTAAATATTACCAAGTTAAGAGTAATCTTTTTCATTACATGTAAAAGGTATTAATTTTTTTAATAATTCCAGATGATCTGATAAAATATTTTGTATGATTGGATCATATACTTTTAGCAGATATCAAGATGCACAGCTTGTGAGCCCACTGAACTTTGTGTGGTTTCAGAAAATAGAAGAATCTCAAGTATTAATCAGTTATTAATCATTGGTTAGTTAAAATAATTATTGATAATAATTGATTACTACAGATCTGCGCAATTTCTAGTATAATAAGGTTCTGTCTAGCAGTATAGTAGAATCACCATTTTCAGGTTATTCAAGCTAAATAATGGGGATAACAAGGTATGAGATGAAGAATGACTTTCTTCCTGTGTTCATCTTAGTGTGCTTCTGTTGGTCTGTTTCTGTAATAAAGATCAACAATAAAAAGCATCTTTGTTAACATACAGCCAATCATAGTGTTTTTATTAGCAACAAATCTAAAGTTCTAGAAAGGACTTGGGATCACTTGATCCTCGCCTCCTTAAAGCAGCTAACATATGGCTGTTTAGATACTGTATTGATAATAAAGTTTTCGTATTTGCCTCTAACATCCCGTAAAAAGAGATTTCAGTGAGAAGGTGATGGTATAATTAAGATCCGATGAGTGGAAGTGTTTTTCTCACAACAGATACCCTCTGTTCTCTACTATGTCCCTTTTTAATGACAAATCTGTAACAAACAGAAGAATCGTAAGACTTCACTGGAATACAGAAATAATACAACTATACAGAAAGTATGAAACCTGTATCTTTTGCAATCTTGTTTATAAATACAGATTCTATTTAATTACATGTAAGAACTAAATTTTATCATGGTGTCCTTCTCTAGCAATTAATTTTTCTTGGCTCATCTGATGAGAATGTGCACGTTTTTTTCCTATATAATACCATAAAGACCTTGTGGTTCTTTATTGAGTTTTCGCATTTTACATCTTGTGATGCTGAAGATGCTTATGTTCTTGGAAACTCAGCTTGTAAACAAACCACACTTCCACTGTAAAATGTTCATGAAATATATTTATTTTAATAGTTATTTAAACAATATAAACTAAGCAAGATCAAAGACATGTTTGTTCTGTGTGGGGCATATATGTCAAGTCTAAGCTATGCTTTCCTTAATACAGAAATTGTTCAATGCATCTGAGAATTTTTCAAGCAATTGAACTTCACCATGAATGTTCTTCATCTTAGGTATTAAAGGAATATGTTGTAATTTAGATATTTTAAAAAGAGTTTTCTTCTAATGACTTTTATACCTTTTCTGTGCTACTTCGCACAGAGTAGGAGAATTACTAAGTTATTAATCAGGTTGAGACTTTGCCAAGGAAGTTCTTTTCACAAGTAATCATTTTTTTTCTTTCACCTGTTTCCATTGCATTAGAAATTGGTCTAGTATTTTCATCAATGTCACACTCAAACTATTTATAAACGTTGAACAAAAGATCTAAATTGTGACTTCATGCCATTTGGGTAGACACAAAGAAAGCAAAACTATACCAGTCTGGAAGAGCTTGAGAAGGAATTATTTAGCACAGTTGCAGTAGTATCAGATTATGAAGCAGAGTTTGTGCTCCTGGTGGTAGTGATCTAATGCCAGCAGACAGGGTGTAGCAGAATAGGCTGCGGGCCACATCCTTCATCTTTCAGTACAACAGGCAGTGAGTGAGCAGCCAGAGGGCTGTCTCTGTCCTGCTCAGTCTCTGCAAGAGAAGATTACGTTCCTGTCTTCTTGGAGATACCAGCACTGTCTTAGTCTTTATGAAATATAGAATTTTTTTTTGCTTTTACGTTACTTTGCTTCAGAATTTTATACAAGTATTTTCTAGTTGAGATTTTTATCGTAACCATGTGGTAGCCTATGGATCAAGTACAAGCTGCTTCCAAGGAAGCAGCACATGGAATAGCTTTCCTCCCTTGTTAGAGTACTGCGTACTTTAATAGAGGTTGATGTATTTTGCTGAATGGTAATTAACCTGTGTAAACTGAGCTCAGTGGAATCTTGCCCCATGTGTACAAATCACTAACTCTTACACAAATAGCAGATGTGCAAAAGGACTGAATGGGCAATGCAAAATCCCTCTTATGGTCACCTTTAGGATTACAAGTGATCTGTTGAAGTTAATGACAAAATTTCCTGGAGTAAGAATTTTGTTCCCAAATTAGAGGGTTTTCACTGTTTTAGTATCCAAAGTTGTCAGTGATACATTTCTTGGTGAGCAGTAGTATTATCTGAGCAGTTCTGTAACTTTGTAATTGGCAAGTGTGTTATACAGACACAGAACAAAGACATGCCCAGTCCCAGATATGGACTACAAAGTATTCACTTACATTTAAAAAATGATATATTTCACCATGACACTGTATAGTTTGCTTTCCAGTCATCTTTCATGGCTTTGAAGGCTTTATGTGAAAACAGCCTATTGAAAGCTAGTTTTCAAGATGAACTTTGATTTTGTGAAATACAGAAGTTTTTGCTTTAAAATAACTGTTACTGCTTCATATCATATACGGAAGTTTGATCTTTCACAATTTCTTTCCCTTAGTATTTTGTTATGCTGTGTTCTTTCACCATTTAAAAGAAAGATAAATGTATTATTTCAAAGTATTTATTAAAGGTGAATAGAAACCATTTTGGAAAACATATCACATTTGTTCATAAACTTATGCAGATTCCTCGCACATAAAATAATTTGTCAAAGTTTGGTTCTGTGTATGAATACAAGCATTCAAAAAAATCTTAGGTGCAATAATGTGTCTGTGTAATAAACTCATTTTAAGATAGGAAGTCTATTGCAAAAGATGAAGTTTTCAGAGATTCATCATACAATAACTTACTAATCTCTAGACTTTGCTTTACACAGTGTGAATAGCCTGAAGTATGTATTTTTCAGTGCCCAATAAAAATTCATAAATTAAGTCAAATTGAGAACTCATCTGTGATGACAGTGCAACTGAATTTATGCTAATCCCATCTACATTAACACTTTTTTCTTAGAAGTTAGCAGTTTAATCATCACTTCCCAGGTGTCATTCTGTCTGAACTTTTTTAGTTTTGGCAATTCTAGAAGCAAGGCTTATTGTAATTGTTTTGTTTGTGTTCTGTTCATTTCCCTGCTGTCTCTTCTGGATCCACTGGCCAAATTACAACTACATTAAGAGGGCACTAGTGTATTCAAAGGTAACTCCGTTTTCCAAAAATGAGGGCTGATTAGCAGTGATGGCCTTTCACTAATACTAAAGTTGCTGCCTGAATTTAATGCCTTATTTACTTAATACCTATATGCCTCACAAAAGCCCTAATCTAGTAAAAGCTTTAAGTGGATCTTATGCTTTCTAAGACTTTCAGTTAAAAAACAGTAGTAGTACAAATCTGTGAGAAATAAACTTTGTTCTTTCAAGTGCTTCCAAACCACCTGTTCAGAAACTAGAACAAATGACTTTGTATAAGGATCTTCATATGAGGAATTAAGATGCTAATTTTTCTAATTCTCTTTATTTTGTTGTTGTTCTTGTGCTCTTGGCTCAAGACTTCAGCCCCAGTATGCTTTAGTGAGTAGGGGCCTTTTTGTATCATTAGGCCACTGTCTTCCACTGATAAGCTTGATCATTAGGTCCTGAAAAGGCTCACCGTTCCATGCTGATCGATGTCAGTGAAGTAGCTTTTTCCTAATTACCCTTTGACTGGCCGAATAAGTTAAAAATGTCTAAATAACTGGCAAGGAGCTTCAAGGACTGATTTAAAATAAACCATTTCTCAACACATTTTTTGAAAGTTGACAGCTTTACTTCAACATGTATGCAGTTGTAGTTTTTGACTTGTACTCATAGTAAATTAAATGTTCACAGATACAAGTTACCCTAACAGAAAATTTAAACCTCGAAGAAAGTGTCATTTTTTCCTCCTATAGATCTACTTTTGCAAGTATTTGTATATCTACCATTTAAGAGAGCACTGCTGCTCTTGAAGACAGATTTAAAGGCACGCTTAAAACCTTTATTATAATTTGTGTTTTCCTGTAAGTATTGCTGTATTTGGGGAGACATTTATCACAAAGGATGTGACAAGATTCTGTGCAGTAAGTGCACTAATAAACCACAGTATGTCATGCTAGAATATACAGTTATTGGCATACTGCAGATTTTTTTTTTTGTAAAATCACCAAAGCCCTTGTCAACATGACAATGCCCATATGATGATAGCAGCAAAATTGCTCTTTCACTGTCCAGCTCAGTTTGATCAGATGTGGGCTAGTAGAGACTGTAATGAATTAGGCTTTCAAAGAGTTTTACTGGTATAAATTGTTTGGTTTAGATACATTGTTCAGGTATAACTGCACTTGTAAAGACCCCCAGGAAGGATCTGACTTTATTATCTGTTTATTGGCAATGATACTCAGTGTTAGAATTCTGATTTTGTCTGAATGTTTTACATCTAAATACAAGACTGTCCAGTAGCAAAAAGCTATCATGACAAACTGAAGGTATGATAATAAGGTCATGACTTAATATGCTGAACTAAATTAAAACCCCACCAAACCTTATAAAATAGACTTCAGAGTAATTTACTTCAAAGGAAAAAAAAGGACATTTAAAAAGCTGCTTACATCTAACTGCATCACATCTAAAGTACCTTAAAGTCATCATACCACATAAAACAGTATTTGAGGCAAACTAGATAATTAAGTAAAATAGTAGTAATATCAAAAGGAGTTCTGCCTTGGGAAAGATCTGAATAGTAGAATTTTATCCCCTGAAGCATGGAAGTCTGGATGACCTTGTAAAAGGCCTTTCTGCCTTTGTATCTCCCCCATGCATGCATAGAACTTCAACTTGGAATTAAGGTCACCAGATTCCGTATCTCAGTAATGCATATTTATTATGAAAATAAAAAAAAAAAATCAGGCACCACTCAACAACCTGCCTATTTTCCCTTGGAGTTTCCCCAGCCATCGGGGGGGGGGGGGGGGGGGGGGGGGGGGCGGGTCCAGAAACTAAAAGTGTGATGTTGGGGTAGAAAGAAGGGAATTGAGCAAGGCTGTCTTTGTTGTAAATTAGTTATGATAAAAATAAGGTTTGCTTTTTGAAGGAGTCTGGTAACCGAAATCTTTTTGTTTTATATGTCTTCAATAATATGGTGCATATCAAAAATACTGCGCAGGTTGGAACCCACACTGCTCCTTCAGGATGTTCTTCCTGTGGTCATCTTAAAAGACAAAAAACAGGTTTAAGTGTTAGTTACCAGTTTATGTTTGGTGGCTAGGAAATAGGGAAAATATCAGAAATTCAAACTTACTTATGTATGTTATGCAGGGTATATTTTAAATCTGTAAAAGTAAATTGCTCTCCCTTTTTTGCAAATTATTTAGAATTTCTGGAAGTACTTTGTGCTTATTTTAAGTTTCTTTTCTGTTTACTTCTCCAGCAACAGAGGTTAATTTGGCTTAATTTTTGTGGAACCATGGCCTGAAAATGAGGTTTCAGACAGTCCGAGCAAACTGATGCCAAAAGAAGTCTTGCTCCCTGCCCCCCTCAATATTGGCCTACCAGGGAGGGGAAGAGTGTTAAGTCACTTCAATCTTCATGTGCTGCCTGGCAAATCTCTGTTCCCTTGGTTTTTAAGCACTTTCCTATACTGTTTCACGGAGGCAAAACCAGCACCTTCCAATCTCTATTCTAGAAGTCCAAAAGCTTTCATGACTCTCTTGAACATCGAAAAGAATAAGAAAGCAAATAGGTAGCTTGCTTTTAAAACTTAATATTGTGCATCACATAGAGGAGACTCCAGAGAATAAAATTAGGTGGTTGGGGTCTGTATGTTGTAATTTCAGACCACCAGTACGAATGTTCAAACTACAGGAAGAACCGAACATAATGATGGAACTTGCATAGTCTCAGCATAATCTGCATTTTTCTGCACAAATTTTTGAAAGCAATTTGAAAAGGTATCTTGTGTATTCTGGAGAGGGCTATGGTTAAAAGCCTTTCCAATCTGAAAAATGTTTCGGAGCTGAGATTATTTTTAAAGGTACCTTACTCTCCTTGGCTATTTTCAAATTATGGCTTAGTCTCATTTTTAATATCAGGAGTGTATCTCATTGATTGGAGATTAATTTTTAAATTTATACAAACACCTGACAGCAATATCAAAAATATAAGCTTGGTCAAGGATGAGGACGGCAATGATACTGGATTTGTCTAGGAACAGCTCTTTCTACCTTTGTGTGACTGAACTAGATTCTGGTTACTTGCCAGATTATTTTTTTTTTCCTTCTATCTTTCAAATACAGAGTAGCACAAACAGTGTTTGTCTTGACTGTTTGTTTTACAGATGCACAAATTCAAGTCTTAGTAATGAATTCCTGTCAGGGTGCAGAGATGGGAATCAGTTTTTGTAGATAAATGAAGGTAACTAAACAGCTGATTAAAAAGGACCTAAAATGCTAGTTTAGTTTTTACTGCTGCTTTCTCCCTCCCATCCTTGCTCCCTTTTTTTTTTTTTCCTCCTTTAAAGCCCCTTATTTTTATGCTTAAGAATATTTTAATCTAATTACCAAAAGACCAGTGCAGCAAGCACATACAGATGCTTAGATTAGTTTAGAAAGCAGTTGCCTAAGTTAATCTGAAGTGATATAAACTGATTCTGGACCTTTTTTACTGACCTGAGGAGTTCTCATGAGGTTCAAGCAACATTCGTAGCTAAAGAGGTGCGTATTAGGGACCCAAGTCGAATCCCCTGTAGAATCCCTCTCCCTCACAGAAGCGCTGAAGAAACCCGTCCAGGTACAGGCCCGAACCCGCACCTGTGGGGCGGAGATCTCCCGTACCGCGGAAGGCCATTGAGAGGGACGAGGGAGGAGAAGTGTTTTAAACCGGTGGCGTTGGCGGGAGGAGCCGCCCCGAGGCGGGGAACGGCTCCCGCAGCAGCGCCTCAGGCCTGCGCCTCCATTTGAAATCAAACCGCCTCCGCGCTCCTCATTGGGTCCGCTGCGCGTTCACGTGACCGCCCTTCCACCAATCGTGGGCTGACGCGCGCCTTTTCGAAAAAACGGTCTCGTGAGTTAGCTGATTCTTTTCTCCTTCCGCCAAGCCGGCATCAGTTAAAGCTAAAAGAGTCCGGCCGCCGAGGGGCCCCTGTCCCAGCCGGCCGGGCTCGGTGTGTTCCCTCAGCTATGGCGGCTGTCAGCAGGTGAGGGCGGTGGCCGTTCCGGGGCCGTCTTCACGGCGCCCGTGCTGTTTCGGCGCGGCGCAGGGATACAGCCGCGGGCGCCGGGGGTGTGAGGGACCGGCGGGGCGGGTGCTGGCGCGCGCGGGAACGCTCAGTCGGCGCCGCGCGCTGACAGGAGGGGCCGCGCGGGCGGGGGGGGCCCGCGCCGCTGCCGCTACATCGGCCCCTCAGCGGGCCGCCAGCGCTCCGCCGGAGGTAGGAGGCGTCCGGGCCGCCGCTGCGCTCTGGGCTGCGGGGCGCGACGGTGTGCGAGCGCGGCTTCGCGGGGAGGAAGGGCCGTCCCGAGGGGTGAAGGGGGGATCGGACGCGGCTTTGAGGCTCCGGGCGCCGCGGGGAGAAGTTGGGCCGAGTTGCTCCCCTCGGTGGCTGTCTGTTTCCCGGCAGCCGCCCCGTCCTGTCAGCGGGAGCCGGGACGCCGCAGGCCTGGCCGCGCCGGTGGCTGTGCGCCACCTCGCTTGCAGGCGCGGCCGCACGGAGCCTGGGCTCGTAACGGTGGCGTAAACGCCGGCTCCTGCAGCTCGCGTGCCGTTTTTCACTTGTAGGTGTTGGTGGAAACTGTGAACAGGGCACTTTGGGTAAGGAGAACTGAAGACTGCCGTCTCCTGTAACGTACGGGAGTTCTTAACGTAATGTCTCCTGTAACGTACGGGAGTTCTTAACGTAACGTCTCCTGTAACGTACGGGAGTTCTTAACGTAACGTCTCCTGTAACGTACGGGAGTTCTTAACGTAACGTCTCCTGTAACGTACGGGAGTTCTTAAGGGTACTGTCAAATTTGTCCTAGGGTGTGTTTTGTTTTTTCAACAAGTATTTTATCTATCGTGTGAAATTCAGCAAAAAAGTTCAGAAGGATCGCTCTTAACTACGTTAGGTCCCTTGTTTTTAGCTTGCCACTTCAAATGTATAATATTTGATAGTGCATTTTGTATATGCTTTTTTGAGGCTTGTTTGTACTTCGTGGCACGCTTATTTATATATGAAAGGAATAGAGTATCTGGTTGTGCAAACGCTGTGGGTTTGGGTTTTTTCGCAAGTTAAATGCCGTTCCTTCTGCTTTCTCTGTATATGCTCGCACAGATGCACTTGCCACCCTCTCAGCTGTATCAGCAGCCTATCACGAGATGCTAGCAACCGCTAAACTTTCAGCCTTCTGTTCAGCTGTCTTCCTGCGAGTGCTCCTCCGTGGTAATGCCACTATTTTCTCCTTTTTCAGGAGAATTTATAGTCAATTGATCTCTGTTTACTTTAAAATCAAGCCTAAGAATTTCCATGTAGATAAGAGAATGCAGAATATCTCGATTTAGGTGAGGAGGAGTGACTGTTTACATGAAAACAGTTTTAAGTTGCATATGGGATGCAATATAGTGTGTTGGCCCTGAATCTTTGCAAAGGCTCTGATGGGTAGCAAATACCTATTGCATATGTAAAAGTAGTATAACCGAGTTTACATGAACATGTGATGACTGCTCTTGCCACCCTCTATAAGCATCAGTTTCTCCAAATACGTAGTGCCTTTAACTTCCTGTGTATGATTACAGTGGTTTCTCACGGTAAATAGTTACCAGTTTTCTACACAGGCAAGCGCATGTAAATGGTACAGAGATTCTTCTGCTGTACATTGGAAAATGTCTCTTGAACGGAAGTAAAAAAAATAATTACATTGATTTACTTTCATAAATATGTAAAGTGTTATTTGGATGAGTAATTTTGATGTTCTTTTATAGGCAAGATTCCTTACATTTGAATTTGAAGATGCCGCTCTTTGGGAATATTGTTGTAATTAAACGGAATGGGACTGATGGAATTAGTTTTCCACTCACTGCAAGTTCTTGTTTATTTGGAAGGTGAGAATTAGTTGAGTACTTGCATACACCAAAATAACATTAGTGATATTTTTCCTGCAGATTATATCTTTTAATACTTATCTGCAAAAATACATGTTTGTTTATTTGTGAATCATGTTCAGGGGAGGGAAAGTGATATTGGACTAAGGTTAATTGTAAGACTAAAAAGCTGAACTTAATTTTTGTTACAGTTTTTTTCCTTTCCTTGCCAGAACTACCTTTTTTTTTTTTTTTTTTAAGTTTCTGGCCAAAGGAAATCTGGGGAAGGGATTGAAAGTAATACACAGTTGACAAGCAAGTGATGATATTTTTTTATCCAGAGGCAGTTTCCAGATAAATGGCTAGTGAAGAGAAGCGAGGTACATGGCTTGTATTTGACCATCTTCATTACATTGGTGCTCTTCTCAATTTTGGGGGTTGGGTTTTTTTTTTGGTTCTCCAAACCCCAGTAATGCGATACGTCAGCCAATATCTAGAATTAATATTAAAAATTAATAAGAACTTATACCTCCTCCTCTAATCTTGAAACTCACTTTGACTTACACAGTTGAGTGATAGTCGGTTTTGAGCTTGATCCAGCTATTTTACATTAAAATATAAAATTAATATACCTGAATGGTATATGTGAAGACTTGACTAGATGATCTTACTATAAATAGGCTTCAAATAAAATGTTTTTACTTCTCTTAAACCAGGTCTGTTCAGCACTTTACTGACTGATAGGTATCTTAACAAACTAATTATTCAGTCCTGAATCAGATTCCATACTGAAAGTCTATGGGAAGCACTTCAGTGTCAATAATACTGTTCTTTGGCTTCAGCAGAGCTGCCCAGACAGGTGATACTTAATGGTACAAACATTAATTTCTGGCAGCTGCATCAGTGAGAGGTATCAGGTACTTTTGTGAACAGTACCTCTGGTATGATAGCTGATTATGTTTGCTGCCTAAGACCTACAGCATGTCAAAAGCATTAGAGATTAGCTTAAAAGAAAGAAAGAAAGTCTGTACACTTAGAAACACAGCTTTCACTTACTTTCAAGAAGGCAGAAGTGGCTATCCAGGTGAGACCAAAGGTCCATCTACCCAATATCCTGTCTCTGAGAGTGATCAGTAACCAATGCCTAAGAGCAAGCTTAAGAGCACATGCTGGTATTTTCTAAAAGTATTGCAAAAGTCTTCGGCAACTTGCAAGTCAGGAAACAAGTAATCTCAAACCACCAGATATCTGTTGTAGGCATGCCTCTTTTGGCTTGTTGTGAACTACTTTTTTCAGAATTTACATGTTTTACGTATTTTTTCTGATATGGATTTTCTGATGTAGAATTGTGAGCTCCTGTTATTTTTTTGGCACAGTTGAAAGACTTAGGTAGTTCATTTTCTTCATGTTACCAAATTTAAGAAAGTATCATGCTGCTGTACAACTGTTAGCTGAAAAGTTGGGAAATCACCTAATTCTATAGCAGTCAGATTTTTCTGTCTTCTGTGTGTCTTGAAACTCAAACTGTATTTTCACTCACAGGAGAACAGAATGTGATATTCGCATCCAGTTGCCTCAGGTCTCAAAAGAACATTGTAAAATTGAAGTAAATGAGAACAAGGAGGTAAGATATGCATATTTTAATGACATATGCATGGCAACATTGCATCTCATCAGGCTACTGAAATGTTTGTTTTATTTTTAGGCAATATTGACTAATTTAAGTACAGTAAATCCTACGCAGCTGAATGGTGGTTGTTTTCAGCAACCTGTACCTCTGAAGCATGGAGATGTGTTAACTATTATTGATCGTTCTTTCAGGTAAGTGCCAGTGACAAACTGTTAATGCCTCGATCCTAGAATGCGTTCAGTGGGCAAACAATGCAGGGAGCTTTGTGGACACAGGCCCTTACTGCTGGATGATGGCTGTAGATAAATGGGAAAAATTAAAAAGTCCTTTTACCATCTTCAGAAACAGAAGTTAATCTAGTTTATTTCATATTTCTTTACAATGTCTTATAGACCTTCTTCAGAAGGCAGGATTGCTTAAAGATATTTTTTTATCACTTTTATATTACGTTAAGCTAAACCAATAAAGATAGAATTGTCTAGAGAGATCATTTTGATATTGTTTCAAGGGTAGTCATTTTTAGGGGAACATTTAGAAGTATTTTGATATGTAGTTAAAGCCTTTAAAAATGATATGTGTGTATTGTTGGGAATGGACAACTATTGCTAGATCGTGTATCTTAATAATGGGAATTTAGTCATCAGCTATTTGACAAAAAATGGTTGTCTTTTTAAATATTTCTTCCAGATTTGAATATCCTCTCCAATCAACTCCAAGAAAGAGGCGTTCTAGATCTCCAAAGGATGAAACACTGCAGGTAATTTTGTGGCCATAGGCTTATTTATTACAAATACATTGGTATTAGTAGTGATATGGTATTCCATTTCCTTGGTTTTTTTCTTATTAGGAATAATTTTTCAGCTATAGACTACCTTTCTGTTTGAAAATACAAATAAACTCTTTCAGATAAATGTGTGTTAAAAAATTAATAATTTATTAATTTTAGACTTGTCAGTTTCTGGTAATAGATACTTTTAATGATGTATGATATTACTAATACAGGTAAGCTATTAAAAATTAATCCTTAGCTTTTTTGAAGAGAGGATGGGATGCAGGAAATGCAGAGTATGAGCATTGGTTATCCTTGTACTTTAAATGGGGAAGTTTGCCGTAGAGAATGAGCATTCTTTTTTTCAAAAATAATCTGTTGTTCTATGTGCTAGTACACTAATGTATTGTTGGAATTTATAAATGTCAAACTAAGCCTATCTTTTAATAATTTATTTTCATTAGTTTCTTTTTTTGTTCTCAGCAAAGTTTTCTCCTTTAAAGAGAATAGTGTTAGTCTGTGAGTAGTGGCTATTGAAAGATTTTTTTTTTTAATGTTCTCTTATTTAAATAAAAATCTTCCACTAGGTCTGGCAAGAAGGTGAGATTCAAATGTGCTTGTGTATATATATAGTATATATATTCTTATGCTACAGCTGCTTTTCGAGCTAATAATTTCAATGATAAAACAAGACTTAAACTCCTGCTATATGGGGTCTCAAATGTGTATTGGTCAATGTTCTTAAATTTTGAAATACTCTAGGATTTCATCTGAATACTTTTAAGCCTGTTTAGTAAACAATGCATATACTTTTATAAATCCAGTGTTTTTCAATGTACAGGTGAAAGCTAAACTGTAAAATATTTGTTGCTCTGCTGTAATATTGTACAAATTTACAGGTTCTTCATGTTCAGCAGGTGGCAGAAGTGGAATTACTACACAAACAAACTTCAGGATCTAAAAGTCTTCTTGCTTCAGGTTGGTACTTGTTTTATGGGGGGTTTGTTTTCTTCTTCCCCCTTAACTGCATTTATTCTTGGCATAAGAGGAAAAACAAGGTTGAAAAGAGCAAAAGAAATGTATTTTAAGACTTTTCAATCTGAGTACAATACACCTTGCTATGTCAGTGTAGTATCTCATCATACTTGGATGCTGTGATTTACCAAAGTTAAGTTCTGCCAGGAGAAATCAGTTTAATTGCATCCTGACAAATGGGCAGTAACAGTTAGCCTGGAATTGGCAAAATCCATATATATTGCTTTACGTGATTTGTGCAAATTCAGTTTATGAAGATTATAGCGAAGAAGGGAGTTCAGTACACCAGCTTTGCAAATGCAATACAAATGTCGGTTGAAACTGATACGTGAAACAATTACCTATTACATTTTACTTTTCAGCAGCATCAAACAAGTATAACATGGCAAATTCACCTTTGTGGTTAAAATTTAACTTGCAGTTCTCTGCTGACCTAGAATACAGCTAGATCCCTTTTGAGCAAATATTGCATTATCTCATGTATTCTTTCCTAATAAGAAATTGAAACAGGTATAATTTTGGAGATATATAGGAAGGGTTAATTTTTGCTGATTGAAATAATAGTTTACAATAGCTGTTTCATGTAGACCCAGTAAAAATCTTCTAGAGCTACTAAGTCTGGGTAGTTATAGACCATGGACTGGTTAAATGCCAGGACTTCACCTTCCCATCCTTCTTGTCTTAAGTAACGCTACTTTCATGGGAAGATACAAGGTTTGTTAGATAGAGGGTATTTATCTACAGACAGGTTTGATTTTTGTGACAAATGTTTGTTCCAGTGCAAAAAACCCAGGCTGTTTCAGTGTGTCGCATTTCAGTGGGTTGTTGTGAGCGCATCTGTATTCGTAGGATTTGGGCGCTAGGTTCCCCAGCGCTGTCCTGTGATGCAATAGTCTTTGCTTCATTGTTCTGCCTACTTTAAGGGAACAAATTGTCGGCTCAGTAAAAAAAACACTGATGTACTTGTCTGCAGTTGGGTAAAAGCTTTCATAGAAAGATCTAATTTCCTGTTCTTCCCCATGTTTCTGTTTCCCCCCCCTCACTCCTTTTCCCAGAAGATAATTGACAGGCTTTTCCTTGTATCTCAGAGTCTCTACCTTCATCTTTACATGGATTATTTCCCATCACGATTAAAAGAAGTCAACATGTATCAGCACTTGTTTTGGCAGGCGTTCATGCTGACATAAAGTAGAGTTGAGAAATAGACCTTGTAGAGGTATACGAGGTCTCAGCTTCTTGTAGCTTAAAAAGGCACCTCTTATCAGATGAACTCTGTTAGCTGGCATATACCCCTTACTCATGGAAAATGCAAAGTGAAGCATGCTACCTCAAGCTTCTTTGGATGCAGTTTACAGATTACAGTGGAATGGCAGCACACGTGCAGTCACTTGCTATGTCTTGTCTGGGAAGTGGCAGCTCTTTATTGTCTGGCTTTACCCTAAAGAAGCATTGCCACAGTTCAAGCAATACAGCACCTAGGTAAACGCAAGACAAAAGCCAGACTGAATTGTGGTAAGCTGATCTAAATGGTTGTTTAAGTCTATGTTCATAGATTTGTCTTGTGGCAGCCCTGAAAGATGTATGTGAGCCATTGATTCCAAAGAAAAACAAAAGTGTGAAATACCAAGTGCCTTACCTGAATATGGGATAAATTCCAGATTACAACTTAAAATTTATGTTAAACATTTAGATACTAATGCTTCTATTATGAGAGAAATTGTTATTGTTAACAGAGCTTTATTTACAGTACTGTTTCCTGGACCCTGCTTGACTGTCCTGGGAGAGAAAAGGAAGGAATTTTTATCTGTATTTATGGAACTCATATTTGTAGTGCTGCAATTTTAAGTAACTCTGCATCTGTATTACTTTTTGTTTTGCTTTGCTTACTTTGTAGATAATGCTGAATGTGAAGAAAAAAATGCCAATGAAAACAAACAAAGTACAGAGGAAAATATTTCCAAAGCTTTACCTGTCAAACTACAAACACCCAAATCTTCACACAGAATACATCAATCTAGTAAAAAGCAAAATGAAATGTCTCCCTTTAGTAAACTCTATGAAAAACTGAAACATGAGATTAAAGTGAAAAAATCTCTGCAAGAGGGAAATGTATCTCAACAAGCTGCAAAAGATGGTAAGAGTGTTCTGCTAGAACCAAGTGCTCAAATTTCGTCATCAAGTTGTGTTTATGATCTGGGAAACCTGACTAAAGAAAAAAAGATAGGCAGAAGTGAAAATACTGAAGAATGTAAAATAAAAACAAAGCCAGAAGCAACCAGTTCAGAATTTAACCAGATCTCAGCTGTAGGAAGTGCTACCAAGAAGAGTTTAACCAAAAGTCCTCAAACTTCTGTTTCAAAGGAGATGTCAAGAGATATTGGTAAAAGAAGTCACTTGCAGGATCATAAGGAACTAAGTACAGCAGGCAAATCTAAAGATACTGAAGTTGCAACCAAACCCAGTAAGGAGAATGATGGAAATGCAGCATTTTCACTGAAGCCGTGCTCTATAGAATGCTTGGATTATGCAGATAAAATGAAAATATTCAGCTCTGCAATAGCAGTAGATAAAATAGCACGAACAACTAACATGACAGATGTTTCTGAAGTAGATAAAAACGTTCTGTCTACACAAACGCCCAGAAGGAAGAGTCCTCGGTCTCATTTCATGTTGCCTACCAAAGAAACTAGCAGAATGACTCCTGTAAATACTGATAATCCAACAACTCGACGACGTGTGTCAATGAAACGTAAGTCGTCTTCAGAAGTTTCAGCTGAAACTCAAAGGGAAGATTCAGCGTGCAGAAATGATAGCCTCAAACAACTGCCTTTGGCAGAAAATAAATGCTTAAAACAAAGACGAAATAGTAACCAACATACACCAGGAAAACCTGTACAAAAAGAAGTGCTGAAAGAAATTTGTGATGAGGCAAACTTTGTTCATTCAAAAGAGAGACATTCTGAAACTCCTGCCTCTTTTTCTAGTTCCAAGAGTCCCAGAAGAAATAACAGGCAATGTAAAGAATTGTCAAACAAAAGTGTCCATTCAGAGACACTGGCTTCAGAAGAGGTAACATCAGAACTGGCATCTCCTGCTGGTCAGAAATCTGACTCTGGAAGAAGAAAAAGGGGTGGGCCAAGGACCTCTGGACTGCTAACTGAAAAAGCATTGGAGACAAATGCCGTTCAAGAACATCATGATAATACTACAGACAGAAAAGACAACGGAACTAAAGAAGAGCTGGCCACAAAGGGATATAATCAGAAACAAGATTTGGAAGATGCAAGTGTTATAAGACCTCGTATATTGTCATCAAAGAGAAGGTCTTCTGGAAGTGCTACTGCACTGAAAGACAATGAGGCTGTCTCAGAAATGAATATTTCTGGCCTGTTGGCTGGAGAAGAATCAGGTAAATATGTTTAGTCCCCTGCCTCGTTGTTTTTGTATTTGAGAAATTCTCTTAGCGTTTTTCTGAGAATTTTTCCACTTACATAAAACGTAGAACTCATTGCTGACATATTGCTTCTAAAATATTTATCATGTAGTTATATTTGACCGTAAAAATACACAATAATATGAATAAAAGTTTACTCAATTGAATCAATTTCTCTTTAAGGTAAGTTACCTTCTGATATGTTTCCAACTTTAAAATGCACGAGTAAGCACTGTTTTCTGTGCTGGTTAAAATGTTGACTTTGATTCTTAGATATATGGAAATGTTTTCAATTGTTTTTAGGCAAGACAAAAAGGATATCTCAGAAGAGGAAAAGTGGTGATTTGTTACTTCAGCCTTCAGGAAAAAGAAAGAGAGTGTCTTTTGGTGGTCATCTAAGTCCAGAACTTTTTGATAAAAGTTTGCCTCCCAACTCGCCCCTTAAAAGAGGTGCGATTCCTGCAAGACTGAGCTTACCGTTTGGAAACTCGCCACGTGCGGTTCTGAAAAAGGTTCAGGGATTGAAGCACTTTGCAGTCCAGGTAAATGTTAAGACTGATCAAGTTGCTAAAGCAATTAATATGAACAGGATTTATAAATTCTGACTTCTAAAAATAAATTAAAAAAATTTAGTAAACCTTATTTAGATGTATGTTGGGAAGTGGATATTTTAATTGCAAATTAAAATGGTATTTGAAATCAGCAAATTTTAATCAGCATTTTTTTAACTTCTCCATTGTAGGAAAGGGCTCGGCTTACCCTTTATATCTACCTGTCTTTATACAGGAGATGTGTTTTTATTCACCTCACATGCTATTGCTCATTCTCATGCATATGCAGGAGTATATTTCTGTATGTTTGTGCTTAGCAGCAGTGTCTACAAGCTCCAGTTTACCATAAATAACAGAAAACAGAACAGTAGTTTGTTGGCAGACTGTGCGAGCTACTGCCACGTGGTTTGGCTAGAAGTTTGAAAACATTTGCTGTTGATTTAAACTAGTTAAAATGTGTGTAGTGTACTTGATGTGGAAAAAAAACTTTTGAATAAAGTAGAATAATAAATTCAGTTAACTTATTCAATTGAATTTGCATGTGTCTTTTGAGACTGTTTTGAGATTTAAAACTTCTTACAAGTTTGTTTTCAGAGAATAACATTTAAGGCTTTTTCAAATGATCTGATGATATTTTATACTATTGTATTTACTTTATGTTTTGGGTTTTTTTTTTTTCCACTAGGAACTTTCTGAACATTCGCAGAAAGAAAAAATGTCACCAAAAAATTTGCCAACCCAGAAGTCCCCGGCTGCCTCATCCCCTGCCTCTGGGAAGGCGACACCTAAATTTACTTTAGGCTCTCCAGCACCTTACACAAAAGGACGTTTCTCTGTTTCTCACATCACACCACCATTACCAATTGCAGAAGAGAATGATGCTGTTGCAGAAGACATGAATACAAAGGTGAAAAATGGTGCCCGAGCGAAAACACCTAAATCTCACATTAACCAAGATGATGAAACCTTTTTAACGGCTACACCTGACAAATTAACAAGATGTGCACAACTTGCTTTGAAGGTCACTCCCATGAAGAGGAGAGGTGGGGCTGTAGCAGTTATCAATGCAAAAAGAAGAAGTGGTGCCTCTAGTGCCAATTTACTAGGTTTGTTTCAGCAATTAATTTTTAATATTAATTTTAATGCTTTAAAATATAGGAACAAAACTGAAGTAGGCCTATTATTTCATTATGCAGAGGCCACCAAATGATTGGCATATCTTCTGACAGTTGTTGGACTTGTTGGAAACAACTGGCAATTGCAAAGTGTTACATTTTCTCATATTCATAAAGCAAATTACTAAAGCATATGTAAAACCGTATTTAGAACACAAATCTTAATGTTCAGAAGTCGAAAAATGATAGAATTAAGGTTCTCTTTGCAAGGTTAGTTGCAACAGTGATCCTTCAAGTCCTTCAAGTCCAGGTAGTATTGAACTAAATCAAATTGTATCAATTACATCAATTTTGACTTGAAAATGTGCGCTTTATAGCAATCTACCTTCAGTTTGTTTTCTTTGTGCCTTTTTTTATACACAGTTCACAACCTTTGTCTGTGGATGGACTGCACTTAACTGTTGACAGTAGTATATAACAGATACAATTAAAAAAAAGGATAACAACTAAGGTGTTAATTTGAATATTTTTAAATTGAACACTTGAATTTGAACACTGGTTTTAAATAGTTTTGACAGCATTGGAAACGTTATGATAGGGGAGCTCTGGTTCTTGAAATTTTTATCTTTGAAGAAACATACAGATAAGGTGTCTTTGTCATCTGTTTTCGTAAATTAAATCAATTTGACTTTGAAAAAGTCAAATTTAAAGCTTCCCACCAACACCACCATTCACCCAGGAATTTTTATTACTCTTTACTATCCATTTTTTTGTAGCGTCATTTCAAAATTTTGAACAACATACTACATAAAATGTCCCAGTGATGGTCTCATCATTATACTGCCTGGTTAATACAGCTGAAAGTGGTATTAGTCTTTTAGCAAAATAAGTGGTTTGGTTTTTTTGTTTTTTTGTTTTTCCCCAGTGACTTTGGTTGTTCCATTCATTTTAATAGCACCAGAGTATTTCACAAATATTAATGACATACCATTTTTCATCACCTCTCTGTAATGTGTAAGTGGCTTTCAATATCAGTGCATCAGCTTCTTCTGTAATATGAAAAGAACGCCACAGTTCTTAAAACTTTTGGATGTCTACTTTGCATCCAAAATAAAACTCTTTGTGTTTCCGATGCTTTTTCAGATAATTTCCTGCACGCTTGGCATTTTTCTACATATCCTGAACACCATAGCAATGACAGCTTTTGAAAGTTCTTTTTATTTACAGACTTTCCCCAACTTGCACAGCAATTCTGACAAGAGAATAATAATACCCTTTCCTTCAGAAATGGCGTTCCCCTTTTTATCTCTACTTAAATAAATAATTGTTTTTTTATATGATCCCTGTCTTCACATAGCCTATTTCTGAAGTAAACGAGGCAGATACCCTACCAACTTACAGTTTCATTTATTACACAGCTGTAACTAATTCCCTGATTCCTCTGCTGTGTACAGAATGATGCTGTGATAAAGGTAACCTTGCTTTGGGAATTTTCAGAGTATGTTTTAGGGAGAAGATGATATAAGAAAAATTATGGAAAGTCTGTGTAGATCTAAATGCTGTAAGCAGTATAAATAAATAAATTCCTGACTGCAAAATTCCTTGGGAAGCTGGTGAAAGAAAAGCTGGATGTGTTTCACTTAAAAGCCATTTCTCTGATGTTAAATCTTGTGTCCCACCAGGGAACAGTTCAGGTATAATAATGAACGAGACTGAAAGGCTCATGGCAAGTTTCTATTGGGAAAAAATATTTCCTTGCAAAAAGAATGAGGACAGAATTGGGTCAGCATTCAGTTCTAGGATCTAACATCTATTTGACACTGTATGAAGCTTTTTGTTGTTGTTTTGTTGTGGAAATAGCCGTACTGGGTACTTAGACGCTTCTTAAACTTCAGCTGAAATGGGGTCTTTCAACTGAAAGCGTTTCACAGAGCACTTTAGTATAGGTGTTGTCAGGTGATACAACAACCACTTTCCTATGCCTGACTGCAGCAATCATAAAGAAATAATTGTGAACTTCCATTTATACAGCTGAGAATTAAAGTGGTTATTTCTTTTTTGTTTTCTAGTTGCAAAATCTTGGGCAGAAGTGGTAAAATTAGGTGTTGCAAGACCACAATCGAGGACTGTTAAAAAAAGAGTCCGAAAAGGAAGATCACTGAAGAAGATAACCCAGTCACCAAAGGTATTCTTTTTCTTTTTTCATGTTTCTTTTTTTTTGTTTTGGCATAACCACAAAACAGCTTGTAGGTATTTTGCTACAGAAGCTGGAAGCTTATGAGCTTTTAGTATGATGTTAAATGGGTGTTGATGTCTTTGTCACAGCATATAAGAAATGTAGATTTTATATAAAAGGAATCTCTGTTTACTAAGGTTGTTTTTTTTCCCCCCTCCCTTTTTTCCCCTCTGCAGACTCCAGAAAGAAAAATAAAAGGTCATTTTAGTACAGGTCATGCAGAGTCACCTGCTACAATAGTTGTAGGTAGAGCTTATTCCACCACAGTAAGAATGGCTGGACAGGTCCCTAAAGTGGTAAAAAATCCTATCCTGAAGCTAAACATGAACATGGACGAAAGCTTCACAGGTAAGTTTTTAAAGTCTGTTGTTCACTCTGCCAACTGTGTAGTTCTTTTGTCAAAGCGTATGCTCATTTCTCTGAATATAATTTATAGGAATGAATGAAATGTTTCAAACTCCAGAAAATAAGAGTGGAAAAACATTACCTTTGGCGACTGTTCAGAAGACTGATTTTACACCAACGTGTACTGCAGTGGAAATTTCTGAATTGCACACTCCTGAAGAATCTGGTATGTTCGTTACTTGAAAAGAAAGGAAATGTTTAGGTATATTTAGGGGTAGTTGTGTGTCTGCTACTTGAGACAGTGAGTAGTCTCAGCCTAGGCAGACTTGATGTATTGAGATGAAATATCGGGCAACCCATAAAAGGAACCATTGATTTTTATCATGTATTAAAAGACATTTTTGTAGTTCCAGTTAATTTTTGAGTAGGTGGTATTTTCTTATTCGTTCTATTTGGTATGAAACTTTAAAATGTTGAAGTATTGTTTCAGGCAAATCTTGTTCTGAAGCATGGCACTTTCTTAATCAGTTGTCTGTGGATACATCTAAATCCAGTGACAAAGTGTCATGGCAGGGAGAGGTTATTGTGTAATCTTGCAGAAAAAGTCTATTTAAATTTTTTTTTTAAAAAAGTGTCAGGTTAGAAAGATTTGTATTAAGATGGTACTTTGTGCATCTTTTGCTAATAACCTTTCATAGCAGTCATTGTCCCTGTATAACTCGTAATTCTTGAAATTAAAATTCTGTTTTCTTGAGAATTTAGCAAAACTGAGCATCTACTGAAACATCAACAAAAATAAAGAATAAATCCCCCAATATTTAAAATATTAATAATAATAATGATAGTTGAAATGTATTTTGGTTTATTTCAGATGTTGTGGAAGATAGGCTTAGGTATAACAAACCTTCTTATAACGTCAGAAGGGAGTCCAGTAAAAAGTGTTTTCGTTGAAAAGAAGAACTTGTAGAGTGATCTTCATCCACTTGAAGATGTCCGTTATCAGCTGTTATTTATCCTGTTACTCAGTGCTTTCCTTGAATCGGTGGGCAAGCAAGTCCTTAATCTTAGATTCTATACACATCGATCCTTTTGTATGTCATGAGTGCTTTAGTTTCACAATTTAGGGAATATGGATTGAAAAAACTAGTTTATTTCTTAATCCTGCTGGACTAGGAATTTGGAAGGACTTGAACATCTTATGGTTAGGACTTGACACGATAGGAACTACAAAGGCATGTTATTGCTAGGTCCTAGAAGCCTTGATTAAAAACTGACACCAGTAGACATGTGCACTTTATTTCTAGTTTCAAGATGAGGGTTATGCTTTTAAAATGAACAGAGAGATGGTTTTAAGATTGAGATTATAGTTGTAGTTAAGGATAAGGGACTCCTAGAGTTATCCTGTTCCTCCAGCCTGCAGTACTCTTACTTGTTACTAGCCTGCAGGTAGAGACTCATTAACTGCAACTCTCTGAGCCTGATCATCCAACCAGTTCTTTATTCAACCAGTTGCCTGTTCATCTAGCCTGTAATGTTCTTGTTTGGATGCCAAAATATTGTGGGAGACAGCATTGAAAACCTTGTTAAAGTCACATTAAATAATAGCCACTGCTCTCTTTTCATCCACAAATCTGTTCTTTTTATCGTGGAAGGTAATTGGATTGGTCAAGTGTGATTTTCCTCAAATAAATTGATGCTGACTGTTCCCAATCACCCTGTTCTTCCTGTGCTCAGAAATGCATTTCAAGAGGACCTGCTCCACTATTTTTCCAGGGACCGAAGCAAGGCTAGCCTTTCAATATTCAAGGCTTGGTTTTGAGTATATTGTTCTGGAAATAGCATTTCTGGCATTGTAAATTTGGTCTAAATTGTGTTTCAGGAAGAAAATACAACTTCCTCTAAAATCTTCTGTGAATTGTTCTGACCAGACTTTTTTCCATAACCTTTCCTTTGTTTCAGTTCTTTTTTACTAGTGGGAGGAATTATGGCTATTTCTCTTGAGCAACAGCATGGTTATGCTTGTTCTAATGTTCATGCTTACTGCGCTAGGAAATAGTGAAGGAAAATAAATAGTTGGTACTAAACAGCCAGAGAAATTCACTTCACTTTTTCCCAAGCTTTCCTCTTGATTATCCTTTTCTGCTGTGCATAATGAGTGGGACGCAAAAGAACCCAAGAACTCCAAAATTCAGTGCCTCTGCAGGGACCATAATGAGTATTTGTGAAAAGTGTCTTTCCAAGTACAAGCCACATGCAAACAGAGTGTAGCTGGCTGATGTTATTGTGGGACCTCTCCATTATTTTTCAATGGTCTTGGGAGTCTGGAGAGGTCACAGTCGACTGGAAGCTGGCAAATGTCCCAATTTTCAAGATGGGTAAGAAGGAAGACCCTGGTAATTACAGGCCTGTCAGTTTCACTTCAGTGCCTGGTAAAATTATGGAGAAGGTTATTCTGGGAGTTATTGAAAAACACTTGAGAGACAACACAGTCATTGGTCATAGCCAGCATGGGTTCACGAGGAGAAAGTCCTGCTTAACCAACTTGATTTCCTTTTATGACAAGGTCACCTAACTAGTTGACCAAGAGAAGCCAGTAGATGTGGGGTTTGGGGATTTTAGCAAAGCTCTTGATACTGTCTCTCACAGTATCCTTCTGGATAAAATGTCCAGCACACAGCTAGACAAGTCCATAATACGTTGGGTGAGCAATTGGCTGACGTGTCGGGCTCAAAGAGTTATAGTAAATGGGGTTACATCAGGCTGGTGGCCAGTCACCAGCAGGGTCCCCGAGGGCTCAATTTTAGGGCCAGTGCTCTTTAATGTCTTTATAAATGATCTGGACACAGGAATTGTCATTCAGTGTACACATTTGTACATTAAGTAAGTTTGCTGATGATACTAAACTAGGAGGACCTGTGGACTCCCTTGAGGGTAGAGAGGCTTTACAGAGAGATCTGGATAGATGAGAGAGCTGGGCAATCACCAACCATATGAAATTTAAGAAGAGCAAATGCTGGATTCTCCACCTGGGATGGAGTAATCCTGGTTATACATACAAATTGAGGGACGAGAGGCTGGAGAGCAGCCCTGTGGAAAGAGATCTGGGGGTTTGGGTTGATGGCAAGTTGAATGTGAGTCAACAGTGTGCCCTGGCAGCCAAAAGGGCCAACCGTGTCCTGGGGTGCATCAAGCACACCATAGCTAGCCAGTCAAGGAAGGTGATTATCCCACTCTGCACTGCACTGGTGCGGCCCCCACCTCGAGTACTATGTGCAGTTTTGGGTGCCTCAATATAAGAAGGACATCAAACTATTAGTGTGTCCAGAGGAGGGCGACCAAGATGGTGAAAGGTCTCGAGGGTAAGACTTACTAGTAGCAGCTGAGGCCACTTGGTTTGTTCAGCTTAGAGAAGAGAAGGCTGAGGAGGGACCTCACTGCAGGCTACAGCTTCCTCAAGGGGGGCAGCGGAGGGGGAGGTGCTGATCTCCTCTCTCTGGTGAGCAGTGATAGGACACGAGGAAATGGAATGGAGCTATGTCAGGGGAAGTTCCAATTGGCCATTAGGAAAAGGTTCTTCACTGAGAGGGTGGTCGGTCCCTGGAACAGGCTCCCCAGCAAAGTTGTCACGGCACCAAGCCTGTCAGAGTTCAAGGAGCGTCTGGACGATGCTCTTAGTCATATGGTTTAGTTTTAGGTAGTCCTGCAAGGAGCAGGAGGTCGGACTCAATGATCCGTATGGGTCCCTTGCAACTTGAGGTATGCTATGATTCCATGATATAAATTTTACAAAAAACTCATCTTTTTTTTCTTCCTTGGTGTCGGAAAGGTCAAATGTATATTCTTTAATGTGAAAACTTCTACCTTATGTCTGGTATTGCTTCAAAAAGGAAATTGTAATAAAAAACTTGCACCACTAGAAATTTTAGGACAACAGAGAACATTAATTTTTATATCAGATTAAATAAGAAAAAATAATCAAATTTTTTTATAGTCATTTTTTTAAATCTATGCTGTGCCTTGTAGAAGCTAATTACCAAATCAATTGTTGATGCACATTTTTTGGATTTTGGTTTGTAGAAGGCTCCGGCTGTTTGAATCCATTTTACTTAGTTATACAGCAATTAGAATGCTTGGACTTTCTGCTTAATTTTTTTTCCAAATTACATAAATCTACTACTTATTTCAGGAGAGATGATGGTGTCACCGTTAAATAGTTCAGATGCTTCAGAACAGAAACAAGATAGTCCAGGCGTTTGTCGCTTTCTGAGAGAGGAATCTCTAAAGTCTATGTTTGATGCGATTTCCACGAAAACTCCTGAAAAAAGAAAAACTGTGCTGGAAGAAAATATTAGTGTGGATAGTTTGTCTATAATTCCAGAAAAACAAGCATCTCGGGTGAAACCAGGAAGTAAAAGGGGGACTCCAAAGCAGAACTTGGAGCCAGTTGAGGTCGTGTCAGGCATCAAGCAGCTTTTAAGGACCCCAGAGCAAAGGTCAGAACCAGTAGAGGCCTTGTCAGGCATCAAGCAGCTCATGAAGACCCCGAAGCAGAAGTCGGAGCCTGTAGAGGCTTTGTCAGGCATCAAGCAGCTCATGAAGACCCCGAAGCAGAAGTCGGAACCTGTAGAGGCTTTGTCAGGCATCAAGCAGCTCATGAAGACCCCGAAGCAGAAGTCGGAGCCTGTAGAGGCTTTGTCAGGCATCAGGCAGCTCATGAAGACCCCGAAGCAGAAGTCGGAGCCTGTAGAGGCTTTGTCAGGCATCAGGCAGCTCATGAAGACCCCGAAGCAGAAGTCGGAGCCTGTAGAGGCTTTGTCAGGCATCAAGCAGCTCATGAAGACCCCGAAGCAGAAGTCGGAGCCTGTAGAGGCTTTGTCAGGCATCAAGCAGCTCATGAAGACCCCAAAGCAGAAGTCGGAGCCTGTAGAGGCTTTGTCAGGCATCAAGCAGCTCATGAAGACCCCAAAGCAAAAGTCTGAGCCAGTCGAGGTCCTATCAGGCATCAAGCAGCTCATGAGGACCCCACAGCAGAAGCCAGAGCCAGTCGAGGTCCTATCAGGCATCAAGCAGCTCTTGAGGACCCCGCAGCAGAAGCCAGAACCAGTTGAGGTCCTGTCAGGTATCAAGCAGCTCTTGAGGACCCCGCAGCAAGAGTTGGAACCTATTACAGATGAAATTGCCTTTAAAAGATTGCTGAAGACTCCAGTACAACAAAGGGAAGCAGTAAAAGATGTGGCAGGTGTTACTTTAATCAAGAAAACTCCAAAGCTGAAATATCAACCAGTAGAAGACATGATTGGGGTCAGCCGTATTTTCAAGACACCAAAGGAAAAAGTTGAACCCATAGAAGATATGTTTGGTATTAGTAGACTACTGAAGACTCCAAGAGAGAAGCATCAACCAGTTGATGATTTTGTGGGTCTGCAAAGGCTTATGGCAGAACCCAGGCAGAAATGTTCTGATTTTGAAGTGGACTATGTTGGAGTTATGGAAATGTTTGATATACCAGAGGAAACTAAGGTAAAATACTTACTTAGCTTTTGGAAGGAATGTATTTAGACTTTGAAGCCTGTGGTTGAAACAAATTCTTGGGCCTCCTAGTATGACATCTTGTATGCCAAGTGTATCAGCACTTCAAATATGTCATGCCTGTAACCTCTGGAGGAAAAGATACCTTCCAGAAAAGCACCTCATGTTGACTTGAAAACTGTAAAGATGGCAATCTTTTTTTTCCTTAGCAGCTTTGTCCAGCTGAATGCCCCCCTGCTAGAAAACATAGCTTATTACAAATTTGAATCTGAGCACTTTGGGGTTTTTTTCTGGTCATTTGTTCCCATTATGTTTAAAGCACCCTTTAAATTGCTTACAAACTATAATCAAATTCTTTCTCAGCCTTCCTTTCCATAAGCAAGGCATATGGTTGGGGTTTTTTTGTTTTGTACAACTGCTTCACGTACTATAGATTAAATTTTAAGCTCTGTTTTTCTTTGCACATCCAAAAGTGTTGAGCATTTGACAAAACATGTTACCATGTGATCACTTGATTGCTCACTATGCCCCTAAGTCTTTCATTCATTGCTTCCTGAATGGATGCCTATTTTATAGAGATAGCTTTATCACTGTACGTTTGCCTGTGTTAATGTGTATTTTCTTTGAAGGAACCCTGTCTAAGTAGTTACTGAGGTTGCTCTGGGTTACCATTCTGACCTTATAATACACAGCTTCATCACTCTTGTAACTTGTGAATTTTATTAGTATTAATTTTTATGTTCATTCCCAGATCCATAGGTAAAATGTCAAGTATCACTGGGCTTAGTTCTCATCAGTGTAGAACTACAATAAAACACTACAAAATACTCAAATGATTTGGCTTCAATACCCCAAATTCCTTTTGAGCACTCATTTAGACACTTTTCAGCCAATTTAATTAATACTTTTTTTAACTCTATGCAACGTTTGTTACCTTTCACTTTAAAAACTGCTACGCTAGCTCAGATGGCAAGTATTAAGTTTGATATATTTGTGTGCCAATATCAAATATAAGGATGCAGTTACAAAACTAAGTTAATTTTATTTTTACAGAAAAGTATTTGACAAGACTTCTTTCAGCTATTACTATACATTAATTTGGTATTGGTTGGCTCCATTATTTCTTGTCCTGTTGGACGTGTGTTTATTGATTATTGTTTATTCCCTTAGGTCAGATCAGTAAATGTTACGGATTCTAAGCAAGAAGATACTGCACCTCCTTGTACTAATTCTGGTCATAAATATGGTAAGTACAAATACTTTTTGCTTTAACTAGAGGAATAATGAATATGCAAGGTAATATATGTTGTTATGAAGTTTTAACATATGTTTTAAAAATTCAAAAATACACAGTGCGAAGCGTGCATAGCTCGTGGAATTTGTGCAGTCATCCCTAATGAACACCAGGTGCTAGAATTCTATTGGTGTAGAAGTAACAGTGTAGTAGTTTGTTGGTGTGATAATGTTGACATCTCCAAACATACCAGTGTAAAAAACCTGATGTTAAGGTCTCCACTTAAAATTATCTTTTTGCAAAGACTTTCAAGAACATTGCTTAAACCTATGAATGCTACCTACTAAATAAACCAAACGTCTTTGGTCAGAAGCCTGGCCTTTACTCTAGGAAGTGGTTAAAATAATTATTTATTTATTTACTTATTTATTTATTTATTTCTAAATTAAGAATATTAAGTGTGATTTGTTTGAGCAAGATAACTCTCTTAGGAAAATCAAAACTCACAGATACTTTGATCAGGCATAGTAACGTATAACTTTTGTTTGTGCTCTTTTCTATGTAAAAACTTTCAATGGGGGAAAAAAAACTGTTTTAGAAGACAAAGGAAATATTTCACAAGGTGAAGATTCTCAACAGAAGGAATCAACTAGTGAAGACCAGTCTACCCAGAGACCAACAAGGAGCAGATCACGGAAAACAATACATCCTGCTTCAACAAAGCAGTGTGAAAAGGATTTGAATTTAAAAGAATCACAAGGTCTCGAAAAGAAGAGCACCCAAGAGGAGATGGGAGAGATCAGTACTTCAACTTCAGTAGCTAAAAAGGAAGGAAGAGGAAGGAGAACAAACTGTTGCTCACAAGAAGAAATTGTTTCAAAGCACCCTGATCAGGAAAAAGTTGAAACTCTTTCATTTGTGGAACCACATGGAGCTACTCAAAGACCAGAAAGAGGTAAAAGGAAAGACCTGAAGGAGTTAAAACATCCAAGTGAGAATCTTGAGTCTTGTGGCAAAGGTTCTTCAGTGCTAGGAAAAGAACCTGCAAATATGAAACAGACTTTGCAGGAGTATGGCATCAATGACGTATTAGAAACTGAAGATGATCCAACCATAAAGATAGTAAGTGTATCTAGTTGCATTCAAAATGAAAATTGTCAACTGCAAACAGGTTTAAGAAAAAAAGAAAACAAATCTAATGAAGGTGGTGTAGAAGATAGCGAAGAAATGCTTCTGTCACCAGGGAAGAGGTCTAGGAGGGTAAAAAAAGTAGAAAACACAGAACCACTGATTCCACCCAAAAGAGGAAGAAGAGCTAGAAATGACCAAGTTAAACAAGCTTCTTCAGAGGACCTTCATGGGACAACAAGGAAGCTTTGCAAAGACCCATCAGCAAAGATGATACAAAGAGATGAACAGACTTTTGACAAAGATACTGAGACTGCCACAGCAGAAGAATCTGAAAATGGAACTAAACTTGAAATAAAGATAACAGAGAAAAGAGTTAAGTCTTTAAGAAGTGCTAGAAAACACTCAACTGAAGTAAAAGCAGACATTTGCGGCATGGCACTTGGAAATATAGAAAACATTCAGAAAACTGAGGAAACTTCAGCTGAAACTCATACTGAAATACAATCACACATCAAAAATGAGATTAAAGTATCTCAGGGAGATGAAACAGAAAATGTTCAGGAAAATACAACAGAGGCATCTCAAAGATTAAAGGCGGAGTCACCTTCTGGAGGGACAAACAAAATGCCAGTTACTGCTCTGAACTTGGAAGCAAACAGAAGTGCAGTACAAGAAACAAACAGAACTAGGAACAGGAGAGGCAAAAATGACTCTTTGGAGAAAAGGACTGATGAATTTGCCAAAGATGTAAACAACCCAGAACTAATTACTCCCAAATTTAAGTCAGAAACAGAAATGGACGAATCTCTCAAAGATTCTTCGAGCTCTGTTTGTATCAAGAATACATACCAAGTCACGAAGGACCATAACAACCCAGCTGGCACATCAATACCTGCTGCAAACAGTGACAGTCTTGCTCGTAGCCATCAAAAGCGGACAAGAAATGAACAGGGAATACTTAAACCAAAGCAAACTGAAATCCTGCAAGAGAATCAAGCACAAAACAATGGAACTGCATGTAGAAGGGGTAGAGGTAGACAAGTTAATTTTGAACTTAAAGAAGCCAGTTCCAAAGTGGTTGGAGGAAAAAGGAGTTTACCTGGGGATGACAAAGGAATGACTTACAAAGTTGGTCAACATGAGACTTCAGAAAATCCTTCTTCACAAGTAAGGAGGAGCAGAAGAAAGCAAGCTGATTCCATGCCACAAATAGCTTGTTCTACCTTTATGGAAAAACAAACATTAACTGCAGATCATAGTAAAGATGAGGCTTCTGTAAAGGAGCAAGATTCAGCTTTGGAAGTTACTCCCTCTTCAACAGAAGACAAGCCACTGAGACGAGGGAAAAGACGAGAGGTTGCTGCAGCATCACAAACATCTAGATCTCTTTCTATCAGAAAAAGACGTGGGTTGCTAGAAGGTGATGATAAAAAGATGACTGTGAGAGAAGATCAAAATCCAGCTTTAGGAAATAAAACTTTGCAGGCAAAAGCAAATGCATCAGCAAGGGACAAAAGGAAAAAGATGGATCTAACAGCAGAGGCAAAAAGTTCATCTTCCCTTCAGAGAAAATGTGGCTTGTCAGAAACTGATGATAAAGAGGAGAGTATTAATGAAGAACAAAATATGCCTTTGGAAACAGTGTCCTGTGCAAAAGAGAAGCCATTAGGAAGGGGCAGAAGGAAAGAAACTGCTCTGGCATCACACACAACTGATTACATTTCTCTTAGAGGAAAACGCGGTTTGCCAGCAGATAATGGTAGGGAAGAAGCTCCGAAAGAAGATCAAAATGTTCCATTAGAAACTTTTGATTCACCTGTAAAAGAAAATCAACTAAGAAAAGGCAGAAAGAAAGAAATTGCCCTCTTGTTAGGAGCCACAAATTGTACTTCTATTCAGCGAAAACAGGGCTTATCAAAAGAAAGTGGTAGAAAGAGTAATTATGGGGAAACAAAAAAGCTGATTTTGGAAAATTCTGCTTCCCAAGAAAAAATGGGTCTTTCAAAAGGGAACTCGAGGCAAACAGTCACTTCACTGTCTCTTAGTTCTACCTCACTTCAAGGTTTGCCAGAAGATGGTAAGAATGAAACTCCTGAAGAACAACAGAGTGTACTTCTGGAAGTAGCTCCATCTGAAAAAGAAAATCCATCAAGAGTGGGCAGAAAGAAAACGATTTCTTCCAAATCTGAAGAAACTAGTTCCACTTTTCTCAGGCAAAAGCCTGGCTTGCCCAAAGATAGAGGTCAAAAGAGGATTCTTAAAGAAGGTGAAGATACACCTCTAGAAAATAATTCATCTCAGGGAAAAACAAGGCAATTGAGGAATAAAAGGAAAAAGGTAGAATTCACATCAGAGGCAGCTACTTCTACTTCTATCTGTAAAAACGGCAACTTACCAGAAAACAGTAAGACTTCGGAAACTCAAAATGTGTGTTTGACGTCCACTGGTTCCGAAAAAAATAATCAGTCTGGAAAAGGAAAAGAGTTTAACCCTATACAGCAGGCAACTTCCACTTCTCGCAGAAGAAAATGTCAGTTGCCAGCAGATGACTTAGCATCCAAAAAATTAAAATCAGGTGAGGCAAGAATTTGCTTTCTATTTTCTAAGTATAGCTAAGTTATTTATAGATATAACAATAACGTGTACAAAATTCTAGTATAACTGTGGGCTGCCATGCTTTAATACAGATAGAGAGTAGGTCTTCAATATAGCAAGAAGACTTAAGTAAATAGGGTCTATGTTATCTTAGGAAAAACTTCTTGTTTATATAAGTGGAAGGGATTGGTTTTATGGGATATGACATGTATTCTTCCTCTGTTGGGGGTATTCAAGTGTCTTCCTGCTCTTCTATAATACATTCTCTCTCAATCCATAACAATAAATTGTAGTTTAGAGTAAATACAGCAACTAACTTACGTGCAGAAGAAGGTGGTAATGACAGAACATGATAATCACATGTTTGTAAAACCCATTGTTCATCTTGTTTTCTCCTAAATACCATCTAAGCTCCTGCTTTTATATGTCTAGGTTTTGGAGGACCTTTACAAGTCATCAATTGTTTTTTGAAGTTGATGCTAGAAGGGCTTGAAGCTGTATTTGAGCTAAAAAGACAGCAAAAGTTCCATGCGTCTCCCATTTCCTCCTTTACTGTTTTGCTTTCCCTGAGCCAATAGAACTCTTGCTGCAGACATTTAAAATATTCCCTGGAATCTTCAGCTTGATGTGATGTAACTTAAAAACTACCATGATGCAATTAGAAAATATTATCAAATACATGTATGCAAATGGAAATAACAATGAATCTTTAGAGCTACACATTGAGGAATTTCCTGCCAAATTGTGTTAAAAACCTTATCGTGATTTGACCATGCCCTTTGTTTCATTTCTCTTTGGCTCTTTCCCTTTTCTATTGCATGTGCTTATCCTCATATAACATGTACATGTATTTTGCCACGTATCTGTCTTCGTTTGAGTTTTCTTTTGTTTCCCTTTACACACTTGCCAGTTCCTGCTTCCTGATACTGCTACATGTACTTGCCAAATGATTGAGCTCTTCTGATGCTTTACTACTGGATTTTCTCTTCCAGGGAGGTGATCTTTCCCCGCATGGATTTTAGTGATGGTTTCTGTCTGGTGCTTGGGTTGATGCTGATCTCTTGGAGCAGCTTAACTTTTCTGTGCTATCTAGATACTTACGTAGGTGTCTAGTCTTTTCTTTACAGCTAAAAGCCTGACTTTCCAGCTTTATCTGGACCATAAAACAGTTACTATATTATTTTGCAGGATTTTTCTTCGGTGTTGGATATGTTTTAGTTCTACATATCAGTAGAAGGAATTTCAGCTAAAATGGTAGCTAATTGGTTTTGGTGCTCTCATTAATGTTAACCTACTTTCAGAAATAGCTGTAAGTCCTCAGGGATCTATCTTAAAGGATATTGGATGTGCAGAAGTATGGGGTTTGTAACTGGTTTGTTGAATTCATAGATGTAATCTTTGGAATGTAGTCATTAGGGACATTCCCTTTAAAAACATTGTAACTGAAGATTGAATTTTGTATAAAATGTTTGATTTATGATAGAAATTTACAGTTAATTTTTTTGTGTACAAATAGAGAATGATGAAAATAGATTGCTACAAAAAGGAAAAAGAAACAGAACTAAAGAAGAACTTGGCGAAGAGGATATAAGGGCTACTCGGACTGCTGGAGGGACGGACAGGAAGACAAGATCAAGCACAAGAACAAGTGCGAGAACAAGAAAATAGTCTTAACAGTCACAGAACCAGTTTTTAAATCAATTCAGTAATGAAATTGCAGTTTTTTAATGTGACTCGATTTGCACTCAGATTTTAAGCCCAGATTTTGTAAAGCAATCACTGTATTATGATATTATCAAAATATATTTCTTAACTTTTTACAAATACAGCGTAGATATCTGTTTTAATAGATTTGTCTATGTGTAGTGGTTCCTAAACCATGGACTGCTTGTGCAAAATTGCAAACATAAAAATGAATCTTTTTGTAACAATATTTATCCCTCTTTTTCTGTTGATCAGTTGCTTTATTGCCAGTTTAATTGTAAGCTATTTTCTGCTTAAATTTTCATGTGCTTAAGTCTTATTTTTCATTACAGTTCTGTAAATATTCTTTAAAAACTATAGATGTATTAGCAGAACTATTATGCTGAAGTTTTGATAATTTTTTTTTAAAAAATTTAAGTTCATTGTACTGAAAAGTGCAGATTTGTAAGTCATTAAATTTGTGAACAATTTGGGACTTGTGTGTTTTGTGTTCTTAAGAACAGTTAAGAATGTGTAATTACTACTGTCCTCTTACAAGCATATTTCAAAGACTCATCCTTCCTAGCGACGTGGTGCGTTTTTGAAAGCGTGCAGTGGGTTTTCTGCAGCGCAGATACTTGTAAACGTGGCCCCACTGTGCAGCACTTCCATGTGTAAGTGAGTGTTGGTAAGAGAGACAGGAGTAGTGAGTGCATGAAGTTGTGATGTTGCCCCTCTTCATAGAGTTGCAATTAATGTGGAGTAGCTAGTGTGGTTTGGAGACTATTTTTAGAGATCAGTGTCTGCAGTGTATGGGTAATATCAATGTGCGTTTTTCTTCGAGGCTGGTGGCTTCCTCTTACCGTATTAAGTGCAGAAAGGGAGAAAATTCATCTCGGGCATCTGACTTTTGTATAGTTTTAAGACCAGAGTTAAAAGCTTACATTTTTATTGAGTCCATGAGGAGTTACAGACGTTTCTACGGAAGGACAGCTATGTTCAGATGTCCTTGTTAGCTCTTCGTTTTGGGAATGATAATGGGCCTTTCTTCAGGTGAGTTCTTGTTTGTGAACTCTGTTCTTTCTTCAAACTCAAAAATAGTCTAAGTAAGGAATGTATTGGACGCTGTCTGGACATTCAGAACTCAGACATGATATGATAGAAGAATTTTTTTAATCTGGGTGTTTTGTTTTGTTTTCTTTTAATATGTGGAATGTATGGTGTCCGTATCCATAGTTTTAAATGCTTTGGGCATTTTATCCTGTTATAATGCGCTTATTTTTTCTGTACTTCAATTATAGTGTGTAGATTTTAAGTGTAACATGTTGTAGATCTAGTCATATTTTCAAATTAGCTCTATTGCTTCCTGCATGTGTTTGCTCTACCGTAGTTACATGTTTTCCACTGATCAGGATCAGTGGATGGTCTGTTCCTCTTGAAATAGTAGCAACCTCCAAGCCTTTTTTGTGATTAGAGTCAACACTTGGTGAGCATTGAGGAGTCTTTCTCCAGCTTTGATTTCAGCCTTCCAGATGTGAGAAACATCTTTACCCAAAATATGTTTAATTGGGTCTATGGCACAGGATTTGCAATCTTCCCAATTTTCAGGTCATGTAGCTTCATGCATCTTGTCACAGCAACAACTGAAGCAGTAGGGTCTGGACTGTTACTCTCAAGAGTTTTTCAGAATCGTACCTGTTTTATTGGATCTATATTTACATTAAGTCCCAGCAGGCTTGAGGAACTTCTGTAGTTTCATCTCACTCTACAAAAGGGTGGTCTTTTTCTCCTTGCATTTGGTTCATGGCTCAGTCTACCTAATTGCAAAACAGACTCCAAATCACCACCTTTCATGAACGTATTTCTGTATCAGCCCCTACTGGCTGCTTCCTAGAAGTATCCCCCGTTGTTTTCAGAGAAGCCCAGAGGCTATAACCATCAACTGCTTCACAGAAGGGAAACGGGGCAAAGTAACTTAGCATTTGTAACCCCTTGAAGTTAATGTACAGGGGATCACTTTGTCAGAACCCCATTACCACTATGGTGCACATTACAAGGTTAAAAAAACCCGCAACACCTAAGTGTTGCAGGCACTGCTGTAGGTTTAAGTCCCTGAGCTATGCTATTGTTTGAAAGTTGTGCTAAAAGGAAGATTTTTATTTTTAGCATTGATGTATCATTTATTACCCTGTTTTTCCTAGCATCTGACATTCTAATGGAAAAGAGGGTCATTGTCTCCTAGCTAAATTTTTTGCAGAAGGTGGCTGGATCTCAACAGAGAACAAAGGGAAGAATTAGCGATGCACAGTAATAAATGACAACGTGCAGCGAAAATGAAATGCTGAACACGATATCAAGGTAAATGGGTTGGAGCGCACTGCTGTGCTATGCTTATGTATGTGCCATTGTATTAATCTATGTATCTTACGTTGCAGAGGATATTTCTATCTGGAGTACTCTCATTTTCCTTGGCATTCAACTCCTCAAGAAATCATTCATGCATTTGTGGTATCCTGTTCACTATTTGATCCATCTGAATGAAGGGTTCTGCTCAGAACTTGGCATTTCTGCTCAACTGCTGCTCAGCTTTCACATTTACATTTCACTGAGCCATAAGGAGGTTTTCCTACTGCCTGTCCTGATGGCGTACATACAGCAAGCTCTCCTTATTTTGGCTCGGTAGCCTTCACTATGAAATGTGGATATAAAAAGGAAATACAGTAATGCTTTAACCTCTTGAGGCTTTTGATGTAAGTACCCTTCCAGGTGAGCCCCACAGGCTTTGCTGGTTTTTGAGCTCACACCTGTAAATTTTCTCCTGTTCTCATATAAGAGAACCAAGTGCCTATAAGTGGCTGTACCTCTCTTATCTTTTCAGTCTTTAATATCATTCTGTAGTTATTCAAGGCAGTAATTTCTGGCCTAATGATAAATCAAAGTCTTAAGGCAGAGGCCAAGACTGTTTTTCCAGAACAAGAGAAAACAGTGCTGAAGGCTATTGCTCTGTCAGAAAATGCTCCATTTTCAATTGCGTAACATGCGACTGTTTCTTAAAATTATAATGGGTCACACCATCTTCTCTAATTTAGATAGTAAGCATTCAGTGGTGACGCATCCTCCATACCAAAGGAGAACTAAGCCTTGTGCAGGTACATTCAGGTATGCTGGTAGAGGAAGAATGCTAGGGAAGTTTCCACTACAGCCATGAAGAAGCTTCATTGTTTTTCATTTCAGCCGTGCTGCCACAGTGGTAAACCATGGCATGTTGGCAACCTGGGCTGGTGAACTACTGCATATAATTCTGAATATCAAGGTGTCTATTGCACATTCAGCATAAAAACTAGCTGTGATTAATTAGAGACAGATGCCTGAGCAGCTCTGGTACGATGGGTTAAAGCATAGAGACTACAGAGTGTTTTGCAATTTACATCGAGTTCTTGAGCTCATAGCTGCAAATAGGATATAAGAGGGCATGTTGGCCTTTTTGTGCAGAATTGTGCATAGAGAATAGATTGTCAGTGAGATGAGCAAACCAGTGTATTCACTGAGTGGCCTTATAGGATACGCAAAAAAGACTTTGTACATATACCTGCATATGGAGAACATCCAGTGCACAGTAAGATAAAGACCGGAAATTTTCAAACGCAATAGATACTTCACAGCAATGTCAGAACATGTCCAGTCTCAACTGTATTTTCATCTAAACCTGCATTGGCACTCAACCTTTTAGATAGATGAGAAATGGCTATACTACTCTAGACTAGCCACAACTACTGAATTTGGTGTTTCCCTTTAGAGGGAACTTGTAATCAACTCCCCATTATTGGGGTAATGAAAGTTGGGGATATTTTAGGTAATGGAAAAAATTGAGGTAGTTTGACATTGAAGCCTGCTTAGTTACAGCTGGCTCATGCAGATCCATTCAGAGGTCTATACCTCCTAGTGCTTTTTAGGTGGTGCTCAGAGCTGAGCTGGCTCTCTGCATTCATTCTCCAATCTGCAGACTTATAATCAGATGTTTTAAGTGTTGTGATGATACATATCTGACCAATTCAGCTGTGGTCAGCACATGTCTGCTGATGACTTCCGGGCTAATGAACCGTGCTAGAATCCAGCCTGTCACCATGTATGTGCTTAACAGCACAGTGATGTGGTGCTCTGAGCTTGCTCCGCATGCAGATACTCAGTCGGGCTTATTAGTTTGAGCTCCCATTCACAAGAAAGTAACTGCTCTGTGTTTGTTTTTCTGTTGAGCAGCTAATGCCCACTCTAACTAAATGGACTTTAAATACCAAAGTAATAACTGAAAAATAGTCCATAAATAACAGCTGGCTGTGTCTGCTGAGATACCAGAGAAGACAATGTCTCTCTTAACAAAATAGGTCCTAATGGCCTGTTTAGACAGTCCAATAAATTCCCTCCAAAAGATGATTGTTGGTTTTGTCCTCTTACTCTAAAAACCAACCTGGTCCTAATTGACACTAATAGAAAGAGTGCCATATTCTTTTGAGGCTTATCTGTTTCAGAACAGATTTAAGACAATATCTGTTATTGTCTCATGTCACAGAACCAGTGATTCTACGTTACAGTAAATCCTTTAAAGAGCATTTTAAACAAATATTTTGTGGGTCTGATTTGACTAGTAAACTGAAAAATATTTTGTTCTTTGAACAGGATTTGAAGATCAGCAGTCTATGCACTTCATTCTCAGAAGGAACAGAAACAGTGATTTGGAGTAAATCACATCTGTTTAACATGGGGGGGGGGGAGGGGGCGGGGGGAATGTAAAAAAAATTGACCCAAGCAATATACATTACATGAGAAGTGGAATATGTTTTGGTGTTTGGGGTTTTTTTTAACCCTGTTTCCCAGTCATGGCATCCCTAAAACTTTAGCCCTAGAATCTCAGAGTCACACCTAAAATGAAAACTGTCTCCTTTGCGTAAGCACATATGCAAACTATATGGCATGGTTGGGAAATACATGTAAACACTGAGAAATATTTTTCTGATACTAATGAGTCTTTTTTTTCTCCAGTGACTCTGTTTGATATGTCATTGTTTGTGTTTGTTCCTTGTCTGAAATCTAACAGAGCGCCAGATCAGATGAAATAACTGTGAATTCTCCTCCATCGCTGATGTTTCTCCCCTTCCAGCCAAAATTGTCTTTCAGGAATTGTCTCCTTTTCTCATTCCTACTTTCACAGGCTACCTCACTGTTCCGTGGATTTGGTCTAAAGACTAATAAAGAATACTAGTTACAACCTTCTCTAAGGTAGGCGGTACAGTCTCTCCTTAAGGAGTGTACCCCCATTGCTTTTCTAGAAAGAGGAGACATCTCTAAAGTTAGATGATGGTGTAAGACTAACTTCTTGTTTGTTTGTAACACTAGGAACACACATATCCTATGAAGATCTGTGGAAGTCCAGATCTGTTTCATGAAGAGATGAAGAAGATAGGATGGGAAGTCCCTAATGTAAAAAATATTAATCTATGGAAGTCTCTTAGTAAGTGATGTCATTATATCAGTTGTGGAAATGTTCTTGGCAAACCAGGAAAAATAGCAGGAGAATAAGATAACTGGCTGATATATTTTATTATATAAATCTGTATTTGATTGTGAGAGTACCGTACACATATAGACTAGTGCTTTGCTCGTTATTCAGAACATTTCCAAAGTAGATTTACTTAGTGCTCTTTCGTAGAACTGATATTTTACATGAATTCATGTTGATTCAAGTTCTATAAAGATGTATTGTGTTGGCAACTACATTTGCACTTGAAAATTTGAAACTGCAAGTCTACCTCAAACACACCTCCAAAGTTTTGTTGATGATCTTCCTGGGAAGAATTGAGATAAAGCTTTTAACTGAGGGGTTGACCAAAGAAACAAGCCTTCTCTTTCCTCTAGAAAATTTCTTCCCTAGAAAATTTTCAAATTGCCTTATCTTTCTGTGTTCTGTAACGACACTTCATCATTGTTGGTAGCGTGCCAACACAAATTTAAAAAAAGGAAACGTAGTAGGAAAAGTTCATCACTAACTTTTCTGTATCATCAAAGTCCAGTGTTATATATTCTTCAGAAACCTAACCACTCTAAAAACTCCTCTTTTTGATTTTTAATCTGGGAATATTACTTTCTTATAATGAAATAAAGAATGGAATATAAAAAAGTCAGGAAGTGGAGGTTGTTATGCTCTTATTGAAGAACTCAAGGGCAGTAGCTTTTCTGGCCATTTCTGGGTATTTCTTTTGTATCTCTGAAGGATGCTGTCAGTATAAGTTAAAGCTACTTCACTGCAGTAAAATGTATTTCTGAAGTTGGGTGATTAAGAAAAAGGGAGTTTAAGATTGGTGATTATCTGTCACTCTCCAGCTTCCATTGCCAGAATTTTGAATGATCAAAGCAACTATCTTCACTTTCCTACATACTCAGTAACTCTCTTAATCATGTTCTTTTTAGTGGAAATAGTGAACTATTTTGCTGTGATTGGTATTTAAATATGCTTGATTTCATCATTAGATGCTGTGCACGTCATTGGTGCTACAGAGCATTTGAATGGTCTTTTTGAATGGAGAATCAGTGATCATTGCAGTATAATTCATTCATCCATCCGAAACCCACTGTCAGCCTCGAATCCCTTAAATCCTTTCTAGTTTCTATGCGTATGTAAAGTATGATTATCAAAGTTATATATTTAATATAAATATTTTTTTCAGTGTAGGAAGAAGTTCAGATTCTGCCTTGCTGATATATAGACATTTCCTTCATAGTATGTTATTTATTTATAGTTAGTTAAGTAATAGGGCAGTTATCAGAGGGAGGAAAGTTTGCTTTCTGGCCAAATTCTGCCTGGAAGTGTCCAGGGACCAGCAGCATTTCTCAAGTCAGATAGGAGCGCTCTACAGACCTCGGGGAGAAGTGTTAGAACCTGCTGTCTAGGTTAAGTGTTGAGTTTATGAATCTTAAGAATTCCTTGGAGGATTGCTTTGACTTGATGTGCATGTGACCTTGGGGAGAAAATAGTTAAATAAGGATATACATTCCCATGTCAAGATTCCCTTCAATGAATGCAATACTCAACATTAAGTACAATTTTAGATAGATTATATCCATGGATTACATTCCAAGGTATAAGCTGTTTGAATATTTTAGGTGTTTTCTACCTGAATGAAATGCAGCTGAATGAAATTCACTTTTTAGAGCTAAGTTACAGGACAAGTAATAATTACCCATTGTTTTGTTACTTCAGTTGACCTGTTTCTAAATATATTAACTGTGTAATTAATACTTGGTATACATTTAATATCTGTGTGGCAGTGAACTCATTTACTACTTTTACCGTAATGTTTATTTGGGTTAAACGTAAGTAAAGAAAAACTGAGTGGTAATCCATGGACCAAGACTGCTATACCCGTCTCCTGACTTCTACCACTCCAGTACATGCTCAAGAATACTAAGAGGTAACACAGCATTACTTCACTTATTTGCACGGGACAGTCTGGGAGCTGGTAATGGAAAATGTCAGTTTTGGAGAACCATCTTGCAATGACAAATATTAGCTTGTAGCGTCATAGTAATTCCAGGTGGACACTCTGAAATGCCTTCATCTTATGAGCCTCGCAGCCAGTTTGTAACAAGGGAAAATACAAAACCTAGAATTACTTTCTGTAAGAAAGCACACAAAAATTACCTTGCAATTTGTTCTCAAGTATAGAGAAGTGTCTCAAATTAACTTAATCTTTCCTCAAAGACTTTACTGGCAAATACGTATGTGTGAATGTGTGGTTGTCATCCCATGCTGTGTGCCATTTGTTGTCTCTTGAATTTACACCTATACTCAGTTCCTTTCAGGAAACTGTTGATATTTCCAAAATATATACCCTCTGTACATTATAAATGCTACTAAGGGCCAGATGTTTTTGCCTATTTAGGAAACTGAATGCCTAGTTTAAAGAACCCTTTAGAGCTGCAAAACAGCTGATAAAATAATTCCCAAACTGTCATACTTCTGTTTCGCTCTTTCTCTTCTAAATTTGTTTCTGGTAGGCTATTTGCTTTTTCTGAAAGACCCTCTTTTGATCATCCCAATAAAAAATGATATCAGCTGGGCAGATACAGAAATCAGGTAAAGCACTTGTGACTTTTTCTTTTTCTATGAAACTCCTTGGAATCAGAAAATGAAGCCCAAATAGGTGGTGGAGTCCTTAAAGAATGCGAATCACAATTGTTTTACTATGCCAAAACGTCTTCTAAAAAATGGGCTGTTATTCTAAGTCTTCTGATAAGTAAATATTCTAGGGAAAAACAAGGGTCCCTGTGCAGAACTTCTGGACACAAAATTGAAATATAGTAAAAGTTAAAGTATAAACTATGTTAAAAGGGTTCAAAGACGCTATAATGCTCATACTTGATATAAGTTGTAAAATATTCTGTGAGGAGATATTTATAACTCTATCAACTACTTCAATTTATCTACCTTTGGGATGTGAGTTTACAGTGTCATTTTCTACCCCAAAGTATGAGCTCTAAGTGATTGCAGCAAAGATGCAACTAACTTTTTAGTGTACTGTTGGAAGAACACAGTTTGTATTTCATATAAAGAAACATTTGTATAATTTTTAAGGGGTATAATGTGAAAATTAAAGGTGGATAAACAGCTGACCTCTAGTGTTGGAAGAGTTTTTGCAATTCTTAAGATCAGGAGGGATCAAAGCGTCAGGCAGATGTTGCCATAATATGTTTGTCTGCAGTAAAGCATTGCTATCCTAGATAGTGTGTTGCTTATCCACCTAACTAGGATGTTTTGACTGTGAATTTTGAAAGAATGTAATTGATTTTCCGTATATGCCTCACTCCTTTTAATGCCTTGGTCCTAGAAAGCTTTTATTTGATGATGGTAAAAAAATTGACTTTTCATATTTTTTATAATGACTTTGGGTTTCAGGGATGCATAAAAATGTGCTTAGAGTTACCCGTGCTATGTTTGCATTTACATGTTTCTGTGTATATATAGCTATATATTTTTATGTCTACAAATCTATTTAAAAGATGATTATACATGGGAAAAGACAATAGAGAATAAATAGTAAGTAATGGTGGTGAAGAGTAGTGGTAAACATCCATGGTCAGGTAACATAAAAAACCCCAAAACCATAACTGCCAGCATTTTCAACAGCAACATGTTTGCTTTAGACCAAAGGGGGGGGGAGGGGGGAAGAACAGTGTAAGAAACTAAGTGGTGCCAAACAGTGCACAGGACTTTTTTTCAGTTTGATATATTTGAATATTACATTATGAGAGACTAAACCAAATGTATTTTTTTCTGTCCAAAAGAAACAATAATATTCCAGAAATACCAGCAAGTATGTTAATATAAGATCAACAAATTTTTCAGGAATGGTATAATATATACCCTTTAAAAGGCTGTTACTTTGTATTACTTTTAAATAAAATGTTACATGGATATCGTAAGGTAGTGAATATACAGACAGAATATTTCTTGTTTGTTTTTTGTGTTTAAGAGCGTGGTCGCATTATTAAATGTGGTCACAAAACTATTACCTTCCAAGGCTGGACTTTTAGTCAACTCAGTATTCAGATTTGTTAAGTGATCTTGAACTAGTAGTAAAGAAGAAATAAATATTTTAAACCTTGTTTTCAATAGAGAGCTGACTGTTGATGACATTTAGAATCATAGAATCATTTAGGTTGGAAAAGACCTTTAAGATCATCGAGTCCAACCATTAACCTAACACTGCCAAGTCCACCACTAAACCATGTCCCTAAGTGTCACATCTACACATCTTTTAAATACCTCCAGGGTATTTATTATTTAAGCAGGACACGTTATCCTATTTCTCTAGGACTGTTAGTGTGAACAGCCTTTTGATGGCATTTTCACTACTGTGCTGTTGAGCGTCACTGGCCCACGTTAGTTCACTGTGGGAACCTACGTATGTACTCTAAATTTAATCTCCACGCTTATTAAAAATATATGGCCTTTCTACTTCCATTATATAATTAAGGTTGAAAAAGCAACTTGATTGTCATGGTGGGCTTAAAAACCTTCAAAAAATTCCTGACAACAAAACTGGATTTTAATATTTCAAGCCTGCATTGTAATCAATGCCACAATTCTGTCTGTTCTTGACATTCTCTTTCATATCCAATATCCTTTCAGAGTACTGTAAGTTCTTGGCTTGAAAGAGTTTCTTGACAGCAAGATCAGCTGCTTAATTACATGAGGTGTGGAAAGAAAACTTGTATTGGTTTGAATTTTCCACCTTTTAATTTGTTTCTTTCCATGGCATTCCTCTCCTGACTTGACACTAAGGTGCAGTGCTATTTTGAGAGAACAGTATGATTGTAGTTGTTAACCTTGATGCCGAGTTGTAAACACTATCAGGTTTGATAATTTCCCAAAGGCTGAGATCTGATGGAGGCAATTCTCAAAGATTAAAAGATATCAGGTAATTGATGATCTTTGAGGATGTTGTCTCCATAGATTCCCACTTCAGCTTCCTTTCCTGTTTCTTTAGAATATAATTTATGGCTGGTACTCAGAGGAGGTCACAAAAAAAATGGAGACAGGTGGGACTCGCACCCTTTTTAAAAATGGCATGTGAGGTTACATGCAGCTCCAAAAGCCATAATTAGTGAATATTCTCAGGCTTGCGACTACATGTACATGCACTTCAAAGGCTTAAATTTGTGGAGGCAATAAACTTGAGGAACATCTCATGAAGTAACCTTTCCTTTTTTAGTACTAAAAAAGGTAATGAAAACCCAACTAGAATTTTAACTGTCAGAGGTATTGGGTCATCTGCTAGCTTTTTATGGTACTCAAGACAGATACTAATACGTTTTTATGGTTCACGTGAGTACCTATGCCTAGCAGGTATTTTAGTACCTGTCAATCTGTGACTAGCACTGTCATCATTACTTTTCCTAAGTCATCTGTATGATAAAGCAAATAGCAGTAGATATTAACACTGAAAATTGGAAAAACATCAGTGTATTGTAAAACTCAAGAAAAATTAGTGATTTGATCTTCATTATTATAAATTTGATTTTTTTTTAATGAGTTTAAGCAAGTTCTCCATATTAATGTAGTACAGTTTTTTTTCAAGAAGTAATTTTTAAATTCCAGTAGAATGCAGGATAGTGTGTGGGTAAAATACACCCTTGTAGTCCAAAACTGATGTCTGGCAGCCACAGCTTCTACAGGATAGATAGCAGAAGTAGTAATGAATAAAACCTTCTACTATCTTTCACTGTAAAGTATCAGTTTTAACAAGAAATAGATACAAAGTGTTTCAATATCTAAACAGTTTTAATAGAAGAATTTTAAACCTGTTGCAAATGCAATCATAAGCTATTAAAAACTACAGTTCTTTATGTGTCTTTCGGGCGTAAGCATGCAGGTTAGTGCAACCTCCTTAGAGTTGGCACACAGTTTGCACCATCGCGCATTTTATCAACTGGGGAAAGAACCCAGTAAAACCTGTGATGATCCTGTGGAAAGCAAGGTACTTACCTAGTTTGGGCTGGGACGGTCACCATTCTCATATGTGGTCTCTCTGTACTGGCCACTTGGGAAAAGGTGGCCATATCCTCATTTAAAAACTGTCATCTATGTTACGTGATACCTAAACAAAGGCAAGCCTGTATTGTTTCAGAAGTCATACACTGCATATTTTATACTTAGAAAACAAGAAATTGTACTATTTAAGAGTGTAGGAAGTAAGTTGAAAATCATATTCCCTGCTAGATGCCTTATGATCTCAGAGACCTACAGTCAGAGTATAAACACAGGGAGGGAAAAAAGTACTTCAATATCCAGTCACATCTGATTTTGAGCATCATAATTCAGGATCACCTTGTCCAGGTCACTCTAGATTGTATGGAAATATTTTAGCCAAAGCCAGAAGAAATCTAAACACTTTGAGACAAATATTCCTGTGTCTCTGTATATTAAGGAAGAAACATTGGCAGCAAATCAGCATTTTTAACACTACTTTTAATGCTACTATTAGGATCACATGAATAAAATTACTACATTTTAAAGCTTATAGTATGATACTAAGATCAAGTAATTGAAACAAAAATCTTGGCAGAAAATACCTCGTGGCTTGTTTTACCTCCTTAAAATGTATAGATATTTAAAACAAAAACTGTGTGAGAGAAGTCTCACTCTTAAGTGTTCATTTAGGAATAAAAGAAACTGTTCTGAAGTCAGAATAGCAGTTTAAAATACGCTGCTGATACAAATCCTTCCACACAAATGTCTAAGCATTAGGAGAGATCTGGGCTCACTGAACTGCGATACTTCGAAAGAGAAGTTTAATCAAGTTTGAATGCTTGAACAGACGCAATATTTTGTTGATCTGTTGTTTTAATGTATACACATAAGTTTTTCTACTGCAAGAGAAACTTCTTAACAATAAAGGTGTGATAAAAAAACCTGTTTCATTAAAAAAAAAAAACTTGTATGTGATTTCCAGAAATGTATCATTTTTTTCCATTGATGTAGGAGATAAAAGGACTGCACAGACTTGCAGCCATCTGAAAAGTATTTCTAAATATGTTTATTTCTAACAAAACAATTTAATATTTAGCTTTTATATTTCATTTTCTTAGTATTATTTCCTTCAGTGAGAGGATCACATTTTCTAGGAAAAGGCATAGTTTTAGAAGTGCTAGCACGGTGGAATGGAAATTGCATTGTTATGCAATTAAAAGCCTTTTCCAGGCTGCTGTATAAGTATGGAAGAATATAAGGAAATCTAAATGGCTACTGTATGGCATAGAAATGACCTCATGATCTCTTCTGCTAGTTTCAGAGGGAGTTGCATCTACATCTTTATCTAATATACTTAGTTTTGCAACTCCAGAAGTATTTTAAAATGCAGTGTTTATGAATACCAGGAAAAGATGCAGGTTTCATTGCCTTTAAGAAGGTCAAACAAATTTTCCTAAAAATCAACTAATTAGAGCTGTAAATTATATTTAAAGACTGGGCTCTTCTTAACCACCTAAGAGCATTTACCATGTAAATCTCTGAAGCAAAACACACTGTCGTAAATCCTTGCTTTTCTTTGGCAGAGAAGATATTCCACAAGCTAACCAAAACTGTGTGGTGTGAACTTTGTAATTAATACTTTGCATGTGTTCATAAAGTTCTGAATGACCTATTTTTAAATAATGGAAAACAAGAAAACCATCTAGGAGGGTCAACCAGATCATTTTGTCAGAAATCATACATAAGACAAGTTAAGGGCCAAATTCATTTTAATTGAACCCACCGAGAGCATGTTTTCAGTCAAAGCCTGCAATTAAGTTTAAAACTAAAACTGAGACTTCCATCAGTCTAATCTGGTAGCTGCACCAGGTGAAAAACCATCATTTTTTATCTGTTGAAGTTCAAGTCTGTCAATTTACCAAGATAGAATTGTATAATCATTATATATATATATACGTATATATACACTGTAGTGTCTTTTAGAGTGTGTGCATTACTTTGTAGCCCTCCTCTTAAAATGTGTGTGATTACTATCAGCAAAGTCAAGACCGCCAATTAGCACCAGCTAATTTTTCTCCTTTTCCAGTGTGTGCTTTCTTTGTTACGGTATACATTGTTCATTAGTTGGTATACCTAATGCCAATTAGGGAATGAGGCAGGCACAAAGACTAATTTGATCATCCGGAGACTTGCCTCCAAGATCCCTGTGTAGTCAGCAGAGACGTGGCAGTTCCTCCAGGGCACTTAAGCTTGGGTTTCTGCTCTCATTCGCCCTCTAGAGAAGCCTACTTCTTTCCATTAACTAAAGGGAAAGACTAGCATCCCCAGGCAAAAGTTGGCCCTTCTCAACCACGCTCCCATTTTAATAAAGGAAGTCACAGACCGAGTTTGACTTTTGAGTTTCAGGGGAAAGGCTGCTCGTCTGCTGCAGTGAGAAGAGGCCCGTTCACGTCACCCGATGAAACACGAACACTACCTTCCCACTCCACCTCTCCCAGCTTGTTTTTGTCCGTAGGTGTACTGTGCTGGTCCATAGGATCGGTATTGTCCATAGACTCAGCAGTTCCCTCTTGGCAAGCTACTGTGTTTCCTCAGGACACCACTGACCTCACCCATGCGAGATCAGGGAGGAACGGAAGAGTGATGAACCTTTCACATGAGTTAAAATTGTTAAGTAATGTTGGATGGGGCACCTATTTCATAGAATCATAGAATCATTTAGGTTGGAAAAGACCTTTAAGATCATCTAGTCCAACTGTAAAACCTATTTCACAGACCTATTTGTGGCTATAAATACAAATGTAAACTTTTGACGTTTCGCTTAAATTGACTGTAAAGAAAAAAACCTTTTGTATTGCATACTGTTGTTCCCCTTTTAATGCCAACTTTTAAAAGGCCAAATGCTCCTGCACTGCCTTAAGACAGCAAAGCAGATGTTGGCTGTCTCGTACAAGACACAACATACTGCATTGTAAAATGAGGTGCATCCTCCAGAAAAGTTCGGGAGAGCCCACACGGACTGGGTCCTTCCTCCTTAGCATTTGACCCGTAATACAGCTGTAAAGAGAGACAGCTAGTAAGCGGATTTAGTACCTTTTGATATTTAAAATGGCTTTGTCATTTGAGTAATGAGTTCTCTGTGCTTTATTATGGAAAAGATTACAACTGAGTTTTATTTTAGGTAGGGTAGCCGACTAATTTGCTAAACCACTTTGGCAGCCCAGGTATGTTGCTAACTGAACCAAAATTATTAACCTTAATACAATTTTTAAACAATTATTAAGCTAATCGGATGCAAATGAAACAAAATGAACCTATAAATATATGTGTTTTTCAAATTAGTAATTGGATTTTTTGATGATCTTTGGCTTGACATTGATAAGCTGCTTCTCATAACAGTCTAATTAGGCAATATGTAAACTTTGGCATTCGGTTCTGTCCTAGTGGCTTTTTCAAATGATGTTTGTAAAATTTGCAATTTCATATTACAGATTAAAAATTAAAAACTGCAGGAGGCTAACATTAAAATGAGAATTCATTTCATGGAAAGCCCTGTAGACAAAATTCACCCTAATAGAATTGTGCATAAGGGGCTGCAAATCATGATCTATAGTTACACAGGGGAAGGCTTGTCAAAACCAGTATTGTTGGCCTGTAGTTCTATTCACAGTATTAAACCCATCAGTGAAGTCACTTTGGGGAAAATGCGAACATTATCAAAGAACAGTAAATTAGCAAGAAATTAAAGCATATACCCTTGCATTTCCAAAACAAAAGATCCCTTCATTAAAAACCTTTCATCAGTGGTTTAATATTCATAGCAGTAATTTGCATAACTAAATCAGTTTTCACTGATGAGAGACGACCAAAGTTTTTTCACTAATTTCTTTTTTGAATGAGCTCTCTAGTTTTTTGATTAAAATTTCTCACCAGTAGTTGAGCAGAATTGAATACATGACTTAACCGTATTTGCGAGCATCATCTTTTAAAATACCAGGTTAAATGTTGCTACTGCGCGAAAAAGGAATGGCTCAGACTGCTTTGTTTACCTTCACAGCATATATCCCTCCCGTGCCTCCAGTCCTGGAGTCTGTGTTAAATTCCAAACCGAAAAGATAGGCGTTGGTTGGTTTTTATTAGCTTTTTCATGTTCTTATAGCAGTACATACACACAGAACAAAAAGATGATACAGATGATCTAGTAATTAAGAAATGTCATTAGAGTACACACGTTAAGAACTTTCCAATATCTCTCTGAAAGTGATATCCTTTTTCCAGGTCCTTTTTTTTTTTTTTAATGTTTTGAAAAGACCAGTTCCCTTGTGAAAAGCATGAAGGAAAGAGGAAATACATTTGCCTTGGGGAACGAAGACAGAAAAGTCTTTTTTAGTGTGCAAAATACACCTATATTATGCTGGCTCAGGACCACTTAATAGCCCTTACTAGAAATCATTTTAAATAGTGTGTTTGAGAAATAATGAGAGTTAATTCTAAGTCACTGAGAGATGCAGTGAGTAACCAGTCCTGCAATATTTACGTGTAGGCACTCTGTGCAATGATTTGTTAAACTGAAATAACTTAATTCATTTGAATCCTGATGTGGCCTCAGTCATACAACAACTGCATTGAGAACAGGACACTTACAGATGCAGTTTTAGTGTTTTCTGTCACATGACCTGATTTCAAGTAAATTAGTTTCAAATGAATAAATGTCTGTGTTCAGAAAAGATAGATTGATTAGCAGTAACTGGTTTTTATCCATTTTTTTTTTAATTGGCCGGCACTGAAACTTAAATTAAAACACAGAAAGATGAGAGAGTGAAAAATGAAGACTTCTGCTCACATGCAGAGAAACAGAAAACAGCTACAGTAATAGTTAACAAAGTCTTCATTTCTCCTTTTCTCCTCCAAATTTTTTCTGTTGTTATTATTAGAACTGGATAGTACTACTTTAAAACGTTTAATGTTTATAAGTGCATCCTCTGTGCTCTTAATTATTCAAAGGTGTGATCTTCCAAACTGTTTCTGCTTAACCAGTAACCATATTTCATGCAGTTATGATATTTTAGTTTTATCTTATATATAATATATATAATATATATAAAATATATATTATATATATTTTATATATATAATATATTATTATGTTCATTCTGAATGAAGTGCACAGCAGGTCTCATTACAGGTGTTTCTCCAGTGTACATCATGGCACTCACTGATCATCACTAGGAAGAAGTTATCAACCTTAGTAAGTTTTTATGCCATTTCTCTGCTACCTCTGCATCGTACAGGGTGGGGAATGTGCTGGCTGTCAGTCTAGGCCAAAACTTCTTGTATTTGCTCTGTTACTTTTTGTTTGCTTGTTTGCATACCATACCTGACAGAGCCTTTATTATCAAATAGAAGAGGTGATTTTCGGCAGGCCTTGCTAGCTAGGAGACACCAAAAGTTGCACGCCTGCACATACCGTGCCACAAGTAGAGCTCCTGCCGCTTCTGACTGCAGGTTGCAAAGGTCTGACAAGGTGAGCTCAGCTTTCTGCTCAATGTACATCATACTCAGAGACTACGGTAATGCTACCAAGTAGAAACATAGAAGCAGCTTTTCATATTCACTCAGTTGTGTTGACAAAGTCATCGGAGGTCTCCCCATAAGGACAAGCGCTGGAGAGAAAGCCGTTCAGGCTTTTCTACCATTCATGTACAACCTGGTCAAATATTTCTGACTAGATGCTTTTCTTATAAAAAAAAAAATAAAAAGTCAGAACTTTATGAGGTCTTATTTCACTGGAATAAGCATGAATGAAACCCATTAGTAAACAGACGTTCTGGACTTTATAACCTGGTGCTCTTCTACATTTAATGTAATGAAAACTATTTCTATTTAGGTAAAAGGGTTGCATGCAGGTCTAAAACTAAAATGGCAACCTGCCTTGGGAGTTGGGACTGTATGGACAAGAGGTCTTCATTTTTTCAGGGTCCCTTTTGACTTTTTGAATGCTGACAAATAATATTGATGCAGATTCTGACAGGCTCTTCCAAATTTATGTCCCCTTTTTAAGGAAAGGCTTAGTCAATTCCTTGGCAGATGACTTTTTAGATTTATTTTAAAGGTCATGAGATTCACTCTGATATTTAAGTTCAGTGCTGTGAATTGGCTATGGAGCATTTTGCTTATGTACCCTTATTACTACCTTTCCACAGTTTTCTCCCTATGCACCAAGGTGGCAACCCATCATGCAATCCACCTAGTATCATGTATCATATTACTGCTAAAAATTACATTTTTGAAACCAACATTTCTGGCCTTATTTAATAATGTGGTTCTAAGCTTTGTCATCCTTGTTTCCTGAACAGTTTTTCTAATTTCTTTCTAATCCAATGTGCATATTTTGTACCATTGAAAGGGCTGCAAGTAGACTGCTAAAACGATACAAACAGGATCTGAAAGAAGATGACAATAAGCACCTCTGATTAGTTTTCATGCCACCAATTTTACCAATTTTTCAAATTTTGTAAACAATTTGAGATTTCTTTTCTTCCTGGAAGTAAATTTAGAGTTAGTGAAAAACACCAGGGTGTCCCTGAAGGGTAAAGGGAGAAGGACCTTGTCTCCATAATAACAAAGGTAGATGTTTCTTGGGTTTTTGTATTCTTCTGTCATTTCTTTGAATGATTCATTCCATTAGAAGAGCTAATTTTATCATTTTATTTTGCTCCAAAGTGAGCGATAATAAACATTGTCCAACTGTGAAGGAATGAAAGGAGTCAAGATAAACAACAGTTGCTTGTTGTTTACATTAATGAAATCTACTTGTATGAATACCAAAGTATCCCCTTTGTTGTTTCAAAAGGCATGACATTAATGAACATAAAGGTGCTTCACATACTAGTAATTATGCATTGTCATTAAAAGTTCCTTAAAACCGAAGCAAGTGAACCCCTCTAAAATAATGAGATTTTAATATCTCTGCAAAGATACAAGCAAACTTGTATCCGGTTCTTTGGATCACCCCACAACTAGAACGTGTAACATCAGTTCATGTAATACATTGTCCCACGTGATAACCTGGATATATCTGTGATAGCAACATTTTATTATTCTGTTAAAGAGGGGGCTTGAGTCTTGTTCTTGATGCTCCAAGAATTTCATCTGAAGATATTAAGGTTACATTTTTAATATTTTTCATGAGAATTTAGTGAGGGAGTTTGTGTGGGAGCAAATCCAGTAAATTGCCACCCCGTGGGCTGAACGCTTCCCGGCATGCCCTGCTGCCAGGGAGTGTTTTTGCACGTAAACCTGATTGCCTTCAGTCTAAGCACAAGAATAATTTCTTCAGCCATTTGCCCATTCTAACATAAATTCTTTACAGCCTATGTATGAGACAATTAAAAGTGAACTTGAGCTAAATAACCCACCAAAGTCCAAATGGTTATTAAAGTCTCCATTTAAAAAAGCAAACAACCTAATTTCCATCAACATATTCCTTGTTAGTCGTCTAAAGGACAAGGCAGAAGAAAAAAAAGGGACAGACAGATTTGTTATTTTGCTTAACTATGCAACTATAGTAAACTTGGATAATATAATTATGACTGTAGTTTAAGGATCTATATAATAATGATAAAGACTGAAATTTTGCTATTAAAATATTGACTTATTACAGACTAAAATACAGATTTTGCTAACAGTGTAAGGCCTCCATCAGTTACTGTGATTTCGTAGTAATTATGTGTAAAAGTGTAGAATACCCATTTTAAAATGGAAGCTGAGACAATTGGGGGGGGTAAGCTTACAATGTGTAAGTGACTGGGTAAAATAAACTTGGTTCTAAATATCATTCTTATCTATTTTGCAGTGCTGATTGCGCTGTTATTGTAGTATCTAAGTAAGTATTGTGTGTGTGACTAGCCAAAATGTTCCATACAAAACTTTTTTTGTGGTTTGAATTTTTTTTAATATAATATCATCTGGATTTCTAAAGAAATCCTAGTGGTAGCCCCTGACCCAAATGTACATCAAGTGCTGTTCCCCTATGGCCCTGGCCTATTTATTGCTTTCCTAACTACTTGAGTTCAAATAGGAGCTCAGAACAAAATTGAAAATGAGCTTGGGGTCTTTTTCTAGTCCCAATTTGTTCACTTCCAAAACCACTACCCAATTTAGCACAATTGGCAGCGTCTGCTCAAGAGAGGGCAAAGGCTGGAATAACAGGGATGCAGAAGGGCAGGACTGAAGTGTACTGGCAAAACAGCATGGAAGAGCTTTTCCAGCACTACGACGCCTGATGTAATTTCTCAGCTGTACGAGCATGACAATTAGCATGCAAAACTGAAAAAGGCAAAAAGGAAGTTTGGTTTTTTCCTAGTGCCTACTCAAAATATGCATATTTGAGTGTGTAATATACTCTGGCAGCAAGGCAACTAAATTATTGTTCATGACTATATATCAATGCACTGCTGTTTGTCAAAGGTGCTACTGTATCATAGAGGTGGAAAACAGCTGATAAGCAGGCGGTATTACATGTTATGAGAAGAAACGTTTCTGTTTTCATTTGTCCCTAATGTAGGAGGAAGTACGAGTCATGTATGTAATTGATAGGCGCTTTACTGTGCGGAGAAAAGGTTTGTGGTTGAAACAGAAGGTGCTGGACACCTTTGTTGCCCACTGAAGTCGGTGAGAGTTGAGGGCCCAGCACCTTGCACAGCTGCGGTTCTGGTTTGGAGATTAACTGGTTGCCCAGAATTGAAGCATTTATTTTAATTTTATACAGAGGCATGACTTCCTTTGGATGATTTACATGAATGCCTTTTCAGAATGAAAAGAAATCATGTGAAGATAGGTAAGTAAATATTTGTCTAAGAAGGCTGAAAAAGTGAATGAGAAGTAAAAGAATTAGGTCTCATCATTGTCCTAGTGAAAAATCTTGAAAAGAAAATATAGGATTAGATTACTTAAACTCCTGCTCTTAGATTAATCTCTTCAGTAACCTTCCTTTACCAGGACTCATCTTTCTCCTGCTTCAGGTTATTTTCTGGCATCAGCAGTTGCTATATATCATCTGCACGTGATTTTTTAAATACCTGACTATTAGTAGTTTAATTGCTTTTGGATGTACAATAGACATACATGAAAACTCTCCTGCTATAAACTAGTAGTAAAATCAACTAATTAAACCCAAAAAATAAAGTAAGAGAAGTAATAAAATCAAAGACTTAAAAATTAAAAACAAAACTCAAACAAGCTTTTTGATTTGCTTGAGGTATTGATAGAGTGGCAAACGAAAACATACACAGACTTTACTCTGTAACCATTTCTTTAGATTACATTACTGTTCTCCTGACTTTTTTTCCCTTACCTTTGTGTGTATTTCATGTCAAGAGACACCCATCACTCAGTGAAGCAGATGCTCAGTCTAGGCAGAAATAGAATCAAACCTTTAATAATTTTGCTTTTGAAATATTGAGGTGATCTTATTTTATCTGTGCTTTTAAGGTACACTTATTAAAAATACATGTACTTGAATCTGTGATTTATATAGATAGCATGTGAAACAGACTTCCTCCTGCAATTAATTATGCCTACAGCTGCCTCAACTAGAAGCGTTTACCCTTGTCAGGTAAAAAAAAAAATCTCTTCTGCCCACAGATATATATATATTTTTTAAAAAAAGACTGTAATAGGAGGAAAGACTTCTTTTCAAGGATTCGGTAGGAGCTATATTGATACAATTTTGCTAGTGTAAGTGCATTAATGATGGATTTGGCTTTAGAAAAGATGAAACAGTTAAATGTGAACAGGGTATTTGTTATAGTACTTTTAATCTTCTTACAAAATTGTAGGATATGATTCTTCTTAGACTCTCTCACCTTTCTCTTTTGGCCAAGAAGCCCTTAGCTGTTACAGGCATTTATACATTAAGAACAGTCAAGCACTTATAGCTCCTTTCTGTTCTTCTGAGAAGTCCTTGTCTCACTGGGATCAGCCTGCAAACAACATGTTGGGTTTTTTTTCCTGACCTGTCATTGCTTTCTGGTAAACTCCTGTTTTATAACAGATATTTTTGTTCTTAGTCCAGTTCTTTCAGCATGGTGGGATGAGGTCAAGCCTTGGGCAAGTCCATTCGTGCCAGCACAATTCTAGTGGTTTCCTCATATGTAACTTTGCCCTACACTTCAAACAAAACCAAAATACTGTTCCCCATCTTCAGAAATCCACCCATGAAGTTTCTGCATCTGGAAATAGGATTTCTGACCTTTTTGTTGATTCTTTCATATAGGCACCAAATAATACTTTGAGCCTTATCACTTCCATTTATAACATATTAAGTAAAGTTTTTCAGTTCCAAAGTTGCATCAATTTATACAGTAAATTGGCTTGAATTTTGTTAGTAGAAGTGATAGAAATGTAAGTCAGGTTTTGGTGTGAACATACCTAAAAAAATACCTATGTGTAAACCCAGAATTAAAACCAGGAGATCTTTGTAGTTTAACAGATTTCAAAATAGAAATATACCTAGTTTTGGAAACCCATGTTAGCTGACAACAAACTGTGCTTTCCAGAAGAAAAGCACTGTCTGCAATAAAGATAGACAAATTTTACTAGTTGGCAGGAATTTTTCTCTCCCAAGCTTAAAGGGCTTTTGCTCACCTTGTTGGAAATTGAAAGAAGCTGATTTGGCCACCGGAGGCCATGAGGCAGCACAAGTGCGGTGGGACAAGCTCACCCCTGGGGTAACAGCGTCAGCATCAGTCAAACGAAAGTGGGCCGAGCCTGCAATATAGAGAGTTATGATTAAAAATTAATAAGCAGCTGAGCAGATGCCAACGTCTGTAATGTTCAAACAAAATATGTTCACTTTTTTATGTTAAGATCTAGATAGACATACTCTTCATCATCAAAACCCAGGCTTTATTATTTGGATTTTTTTTTTTTCTTTCAGAAAAGTAAGTGAAAATTCAGAACATTCCTAAATGATGAGCCAGGACAGAGCTGAACTCTAAATATTGAGTGTTTGGCTTCTTGTGACTCCTCTCTCCACAAATTCTCAATTTACCTTCAGTAAAGGGTTGCTTTTCCCCCTTTTCCTTAGTACTACCATCATCTACTGGATCTTCTTATATACTCTCTCAGGTTTGGATTAAGGGTTTGGGGTTTTTTGGAATACCCTCTAAGATATTTCTTCCCCAGAGGTTCAGCTGAGCCCAGACCAGAAGTTTCATACAGCGAAGGCCAGGAATCTTGTTTCATGGGTCTGTGAAAGCCGAGAGCCAGAAGGACTTTCAGAGCTACTAAAGAGGACAGTTGTTCCCCAGGGCTCTTAACACTCCAGTGCAAGGCTGGGCTGGGCTGGCTACTATCAGTATCTCAGTAAGTAACCAGGTAAGACACATTGGCAGCCCTTGTTCATCTTCTCTAGGTGAGCAGGCATTGGGCTTTCCACCCAGCCCTTTCATCATTGAGCTGATCTGATGGTTGTACGACCAACCACCCTCAACTGTTTGGAAACATCATGCGTCTCCAGGGCCATCCTGTCTCAGGGTTACCTTCAGTGATTCTGTTCAGCGTAAAGCACCTGGATTGGGAAGGAGGTTGACTATGTTTCTTTTTTTTCCTCCTCATGTAGTGTGGGAAGAGTTGACAAGATTTCCCTCTGCTCAGAAGAAAATGAAAGAAAACAGCAGGGATGCCTGAGCCTGGTTATTTCTTCTTCATATACTTGTCTATACATGCTCCCCTCTTTTTTTTTTTTTTGATGCTGCATGCACAGGAGTTTAGATTTCTGCAACACAAATTCCTGCTTATGCCACCTTTTAGTTTTAAAATTCTTCTATTCTTAGTCAATTTCTTCATTCCTATTGCAGGAAACATCCCCAGCACTGACAAGAGTCTAAAATATTTACCTAAGTCTTCAAAGTGCAGCCTTGACTCTGGGAGTGTCCTTACTGTGAGTACCTTAAGAGCAGGGGATACCAATAGTGCTTAGCACCATGTCCGCGTTAGCAGAGGTTCTGGACTGAATGTCACCATACCAGAGCCATTCAGAGCACCACTCTGAGCATGGTTCTAGCTTCATAGGGGCTGTATGGCACAGATCCTGCACCTCAGGAGAGACTCATCCTCCTAGACTAGACATATTCTAGTCTTTTCATAATCTCCACGGAGTGCAGAGGACACTCTTCCTTCTTGCACTTTTCTTCCACAGTGAATGGTAAATTGGGATTTGAATGAAGTAGGAAATATTTGGACAACATTCCAGAGGGAAAGGGAACTGAATACAGTCTCAAAGAGAGACTGACAAGAGAGAGAAAAGCAGTTTTTTGAAAAGTATCAGCCTTATCAGGGTATTAATACCAGATTGGTAGTAACCAATCAATTTCCATAGAAGTTGGAGAGACAGGATTTGGCTGGACTCATTTTCAAGTCTTCAGATTTACTTAATCTAGTTGCTTTTGAGAATCTTTTGACTTTTGAGGAACAGAGCATGTTTTTGAAGCATCATGAGCACATAGAAGAACAGTTGGAGCAATGCAGACACTTCTGGAAAGCCAATTTCCAGCTGCCTTGCACAAGGCATGAACACAAGTATGTGTGCCTGTGTGATAAATTAACGGCCAAAACCACCTCACAATAATTCTTATCCTGACACAATCCATATGCCTTTGAACAAGCTGACAGTCCAGACTGGTGAAGTTTCCCTGGTCTTGCACGGTTCTAGCTGAGAGGGGAGACTGACATCCAAGAACAGTGTTGACCAGTGCTCCTCAGGTTCTGGATTATAGAGTGGTCAAACTACATCATCTACAGCTCCATCGGGAGCAGAAATTTGTGCAGTTACCTATGGGAAGACCAGCTGGGCTTCCACCAGTGATCCTATCCTTTTTAATATAATGTTCTTGAAATAAAATAATACATGTTTTCTGCCAGCTATGACTGTCATAACAGATATCTTAATTGGAAGTTGGGAACTTTAAGTTTGTTAATTACTGTCATCTTGCAACAGAAAGCTCACTATAAGTACTCCCAGGGGTCAGCAGAATTCCCCTGACACAATCTCCCTGTAGGTCCTTAGGATCGCAGACTGTAGGTGCTTTCACTTATATACTACAGCAATGAGTAGAAACTGAAGGAACAAGGTTGTCACTTTGATGCTAGAATGTGATTTGTCTGTGGACTTGATCTATTCAATTTTACATCAAATCTCAAATGCCATCCTCTCTGGAACTCCAAAACGCACCCCATAGTAAGTCCTTTCTGTAGAATGGTTTCTCAGTTCCTCTGTCCTGGAAATGCTGCACAAGCAGAAACTTTTGTTCATCACTTTCTAGTACAAGTGCCAACAGATTGTCTCCAGGGAGAAAGCAAGTCCAGGCTTGCTGCCAAAATGCTTTTACCCTGTCTTAAGCCCTGGCATTGTTTTATGTCTTCTTTCCAGTTCTTATAATCTCCAGGACCATTGGGAAGCTCACACAGGTCTCAGGCCACATCATTTTGATAACCCAGCTTGGGACAAGCAGTACTGATTCTAAAAGTGACAAATTTCTTGGACAATCGACTCATCGTCCTTTCATTCTTTTCCAAACTCCCATGACAGCACTACAGACAGATGTTACACTCTGAACCCTACTTCTAGATGCTTAGTTTGAATCTTTGCCAGGGACCATTCAGGAGAGAGAAAGAACAGTCAGCCAAGCCATAGGATATCCATATGGTAGGTCTCCCTTCCTTAGCTTTACTTAAGTGGTGAAGAAATTCATCGTGTGGCTCAGCTTATCCACTCTCTAAAGGGGTGTCAGTAATTCTTAGCTGCTTAAAATCTCTCTAACCATTTTGTCTTTTTCTGAGTGTGGTCTAGCTGTATCTAATATCTTTATATTGTATATGTGTCTGTTTATCATAGAAATTTCTGTCTATCCATAAATCATCTTTGTAACCCAGAGGTTCAACGTTCACATACACATTTACACTTCAGATTTTTGCATGTTGCAAGCTTTATTCCTAGGTAATTTTTTAAATCATTGCTGTATGTGTAAAGTGTGTTGACATCTTACCTCTCATTATGCTTGACAGAGGTATATTGCAAAGTGCCTGCCTCATGCCCTGCGTCCTCCGAGATGCCCAGCAAAAGAGAGAAAGCATTGCAAATTAGTAGCTGGTAATGTTGTCTTTTCTCTCCTAGGCCTACCCATGTCCTTGTTATTATCTCCTTTATGGTTATTTTTATCTCCTTTATGATATTTTGATCGCATATGATCTTTCCCTACCTTTGGCTCAAGTGGACCAAAGCTTTTCTGAAGTTATTTTTGCATGCATCTTTGGCTTTTCTGAGTTATATTGGTGATGTTTGGGTATGTGTTTTATTTGAGGGGTACATAATTTACACTGATGAACACATCAGGTTGCATATTCCTAGCAGTTTTTCATTCAGGACTAGTTTTGGGAGAAAGCTGAGAGCTCCAACGCAAAGCCAGGTGTCCTCAGAGCCCAGTTCCAAGTCTGGTTCATCCAGGTCAGGGCCAACTATAAGTTCTTCAGGGGAGATTTGTTGTGTTTCTCTGGGGAGATACCAGGTGCCCTGTCTACAGTTCAGCCTGGGTTCAAGTTCAGAGAAAGACAAAACCCAGAGCTGCGGTTGAATGGGGTTGCTAATACAGTTTCTCCTATCTATCTTTTATCCCTGCTAAATGGAATTTCTGCTAGTAGATTTTTATTTCGGTAACAGGGGATTGAACGATAGCTGCAGTGGCCCCTCCCTAGCCTTGCTTTTAGCAGTCAATACAGGTTGAAGACTATCAACTGCAGTCACAGTGGGTATGGGTATTCATAGAGAGTCTGATTTCTTTGTGTTCCCGGGGCAAAGGATCACTTAGAAGAAAAGTAAATTCTGTGAACAGCATGATGACTCTGGGGAGGTGGGAAGGAAGAGGGGTTTTTGTCAGGCTTGGCAAATAACCATATCCTTCATTTTGCTTGCAGAGGTTTCTTAACTCCATTGCTCTTCCTTGAGGACTTGTGCAGAAAGTGGAATCATAGGAAAAAGCAGTCATACATTCAGGAGCCAAAGAGTAAGTAGACATCAGTTGCTGTCTTGGAAAGCCAGTGTGAAGATGGGGTCAGGTCACTGATGTTCTCCTGTTTCTCTCTCTCAACACAAGTAAATAATTTTCTCTCCATTGCTCCTTGTTTGTCAATATTTGCAAATGTTTGACCTTTTAAAGTACAAATGCATAATGAATTGGTTTAGTTAAATATAAAAACTACCCCACTTTCCCTATGGTATTTATTTTTTAAGTAGATGTGCAAGAATAAATGAAGTAATGATGACATACACAGTATTTTCCGGCTACACAGTCTTTTCAGAGGACAGTTTAAAGTCATTTAAAATGACTTTATACAATGATCTTGAATATTGTCAGTCTGTAATGCAGACTATGCATCCTTTGCTATTAAAAAAAATTAAATAGTCAAGTCACAGTTTTGAAAAGTGGCTGCTGTGAATAGGGAGTTACTATATTTTATCAAAAATATAATGAGTTTAATGTACATAGTTACACAACACTCGAGTGGCTCTTCAGATTAAAGCCTGCCCAAAATACACGTTGACACAATAGACTGTAGCTGCTCCAGTCCGGTCCATCACTGCAATGTACTACAAATTGATTCTGAGCACATATTGAGTACACATCTCCAGAGAGCTGCACTTTGGTGCTTGTTCAAAAGCAGTAGCAAAAATGAAGTGTGGTGCTTTCTGTGGCCAGAACTTATTTTTTGATCATTTTGTTTTATCTACAAGCTACGTTTCTTTAAACATTCAAAAATATTTGTCAGCCATGAGTGTCAGTACAAAGTGTAATTTTAAAAAATCTGTTTTAATTGTTATGTGCTCCAAAGAGCACTTCAGGAAAAAAAATAGTGTTTTCACATTCACCTAAATGAGAATTAGACCAGATGACTTAAAAGTCTTTGCAGCTATACAAAATGATTGGTCAATCAGGAGTTGGTCAAAGGTTTTACCATCACAACTAGGTACTGTTATGGAGACTTTTCTGTTCCTATGTATTGCATCTAAGCAGATCGTGTAGCAGCAACATACGAAGAAGTCACTAAACTAGAGACCACATGGCTTTGAGAATGATGCCCAAAGTGCTGCCCAGAAAGAAATGGAAGATAAAAGCTGGGTCAAGGTTGAGATCATTTACAGGACAAACTCGCCACCAGCTGTGCTCTCCTCAGCATAATTAAAACATCTCTCTCCGGAATATTTCTCCCCTCCTTGTGTTTTGTCAGCTCACTGTTCTTCCTGCCCTCCTACACTTTGGCATTGCCATTTAATGCTTTGTGCTCATTTTGTGATTCCTTGCTCCTCGGGTCTTGAATCTTTGTGCTATATCTAGCAAGCTCTAACCTACAAAACGCTATTATATGGCACTCCAGTGTTCAGAGATGGCAGGAAATAAAGCACGGTCTGGAGGAAAAAGGTTCTACAGCGTGAAAAGATAAATGAAGGCAAGTAGCTAGATCTGTCTAAACATATCTCTCCAAGCTGCTATATATGCAAATCTGCTAAGATCTTGGTCTGATGTCTTAAAGAACAATTTAGATAGCTTGAACTACAAAAATAATGTTGACATAATTGTCAGTGAATAAGTTCATTTTACATAGAATTCATTTTTCTCCAAATGCATGTGCATGGGAACTCCTGAATAATAAGGCATGCTTGGTAGGGTTGTTAGAGTAGGTAGAACTAAATTTTTGTGAGGAACAGAGAAGAAAAAATTTGAGTTATAGTGTTGTGCACTAAAATGTTGCCACACAAGCATGTGTTTTAGTGGTGGTGCAGAGCTAAGTTGGCGTCTGGTCTAGGTCAATGTGATTGTGTTGTTCCACCTGCAATGGTGGGTCTGTGTTAATTTATATCGGAAGAAGCCTGAACCTGAGTGTGAAATGTGCAGCTGGATTACCTTAATGTATTAACTGCTAGATCTTGTGGCCTGAGTGTTATATAGTTTATTGATATTTCAAGAAAATGCTACATAGTTCAACTTCACCTGGTATTTTCCATTAATCCTGAGCAATCCCATTAAAAAATAGTAGCAGCTCTTGATGAACACTTTTTACTGTCATCGGAATAGTTTGTGATGTTGTGCTTGTGAGTACCAGAAAGTGATACTTCAGGATTATGTTCAAAGAAACACTGAGTGAAAATTAGTGTATAGGTTTATATTAAAGCTGAACAAATGTGTCTGGTTTCCTGGCGTGATACTCAGACACCGTTATCAACCCCTGTTCTAGTTTCTTCATTACAATGACAGTGCTCGGGCATCATCTAGGGCTAATCTAGGGTATGACTGCCTCTTCTCAAATGAAGCCTCCATGCACCTCAGTCCAAAAACATACCCTGGGGCCAGTAGGTTGCTCAAAAAGCTCAGCCTTTCAGAGCCAGAAAAGGAAGCGGTCTGAGATCTGGACTTCCATTTGCTTTTGTGGAGGTTCCTGTCTTTATGTAGCAGTTACCCTCCGCTGGGTACCATGCGTTGTCTCTAACACAATGGCAGAAATGTACCAACAAAGGAAAGATCATGACAGAGAGCTGGAATTTTATACATAACTAGGAATTAATTTCTTTGTGGTTAGTGGATAAAATAACATGTATTTCCAGGAGCCAATCTACAGTAAGGGTCGGTGCTTTAGGTCAAGATGGGTTTAACTCAAAGCAATATGAAGTTAACGGATTGACTTCCAGCAGGCTTTGTACCAGACCCATAAAATCCCAGTGCATTCCACAGCAGAAAGACTGTATAAGGACATTTGTTTCACAGGGAGCCTGGCATAGACTAGTGTTTGTAGCAGCCTTCTAAACATGCATTTATGTGCAGTCAAGCTCATACCTTTGTGTGTGTGTGTGTATATTGTATGTATACAATTCGGAGTAGGATTCTTACAGCATTAGGAACAACAGCTGTTTTGTTGAACTTACACTGTTATACATCACGTCTTTTTCAGCCACTCGTGAATCTTGTAACTTTCCACTGAAGGAAAACCTTTGCCGGAAGAAAAAAATATACCTTGTTCATTTGTTAGTGAGCCTGCTTGTAAAAAGTCCTCCAGAAAGTCAGTTTGGCTCTCAGCCTGACTTGTGAGCTTTGCTGTGTTAAATAAAACCTTGGTTATCGATAGAGGTAAACGCTTTCGTAAACCTCTGTACAAATACGGGTGCCCAGAAAAGTTGGAAAATATTGTTGACTTATTCCATTATGCCAGGTGACAATCAAATTTGATCAAATTCATTGCTGCACACAGACTAGGCAGCTGTGCAATGACTGGTGCCTGCATGGCCTGGTGGCTTGGTCTGAGCTTAGCATACGAAAGCTAGGTCTTGTTTCAGACTCTCCCAGGTGAAAAGAGCCTTGAACAATCTTACAGATTTAAAATGCAGGATTAGGACCTATAGATAAATTTTGGTATCTCAAAATATGGCACAGTCAGTGATAAAACTATGCAGAAAATAGCAAAAGCAGAGCAGCTTCGGGACACTACAAGAATACATGGAATGAAAGTGGTAGCTGGCTTCTAATGTAAAAAATATCTACTGTGAAGCTGTCATCACTGTTTCTCTGCGTGGCTGTGAGATCTGGACAACTACAGTCATTAAGTTATGCTCTGGAGTTGTTTCCATATGTAGTGTCTTCATGCCCTTGTATAAAATGAGATCCTGGTAACATATCCTGATAAATAAGACAAGATACAGAACAGCAATGTGTTAGAGCATCGCCTACAAGGCAGCATCAAAACTATGTTTGCCCTGCTTCAGCTCTATTGTTCTAAACATCTGGTTTATGTGTCAGGAGACCACCAGCAGTCGTTCATTATGGCTGGTTAAAATACACTGAATGACTGGGGATAACTGAAATGCTACTAAGGAAAGTGCAACGTTCAGCATCACTCATGTGGCATTGCTTCCATTGCATGGGAGAGTAAGGCACAACTCTCCACTGGGGCAAAATGTGTGCCCCAGGGCCATGCTGGCCTGTGCAAAAAGCCATTACTGTAGATGTTCAACATCAAAAATGTTTGAGAAAAACAACTGCAAGAAATACAGAAAGCTATACTGATGTCATGTGTAGCTGTTGACCTGTGACAAGAAAAGACTTATTTCTCATTGAAGAACCCGCTAAAAGCAAGTATTTAGTTGGGTTTTTTTTCATCATTCCCCCCTTAGTTCAAATGTTACAAAATTGTGATACTATAAACAGACATTTTTGAGGTAAATTCAGAACTGTCCACCTATTCTTTGCATTTTTTAAGCTACCCCAGTGAAAATAAGGAATTTTATACAAGTGTACAATTTATGAAGTTGTTTTCTGTGTACATGATGATGAATCATTATGCTCATATTATAGTATTTAACAAAGGATTTGTGGTATGCAGAGAGATGATATCTGGCAGAGGCAATTAAAAAAAAAAAAAAGGGAGAGCTGGGACGGTTCTAGAATCACCTTACCTCTGCAGTTTCTGACCACTGACTGGCTATTTTTTAAAACCGTAAATACAGTTAAATGCTTTGCACAGCATTTTGCTTTTGTTTCTAATTAAAGAGAGAACTGAAAATTAACACTGTTTGGTTTGATATTGCTGAAGCTTCGGTTCCCTGTGACAAACCTCTCTTGAGTATCCAGAAAATCTCTTACTCTTTATTTGCCAATGTGTATTTAAAGGTTGGATAATTTCTGCTTATTTAATACCTGGTTAACTCCTTGGCACTAGCTAAACACATTTCCATTAGGTAAAATTTGTGGTTGTGCTGGTCCGATTAACTAACAGTCATTCTCTTTCAGTGTCATTTAAGCTTCATCTATTTCCTAGGGGATGTCTCCTCAGTATAAAATTCAGTTCAGCAGAGTTGTTACTGCAATAAAATTTTAGCAAAGTTTAGCACAATGTAATTTTTTGTTTTAACAGTCTTTTTGTTTCCTCTTTACTTACCCATTACAAAGGAAACTCTTTGGACACAACCATTTCTGGGAGCGGAGAGCAGCAGCCCACTGATGTGCAGGATGCTGCCCAACAACTGTCAATAAAGGTGTTTAACACAAAGACAGTTCTACAAATCCCTTCTACAAAATGCACCATGTGCTTCCCAATGCCTACAGAGCAGGAAAGGCTTTGGTCTGTATCTTGTTCTCTGAAAAATGTACCGAGTTCACTGTAGGTAATCTGGTCTGTCTAGTTGGAGATAAGTCATAGAATCATAGAACAGTTCGGGTTGGAAGGGACCTCTAAAGGTCATCTAGTCCAACCCCCCTGCCGCAGGCAGGGACATCTTCAGCTAGATCAGGTTGCTCAGAGCCCCATCCAACCTGACCTGGAATGTTTCCAGGGATGGGGCATCCACCACCTCTCTGGGCATCCTGTGCCAGTGTTTCACCACCCTCAGCGTAAAAAATTTCTTCCGTCTATCTAGTCTAAATCTACCCCCCTTTAGTTTAAAGCCATTCCCCCTTGTCCTGTCGCAACAGGCCCTGCTAAAAAGTTTGCTGCCATCTTTTTTATAAGCCCCCTTTGAGTACTGATAGGCTGCAGTAAGGTCTCCCCGAAGTCTTCTCTTCTCTAGGCTGAACAACCCCAACTCTCTCAGCCTTTCTTCACAGGAGAGGTGTTCCATCCCCCTGATCATTTTCGTGGCCCTCTTCTGGACCCGCTCCAACAGCTTTCTTATGCTGAGGGCTCCAGAGCTGGACACAGTACTGCAGGTGGGGTCTCACCAGAGCAGAGTAGAGGGACTGATCTCTCCCTGCAAAAGATTGCAGTAAAATGGTGGTAGTATTTCCCACTTCTCCTTCCTTCAGTTGTTATTTGAAAGGCCTAAATATTTGTCTATTTTAGCATAAGCAACAATTTAAGTGAATTTCTGAATAACCAGTGCTCACAGCTGTGATCTAAATCAAAATCCTAGCTGAAAATCCAATACTGCAAATGAGCTTTCTGACAAAATTTGTGAGAATTGGAGTTCACAACCTAGGAAGATAATTTCCTTCAAACTTTGTTTGTTCCTCAGAACCATTAATGTCTAGGAAATGGTCAAAAATACTCTGTCACTGAACTGCACATGAACATTTCTTGATTGCGGGACTAAAGCAAACTTTTTTGTAAACATTTGCAGAGAGCAAAACAGGTTCTGTTGACTCTTTCAGGAGCTAACTCTTTGCCTCTGGGCGGAGAGCAAACATGGAAAATTTCAGCCCCACAGGAATTTGAGAAAATTAAGAGCAACTGGGTTAGGAGGGCTATAATCACCATTGTGGTTCAGCTTGAGCTGCCGCTTTTGCTGTCACCGTTGCTGCAATCTATCAGATATTCCTGCTAAAGCGTAAGGACTCGAGTATGCTTTATCTTTGGTAACAAAACTGGGCATGAAGCCAACAATAAAATGGAGATAAAACCGCAATAGCTATTTTTCACCTGATGTCAGGTTTGGTGTTGAATCTCACCGCTGTGCAACAGGTGGGGATGGGGACCTCAAGGCTTGTGGGGACAGAGATGGCCATTGCTCTCTGCCACCATTGGCTTGTATGACAAATGTGTCAATAATGTGGAAAACATGTTATTTATTATTTAAAGCTGCAGCAAGCTGTGTGACAGAGGTTCAAACTCTTCTGAATGAGTCTCTCTAGGCTTGCAAAGTCACTGCTATTGCCTTTTAGGCTTGGGTGAAATGCAGATTTGAGAGGTGCCAGAATCGGTGTGTGATTCACATAGGGACCGGGATGAGATGAGAGAGACAGAAACAGTGTCTGTCTCTGTGAAAACAACAACCAAAAAAGTAATCTGGTATTTCTTCCAAGCTCTCAGAATATTCACATTAAAACAACAAGTGATACTTAGCCCATTTCTAGACAGAATTATGAATCATGTTCTTCTGGGAATGCTTGCTTGTACACCTATGAAATTGGAATTTGTGCAGACTTGAAAATAAGCTTGCTTGTAATACTTTCCTTGTTTTCTTTTTCCTAAAGTCTAAAGAGAAAGGTCTTGCCTGCATGTAAAAATTGCAGTGTTATAAATAATTTGTTCTTTCCCTTTCGAGACTGACTGTAAAAATGGAAATGTTTGCTTTCAACCTAGTTTGTTTTCTGTTGACAATTTGATAGCTGTGCAGATAAAAATATTAGCTAATATATTTTGACATATTTACTTAGAATGTGTGTGACATCAGTTAAGCTGTTACTATCTTAGGAAATGTCAGAGTGATGTCATGCAGTCACTTTCTTTTAAATGAATTAAAGATGAAATATGACTCCTCTGTAGGTTGTTACACAAAGCGTAGCGTCCATGAAGCTATACAGTCAAATTCATTTTGTATGAGCTTATAAGTATTTCAAGTTTTGTTGCAATAGCAGAAATACTGATCTGGTATCTAATAGATGGGAGAAATAAAGTACAACTCAAAACAGGATCTTCTTCAAGATATTTATCATTGCATGCTTTATAATTTTAATTTATATTTGCTGTCTAACCTGTTTTTCTGCAGTCTTGACGTTCACGAATACAGCCATCGACTGTTTGTATGACTGATTCATGGAAGAGTATAAATTACCAAATTAATACCTCTGCATATTTTCTGCACTTAAGCTAATAGTAGAGGAATTTGCATAGGTGACCTCAGTGCCTTAAAAACTGACATAAATATAAAATAATTAAAATGATCTCACTCCTTTATAGATATGCCCAATTCGTATTGGGAGTGTGCTTAGCAAGCCTCCATTTGTCCAGCTCTTAATTACCAGGCAATGAAGTTATTCCTTAGTTGAAATAGCAGTTCAGACAGCTCAGAGGAATATCTAGATAAAAAAAAAGCCAACCTAAAATTCATGCCAAACTGATCATGTTTATGTGTGATCCCCTGTAAATGAGGTCACAGATTGCAAAAGGCTTCAACCCTAAGTCACACATAGGCTTCAAAAAATTAAAAGTGACCCAATGGTAACTGATAAGGCAAGACTTGTGATTTCTAGTTTTACTATGTGCTGCTTAGCTTTCTTTTGGCCACCTTCCTTGGCCCTAGCCTTGAGGCATGCTTCACTACCGTACCCCAGACTCAGCGCTACAAGCCTCACACTTATTTAGATATAATACTCCTAATTTCATGGACTTCAAAGAAATCAGTGACAGTTTGCTCCAGATTATTTTTTTTTTGTTTTTGTTTTTATTTTAGCTGTTAACCCCTTCACCTACAGCAAACGATTAGTAAAAATTTTACAAAGTAAGGAGTTTCTCATCTAAAAATCAGATTTTGCTGTGAATGATTTTTTGCTATCTATAGCCTTCATCCACCAGGCACTTTGGTTGAATTAGGATGTTCTTACCCGTGGGTAAGAACATCATTGGTCTTGGGCCTCCATTCAGGTCAAGCAGAAGGAAAATCCACCAGTTAAACTCAAGGCTGGAGTTACTGAGTCTCTGGTTAGGACACAGGTCTGCAGGTGGTGGTCCAAGTCCGCCTGCAGCTCAGGCCAGGGGCTGTCCAAACTCCCTGTCTGTGCCGCTGTGCTCTGCAGAACCGATGATGTTGGGAGGTTTGCCCATGGCCTTCAGGTGGCCAGGGCTGTTTGCTCAGTTGTCTCCATCTGGGGACTTCCTCTTTGCCACTAGCAATTAAGTTCTGCCTCTGTAGGCTTGCTTAGTTCTGGTTTGATATTTGTTTGCCTGCATAGCTGCAAATTTTAATCACTTCAAAACAGGCCAAACAAAACCAAATGGAAAAACCTCAGCAAGCCAAGATGCTTTTACCTCCACGTGCTCCGAGTAAGTCTGCTAATGACGGATCCACCACCTTCTGCTCATTGACTTTCCTATCATACCTTAAAATCCACTTTAAAAAGTATGCCGTAGTAACAGCAGTGCGATACATATCTCTAAATATTTATGGTGATAGACACTGTCTTCTTGATTTGTAGTTGGTGCAATCGCTTATTTAATGGAGACTTTAATTAGACTCCAAGATAGAAGCAGTGACCACATGGACACACTTCCATAACTAACAGAAAGGCTGGCAAAGAAGACAAACATTTTTTTCAGCTTCATGAAGATCTGGTAAAAGAAAACTCTTTTGGTAGATGCCGTAGGGTACCTATAGGCATGGTGTAAAAAATGAGTTCTCAGTAGGATGGGAGAAGAGTTCTCTTCAATTTATTTTGTTATCCAAGGTTAATTGGGGAACAAACTGCTTGAGCTTCACTAGAAATAACTGCATAAGACTGGGTAATTCTTTACAAATTTAAACTCCAAATAAGACCCTGAATCCATTTTTTTAAATGTGTTTTTTGTACATAGTTTCCTGTCACTGGGCTGAATCCAAAAGTTTGCACTCTTTATGCATTGCTTAAAGTGGATGTTTTAGATATGACCAAGTGAGAAAACCAGAGAAATGTCTGCATGTCTTTGCAAAGACCTCCCAGCCTTCCTGCTCTAAGAAGTAAGAACCCATAAACTGAGTCACGCGCTGAAGAGCGGTGGAAATGTGTAGTATGAGGAGGACAGACTACCGAGGTCACTCAGTTGACTCTGCTCCAGTTGGAGAAAAGCAGTCGTCTGGGTTCCAGGAGTACAGAGGTGGCACATGGCCAAGGGACGCTGGTGGCTTGGTCCTGGCCCAGGAGATACGCCAGAAGAGGGACTGTGATTACTTCCTTCAGTTCTTATTTACTCCTTATGCTATGTCCTATTCAAACACATATTTTGAGAAATTCTTGCTTTGAATTCACTGTCTGTGTAGCTCAAAACTAGGTGTTTTTAGTCACATGAAGGCAGGAGGAGCTTGGCACGTGTGTGCACAGCAGCCAGAGGAGCAGAGCCCCGGCCAGCTCCCTGCATGGATGCCTGCCAGTTGGGGCACACTGCTCACCCTGCAGCCTGGCCTTTATGGTCAGATATTGATTAGCAAAACAACCTCATAAAAAAATTGAGGAATTTAATTTTGATTAGTTTTGTCTTCCCCAAGGAAAATTCACAATCTTCTTTTTTTCCCTGAAAGATAGTATTTTAATTCTCACGTTCTTTATTTTACTAGTGACCATCTGGTACTTTGTAGATACTGTACTGGTGCTCGATATTGATTTCTGTAATGATTCCTGTGCAACCTGGCTCTAATTATTCGATTTTTTTTTTTTTTTCTGTAGATTAGATGCTATTTTTTGATGTTGGCTCTAATTGCTTGCTTTTTCCTCCACAGTGAAAAGAGAACAGACCTAAGTGTAAATAACTGAATGTTCTTAAAAAAAGATAAAAAAGCCAACAAAGTATGTAATGTTCTTGTAGAAACAGTAAGACCTGCCATGGAGACAGTGTTTTTACTTGTGCTAAGCAGGCATCTAATGTGCTTTAGCAAGAATTGTGGCTTTCTGTAGATTTCTCAGCTCACCTGATGAGTAAGGACGCAGTGTGCCTGGCTGCGTGGGACCGGACCCCATCAGAGGCATGCATCTGCAGGGCTTTTTTTGTTTCTGTACTCTCAGGCACTGCCGTGTGTACTGCTGTTGAGGAGAAGGCTGCAGCCCCAAAGCAGTGGCCAGGGACCCCTTGGAGCATCAATCCAGACTCACCCGGAGCCAGACAGCAGCAGAGGACTATGAACACTTTGGGCGAGGTAGAAGCCATCTCAGTTCTTGATGGCTTTTGCAAATGTTGCTCCAAAACCTGACGTTGATCTCCAGATGTGTCTTTTTGTTGCTTCAGGCTCATCTGTAGTCCTGCCTAGCTGTCCTTTGCTACCAAGTGCTTGTGGCTGCTGCCCTGACTCCTGCCTGCAACCAGGCTCCTGCATGGAGGTGGCTGCTGCTCTGCAGCGCTGTTCCCTGGTATGGCTGTGGGTTTCCCCAGCTGCCTGTGGGCACGTGCGAGCTGCCGCAGCTCTGCCCAGGGCTGCAGTCACCTCGTCAGGCGTGGAATAGCCCCCCATGCACTTGCATATCGCACTAGTGGAGAAGTGATCCCAAGAACCTCTTGGAAAACACTAATTTTTGTGGAAACATCCCACTGCATCCTATTAAAATATTTATAGCGCACAGTTCTGTTTTATCATTCCTACATCAATATTGAAGTTTAATGTCAATATTAGTATGAAGTGTCTGTAAGGGTTTGGAAAATAAGAATCAGAAAGATCAAATATTTTATTTATGCACAGTAAATTTTTCAAGTCTCCCTTGTGTTTTGATTGAAAATGCATATTACTGAACAATTTAGTTTCAAAAATCTTTCTCTGATGTAAGATTTATTAGGTATTTGCGATGGTCTGATTGAAATATGTGAAAAGTCAACGTTACCCTTACCTGTAACCCAGGCAGTGCTATTTAAAGGTCTCTACTGTTCTGGGGTTCCTCTGTTAAAAGAAACAATAATCACCAACTGTGTGCAGTGAGTGTTGCACATCTAAAGCAATGCACAGTCTATAAATGGTATATATGTTCCCTGGTCTTTTGAAACTATCAAGGCTCCTGCCTGCTGCTGCCGCCCTGGGAGCCAGTATCGTGGCTCCAGGTTTTTGGCTTTTTGCAGGGGATCTCATTTGCTTCTGCTCTTATGACCATAGAGCAAAACTCTGCAAATAATAATAAGGGGGCAGATAGTCGCAGGTGACTTGCAGATGTGGTTGCAGAGGTCATTGCGAAACAAACTTCATGAAAAGGACTCGGCTCAGGAGATTTCTGCTAGAGAGTTATTTAATTGTAGTGCACTGCAAGAGTACCCATAGATGCATATATTAATACTGCAGTGGAGTTCTGAAATGTTTTCAGACAGACTTCAGCTCCCTGGAAAATTATTATAAAGATACACATATATGGCACCGAATATTTTTTTTTTTAAGTTAGTAACGGGCAATTAATATATCCTAGGCTTTTATTTGTAAGGCAACATTTTTCCTTCTTTTCCTTTGAAATAAAACGTTGTAAGTAAGAATAATACTGTAAAAAAGAAGTAAAACTCCCTTTGGAGACAAGTTTTGTTGATTCTTAGTAATATTTTTCAATTTGCTGGCAAATAAACGTTTGCCTTTAATTCCTGATTACTGTCAAATAGCATTCCCTTCACCTCCAGATGAAGGCTGCAACACGAGTTACAGGAGGCTTGCTATCTTTGGTGGTTATCTTTTATATAAAATAATGTCTTTAAAATATTGCAATGGTTACTGTTAAATCCTGGTATGTTGCAGATTATTGTAATTTTTTAAATTTCTGAGTATTTAGAAGTGTGTTGTATCCATTTCTTCTTGAAACTGTAGTTGATGATAGCATTTTGTTACTGAAGGTAGAACGATAGATTCTTGCAGTTAGTCCCTGTTTACATCCCTGCTTCCATATTTAATGTCACACATTCAGAAACTGAGCCAAATTCTGGTACAACTTCAGACTGTTTTGCTAATGTCTTCGTTGCGGATCTGACGGTGACCGCTGCCATAGCAGTGCCATTTCTCCCTGAAAATCTGCTTTGTGTAGAACACCTTAAATTATTATTATGGTTTAATACATACATATGCATATATACACATACTCATATACATACACATATACATATACATGGATAGATGCATATGTATTTATATTTGTGTGCCTGTGTGTATTATAAATATAACTCTTCAAATATATATAAGCCTCTTTTCCCCTTCTAGGATACCACTCAGTCTGCCTGAGCGTGGCCAGCTATGAAGTTTTTGCTTAAATCACCCATATCTGGCTGAGAATCCTGTTCTTAATTTAAAGCTAAAGGACAAGTGTCTTCATTACAGAGAAAAATTGTGACTCGGATTCCCTCTACAAAGTGAAAAGTGTGAAGGTAAGTACCAAGTGCTCATGTCCTGGGATGGAGCTGCCGTGGCTGGCTGTGTGGGGCAGCGTGGAGCTGGGGCTGGCCCCGCGAGCCCCCCCCCCGAGGTTTGAAGAGCTGGGGATTAGCGGTGCGATTGTCCATAACCCTGTGTTAAAATGCAGACCCTTCCAGAAGTGTCCCTCTCTCTGGGTGGTTTCATGGGGGTCGGTGGTTAGCCGGTCTGCCCACGTGGGATGAGGACTTAAACGACAGCTCATATCTTGGTCTAGGGATGCCGCTGTTGTCTGTTTTTTTATGGGACCAAGCATATTGTCATTAGTAAATAAATAAGCTAATAACAGACTAATTCTGGGCAGACAGACAAGTATTTCTAGTTCTTACTCTCCCACATGACAGCAGTGGGCTTTGCAGTCACATATGACCTTCCCCTAACTGCGTTCACATCACTTTTACTTTTCATCATAAGTAGCTATAACTAGTGAAAACAACTCAGTCAGGATAATTTTCACCACTTCAGTATAAAAAGCTTTAAAGATTGACTTGAACAACGCTTCTTTTTTTAATTAGCAACGATTTTTTGGCACGGAAAGCTTCCCTACTAGTTTATTCCTTTGCTCAAACAGATAGCTTCAAAGCATACGTATAGGCTTTAATGTACCGCTTGTGCCCTTTTCTGCCAAGGTTGTTTATTGGCATATAGAGAAACAGTTTGTGATTAATCAAACTGTTCATTATAGCCGTTTATTTTACGCGGGAGCACCACATAGGTATTTATTGGAGGTGGTGGTGACATTGTGTGATCAGGATCCCTGTCCAAGGGCTGGAATATAATTATAGAACTGCTATAATTTGCATATTGCCAGGATGCTGCCAGTAAATATTAATGGATTACTTTTTATTCATTTAGCCTGTGTTTTTGAAAGATGCCTAAAAACAAAAAGATCATATCTGTATGTTGTTTTTTAATTTATTTTCACCTTTTTGTCTCCTTTGGAGACCCCTAGTGTATCAGCACTTTGTTTACCACAAATTAAACCTTAGCTGATTGTTTACCAGACTGGAGACCCTTGTGCATTACTCTAGCACTTTCCCTTTTTTTAATAATCACAACCTGGGATTCATTTGCAAGACGCCCTAATCTGCATGAGAATTATACAATTAACTTTTGATTAACCGCCTAGTTCTTTTCGAAACCGCAGTGTATAGGATACTCTGCATTTAAATAATTTTCCTTAAATTGGGAGCAGGCCTTTCATTAAACCGGTGAGTTTGACTAAACAACAACATTTGGAGATAATCAGGGTCAAAACAATAGGCAAGGCTGCAAGGCTAGAATGTCATCTTTAAATATAACAGCTGAGATAAAGGCACCCAGATTGCACCTTATCGAAACACAAAAAATCAAAGCTCTCTCTTGTCTGTGGCAAAATACCAGGCCCTAGTGTTTAGGGCGACCATTGTTTGGGCCTATAAGTGTTGCAGGATTTGCATTCAGAGAGCCGGGTCTAACACACATTACATCACGTAGGGTACTTATCTCGGAGTCTGACAATAATTATCAGGAAGAATATACTCAGAATGACTTTTTTGTGATTTTATGCATCCCCAACACAAGGAAGGGGAGATAACAGCATTATGAAAAAGGGGAGAGTCTCCAAAGGCTCTCCCTGGAGCTGCGTTCTTCGATTAAATTTGCTATGCCACTCTGGTGTGCTGAACAAGTGGAAAGAAAGACTATGAGGCTTTTATAGAGGGTAATAATAGTCCTGAACACAGCCCTTACCAAAAGATAAGATCCATTGTCAAAACAAACAAAAGAAGCGGTATTAAACACCACTTGAAGAATATATATGAGCAAAGTTTTAAATCCTTGGCTTTTTTCATACCTTGAACCTGGCTCTGTTGCGTGGCCATGTTCTAACCAGACACCTTTGCAAGCGTGAAGGCTTTCATTGTGCCTTTTCCCTCTCTCCTGCACTGGGGCGTTTTGTGATGGGGTCTATCTGTGGTTCCAGGAAAGACAGAGAAGAGACAGCCCAAGTTTTGTGTCTGCTTTGGGTTTTTTGACATATTTGCTGACAATCCAGTATTTTATTCCTATAATGCCTTTGCTGAAGGGCACTGTAATAATTTATTGGTCATTTTTCACGAGATGACTGTGTTCTCATATCAAAGCTCAGCTACAACTCACCACAAGACAGTTGAGGGTGATGTGCACCTGGGCACTAATGGCTCGATCCGGCAAAGCTCAGACGGCAACGTGGTAATTCCCAAAGACACCCTTTAGCACTGGGTCAGTCTCTCCCTGGCTCCAACCATTCCCAACCTGCTGCTGGCTTTGATTTTGATGGAAATATGAGTGTCCATTTCTCTCAAACAGACGTAGATTTGACCTGCAAATTAGGCAAGCCAGGTGCACTCTTCCCCAAAAGTGTGAGGGTGATCATTGCCGTAGCTGTGTAAAGGGAATGTGCCTCAGGTTACAAAACTGTATTGGGAAAAATCATGGCCACAAGGTACAGATCATAAATCGCTATTCCGCCACCCCCCCATGGTTATGATTACTGGGTTAAGAACAGGCATTTGGCAGCAAGGATGGCATATGGAGAAACAAATGTATAGATAAACGATATGCTAATTAAAGCAGGGCTGAATTTGACTACAAAATCTGGCTACCACCAGACATTCAAGAAAGGCAAAACTGCTTAAAACAACAGGTACATTCTGCTTATTACTTGTAGTTAAATTTAAAGGCTACTTCTGCATTTCAGTCTTTGAGTTGCTTAATGGTTATTTCACCCTTCTGTCATAACCTGCTATCGGTATTGCCTTGCTGTCCACCTCACTTCTGCTCACCAGCCTCCAGTGCAGCCAAGGAGAGAGCGCAGAGAGGAGCTGCTTGCTCCTACACCTGCTCTCAAACTTCCCTCTGCTGATGTGGGAGGCTGCCAAATCGCAATTAGGCTGTCTGTCATACAGTCAGTGCTGGCAAACTCATCGGAAAACAGAGTCAAAGGATTCCCCCCCAACAAGGCTCCCCGCCTAACACGTGCGGGGAGCCACGGATGCTTTGCTGCATGCCTGTGGCTGTTAGCACAGCAGCAAAACTGACTCTGCACCCTTAAAAAAGTGCTTCTGAAATGCTTTTTTCCACAGCACAGTGTATGAAGCACCGAAAATACAATTTAAGAAATGTAAACAACATGTAAAGGAGAGGGGGAGGGGAAGTTTTCAGGGACCTCAGTGCAAATGACTACCAAGGATGCTTTTGGAAACTGTAATCTTGGTGGCTGAAGGAAACTGAAAATGAGAGCTCAGAGGTATAGTCTGTTTTAAGTGAGAATTCACTTACAATATTTATGAAGAAAATCAGTTATTATCTAAGGTCAGAGGATATGTTAATGTAGGATGTGGTCAGTACAGTTTCCAAGGATCAAGAACTTTTGATACCACTGAAGAAGACATTTATTCGAGGAAACCAGAAGGTGTTGATGTTGGATTGTCTAAGAATGACCCCAAGCCACCAGGGAAGCTTGGTGAGGTGATTAGAGACAACCCTCAGCAAAGAGAAACACACCCAAAGGTGTTCCTGAAAAGCAAAGCCAAGATTTACTATTGCTTTTATCTCTTTATCTGCCCAATAGTCAACAACAGTATGCTCATCTCAGAAAGTGGTATGTGCCATTCAGAAGTGGGACTGATGGGGGAATTTTGCCAGCATCATAGTAAATGCATGTGAGAACTTCTGATACTGTGTCTTTTGCATAAATTATCCCACATGTTTTTAGAATATGTGTGTATATATATATAAAATAGTATGTTTTTGGGAACAACAGAGGCAGTAAGTGAATGTCTCTTAAATATACTGCACCTACTGAAGCAGAGAGAGCTGAACAGATTTTAGCTCAGCTGCTGCACCTGCTTTTCCTTCTGCTGCCTCCTCACTCTCAGTGCTGCCTTCCAGCCCCCGGCTCCTGCACGGCTCTGCCTCCCAAGCTTGGACCCGCTCCAAAGGTCTCTCCAAGCTAACTCCTGGAGACCTGCTAGCAGGAGGGAAGCTGAATCACAGCTCCTTTACCTGGGGATTGATAAACTTGTTTTGGGGAGTGATCAGTGAGGAAGGTCTGGAGAGCAGGAGGGGGAGTGTGGGGATGTGGTTGGAGTCCAGGGAAGTGAATGATTCATTTGGTACCTCAGAAAGTTCAGAAGTTCAATCCTGACAAAGCTTTGGTGGTTCAGATAAGTATCTATAAAGGTATGACCCTTTCAAATCTTGGTTTCAGCCTTCTCTTTTTTTCCTTTTCCTCTTTACTCCTTTTCCTAAGCTTTTATTGCTTTCAGGAGACCCCTTTCTTCTCCTAAATTGAATCCAGGACCTTGCTTCTGTTCCCTTCCTGCTTGTTTTACCCTTGTCCCCCCCAGAAGACTGTGTACCTTTTTGTTACCGCATTGTCGAGTCACTCGTGGTATTAAATTCTTTATAATGTGCTATATGCCAATGATGGAGCATGTCTCATAATGCACAAGCAATCCCAAGCATTCAGGAATGGAGGTGAGTCCCCCCAGATCATGTCATTTGGCTTAAGAATAAGATTGTAAAAAGAAAAATGTCACTGTCATCCCTGTATTCGGCTTCTGTTTCTTTTAACCTTATGGGTACTTAAAGAAAAAAAAAAGGAAAAGGAAAGGAATCTGAGATGTACAAAAGCACAGCTTTGTGAGTAATGCTAGGTATCATGGGACTTGTGATTAAATCTGTATATAACATTTGAATGGAGCAAGAGAAGATACTTTATTTCCTAAGTAAATCAAAGTGCTTTGATATGGAATAAACTGCAAGCATGTATTTATACACTGCTCTCAGCTGCTCTTGTAGAACATCACACCCACTCCAGGGCATACCAGCAAGCAACAGCCTAATGCAACCGAATATAAGGGTCTCTTTAGCACACAAAGTAGATGTCTGATTTTAAGCTTCAGCTATTAAGAGACCGATAGCACTGCTGGATGCCGACAAAGTAAGACAAAGTAAGCCCCTGCCTCTGGAGCTGCAGTCCTGCCGAGACCGGCACGCTCCTCTGCCTGTCCCTCTGCCAGGATGGAGGGGATGAGCCTTTGGGGGGGAAGCCGAGGCCACGGAGGGTGACGGCTGCTTGTCCTACACCCCAGGCAATGGTGGCATCGACCCGTCCTCAGCAGGTTTGTGCTGCCTGTGCTTGCAGGGAGAGGAGCCAGGGGGACGTAAAGGCAAGACCCAGGCTGCTGTGTGCGAGGCTGAGTCAAGGTGTGAAGCCACAGCTTTTAACACAGATTTCACCAAAACCAGGTGTAAAGTAAGTGGCTGCTAAAAGGCTGCAAGACAGATCTCTTGCTGACACAATGCAGTATTACCCCAGGGCAGACAGTTCCCTTTTCTTTGATTTTGGTTTTTGGGGGGTGGTTTTTGATGATTGACCTAATATTCCTTCTAAAGCTGTTTACTTAGCTGCTTCTTACAAGTTTTATGAGTGATGCCACAGCTTTTCTGTATACATTTTTTGATATATGAAGAGATGACAAACAGGCCTTCTGCTGCCTTGACGATGGCCATTGCTTCAGTCCAGCTCCAGCAGACTCAAGTGTGGAGGGGCTGAACCCATGAGGGCCGCTTCTTGCCTCTGACAGCCTGGCACAGCCTCTGCTGCAGGCTGACCATAGCTAGTGCACTGGGTGTGACTTGACTTCTTTTTATTTCTGCATTATTATTTTTTTTAATATGAATAAATTGTTGCTCTTACAGAAACACTTGATACTAAGATGTGGTAATGATAAGGCGATCTTACGAGGACTATGGAAAAGACGTGTGCAATGCTAAAAGCAACACCCATTTAGAGAAATCTAACAGACTATTACAGATATTAGCTGGTGGAAGTTACATATTAAAGTTGCTTTATTTTATTGTTTATGCCTCCTTAAACTGGCCTGCCTGGAATTGTTTTGCTGCCTTTTTCTTTTTGCCCTGGTAAAGAATCACCTGCAAGAAAAGCCCAAACTTCCAATTTTGATAAAACTTCTATGCCAAGACAGGTCTCAATTTCAGGATGAAATTTATGCTCAGGGTATGAGAGTGAAAAATAGCAATGCGGTCAGATTATTCATCTTGGATGTAGGAAATTTCACCTGTATGTTGCTTCATCTGAACCCGGCAGATCACAGGGAGAGATTCAAGACCACCAAATGAACATCCCGATCATTTAGCAACAGGCAATGCTGGGGTATGCTCTCTTTTACGTAAAAATTGTGGCAAACCTTGCTTTCATTTGCACTGGCAACATTGCTGGAATCCCAAATCAGTCTCTGATTGGAAAAGATTGTTCAGGTCTACTCTCAATTTTCCTTTGTGTTATCTAGGAAGACCTACTTTCTTTTTCTCCAAGCACCCAGAATCATCCAGAGTTTCAAGATGCATTTACATTGAGTTAAATGAGCCAGCTCAGGTTGTATAAGACTTTAATTTGTCTGATCTGTGTTAAGTATATGTTTTTTTCCATTTCAAGACAATGCCTTAGTTTATTCCAGAACTTTTTTAAAAAAAGTTGGAAAACAACATCTTGCATAGAAACAAGATGCTCACTTATTTTCTGACAGAGTGGGGAAGCCTTTGGGGGATCTTGAAAGCATCTACAGCCAGAAGGCATGTGTGAGGTGCAGCAGGACGACAGTCTTGCAGCAGGAGGAGAGGCTTGTAGCTTCTCCACATGACAGAGTCTGGCAGTCTGAGTCAGTAATTATTATGTTTAAAAAACTGTTGTAGCAAGTAGGAAGGGAAGCATAAAACCTTGGAGACATTAGACTATCCGTGATTTTTAAAAAATATATTTAAATGAGAGTTTTCACAAAAATTTCTGTTTTTTACCCTGCACTAATAACCAGGAACATGGCTGTTGTTGCATATGGGAGGATTATGGCAGGATTTCAGATGCTAACATCCTTCCTGCGAGTTCTTCCACCAATTTTCTTCTGTGGAAAGAACTACCTTTTTGTCTCCTATTGTCTAATGTTTTTTCTCCCGCACTTTGCTGATTTATTAGTTTTTCTTTTCCTCCTCTCTGTCTGACAACACCACACGGGCATGGATCAGGGGAAAACATGCTGACTGCTGAGATCCTGCGGTGCGTGAACAGATGCTCTGTCGATCGATGTGGCGCTGAGCTGTCCAGCAAGGTCTGTACCTGAGCTGTACTGATACTGCTCCCTGCAAACCAGTATACTCAGGCAGGTCCTGGTTAACAGTATTTGGGTTAATTTAATATAGTGGAAGCGCATATGTGACCTTGATCTGGTCCCTGTCACTATAGAGTGTATATTACAGGAGTTTCATTCTCACCCATCATACAGCGTGGGACTTATTTCCTCTGTAACACCTTACTGGGGCTTGGAAAGCATTAGGTATACACCTGGATATTGTGAACACATTGCCTTTCTAAAAGTCCAGACCTAACATATAAACTTTTGTTTCATCTTATAAACCATCCATTAGCATCCTCTCCTAATTAAGGACTTTTTTTAAGCCTTTCTTGCTAACACTTGACATTTTTTTTCCAGAGAATTTACAGAAAAAATTTGTAACAGTTTCTAGGTTTTATTTCCAGATTTTAGATTTAGCACATCCAGGTATAAGGCTATGCATCTGTGTTAAGATAACACTTTTTACTGATAAAAAATCAAAGTTCATGGATACATTTACAAATAATAGCACAGATACTCATTACCTTCATATCTCTGTCATTCTAGTCACCATTAATTGGCTAAAATATTAAAGGTAGGATGTCATCACCTATGACCACTTCATTTACAGTTCTGAATGACAGGAAAGATGAGAGTATTGACAGGACTGACAGTGAATTTGGGAAGGAGCGTGTCTTAAGAGGAAAGATCAGGAGTCCAATTCTGGTCACTTTACATCAGAATTTGAATGGAGACATTCAGGAATAGGTGTCAACAGGGAGAGTAAAAGCCAAGGCTGAATGAAAGGAGACAAATTGTGACTGGAGAGGTAGATCTGAGAGTCATTTGTATAAAAATGGACATTAAACTCTCTATGTGGTTAAGATGCTCAGCCATCGACCTCATTGTCAGGAGAAGTAGGAGGTCCATTGTCGGGTGTTCTGCAGAAGAAGATGATGAGGGTAAAGGAGGAAAGTGATAAGCAGAAGAGTAAGAGAAGCAGAAATTTCCAGAAAGGCTCACAAGTCCTGGGATTAGTCAAAGGATGAGTAGAGGTTGCTGAAATAGGATTGAAACAAAGATGAAAATTGTGGACAGAATTAGAGAACTGGCCTTAATTTCCCTGAGAAAGGAGGAGTTCTTGCTGGTGTACGGCAGGATTGTCCTGTTTTGAGCCATTCTGGGTTATATTCCAGATTAACTAACAGGCAAATATATGGTGCAGTTTTATTATCTGGGAATAAAAGCTTCAAACTGTTGCTCTGGGTGGATTAGACCACCTTCAGAGATCCAACCTCAATTATTGTATGATTTATGGATAACAATAATATAAGTAAATGGTAAGGCTATTTGAAATACTCAGCAGCTTCTGAGCCATACTCATACAGATCTTTTTTTGGTTTGGTTTTTTTTAAGGAAAACTATCTTTCAGTGCAGAAAAAGGTTATATCTGTATTATATCATACCAAAGAGGGTTCAAGAAAGTCACTTTAATGTACTGTCAAAAGAAAATCTGTGTTGCCCATCACAGCACAAAGGTGAGGGGTGAGGAATTATTATTGTCCTAATTGTACAGGCAGGGAAATGGGATGACAAAAGTGAGAAGCTCAAGGTCACATGGAAAGTCTGTGACAGAGCTGGAAAGAGAATCAAGGCTCTTTATCTAATCAATACATTAAGAACATCAATGACCATCTCGTTTACCTTTTTCCCTTGCACGTTATCTCAAGTGAGGAACTTGCTACTTTGATTAATCTCACAAGCTTTTTAACAGTACTGCTGAAAACATAACCGCAGTTGCAATAACACCATTTTGCAATCATAGTTTAATTGTCTTTAAAATTTAAGGTGCTGAGTAGTGCTGATGGCATTAAGAAGCTGCTCCGTGAGGAGGTAAGGTGCGATTGAGTCACATTGCATGCTCTCTCACCTTTAAGCTGTCTTGCCTGGCCCTAGGAAAATCAGCAGAGAGCAGGTGATGTATTGCTGATTGCTGCCTTTTAGTTTTGCAAAATAACTCCTAAAGCCAATTTGGAATTGTTACAGGACCATTACTTACAGTGGAGATGCTGCCAGCACGAACAAACAATAAGAGATATGATAATAAATGATTTTAAAGGATCTGTTTTGCACTGCTTCCAATCTAGCAGGAGAGAAAAACAAATGAGTTGACAGGTTTGCTGCTGAGCAAAGGTTATTAGTAAGTAGTTGGATTCACAGTGCTCGTTTCTTTTTGCAATGCTTTTTACATCAAGTCTCATTTTTGACTTCCCAAGTCAGAAGAGCCTTATTCTCTTGCTGCCGTTGAATGAAAACTCTGCAGTTACATGCTAGCAGTGTTAGAGTAGGGCTTCTCATGCATTATCACATTATTTTTGCTATCAGTTCAAGGAAATGGACACTTGATTAATCTTCTTGCATATATTGATTCAATCCTGCTTTTAATTTAGCACTGGAGAAGGCTATTAGCCTCCATTCACATTTACAATAAGATAATATAACCTGATAGCTGTTCTCCCAATCCATTATGGAAGAGGGATAAAATAGTTTTGTTTCTGTATGTAAGGATCTATTGACTTATTCTCCTCAGCTGCATTTATAGCAGTTGCTGTCCTCAGTACTGTATGTCTTAATAGTGTTTCACCTAGGTGGAGTATTGATGAAAGCTCTCTCTGAAGAGCAGAGATAAAGGCATGGGCAATGCCTTTTGCTGTGAAAAGGAATCCAGCTTTTCCCCTTGAACTTCTATTAGCTGTATTAAGGACTGTGCAAAACAAACGCTGTCTCTATCATCATCATTAATCATTCTTTTACAATCCTCAACCTGCAAACCTGAGTAAGTCTTCTCCTGGCAGCATCCCTCACTCCATCAGCATCGCTCAAGTCCCCTCTAGAATGGCCTTCAGCCACAACACCCACATCCGAGCTCCAGCATAGCTCACTGCCTGCACAGCAGTTACTTGATCAGGCCATCCAGACTGACTTGTGGACTTGAGAACTGCTCATTTATTTCATGTATTACTGTAAGCCTGTCTTGTCTCACCCCAACACACAGCTGTTGCCTTAGGGAACTCCATGGCGTCAGCTCAAGCATGCTTCCTCCATGTCCCCGCTCCATTTCTGGCCTCATTACTCATAGATTAGTCACACCAAGATCTTTAAAGAAGCAATTCCTAGGCATGTACTGAAGAACCCTTTTCTTTCATTCAGAAACCAGTGATTTTCTTTCAATTCTTAGTTTGGGATGGTCTTTTGAAAAATAGACACTATGCCTTGCTGCTACGACTGCAAGCCCTGATAGGGTAGAGAGGTAGTTTCGCTGCTATTTAAAAGCAGGAGGGAGGAAGAGAGGGGAAAATCTCAGAGGTTTTGCTAAAAGAGTATCAAACCCAAATGTATTCTGTCATGCTACATGCAGAAGCGTTGGTTGCCCTTCCATTTCAGCCTGTGTGGAAGCCCTATGGGGCGGTCAGGAGTAAGTGTATTCTGCAAGAGAAAAGTCAGCGCACGGGGATGGATGCTTTTCACTTCTGCAGCTTTGCCCATTCCTGCGTCTGACGGGGAGCTTGAACATGCTGCTGGGTCTTTGTCAGCCCTTTTATGCTCAATTATCAAAAAACCACAACAGCCAGTAACAAACATTGTATCCATCTGTACCCTCCTATACATACCCATACCCATAAACCAATAATTAATTTGCAAAGTGGAAGATGAGATATACATAGTGGATATTTTTTTTTTTAAATATTGCCCCTGACCTGCCTTTACTTGTAATAGAGTGGCAGTGATCCATTTCCTATTTATTTCTGTTTATGTTTCTCATACAGAATAAAATCTATCAAAGATTAGTAAGAGTTTTTATGTTGTTAGGAAAAAAAAAAAGGTTTGGTTTTGCATAATAATACACTTTTTCCTAAAAAAAAAAAAAATTAATATAATGTGTTAAAAACTCATGATTCTAATTGTTCTTGCAATGGAAAAGGTACGACTGAATCAAATTAATACATAGGAGACTTGTTTCTTTCTGCAGAAACTACTACTGTTCTTTGAAAGGCTGTTCTTTTTTTTGAGTTCCTTATCTGAAAAGGTTTGCCATGTCTTCATGCAAGTAGTTGTCATGCTTTAGAAAAATCACAAGCAGCAAAAAGTCAGAATTGTCAGTTCAGAAGACACTGCTTGTTCCACTGGGTAAAACTGAGAAAGCAACGCTGGCAAATGATCTTTAGGAAAAAAAAAAAAGATGGAAACAGCAACGGAATGAAGATAAAAAGGGTTACAGGCTTTATTCTCATTGAAGGTTGGCAACGGGAAATCTGTTGGAGTGGAAGAAGAATATCTGATAGGTCATCTGTTGTGTAATGAAGAATAGAAGACAGAAGACAAGCTAGGAGAAGCAAGGTGATTCCAAACCTCGGAGGAATGTAAGATCTTATGAGAGAAACATGAAAGCAATACCTTTATAAACTGACCAAATTTAATTTACTATCAACGAGCCTTGTAAGACTGCAAGGTGACAAAATCCATTTATAATGTTATGGGTAAGGCTGAAGTCATACATTTTTCTCCTGTAGAATAATTTTATTATGTATTCGTTTCTTTTTTTGTGCAGGTTTTCTGATTAAAAATTACCACTAAGATGTCAAATATTTCCTTGTCCTCTGATATCTGGGCTTAATTACCCAATAACTTTTTCTGCCTATCCATCTTCTTTAGTCACAATAAAACGTGTTTTCAAAGGACAAACAAAAGTGGATAAATATGCTGTCATTTAATATGCACAGTTTTCAGCAAAATGTCCATGTTGTTCTGCTCTGTATGTTCCTTGAGAGACACTGGAGTTGTCAGTATGTTTTATTGCAATATTTTAAATGCTTGGCCTCATGATCAATGAGCGTCATAGGAAATGCAGTTGTGATTTCAAGTAGAAAGTCAGGAAATGCTCCGCGTGAGGTTGTGGTCGCTATTCTTTTATTTTGTGACACTTTGAGAGATGCAAGAACTGGATTCTTTACATTGGGAAGACGTTTAGATGGGATGTGATAAGAGCGGATTGGCATTGTGCTACAGGAATGTCAGGTACTGACATCCCCAGGCCAGGCTGTGTGGAGAAAGAGAAAATGGTTTCTAAATTGATTTTCAAATTCAGTGGTGGCCACTAAGCGACTCACTCATGTCAGTATGTTTCCGAGGTCATTTTTACAGACCCGGTAGGAATCTTTGCTCTCCATGAACAGAGCTGTTTGCCCTGGGAGGAGACTCTGAGCTTTGTGGTTATGAAGTTTAGTTCAGGAGGAGGAAGATATGACCAAGTCCCACCAGCTTCTGAGCTTTATAGACATGGGATTCATTAGCAGGACTTCTCTCTGGTCTTCCATGCCGTGGAAAGAAGTTGGGGTTAGAATGCTTCATGCTTCCATGGAGCTCCGTGTTTCTCTGCAGGCCAAATGGGTAAAGAAAGCAGAGGAGAGGGGAAAGCTTCCCATTACAACAGGCTTTGGAGAATCTTGACTGTCTTGTTTTAACCCTGATTTAGAGGGGCAGATCTGCAGTAGGAGAAGTCCCTCCTCCTTGATCATGGAAAAAATGGCTAGAAAACATAAGGTTAATTTTATAGAGGGGATAACGGAGCCTCGTGGTTGCATTTCCAGGATGCGCAGCCCACACTGAATGGGGAGTTCACCACGGCACTACTGAAGGGCTGATCTCTTTTAGCACTATGGGGTGAGTCCACTTCAGGGACTCAACTGCAACTTGGGAGATACTGCGGCAAAGTGCAAACCAACTTCTATATGATGTAATATGGAAAAATGTCAGTGTTGTGATGTCATAGTGGTGTAGTAAACTAAAAAATAAGAATGCATTAACAATGAGCACTGTATTACATTGTAACACTGTATTATAGTATGGGAGTTTCTTTGCCAGAATCATTCTTGAGCCATTATGAAAAGAAGCTCTGTACGTGGACATGCTAATTTTATTTAGTCTTGTTTTAGAAATCTAAGAGAAAAACAGCTAAATTAGGCTAAACCACTTGATTCTGCTATGCGCTTCTAAAATGTGGTAAAGTAAGAAGGCTATGTTACCCCCTTCCCCATAAATCAGGATTAAACCTGCATTTTCATGTTTTTGTACCAACAAAATCCCCGATTTGTTGAGCTCAAATTCTCTAATCTCATGGCAGAGGCCAGAAGTAGCGATGCACTTCAGAAATGGCAGTGGCTGTATTATGGACATGGAAGAATTAGGACTTTTTTTCTAAACTATCAGTGCACTATTCCTCCTGCCATGCAAAGAGCAAGCTTCTTGTCTCTATAACTGTTGTGCTTTCTCAGCATGGTCCATGTCACCTTGTTTCTCACGTACTTGTATTAGAATCAGAAAATTTCACCTGCAGCATAGCATGCATCTATTAAAATCTGTGCCACTGTGCTCTCATATTATTTGTAAGAGAATGTAAGTTTTCCTTCATAAAATTCCAGTGGGCAATGAATTAAAAATGACAACTCTATATACAGTGAAAACAAGAAAATAAAATATACAAAACATTGCTAATGATCAGTTCTTGAAAAATTTAGCAGACACATATTACCCAGGGAGCTAAACTCATTAGCAGAGACTGATAGGAAAGCTGAGATACTCCAGGATGAGGCTCAGACAGAACATATTTAAATGAAACCTCTTTAGCAAAGTTGTTTTGTTTCCTTCACAGAAATATTTGGCAACAGCATGTCTTCCTTTAAAACCAAAAAGTATCTGGGAGGTTACAGCATGTCATTAATCAGTCATCCCGATGTTTATGTGCTCAGGAGCTCTTCCCTCCTTAGGGAAGGCAGAGGTGTTCCTAATGATGGGCCGGAGATTTTCCCTGTTTTATCAGGGTGGGTCTCAGTGCTGTTCTGCTCGGCCGCAGCCTGGCCCTGCATCCCCCGGGTGATCCTGCACATCGCCTTCTCTCCTGGAGGAGCCGAGGGGGAGTTACAGACCCAGGGCACGCTGCAAAGTGACACAGGCCATCTATACAGTGCCAAGCACACTGTCAGCACTCAATAAATTGTAATAATTAATAGTATCTGGATGACCTCACTCGATGACTGCATGACATTGGATATATTGGATGACAGTATACGCCAATCCATTAACTTAAGAGAGCCGCGTACATACTATGTGTGGCACTTGAACGCTGACACCTTCTAGAAACAGACAATTGTTTCACACCTCATTTGCAAACTAAAGGAGATACGAAATGAATTAAACTTCCTGCAAACACTCAGGAGGTTTACAAAGAGTCCTATCTCTAAGTCTACTGTACTATTTGCATAAAAGAATTCAGTATCAATGTAATTATTAGTGATAATTCTAAAGTAGTTGTGCTGCTTCAGGATTTTTCAGATTAAGAATGTAATGAATTAGTAATAAAATCCTAACACAAATTTATTCCTAAATACAATTTCCTTTCTGGTTGTGAATCTCCCTGTATTTGTTATAAAAGATGTACTTGTTGAAATAGCTTTTCTCCGGTGGCGTGCATTTAAAGATGCATGTCTTCGACAAAGTCAAATTTCTATTAGCGAACCACTTTAGAAAAAGTCTGCCTTTTCTTTAAGCAGAAAGAGGATTTGACTGATGTGTCCTTGCATGCCGTAACGATAAATGTCTTATAAATATCTACCTCATCCATAGCCTTACCCTACGTGCAGCGCAAGCAGCGGCAGCATGCGGCTGGCAGCGCAGAGAAGGGAGAAGACTTTGAGAACTTGAGCTGTTCCTCTCCCTAATGAAGCCCATTAACCCACAGCAGGACCCAGCCTAATAGCCATGCCTAAGTGAGAAAGTCAGGCCTGTTTGCTCCTGATTGCGCCTCTTTGCTGGCTGCCTCCTCGCTCCCAATCTAAATCCTCCACCTTCTGAACTGCCTGCACTTACCCCCCTAATCGTTAACACATACCTTTTTATTTGATCCCTTTGCATGCTGTTAAGTCTGTGTGACGCTGCACATCTGCACCTCAGCATGCCTTTTCTGCAGACCAGTGAGTCATTAGGAGAGATAAGATGAGTCCCAGATGTTGAAGAAACATGGTAGCACTTCATGGATTACAACTGGGACAAATAAAAGCCAAAGGTTTAACATTTATTGGGCACCACAAGGTAAGCAAGTTCATTTAGTTACGTGGAGGTGGTGACACCTTTTAATTTAATTCTTTTTTTTTTAAAGCCCATTTCTTGAAATTATTTTCTCTTGAAATAATCATGAAATAATTTTCAAATGGTGAAGGCTGAATCCTAGCTGCCAAGTAAGAAAATTCTCCTCCCATCTTTTCTCCTCCCATTGCTCTCTCTCCATGAGGCAGCTTCTGCTCCTGGGACACCGGTACAAATGCTGTTACAAATTTAGCATTTGCCGAGTTTTCAGTTTTGGTGAAAGATGTGTTTTTCCTGGGAAATTATAGGGCTTTGTCATCAGCTCTAGGACAGGTTACAATTCTGTGTTGGTAATTTAGAACATTTTTTGTCTGTTTTGATATTCTGTGCAATTAGAAAAAGCAAAATGTAGTTAATCTGGTTGGTGCAGTAAAATCTGGACGTTGGTTTCATTCAAAACAGAGGTCTGCTTCTTTATTTAATACCTAGATGGGAACATACCTTCCTGGTTTGATGGTGAGATCTGGCTCTGAGCGTCTTTCCAGTGGATGTGGTCATTCCATACCCACCAGTCCTCAGCAGGAACCGACCACCAAACCCAGTCCTTCCAGGGAAGCTGATGGAGCTGAAATTTTCATAACCTAAAGAAAAATCCCCGTGCGTTATATATATATATATCCAGTTTTGGCACCCTACCCTGTGCTAACTCCCGGTGACAAAGTAAAAGCTAAACCCCGTGCCCCCATCGCAGTGATCTACCAGGTGACAATAACCCACCCTGGAAACACCTCAAACTCTGCCACGGATGAATACATTATCATCTTCCTGCTGCGGCAAGGCTCGCACTTAAATGGGTGAAACATTGCTAAAATATTGATTACTTGGCATGATAAAAATCCCAGAGGAGAAAGTACTTTTGTCCTGGAACACTCCCAGAGAAATTTTGCACTGACAGGATTGTTTAATGGTATTACCATGAAAAAGAATTGATGTTTGCTGAAAATGAAGATATGCTCTTATTCCATTCTCAACTTTGGCCTCCAGAGAACTAATTTACCAAGACATACTTTTTCTTGTATTTAAGACCACTGGAGCACACACTTTACATTAGACATCCTGATCTGTGTTAATGATGGCTCTGGTAAAATTTTCATCTATGAATGTATTTTTCCTAGTGATCCAATTTTCTGTTCAGATTATATTAGCATATTTAATGTGAATAATAGTGGATTCCTGTTTGTTTTAAGCCATGGCAGGAGCTCTGGAAAAGTGGACTTGCTTATTCTCTAAGTTATCTCCAGAACTGAGAGCTACAGGATGTAGTACGTCCTAAGCATGGTACGTACCTGTGCTCTAACACAGTGCTGTATTTTAGTCTTATAGCTGAAAGGTTAATTGTCTTTAAAATTGTTTGCACATGGGCAGAGCTGCAAGTCCATGTGCTTATTTTACTTTCCTTTCAAGCTGAAGTGAGTGGAGAATCAAAATGTCCAAATTGTTTATTTCAGGTTCGAGGCTGTAAATGGCTTGTTACCACCACCAGTAGTCTTTCTGAAGGAAGCAGTCTTAGAGCAGCTTTAATTTACACCATGGAGAGTGGAAAAGCAAGATTAGTGGCTAATTTTATTCCAGCAATACATAGCCATTTAGAACTCACTTGAAATGCTATTTCTAAAAGCAACAACAACAGCAAAAGCCTATTTTGTCCCCAAGTGTGGGATCCCCACTGGCTGCAGTCTGGGAACATCTGGGCATGGGTCTGCACCCATCACGAACCTCAATGTAAAACCCCGAGGGAGAGATCCTAGTTAGACCCAACAGTCACTCTTAGACTTGGAAAGGCTTGAGAGTTCAGACATAAAGTGTGTGAATGTTTTAGATCTGGAAAAAGAAGTTACATTATTTGTTGTAGGAACAAGTAAGTTTTATAAGTTCCCTGAATTTTGCTTCATTAAAATGGAGAAAATACTAAGGTAATCTTGAATTTGCTTTATGAACTACTAAAACTGAAAAAACTTTGGGCATATTACTGTAATGTTTAGTTAATGATTAGTTAAAAGCTGTGTCAAGAAGTAACATTGCAGATACCCAGGATCTGAGTTTCGAGTAAGGGATGCACAACTGCATCAGCATGAAGACCATGATGAACGGCTGTCACAGCTCTGACCTGTCTGCCCAAAGAAGTGAACGGGAAGAGAAGTAATACCTGATATTTCCTCCTGGGATCTCTTGCAAGAGCCCTGCCACTCCTCCCTACTTCTCTGCAACCTTGGTAGATGTCATGGAGGAGAGTGCTGTTGCCCCAAAGCAGGAGAGAAATCTACTTTCCTGTATTATCACAAGGAGGAGGCAGGGAATGTCTTGCCACTCTGAGACTCAGGCTCTGGGACAGCTGTTCCTAACTTGGGGTCATTTGCTAGGTCATTATTTAAGTTGAGCTGTGTGGGAAACCGTGAAGGAGGAAGTTATTTTTTGTAAATTTGTATTTTAGTATGTCTTTTCTCAACTAACAAGTCTTTAAAATTCTCACTGTGAAAAGTGCTGCAAGTTTAGTATTTGAAAAGACTCTTTTTTTTTAAATCTTGAAGTTTTTGCATCATGGAAAACAATTTCAGCCTACCCTGGCAGCCTGCCTTATCATAGCATTTTGGTTCAGCACTGTGCTCGTGAGTTTTCATGGTAATCTCCAGCCACTGAATGCAGCACTGCCAGCAATGCTTCAGCAGGGTCGCAGGTAGGGCTGATTTAGGAACTGGTGCTGTAATGTGCTGAGCACTCCTGCATGTTCCTGAACATGCTTTTCTCTGTTCTCTTTCATGTGTTCGGTACCTCCTTGGATCAGACACCGTGTGGCTCCGTGTTTTGGAATTGAATCATGACCCTACAAATATTAAATCACTGTACTCTGTAAGAACGATGTGAAATGCTGGACCTTGTCTACATCTTGATTGTTTGCAGATGTTGGGGTTGTCCTGAAGAAACAGTCAGTGTCTTGACTCATCCTAAAAAATGTTCAACATCTGTGCAAGCACTTTAAAATGTGATATATGTCAGGTAATTAGCACCACATGCCTCCCCCCTCCCATTCATATTTATTGATTTATTTATTTTCTCTTGCTAAGATAGCAAGCGAAGAATTAAGCTGTTTAGTACCTGAAATTTTCTGGTTTTCAGCCTGCATAATGCATTCTTACTTCTGCCACTTGTGAGACTTCTCTGTTTATCAGTGTGTTGTTTCACCTTTTGTTCCAAGCAGTTGTTCACTTGCAAAATAGCTCCATTATCTGTGCATTTGCCTGTTTGCTGTAATGAAGACAACTGGATTCGTAATAGTCTATTAAATGGTCTATTAAATAATGTAGTTGCTGGAGGGACCCTGGTAATACTGTATGGAGTGGCAGGGTAATAATTCTGCGATTCAGATGTTGCACGGATTTCCTTTCTATTACAGCTGTTTGAAATGTTTTCTTGAGAGTTTTCATAAATCTTCCTACTTCTCAGCTGGCATGCAGCCAGGATGGATCCACTTGTTTTGCTAGAACCTGAGATATTCAGCAGATGGGGCAAGTTCTTTACTGTTGGAACTGTCAGTCCATCATCAGGTTTAATGATCACTGCCCTACAAGATACAGAAAATACTCTGGCTGGACTGGCCACTTGGCTGAAGCTAAAATCACAGTTTTGGTTACAGGAGATAGAAATCTGTATTAACTTCAGCGAACAAAGGTGTGTATTTACTTTTCTGGATGTGATAGCAGAACTGTGGTCTAATGGTCCACTGACCTTGATCTGTGAATATCTATGAGCAGCTATTATTTGTATTGTAGTTTCAGCCAAAATGGCATCTCCATATATCAGGTGCCTTAAAAGCCTACTGACCATCTCAGCGCTTCTAAGGTTTTCTCTTCAAACACAGAAGTGATGCACCATTTTATAAAGTTTTAATTGATGCACAGACTGTGTAAGTGACTTGCTTATGTTGAAGCAGAGCCTGAAAATTCTGTTTCTTGACTCATACTCCAATTCTTTAAGATCAAGGCTTAATTTCCCTTTAAGAACTTGATCCCAAAGGCATGTGAATGGTCCTGCTGAGGTTACAGTTTAAGGATTTTTCTGAATTGAGGATTAATTCACTACCTTGCCATTTGCAGCGGTGCTAGTTGTTAGACATTACTGCATTCATTTGGTTTAAAACGTGTACTCTACTAAAACTTTTTGAGTTTTTCTTTTTTCCTCCACAAAGAGAATAGTTTTCCTTTTTCCTCCGTTCTTCAGATTTTCTCCTCCACCTCTGAAATACTGCATTTACATTCCAATTTATGCATTATTACTCCAAATCTTCATCATGATATAGTGTCATAGGAAGTCTGTGCAATGAAACGTTTTTTGGGACAAGTGCTCATTCTTCATTAGAAGATGGACCTTCACTCAGACGTGATTGAAAATGAACAGTATTAAATCCCAACACTCCTTCTCCTTCCTGTTCCTTTGAAGTACAAGTAATCATTGTGCATTAAAACCACTTCAAGTGAAATGACAGCAACCATGAAGGCAACTTTGTTTAAAGTGTTTCTATTGGTAAGAGTTTTTATTAGTGTGACTGTGTTTTATATCACTAACAGCCAATTATTTTGTTCTCTGCCCTTTGAACCGAGCAGGAGAGGACGTTTTTGCTTTGGTCATATTTTGATTCATTTAAAGCTCGATTGGATACTGTCTTTCTGTCTTACGGTCTTTCTGGACTCAGAGCTGCTCAGAAGCCCACTGCACTCTCAGGGTAAGAACTTGTTTCCATCCCAATTTTGGCTTACTTGGAGTAACTCTGTCCTCTTGTTGTGTGGGGAAGGAGAATGACAGCGGTGTTTGCGTTATGGTTGGATGGTTTGATAGTATTGTTCCCTTTTGCCATCAGGTTTTATTCTGTACTGTTATATTCAAGAGAGAAGTTGATTCCAGAACAGACATGACAGTTCTTTTCTAGATGAACTAGCCATCAATGTTTGTTCTTATAGGTCTTGTTTCTGTGGTATTCTTTACCCAGAGACTATGGTGATGTTGGACTACTGGAAATGCTGAGACCCTGTGGGTGACCATCTTCCACCCTCTACATTTTTTGATAGTCCTGATCCCTCCGTTCATCATCATTTTGCTTGTTATCTGAAATCAGTGTACATTTTTAAGTACTATGTTGTTTTCTTCCCCTCTCACTTGCCCTAAGAAATTATTGGATGTCTCTCTGAGAGCTCTCTACACTAAGATTTTGTTTTTGTTTACACTTTGTACTGCTGTTTCAACACTTGATTTGCTTTAGTACTTTTGCTGTGGCACCTCGGCATATTCCATGTATACTGCAGGATCCATTTTTTTAGTACATTCAAAACTTCCTGATGAACTTAAAATTCAAACTGTTGCTGACTCTAGGGATCAGAGACCTTCACAAACATTGCAGTTCTGTCCTGGAAGTGCATTAAATTGCTAATGGAGATGTATCTTGAGAGCACTGAAGCTCAAAAATGAAAATCTTGGAGTGGTGTCTTCAGAATTTGATTTCAACACTTTTTCTTGCTAACTGCATATCATCCCAGCACAATCCACTCCACTTTAATGATGTGGATCACACTGAGCATTGGTTGAAGCCGTGACATCATCCTTCTGATAGCAACTTTACAATTACATATTTTGGGTATTGTACTTGCAAAAATCCGGTGTAGTTGGAGAATGAGGTTGTGTGTTAGGAGCCAGAAAATTATTTTATTCTGTTGTTATTGTATGAGGGGACTTAATTCTGAAAAAAGTGTTGGCTTTACTTAAACTGGTTACCTGCAATTTGTTCACAGTATTGTTTCAGTTGGGAATCCCATTTCCCTGTGTTATCAACCTCAAATAATCATCCTATGGATTTGAACTGCAGTTGCTCTGGTTACTTCCTGAGGCTCACTGGATATCTGTGAATGAATTATTTGGCATGATTAGGTGCAGCTGGTACCACTATCAGAAAGGGTGGCTTTTGAAAGACTATTCAAGATGGTTTTGATAAATTCAAAGTTCGAGAGTTTTTATTTGCTTTCCGTTAAAAAACTATAAAATAGAAGACTGTTCATATGTTGTAGGAGGAATTTCTTTACCCTGTTGAGAGATGGCAGATGGAAAAACAGGAATTTTATGTTTCAGTGGTACCCGGCATGTTGTATATGTTAATGTCCTGCTTCCCATCTTCAACAAATCTCTAAATTTAGAGATGAGACAGTGGTAAGATTACAACCCATATCACGATCTGTGTTTGTGGTTGCTTTCTGTTCTGTATGTGTGTGACTATGTTTCCCAGATGCATCTGTGCATTTTTGCCACTTATTTTTCCTGCCAGTTTGGAGATGGAGGTGAAGGTTTGACTTCCACTTCTGCTTTTCTGTGGCATATTGTATTTCTGGTCACTGTTAGTGTTTTGAGCCAGTGGTCTGCTGTTGGTGTCAGGGTACGCCTATCTCCTTCAGTATGGTGTTTGGGGATGTGGAGTGGGTGTTCAGAGAACTTTTCTGGCGAGATGTCTGTTGTATGCCCCTCTCTGACTGCAGCAGAAGCTGCTGTTAGTTGCTGTAAGGTTTTTTCCACCGGCTGCTATTGAGAACAAAGGCAAGGGGCAAGCTGAACATAACAGATGTTCCTGTTGCTTTTGCTGACATTCAAAATCCGCCTTTTTTGATGTAACAGATAATTTTTGTGTCAGCTGAAGAGATGAGATCCTTATTTCCCTGAACATCTCAAATGGATATGAAAGCAATATTTTGCTTTGTCTGATTTATGGGTATGTGTTGCCATTGCCAGTAGATTATCTGGACTGATAATGGATTTTTACTTGACGTTGCGGAGACTTGTTACAGATGTATGTTTCTTTCTCTTATCTTCCTCCAGAAGATTTGTATGTTCTGGCAGACATGACAAGCTTTCATTTTGGGTTGGGAAGAGAACAGAAAAGGTTTATGCTACTGTTTGCATGAGCCACCAGAACTGTATCAGCTTTCCTTGGATTTGCCACTTGTTTAGGATTTGCTTCTCTCCTCCAGTCCCTGGGAGGGAACTTGTATTGCCATTGCAGATGATGAAACGGGATCACTCACTCTCTTAGCAGTTTGCCTTACTTGCATCGCCGGCATTTAGTAAAGTTTTGTCAGCTCAGTTTTAGGTCATATTTGGCATCAAGGACTGGCTAAGACGCATCCTGTAGTTTGTTTTTATTTATTTCTTTGCATCAGCCTTTCATGCCAGTGGGTTTTCTGCTGTCCCTAAAGTCAGCGCAGGTGTATTTGCCAAGAGAGCGGACCCTGGCCAGGGCACGGCTCTCCCACATCCCCACCCCACAGTCGGGTTCCTGCACCTCTTTCCACTTCTATGCATTTCAAAAGCAGTGAAATATGGTAGATTTACGTCCCAGAATTGCTTTTTATGTAATGCAGTGTGACAGGAGCCGGTGCTTCACTTTCTGCACATGCCAGCAGGATTTGACCGTTCAAGAGATCGTGATAAGGCTGCATGTGTGGGGTGTCCCTGTGCAAAGCCCCAGGCTGCTGTACGGGCACACGAACCCTGTCTTGTGTTAGCAGGGAAGTAGAGGGGCTCAGGAGACCTGGGAGAAACCCCAGTGATCGGCTTTGCCATGTGCTTTGATGTCCGCTCAGGCTCAGCGGTACCTGGGTGCGAGGGATTGTCACCAATTCAGGAAAGGTTCATGCAGGACCTCGTCCTGGGGATGCCTTGACAGCAAGATATGACCCCAGGACATTGTTATTCAGGTGGGCAAATAGAGAAGTTGAGGAAGACACTTATGGCTGCAGGAGGAGATGTCCCCGCTCACAGGGATACAGCAGGGACAGGCTGGGAGGTGGTGGTCCTTGCAACCCCGCTTGTGCAGCGCGGTGGGAGCGTGCAGCTTTCCGAGCCATCCACCCGATGGCAGCACAGCTATGGATGTCACGCCGCGCTGCGCAGCCCTGCCCCTGCCGTGGCCTTGCCTCGCACCACATGCTCGCCAGCTAATGAGCGGCAGTTTTTCCACAATCCAAAAATAATTCTGCATTTTTTTTTTCCTGTCATATTGTCCAACGCTTTTGCTTAAATACTTTGTTAAGATATATATTTAATAAATAATTCTCATAGTTAAGGCTTATGGGAAAATGCTGCAGCGTGTATAAAACAGACCGAAGAAATTCTCAGCATGTGGTCAAAATATCCATTTTCTGAATGGATGAAACTGGGTTTTAGAGTTTATACTTGTGCTATTGCAACTAAATTAAGTCATGAAAGAGGATAATACAATGTACCATCATTTTAAAGTAATTTAATCATGAAAACTAAAAATTTGGAAGCAAACAGATATTTTACTTAATAGAAACCATCTGCACTGTACAGTAGGCAAATTGTATAAAAATGAATAAAACTGTCTCTGGAGGAAAATGACTCAGGCACCAGCTTATATAATGAAGATGTATATGTGCCTTTTAGCATTTGCATTGTCTATTAGACTAGGTAAATCGCAGCACTAGTGTAAGTGAAACAGTTACAAATTTTATTACCATCATATGACTGATGACAAAGGCAGTAATAGAAGTAATGCCTATTAGAGAGGGCTTGTTCCAGACCCTAAATAGCTTTGTGCTTTGGACTGGTCTGTGCAGCTAAAGCTGTACTGAGGGGGGGTCACTGCGACATTTTCGGCAGGTTGCTGTTTTTCCTGGGGAAGCCTTTTCCCTTGTTTGGGCTTTTCCCTGTTTGATTTGGGCCCTCCAAGGGGGGAGACTCATTTATGACCATCCAGAAAGGATTTCCTACCAGACTTTTTATTTGGCAGAACCGGGCATATGTTCTTTAAACCTGTCCTTTAGTCCTGCTGCCGCGCAGCAGAATGCGCTTGTTTGACACAGAGATGCTTGTCTTCCTCACTGCTAGCACGTCTCTTTTCCCCTGTTGTTGAAGGACAGATTTCAGTACTTTTCAAAATATTTATTCGTTTGCATTCAGCATCTTTCCTAAATGACTGCAAATAATATGAATTATTCAATTTCAGGGCTGTAATAGCCCACGCCTAGTCTGTTTTTAAAATTAAGTTTATAAGAGCCACTTTCAGTTGCTGAGATTTAACACTCGAAATAAATGTGGCCTGCGTTAAAAGATTTGTACTTTTTCTCCTGAATCTACAACAACACCTGGTTAGAAAAGCAGGAATTTTCTGACAAAATGTTTTTTACAACAAAGGAAAATCCCAACCCTCCCGGCGACATTTGTGTTACTTTCTCAGCTGACATTTTAAAGGGTGGGTGTATGAGGGAAATCTGTGTAATGCAAAAGCAGAATTATTTTTGGTTTAGGAAGAGTAAGGAGGTGAAAGTAGAATCGGTTTTCACTTGCATATTAAGCATATTTGGCAATGAGAACATTTCGCGTTAACAAATATGTAAAGTAAAAATACGTCCCAAAAGATTAAGACTTCTGTGAATTTAAAACAAATTAGATGCAATTTTCTACCCTGATATTCTCACTTTCTGTTTTGCTTCATGTTATTGTAATATACAAGTCCACATGCCTAACCTGCCCTGGTAACGAAGCAGAGTGGCGAAGAGCCATGGAGCTGCTATTTCACACTTGGGAGCATAAGCCCCCGCCAGCTCTTAGAAAGCATTTTCGGTAAAACGTTTTTTTTTTTTTTTGAGCATGGCTTTGGGTTTTTTTGGTAAGAGTATCAGCCTTCCCGCGGTGTTTGAATTCAGAAGTTCTTTAAAAAAGAAACAAATCCTTGGGATCTGGAGGCTGCTCTTTAGCAGAACATAACGGTTTCAAAGCAGGCAGCTCAAATTTGGGGCCTGAATTGTTTAATAATGGATATATAAGGACAAGATGTTCTCTGGGGGCTTGATGCCACCCTCATCAAGGCACTGTGGGTCATTCCGTTGACTTCAATGGACCTGGATTAAAAACCCTCTGACAAAAGAACCCCAGATATTTAGTCCAGATCTACTGCACTGAGAAGGAATTAGGCCATCAAGTTCAGAGAAGGATCAGTCCCATGCCTTTAAATATCTTAACAGTATTTCATTAATTAATATCAGTTACTTTAACAAAAAGGAAAATATCTTTGCCCGCCAATGACCATTCAAATCTGAAGAAAAAAAATCCTTACCTGTTGTGTTTTTGTGAAAATGTAGCCTGCTTTAGGAAATCTCAGTTGTTTCCATTTTTTACTGAAAAATGTATGGAATTTAAAACCTTACAGATTTTTAATATTAGGAATATAATCTTTTGCATATTACTAAACCACAGGCACAAATAATAGTTTATCTTTTTATTTTTTAATTTGGTGATTGAAATAAATTAAAACATGTAACTCTGAGATGCAAATAGCCCTGGAGTCCAAAAGCACAAAGGAAATGGCTTCAGAATGAAGGCATTTATTTTCTTCTTGCTTCCTTGTAACATGGTTTATTTAGTTTCATGTGATTTGTGTCAGGACAAAGTGTGTTCTATAAACAAAACAGGGAAAAGGTTAAACCAGTAATAAAGTGCAATAATAATAAAAAATAACAATGATAAAAAAAAGAAGATTAAAAAAAAAGAAGGGTGAAAAGTGTTGCAAGTATTGAGTGGGTGAGTCAGTGGGACCCCAAAACAGAGTCATTAGGAAATTAAAGATAACTATGTTTGGTGGGGGAAGAAGAGGCTTCAGAACCATTTCTGTGCTTCCTGGGCTGACAGGCTCCCTTGGAAGCTGCTGGGATTTGTGCTCACAAATCACTTGGGCATTTTGGAGGGCTTATCCCATGCTCTGGCTGTTGTTGTTTGGCGCTTGGTCAGATTTTTGCTCGCTACCAAATCCCACCATCCCTGAGATGCTCTGTGTAGGAATTCTGAGAAAATCGAGGAGTGGTACTTTTTGCAAGCGAAATATCCCCATGTTGGGGCGGCCGGGGTTTGAATCCCTCACCTGTGGCTTTTTGGGGATGGTGTGTGCCAGCCCCAGCCGGGGGACTGCACTGTGGCACGGTGTCTGGCCGCCCGGGGAGTGGGGCTGCGGGGGCAACCCCGACCCTGCTCCCATCCCAGGCCCATGGAGCGGGGACACCGAGTCCCTTATCCACACGATGGCACTCTTAAGCTTTCAAACAATTTCATATAACTCGGCATTTAATGTGAAACCTATTTTTTCCCCTGCCAAAAGCAAAGGAGGAGTTGGCGGGGGTGACACAGCACACACAACTTGGAGTCCCCCTTGAAATCCAAATGTCCCATGTTGTCCCCAGCCCACCCCATGCCGTGACCTTGTGAGCTGCACCCCAAGCACCACCACCACCGTGGGGTGGATCCAGCAATGATCAGGGCGCCCACTGCGCTCCCCGTTTTGCAGGAAGGGAGAGTGCTCAGTCCCTGGAGTGTCTGAAGGGCAATGGAGAACAGCTGGAAATACTATTTTAGATGCACCAAAAAAACCTGTTAAAAAAAGCCCTTCTGCGTGGCAAGAAGGCCACAAACACTGCAGCCCAAGAGCAAGCTCGTGTTTGGACATTTATGGGGGAAAAAGGTCATATTTTTGTTTTGTAGCTTATTCTGCGCAGCCTAAGCTGTACAAAAGTCAGGAGCGCGGGCTGTTTTCTTGAACAGTTTTAGCTATTAAGTGTCTTTTAAAAACAAGAATTCATTGCTATCAATCTGGCAACTTCTAGGAGTGCTAAATTTCCACCATATTAAAGTGCGTGTGGGAGGGGAAGAAGATGGGGGGTGGTGCGGGCAGATCCTGTCCTTCTCAGTGCAGATATTCTGATGGCTATATCGCCCTGTCTGGGAGGTAGGTGTGTGCCTGTTGGAAAAGTCAGCAAATCACTGCACACCAGCACAGCCGTGGAAGCAATTTCTGCTCTTTTCTCCCCGCCTGCCAGGTGGGTTTGGGTATTGTGGTCAGGAGTCTGGAAGGATTTTCTGGGTCTGAAGCCTCATGGTATATGGTGGTTGCACAGGCAGCAGCTTGCTGTTGTACTTGTGTACAGGTCGCTGACCTGATATGTTTTCCTGGCAGGAAAAAACAAGACCTTGCTCCTTTGTTCCCTTCTTCACCTGAAGTTATCATCTACCTATTGGATACAGAGCTTCAAACTTCTCCATCAGGTCTTAACCACCAGCACTTAATGTCACCGGTCCTGCTAGGGCAGCATGTGCCAACCCATTTTTCAAGGGAAGAGAGTTTCACATCACCATTTCACTGATGCAAAAAAAAGGGCCGTATCATCACCAGGCAGGGCAGCAGCTGAACCAGGAATGAAGCTCCAAGGGCCTTCGGCATAGCCCCCGTGTCAGCCGTCCTCACATCAACGAGCCCATGCTGCTGGAGTCGGATTTAATCTTGCAAAACTGTGTGCAACCCCTTATTAAAAACTAAGTAGCAACGGGTCACTGCATCGCAAAATCAAGGGCAGCCACAGCACATGTTGCAAAAAGGACAAATTTCTGATGCCCTGCACACCAAATGAGCCCTTTGTGGGGATGCTTCCCAGGTACCAGCGTAATGCACATCCTAAAGGTACCAGTGTAATGCTCATCCTAAAGGTACTGATGTAATGCACATCCTAAAGGTACCGGTGTAATGCACATCCTAAACGTACCGACATAATGCACATCCTAAAGGTACCAGTGTAATGCACATCCTAAAGGTACCGACATAATGCACATCCTAAACGTACTGACATAATGCACATCCTAAAGGTACCAGTGTAATGCACATCCTAAAGGTACCAGTGTAATGCACATCCTAAAGGTACCAACATAGCGCACATCCTAAAGGTGCCAGCACATTAGGAGAGGGGTTGATACTGGATTGGGATCTCTGCAGGCAGAAGACATCCTCCCCTGCTGTTGGGGTCTCTGGTGTATTGGTGAATATTGGGGTGGCGGGGGGAGCTGGGCTGGGGATGGGAAGCGAGGCGGTTTGGGGCAGGGGCAGGGCAGGAGTTGGGAGCAATGGTTCCCAGCCCTTACCTGCCCTTGGCTTCTTGTTGACCATTTCTGCTGCTTTCTGGGTGTTTGTCCGCTGCGGGGTCCTGTTCTTACCATCACTGAGCACCCATGGGGGCACTTTTGAGAGTGGTTGGGGAGAGAGAGGTTTTAGAGCTGTGCTAGATTACATCTTTTGAAAATTGCCAAGCTGGGGTTAGAGGGCATTCTCAAGGGAGTGTCCAAAATCAACACGATTATCTTGATTATTAATATTTGCATTGGCAGAACTACTGTAGATTTGTGTGGAGAAACAGAGTCCCTCCACTGCTTATTACTGCATGTCTGCAGAGCCAGTTGAGCAGCAGCTAATCCATCTACATTGTGGATAATCTTATTTTTTGCTTTTTTATAAATGTCAAGATAGTTTAACGTGCAATCTGTATTAGTGGCTGGCTGACAGCACCTCTTTTGGGTCAAATCCTGACAATCACCCCAGAATAAGATACAATGAACCCTGTGCAGATAGCCTGGATCTTCAAAGGAAAAGGAGGACCTGTATTTTAGATGGCTGTGGGAGATTTGTGCATATTTGGCCTGCACTCCTAATTATCATAGGCAGCTTAATTCTCTCTCTTTTCCATCTAAAACCAGTCAATTTTTGCTGAAACTTAGGCCTGGGTCATTTTTTTAGAACCCCCCCCAAACTTTACAAAACATTCTCTGGCATGCCAGAGGTTAAATATAATTCACTCATTGAATTCTTTAGCGCTTAATTAGACAAGAGATTATTTGTACAAACCAGGAAACAATCATTTGGGCAGAGTTCACTCACATGGTATGTTCTGCCTCATTTTTACTAAAGAAATTCTTTTGTTATGATTTTGGAGCATGAGCAGGTCATGCGTCATCCCTGGCTTTTTTTTTTTTAAGTGTTATAGTGCATTTAATAGAAATATGATGGAGAGACCTATGCTGAGGTATTGCTACAGATATATATTTCTGTTGATGTACAAATATTGGGTTAAGTCCATTACTCATAAAACTCCACTTTTTTTTCATCACCGAATGTAACCTTACTATATTTTCTTGTTGATTGGAGTAAGAAATGGGGTTGTTTTGTAAATATGTGGTAGATATGCTCTAACTTGTTGCAAGAAACAATAGATATGTGCATAAGAAGAAGTTAGTGTTGTATCAATACTAAGTTATTTACAGTGCTTTTCTTTCTGTTAGCTAGAAAGGGGAATGCGGCAGGGACTCTTCACTACAATTACAAGATATCTCTTGAGGTCACCTGCATTTTCGGTTACATGTATTGCAAAGGGAGCATAATTTATTCCAGTTAATTTTGGATTTGAGGAGCAAAAATGCACAGGCTATTAATCTGACAATTGTGAAATGTTTGGTGCATATGTTGGTGTTTGCAATGTTTTCCTCTGCTCTGCAAGTCTCGGTTGAAGAGGGCAGTTCATCAGTTGGTTTGGGGGGGGCAGAACTGATCTTTCCCTTATAAAATGCAGAATGCTCAATGAATGGCAAAAATGCTTTTAAAAGGGGCTCGTGGAACACTTTGAAAATATTAATTAGTGTGTTGAAGCATTCTGCATAGCATATCATAGTAAAACTGCTCCAGGGGGTTGCTTGGAATGAATTATTAATATGAATCCCTCTCTCCCTTATGCTTCACACCCTGATTTTATGGGACTTGGCGTGGGTTGGGGTGTCTATTAGATTCACTTATTGCCTGTTTAGTGGGAGTACTTTGTAGACTGCATCAAAAGGTCACTAGTTTTTTTCAGAATCCCAAATTTTAATGAGTAAAAAGACTAGGGTCCTCCAAATGTGAAAGGCGAGCTATTGGAAAAAAAAAAAGAAGAAAACTCCCCACAAAGCCATGATTAAAATCGTATTGTCGTTATGCAGTAGAGAAGGGGAACATATCCAGACTGCTCAGTCCCTGCGGCACCGGGACCAAGCTCTTTTAGGTGCATCACCACTGGGTTGTGCTGAACTGGATGTATGCCACAGCCACATGCAAATCTCACCCACATGCTTGTCCAGACAACTCCGAGAAGAGCATGTTCGCTAAAATGGGGTTGTAACATGTTCATGCTTCTTTCACATGCATTTTGATGCCTTGTACCACAAGTAGCAAATTAATTAAATTCACAGAGTACAGTTCCTTTTCCCCTTTTGGCTTTACAATATCGCAAAGTTGAACCTGTTAACCTAACACTGAAAGAGAAAAGCTGTGCTTAAGAAAAAAATTGTTTTGCAGCTCTTGAGATGTGTTTTGATGAAGTCCCTTGTGTACAAATATAAATAAATCCATAAAGTAATTTGACTTTTAATTCATACTTGCATTATGGAAATATTTGTATTTTCATGGCTGCTAGACTGAATTACAAAGGGTTTTGAGGGTCTAGTTTTCAGTCTTATAAGCAAAAAAACCCCAAAATTGATGGTTTACAAAACAGTGGCATTTATAACATGGTGATTCTCAAAGGACTAAGTATTGTGCCAAAACCCAGTTTGTTATCTCTAGTCCATGAAGGCAGAGGGAGACTGAACTTTGGGCTTGACATGCTCTCATCGTACATTCAGAGTTCCCAGTGTCTCCAGTATGAACAACAAACAAGTCGGCTGGGAGTGCTGAGAATGAACGGAACGTAATAGCAGGCGTTTTTCCCATAATATTAAAAAAAAAAAAAAAAAAAAAAAAAGACACGAATAAGGAAGGAGTTTATTTCTGCATCTGAAAATAGATGCTTAAAAATAGATCTGTGTGTCGTATTTGAAAGTCTAAGAAGATGGTGCGTTTAGGCTTTCTCTGAAAGAAGGAAAAGGCAAGAAGAAAGGGAAAGCTCCTCACAAACAGCATTGACATTCTTGAAGCATAAAGGTTTTAGTTTATTTATGGTGTTAAAAACTTCAGTTAGAGTCATCATTTTAAAAAGTAAATCACGGAGTGGTAAATGCCAAGGAGATTATTAATAATACCTTTTTATGTATAAAAAAAGGTGAAAGACAGCACATTATATCAGAGTCTAATAGATAGCATAAATTTGCACCATCTGCAGAAGTTTGACATGGAAGATTTTACTCTTTTGCTGTACTTCCCAAGAGTTCTGCCAATGCGAGGTCTTAGCTGCAATTTCTTGTTTGATGACAGCTTGCTGCAATTATGACAGAAACTTATCATTAGCATCAGCCGTTTCTTACTTTTAAGAAAACGAACAGCTATTTCATTTGTTTAAAAAAAACAATCCTGAGAACAAACTCTGTTTTAGGAGTTAAACTGGTGATGGATTTTTCTGAGGAAAGGATCATTTTACGGTTTCTCAAGTTGTGAGTGTTATTGGCTCTATGTAACATGTCTTTTTTTCTTCTTCTTTTTATATTTTTTTGTTCCAGAAGAGAAAGGTTGCCAACTGATTAATATTTTAAACATGTAGACAACCTGCAGACCTTGCTCTCAGACTCAGATTTCTCCCTTATCCCTCCCAAAAAAATGGTTTCATTGCTAAAAAATCATTGTTAGAATTTCATACTCCCAGGTGAAACATTACTATTTATTCACTTTATTTCACCAAAATTAAGGACAAATAATAATAGAAAGAGTTCAGCAAAGAGTTAAAACAATATCGCGTGTAGTCTCCGTGGAGTTTGGTTAAGATTTCAGCTTCTTGCTTAAAATTATGTGGGTCAACCTTATGATGTGGGCAATGAATAGGAAAATATGCTACATTTCAGGAACTGAATTTTATATGTCTTTAAAGAAAATGCTGGTAATGCTTAGTGCAACAAAGTATAAGGTGCCAATTTAAGCGTTTGTATGTGCACAAGGTACTGCAAAGCAAGTTGTAGTGTGCTGTTGTAACCTTCTCTGGATAATTTATGGGGATTTGTTTTTATTTATTATTCAGATGAGGATTTAAATATTCCACATTCTCATTTGAAAGTATAAGCTGAGAAACTGAAAGTTTGCTGTGAGATAAGAGAGGTAAGGAGCTGAGAAAGGAACTTTCAATGGCCCTTCCATCCCGGCCAAGCCCCAAATCCATGATGGCTTTTTGACGACCTCAAATCTAGGTGTGATTTGGACTGTGTAAGGGGCTCGTCGCAGCCACTCTGAAGGCTGGTGTGATGGTGTAGGCTCATGTTATGTCCCAGGACTGCCTTCCTGAATGTCATGAACCAAATTTAGCACCTGCTTATGTCAGTGCAAATCCAGAGTGCTGTATTAACGCCAGAAAAGCCACTCCAAAATTGCACCAGCAAAACTGGGAACACTGGTGTTTAAGCTGAAAAAAACCCTTGATACAGTTTTGCTCTGAAAAATTCTGCATTACTGCTCTCCATAGGGCCGCCTTCTGCTCCGATCTCATTTATTTTTTCACTGGGGCTACTTTTGATTTATACCTACATGACCATCGCAAAAAATTTTGGACTACTTTAAATAAGCGCTGAAATCAGACTTTAATTTTGATCATTCATTATTATTTTCATTCCGTCCCTCTCATCCCAGATTTCTTCTGAATTGTATGTCAGACTCTGCTCTTGCATCTGTGAAATGTTTATAGGAAATAACATATATAGAGTCCAACAGACATGGCAGATACGTACACCCATTCATGTCAATGGCAGTGGAATCAATTCTGGTTTACAAATCAAAAGGAAATAGAGGTTTTCTGCATATTCAGAGTCCTGTCAAAGAGCCACTTGCAGAAAATATGCTATGCATACTTTACATGAGATACCTACAGAAAAATATCTCCTTTGCTGGTGAACGCTAAGTAGATCTACGGTTCAGAAAAGGCAGCATGAAAGATGCTCTTAGTGATAAAGAGCAAAACCCAAACAAATTAGAAAGCGTTCAGATCTATAAAAACACATTTGTGGAAAAAACTAGTTCAGCATATTAGATGTTCTCCATTTCTTTTGGCTTCTTGTGACTCTAATTCTGCCTTTTCCTCCTGCTCCCTGGTGATATTCAGTATCTAGTTATCAACTTTCCGCTTCCACTGAGATCAGGGACCTGTTTAGGTGCATTCAACCTGGGTCTACCTGAAATTTTCAGCTGTAATCAAGCTGGATATGTGTTCATTTTAGTGGTAAAATCTGCATCTTAAATATTTGCAGAGATACACGCATCTGTTGTAAAACCACAGATGTGTGCCTCTGCAGATATATATACTTCAGTATGATATATTATGTTTTATAATTAAAATTTTATTGAATTTTAATATAAAAACAAATTCATACATTAAAAATTAAGTAGAGAACAAACATGTGTGGTATCAGGAGGATACAAGCTGTGGTACAGTAGGACAACAACATCTGACCCATAAAAAACACCCTGCTTTAGTTATAAAATACCTTTGTGGCTAGGAGATTAGTGTGATATATTATTGAGGTTCCAATATTTGGAAAAATAATACCATTTTGTCACTTCCATTCATGAGTAAAGAAACAGCTTTTGAAGTCCCTTTATTAAACATTCGAAAGCAAATGGATTTAGACAGAGCAAGCATGGTCTCCCAACAAGCAGAGTAAGTATTATTTATGCTATATAGTTAACATTTTTGAGCAGGCTAAATGGTTTCTCGCAGTGCTCAATACAGCACGTTCATTCGGATGCTGGAGTCGCGTGAGTGGAAGATCTGAGTGCTTGAATCAAGAAATAATGCAGCCTTTGCCTATCCTTACCTGGTCAAATCCCTCAAGGACATCAAGGTAAGTGCTGATGTTGCATAGAGGAACTTACTCTCCTTAGGACGCATGATAAGTGTATCCTATGGTGCCCAATATGAGAGGGGTCCAGAGTACATTACTAACGAGATTTAATCTTCATATCACCTTTGGGGGCAAAATTGCAGTACGGAGAAAATGGATGACCCACCCTAGGTCCCAGAGGAAGGTTGTTGGTGACAACAGTGATAACCAGATGACTTGTCTCTACCAAGTCCAACTCATCGGCACCACATTGCACTCCCTTCATTGAAACCATTTTCTCTGTGACAAAAAACAAACCACAGCATAGGATGTATGCAAATACAGGACAGAAAATAGTACTGAAATATTTGAATACTGTTACGTAAAGGGGTGATGTGCCTTTGCCTTGAACGCTGTATTCATTTCCATTTCAGAAAAGGTACAGCTGAAATATAAATACTTCATAGACAGTTGATGGAAATGATTAGACAGAGGGTTAGATTTGTGCATGACGAGAGCCTGTCAAGATTGGAAGATGAATTTTGTGGGCAAAAGAATGAAAATGGTAAAGAGCTATCAAATAATGAATAGCATTCAGGAAATTGTGGAGGATACCTTTTTTTTCCCCCTTTCTGCTGATGCAAGAATACAGGAACAGCCAAAGGACGAGGCAGGGACCGCATCTCAGGGTGACGACAAGAGACAGACGTTTTGCAGATGGGTTGTAGGACTCTTGAACAAGAGTTCAGGAAGTTTGAAGGGTCATGGGTTTAAAAGCTGAGCAATTGGAGATTTGGATAGCAATATTTGCATTAGATGAGGTAAAGCTAAGGGATGTGTAATCTCATTCTCCATTAGCTGCTGGGGCTGAGGAAGGTGTTTCCCAGGAGTTGCATTGCTCCTTTGTGGTGTCTCTTGAATCTTTTCCAATGCTTTTGGAAGTTGTTCCCAGAGCTGGACGTGCCCCCTGCCACCAGCCCTCTTGTATCCTGCACCACCATCCTGAAAGGAGAAAACAGGCCCAGCTCTGTTTAAAAGTTAAAATTTACCATTTAAATCAGTTCCATAATCCCCTCTGCATCATCATTTTTCCCTCTTATTGAGAAAATTCTGCAAATCAGGTAACAGCAGTATTTGGGAGCTTCACTGATGAACAGAGACAAGCATATCATGACTGCAGACTCCAAGAATTCAGGGCAAGAGACTTTTTTAAGGACCACATACAAGTGCACGCATGCGCACACATGCCTGCACGTATACCCTGAACTTAGCATGACTCTGCGCCTTCAACTTTTAACACACTTCCCCAATTAAGCTATTCAGGGCTCACACTTAAATAGCTGTCCACAGCTGCTGCAAATTGATTTATCCCCTGATGACAGTAAGAGCTGCTGACCAAACTGCTGGAGAGAAAGAGTTTTTTAATTTAGGTGTTGTTTTCTTTCTTACTTTTTCCTTTTCACACTGACTTTAACCTGCTTTTGCTTTATGATTATTTCAAGATTGCAAGTTTAGTGTGTATCGCAGTGTATATCTCGGGTCCATTTGGCATAAATAATATTTGTTTTCCTGTTTCTTAAATGGGTGAATTAAAATAGGGTTTATTAAAGTAGATGAAACTTTTTTTTTTAAAAAAAAAGAAGGATTTTTAAAAGAGGATTGCTGAGACATCCCAATGTTACAGATTTTTTTTTAAAGTCATCTTGTTATTTGTGCTCTGAGAATTTACTGAAATGGTGGTTTTCAGATTGGAAATGATGTATTTATTCAGTCTATGAAAAGGTGATGGTTTCTATCTGGTGAAAAAGGGGTATTTTCCTCTACTCATACATTTACTTTGTTAATCTGCAAACTCAACAATACGTCTCAGCATGCAGCTGAGTTATATACCATTTACAGTTTGTATAAAATGTTGCAGCCCGTCCAACATAAACCTGTGATGAAAGGTTGTACTATACACAGATAATCTATAGCTCTCTCAAATGATCACCTTATGATTGTGCATACAAAGAACATATTCCTTGCTTATTTTTGATTTGGAGAAAAAAACCTACACCAAACTTCAGGAATGATTAATAGTAAGTGTCAGTAATTTGTTTTGAAGAAGGACTGTCTTTATGTTATCACATGTCCCATTAACCTGGCAGGAGGATATTGATTATACACAAACTAACTATACTTGCAATTATTTCACTGGAAAGGATCAACAAAAAGAAAGTAAAAACCCGTTTCAGATTTAGAGATTTATAGATATGTTTCTTGTGAGTCTACAGCAAAATAATATATAAATAAAACAGAAAAAATAAAATTTCTGTGCTAATTTTATTAGATATTGTTTTGGTACAGCACATATTTAACATTTTTTCACTACCAAACTGTGCAAAGGAAAACAAAAGTCCTGTGAACTTGCAATAATCCCCAAAATCTTCCTAGCTGGATGACAGTATTTGTAGAAGATACTAAGTGTGTTTTATTACATTTTTTTCCAAGTTGCTCTAGTGCTGAAACCTGGATGCTCTTATGTTGGACATGCAGCTTCTTCTTTCAGCAGCTGCCATAGACAGGTCCAGCTTTCATGTGTCCCTGTGTTGTGCGTCTTGGAACAAGGAAAGGGAAAATTATCTTCCTTGCTATGCCAACGTTCTTCTTCTGACCCAACGTTTCACTCAACTTTCAGGAAAATTCTCCTCACTGGCTAGGTCTCAGCTCCGGCTGTCTTAAATCAGGCCTGAGAAAAAGCTTGCTGAGCTGTCTGAGAGCCTTAAAGAAAAACCTTATTGTTCATAGAAAATAACAATGTTTATACAGTGCTTTTTATACCAGACTGTAAAATTTAATTGAGGGTTTTATCTTACTGTAGAAATTTGTTTTTTATAAAAATCCCAGGTAACATTATAATTTCTGTTCAGTTCTTCTTTTAAGTAATGTCTCTAGGAATTCATTCTATTTTTATTTAGGTATTTTCAGGAGCTGTACCTGTTGAATGCCACAGGACTCCTCCAAGGGCAAATTTATTTCCTCAGGAGGTTTGGAAAAACCTTGAACCCCCTCATGATGTTGAAGATTTTTTTCACATACAACCTAACAGTGTTTTGGGGAAAAGAAAAATTAAAAATAATTATATTTTATGGGAACTTAGTGAAGAACACAGCCTCTGCCACTCCCTGACCTAAGGGGGATGAGAAACTGCACCCCAGACAGGGACTTTTGTGGGGATGAAGCCTGTAGGGTCAAACCATCTCCTTCGGCATCAGACGGAGTGTAGCAGGAGCCAGCTGGAATAATCCCAGGGGATGGCCTAAACGCTCATGTGTTTTGCAACACTTTGAGGCGTTTTTGATGCTTCTAAGAAGGCATGCAATTAGCTTTTCAATGATAAATATAGTTGATTTTGCCTTTCACACATTTGTTTTCTTTGCTTTCATAAGAGACTGCAGCCTGTTTATGATTTTCTTAGAAGTCTGAGACACTTGCTCTCACTTAGTGACAAATTCTCCCCTCTAGGCAGCACAAGAGGGAAAAAAGAAAAGCAAAGATGGGAAAGTCCCAAAAGTGGGAACCTGAAAATGGACAGTGTGTCTGCTGGGAAGGGAAACCCCTCAGGATCCCAGTGGTTTGGGTTGGTTTCTGGCTGTTTATGTACGTAATTAGAGCATGTAATTCCACAACAACACAAAGAGAAATAAAAAGCAGCAACAAAGGAAAAAAAACACAAAAAAGCACAACCAAATAGGCTGGTTATCAAGGACTAGAGTAAGGCTCTGGTGGACCTTCAAGACTGCAAGCTCAGGATGGCTTCGGCTCAGCAGCTGGCAGTCACCATCTGGTCTCCAGCATGGATGGGACTTGTCTTCTCCTGCTCAGGTACCCGAATATTGTGCAGAGATTTCCTCCACCACCACCACAGGCAGCTGAGGGAGAAGCTCCTCACCAGTCTGGGAGATCGTTGAGGACCATGCTTTAGAGAGTGTCATCCAATGGTTTGCAATATAAGACTTGGTTTTAAAGGCTTTAATAAGCCTTTATTTTGAGCTTGATAATTATTTAATACTTTACAGCTTTGTGTTCATACTCATGTAGACAAAGGCTTCCTATAGTTTCAGAGTTTCAAATAATTCAGAGAGGTTGGTTGAAGAAGGAAGGTCAATACTGCCACCAAGTTGGAGCTGCTAACAGGCTAGAATTGTAGTATTTGGAGAAAGTCTTTTGCTTCAGGACAGAAACTATCTGAAGAAAAAATGCTTAGAGTAGCAAGAGTGGGGCTTGGAGTTTGTACAAAAGAAAGAAAAAAATACTTGTAGAAAGCAAAATCCAAGTAAAAAGTCTCTGCATAGTCAAATTAAAAGTAAGGTTATTAAGGTCAAGGAAAAGTTTTGTTTTGAGAACTATACAGCTGAGGAGTGTAAAAAAAAAATAAAATATTGTGACTTTTTTTCTAACTCCTCCTGAATGCAAGAGACTGCTTCTGCGGAAGGTCAGTCATCAGGAACTGATCCGGGATGATAGTGGTAGGTCCACGACACGGCTGTACAAATAATTTCAGTAACATTATGTATGACTGGTGGGAATGAGGCTGTTCCAGCTTTCTGTCTCTGTGCGTATTTCTATCATGTCCATCACTGCTGTATCTGGTGTGTGAGATCTAATCAAGTGCATTGCATTAAAGCAAGGAAATAGGGTGAGCAATAGCCCAGCCAGTGGGGCATACCCAGACAATCAGAACAGCCTGGCCGCCCTGAACTGAGACTTGATAAACTGCAAGAAGTGGCAAAATGTCATTTTTTCCTTCCTAGGTAAAGCTTTTATCTGTGTGCGTGTGTGAGTCCATAGAGCATCGAGCAGGTGGGGAAAGGGAGGGCAGCCAGAGCTCTTCCACCCGCCCGGGGCAGGAGGCAGGGGGAGAAGGATCGCCGTAGACCATCTGCTCTGAAGCACCCCCCATCATCTTGTAGGGGAATCTGCTGGCTCTGCAAAAGGACCCATGCGGTGGAGTTGATGTCTATCTACTCTTACCCACACTGCAGTAGACTGGGCAGTGCGGCAGGTAACGAACAAGAGGGACTATGAGGAGATGTAATTAGAAATGACTTCCAAGCTGCGGTTCTCCTCCGAGAGGAGAAGTGTGGGAGGGCTGGTTTGGCTAGGTTCTGTGGAAACAAATATTTCAAAGGTTATGGAAAAAAGTCTTATGGATGATGGCATGGAAAGTAAGCAATGAGTAAAGTGGAAAATAAATTGGAGTTGTCCAGCATTGAATGGTCAGAAATAGTTGGAGTACCAGAAACAAGATGACAGGCAGCTGCAGATGTTTGGACATCTGCTGATGCTGCCTACCAAAAAAAAAAAAAAAGAAAAAAGAAAAAAGATTTAAAGAAAGCAAAATACACGATTCTCATTGTCATAAGAAACCAGTCTTAATGTGCTTAACTCAGGCTTCAAGTTGCCCGACCCATCGTGAGACTGGGAGGAAAGAGCTACCCATGTAGTTTGGGAAGAGTGTGCAGACACAGGACAGGACCGTGGGAAGTGGGCAAGTATGGGACCTGCGTCTGTTTGTCAGGCCTGTAGTGAGCACCTTTCCCGACATTAAGCAGAGACAATAAGTTTGTAATGACCTAAATTCATTTAAAAAAGAGAATTACTGATGTATATATTCAGGTCAATAGCACTTTCCCCAGGTTTCAATAATCGGATCAATTATCTGAATCCAATAAAATCTTATTAAAGAAATTCAGAATTATCTTTAAAATAGCTGGCCTTGTAGTCCCTGAGTAGGTTACAAAAACTGCTATGAAGAATTACTGTGACCTACTTTCTGGGCGGTACAGACATCATTATCATATCAGAGGTGCAGTCTGATAAGACTACATGACTTCCATCTCTTATTGAAGATAGTTCGGCAAAGAACTAGAACGAAACTTTAATCTAGGTCCCCAAATTAATTTTTTTCATAAATATCAGCTGAAATTAAAAAAGTCAAAGCATTGTATGTGAAGAAATGTTTATTTCATGGATTGCACAAGTTATAGCCAACAGTGCAATGAACATTTTAAAGTGCATGGGGTGGGCATGAGTTATTGTTCTTGCATATCACAAATGTTTGTTCATCCCTTGAAAGTGTAAGACACAGCTACACTGGTGGAGGGGCACTTTGCACCTACTTCCCACTAGTGTAAATGAGTACTTGAATTGCAAGGTGGAGGAGCAGGACCGTTATATTGCAAGAGCTAATGGAAAGCCTTTCAGCCTTGGCTCTGCCAGGTGAGATATTTGGTTATTGTATTGCTTCTGAGAAAATAGCTTTGCTAAAATTTCGGTGGAAACTCTTCCTTGTATTTGTAAGCTGTTCTCTGACACGGCAGCACATGCAGACCTAGACTGGGCAGGACTGTACCAAAGGCACTCAATGGCTTTGCAAGAGCAGCTCTTTTTGTGTCTTTGATATCTCTGAAGTAAACCTGTCCTCCATGCTGGGTGCATTTAAAAGCAGTGTTTGCTTAAGAAATACCCTTATCTGCATTGGGGCTAAAGTTTGGAGCTGTGGAAGACAGCGGGCATTTAACTGTGATTGCAGTGGAGCCAGGATGATCTCTGCACTGGCATTTTTCTGACACGGCAGCCCTCTCTCAGGCAGAAGGTCCACTGAAAAGAGCAGTAGCAGTACCTGAATGGTTGGTTTTACCTCCTTTCTGCCCTGTGCCATGGCGCTTGCCACTGGCTGGTCCAGCTGTAGCCTGTTTTCAAAGATGCTATGCTCCTGAGAAAAGCATTGCCGTTCCCATCACAAATGTTAAGGAGCTCCTCCAGGCTGTGCAGAGTCCCCCTTTTCCAACAGGCAAAGCATGAGGTTGACAGGAAAGGTGATACCAGCACGTGAAGCTGGTACTGCCTCGTGCCACTGGGGGACCGGTGGAGATGGCATCAGCAGCACCGTCGGATGCGTTTGCATCCCCTCCTGTGCCACTCAGCCCACTCTTGCCCTCCTCGATGCCTCTCTCCCAGCGAGGCTTTGCCTTTCCCTCCCAGTAAAGCTGGGCAGCCCTCACCCATCCAACTTTTGCTTTGGGGGCGAACATGGCACTGCCAGGATGAGGAAAAGCGGGGAGCATTAGTGGGGCTGCGGGATGGCCGTGGGACCCCTCCACCGCCGGAGCTGGCTGGGGCAGTGAGGGGGGACAGAGCATTTTTATCAGTTAATTAGAAAGCTGAGCTGGTAGGAGCCCGTGCTGTCAGGCTGCTTTCCGCTTTGAGAGTGCACAGAAATAGCGGTCCCAGCTGCTGTACGCTGGCCCTGCTCATGCAGACCAGCCAGCAGAGTCAGGCCCTCCTCCCTTCAAACCAGCTGGCTTTGATCTCCCCCGTATCAAACCAGTTACAGCCTCAGTAGGATGGTGGGAGGCAGCAGGCGCCGCGGTAGTTAGTGGTGGCATGTGGCTTAGGGCAGGCACCTTATCTCCGTGCAGTGCAGTCAGCCTCCGATCTGCGGCATGACATCAAGGCAGGTCCGACTGGCTGGCACTTTAATTAGGAGGCTGAAATTATAATATTATGTTAAAGAACAAAGAGTCTCCAAAGAAAAATATGTGCCGCATATCTGACAAAGATAAATTGGATTATTCAAAATATTCCTGATGAAATGTTACATTTTGCAACTAATTATCAATCTGTTTTATCTCCAGAACAGCTGGGCTTTTTTGTGCATGCAAGACCTGCCTTACCAATGATCTTAAGATGTCACTGTAGCGTTTACATCTTTTATTTCAAGGTTTAAATAACTAGGAAGTAGCTAATGTAATTCACTGCTGAGAAGAAAGGCTAGTTAGTTGAATGCTTTCCAAAGTGATCTTCTCCTAATGAACTTCTTTGGACTGTGAGTAATGAGGCTTTATTCAAATAATGTTTAAGAAAGATTTTTATAATGTAATTTTGAAAGAAAGAGCAATATTTAATACATTTAAAATATCTTTATTAATCCTATACTGCCTAATGTAACATTAAACCATTGTGGAAATTTGGTGGTGCTCTTTCTGAATGCTACTTTCGAGATTAACAGGTTCTAGTTGCAATGGAGCTACAGAAATCAGGCAATTATCTCATAAATGTTCAGTGATATCTTACAAATTACAGTCTGACATGATTACAGTTCCATTTTGCCATAAAAGCATGTATTGTTTAAATATATTTATATATCATAGTAGTACATAACTCCCCTGATCCCTAGTCAGACAATATACCTACCTACAAGTAGTGTGCTTTGCTACCTCTGTTATAGCTTGCCATTTGGGACAACTGTGCTTGGATTAATCTACTGGAGGTGTCATTAAAATTTTCTTTTGTGTGTGATTTTGTGGTAGTTTTGTACTGGAATAAGAGAAAATATGTCATAGGTTCCCTTCAATAGCAGATTTCTGCAATATTTTGCGTTCTTGGTAACGTTATGAAGTTCTGCTGGAACCGTCCTGGCAAATATTGCTTTTATGGGACTAAACTGACAGGGTGGCCAAAAAAACCCCAAAAACCTCTGAGTTGAGGTTTGCTTGGCCAGTTGCTAGGAAGGGACTACAATAAATGTATTTGAGCAACCCTCCACATTTTTGATTAACTAATGAAGTGTAATCATTGGACATGAGCTGATCTCATCCTTCAAAAAGGCTGACTCCCACTGCATATGGGAATCTGACTGATACACTGTGTACTTAAATATTTCTGATGCTAGCTTTATTTGCAGCAGAGGATCAGCTCAAAAAGGACTACTTAATTCTAGAACTTTAATTTTTTTGCTTTTATCTCCCAATAGTTAAATTTTGAACTCTGTATTCAGCTTGTCAGAGTTTTCCCAAAATAGGAACTGAATAAGAAAGCAGGATTTGATCTCTTGGGAAGGCTATTTTTTTTCTCCAGATAATTCTTTGTGATTATCAATGCAGGAGAAAATCCTGGTGGTCTTACTCGTGTAAATAGTCCCTGCCCGCATAGCATAGTGAGTGGGGAGTAGATCTCTACCCATGTAATAAAGGCCAGCAAGGTATATCTGTTCATCTGGGCTGCTTCACTGCAAAGTAGGCTAGTGGCATCAGAGGACACGAGCTTCTGCTTCCAGATGACTTAGGCTGGAATACAACTTGTTTCCTGGAGCCAGGTCAAAAAATGTGGAGAGTTCAGCCGGTGGCACATGGGATAAAACCAAATCAGTTTGCTCAGCTCGTCATTTTTACTTCCCGTTTCTATGGAGTAAATTGTGTCCCAACTACTAATCATGTTAACTGTTCATAACAGCTTCCACTCCATTATATAAACAAATGCTTTCTGCCTTTTTAATCAGGGTCTTCCTGAAGCTGCTCACTACATCCTCTACCTTTCCATGTGCTATCAAGGCCTAATCCTGCAAAGAGCCATGCATCTCCTCAGAGGTGCTCGGCACACTCACTTTCTCACAAAATTAAGTTAAGAGTGGTCAGCATCTGGCAGGATTCGGCCCTTGCTTTGCACAAAAAATCTCTTTCAGTTTGAATGTTTCATAATGTATGTTTAAATAGTTGCAGCTAGCAAAGAACTTTGATGAGGCAAAGGGGTAATTGGATTTTCTTGTTCTATAATTAAAAAGGTATATATTACATCCACATTAATACCAAAAGAGTTCATCATGATCAATGTTATTACAATGAATACCAAAGGATTTAACAGTGATTGGCCACTTAGTTTAAAGGGTACCTGGAATCATTAAATTGTTTGCTGGAGGGCTTATGAAGGCCTATTGGATCGCTTGCAACTACATTTTTTTTTTACTACTGGCCTGCAATGTAAGGTTTACTCTTACAAAGTAGGAGCAACAGGGTGATCATTTTCCTTTATTATTCCCTTATTGACTTCCAGTTAATTTTAATCTTTGCATTAACTGACCTCTATTAAGCATGCCACGTATCTGATTACACTGTCAAGGTTGAGACCGGAAAATGACCTATTGCACCACGTCAATTGTCCTTCACAGAAGCCCTTACTGTTAATCAAGAGAGGAAGATTAAAGGAGATCAGAACTACCACCCTGAAGTACATTTTGCATTTGACTACACCTTTTTATCAGTGCACGTGTCTTGTCCTAGAAAAAGTCAACATACGGAAATGTAAGCTGTTAGGAGCAAATTCTGCTCAAATCTCTGCAGGGAGAAGTTCTCAAGGTAAGGTTACATATGCAACCTTAGCTCTACCCTTAGACATTTTAACAGATCCATAAAATCATAAATTAAGTTATCTCATACTGCTTTTAGACAAACACAACATATGTTTTTTCTTCAATATTAAAAAGCTCACGTTTAATTTGGTTCAGTTCTACATGGGTATACATTAGTTTAATTGTCTCTCAAGGTGTCTTGCTCACCTTAGGTTGTTGTATAGGTTATAGTTGACTCTTCATCAACACATGAATGTTTGTCCAGATTTTGAGTCAGCTACTCAGGTGGTGTTGGGCTTTGAGCAGGATTTGGGTTTGTAGAATTCTTCATGTTAAAGCAACAACACAAATTTTTATCAGTTTGTGCATTTAAAACAGGTTTTAGCAGGCCACCTTCCCACATAAGTGAAACTCAGGGTGTAAGAATGAGTTATGCATTCAGGATGTGTGATTTCTTAAAGATGTGACCTTGTTGAAATCAAACCCAGTTTTTGTCACAGTGTTCAGTAACATGTTTGGTTGAATGTTATTTTTCTGCCATATTTCACCTTACTACTCCCAGCTATTGCAGTGCTAGAGTGATTCCAGAGGAACTTTTTTTACTGTCATGAAGAAAATGTACAGTATGAACAAATGAAAGCAATATTGCTACCTCAGCTTATTGTGGTCATGTTCATATTAATAACTATAAAAGAAACTTAACATAACACTGATGTTTGTAAACTTTTCGCTTTTAAACAACATTCTGCTTCTAAGCAGACGATTGACTTCCTCTATTTCTTGGCTTAGCTCACTGCCAGTCCACTTCCAAAAATATCTTTGCAATGTGAAAGAATTTACTGAAGAATTTTGCAGATGCAGCAAGCAAAATAGATCAAAGAATGCATGAAAATATATTTCTCTCAGTTCTAACATCTTCTCCATGTGAATCGTGATATTGAAAAATTGTCAGGTCCTCAGCAGAAAGGTGATCTATCAATAATCAGAATTCCTTCAGTTGGTTGTGTGCCCAAGCATTGCTGCCTTTTACTGGAACAGAATAGCTGGCTTTGCAGGTATCTTGTCACTGATAAATGTTTTATTGACCTAGAGTTATTGTTTTGAGGGCTTTTAAAAAAAGTTCTTAAGCTTATACAAAAATCCATGTTTTTCACTCTTCTGAAAGGTTTTTGCATTCATAATAATGGTATTCATTACTCTTCAGCTCTTTGGAAACACTTACTAGATCACAAGGCACAGGTAGCTGCTTTTGTTGCCTCTGTTGCAGATGAGTGTATGAACATTTTCCTAGATGGAACTGGGGAATGTTACTGAGTGTTAGAACCCGGAGGGATGATAAATAGACATGTCAGTATTTAACACTAACCAAAAGCGTTTCAGACCAGATTGAACTAATTTTACTAGTAGTTAGTGTAATTAAATGTTTTCACCAGGATGGAAAGTCATGGTTTGATTTTGAAGTAATTTGCTTGACAAATATCAGATGTTAAAATAATTAAAGCTTAGCCATTTATATTTAATCTCAAGTGGATCCATGAAAACAAGCCTCTAAACTATATCAGATTCATATATTAATTGACTCATGGATTTTAAGACCAACAGGGACTATTATGGTCATCCAGTCTGGCCTTCTGCATAAGTGGTCATGGAATTCCACCAAGTAATTCATGCATTCAACCGGTATTCTTAGAAGAAATCCATACAAATTGAAAAGCTTATGGTGACTTTGTAGCCTTTGTAATCTTATTACATAGAAAATCTGTAGAAATACAGAAGCTCTAGGTGAGCGTGGAAAGATAAGGTTTGTTCTAGAGTTATTCCCCAAACTTTTGCAGTCCTGTTGAAGTGATTTTTAATACCGCTAAAAGGGAAAGCATCAAATTGTCTTTCCCGTTACAGTCAAAATAAGGCTCTTTGTGCAATTCTCACAAAGTAATAAAAATGAGCTTGGTTTCCAGTCCATATTCTGTTTTGCTTGTTCACCAAATGTGATGATAGCTCTGTTGTGTTATTTTTACGGTATGTCACTCAGAACAACTTTGACTTGAAATAGAGGTTTGACTTTGCTGTTTGTCAGACACCTGTGTTATGACATCAGGTAAATAATTTTACTGAATTACTGTTAAATTCAAATTAGTAGTTGTAAAATGCAGTAGTGTTAATTTATTCTTATGATAAAACACCCTGTTTTTCATGTGGTAAATTCCATTGACTCCAACTGGTTAAACCACAAATTGTTTTGTACAGGTGCAATTTTGGTAAAAACTTAATTTTATTGTAATTAATTCTCTTAATATATTTCAAAACTTTACAAAACAAAAATTCTGAAATCGTTGTTGAAAAAATTCTGGAATTATTGTTGAAAGCTACATACATCTTGTGTCTAGAAAAAATATATATGAATGCATGTAAAAAAAAATGTACTGATTTCTCCCTGAATATAATTGTTATACATTATGTTACTATAGTTTAAAAATTTCACCTCTTCTATTGTAACAATCATCTTGCGTACATGACTTTACCTTTGATGTAAAAAAACAGTGTCCTTGAAGTTGAATAAGAAGGTAAGTTGGTGTTAAAGTCAGAGACTTAGTATGGTCAGCTAATTGCTAGGTCAACTATTGCAGTCTAAAATGTTCTGAACTGGCTCTGAATATATTAAATTAATAAATATATTGGTAAGAAAAAAATATGAAAATAAAACCTCTTTCTAGCTAAGGAATCCAACAGGTGCTTTAACAAGTGAGATGGTGTTTTTGAAAGACCTACTTCAAAATCTTAAGATCCTCTCTTCCTTTTTTTCAGTATCCCCAGCCTAAACAAAGCTTCACAAGCTTGGACAGTTTTTTCAGCTTTCCTAGGAGCTTGTTGAGCTTAATTTCAGTGTAGGGGATCCCCAGAGCATTTAGCTTTTATAATCAATTCTACAAGTACTAGCTTATTCTTAATATAAAAATGACTGGTTGGCACATAATAATGTCAGTTTATTGGGATTCAGGTCAATAGTAGTATTTGTTCTCTAGACAGAAGAGTCACCTCCAAAACACTATGACATTCGTTAATTTGATCACTGTGCTTTATGCATACAGGCTTAACAAAACTGGACTAACCTAACTCGGAAATGCTTCTGCTGTACGGTTAAGTTCTGTTCTGAAAAATAGTTTTATCATATAAAGGCTGCTATCTACTTCGATTAGACATAAAAGTTGCACAGCTCTTCAGATCTTTAAGGGAAATTGAGAATGATTTTAAAAAATATGTGTTTATGCATCTTTATGACTTAAATCACTGTACATGTATTTATATCTTTTAAGGCACTGAGCATCTGTTCTTCTTCTTCTAAGATGTATAAACAAGTATGCCTTGGCTTTCCATAAAATATACCTTATTTTTACAAGTCTAACAGATGCACTGTGGCCAATTACAAGGCATCTTTAAGGCAGTCAGCTCCACTTGTTCTAATCAACTTGCTGTATGAACTGGAGCACCAAGGGATTGGCGAGAGTCGGGAACAGCATTTAGCACTTTACTGACCTTGAGTCCACCTTTTCAAAACTCCTTCTGGAACTAAGATTTTTTCCAGCCATTTTCAAGTGATTTCTTCCACTTTCTCCTGAGACTAAAACACTTGATTGACCCATGAAGTTAAGTGAAATTCTTTCACTGGAAAAGAAAAAAAGTTGGTAGTCCTAGACATGAAAATATTCATGAACTTTTTTTTTAGTAGCTAGAATTAAAATCTTCAAAAAGTTTTCAACATATCTAACATCTGTCTAGACTACTTAACAGCAGGTATTTTGGTTTTTTTTCATTGTGAAGAAAGATACAGAAGCAAACATGAAAGCATATCTATAAATAGTTAGATACTGAATTTTAAATGCATGATTTTTAGCTGCATTTTAGCCTTGTAGATACCACAATTATATATGTGTGATAGCATTTTGTCTCATTTGAGAGTTGCTAATAACTGGGAAATGGTTACTGAGAACTTCTGAAATTACATCAAGTAGAAAATTAAGGGGTGCGAGAAGCCTTTTTTAAGAAATAAAAGCTTTTATAGCTGCGATCATAATAAATTATTTCTCAGCATTCCTTAGAAAGAATGATGGAGCTGAAGTTTGTACCATGTGTATACTGTTACTTGATAAATCTCTGGCTAACTGTACCTACATGAAAACATGCTTCCCCAAAGAGTTGTGATGACTGTATGCTAAATAAGTTAACACAGGAAAGGTTTTTTATATTTCTAAGAAGTCACAGTTATGTCTTATATGCTTGCTTAAACTTGGTAGACTTTGTGTGGCATCAAAAAAGCAATGGTCTCGCTGCTTTAAATTTAGAACTAGTCCATGCTGAATGAACTAAGCGGTAGAAATGACTCTCACGACTGAGATCTGTTTTCTATGGTAAAATTAGAATTACCAGTTTCCATAAAGGAAAAGCAAGAAAAAGAAAAAAAAAAAGTTTTTTCAAAGTATTCAAAAGTATTTTTCAAATATTCAAAGGTTAACATTATTTTGAGGCATTTACCTGTTACTTATTTTCCAAATGACATCATGAATCAATATAGAAGATATATACCAAATAAAAAATTCTACAACAGTAATTTTTTTAGTGGTTATAATATGGTTAATCACATTTCATATTACCCTGCTAATTTACTCTCTCAGTTCATTAGACGGGAAGTTTTTCTGTTGAAATGTATCAAACTGACATCCAAAAATGTAACGCACTCACACTGAAGCACAATTTGTAATCCTGTTTTCTGACATAATGGATCTTGAAAGGTTAATATCTCTCTGTTAATTTCTTCTTATTTCTCTTTAAAAATAGTCCCCTGGCCCAGAATTAGCTTTTGCTTATTTTTCTGTGCCAAAAAATGGACCAAACACTGAACTAATCAATGTTTAAGATGAACACTTGGAAAGAAGATATGTAGGGCTTAATTTCTTATATTTGGGACTCTCTATTTGTTTGCTCTGAATAGTTATCTTGGCTGGATGAATTATTGGTTGCTAGGTATTCATCCCCCAAAACATCTAAAACCTATGGCTTGCCATTGGCCTCTGGGTACTAGTGAATTACGGTGTTAATTTTATTGGTCATAGGGATTTCCTCCTTCTGGTCACTTTTCTGTTGAAATAAACGATGTAACACCTAGGACCCAGTTCAGACCTCAGCTGCACCGACAAGATCTCTTCTGCGGTACATAAACTGGGGTATGGTGTGTACAGTATATGTAATTTAATTTTACAGGCTGAACAGTTATTCTCTAATCCCCTTGCTCTGCAGTGTCAGAAAGCAGGACTTGATGGTTTGCCTGGGTTTCTGTGTTACAGAGGTGATACTGGGTCAGTAAAACAAACAAACAGATGAAAAAAAGGAAGCCGTAAAGTTGCAGAATAGTTATATGCTACAGGCAAGTTCATTGGGGTTGAGAGAAAGAAGAGTTTTATAGCTTAGGAGAAAATCCTATATGAATCCCAGCAACGGAATAGGATTCCAGTTTATGAACATGTGGTACAAAAATTTGTGTAGCCTTTGGTATGTTATTTAATCTGGTTGCTCATCTATAAAATGAGAATATCGATTCTTATCTCTCACCATCTCCTGTGAGGTTTTTAAAAGTATATATAAAGCAGCTATAGATCAGTATACTCTACAGAGATGCTTTAGAAGTGCAAAATACTTTTAAATGGTACAGATGTATGCTATGATGGGTTGTGTTTGAGGGTTAATTCACCTAACAATACTCCACTTTTTATGGAGACGATGCTTGGGGGCTTGCAACACTGCCTTGCAATGGAGCTAGCAGTGTCTACTTGAAAACAGAGCTGGAAAAGTCAATTCAGCTATTGTTCAGGTTAAAGTGAAGATTTCATTGTTATAACTTTAGTTGTAATTCTGAGGACCACTCCAGTTGAATGCAGACTGTATTAATGTGCATCAGTTATCCATACACTGAGTCAGTCAATGACTACATTGATCCAGTCCTGTGTGTTCTTTCAGAGGATGCTACAATAAGGCAATAAAAATCATTAGGACTTGTGATATTGAAATCCTCTTGGTGCTGGCAGACATGGAGCTCACATTTCACATACTGTTGCAGCATTGCAAGAGCAGTCATGCCTAGAATTTCGAGTTAAAGTTTTTGTTTATATTTTTGTTGAGTAAATCTACACTGTCTTGTTCCTTTCTTTTGTACTTAGGTTATTTCACTGAGATCATGTCATGTGTGCCTGACATGTCACCCATTTTCTCATGTGTTGAATGTGATACTGGGTATGTCATTATGCTAGTTTCTTGCTTTGATGCTCGATTTCTACTTATTGGACCCCATTGACATGGGTCCTAAAGACCATCCTTACTTCTCACTACAGTTTGAGAGTGCTGTAATGTATGACAGATTAGCATTTGCAAACTTGATTACAATGTATATGCTTGAGCATGCCTGAGAAAATCTGCCTCTGAAGGTCTGACACAGCTCTTCCAAAAACTTAGGATCTCAACGTTACACGGTTTCCTCTTCTTGAGGGCTCTGACCTTCTTAGAAGTAGTCACAAACGTTTTAGAGTTAGCCAGGGTTTTTGAACCCTCACTTTTTCCAAGAAGCTTTTGCAAATGGCAGAGTGTCTGCACACCTAATAGGCTTCCAGAGTTGATATCTTGTTCATTAATAGTGGTAATTTGGTCATTACAAAAATGGTTATGAGCTCTTCTACAGAGGGCAACACAGAGGCATGGAGCAGAAAACAGTTCTTATTCAAATCTAAGCATAAAGAGTCTATTACAAGTAGAAAATACAAAGAAATGATGTGACACTTACTGGTTAACATAATACAGGGTAGTTTCAGCAATCTGCAGCCTCATTATTGTCAAGTTCTTTAGTATATTCATAAAGTGAGAAGGTGAATAATGATCTAGAAATAAAGAGCTGGAGGCATGAATCAAACAACATTCAAAAAGCTGCAACTTTAATTTGGAGAATAAGGCTAAGGAAGAAATGGCAGAACTGAAAACAGAGGAGAAATTTGAAGTGGAGAACGCTCACATGGTCATGCAAGTAACACGCCCACTAAATACACCAAGTAATATATGCTAATAAATCTGTGTGAGAGAAGGTGAGTTGTCAACAGGTCATTCCAATTTTCAAATAAGGTTTGTCCTTGCAGGTTTTCTTCACACCTCTCCTGATGGCTGCAGAATTAAAACTATAAAAAAGCAAGTCACAGAAACAAATTGAAAAAATGCCAACCCTCCCTCTAGCTTCAAGTCTCCTTTTGAAAAATTGCTAAAAAAAAAATCTCCTAAGAAGAACACTGCTGACTCGAGGGATGGAAGAACTAGAGTATGGATGTTTTAGGAAATGTGTCAGGCTATTCGTAGGTTATGGAGTTGATTCAGCTAATCTGGATATATTAGGCGGCAGTCTCTATGGTCTATCCTGCCTGAAAATGGCAAATATTCCTTTCATTTCCTGCAGTAGACCTGAAGATGTGTTACAAGGCAGCTTTTTCTAGATGATCCTGAGATAAACAGAAACTTAATGAGAAAAGCTGTTCTTCACGTAACTCCACTGCAAAACCAAGGACTTTTGGATAAAGTTTTGTAAGCATGCTGTTAAGGAGCAAAATGTTATTGAAGGCATTGTCGTTCAGGTGAGACGCTAACCCAAAATCTTGACCGTTTGTTACTATTAAAGACCCCTTGGCACTTTTCATGAAAGCAGAGGTGTGAGCCCTGGTGTGCTGGCCAAATTCCAGCTTGGGTAATTAAATTCTGCCTTCCTAAAATCCCCCCTGTAGTTTCAGCCGAGTACAGTATTCTTCATTTCCTCTCCGAAAGTGCTGTACAGAATTGCTTTGTGCTGGTAAACAGCTGCCACATCTCACCCCAGAGGAATTGCTGCATTTCGGTACTGAAGCTCGCTCTTTCTCTCTCTTTCTCTCTCTCTTTCACACACACGTACAACATGGTATTGCCCCGGAGCACCCACGAGCATCCCTTCTCACCGACAGTGTTGGAGGCAGTAAGTGTGCAAGGTGCAGCAAGCCAAGCTCTGTCTCTGCAAAGCAGCCCGGGACCACTTTCCCCTCTCCTATTGCAATATTAGTAAGCTGTGCTTGACTTTAGGAATTCAAACTAAAAATACCTTGCTATTTCTAAAGAGCTGGGAAGCTGAAGTGTTGCTGGTGCTGCTACCTTTGATTTCTAGATATTGGTCATACCTGGTAAATGGTTTCATTTTCTTTGCTGAGGAAGAAATCTTGAGTCCACTCCTACTGGGGCTTGTTAAGCTGTTGCCTTGGGGGCCAGTTGATCAGTTGTTAAGTAGTAAGCAGCTTTGGCAGTCAACAGGCATAGGATCCCCTGCAGCTACTCCAGCCTGCCTGTCTTATCATTCTTTATAGACGTAGCAGAGTATTGTCTTAGAAGTGCAATAATGATAAAATACAAACAGATATTGTTCATTCAATTTTGCATGTATGGGTATTTTAGAAAATTGTGTGACATCTGTATGGACATACATACATATATTTACTTGTCAATAGTGGCTATGAAAGTCCTGCTGAGAATCTTTTGCAGAATTTTTTTGATGATAGATCAGGAACTCTAAGTGAAAAGACAACAGCCTGAGAATTGCGTGAGCTGTACCTGAATGCTCCTCAGCTGTTCGTCCTGGCTGTTATCAGCCAGCTTCAATTCACCATGAAAAACTATGAGAAAATATGGCAGGGATTATGAGGTTTTTTCTAGGCACTCCAGCAAAAATCATGGCCAGGCCACAGAGAGCCATGCTTGGCGCAGGGCAAACCTGACATGCTTTTATCTGACAGCAAGGAAGTTCTTCAGTTGTAATGTCTTCTCTGAATTGTCATATCAAATAGTGCATTCTTATTTACTCTGTAACATGTTGTGACATACTTGCATGAAAGGTGTGATATGTTCTAAGTACTGGGAAAAAAAGCCAGCTTTGACATTTCTCTATCTCAAAAACATTTCAGTGGTTGCAGAAATATTGTTTACTAATCCATGTGCACATTAAGAAATTTTGCCCATCTGATTTTTACTTAAGTAAAAGTACAGGAGGAATAAGTACACCAGGAATAATTCAAAGCAGGCTCGACAGATTTCTACTTTTCAGATGCCAGTAGGGTTTTTTAAAATGTGTTTTATGCTGGGGTTATTTTGTTTGGTTTTTTGGTTGACTGAATTACCTATATTCCTTGAAATGGTGTTTAGTAATTCTCAGCGACTGCAGAGATGCCTACTGGGAAGTGGTCAACTGATCACAACAAACCCCACTGACTCTGGGCTCTCCTACTGCTTTAACTCAATTGCACTTTCTTATCCAAAGCCACATCTCTTAGGAAAATCCCAGAAATGCTGTTTGCTGTGAAGCATGGTTTTAATATTATCACAGCTATTTGAAAAGACAAAAGATTAGAAAGACTATTTGGTACTGAAGGAAGAAACAGTTTCAAGGGATGGATTTACTGAAAACAAGAATCACATTTGCTGCTAATGTTTACTTCATAGTCTCTCTTCAGCTGAAACATTTCCCCCTTGATGCTGAATGTAACTTCTATGGATATAAAAGGGGATGTCCATTCTTCATCTGTGTCTTGATCTCCTACAGTCTGTAAATAATTACAGGCAAAATGGAAGCTTGGGATTTTTTTTTCATTTTTGTTCTATATTGATAATATATTGTTGGGATTCAAAACTCGTTATAAAGTCAGATGGGGAAGTTTGGACATGATAATTAAAAGACAGATGGATTTTAAAGAAAGCTGGATGCTAAAATCAAAGCCCGTAGAGCTGATCCATAACAAAAGCTCTTGCATCCTCAGGAAGAACTATGAACCTAGTTGTGGTTCTGCAGCGAGGGATACGATAGAAGTAGGCCATTTAGTCTAAACAGCTGATATTTGTCACATGCATCATGACACATGATGACGAATATATTGTTACCCACACTTGCTGAAAAGAGATCAGGCAAGATTTTCAGAAGTGGTTAGTAATCGCAGCAGTTCAGTTTCTGCATGCCCAACGTGAAGTCCACAGGAATGATGGGTTGAGCCCAATTCATTCCACACGGGAAAGGACAGGGTTTTAATGATGAGTGCCACCTCCTGCAGGGTGGTACATGCCCGAGGTTTCTGCATGTCTGCACACTTGTGCATATTTACTGTTGTTTCCTCCAAAAATGACCTCTCCTCCTCCTCTTCAACCAGCTTCTCTACAACAGCACCGATAATCAGGTTGATAGGAAGGAGTTGCAGGTAAAAGATGGAAATACTTTAATAAGAAGAACCACAAATTAAAACAGTTAATGGCACTTTATAGACAGAGATCTTAATTTCTAAATTAGGATTGTTCTTTGCAGCTTTCTGCCTTTCTCTGTAGCGACTTTCTTCTGGAGCTGATTCTTTATTAGTGGAAACACCACAGCAGTTTGCTCCTTGCCCCATAGGAGACCTCCAGCAGACCTATTAATACTCTGCAGCCAAATCATTCAGATGGCCTGTTTTAGGACAGCATCTTCTTTCTTTGTTTGTTTCTCCCTCTGAGATAAAACTTTCTTTTTCATTTTTAACACACAAACAAGCAAAGAAGATTCTCTGGTTCTGTGACTTTAGCCCTACTGACGGCAGGAATCACAGTCTAGAAAGCAGCATCCTCTGCATGTTGGATCTTCAATACATCAAACGACAATGTTGGCATTGTTTTGAGAGGGTTAACTAAGATTAATGAGAAAAGAAACATGAAGCCATGGAGGATCAACATTACAAATCAATGACTGAATAAATTTAATGTGTATTCCAGCTGTACTTTACCTGGCATTAGACTGATTCTTAAGAGTGTATCTTTTATGCTTCTAAATAACCCACTAAGACAGGAACACTGCTTCCACTTTAATAATGCTTTATTTAAGGTTTATACAGTAGTCAATGTATTGATTTAGGAGGAATTTGTAGAATAAAAAAAGAATGCTTAATAAGGTACAAATAAACTCCAGCTTTCTCCGTTCCCCATCCTTAACATTTGCAAACTGTAGCTTCAATATTTTAATTCTGGAAAAAAAAGTCATTAGAAAATAAAACCAGACTTGCTGGTAGTCAACATTAGTTCAAACCTTAGACTTTGCATGGATGAAGTAACTTCCTTGAAAGGTGAACTCTTTAAATTGTATAGCTTTCTCTAACACCATTCAGTAACTTTTGAAAACATCCCTTGTAGCAGCAGATGAAAAGAGAATGCATATTTTATTTATTTATACATAATTATTGCTTAAGCTAGGAAATGCGACCTGTGTCTTTGCGAATTAGATCCTTTGTCGTTAAACTTCACGGTGGAGATGGCTTGCTTTCTTCCTTTAATGAAAATACTATTACCCTTAAATTGCCTCTTAAAATTGTCATTTGTCTAGCAAATCTGACGAAGTCGCTTACCTCCCGATAATTACACGTATAAAGCCAGCGACAAAAGGAGACCTTTTACATGTCTGAATGGTTTTGCAGTCCAGCCTCATAATCAGATTCCAGAAATTGAACTTGCAGAAAGTTTGTGCTAGCCTTGTGGATTTTCATTTCAGATGTTGTCAACTCAAGGGCATTTGGACCAATCAATATCTGTCTGTCTTCTCGCACAGAGAAAGTTGGCTATTAGAAAAGAGAGGCTTACAGCAGGCTCAGCCAATACCATTAGCCCTAGCCTAAGGGCAGTTGTGTCCATGTGCCGGGGTAGGCACCTGCCCCCTCCCCTCCCCCACCATTAAGAAGGCCACTGGGGATGTCATTTGGACATAGCGGGCAAAGAGCACTTCTTTATTCTTTCTCTTTTTTACACCCAGACTTCACCAAAAATCAATAAATCTGTTCTTTGCTTATTTTCAGAACTTTACTTCAATATAAGCAAGGACTTTCCTTCCAGCTACAAACTCCAGTAACACCAAGTCGGGGATATTTTGTGTGTGTGTGTGTGTATTTTTTATTTTCCTTTCTCTGTTCCAATTTGAGAAATAATTGGAAATAATATCTACTGTTTCTTCTTTTCCCTGCTAAAGATTTTTTAGAAGAAAGACCTTGATCTGCTGACTCTTTTCATGATTCAGCACTTGATTTTTCTCTCCTTGCTGTCCTTTTATTGTTAATGATTTTAGATGATCAGGTAACGAAAGGATATATTTCTTTGTTTTTCAATCAACAAAGTTTTCTCCATCTTGAATTAGGTTTTGCTATCTTCTGTGTCAAGGCACTCTTAGTGACACTGCTATTGATAATTCTTTAAATATGAAACCATTACCCTTCAATTTTAGGCATAGCACCCTTTCTGTATTGGGGAACCAGGTATGTATTCTGGGAAGGCATCAAGCACATGCTTGAATGTTGCGAGATTATTTTTTGAAAGAAACATTTTTTAATCTACTCTTTCTCTGGAAAAATAAAGATAAATTAAGGGATGATTGAACTCAGTAACACAATGACCAAGTGGCAGTGGGCATAAATATGGAGTCTGGATGTTAAGAAACCTGCAACAAATGCAAGTAAATAGTCACAGGACAGCTATTCACTGAGAAGATGATGACAGAGGACAAAAGGAGAGGACAAAAGCAGAAATGGAGTTGATGTGGATGGAGATAAAAGCACTGTAGAGATGGCCCACCAACAAAAAGAAGAAACAGTTTGTAAGGAAAAATTTAGGAATAAATCTTGAAGACAGAAAGCTGTTGACCAAAACTAGTGGAGGGAGCTAGTGGCAGTAATTTCATTTAACAGATCTGTTAACAAGAGTTCATCTACAATGAGCTTTAATAGATACACTAAACCTTGTCCGTTTGGCTATGAGAAGTCAAAATGGAAAAAGTTCCTGAAAACAGGATTATCTCATCCTCTGACCAAAAAGTCTGGTCACATAATGCAATCCATTGAAGGCTCAAGTCCTGGAAGTCTCGGAGCTGAGATGACATTTAATATTTTGGTCTTAAAGAAAGTAACGAATAGTTAGGCAAATATATCTTTTCCACTCTGTGATTATATTATCCTCAAGCAATTTAGGAGCTTTGTTTAAATAAGAAGCCTAAGATTTATCTCAACTAATTAGTGAAGCTCTGTTAAAGTCAGCAAAGCTGCACTGGTTGAGACCCACCACAGATCTGGCCTGAAACCATCAGCCAGTGAGGACAACTCAGCCAGGAAAGACCTTGCTGAACTCCTATAGATACAATATTTGGGTACTTAGGAAATACCACAGCATGAAGATTCCTTTTCTGTGTTGAGCCGGGCTTGAACTGCAGAGATGGAAAGATGCACAGGATTAAAAAGAAAGAAGAGAGAGTCCTGTAAACCCCATGAAACCAGAGAGGGGAAAGTGCTGGTTGGGTCGTGTTTCACTGAGACAATTTGGCATTTTTTGGCTATTTCACTCTAATAGCAAGCAAAGAATGTTATTATTAAATATTCTTCAAATGACCCGTGAGAACTTTTTAAGGTTCAAGTCTTTCCATCACCCAAAGATCTCACAGATAGCCTTGTGATAGGGGAAATGTGCTGAAAGTTCAGCCAAGCTCCTCTTGCAGTAAATGGCAGAACCACTTGGCTGAGAAGCTATGGCCAGCTGTGCTGTTTTGAGTTTGAATGGTTTAATTGGCACTTTACCTATTTTAGATCATCAGCAAGATGCTCCAAGCAGGACAGTTAGGACCAGAAATCTTTCTCACCCCACCATGGCTGATGTGGATTATGGATGTGTTCCCGTAAGGGAAGTGTATGGGAGGATCCTCGCGGCTGGATTCCCCAGGAGGTGTTAGAAAGATGTTAGGATGCAGAGAGCAGAGCCAATGCTATCTGAGAGGATGTCAGTAATTAAGTAGGGAAGGGGCTGTTTCCTTAAGGGGGGGATTTCCATGTGATCTGTGGATATGAAACAGACTAATTTCTAAAGTGGATTTAAATTAGGTTAATTTTTGGTTTTGGAGGATTTTTCCTCTTTTTTTTCTTTAAAATGTACAAGGTTCAAATTTTGGGTTCCTCTCACAACCTGGCAAAACTCATGCATTTTCAAGTGTTCATGCAGCAGTACTTGCTGCTTCACTGAAAATTATAGTACTGTGCTAAACAGCATCATCTTGGGATCACTTACGGGGTTTAGTGGTGTTTGAGGGGTGAAGGCTAGGATACTGTAAAGTGAAAACCTCCAGTGCAAAGAAAATAAGGTGCATTTCTTATAAAATGCTGAAATAGCTGCATTTAGTTTAAGTGGTTGAAATGTATGTGGAAAAAAATATACCAGAAAAACTTTATTTGCTGTCTAGGTTATAATGACTCGGTAGGATTTTTTGAGACTGATGGGTAAAGGGGTAAACTTTGTGGCTACTTAATCTCCAGAGCGGAAAATATTTCTTCATTTGAGTGAGGAAACTTGTTATGCCGCTGAGTGGTTATTCATTGTATGGGTTATTGTTTTGAGCTAGAGCAAGATCTTTTATTTTTGATATTTAAATGGAAAGAAAAAATAAATAGCATGTCCTTTTCAAAGCAAACATTTCAAAATGACTAGTCAATACTGACTATTAAAAAAAAAGATCGTTCCCTTAGCTGGACTCCCACATCATTAAACTCTGAGGGAGTTTTGTTGGAGAGATTGCGGAGCAAGATCCTACCCTTATACACCTGTCACAGCAAAAGGTCTGAGTAAACCAATCACTTCTAACACTGCTAGCTAAATGTCATTATGATCACTGAGTTATTTGTTTTGGCTTTTTGGTAACATTAATGTTTGTGCTCGTTTACATTTTTGTATTTGCTTTGGAAGGGGCTTTTTGGACTAATTAGATTTTGGAGTTAACATCCATGATATGGGTAAATACAGCAGGGTCCCAAGTAAGCTCCATATAGACTCAGTGTCCTGCCAGTGCTGCAATGCGCATTTCCACTTCGTTATTCCGCAGGCTTTGATGAAATCTCTAATGCACACACGGCACTTACCTCAAACCAAAGAGATACAGCTATGGAAAGAGAAATATCAAATGATTCAACAGCACTTGTTTCTTACCTGGCCGTTACTTGCCAGTTCAGCTAAAGCAATAAAAGCTGATTTCAAATCGCAGACATTCATCTGTCCAAAGGTACAGCATGTTGAACAAAAGGTATGAAATAAATTAAATAATGCATTACAAAACTGTAAAGTATCCTTAAGAAAAAAGTCATCACAGAACTGTTTTTGTTCTATTATTCACATTATCCTTTCAGAGAATCATTTCGCCAAAACATTTCACTTAGGTGCATAGAGGTCTTTTTTTTTTTAAATATATTTTAAAACTGGTCCTTGTGTACTATGGAGTTTGCTACTATATATACAGGAATTTGATGGTGACATCTGTCATTAGAAGAAAAAAGGCATCTGAAAGTTTATCTATGACCTTCTTAAAATGAAATATGTCCAAAACTAAAATTCAATAACAAAAAGTGTAGAAGTGATTTAGAGTATTAGAAAAGTCCATGATGAAAACAAGGTCCCACCTCTCAAACTTGAACAGCCCTTTGTGTTTCTGGGTGTCCAATTCTACATGGGAAACTGAGCTCTTAAGGCTGAAATATAAGCAGGAGAAAAACACATACTTAAACACATATCTTGACATAAAAAACATTTGAAGATGAGCACTCACTTGAAACACGCTATCTAGCTCTTTGCTTCAACTTGAGCTGGGAATCTTGTTTTTTTCTCTGAAGCTTCTAAATCCAGCCTTGGCCTTGTCAGTAACTCAGTATTCCAGTAACATTTCTGCAGGCTCAGCAGACATGGTCATCTTCTGCTTGTGTTGCACAGCTCATAGCAACAGAGTGTTTCCGATTGGAAGAAATTTCAATAACTGTATAAATTAGAAAGCCCACTCAAGCTGCTTTTGAACTCAAGTCTGTAGAAAATAAATGTCATGAATTTGCCACATAGTCTGCTCATAGGTTCATATTGTAACGAAACAGCACGGTGTTGCCTAAACCAAGTATGAATTCAAACTACAGCAGGAAATGCATGAATACATCTCAGGATGTACTTTAAAAATAATGTGGGTTATTGTTTTGCTAGGATATTTGGAAATTTCAGTATTAACAAGGCATGAAGATAGGGACAGATGAAGCAGTGGGGATGCAAACTCCCTCATTTTGTTTTGCCAGACTAGTTCACTTTTTAACCATGCACGCAACCACAGGTATGAACACATTTTTCTGTGGGTTCCCCAGTGTCAACAGTTGAGCACATTAGTGTCACTTGTGGCTGCAGCATCCCTGGTGAGGGCGCCTGTCTAATGGACAGTGGTGGGAGCCGGCAGACATAAAACCCCTGAGCTGGAGCCCATCAGGCAGTGAGCGTCGGATGTGTCAGCTTCTGCTTCTTTGCAGAAAATGTTTCTTATCGTCTCCAGCTTCATTGCTCCCAGTGAGTGTGCATGCCAGCTTTAGTGCCTGCTCCACTTATTTCAGGTATTTTCATGTCAACATCCCGATAACAGTCTAAAACCTTATTTTTTGCTGAGAGTGGTAGGAAATATTCTTCATCTTTGACCAAATCCTGACTTGTTTCATTCTTGTTTAGGCAAAACTCTGGTTGAAATCCCTGACTGGAACAAAGAATGCTAGATTCAGCCTTATTGCATATTAACATAGCAAAAAAATTAGAACTGTGAAGATTTTTTTAATAATCTGACCCATCATTGGTCTCTAAGGAACAAGAGGAATCCATGTCTTAGAATTTTTAAAGACCTAATAAATAATTTGCCATAACCACAGGGTACCATAGCATAATGGAGCTAAGGTAATATTTAATTTGCTTATTTACAACATTAAGTAAAATATTCTGTTTCTTTTTTTTTAATATATATTAGTGTTTATTATGATAAATATTTGAAATCTCACTGCTTGGTTCTCAACAGACCTTCTTGGTGTGTTTTGGAGCCTCACATAGTTAAAATTATTCCATTATGCTATTAAAGCACAGAATGTGCAACATGCCATATACCTCAAGGCATTTCTCAGTTCATTTTTATCTTTTTGAATACCTGTAGCTTCCTTTCTGCACTAACATTTTACTGCAAGCATTCTCTCATATCTGCCAGTTAACTTTCCCTTGAAGCCCAGTGGCCTTCTCTGCTCTGGTGGTCACTCATCTTGCCCCTCTCAGATCTCGGAAGGGGGTGGCAAGTAACACAGTGAATGAAATATCAAGCAAATTCACATCAAATGGCAGCGTGACCCCCCCAGGTAATAAACAGGCATCAGGTGTAAAAGCGTTCTGCACCGTAACTTGTCATTCTCCTTGGCGTTTGCGCGAGTCCCTTGCACTGATTGTGCCAAGGTGCCTACTTTGTCCATGTGCATATTCAAGCCTGAGTAATTCGGAGCAGCTCTGTGTTATCCCTTACCAGATCACTGGTGTTAAGATTCTTAATTAGAAATGCAATGTGAGGTAGATGGTGGTCGGGGGAAAGGAGAGGGAGAGAAACGAATGGCAGATAGTAACTGTTTTGTTGATGCCTGTAGTCTCGGCTAAAATACAGCTCCTGCTGCATTTCTTCCAGCAGCACAAGCTGAATCTTTTCCCTCATTTGATACAGTGACCTCTCAAGTGCATCATTGCCCCGAGGGCTGAGGGCAGTCCAGCAACTGTTAAACCCCTTGGGTTGATAATCTTCTCCCACATTTGCCCTTAACACCAGACATACCACCATTAGCTACAGCTCCACTGGTGCTCATTAGAGCCGATCAATATAGACTAACATAAAGAATGCTGCTGCGCCTTCTGTTATTTTTCAGTTACTGCAGATTTACGGACTTTCACCTACAATACAAGGCTTTGCTGCTGTACTATGTAAAAAAGAGGATTTGAGACAAAAAAAAAACCCTGACAGTTTTTATTAGATGCCTAAATGTTATTTATCTTGCTGCTTAAAATACCTTGTTACTAGAAAGTGTACAGAAGATGTTCTGTACAAAATTATCTTTGGATTAGGTTACTGTAAAATTGCAACTTTTACAAATCACAGCAGATGCATTGATAAACAAAATCAGGCACATTTTAATACGAAAGAGTGTTTGAGCCTGTAAAGCCTATGCAAATGCTTTCATGAACTTGGCCCGATATTTTTAAGCCCACTCACTGAGTCTGTGCTCTTTGCAGTTGGATAGTGATTGCGCTGCCAGTTGAAGGTCTATATGTTGAAGTGGCTACAGCACTGCATACTACCACCAGCAGGTGTTGCCAAAGATCATAGCAAGAACGGCAACAACAATTAACAAATATATCATTCTTTTTCCACATTTTATCCCAAAGAGTCTTTCAAATCATTCACATACCACTGATCGCAATAGGAAACAACTAACAAACTAACTATATGAAAAGGTACAAAACCCACCTAACATCTATTAGGCATTTTGCAAGCAATAATACACAAATACTCAATTCAGTGGGAAGAATAATTTTTTTTACTTTTCATTTGTATTTGGAGAAAAGGAAGGTCAAAAAGCTTCATGGGATTTAGCAAAGGGTAATGCGATGTGAATATAAAAGTTGGGATTTCTCATGCTTTGTTCTTTAGTCAGTTTGGTCATTCACACTTTATAGTACTGTTTAGGACATAAAGCAAGGAAAATATAGCTTCCAGCCAACTTAAGGAAAATTTTAACGAGATAGAAGACAAACATTTTATTCAGTATAAAGACAGGTATTACTTATCATGGATAAACCTAGCCACCCCAAGTAATAGGATGGTTAAATGGGTATGTGGAACATAAAAAATACTGGCAGCATGTTGAATTCCAATGAATCAAGAGTAAAGAAAGCCTCATCTACACCAAGTCTTTCCATATTACTAGGACTTAAGGTCTGCTGTGTCTTACTCAAAATGGTGGCTTAAAGAGTTCAATGTCAATTGCTGAATTAAAAGGAATTTCAAACTGTCTATTTGAGCTAAAGAAGTAGTATATGGTAACTTTTACCTGTTTTCATCAGATACATCATTCAACAGTTTAACTTTTTCCATAGTTCTCCAGTGCTGTAGGCGATTAAATACTTCTGTTGAATAGCTTATTTATTCAAGACCTTTCTGAAGAGCTGAAAGGGTATGAGAATTTCATTTGTGAAACTAGGGATTTCTCAAAGTCCATTAAAGCACCTTTACTTATAGAATGACACAACTTCTCCAGATGCGTCCTTTGCTTTAGTGGACCTATTTGCATCTTAGGTATTACTTAGTGTGAGTAATGTGGTAGGACTGAGCCCTTGATGATAGGCTGATTAATGAAATCCGTTCTGCTGGGTGAACATAATGGAAAATGTGATTCTGTTGGCTTCTAAAGTCTGAAATTCATCTCCATGCAAACGACACACATTTTATGTATGTCGTAAGCCTTCTACTATCCTTCTGCATAGATGGGGATTTCATTTGGTGAATGGAAGGGTGGTTGTTACATCCATTAACGTCGTTAAAATGTACCCAGTAAACCCATTGCTTATGACATTGCCTCAAGTTTGAATCTTCCCTTCAAGAAGAACTTGGATAAACTTGAGGAAAAATAATCAGTGAATCAAACCTAAAAAAAATTTGCTTGAAATGGAGCACTTTTTAGGAAAACAAAAATCATTTGGTTTTAAGACTTAGTGAAAGAACACTGGCAAAATCACTTGGTATACAACTTACAGAGTTAAAAAATGGGAGCTAATTTCTAATTTGCACCTTTCTCACTCAGCTTGCTGTTGTCAGTCGTCCTTATTCATAGTCTGCTAAATTAATGAGCTGTATGATCTGAGCTCCCCTGTTTATTTCCATGCAACTGTAAATCTTGCCCTTAAACTTCTGGTCAATTGGCTATGAGTTCCTTACTTCTCCCATGATGAAGACAGAAAAGAGCCATATTTTCCAAATCATGCTTCATTTCTGTAGTTCTTTTCTGAATTCCCTCCAACTTTTCCAGCATTCACATTTCAAAGCGTAGGATCCAAGAGGGAGCACATATCTCAGCAACGGGTTCACAAATCTTGCTGACAGCAGTAATAATTCATCACCACGCCCCCTCGATAGTCCATAATTTTCAATAATATCACAATATGGAGTTAACAGTGACTGTCCAATTGAGAGTAATATATTGTATGTTTTGATCAACAGGGAAAGGTTTTTAGGAACTTTCCCTTGTCAAAGATGGATATATATTCCAAGCCCTAATTATTGACCAAGTTGGCACTTCATGCAACAATGTCTTTGGTTGTAAATTAGCTGGTTTTAATGGTCTGCAGCAACGCTTTTAATATCCTCTTTAGTGCCAAGTTTGAATGATGGAACTTGCTATAGATGCTGACACTTTTTGTTCTTAAACACCTAACGTGCAATATGTTCCTGTGAGTTTTAAAGGGTAAGATAAAATGTCAAAATTGTTCAAAAGTATCATGTATATTTTTTACTCGGAAAGTTACATACTCAAAACTCTAATCAGTCCACCTGGATTTATGAAATCCCTTGTTATCATAGCGGTGTGAAAACTGGACTACAGATAAAGAAAATGGTATTTTTATAGAATGGTCCTTTGAGATGGGACTGCTCCTCTGTTGTCAATGTAGGCCAAAGTGCCAGTGGGAAGTGCAATACATGACCTTAGTCAATTAGCAGGGTCTCCTTAATCTCTTGGGATTACTTTGATCTGCAATATCAAGTCTAACACCTTAATGAAATTTTACAGATAGTCACAGAAGACATCCATGTAGCGAAAAAACAATTTCATTTTATACCTAAACTCCTAACACATGCTTAATAAATCCCCAGAAGGGAAATAATAACTATAACCATATTCAACATAAATTTCTCCTTTTTTTTTTTTTCACACTATGTTTACGGCTGAGAAAAACAAGATTATAATAGATGGGACTTTGCTTGTGAAAACTGGGAACAGATCAAGCTGCTGATTCACATTTTCTTGTGGAAAACATATTATTTGTTGCTGTTACATTTTAAATCTCCTGAAATAAGGGTGGTGTGCCAAATCCTAGTTCTATTTGTTGTGTGAATATATTTCAGATATATGAAATTTCCATAGCATATCACTATCCTGATTTGTGTATTCAACTCTGCTCATTTTAAAATTTATGCTCATTCAAATATTGTTTGTCACTCTGGTCTGAACAGTTTTGGTGGAATTAATTGGACAACCTGGCCCATTCCTGATATAATTACTAAGTAACTGTGTGACAAAAAAATTTTGATCTTGTGTTGATTTTGCTTGCTGTTATCTTTTCTGCTTACTCAGAGCATTTCACCTGAAGATCTTGCAGGGCCCAGCTTGCAGATATGCAGAAACACTTCAGTGGGAATTTTTTTTTTCTGGGAAAAGACTCCAGGATTCCCTGCCCAGAAGTGAAAACACTGCACGGATTCGCACTGTCTCAAGAAGAAGGGAGTGAACAAAGGATGGGGTTTAATTAGGCCACAGCTTTATTAACTCAGTTTATCTGGGAATTACGCAGTGACAATTCACTCGGTGGCTGCTTCCTTCTTTGCTCGTGGTGTGTCCTGCCACCGACCCCATGCTGCTGGGTGCCCCTCAGGGGCGGGTGGTGAATCCCAAGGTTTGACCTTCTCCTTTCTGCTGCTTCTTGCCTCTTCCAGCCTCCTTGGCTATAGACACCCAGCAGGGTCCCCCTCTGCTGTCCCTGAGCAGCTCGTCAGAGCATCCTGCAGTCAGTCCTGGGGAGAAGGTTCTGCGTCTGCCCTGATCTCCAGCTTCCTTGCAAAATCCCCAGCAGTTTCCAGGTGGGAATTAAATGATCGTGTTGGATGCCTGGTGGTGAAAAAGCAGAGAAGAAACCACTCCAGCCACTGCCGGGCACCTTGGGTGTGATTTGGGGAGGTACCCAGCTGTGCTTGGAGGGGCCCACTGCCCTGTCCAGTGGTGGCGGTGGTGGAGGTGGGGTCCTCTCTGCCCTTTGCAGGACCAACTTGTGCGGGAAAGGGCTCAGGCAGGAGAGAGAGGGTATCTACACTCTGCAGGTGTGCAGGGGCAGTAGCCCCGTTGAAGCTAATTGGATGGCTCATATGAGTAAAAAAAAGTGGATGTGATCATTTCTGCTGTAGCCACCAAACCACCACATGAAAAGTACAGCATTTTATTCTCTGCTGCTGTTGCTTGCAGGGCAATCCTTCTGCTTATCTATGGCATTTCACAAAAATCTGTGTTTCTTGGGGTCTGACCTGCGTCCTGAGGCAAAATGCAAACTGGCTTTAAAGTAGAATTTTGCCCGAGTGAATGCTCCAGCATTCACCACCACAACTCGAGAACATGCAACATCTCTCCTGATACTCTACATACAGAACGTATCTATCCATAATTAGATATGATTAGAGGAACCAGAGATGTTCAAGAGCTCTCTTTTATAAATTGCTTTTTGCAGTCAAATTAAGGTTTATTGCTGAGTGTCTTGTGGTTTACGCCGACTCTGATTTGCACAGTATTATACCATTGTTTTGCTTGTTGTACTCATGGCTATATAGCAAAACTAAATCAGGTCTCCCTGTAGGCCCAACAAGTGAGCTTTCCAGTGTGTAGAATTCAATGGACAATCCCCATAACATTTTCTGGTTTTTAATGCATTCAGTAACTGTAAAAACCTCTTAAAATTGAACAAGGTTATAAAGCCTGGCTCTATACAGATTCCCCTAATTAACATATGACAGATACATGCAGTCATTCCACTGTGCTCTCCTTTGGTAACTGCTTAACATAACTATAAAACGGCTTCCATGAGGTAGTGCAGGCACTGGCTTTGTCTTCGCACACATCTGTTGCATTTTTTAAAGGAAAAATAAAGTTTTAATTTTTAAAATCTCAATTTTAATAATGCATGAAAAAATGGAAAAATTCTGCTTTATTTTCATCCAGGTCTCATCTTACGTCTCTTTCAGCATTACCAAATGTTCCCAAAGTACTTTCTGTCCCCTATGTCATTCCAACCGTGGCGACATGCTCCTGATGACCAAGGTGAGCAGTGCTGAATCCTGGCACCGATGGGTCAGTCCTTGCTGCAGTTTACAGCAGCATCGAGACTGCTGCAAGCGCATGTGTTTGTGGGACGCAGGTCTGGCTAGGAGGTTGTTTCGGAGGGTTAGTAGAAGAATATGGTGTATCTCTCTTCAAATATTTGAACTGTTGGGCAAAACTCACAAAAACAGTCATTTAATGTCAATAGGAACTCCTCAAAAGCAAAATTACAAAAATATCAAAACCACAGAAGTCACGTGCATTTTTGAGTGAATTAGGCGAGTTAGGATTGCAAACACAATTCTCAATTTTTTCCTAAGGAAACAAACCTTTCATTAAGTATTTATAGAATATTTGGTTTTCAGTTAATGACCTGTATCTGAAATATGTTAAGTAAAGTATTGTTCACAAATATACATAGGTCTTTCTAAATGAATTAATTTTTAACCTTTTTGTTCTTCACTTTCCACAAATATCCCTGCAAACAAACCTCTAAGAGGAATTCTCATCAAAATAGGGATTTGAAATAGATGTTCAAGAATGTGTGAAAAAGTAAATTGTGAATATCTAAGATAAATTTGTTAGTTTTAGCTAATTTAGCTATTACAGTTTGATAATTTGAATTGTTTTAATCAGTCAATGCTTTTTTTTTTTTTTTAATCAGGGGCATCATAAAATCTATCTTGCTAATATTATTTGTCTTCTATTTCTAGGATTCAAATGAGTATTTGGCCACATGTGAGGTCTTACAAACAGAGACTGAGAAGGTTCTTCCTCCTGATTTTTACATTTGAACAGGCAGCGTAGGGAAAGGGTGAGTGAGGGAGAAAATACCACCATCCCCATTTTAGTGACAGAGAATTGAGTGTTTTAAAGATTAAGTAATTTATGCCAAAAAATGTAACCCAGATTTTTGAATCCCTTTTCATTGTTTTAACCTTAGGATCACACTTCAGGTCATTTGGCTGATAGCATCCTTAAAATATGTTATGAAGAAATATAATATTTGCTCTAGAATTTTCTATTTTGTTCCATGAAAAGTAGCACCTGTTCCCTGCGCTGTACAGCAGTAATGTCAGGTTTCTGGGTGTTGTAGCCCTTGCAAAGGTGCAGGAAGGAGTTTATTCACAGTGAGCACGGTGATCAACTTCCATAAGCTGGAGATGTGAAGGGAAACCTAAATGCCTGAAAAATTGTAAATGAGACAGTAAGTGGATGAGTCCAAGGTGAACAAACTCAAGCTCAGAAGAGTAGCACAGAGCAGTAAAATAAGGATATGTCTCTCCCCCCACCCAGAGCGATGCTGCTGTGCTGAGGCATGGAGCATTATTTCCTCTTGCACTTGCCAGGGTCCTGTATGGTATGTGAGGCAGTGATGAGACCCAGATGGGAGATGGCAAAGCTCTCCTTAATGACCGCTGATGTTTTCCTGCGCGTAGCCTAATAGAAGCAGACAGCAAAGATTCTTATCATGGGAAGCCTGACAGCACAGTATTTCTCTTGATGCCAGGATTATTTTGTTATAGACTCTAAAAACATGCTCCAAAAATTACTCAGATTCATATGGTGTTTGCTTATGCCTGTATGCTAGTACATTTTGGTTGTACAGGTAGGTCCCATATGAATTTTTAATTTAAAACAATCTTATATAACAATAAGAAAGCTTTCAAATCTGAATATGTGAAATCTCTGTATATAGGATTAAAAGATCTATATTCATTGTGGGGGAACAAAAAAAGAAAGGATTACAAAAGACCAAATGCTCTAGGGTTCAAGCTAATTTTTCATCTTTTCCATGGGGAAAAACACTGGTAAATGTTAAGAAACACCCTTCAAGAACCTTTAATTTGTTTTTCACTCTCCAAGATATAGATTTTTCTCCTTCCCATTTAAGTAAAAAAAAAATCCTGTGGGTTTGTAGAGTCATTTGAGAAAATATATATATATTTGTATAATATTACATGCTCTCTAACATAGCTTTAATTATGCTGTCAGATCAGCCTAGGCAGAATTTGACTTGTAGCCAGGTCCACTAACTTTCATTATCTTCTCAGGAGGTATTTGTTCCTGTAGATCACACAAATCAATTGCAGGATCAGGTCCTTATTCCAAAATCTTGGTTTCATTGCAGTCAGTGGCAAAATCCCTGTTGACCCAGCATGGGTCAGGATGTTGCCATAAATATCGAGTCTTTTGAAGTTAGTGGGAACAAGATTAGGTCATTTTATATTTGTTGTAACCTGTGATGTTGCAGTTCTACAATTGGTTTTGCTGCTGACCTGCCACTGAGTTCAAGCAGATACAAGTGGATCCAGCCCTGTTTATCAGCAAAATGCAGAAAAAGAATTAAAACTAGAGCTTAACCCTATGTTTTAGCATGGTCCTAGATTAACAGAGGTCTGAATACGCTTTTATAGGTGCACACACACACATATATATAATGTGTATAAACACACATAAATAATACCAGGGATTTAAGTAAATGTATAATAACTTGCCTTTTCTAAAGTGATCATTTTATACTCATTAATAAGTTAGCATCCAAAGCATTCTTTGAATACCTGTTCAGAAAGGTACATCTTATAGTCTCCATTTTACAGATGGGAAAATTGAGGCAAATTGACAAAAGAGGCTGATGACAGTGGGTCGTTGCCAGCTTTAGAGACAAGAAATTGCCCGTGGAACCGGCAGTGGTGAAACGGGGAGTTTGAATGCTTCTGCACTCATCAATCACTACTCAGTGCTGGTATTTCAAAGTACTCTGCTACAACTGGCTGTGTTTTATATTCAGTCAGAAATTGCTGTTCTTGTAGAATTCAGCTGTAAAGCTTCAGTTGTTGTAGCGAGTGTGAAATTGCGTAGAAGTTATGGTAGACTTAAATAATAACAGCATATGCCTCCTGCCCCACAGTTACGGATATGTGTATGTGGAGAGGCCTGTTTGTCCTTGCAAATTGCCATCACCTATTCTCTGCTACAGGAGGGTATGGATATGCATGCAGAGTGCTGTGGAGATTAAAATGGTGTGTATTTCAATATCTAAGATCGAACCTCATTAAAAGAACTTCCTACATCATTTATCAAAGCAAGTCAGAAGGAGGTTCAGCGCAGACCACAGTAGCCGATGACCTCCAATCTTAATTTTGTAACATTAGTTAATATAGTTTCTGTTATGCAATGTGCAGTTTCTTTTTAGCTCTACATGTCTTAAACACATGTGAAATGAAAATAAAATATTATTTCCATTAAATGAGGTGCTTTTCTTTCAATTTACATACCATCGGCAAAGTCTTGGCCTCCACATTAATGAGTTCCACTTGGATATTTGGAAGTTGCCTTTAACTTGGCTTTGTTCTCCAGAACTTATCCATGCAAGTATTTGCAGGTGTGTAAGAAAATAAGCTTTACATTTAATGAGTCGTACACTGCATTTATTACTCTCATCTGTCCATGTCTATATCTGGAAAGACATTCACCCCATAAATGCTATTGTGGTTGGGATGTTGAGTGGGAATTACACCGGGTGACAGTGGTCCTATGCAGGAGGCCAGCAAAAAGTCCGCTGGCCACTTCGGAGCATGATGTGGAACAGGACAAAAGGCTTGTGTTGGCATCCTGTGCAATTGCTTCTGTTGGCTGGAGCTAGCTAGGAAGGCAAGACATACTTTAATCTGCAGTAGTATAATCTTACAGCATGACTATTAATATCACACATTGTCAATAGCAGCTAAAAACACTGAAGAATGCAAAGTACAGCAGCATATTGCAATAGTTCACTAGGTGATTCAAAAAACCCTGCCAAAAACTTTGAGCATGAGATGACAAAGTCAGGCTTGGATATATGTTTCCATTAATTTTCTTTGACACATTTTTTGGACAGTTGGTTGGTTTTTGAGTTGGGGATGCCATTTATATGAATACTCATTATAGTTTTTTATAGAGATTTTTGGAAGGCTTTTAAAAGCACAGCTAAAACGAGGAAATAAACCTCAAACAAGAACTTAGTCTTCATGCCTGAAATTATGCCATCAGTGAAGTCAGTGGCAAAACTATGAACTTCAAGATCTCTAGGATTTGACCTCTGGCTTTGGAGCTGTGTTGGCAAGCAAGAATAAATAAATCCTGCAAAATGATGTATGAACTTCATAATCTGTGCCTCACTTCTTAGACAGGCTATACAATAAAATATCCTAAAAATCTAGTACTGGCTTTCTCTATCGAGCTAATTTGTAGTCAAGCCAGCTTAGTACATGTTCTTAAACACGCTGAATAAGCTGAGAAGTAGAGAACTATCAGCAGTGTGTATTTTAAGGGCTTTAAGGACCAAAACTTTTCAATATCAAAGTGCATTGGATCAAACCCTAATAAGCTGATCAATTAGAAACCAGGTTTCATCAAAATCTGGCCTTTACTCTTTGCATGAGGTTTGTTGTAATGCCAAATTTTTACCTTCCAGAGCACAGGTCTTTCAGAACTGATAAGTTGTTTTTATTATCAAAAATAACTTGAAAAAAATATTTTCTTACTCTCTGTGCCTACAGAAAGATTAACAGGTTTTGTTCTGATTAAAAATGAAGACAAAATATGGAAAAATCTAGGCTAAATTGGCTTGGTTGAAAAAATAAAGTCACTGACAAGGAGGTGGTAATACCCTTAACCATCGCAAACCATTCCTGCAACCTCCCCTATAAATAGTCTTGCTAAAATCGATTCTTTCCATCCAAGGCAGCTTGTGGCAACCATTTTCCCAAGCAGCCTTTTCATCTGCTTGTTTATCCAGAGCCTCTCTGTGCGTAAGCGCTCTCTGGAATGTCGGCCCCTGGGGCTCTTCCCACTTTTAATTCCCTGCTGACAGGTATCAGAAACTCTCCTGTTCTCACCGCTCTCACAAATTTTGTGTGTGCCGGTCAGAGGAGCTGTGAGACAAGAGTCCAACCTCCTCTCTTTAGTCCCCCAGTGTTGTCTGCTAATGGGGCAGCAAGGGACCAAACCCAAGCAAGTTGCGTGGGCTCATTTTGCTATCGCTAGATTACGACAGCATCCTCAAGAAAGTCACTGTGAAAGAAGCTGAGCTCCTGGGGCTGTGCATGGCTCCTCCGCTCCAGCGGCCTTGCTCTTACTTCATGTGCTGGATAACGAAACATGGGGGAAAGGTCAAATCCAGCTTGGAAAAAGTAATTGGTTGTGGTAAAAGAAAGCGAATGCTGATGTTATGTTTAACCCCCAAATCATTACTGCAGGTGGAAAATTGCCAAAACTGCATTACCTGGATGTTGTAGATAGATGTGCTGGAGGATTGTTAACCTGACATGGGCATGCTCATGGGGACGGGGCTGGCGAATGACTTCTCTGTCTCCAAAACATGCCCTTTGTGGCAGAAACAGAAGAAATGAGGAGCCCTGTGGGTTACAATCCAGTTGCTTACATGGAAGCGTGCATGGGTCCTGCCCTTGCAAAGCCAGACCCAGCCCGCAGAAGGAAGGTTCGGACCATTTCCCCTCGCAAGCTATAAATGTTTCATGTGTCGTGCTAAAACCACATATGTTTCTAGGACATATTCACTTCTCGAAGACAGGTGGATGGCATATGTGCTTGTGGGCTGTTCTTGTTTTACAACTACGTATTTATGTTTGAAATCTGAGGATAAGTTACCTTCTCCTTCATCCATATTCAATTTATAACTCAGCCAGCCATTGTAAGAAGGACAAGGAAGTAAATATAGTAATATGACATATTTATTTTTATTTGGTTTATGTGTTTGTGATACTGCAATGTTTTATGTACTTTTCTAGATCTTTTTTCTATTTTTCCCAGGGTTTCATAGTAAGTTTGATAAGTTTGGAAAACATATATCTTTCTGGAGTTTGAAAATTACTGATTTTCCTCTTGCTTGAACTGTATTCTGCATGCTGTAACGCTTCTAGCTTCTGTGCCAGTGGTGCCTTTTCCTACCTTTCCATGATATTATTTTTAAACTATTAGATATATTTTCCCTTATTTTTTCCTTAATGCACTTTGCACTACCAGGCTTTAGATTTTACCTGTATTCCATGTTTATCCCATAGCTGCTTCTTGTCCTTTTGCATATTATTTCTATCTGTTATTTTTATACTTTTGCTGCTGCTGTTGTAGGAACTGGGCAGGCCACCTATCAACTTCCAGTTGCACGCAGGAGAGTAGTTTCTCCTACTCTCCAGAGGCAATATATGGAAAAGCAGCTGCCAAGTCTGGGAGTCCAGGGGCTTTTGCTGCACCTCCGAGTACTGGAAACCTTTGAGGCAGAAGAAGCGACAGGTCTGCACCAGCGAGCAGGGTGCAGGAGGGGGAATTGCTGCCCGCAAGGCAACGGGAGCAGCCTTTAAATGTGCCGCAGTCTTTAGCACTGCGAGCCATGAGCAGGTCGATAGGGGACTTTTTGTCTTGGGAAGGTTTTGCTCATAACTAGTTTTTTGAGAGATGCTGTAATTCAGACAGGCACTGATTCAGCAACACCCTTGACCTTTGGTGCTCACAGGGTCAGACCTGATGACCATTGCAGCTCTTCCTGGTGTTAAAACCTATGAAATGGCATCTCCCACTGGAAAATTCTGGTTTGAGAAGCATGCAACACTTTTTCTTCACGCAAGGAAGGTTCCTCCTTCCCCTCGGACCATGCAGCAGATCCCATGTCTCAAGCAGTGCAATGCGGTACGAAACTCTGCAAGTGCACCTTGCTGAAATGCCAAGCCAGAATTTAAATGTGAGAATGAAAATGAAGTTTTTTTGGCAACCAACCTGCTCATATTGAATGACTTGGGATGGTGCTTGAGGCACATGACGTAGCGGGAGGTGACTAGGTGCAAGGCCAGTAAGTATGCCAGGACCAGCATTCCCCCATTAGTTGCCCAGTTTAAATGCTCCAGACCAACCAGCTGACAAAACACTTGGGCTGGAGCAGTGTCACAGCCCTGCCATGTGACAACCAGAGAAGATTTCCTGGTGTTCATCTTTTTTGTTTGGTTGGCCACATTTTTTGACCCGAGAAGTGAAACTGGCCCCCAGACAAATCCGTCGCAGGGTACATTACAAAGCCAGAAACATTAAAAGGAGCAAAAGGAAAGCCAAATTGCTTGCAGAAACAAAGATTGCTTGTTTTTTTGCCATGGGAAGGCAGAGCTCTCTGTGCTGCAAGTGCTTCTTGGTTTAAGTGCAAAGTGCAAATATTGCCAGAAATAAGATTGCGGACAGAAATTTTTATTTTATTATTATTTTTTTAAATAGTGCTGATTGTAAAAACGGCATCCCTGGAAGGTGGAGAAAGGCTTCCAAAGTTCACTGACTTACCAACCATGACAGCGATTCTCCTGATAATGGCACAGCAGGTCCACAGTGGCAAAGCCTAATTGACAAAGATCAAAATCTAATTTGGATAACACCAGGAGCCGAGGGGGTCATGCTCCAAATAGTGCTTGAGCCACAACCATCCGTGTTTGTCATTTCACGGGGTAAATGCAAAAAAGATCATTTCACGTCCCCAAATGAGGAAGATGCCAATAATATTGAAAAGCATACGCAGGAAGAAGGCTTGCTCCTGAGGGTACAATTACTGTGGCTGTGATGTGAAATGATAAAATATATTAAGTAGATTTTAATGTTGTAACAAAGGGTGGCCCTGTACTGGGTGTGAATAGGAAAGGAAGATCCTTTGGGCACCTAGATGAAAAATAATACAACCGTAGCTATTAGCAAAGCCTTTAATTCCAGTATCTAACCCGTGCGTCATTGGGATGAGTATTTCCTTACCTGGAATATAAGTCACTTTTCCTTGTAAGAAGCAGGCATCTCATTGTTGTTATCTATTAATCCCTTGAAAGGGACTAGCCTAACCTGGTCTGTGGCTTGAAACTGAAACAGTTGTGCTGAGGGTCTTTGTACCGTCATTTTACTTTGGGTTTTGTGGGGTAAGAGGCCATCAATGTGTTTGCTGTTTGCTGCACAATCCAGCTGTGCCGTGTGTCCTGGATCCGGTCCAACTCCGACAGACTGAATTAGGATGACTGAGGAAATGAAAGGCTGATATTCAGAGAATTCCAGAAATCTTTTAGTGTGTATTTCAAGAGCTTTCCCAAACAAAAAAAAAGGTCTAAATAAGATAACAGGAAATCCTATAAGATACCTATTTATACTCAGCATCATTTGCTGGCAATAAAAAGAAATTTTAAGTAAATCTTGCAGCCCTCTTTACACTTTCTAAGGGGAGAATTCTGTATTTGACTTGTCCATCTATTCTCTTCCAGCTTCTGTGGGATTTTACTCACTCTTCGCCTCTTGTCTGTGAGTCGGATTTCACTTTCTCACTTATAATTTGCAAATCACAGTAGAAGATAAATAATTTCAAGACCTTCCTCTGTGTTGGGACTGAATTCACATGTGCGGTGCAACTCAGTGAAGGCACCAGGCAGCTTCTGGCCTTTGGGGCTGTAGTATGCATAGCAGTTGTAAAATGTATGATAAGAAGCTTTTACAGAAGAGATTTTAATGAAAAAAGGAAAATTATTTAATAATGGACAGCGAGAAGGAGGGCACTTGGAGGAAAATTGGGACTGAGCTGCGAGGTAACCTGGGCTCGGGGGTGGTGATCCATTTGTTTTCCATTTTGAGCTTATGAAAGGATTTAGTGAGATTTCCAAAGCTCTTAAGTGACTTAGGAGCATGAGGTCCATTGACTCAGCTTTTCAAACACAGAAATGAGTTCAAAGCACAACCCCCGGTACATTTGTGCTCCTAAGCAACTTAGGTGCTTTAGAAAACACAATCCCATTCTAATGTTTAATAGAAAAAATAAATACTAATAATATAAATTAAAGCAAAGAGGTTCATGCGCCTACTTTGGCAGCATGAAACTATTTAGAGGATGAATAAAAGGATAGTAATGAAGCGATTCCTGCCGCTGGCCGGGACTCTCAGTTTTGGTAATACTTCAGTTTTGCAGCGATTTGGCAAACCTCTTGTAAACGGTCCAACAACGCTTCAGCGAAGCCTTTAGAGAACAGCAATCTGTACAGCACATTAATTTGGCATGTTTAGCAGCCCAGGTCTAGCTCAACGCAGAGGTAGCATAAAGAATTCTTATACTTACTGTTCCCGGTCAGAGGTTAAAGTCATTGACAGGCAGTGTTGAAAAGATGGCAATACAGCTGCCTGCGCACCATCTGATCCAAGGGATGGTGTTTCCCCATGCTGACCAATACCAACATTATAAAAGAAAGGAAAAGCAGAGGTTTAGCTCTACCTTTTAATGATCTATACATTTTTTTCATGTTTGTTTCTCATGAACTGGAGGGTGATGGTCTGGACAGCGCAGGTTAGTGAGAGGCGGGAGGTGGATTCTCAGTGTGACCCACTGTTCTTCGTTCTTGTCAGGGTACCGGTGAGACTTAAAGATTTTTTTCATGACAGAAAAATGAATGATTTTTATATTCTCAGAGGTGAAATCAAACCAATCCCATTAATTTCAATTAAAATGTTACCTGTCTCAAGCTATCTCTTTTTTTCACCCTCAAAGACTGTTTAGGGATGGGAAAAATGAAATATTAATGCATTCTATAAATAATATGTGTGAGGTCCATGGGGACACAGAACCCCCACATCATTAGTTAAATTGATCTTCCTCTTAGATTTTGCAGGAAATCGGGGGTTATGTGGCTTAGTTTTCAGGAAAAGCGGTCAAACCTGGGTCTGAACTGCTGCGTATCAGATATGGAGCTGAGCTTTCTCCTGCTGTTCCTTATTTATGGTCATTTTACATATTGTCTCATGTCAGAAGTTTCAGGAGAGGCTCTGGTAGTCTGCATGGTAACCCTTACTCATGCAACAAATTCTGCTATGGTGTTTTCATGTCTAAGGGACTGCAGGATTGTGACCTTTAATAGGAAATAAGGATCAAAGCACAATTTGTTTCCACTGCGGCTAATTGTCTGCATACCATGATTATAATGTGGTTTCTGTAATTCTCTTTCTCAGTGCTCCAAAGACAACTTTTTGTTGAATTCTTACTGACATTTTAAATATACATGACCATCACATGGTGCGAGTAGCTTCTAACAAAGCAGGAGCTTCACCTGATTTCTGCAGGAGCCCTTGTGGGGTAGCTCAGCCTGTTTCAGTTCCCTCCTAAAAATAAAGCACAGTGTGGTCCCTTCCTCCCTCCCTCAAATGTAGCAGAGGAGCTGCTAAATCTAGCAATCTTTTTCCCTGTTTTACTCTTTTTTTTTTTTTTTGTAATAACATAAAGTCACTGCATGAGCAACCAGCAATGTTTATTAATAGAGATCGCCAATTTTGGAGTCTTTGGTAAATTGAGAACATACTAAGAAAGAATCTTATCGCTCGAATCGTAGGAAATCCATTTCCAAGTTGTCTGTTTTTCATCAAATTAAAATTAGTTTCATGGGAATATGAGAAGGTTTTTATAATTAGATAATGGAAATTTGCCTAGGTTATCTTCCACTTATTTGGATGTAACATAAATAACAAGAATGTCACATCATGCCAGTATTTACTCATCTAACTCAGCACAAATCCTGGGTCAAGTAAAAAAAGATTTGAAAACATTTTAGTGCTTGTTGCTTAGAGACCATTTTTAACCACTGGAAGGATCTCACTCAAATCCATGGTTGCATAGCGAACAATCTGAAAATTGTGAAGAGTTGCAAGCCTCTCTCAAAGACCCCGCTCAGGTAAAACATTCCCAAGAGTTATCCATTAAGTGACTGAGAATGATGTTCCTCTTCCCCAGCTGGTGTAGAAACAGGATGGGGAATCATTTGGACATATTTCTCCTTTTCAATTAAATCTAGTCAGAAATAAGTAACTCTTGCTTTTGAAATTTTCTGTTTTAAGCATTATGATCACCACTGTTCTCTGCCCTATCCATCCCAGTATTGAACGTTGAACCTGGGTGGTTTAGGTGAAAATCCATGAGGTTTGGAGCCCAGCTTATGGCCAGGAGGTTCCAGCGATGTCTTGGCGTGGCAGTGGCAATGGCTGGTGCTGCCGGAGGTGGCTGTTAGCCCTCCCATTGTAACGGTCTCCTCAAAGGATTTATGACAACTAGTGCTGCAACAAACTATTTCCCCTACAAACTGCAAAGTGAGGGAGCTGGAGGCCAGATCAATGACAAAGGGTATGAAAGGGAGTACAGGTGGTGCTGATAGAGAACCAAAATAGTGCTTTCAGGTACAGTTTTATTTTTTTACCCAATTAATAACAAAGAGACGAAGGGCTAAGTCCTGCTGTTGGGGAGGCACAGAGGCAAAACTCTCAATGAGCTGCGGGTCAGTGCTCAGTGAAAAACAATGCACAGCCTCTGTGGTGTCTGTGGTGGGCCTGGGTCTTCTGCTCTGCACCACCAAGCCGCACAAGCCAGCAGCAGTGATCACTGCCTCCTGCCCATTATGCCATGGTTGACATTCATCCCGCACAAAGGGAAGCATAATTTTATCCACTTATTTTTAATCAGTGGCAAAATTGAGGCAGGGAGAAGGAAAGTGGGTTTTTTCCCCCTTTTTTTCCTTTTTTTCCCAGGTCACAGAGCCAGGCAGCGCAGAGGCTGGTGTGCATGGTGGGTCTCCTGGCTCAGCGTCCTGTGCACTCCCAGCTAACACATCTGTTGATGGGGCTGAAATGCCTCTTTCCATTTCCCTGCAGACCAGGGTCTTTAATAATCTCTTAACTTGAATTTAAACAGAGTCTCATTCTTGTTGGGGCTAATATTATCTGAAACGGTATGGCAGGAGACCCCAGTCTCCACAGATAGCTCTGGAGATTGCTCGCGGGGGAATTACCCTAGATATCTTTTATCAGAAGTTCAAATGTCTATTAAAAAAGGGCAAAGATCATGTAACCTCGGGTGAACCTTCAGTCAAATCGTATTTATTGTCACAAGGTGGGTTGCAAAAGAGAGAATCCAAGAGTTTTGTGATCATTTGCACAGTGTGAATAAAGAAAAAGGTACCATCTTATGTTGTTCTTTTTGAGTAAGATATGTAATTTAAGCAATAGTGTGAGCAGTGAATGGGTTGCTCACAGTATGGTATAGTGTAATGAAGAGCAAGTGTGACATCACATCCCTTCCAGACAACTGCAATGTGATATCCCAGCTAGCACAACCATTTTCCTCCTCAAACATTAAAAAGTATGTTTTTCAGTAATCCCATTTCTCTCATACATGAAGTCTAAAAACACTTAAAAACTAACATCTAGTGGGGTAAAATATCGTGTTTGCCCATGCTCCTATCAGGCATTAATCCTCAGATGGCATTTCTGTGACCATTTCTTTTCAGGTGCACTAAATTCATTGCCTGAAAACTAGGAAATATCCCAATAATATCCCACGCAACTGCCATAGGAAGACTTTCCTCCTGCAAAAAGGTTGAGAGCTGGAATTTGTATAGGGGAATCTTGCAGATCCCAACCAAGCCATTCAGCTCTTTGAATACATGGGGAAAATTCTGCATCAGTGACTGAAGAGACACTAAAATTAAATAAACTCAGGAAAAGAGCATGTCCTGCATCATAATTTTCAGAGGAGCTTGAAATAAACATATGTAACCAGATTTTAGTAGTATTCAATGCCCTCCTGTTCACGCTGTTAAGACTGAAGAGCTTTCTCATGGGTTTTGCATACTGGGAGCTGTCATTTCTTTTTTATCCCTATATAGACTGTCAGGCTTTTATATATTAACTGCTGATTGTTTTTGTCTTCTTTTAAGAAATGCAATCCCTGCAAACACATAATTTCTCGGTGCGTACTCTGCACATGGAAACAGAGTCTTTGGCAAACTAACACCTGGAGAATGCAAAACCGTATCGATAAGCACTGCTGCACTGTTAAAAGCAGCCAGGGTGTAATCTTCTCATCTTCCCCTTTGTGAATCTCAAAAATTAATATATTCTATATGCTTCTCTCTCCCCAACGTTCTATTTATTTATTTTTTTCCCCTTGCCCTAAATTCTGCATGCCTACCCCTGGACATGAGATTGGTGAGAGCAGTTGAAAATTAGTGCCTACAGGCAAAGAATTTCCCAGCCTGTGCCTGTGTGATGCTCCTAACGATCCCCAGTCAGGAGCCCAGCACTGCACAGCTCGGGCTGGAGTGGAAAGGGGAGCTGGTGGCAGTTGCTGAATTGTGCCTGACATCTAATTATGTCCTAGTCCTTGGCAACAGCTTGAAGATAATCTACCTCTTGCCAATCATCCTGGAAAACTGCTGCTTTTCTTCTTGATGCCTTTAGAGGCTTCCACAGCGTTGCACCCCCTTTGCAGGCTTTTGCTGCCAGGTACACAGTGGACCTGTGATCATCTTGGAGAAAGACCCCTTTCGGGCCTTGGAAACATGCATATGTTCCACTTATATGCCTGTTTTGTGGCTTCCCAAGTTTTCTGTGGGACAACAGGAGGAGAAGGGGAAAACGGTTTGCAGGAACTGTAGAAAGTTGCATTTCTGGCCTTATAATACAGCTGTCATCTCAGGCAAATACGATTACCTGTTTCCTAATTAGGACAAGTTTGGCTGTGATTATATGAGTCACTGGGAAGTTATATTCTTCATTTACCCCAGAATAGCTCTATAGTTCCATAAATGTTTTCCCTACAGAGTAAACCTTGAATTTATGATGAAGGTCGCATAACTCCCGCTCTTGAAGAAGGCATGAAGGAGGTGGGGCGCAGGGTGGAGGCTGCTTCTTTGCCGCTGTCTGCTGCCTGGGGTGGCTTTCCAGGGGTTGATCACCAAAGCATCTGGCAAAAAAACATGTAAAAGAGGAATACATGTAAACCAAAGAATGATATAAAGAATAAAGATCTCATTATCCAAAAATAAAGAAACATGGGATGAAACTCCAGTGCGAGCTTCCAAAAAATATATTTAAAAAACCTAAATTTTTTCACCCTGGGTACGTTTCCTCTGGAATTTTATTACTGAGACCAGAAGTTCCTACAGGCAATCTTTTGTGAATACTAGTAACCCATCCAATATGCCAGGCTAACATGTTACCGTACTAAAAATACAATGAAACAAAGAAAGAAAATCAAGCTTTTGAAATGATAAAAAGTCTAATATTAGGAAAATATGATGGGTTTAGAGGAAATTTTATTAATGTCAGATTTTTCCGCAATTGCGATTTTCAAGGTTTTTGCATAGACTGTAAGGCTGATGCAGGGGTGCAATTCGCAGTTCCTAAATATCTGAAGATATCTACATCTGATAGAGACTGGATTTGCTATGAGAAGCAGACTTGTCCACTAGATCTTTAGCTATGCTATTTATACCAGTGTTTTAGATATGTTTTGTGGATCTGCTGTTCTAACGTGCTGCTAGTGTTCTCTTCTGAAACGAATATTTTGGATACCACCTCCCTCCATAACTGATGCTCATTTTGGTACTGAGTTTTGTGCCATACACTGCATTAATTCCCAGTTTGGGGCAATGAAGCCCTTTAGAGCCAGGAGACCTGATGTTTTTGTGCCAACACTGATGTGCTGCTCTCTGAGCACAGGGGTAGGACCTGCTCGTTACCCTGATTGACTAGGAGTGTGAACTGGAATCTGCCTTAATTAGGGGTAACAAGTCCTCAATTAGAGGAAAACACACCCTAGTATAGAAGTGGTGGAACTCAAATACTGTTGTCATCAGGGAGACTTCTGAATGCAAGAGGTAAGTGAGGAAATAGTTACTGTTATTCTTGCTCCTTTCATTAGTTCACAGGCAAAACATAACATTTTAGTGGAAAAGGGCCTGTGTTTTTCACCAAAATTAAGTTTTGGTTTGTGACTTCAAAATATGGGGGACAATATTAAAGTTAGCTTTTTGCTTCCTTAGGGATCAAAGAGGACTCCTGCACTTGTGTGTTGGATTTCAAGTCTGCTTCCTGTAAGTTTTTGCTTTCTTTTTATTTGTTTTTTCCATCTTGAAGCTATTTTAAGCACTCTATAACACATTAAGTGGGAAAAATTTGGTTAAAATTCTGATGGCTCCTCCTTTTTCCTGCTAAGAAACAAGTAAGTTATATTGTTTTGGACATAGTTTAAAAATTGTTTCAGCTAGTCTTCCTGCTAAATTTCAAAGTTACTCTTTCATGTGCTCACAAAGAAAATCTAAAATGGATTTCTGACTGGAGAGATGAAAGAATTTGCCAAGGAAGGGCAACCAGCATGGATTGTGTACGCTCCTATGGAGAAATGTCTTTCCAGAATGCACCTGGTTTGTTTTGGCTCAAAGCTGGCCCCCTGCTAAAAGCTTAAATTGGTTCATGCGCTGTTTGTGAATGGCAGGCTTGATTTGGAAAAGAATAATGGCAGTTATGGAAAGTTTTTATGATGGCTCATGTGCTCAGTCTGATGAACAAATGAAAGACTGGGGTGAATTTTCCTTATGTGGCTGGCAAAGAGGGAAACAAAGTCACAAATTATACAATAACTAAAGGAGAGACTTGTATTATTTAGTGGTGCTCTGTATCATTCCAGAGATATAGAGAGTCAGCTTTAAGAAAGGAAACTCATAAAGAAAAGGAAGTAGCATGTATCAAAACAAATTGACATGTCACATCCGAGCTATTCCTATTTATGTTTCTGATGTGCCATTCACCGTTGAAGAAAACAGTGAAAGGTACTGAAAAGCAGGCGCTATTTGAATAGATCTAACTGTCAATAAATAATTGTTTTAATTAAAATGCGTCATGTCATTCTGAGGTTCCTACATGACATAAGCATGAAAATGTATGAATGCATAATGCAGTAATAATTAAAATTACAGTTTCCCAACAAATTTAAATGCTTGGCAATTAACTACCTGATAAATCTCACTTTTCTGTGTGGTGTTCCCCCCCCCCCCCCCCCTTTCTTTCTGGGAGTATTAAATAGTCCTAATTGCTGGTTGAACATTCCTCAACTGTTGACAGTTTTCTGTTGTGTCTATCAGATATAACTTGCTCCAAGTATTGCTTTATCTTTGCACGCAAGTCAAAGATGTTGCATTCCACATCTACTAAATGGAGGTCATGAAGTCCTAAAGTCTCAAAGACACATCCATGAGATTAGGGCGGACAGGGACCTTGATGTCTTGGCCAGAGGGGGGTTGCAGATGTTGGCTCTGGGAGCAGCAGTGATGTGTAATTCGGGCTGTTCTCAAGTTGTTGGCTGCAACGCTTGTACCTTTTAGGCAAACTTTAATGATGGATGTTCTCTGATTTTTATATTTTTAGTGAACGCAGAAATACGTCTACCTCATTTTCATAGCTTAGTGTAGTTGGTGCCCTTGCTTTAGAAGATGAATAATTTGGCTATGATAGCTCCTTAAAAGAGCAGATGCCAGGGATCAAATGGGAGCCCCCCATTTCTGACCTGCCTCCCAAGACTGCTGGCTGGGGTGCAAACAGCATCGGTTCTTGCAGTGGTTTTTATGACCTAGACTCTCACTTAAACAGGACTGGAACTACTAGCTCGATTCACACAAATACCAGCAGGTAAATGACTTTTGGTTACTTCTAACATAGGTTGTGTTTAAACTTCTGACCTACAAGGAAATGCTCAATGCTCGGGGCCATGCACAGCTACGCTTGCAAACCTATGCCCATTACTAGAAGGATATAAGGATATCCATTAGGCTCACTTTCATGTTTTAAATAGATACTCACTATATAGGGAAAAGTTGGAGAGGGGCTTTTTTTAGATGGATGCTGATGCTTATAAGCCACTCTCTGGTGGAAAAATTAACAAACAAGTCATAGGATAATGCCGTGCTGGCTGGTGGCATGGGCTTGCTGTGCGCTCTCCGAGCGGGTGTGTGCGACAGCTCTGTGCAGTGTGGCTTCTTGGGGATCCACAGGTCCATCCAATGTGCTCCCTCGGGTTCAGATTGTGCTTTTTAAGTTTTCTCATAAATGCCTTGCTCTTTGCCTAACAATGAGGAGACCAACGCAAATGCATTGGCAAGAGGTAAAAGCTGCAAAAGGCACTTCCAAAAATACTCTTCCATTTGCATTTTGAATGGGGTCATCAGACTGGTACAGCATAAATTGAATTGAAAATAAAGGCGCTTGCTAAAAATGTTTTCTGTGTTCGCTGCGGAGGAGCAGGGAAAGAGGGTTGGAAAGGATTCAAGGTTAAATCACAAGGCAACGTGATCCCAACGCAGGACGTGTAAACATGTGAAGATCACACAGGACCGCACAAATGTATTGAGACAACTGCAGTTTTGGAGACAACACACTCGACGACAGAAATCTAAGCAAGATCTCAATTTTACAGGGAAGAGCGGGATTGTGAGTGCAGTCATTTCCTTAAACTTTTATTAAACCCCTTCCCTGCAGATGTAACATTTCCCATGTTTTTCCCCTGCACTTCACAACACATCTCAGTGCTCACGGCATGAACTTTACAAGGACTGATTTTTTTAGTGGATGACTGGAGGTGAGCCAGAAGGCAATGACTTCCAGGCATCTCCCCCAGTGTCCCCCCAGCCTGTCCTACCGCCGGCGAGCACCTGCACCAGGGACAGGCTGCCAGAGCTTGCTCCAAATGCTCTTGTCACCAGGGTCTTGCAAATTCATATAATTGTTGGACTTTCTGAGTTGATAAAGACAGACTGGGGGGGGGGGGGGGGGGGAGGGAAAGACATTTTAATTCTGTCATTGGAGTCATCAGCCCAGCTACGCATACTGCTGTGTACTACTGAAATTGCCTGAAGAATTAATTTATGTGACTTTTCCACTTATTGATTATTTCAGATTAGCTGTGTTTCTCAATTTCAACTCAGTAGTTGTTGTCTGGGCTGTACCTTTGCTTACTTAAGCTGTGCAGCGACTTCTTGGCCCCAGATTGGATAATTTAATCCTCATAATTTGTGCCAGGTAATGTTGAGGCACTGTCCCTCCAGCTGGGATTTGGAAAGTTAGATTAGAGACGTGATTTCAGCTTCTTGTTGATGCTGCTTCTGCAGTCAGTGGGGAGAGGAAGAGAAGCAGCTTTAGGTGGAGTTTCTCCTTCTGACGGTGCTGTGAATCTCCCTCTGGAGAGAGCCCTTTCCCCACCAACAATGAAAGCCCCAAGATAAGCAGTAGAGTACAAGCCTCGTATACAGAAGAAGAAACTAGGGGATGTAAATACCTTGTTTCTGGTTCTTGGGGACAAGTTTCTTTATTAAGCAACTGCTGTCTTTAGTCTGACTTTTTTTTTATGTGAATACTTGCAGACTGCAAACAAAAGCAAAATGCTTACAAAAAGTTAAGGGGAAAGAACTGCCAACAATAATTTATAGAAAAAATAATTCAGGTTAATTAAAAAAATAAGGTTGTAGGGTTTTTTTTTTAAGGTTTGCCTTTTGTTTCTCAGTCCATATATTGTAGTTGGAAGACATTTTTAAGAATTTTTGCAACCATGGGGACTAGCGATTTTCTTGCTTATCTGGAGGAAGGCTCTGATTCTCGTTTAATCTCTAGTTTCTTCTAATCGCTGTGAAAACTGAGGCTTTAAGAAAATCTCCAGTCTCAGTCAGACTTGCTATAACATTATGAAAGTTGGCAACTATTAAAATATTGGCAAATATTTTTCTTGCCAGTTTTTTCTCAGTTCTGCTTACAGCCATCAGCAGGGGACCTTTTGAGGTATAACTACTCCCTACGTAAAATCTTCCTGAGCTCAGTTCAGAGCTGGTGCATGCAAATGGAACTGTATTTACTTCAGCAATAAAAAAGAAAAACAACCAAAACCCCAAATATTGTTATAAACCCTTGCATATACACAGATTTTGGTTTTGTGCTCTTTAAGCTTTTTATTTACCTATTTTCCTTCCTATTTAGGCATTTTTAAGTAGGGAAAAAATGCCATTTTAAAACTGAAAGTTAGGAGGCTGCATTAAAAAAAATAGAATAAAATATTTTAGAATTTCACTTGTGGAACATTTCATTTTGGGCACTTTGTAATGAAATATGTTTATATTGGAAAACCTTGCTTCATATTTGTGAAAACACCTCCTAACTTCAGCCCTTCCTTGTTTCCTCCTACTGTAATTGGTGCAAATGTGACATCGTGGCTTATGTCTCAGCCAAGGGAGCTTTGGGGACAGGCAGGGTGGGGAGGAGATCTGTGATGTCAACCGCTGTTTGTTCCTTGCTGTGCAGGTGGCCTTGGTGGAAGGGGACAGATTCCCGTGCAGCACCGGGGCTGCGTGCACCGGCAATTGCCAGGGGCATTAAACCTGTCTGAAAGGTGATACTCCCTGGATGCATGCACAGTGCATTGCTCAGCATGAACATGCTCCTGCATGGGGAAGGAGAGGAGTGGCACCAGGGCAGTGCAGACTAAAGGTTTTCTTCATTGTGGATATAGGAAAACAAACACAGAATCCTTATTGCTTGGCTGGGGAGGTTGCAATTCAAAATCTGGTGCTATTACATTATTTTGAGCCCTGTGTTAAGGATTTAAAATCCTTTTGGATGCTTTCTAGCAGTGGTTTGTTAATGGCCTTGCTTTACTTTTTGTGCTGTTACCCACCTCTGAGGAATTTTGATCAGTTGAGCTGTAGATACAGTTGCCCCAAATACATGGGGGGGGAAAAAATCAGTTGACACGGTCATGCGACAAATCAAACAAGAATTTGTCTTGGCAAATGTCAGCATCCAGGTTGATGTGTGTTATGCCAGCTAATCCATCCAAAGGTTTGCTAACGGTATCCTGAGGAGAACTGGGGTGAGCAGTCAGCGGGAGGAGTAATGGGGCAATGACGAGACTCTCCTCTTTCCCCAAATGCTTTGGCAGAGCCAGCAAGTTCTTGGTCTCCATTGCAAGGCACAAGAGGGGTTTCTCTCTCCTTTTCTTTCTTTTTTTCCTCCAGCATCAAAAACATAACAAGGTGCAGAAGAGTTTGAATTTAGAGCAATAATTTTGCCCTCTTACTAAATAGATTTACCTAGTAGCTGTTGCTACCTCTAAATTAGATGTGCTGAGCTATGGGTATACTGAAAATCTCATGCTTAAGGGATAAAGGAAAGCAAAGCTGACCCAAACAGTGGTGGCAGGTTGAATTCAACCAGTTTGACTTGCCCGCAAGACAATGTAAGATACATATTGCTTACACTGTACTTACAGGAGGTTTGTGCTTGGCAGGAGGCTGAAGAGAAAATAGTTCTTTATTCAGAGAAAATGAACATTTTTTCCTTTTTCCTCTTTTTTTCTCCTTATTTTCTGCCTTTTCTTTGTCTCAGCCATCCCTTAGCGATGTACAGTATTAGTGTATAGTTAACAATTTGGTACCAGCTGAAGCACTGATTTGATTACTGTTAATTTGATGTCATTTGTCAGTGGACGGTGAAACAGTGACTGTTCCTATGCTCAGGGACTCTATCTAGCACTCGGAAAATACTTATTATCAAATTGCTTAAAAACTACAGCTTGTTTTTGCATCAAAAAATGTTTTTCTGTTGAATGAGTGGCTGTGCGTGGATGAGATGGAGTTGCAAGTGGGATATTGGCAGGAATGAGATGGATGCAACAAAGTGAGAGAAGAACTGGGGGCTTATTACACATACGCAGTCTTTTTGGGCAGTGTTTCCAGACATGCTTAAATAAAGGGAAAGATAATATCTCATGTGGTATTGTAGCCCTTCTTTGTAAATGGTTTTTCTGTGTGTTTGTCTCTCTTGTGTTAACCCTTCACATCCATTACATTGATGCGTGGCTTCTAGGATAAAGGATGCCCCAGGATTAGTGGGTAATTACTGATTTCTAGGAGACACCTTTCCCCCCACCTGCATTGTTCTCAACTTGGAAAAAACACTGTTTTTTCCACTGTGACCTGGGCTGGGATGTGGGTGAGGGATGGGGACAAGCTCCTCCAAGTGTCCCTGTGCCATAAGGATTCAATCTCTGGGTAAAAAAGGTGAAGTCTGGAAAGGATGGTGTTAAAAAACATCTTTTATGGCTTAATTGAAGAAGTGTTGGTGTAAAAATGGAGGGTTTTTCCTGCTGAATGTGGGTGGTGGGTTGGAGCGAGGGTGCTTGTGTTTGTAAACAAATAAATTAAGTAAAGCAAAGCACAGTTTGGGTCAAATGAGTGATGCTGTAAAAATGAGGTATTTTGGCTCCCTATTTATTTATCTCTGTGAAGAGAAACTTATAGCAAGTCAGAAGATGACTCTCTGAGGGATCAATACCACCAAGGATGCTGAAAACACGTGAACAATTGAAGTATATCTTGTCTTTCTGACTTCTTCACCAACCACAGAGGCTTTATATTAAAAACAACAAAAAAATGTAGCTAGAATTAGACCGACTAGAAAATGCAAATTCATGGCACAAAAAAGAAAAACAGAGCATAAAAGATAAAAGCATCCTGATTGCTTGCAAGGGGAGGCATGGCTCAAGGGCTTTAATTTTTTTAAGTAGAAATATTATTGCATTTTATTTCCATTCTTTGCAACAGGAGAATTGCTTCAGAGTTGGAGGTTGTCTGATGTCCAGGCCAACGTGGGAGTGTGGTTAGTCCACCCTGTCTGCCTGTCCTGCTCAGTGGTCTCCTTCAGGCCCAGGTGGGCAGCTCTCGGTGGCAATGGGGTGGACACAGGCCTGGAAATGTAGCCTGGAAATACTTTTCTTTGTTGATTTTGGGCCATTCCACATCCCCTTTCTCCCTGGAGATTTACTGTATTAAATTTTCTGTTTTGTCTAAAGGCTCTGAACAAAGGGAGATTTGTAGAAGATTTGTATGAGGCAAGGGCTCATATTTGGTATACATTTCAGAGGTAAAATAAAATGCTGAACCTAGTACGGGTAAACCGCTGTGGGAGTTTTCCTCGGTACTGGTGGCATATTTCTTTTGTGTTCTTTCAGGAGGTTAAGGGTGAAGCTGGAGCTATATGAAGAACAACTTGTTTGCTCTTAACAGAGGCAAGGACAGATGAAGCTGGTGAGCACAGCTTCCAGGTCTTTCAGTCATTTGTTTTTAAACCTCATCATGTGCCTGTCCTGATGCAGCCCTTACTCAAGTCCCCTTCACTGTTTGCATGATGCTCTCATACTTCCCATACTTGCCTCTGTCTGCAGATCAGTAAAACTTCCTAAAAATAGTAAATACACTGGTGTTGTGAGATGATGTATGTATTCTGAACATAAGCCCTTTATGATTACATACTCTTTACTTGCAGATACATAAAAAGTGTGGGACAAATTAATTTGTCTGGACAAACTGGCCTTAAAAAGGCTTGCTTCTGAAAGCAATTAATTTGTGTCGTCTTTCTGTCTTAAATAATTTTTTTATCCATGCACCCCATGAAAGGTTGAACAACAGCCTTAGTTTATATTGTTTATTTTTTTCCAAATGTGCAACACAATGGACAGGAATTTCATCAATGGAGATAGATGCTGTCTTCCCAGCTTCACGTTGTAGATCATACAGGAAGACTTCCTTGGCCAAAAAAAAGGCTATGTGCTTTTAGTTACTGTCTCTGTACTGTCTTTGCTACCATAAAGGCCTTCTTGCCACTTTGTTCAGAGGTCAATGTGGACTGTTCACCTCTTTATTAGATGCAGAGGACCACACTTGGCGGAAGATGCTGGGGCAAAAGGGCCACTTTGCTCAGCTGGGGCTTTCCTGCTGCTGGGGAGATTGTGAGGTTTCTTACTGCTTGTTCTGTTTTCCAAGCATCAATTGCATCACATGCTCACAACCCTGTTTTTTACTCCCCCCCCATGCATTTGGTGGAAAAGAAGCAGTGTGATTTTTGCATGGCTTGAAAACAGGCAATAAGAGTCATGCTACCGATCAGTATGTGCCAAAACACCTCTCTGCAGATGCATGTCACCATGCACCTTCCCTCTGCATGTGACAATTCACAACCTGAGACAGCAGCGGTGCTTCCTCAGGTCATGAGGTGGAGTTAGCAAAGCCATCACGACCATTTCCTTTCTTGACCCATCTGAGAAGGGGATAGTCAGGCTGGTTGCACTGTCAGGGCAAAGGCTCTCTCCCCAGGGGTGTTTCACGCTCAGGAGACCACCAGCTTCTCCCTAAAACTCCACCAGGCAAAAATCTTAAAATATTGGGGAAGAGGGGAAAAAAGTCATAAAATTAATTAGCATTCACTAATTAACTGTAATAATAAAATTTAGAATCACTGCCTGGAAATATAGTAGCTTTGGCCTTGTGCCATGATATAAAATGTATGGCTGCTATCTTTCATGTGGCTACGCATCCATTTTGAGACCTGACAGTGATGACCAGTTTTTAAATTTTTAATTGCTGCCATTGTTTTACTGAAGGAATTCTATAGCCTTCCTTAGCCAGCTAATATCTCACAGCAGCTGCTATTAATTGTAATGATTTAGGAATTTAGGAAAAAAGAAGAAAAAAATAAACTGTAACTGCAATTTTTTGTTATTTTATGTAACTCCTTACTATTGAAAGGGCTTAGAAGAGGTTGAACTGTCAACACCATAGAAGCATCCATATTAGTAATCAAATACACTCCATATTTTGCCAAGTATCCTGAGCTGTTACATCTGCCACGACCACCTGTGATAATCTTCCTCCTTTTTTTGCACTAAATAATCAATTACAATATTCTGGTTTTTTCCCCTCCACACACACTCATTCATTACAACTGGCTCTAGTTAGTGATTTTGAAAATGCCAGCGAGGAAGTGTGGGTAACTTTGCACCATGCAGGCTTTCTGAACACAGCAATGGTCAGTGTGGAGCCCCATACACCCAACTGCATGGAGCTGCTCTCCATCAGGTGTGTCGTTAACAATGGATGACCCCACATGAGTAGATAAGAATTTACTGAATAAGCAGATGTGTAAGACTTTGCAATTTTCTGTTGCAATTAAAATGGTCTCTCTTGGAGCACTGGATGTTTTTAATATGCAGTGAGCATATTTGCTGGATTCTCATTCCCAGGGATGATGGATGAGCCAGACAGGGACCCATCCTGACTTGTATGTCCCTGCTTGAGTTTTGTGGCTGGCAGGTGGGAAAAGCCAAGAGGGAAACATTGTCCTGGTGAAAGCTGAGCAAATTTGGTCAAGAATTGCTGAAAGACAGTGAACAGAGAAGCCCATGATGCTATATTTCCTAGGTTCAGTTTAGAAAACAACTGCATTTTAAAGACAAGGAATGTAATAAATTTTTTTTTTTTAAAGAAAGAAAATTCTGAGTATGTCAGATATCATGTCTATGTGATGTGCCAATGCTGCCTGAATGATTTGGGCTGATAGTTACCGTTACACATTGAGTACCTCTTCAATGTGTCCGTACTGATGATTTTAAAGATCGGAATTAGGGAGGTATCAACAGCCTGAACCCCTGCAGTACTCCTGCATGCCCTAGTTTGCCTCGTGTGTTTGTGCCAGCATTGACACAAGGAGCTGTTAAACCACCCTTGTTTCCAGGGAGAAAATTGAAAATGTCAGCATCAGTGGCTTTTAAAGGCAGGAGCAGAGCAGAAAGGGCAGGGGCGGGAGTGGAGCAGACATTTACACTCATGGGGTTTAGTACAGCCTGATCATAGATCCCTCTTACATGAATATTTTAAATATAGTCATCTCTTTTATATGCCATTAGTTAAGAGGTACTACTGGAAGTGTGCTTTGAGATACAAGGACAGCCCTAGTCCAGCCTATTTGTGAGAGAAGGCTTTTCTTGTCAGTTTGTGAGGAATTTACCCCAGTGATCTTTGGAAATTCAACTTCCAAAATCTATATCCTATTTGCTCCCTTGCCCTTGCAGAGCAGCGCTGGTGTTCTTCAGCACCCACTGAAATACAAAGGTAATATTTGTTGTGCGCTTTAAGAGCTGCTGTATACCAGCACAGCCAAAACTGTGCCTTAGATCTAAATGAGATACCTTTTCTTATAAAACATATGAACTAGTTGCAGCTAAGTTGGACTTAAAAACAGGATTTTTTTTTTTTTTTGGCTGGTGCCTGCTTAGGATGAGGACAGTGCATAGGAACCTGCTGAAAAAACTTGCACTTGTTAATTCAGCTCCATTTCGTATTGGCCAGGCCTAAGTTTTAGTGATGTTGCATGACTCTGCTATAAAAGGGAATTTTTAGTACTGTTCTCGGTTCCAATGAGATTCATAAGGTTGTCTATGTATTTGCTTCTTGAAGATATTAACTGAAGTTGTATAAAAACTGAGCATTGTGATAGATTTTTCTACATAGAAAACTATTGAGGAAATTATGTTTTACGAAGGGCAAACCTTAAAAATAAAAAGTCCAAAACATACCTTGGTTGAGCTTTTTAAAATATGACACATCCCCTAAATATGTCACATTTATTTTTATAATATTATAAATAAAAAGTTGAGTGAGAAAATAATCTCTTTGCTGTACTTGGGAGCACAACCTCTGCCAGCAAAGGTCTCTGTAAATAGCAGAGGTCAAAACTGCTTGGGATCTCTCCACCACCCGCCTGGAACGAAGAAATACATTTTTATGTGTACATTACATAAAACATATATAGGTATTCCTCCATGAATCATAAATCCTACTGACTATGATATGCCAAGCAGATGCCAAAAAATTCAGGGGGAAAAAAAAAAATCTATCTGTTAAACCCCATGGCTATGGTTTCTTAATGCTGACATATAGCTATATGTGCTTTAAGGTTAAATATTTTGGCCTGGGAATTTTCTGACGAACACTTTTGAACCAAAACCCTACAGTTTATTGAAGTGGGTTTTTCATGAGGAGAAATCAGTTCTGATAAATCTTCTCAATTAAGGAAAGAGTTTAAGTTGTCCAAAGGTTTTTTGGTTTCAGTAGAATTTTGGATTCAAAACAACTTTCTCTCTTTTTGTTTAATACTGTTAATTTGTAGAAAAATGAAAAGAAATAGTCCTGGATGAAAAGAAATTAGATTTTTTTCCCTTTGTAGACTCTTCCTGTTATTTTCTTAATTTCACAGTAGCACAGAAAACAGTGCTACAGGAGTAGGGAAGAAGTGGTCTCTGCTTTTCCAGCCTTTATTCTTATTTGAAAGACTTCAGAATTTTTGAGTTTATTCACTTTTTAACCTGAAGAATATCCCTAAATATCTTTAAATGAGTTTCCATTTGTTGCAAGTTCCACACAGTTTTGGTTTGAAGTTATATGCTATTTTGTATTGCTCTGTTACTTTTATTTGGCTATGTAGCCCACCAGTTACCTGGCGCATTGCTCAGTTTTCCTGCTCCTGTTTAATTCAGGTGAACTTTCTGAGGTCCCCCCAGAGATGTGGCATCACAATAAATTGTGGGCCAGTGAGGTGTCGCTCCTCGTTATGCCTAAAACCCACTCACTCCAATGATTTCAGGAGGCAAAAATGAACAGTGTGGTCACAACTGGGGTGAATAAATTTGAATTGGGGAAAAAGGCTTGTGGAAAAAAATATCGTGCTAACTTCCTACCTCCAGTGCCCTCCTCTATCCGTGCCTTTCATTTTAGGTGCTCAGAGCATCGCTATCATCAGAAGGGGAAGAGGAGCTGCTCCTCTGTATTTTCTTTTTAAAATGTTGGTGTTAATGGTAATAATATTTGGTACATATACAACATTATGGTGATAATATTGTGTATTCAAGCTATTTTTGATACCAGCCTGTGAGCAGTCACACAGGAGATGGATGGGGAAGTGGCATATCCCACCAAAATGCAGGTGGTGAAGGGTTTCCTGGGGCACCTCTGAGCCCTGTGGAGAAGCAGCTTCTGGACACTTGTCCACATTGTTCGCACTTACTTAACTTCTCCCAAATTGCGGTTAGTATAATCAAGTTAACTTAAAATGTGTTTAAACTGCTAATGCACTGGGTCATTGATTTTAACAATGTTCTCACTACTATGTTTAATTACTGTACAAGCTGTTATTTAAGAGCACAGTTCGGATGGAGGAATGTAATAACGCCTTCTTAGATCATAATAAATGAAACAACCCGGTAATGGTCTGTGCGTGACTTTAGCAAAGAGGTTTTTAATGGTGGGGAGAGAGGCCAGCTGCATGCATGCACAGGGTGTGTGCCACCGGCTTGGCGGTGAGATGTAATGTCAAGTGACAAGTACATGGCACTATGGCTTCCTGGACACTTATGGTTTTCACCAGTAGTTACAGAAGGAAACCAAAACCATGTGAAATGAAGTTATGCTGAAAAATCCCAGAACAAAACAGTGCTATTATGAAGGCCTTCACAGGTGCCTCAGCATTGCTTCTGTACACAGCAGGATGGGACTGGCTCCAGAGGTGGCAGGAGGAGAGGGATGCTCCATCTCAGGAAGAAAGACTTAGAGCATGGTGCATGGAGCTAACAGGAGAAGGACCAGCAGGAGCCGTGTCTGCTTTCCCCTTCTCCTGGTTGGTGTCAGTGGAAACATTCTTCTCTTCTCTCTTGCTTCACATCACACTGATTTTTGAGAAAATCCTGCTCATCTGCCTTGTTGCTCGGACACTTCAGAAGGGAAAGTGCTTTAATATGCTGGCACTGCTGGAGGAGGCTGAAAAGGGGTACGGTGGAAAGTGTCAGATCTCAATTATTTTCAAAATTAAGCTATTTCAGATAACCAAGGTGTTGGTGTTTGAGTACCAAGGAGCTTGAAGGAGTCAGTTGATGTTGTATTTTGTTTTGTCTGTGTTGATTGTGTTGATTTTTTGTTTTGTTTTTCCATGGCGGTTTTGCATCCAATAAGCTTGGTGGTGGTTGCTGCTCGAAGTTTGTTTTGAAATTTTTTAACTTTGTGTAAAAGGATTTGTAAGGGATTTTTATTTTCTTGCATGGCAATGATTTAGTTGAGGTCTGGTTTGGATGCTGATGTTGCAGTAGGAGGAGCAGAAATGAAGTGCTTTGGGAAGGGGAAGGGTGGAAGAAAGTGCATCCTTTCTGGCTTCTCCTTTGTACTTTCTATTTTTCGCCCCATCTTGGGAAAGATTAATTCTAATTTATGCACCTTCAGGGTCAGCTGGTGATTGGCTCAGCTTTGCTCTGGGACTGTCAGCAAGTAGGGGGTTATCCCAGCCCTGGTGCAGATGGGGCACCCCACACCACTTAGGATGCTAGGGGGTGTCCTGGGTGCTCCCTGTGTGGCTGAGCCCCATGTTGAGCAGCCACCTCTGCTCTGCCTGTGGAGAGCAAGATGTTGTTTATCCCACAGAGTTCTCCTGGTTTTGTTTTAATTTTCCTATTCCACTGGGAAACGTGATACAATATATGTATGACATGAGCCTCTTTGTATTTCTAGATTAGAGCAATATCACAGGAACAAGAGGGGATCGATGCTTTCATGAACAGGCTCTGCATCTTAGAGGTACGAAGGTGAGGCCAAACAGTTTTAGTATAAACAGCTCTATGCTCTCCTGAGATACCAGGCGTGCCTGAAAAGTAAGATATTTCTTACACATCGTGTGAAGAGAGACATCTTAAAAAATTGCTCCACTCATAGCTTAGAAAATGCTTGGTGAGGGTGTAAAGGTAGAGGCCCAAGGGCATGCCATGGGCATGGGTCTGCGAGCCCACTCCCGAACCCTGCTTTCACCCCCGTCATTGTCCTTCCTACCTGTAATTTTCTTCAAGAAATTTCTTTTTGACTATTTCACCTTCCTTGCCTTCGATGTAACCACACCGAACCTGGATTTGAGCTAGTGTGTTTAAGTTTTCTTTATAATAAATCCATTCCTATTCAGTGACTTTTACCCAGTCTAAACCTTCAGCTTTTTCCAAGTCCTCCTTCATCACATTCAGAAATTTATTATCAATACAGGTTGGTTATATGGAATCAATCTCTGGCTACATATGTATGCTTGATGATATATGCGAGACCCTGTGTGCTAACTTGTGTGCTTATTCATAAATAAATAGAGAAGAGGGAGAACAGAGGGAGAGGATGAGTGAGCTTGCACTGTATTTGATTAATGAATAGAGGTGCTGAAGCACACTGAAATCTTCTCTGAAAGGCATTTTTCTGGTCTTCTCTATTTTTAATCTTAAAATAAGCTGTATTCCACCAAGCAACTATCATCTGTCCCCGCTCGTGCTTTCAGGCGGATGGCTCTGGGAGAACATCCCGGGCACAGGGAGAGCGCCTGGGTGCGCGTGGTCCTTGCTGCTAGTTATCTCAAATTACACAAATGATTTAAAAACATGTGTCAATAGGCTTTTAAGTAAGCAGATTCTGTTGTGATTAATTAATCATATATTTTCTCAACTTCAAATGAACTTTTTAATGAAAAGTATTCATAATTTTTTTTGGCTGTTTGTTTTTATACATCTGCATACTGCTTAGTTTGAACATATTAATTATAATAAATAAAAAATAAGGAAAGCAGCAGGTGTTCTCTTATGTATTCTACAAAGAATCTTATTCTTTAAATTTTACCAAATTATTTTATTCCTGCTGTTTTATGCTGTGGGTTTCACAACATAAATATTTTGTTTTATTCGCATGAGACTTTTTTTGTTGGCAATTTGAAGGCTGTCATGGTTTGTGGAGAAAACAACATACTTGTAATGTCTCCTTGCTGGTCCATGACTGATTTTACATGGACTCAGGAGTGAGTTTTAAATAAGTGGATTACCCCATAATATTCTGGGTAAAGTACAAAGGGAAGCGTGTTTCCTCCCAATTTCACTTGCAGGGACTGTGTTTTCGAATGGTTATTTGTATTAGGCTGGTTTTTCCTGGAGGAGAACAGGTAAGTTATGTGTTTCAGCGTTTCACAATTTTTTTGAGTCCAAATGGCTCACTCTTCTGAGCATTTGAAAATATGAGTGCAAAGATGAGGAGCAGATGTTGTTGTTGTTGTTGTTGTTGTTATTATTATTATTATTATTATTATTATTATTATTATTATTAATAATAATAATAATTATTATTATTTACTTTTAAGAAAGCTTTCTCATGCTCTTCATGACTCCAGGAGCTGGGACATATGGAGCAGCCATCGTGGCTGAAGGGTGCGGTGAGGCTGGGTGTGAGCGGTGCAAGAGAGGTCCCTGTTTCTTGTCCATCACCTCCTGGGGAAGATGAGTTTCTGGGTGGTACCTGAGAGAGGGCAGCAAAAATCCAACCAAAGACATTAAACAATTTCTTCCAGCCCAAAAGTCATTTATCGCATCCCTGGGAAGAGGAGGATCCACATTTAGGTACTTTGATGGGGGCTCAACCTGGGGCTGTTGGGCTGCAAGGTTGCCTGAACAAAGCCTCCCCCCACCCCCCCTTTTTTTCCTTGTTATTTAAAAAAAAAAAAAATTAAAAATCCACAAACAAAAACCTCCAGCCAACAGAGCTAAAAAGGAAGAGTAGGCATCAACTTTAACTACATCCTGACTGAAAACTCTCCTTCTTTTTATTATTATTCCTTTTTTTTTTTTTTAAAGCAAGCTTGGATGCAAGTGACAGGCATGGAAAGCTAAAAAGCAACTTGAAAGTTTTGGAGAATTATTTTTGTACATTTCAAACATGAAGCGAGGATTATAAACAGTTTAAAAGCTTTACTATTTCAACGTTATCCATCAGAGGCCCCTCCAAATGCCCACATGAATATGGGAGTGGACAAGGTTCTGGTTCCTTTCAGAGAGCTGCCTCGACCTTCTGGGTTTTTCCTCAGGCATTGATGTTTGGTACATATGAAAGGATTTCTCCAGGGGTTTTTCCAAGGGTTTTGTGGGAAGTAAAGCAGATTGGGTGAAGTACGAATACAGACTTAAGTTCTTTCTGTATTTTTGGTGGTAAAGAACTGACTTCTGCATTATCTCACAAACACATAGGAAACATAAAAAGGGGAAATTATGCAGAAAAACATAAATTATGTAGATGCTGGAAAGCCTATGCAAAACATGATATGTGCACATAATAGCATATTTCCCTAGGGTCTAATTGCATCCTTTGGGTACCTTTTGAAGCATCTGAATATTCAGAAGAAAGCAAATTTATTGTAATTTACAAAATATCACAAAAAATAAGGTTGATAAAATGATGTATGTTGTAAGGAAAACTCACTCTTCAGTCGTTTCCTCAAAGTTGACTGAAGACTAAAATGTAATAGATTGGAGCGGCCGTTGGGTGGGGGATAGGGCTGCTTCCCCCCTGGCCTGTCAGCCCCTTTCCCCTTACAGCCGTGGTACTTTTCAAGATGCTTTTTTGGCAGGTCCTCAGCGCCAACCCTTGTGAGGAGAACTGTGGGGCTGCTGCAGTGGGTAATAAATGGCTTGTATGTAATTTATTTTCTTTTCAGTGGCTGAGGTTTAGTCAGGGTAGAGAAGCCCTGTGACAGCCCCTCAGAGTGGCTCTAAGTGGACATGATGGGGGATGTCTGGTGTCAGAAGGGCTCATCATGATATCTGGTCTCCCACAGAAACTCCTCCCGAGCCCCACTGAGCAAATTGACAGATATTTCTTTGCATCAAGAAACAGGTAATCTGCAGATAATCAAAATGCCCCTGGACCAATTACAGCTGCCCTCAGTGATCTCTTCCCCATTGGGATGAATATGTAAGCTTTTGGGAAACTTGTGATCAGTCACCAAAATCTAAATATATTCATCTGCCTCTGAAACAGCTTCGCTGCTTTGAACTCAAGAGTCAGGAGGTAAAGTAAAACAGCCAGAAATTCTTGCTGAGCCACATTTTAACATTTTTCTAGAGTCAGGAGGTTGTCATATCTCTTCTTCGCTAACTGTTCCCTCATCAAAGGCAGAGTCAAATGCCCTAACCACCTCTTGCTGGGCTCCCCTTCCAAGTCGCAAGGATTATCAGCAGCCTCCTGACACTGCCGCTGGGGAATACAGACTATTCCTTTTGCAGTGCCTCGATTGAATGGATACTTGAGTAATTACTTTCGATTACTGGTATCTATATATAGATGTTCATATTTCAGGTCAACCATATGTAGGCACTTGGTATGGAGAACAAACTCTTTTGAAGAGTGAGCTATCAGTAGGTTTAAGAGTTTTCCTGGTAAAAGCTTGAAAGAGCAGTTACATTTGCCATCAGCATCCTTGATCAGTATGTTGATCCGTTGCTGTGATGGGTCCTGAGCAGGGCACAAGAGCACCAGATTCTGCAGAGGTTGTACAACTCAGATCATAGTCCATCATGCTCTGTTAGGAATACCTAAACTGATCTTTTTGACAGCAAAAACCGGTTTGAGACGCAAATGCAGACAGCAGCAGAACGATTGAGATTCAGCATATTGCCTTTTGTGGAGCCAATTTGATGGGAATTTGGCTGTTGACCTTAATGTGGAGAAAGTATCCTGGACTGCATCAAAAGAAGCGTGGCCAGCAGGTCGAGGGAGGTGATGCTGCCCCTCTACTCTGCTCTGGTGAGACCCCACCTGCAGTACTGTGTCCAGCTCTGGAGCCCTCAGCATAAGAAAGACACGGACCTGTTGGAGCGGGTCCAGAAGAGGGCCACGAAAATGATCGGGGGCATGGAACACCTCTCCTATACAGAAAGGCTGAGAGAGTTGGGGTTGTTCAGCCTAGAGAAGAGAAGGCTTCAGGGAGACCTTATTGCAGCCTATCAGTACTTAAAGGGAGCTTCTAAAAAAGATGGGGGCAAACTTTTTAGCAGGGCCTGTTGCGACAGGACAAGGGGGAATGTCTTTAAACCAAAGGGGGGTAGATTTAGACTAGATAGACGGAAGAAATTTTTTATGCTGAGGGTGGTGAAACACTGGCACAGGTTGCCCAGAGAGGTGGTGGATGCCCCATCCCTGGGAACATTCCAGGTCAGGTTGGACGGGGCTCTGAGCAACCTGATCTAGTTGAAGATGTCCCTGCCCGTGGCAGGGGGGTTGGACTAGATGACCTTCAGAGGTCCCTTCCAACCCAAACTATTCTATGATTCTATGATAAATTTGGGGCCTCCATGACAGGTAGAGAGCTCTTGGATGGGGCCACTGGGATTTGCCATCTCCATTATTTGTCTCGCCTTCCTGCAGAAATCAGTATTGAGTGGGCTGCCTTTGGGGAAAACCCTCCATATGGGTGCAGCTGTGACCTTCTCCGGGGCACGCACCACCGCTCTATGGGTGCCATCCTGGTGGCATAGCCTTGTGCAGCTGTGTGGGATCCAGATGAAGCACCCAGATGCCTTCGTGGTGTCCACACTGTGCTATTACTTGTTTGGCCTTGCTTCCCTCTGGCCACCTCGTATTCATAAACATGTGTCCAAGCTTCCCCATGCCTGGAATTTAAATACATAAATGTCCTGCAAGGATCTGGTTTTGGTTAGTAATGTATTGTCAGCTGTCCTGCCAGCCTTTTTATCTTCTGATTAGCTTTGAAATCATTGAAGCCGGTGAAGATTCGTTTGTTATCTTGGTTCTCGAAGGACTAGAAATCCAGTGATAGCACAAATGTGCTTTGAGGCAAGTACCCATTTGTAAGATAGATGATGATTGCTTGTCGATACTAAGAAAAAGAGCTTTGTCAAATCTGAAGTTGTCTCCTTTTTTAATAAAAAATATTATTTTGATTTTCATGCTCTGAGAAAATTGTAAGGCTGCTAGCAGTAGACAAAAAAAAAAACCCAACCACCCCAAAACCCAAGGTGACTCGGATGTTTGTTTGTTTGCTTTTGAGGTATGCAAGAATTTTTTTTTCAGAACAAAAGCTGTCAAGGGAAGGAAAATACTTCTTTTATGATAAGCTCATGCAGGTTTACATGAATTATCTTTCTTTAATGAGCAAAGACATAAACTACTTCATTGTCTGCTTTCTCTAATCATCTCCCTGAGATGGAGTTCTCCATTGCAAGCACAGGAGCCAGTACAAGACATAGTGGGACTTGACTTGATGTTCGGCAGAGTTTGGGAGCTGGGAACTTTGCTTTAGAATAAATATTTGGCCACAATATACAGGTGTGCATGCACACCCAAAGCCACCTACAATTGCTATTTATTTGTGTAGAGGTATTTTCTTCAAAGCGTCCTAGGACTGGGTTAATGTATAGTCCAGGTCAGAAATGAGGTGGTCAGAGGTATTTACACAGCCAATGTTGACTTGGTATGGTACTGTGGAAAGGCTCTATTAACACTTTATATCTTCTGCTCTTTGATACATACACTGTAATTTTAATAGGTAAAGCCATGCAGAGATGCTCTGTAAACAGACTATGGATGTTAATCCATACCTTAAGGAGCGGATGTGTGTGTGCTAATAGTGTCTGAGAAGGAGACAGCATAAAAACAGTTGTGCAAAAAATGTCTATGTAACTACATATCTGTTAAGTAATTTCTAACAAAAAATATTTAAATTACTTAGAGTGAAGTTGCATACTAAACCTGAGACTTGTCAAGACACATTTAGTGAGCGAGTCTTTGCTCAGGACAGGGGCTTGTTTCAGCTCACCCCTTTCCCCTTGCACTCCTGGGGGCATAATGGCAATTCGTACAGCTTCTTTCCTGCCACGAATGGAGCTGTGTTTCCTTGGGTGCTCAGGGCAGCAGAGCTCAGTTTAAATGTCCTCTGAGCTAGAGCCGGGATGCGGCCAGCCTGTGCTTGGGGCATGCTGCACTGTGAGATGGATTCAGTCCTCTTGGAGCAGATGATGCTTTGTTCTTTGTTAACTAACTACCTTTATGTATCTGAAGGTGACAGCCTCCAGATTAAACTGTGCTATTTCCTCCATTACATCCAGCAAAGAAACTCTGAGCTAGGTACGTATTGCCACATACTGCACCACCACTATCCTGAAAATCAGTGTTTTCCTGGAGGCCCCTGAGAAGTGGGAAACAAAAGAGCATAACTTTCTAAGTGAGCACATACCCTTACATTGAATCACGGTATGACTTTGTTTGTCTCCATCACCCCCTGTTTCTTCTAACCCTTCCTTCCCCATGTTTTTCCATGCCATAAAAATAGGAGCCAGGCTCTTTACGACCCAGCAGGAGCTGTGTCTTTCTGCTTGTTTGCCCTGCAGAGACTTAGCATACTTTTGGCCACTGTGAAATAACTCAGACCAATGAGGAGGGTGGCTGGAGGTGGCTCTGTGTAGCTATTGCTCTGCACTTCCCTTTGCAAACCTTTCACTGGAGAATATTTCTTCTGTAAGCGGTGTCATAAGACAAGGAACAAGGACTTGTGATTTCTTTTTTCAAGAACTTAAAAATATGTAATCCCAGTAAGGGCTGCACAGTGAGGAAATTTGAGCTTGGAGTGAAAAATGAAGAGTCATTTGAGTAATGTGTTTTTTGTTTATTTAAGAGGAAAAATACTCCTAACTCATTCTACTACGAGCTTTGACCTTTCCTGTCTGGGAGGGAATAGATAAGCAAATGGGAAAACTGGGGGTGTGGGAAGGAGGGATGAGAAAGGAGAGGTAATGACTTTAAGCACAACTCTGTCATATGAGTGTCCATCTGTCCATCCATCTGTGAATATATTGTAATTATTAATAATATAAGTGATGTCATGGGTTCTTGGCAAGAGTATAGGGCTCCTGGGACAGCTCTGGAGCAAGTCAAAGGAAATAATAGTGGCTGTGCACATAGCTAGGGATACATTTGGCTCACTGGGCGTCAGGTTTTCAGTGCCAAACCTCTCTCTGTGGAAGGGCAAGAGCGCACTGGGTCTGCATGAAAGCTTCCAGGGAGGTCAGGCTGGCGCTCTCCTCAGAGAAGCACTGTTAGCAGGGGAACACTGAGTGCGTGGTCAGAAAACATGTAACTTAAAAAGCACATGGTCTCTCCGAACCCTTTCCAACCCTGCCACCAGCCAAGGAACTTTAGTTTTATAGTTTCACATGTCTTCATTTTTGTGGATTTAACTGGACCAGCAGCGTTGTTGTGGATTAACTGGGAGTTAAAAAAGCATTTATGCAGTCCCCTTTCTGCTAAAAGGATATAGCATGAAATACTCCTCACGTCTCCGAGGCCTGGGTTGACAGCCTGCCCTTGCAGTCCTGGCATACGTACATGTGCCCTGAGAGATGACAGCACCAGATTCCAGATAAATTGCACGTTAGCTCTTCCTCTTGTTTTGGACATCTAACAGTGCTTGGAAGTGAGTATTTGAGAAATAGCGGGACCCATAATCCAGGACACTTACAGTAGCTCTCCCAGAAAACAGGGCTTTGGGCTGACCTCCTCCATACCAGGAGGATGAGGTAGTGCTGGGCTGTCACGGAGGAACCATCTCGTGTCCAGGGATCTGCTCCCCCTGCACAAGTTGTGAAGCAGCCATGTGTGCCCAAGGCAGGTCATGGGTCCTCTCTGAATCCTGGTCCTGGTATCCTGCCTGAGCCAGGCAGGTTAGTGCCAGCTGATAGGCCCATGTACTGTAATTGCACCTCCTGTCATCCTAAAGAATTTCTGGGGAAACAGCTGAGGAAAGGGTTGCTTCTTAGAGACATTATATTGATCATTTATTGGTTTTCATACTCTGATCTCAGTCCAAATGGATCTCACTAAGCTGATGGGAATCTTCAACTATTATTAAAAGGATTGGGACTGAGTTTTCACGCCACCTGTATCTCTTTGCATCTCCTCTTTGTGGCATGGAGAATAAACATTTCACATGTCCCTATACCATGAATTCCAGAAAGCTGTGGAAAAAAAAAATGCATTGTCCTAAAAGCAGGCCAAATATGTTCCTTAGTCTTGTAATGTGCAATGTTTTTTCCAAGATTTCTCAATCCATGTTTACTACTTTTTGAGCCTTTGGACATTTATTCTCAGTCATAACATGCGTTTGGGCTCCATGTAAAACTAATTTACCACTTTGCCAGCTGTGGCCTCATTTGGGCAATGAAGACTTCACATCTGTTCCCACGAGCTGAATGTGGTGTGAGTGTGATGAGAGGCTCAGGTGGGGTCAGGGACCCCTTGATGGGTATGTGCATGCCTTCTAGGACCCCTGGCTGATTCATGTTTCTTAGGATTTTGGGATAGGACAAAAGTTTGGTAAGAAGACTCTGAAGCTGGCAAAATCAGGTGATGAAATCTGGAGCCTTCTTTTGGTGTGAGGGACCTGAAAAGTGCTGCAGTGTCTGCTGGCAGGTTGGAGCTGTGTGTGCAGTTTTGGACGTGCAGCAAATGGAGCGAAGAACTGTGTCCTCCCAGGGACCAGGTGCCCATTTTTGTGTTTTGTTTCTAACCTAAGCTCTTCTTGCTGTATTCTGAGTGGAAACGGAGAATGTGGATAGGTTCATTCCAGTTTGATGGGCTTGCTCAGCACCTGGAGCTAGGAATCTTACAGATTTCATCGGGTTTATATATTAAAGAAGAAGGAATGAATGACAAATGCAAATAGTCCAAGTGAGCAAGTTTAAAAAATTGGATAGAAGAAGCTGAGCCTGAAGCTTGGACAGGTTCAGCTACAAGCTCTTCAGAAAACAGCCAGGAAAGTGTTTAAGCCCAGGATATTGTGTAAGCTGTGCAGAATGGCTCCACTGCAGTGTGGCAGCAAAAAAAAAAGAAACCAGCACTGAGGAGGTGTAAGGCACATATAGGTGCATAAGGTCATAGAGTTGGGATGTACTTACTCATAGTGTTTTAGTAAGCAGGGAAATGCTAACAAATAAAGAAACATTTTGCAAGAGAGAGGCTGGACTCCTGAGAAGAGACGTGAGAGTACGGAATGCGGTGAGGAGAGGAGTGAAAATAGTTGGCAACACTTGAGAGGGGCAGTCACAAAGAAAATAGTCATTAGTCCAGAAGAGTGTCCATCCATGAAAGCAATACGATGAGATCAAGAACAGGAGGAACTTAAGTAGACTGTCAAGAATGACTTGCTGATGGCATGATCTTTTAAGACTTGCAGTTTCTTAAGGGACTCTATCATTTGCGCCGTTTAAAAATAAGCCTCCACTTTTTGCCCCATTTATAAAGTGAGAGTAGATGAAGCAAGATTAAAATCTGCTGTAAGGATGAGACCTTTCACTGATGGTTAAATGGTTTTGATGAACAAATAAACATTTTCTTACTTACAAGGTATGAATTGGTGGAGGGAAAGGATCCAAAATGCAATCTTGTGATGTTTTCTACACAGAGATAGATAGATATATATATAGATATATATATATATATATATAACCAGCCTGATTAGACAAGGCTTCCAATATTTCTCACTAGGAAAGGTCACTGTCGCTTTTGTTCAGTATTGCCTTGTGGAGGAGAGGGAACAGAGCTGAGAAAATGGGTAAAGGGGAGAGCATAGAAGGGTAGCAGGAAAATTAGACATGCAGGTGTGAATCCTATCCTGGCTGCATCTGCAGTTGAAACTCATAAGGTAATACCAAGGCACAGGAGGGGCAGAGGGATACAAATTCATTCAGTCTGTATCTGTATTCCAAAGCGGCATAACGGGGAAGCTTCTCATCAGTGATACATATTACAGAGACCGAGAAATCCCTGCTGCATCAGTGCCTATACACGCAAGATTAATGCAAAGTAAAAGATCATTCTCTAGCCCCACCACCCACGCAGCTACTGACCACCCTCTTCTGCTCCAGCTTCAGCAGGCTGTGTTGCTCTATGCGTGGTGAGAGGATGGCTATGATTAATCAGGTACCATAGGAGGTGCTGAACGTTTGCAACCCCATGGAGCCTGGGGTTGCTGGTGTCTGCAGTGAGGACTGGGGGGAGAAGGCTATCTGTTGCCAGATAGAAATAGGAAGAAGAAGAACCCCACCAAACTGAAAAAAAAAAAAAGGGTGTTTCTGTGAAACCCATAGGAAGTAAAAAATCAGTAGCTTTGCAGAGCTCTGCTCCCAATATTATTCTTTGTGATTAGGCTAATGAGCCCTGACTCTTACAGGTATAGTATGCTGTGATACCCACAGGGGTTGGGATCTTCATCAGACAATTAGGTCTCTCCCTCCGTGCAGGCATTTTATAATAAATAATCAGTAGTCTTAATATGGTTTTGAAGCCGGTCAGCATAGACGTTAGACTGCACAGCTCAGAAGCTCAGCTAAATTCACTTAGAGTTGTTTGGAATATCTCGCCTGGTAATGAATGTAAAATGTTTTATTAAAGTAAATGTTTAGATTTCTTGAATACATTTGGATTTTTTTTTCACTTTAAAGAAAACCAAACACCTTGATGCATGAAGATTACCTTTATTGGGATTCTGGTGCCATGCTCTACCATGTGATATTGGCTCACATCTGGCTGTGTTTGGTACATGCCATGGTGAGGAAGACTTGGTGCCCAGTGGTGTGTCAGTTAGCAGGGCTGTTGCCCCTTTCTTCACAGATGTGTGGAGAAAATAGGCACAAAGAGGGATATGGCCATATCTTGCATGGAAAAGATAAAATGCAAATCCTCCAGATTTATTTCTGACTCTTTTTCAAGATTTCCATCTGGTTTAGCAGCATTTTTATTGTGGTCTCCTCTTGTGCTGGGCCCAGCTGGCCTGCCCTGCTGTGTCCTGGTGATATACAGCAAAGGGTGGTGTTCTCAGCAGTAACCCACCCTGCCAAGTGCAGGATGCATTTGGCCAGGTCTCAGCCCTGCAATATTTCTGATAATTTCTTACTCCCTGCTAAATTCATAGAAAGCATTTCAAAACTCATCTGTCAAAAGCATCAACACTGCTTGGATAACTGTTTTAATTTTATTTAATCGCTTCTAGCAGCGCATCTCCTTGGATGATTGATCGTGGCCTCTTTGTTGCAGAGTGCTTGGGAGAAGGTACAAAAACCAAACTAAATGACAGTGTTGGCCAAACACTTGGACTGTAATGAAACCAGTTCCTGACCCACAAACTGATTTGCCAAAGATAAATCCCCTTTTAGTTGAAAAGCCAGACCAAACAGATGTCTTGCACGGTGCCCTGTAAATAAGCATTCTGCAGCTCCGGTAGTTCACAATAAGCTGCAAACTCCAAAAGCTGTTTCTAGATATGACAAATGCAGGGTGTTCCCTCCTTGAGTTACAGCCGGCAACACACAATTAGATTTGGGCTATGGGAAACTTGGGCCTACTATAGATAAGAGGGGTCATTGTTCCCTTGTTAGGCATAATATGCAGCGTTCAAACCCTATAACTTTAAGCATTTAAAATCGGTCTCTGAGTTAAGCACTTTGGCTCCTGGTTTGTCAGAGGAGAGGATTAATTTAGGAACCTATCATGCACCACTGAGTAAAAACAGAGGCTGGGGGCCTAGGGGGGACACCTGTGGGCATTTCTGTTATAGCTCCTTTACTGGAGAGGACCATCTTTGTCTTTCTGGGGAGGATGATTGGGGAAAAAAAAAAAGAGAAAAGAAAAAGAGAAGCAGTGTTTCATGGCAGTGTTTCCGTCAAAGATGGAAACCAATGGTTTGCCACATTGCCTTGCAGTGTGGATGAGTTTGTACAGGAAGGGAGTAAGGTGAAACCACCCTGATGGAGCAGCTGCTGGTGGGAAGCACACAGGTGCTAATGCTGATTTTCCTCTGTCAGCCTGGATCGCAGGGCATTAAGTGATGGGACCACAGACACAGACCCCAGTGGAGCTGCTCTCCTGCTCTGATGTTTTTTTCTTGTTTCCAACACCTTCCCATTGGTGTTGGAAACACCAATGTGTGTTGCTGTATAGGGAGCACGTGTGCTGTAGAAGGAGCAGCATGATGCGTGGTTTGCATTTGGGTGATGCTGAGCTGCCTGTTTTGCTGCCATATTGATAAGATGTACCAAATATCTTGCTGGGCTTGGGGCTTGGATGAAAGGCAATTGCCTGAAGCTTAATCTGATTAAAGCAGAGGTTTTTTATGGTGATTTGAGTAGGAGTGGAGCGTGGTGGCAGAGGTGATGGCTGCTCTCCTTGCTGGAGACAGCTAACTTACCGCTGCACCTTGGGTTTGGGCCAGGGCATGCAGACCCTGGGGGCAACGAGTGAGGCAGCACATGGCACTGGGAGAGGATGGGGAATAGACTCCAGGATTTCTTTCCTTTCTGGCTGTATCTTACACTTAAAAGCACTTGATAATTGTGGTGCTAACAAAACTTGACAAACTGATTTGCTTATCTATTTGGGTAACAATGCATAGCCAGATTTCTTAGATACTTCTTTCCCCGTTCCCTGTATGTTACAAATTGCTCTAATGTCACATAAGGGATTGGGAAAAGAAACTTCGGCTCCATTCATATCGGTATTGTTGCTAGGAAACCTCTCCCTTTGACAATGTATGTTGAGCATGCCTGTATTTGCCTTTGGCTCTCCGAAGGACAAAAATCACCATGTGGTGCTGGGGGGGATGGGGAGGAGGGAATTTGAAAATCACTTTAAAATTTTAAACTGTGCCAAATGATGTTCTGGATTGCAGATGCCAGTGCTTCTGGTCTTGTAGGGTTTGCTATGGGAGCAGATGAGGCACAGTTCGACCCTTTGATGCTTCATGTGCTTTAAAGTCAGGCTGTATTCTTCGTGTCCCCTTCTGCTACCTGCACTGGCTGGGGGCTGCCATGCCATATGGGAGAGGGACCCGGAGTGCTTGCACATAGTTACCATTCAGGGGGAAGCCAGCTCTTGGTATCCATGCGTGAGCGCGTTGCGCGTATTCTCTGGCTTTCAGAAGAAAGCTGCTTGATTTAGAGTTTTGTTTGGTGGGAAAGAGGAGGCTTCGTGATTGTCTGTCTGTCTCTCTCGTTCTCTCGTTCTCGTTCTCTCTCTCTCTCTCACTTTCATTCTCCCTCTCACTCACTTTCTTTCCTTCTTTTTCTCTGAATTTCAAGATACTAATTTGAAAAATATTCTAAAGATCAATTGTGTGTGCATATATGCATGTTAGATTTACATTGTGGTTGCTTTTAATAGAGTTAGAGAAATAGGAAAGGATTTGGAAACTATTTTGCTTTCTTTCAAAGAACTGAGAGGAGTGAAGTCTTAATTCTCTAAAAATGGCCTTCAAATTTTTCACACAAAGTGGCATGCCTTTTTTTTTTCTTTTTTCTGTCCTGGCTGAAAATCCTGCAGACTGGGTTTTTTTTTGCCTGCAGTAGTTGCTGCCAAACACTTCGGATGAAGTGTTGCACATCAGTGTTAACCCCTGGTCAACACAGAAGGGGAAAGTCTGGTCTTGTGGCCAGGAGATTACAATTATGGGTTTGCTGCAGAATAGACAAATCTGTGCCTCAAGACGGTATACTGGGTGCAGAAAACATGGACTATCCCCATACAGTCTCCAGTGCAAGCACATACCGTGGAACCAAAGAGCTGATAATTGATCATTATCTTAAAGAAATAATTTGTTGAATAAGAAAACTAGTAAAAATCCTAATTCTTGATTTGCAGTTGGCAGTAATAAAACCTCATGTTGAATAAAATGTTCTGTGGGTTTCTTTGAGGGTTTGTGATTTCGATTTCTCACTCTGTGTCTCATACAGTGAAGAATAAAAGGCAAGTGGCAGCCTAAACTGCTAGTGCGGGTCCGATGGCTCTCTGCTTTGTCCTCAGCTGACTCTTTTGTCTGAAGTGTATGTGGGAGTGAATGGGGGAGCAGCTCAATGCTGCTGGTCCTGCTGCTATTTGTGCCGTTAATGGTATGTGCATCCAGTGCCAAGAGTTTTCCCAGGACAAAGAAATGTTAATGAAACATCCCAGTGAATCCTAACCCCTGAAAAGCAGCTCAGAATTAAGCCAGCACCTCCCTGTCACCCCCAGCCCTCGGCTGTAGCCATGCTGCACCCTCTGCCTCCCCCCCAGGCGCCGAGCTCTGCTCTGGGCAGAAACCCTTTGTCCCTCGCCCCTGCTCCTATTCCCTCCCCTGTAGGCACCTCATTACCCATCTCACCACCGCCTATCTTCCTATTAACTCTCTTCTTGGCTTTTCACACCCCTAATATCATAGCTATTTATTCCATGTTAAATTATTTTTATTAAAGCAGCATCTGGGTCCCCTTGTACTAGGTCTTGCATATCCATGTGACCCTTCAGAGCTAAACGATGCAGAAGCAGGAGAAAAGGATTCCTATCTCTGTTTTGAGGAGGAGAAACTAAGGCTCAGGCACATGAATTGGGTTGCCCAGCATCACTCTTGCAGTCTAGGAGGGCTCAGATCTGCAGTGTTTCAGGCCAGCAGCACCAATGACTCCCTGGTGGATGCACACGCTGCTCCTATGGTGCAGCCCAGGACCTCCTATTGCTCCTAGATTAGTAATAGTGGTAGTAATAATAATAACGTAGGTTTCCTTTTCCTGCTATCTGCTTCTAAATATCCAGTAAAGAGGAGCTGGTTTTCTTTAAGACATTTGTCTCTACTGGTGTACAGTTAAGGTGTTACCACAACTCCAGACCTGTGTCTGCCCAGCCTTGCTCATGACGTTCACAGCGGTGTGATTTTTGAGGGGCCTCTGAACACGGAGAATTTTCTAAATTTATCACAATTACAACCACACCTGTGCTAAATACCTCTTTTGCTGTTGTACTACATGAATTTGCAGGTTGTTCCCGTGCCCTTCCAATGTCTACTTTCTGCCTTGTGAGCAAGCTACAGATGTGCACCACAAGAGCAGATGAAAATCTGATTTTTGAGGAGTGTGATGACAGTTTAATGTCCATAATGCATTTGTCTTGAGATAAACTGGTGAATCTGGTAACTCTTCAGGCAATTATTAGAGTTTCTAGAGGTATTTTATCAAATCAGCCTTTATATTTTCTGCAAAGATTAGGAAAGACTCGTGACAATACTGGGAAGGGGATAAAGTTTGGTTGCTCACATCAAGGTTTTATATACATAAAAGATGCATAAAATCCCATCGTCCCTTAAACTAATACTCCATACATTAAATAGGGAGCATTCCGGGTGACGCATTTTGAGAAGTAGGCTCCTGACTTACATTTACGTGCTGGAACTTGCCCATGGGTATTTCCACTTCAGCCTACCTCTAGGGTCAATATATTTAGTTTCTTAGCATCTACTTTCAAGGTTTATATAGACTTGAGTTCTATTTAATTAATATTTTAAGCCTGTGCCTCTACCTTGATGAGAAAACGATCCTTTCCAAATGCTGCAAATGTGTTACTTTTATTTGAAATTGCATCTGAACAAACGGCTCAGCGCACATTAATGTCTTCTGTTTCCAAAGCTTTTTGTAGCTCTCCATCTTCAGCACCTTTTGCATAGAGGCTCTATACATGAAATTTAATTCACCGAACTCATCTGCTTACGGTAGCATCTCCATTGCCTCAACTACCCTTTCAGAACATTTGCTAGTGAAACCAGTGAGATGTTTACTTATGTTTTAGCAACTCTTTGAAAATGGTCATTATCAGAATATATCATTATGGGTGAAGTATCCTGATTTTAATCTGCCTGTTGATATTTACTCCATGTAACAACAGTATGTGCCCTGTAAATTACATGCTGCATCTCAGGAAATGAAAGATGTTTTGAATAAATAACTAATGGCTTGCTGACTACTGAGTCTCCTGGCTTTGGTAATGTACTGTGTAAGAGAAAGTAAATAGAAACCTCCTTCTGGGCATTTCCAAACATCAAAATGCCCTCTGCATTTTGTTGTGGTTAAATATACAACCCCATCAGAAGCCTTGAGACCCCTGCTTAGATGGCCTTGCAAATGAGTATCACAGATATTGCAGTAATCATAGTTACTGCAGGAAAACATAAATTGTTGTAGGTAGGGGATTTTTTTAATGAAAAATTCTGGCAATGCAAGGCATGTGTTTAAAACCTAGTGATGTCTAGTCGCTGATCACATCATGTTGTGTTGAGCCATGTGACAGGGTGAACCTGGCCCGGGCTCTAATACAAATAAATGTACGTGCCATGCTGCATGAGGACCCCAGAAAACAGGACGGTCCTCATGAGGGGGCAGGAGTGGGCAGGTGTGAAGAGGTGGTAGATTGAGATCATTGGCCATCCTTGTAAAATCATCTCTGATTCCATAATTAACCTGAGCTTTAGCTGAAAAGTTGCATTTGTGGAAGGAGAAGACTGGAAACCTTGAATCCTGGTGGTTTTGGGGCGGTATTTAGTTTAGCTTGATGTGGCTGGCTTGGGTGGAGATCAGCATTATACATGAAGAAATATAACGCCTCCCACTGAGACCGAGCACAGAGACACGACTGGTTTGCAAATCCTGTCGCTGAATCATTTTCACAAACTATGGCTTAGGTAAAAGACAGAAATCTATCAAATGTTGTACAGATTAACTTATCACCTAGTTAAATGGGCTGTCAGTCTGGGCTGCCTGTGCTTGGCAGGGTGAATTAAAATGCATGTAAATTTCCCTGGTGGCTGACGAGCGACGATGGTGGAGCTGTCAACTGATGACATGTGAAAATACATTAACATTGTTTAAAATATATTTGAAAGGGATAGCTCATATTTTGATAACATTTTCACAGGCAAATGATTTGTATGAGATCTGAAATACTGACCACATAATTTATGCTGGGAAGATTTTTTTTTTTGATAGTAACTCTTCAGATATGTTTTATGCTTAAAGGAAGCCCCCAAACAATTAACAATTACCACACAAACTGGTTCGAGTCCCATGTGCCACCATTGTACAGAGTCACTGTTCCGATAGCCTCACTTGTCACTTCCACTTGATCTTACCAAAAGTGATTAGAAAGTTCAAAAGAACCAATTACACAGGCCATTGTGTCATAAACCTGGTGCTCTCTTTTAAGCCTCGTGTTCTTCCCTGCATTTGGACTCTCCATTTTTAATTTCTCATATTTGCAAGACAGATTTCTTGACAATGAGAACATCAGAAAACAGAAATACTAAAAGCTCCATACTACTTAGCTTTCCCTAACTCATTCTTTTAGGGCTTAGTGACTTCTTAACTGTCCCCTCCATTAATACACTGGGGAGGCGCATGATTTGTGACGGTCACTTCATTTGTTTCCAGTTACACCAGCTACCGTTTTTAATAAGTGGCCTTGAAAGGTAAAAGAAAGATGCAGCTCACTGTAGGAAAAGGTCGTAGGATGTGAACAAGTGTTGACTGAGCTGTGTGATAAGAAAAACATTTGAAGCATGTGATTCAAGATTCATCCTTTAGTCTCGAATCTTCAGGGGTGAAAGGGGAGAACTTAGCACAGTCTAAAACCAGCAGATCTCACAGTTCAGCAGTCAACCATGGCGTCTGATACATGAAAAAAATTACTTATGCTGTCAGCTTCCATTATTTACATGATCTTTCTATGGTTGAGTCGTGGCTGTGGATGTGCAATTCAGCTAGAAAAATTGCATATTTACACAGATGGGTGCTGGCATGTGACCAGGGTTTAAGCAAAATACATGGTTAGAAGTAGAAATCAAATACAGAGGGTGGTGAATCTGTTTTTGAGGGGTTTGTTTACAAGGTGAAAATGTTTACAGATGTTTATAAGTATGAAGGACTTTCTTGCAAATGGTGATTCTTAGGAAGAAGAAGGTATTGCAAACAGCTTTGGGTGTTTGGTCTCCCTGACTTCCTGGGGCGTCTGTATGCCGGCTTTTAGAAGATGCTTCAGAGCATCTCTACTTCTTGCTTTATTTCGAAACTAGTAGCAAGGACAAACATGATGCAAGTGTAGTCAGAAAAGTCTTACAATAAGACTAAAAAAAATCTTTTTATAGAATAGTGGAAGTTGAATGTCAGGGTGTAAATGTAGTGCCTGGGATGTGGGAGAAGAGACCTGGTGGTGCTCCTTCACAGAAGCGTCTTATGAGGAAGAGACAGAAATGTCACGACAGAGGTCCTTTCCTTTCTCATTCCCTACTTCCTCTTTGCTGCTGTGGATTGTGCATTAGAATGAACTGTTTCCACCATAACCTGGATTACAGTATAATTAAGTCAGTGGAAATTTATCGATAAACTTATTTTCTTTTGTACATTATAGAGGCAGGTTGGTAGATTCTGGGCATAACTGCTTGCCTTAGAAACCCCTCAGAGTGGAAACCTGGAGATAAGAGATGAAATCCCTAGCCTCTCCAGTGACCATACAACACTTTCATAAATCCCTCCCTCCATCGCTGGCCATTTCTGGGATTTGCCTTTTGAACGCCATGATCTCTATGTGCAGAAGGGCTATAAAACATTTCAATAATGTGCTGACTCGGTTCCTGCTGAGAAATTTGCGGAGAGGGAGTCCTCTAGCACTGGCAACTTGAACCTAGAGCAAATGCAGATGATGGGAAAGCTTACCAGGTTTCAAACTGGAAAGGAGCTTCTGTTACAAAGTGTATATAAAGCTTGGTATTTTACCATGATTATCTTGATACCGAATAATAAGGTGAGGTTTTTGTCATGATGTCAGTGGTGTGAGATGACATATTTTCTACTGAGCTTTCAATGTAAGTGGAAATCTTTGACCTGTTTTTGATCTATGAAGTTCAAACACCGGTAACATGCCAGGAGCATGGACCTTGGTGCTGTGGGGCACAGGTAATGGAGAAAAGGAGAGGTGAAGGGAGGGAAAGAAGGAACGAGGGGATGGGGCCGTGCCATCAGAGAGACCACCAAGAAGGGCAACAGGTTCTCTGTTGATATTAGTGGCCTGTGGTTAACTTGGAACAACATGTATTTCACATTAAAACACTATAAAATATTTGTAGGTGTGTTTGTGCCTTTCTTTAGGGTGTGACTCTCCCTTCCTTAAGGAGGAGAAGTGTCCTTGTGGGTTGCCAGGTATTTAACACGTGGAATAGGTACATAAAATCCATTTAGCTTGTTAGTGAATCAGTTGCATTTCCCTTGGCGGTGGTGTGATGTGCAAACCCTTTCCCTTGTAAGTTGTCTCTACAGTTATGCACTTTTTCCCTCTGCTGCTCGTAGCCTGAACTCCATTCAGTTTTGGGAAAAACTGGGAAAAAAGAGCATAGAAACTTGCTCATGTGGAGGGATTTCCTTATGAAAAAGAAGAATAAAAAGCACATAGCTTTTGTATTGCTAAGGAAGCCAAGTAGACCTAGGTTTCCCAGAGAGAATTCATTCAGTAGATGTTCTTCTACTGAGGGGGTAACCCCCCCCACTAACCAGTCTGTGGTCACTTTTAACAATTCAGAAGCTTCTGATCATAGATGCACTAACCTGAAACAGTTAACAGCAAAGCAAGCCATGCAAAAGAAAATGAATACAGAAAACTCAATACTTCAACTTTAAGCACCCCAGCTTACAAACCATTGTGAGCACATCCCTTTTTCATCAGGTCAGCCTTGCCAGAAGCAGTATATAAGCAAGGAAGGCGAGTGACAGTAAGGCTGTAATATAAAGCGGGCCTCCGCCTCCCTCTGCATATTTCTGCTAATTGCTTTTCCCGTTACAAGGCCAGTTCCACCCCTCGGTGTATAAATTACGCTTGTTTTGTGCAGCTGCGAATGTCAAGTTATTGTGCTACTTTGCTTTATCACTTCTGTCCACTTACAGATGTTTCTGACTGTCCGATGCTCCCTTTGCCACCCCCCCTCCTCTTCTGTGTGGTTTGTGCTGCTCCCAGGTGCCTGGGAATAGCTGCTGCAAGGGGGAAAGTCCACTTTTCCTCTGTGGAAAATTGGCGTCCTGAACTAAACCCATCTCTGAAGCACTTTCCACATTCCTGTGCTTTTTTCCATGCCCGTCCCCTTCCAGGGTAGAGAAAACACTCTCCTTGGTGCAGGCAGAGGAGCAGGCAGCATTGCTCTGCTGCAGGGCTGTTTGTGATGGGTACATCATAGAGATCATCCCTTTTGCACCCATTTTGTACCAAACGTGGCTCTTGGGAATGACAAGATATTTCAGTTCATGTTCACCATGACTCTCAGTCCTGCTATGAAAATTATGTCACTTGGTCTTTCCTTTTGTTTAAAGCTATTCCCTGACTTGAGCTTTTTCAGGACCGGTGCCTGCTAACCCCATCGTGAGAAGGTCTCCGCTGAAGTCTTAAGACTTTGGGCACTACTTGTGGTTTTTGCTGAACAGACTGCCCAGGTGTATTCAGTGCTTGGCACAACAAAGCCCAGATGCTGTCTGGGATATCTCAGATGAACCACTTAATTTAACTAGATTCTCTGCCCAGGTATGGAAATTTTGTCGTATTCGATTTTTTTTTCCCTCCCCCCCCCCCTTTTTTTTCTTCAAGATGATTATAGATAATAAAGTAGGATGCAAAAAAAAGCATTAAAAAAACATTTTGTAAAATTGAAACTTAAGTGTCAGGTTTTTCTAGCAGTCTGTCAAATACTTGACAATTAAAATAGTGGTTTTTAAAAATTTAATAAGAACTAAATGCACAAGAAGCTTGCTCGTTCTTAGGATAAAGCAGAAACATAACAAGTCCATTATATTTCCTTACAAAAATGTCCCATTTGTAAAATATGCTATAATCTATTTTTAATTAAATTAGTATATGCAATTTATTACCTGAGCTATATTTATTAATATTTAATATTTAATTTCAAATTAATTATCTAAGTGAAAGAGTACTCAGCTGTGCTGAAGAGACTCACAAAACAGCATGTGCCCTGCACCAGCCGAAGGAAACACACTTCTGAGGCAGGTAAACCTGGTGTGTGCAGCTGACCTGTGCTTTAAGACAACGGCGGTAAGAAAAAAATATACAACAGAAGTTTTGGGCGCAGTCACCTTCCTGTATGGAAGTGTGGACTACCTCAGGAGGTAAATGCCTCACGTTCATATATTCAAAAAGTTGGGAAGTATTTTCTGATATTTCATCTCCAATATCAGCCTATGTGACTGTAGAAGCATCCCGTGCAATCAAGACCCGACCTCCCAAGGTTGCATCTTCCATCCTTTTGCTGGGTAGTATGCTGTGGGAAATTTGTCTTTAGGTTTCCATAATACGGGCTTTCTTCCCCCTCCTACGTGCTCTGATGAGCAGAGAAGTAGGTAGCAGGTCTGACATTTAAAGTATGATTCCTGAGTTAGCACTCAGCCTGTCATCGTGCATCATTTCAGGCTGTTGGCAAACACAAGCAGACACCACTGCATTGGTTACATTTGGGTCATGTTTTCAAGGTTTTCTTCACCATTATGACAGCTAGAGAGTAGCGGCTGTTTTATTATTTGTGAGTGCCTGGACACCCCAAAGTTAGGGCATCCTCTCCTGAAGTCACTGGCGGCTCTGCCCTGTCTCTGTCTCTCATGATACACGACCATATCTTGCCCCTATTCTCTATTTCTTGACTTGGGCGATCTTCTAACACAGCTAGCTTCTGGTTTGGAGCTCTTAAGCCCTGTTGGGCTCTCTGGTAAATCTCTTAAAGAACCTCTTATTTTTTCTTTCAGTTTGGCACTTACCAGTTTCAGCAGTGCACTCTTTGCGAAGGTGACTAAATAGATATCTTGTTTTCAGCCATATATAATTCGACAAGAACTGCACCAATGGGGAGATGTGGAAGTATAACAGAATACTTTCTAATTTACCCAGATAATTTGCAGAGACTGCTAGTCCTCAGTTGGTTTAAGCCAAACTTCGATGTGGGTTGGCTTTTTTTTTTCCTCAAGAATATAATTTTATATTAATTAATCTGGGATTGTCCAAAGGTGTGTGTAAATTCTATATGATTATTTGAAAGAAGAACCTTTCTGGGGAGGAGAAAGGGCAGTCCACTGTGACAGAGCTCAGATAGTTGCAGTATTTTAATCAGCATGGGTGTGCTACCTGTTAGTACAAAACCAAAATAAAAACCCTAGGAATGGTGAGTTTCTGCTTACAATCTGTTTAGTTTGGAAAACAAATGAAAGAAAGAAATAATTTAATGCTCAGTTTAATAATTAAACATCCTCGCTTCCCAGGATGCACAAGGTGGTTATACAAAAAACATTTGTTAAACAAAAGTGACCATTAATAATCCAAACTTGTTCCCTTTTTGGCTGATTTTCATGCAGACCCATCCCCACCATAAAAGAGTTGTAAAAGGAAGCTTGTCTTTATTTATTAATTCAAACTGACTTCAGAAAGCGCTCCCCAAACCACCGGTGATGCCTTCTGACAGGCTCCTAATCTTTGCCCGCTGCTGCAGGAGCAGCATTACAACAGCTTGTCATTAGTCCTGGCACTCTCCGCCGCAGCGCCGGTGGGCACCACTACCTGCCATCGGTTGGAGTGAGGCAGCTTTGCAGTGCAGCCGCAGGTACAGCTTATTCCTCATTTACATCCTGGGTTCCCGACCGTTGCCGTTTGTCACGGTGCAGTGTCAGCAGCTCGGTTGTGTCCCGTGTCACGCACGATGACCTCTGATGCATTTCATGTGTCACGAGAGCTATACAAAAACAAGCTATAGGCACCGTACCCTGATTGCCCAAAGAAGGGTGCAGAGGAGAAACAGGCTGTCCCCTTGCCCAGGGGCAAGCACAGCTCTGTCCCCACATGCTGTGAGGGCCAGAAAGTTTAGTAGACT